>NC_090927.1:1128000069-1129200069 GCF_040938575.1 Ambystoma mexicanum
CAACAGGCCAACCGGCTTCTGCTACCAACTGGTTAAACCTAGCCAAATAATTCAACAACGTAGTGTCACCTTGTTGCAAAGAGAGAAGTTCCAGATCGGTGGCCTGAGTCTTATACCTGGTATCAAAAACCCGTGACAGGGCTTTAATTAATGCAACACAATCATAGAGTAAATGGCTTCCCTGCTCCAACAATGGATTAGCCCAGGTTGCCGCTGTGCCACCTAAATATGACAGTACGAACGCTGCCTTGGTAGTGGAATCGGGAAACGAAGTAGGGCGGCACAGGAAATGCAATCGACACTGATTAATAAAGGTCCGGAATGTTTTAGGATCCCCGTGAAACCGCTCCGGTGGAGCCAGAGGGAATTGGGCAGCAAGAACCACGGGAGCGCTCTCGGAGTTGATAGGAGCAGATCCCGAACCGGCACCAGAACCAGAAGAGAAACCGGAGGTGCCAGCCCCAGCAGATTGAAGGCCTAATCGCAACTCATGAATGTTGCGTTGTGTGTCTTCATGAGCTGCAGTCATGTCAGCCGTAAATCAGCCACTAGTTGAGCCAATGCGGTTAACGGGTCACCTGAGACGTCCATAATAAGGCTTCTGAATATGTTAAGTCAGGAGATATTCCTTGACCATGTAACCAGAATCCTGACTTCAAGATCTTGAACTCGTCGTGTAGAAGACGAATTCTTTTTGTCAATGTACCCAACAGAGAGGTAAAAGAAACTCTCTGACCAGTCAATTGACCAAAAGATGGGGTTTAAAGATGAGAGGACGTCACAGGAACCAGTCAACCTGCAAAGGAACCATAATTAGTGACAGAAGACAACTTGAATAGCAATGCTCAGAGAACCAAACGTCAAGTACCTGAGAATAGACTATAGTTGGCAGACTGGCAAATCAGAACGGAAATGTGGCGTCAGAATTCTAAGGGGACCAAGAATAATCAGTAACTAACCGGGAACCAAACAAGGACCAAAAAGCAGGATTAGAAAATAAAGGAACAGTCTTACCGGGTGATAGTGTCCAAGGAAGTCCAAAGCTGAAGTAGTAAATGAAGAGCAGAAGATCCGCAAGCAGGAGTGATCCACCTACCCACCGCCGGCACGAGGACGCCTAAACAAGAGTCCGGTAAACAGCTATGTCCACCTGAAACCGACGGCACGCGGACACCTAGTATAAAGTTTCCAGTTTCAAGGGAAAATGAGGAAGTCCGTAGAAAAGTTCCAGTAACAGCAGAATGAATGATGTAGATGATAGTACCAGCCAGATAATGACAAGAAAAATCTGTGAACAGTTCCAAGAGTCGAAAACCAAGCGGGCAAAATTCGAGCAGACGTCCGTGATCCGTAACACTTCCAAATAGCAGTTCCGAGGGTCGAGGCAACAACAAGAGGGGAACACAAGTAGGAATCCAGTAGGCAGTCCGGGTCAAAACATTAACTTCAGCAGAAACAAGGTCAGAATACGTAGCGGCAAGAGAAATAACAATTTCAGAAGCAGCGAGTAGCGGGGAGGGGGGGCATAAGAACGAAAACCAAAAGTCACGTGATTCTAACAATGCGTAAAGACACGTGATCTCAAGTACGCAGAGTCACTGCGTTTCCATGGCAAAGACCAGTGCTTCTTAAAGAACACAGAACGAACTGGCTTAGCAAACTTCCGTGTTCCGAAGCAGCGTCTTCGTGACAAAAGCAAAGGAACCCCAGGTGAGGAAAGTAAGCAAGTAGGAAAGGAAAGATTGCTAGTTTGCCTCCTTGATTTACGAATCCTGACAGCATCCCTCCCCCAATGAAGCATTACCCCCACGAGAGGCCAAGAATTGAAACATGAGATCAGGAGCATGGATATTGGAGGCCGGTTCCCAGGTCCTGTCTTCCGGACCATAGCCTTTCCAGTCCACTAGGAACAACTGCTTGCCCCTGACCGTCTTGACATCCAGAATAGCCTGTACCTCATATTCTTCCGTCCCCTGGACCATAACAGGTGGTGGACGGGGAAGCGAAACAACCGGTGAGAGGCAAGGTTTGAGTAAAGAAACATGAAAAACTGGATGAATTTTCCAGGATGACGGAAGATCCAATCTCACCGCAACTGGGTTAACCAAAGAAAGCACAGGAAAGGGACCCACAAAACGAGGTAAAAGACATCTGCGACCTGGTATACGGAGATTCTTGGTGGACAACCACACTTTGTTCCCCGGTGTATACTGAGGGGCTGGTTCTCTATGCCGGTCAGCATACCGCTTAGCATGGTCTTTTGCTACTTTTAATTGACGAAGTACAGCCTCATGAACGGTTGTAACATCTCGTAGACAACCCTGTACTGCCGGGTTAGCAATGTCTGTGACAAAATCCAGTGGAAGAGTCCGGGGATGTTGGCCATACATAGCAAAGAATGGCGAGGTGCCGGTGGAAGTATGAATAGAATTGTTATATGCAAACTCGGCATGGATCAGCACCGAAAACCATGATTCCTGGAATTGCAATGTTAGACAGCGCAAATATTGCTCGAGGGTGGCATTGAGCCTTTCGGTCTGACCGTCAGTTTGTGGATGGTAAGCACTGGAAAAGCGGTTGTCGATACCCAATGAAGTGGTAAGATGCCTCCAGAATCTTGAGGTGAATTGAGACCCCCTATCAGATATGATAATATCAGGAAGACCAAAATCACGGAAAACATGACGCAGAAATAGATCCGCAAGAACAGGAGCAGTAGGCAACCCTGGGCAGGGAACAAAACGAGCAAGTTTGGTGAAATAGTCCACAATAACCCAAACCGTATCAAAACCTTGAACAGGTGGGAGCTCGACAATAAAATCCATCGATATCATTGACCAAGGACGTTCAGGGAGAGGTAAGGGTTGCATAAGTCCCATAGGTTTCGTGGTAGATCCCTTGCACTGGGCACAGATAGAACAAGCGGAGACATAAACAGAGACGTCTCGCTGTAAAGACGGCCACCAACACCAGCGACGTAACAATTCCTGGGTCTTACGTCTCCCTGGATGGGCCGCCAGCAAGGAATCATGGCACCATTGCAGTGCCGTGCGCCGTGTGGCCAGATCGGGCAAATATAGGCGACCTTGAACATAGGGCAAGGAATTGACGATGTCCATGTTATATTCTTTTAACTCACTTGGTTCTGAGGCCACCCAGTCCCGGATGGAGGAGACTAGTGAGGGTTGCAAGGTACAGGCGCAGACCACCTGGTGACTCTGAAGTATAGTACCCCCCCAGGAACGCGACGGGTTTCCATGCAGTCTAGACAAGGCATCAGCCTTGGAGTTCAAAGGTCCAGGACGATATGTGAGTGTAAAATTATACATGGAGAAGAATTCATGCCACCTGGAATGACGTGCCGTAGTACACTGTAGGGATTTCAAGGCCAGAAGATTCCTGTGATCAGTGTACACTTGCACTGGTAAGACTGCCCCCAGTAAGTGATGTCTCCAAACAATGAAGGCATCCCTTACGGCCAAGAGCTCCAATTCTGAAACAGTATAATTCTGTTCATAAGGGGTGAGTTTGCGTGAATGATAAGCCACCGGGTGGAGCAAACCAGTATCTTTACACATTTGGGACAGAACTGCGCCGACCGCAACCTCAGAGGCGTCTGCCTCCACAAAAAATGGTTGGGTCGAATCTGGATGCTGAAGCACCGGTGCAGTGGTAAAGGCTTGCTTCAACCCGTCAAATGCTTGTTGTGCCTCAGTATTCCAAACAAAAGGCCGTTTACTACTGGTCAATGCAGTGAGTGGAGCTACAGTTTCCGAGAATGAACGAATGAACCGACGATAGAAATTAGCAAAGCCAAGGAAAGACTGCAATGCCTTGATGGTAGAAGGAATTGGCCAATCCAACACTGCTTGAACCTTGGCATTGCTCATCTTTATGCCAGTATTAGTTATTTCATAACCAAGGAACTCTACCTCGGTAACATGGAACAAACACTTTTCTAATTTGGCATATAAGCGGTTATCTCGAAGACGTTGCAAAACTGCA
This sequence comes from Ambystoma mexicanum, assembly GCF_040938575.1. Lineage (NCBI taxonomy): Eukaryota > Metazoa > Chordata > Amphibia > Caudata > Ambystomatidae > Ambystoma > Ambystoma mexicanum. Next base: position 1,128,004,075 of record NC_090927.1, read on the forward strand.
GATACGTGCTTTACATGTTCTTCATAGGACAAGGAGTATACCAATATGTCGTCAAGATAGACAAAGACGTGAAGATCCAACATGTCGCTGAACACATCATTGATAAACCTTTGGAAGGTAGCCGGGGCGTTGCACAGACCAAAGGGCATAACTAAATATTCGAACAGCCCATATTTAGTTTTGAACGCTGTCTTCCTCTCATCTCCTTTCCTCATTCTGACCAAATTGTAAGCTCCGCGTAAATCTAGTTTAGTAAACAATTCTGAAGAACCCAGTTGGTCTAGGAGAACAGATATCAATGGAATAGGATATTGGTTTCTGATGGTAACAGCATTCAGTTCGCGATAGTCTATGCACGGTCTCAGATCTCCCTCTTTCTTCGGCACAAAGAAGAGGGGAGACGCGGCAGGGGAACGGGAAGGACGGATAAAACCATTGGCTAGGGCTTTATCTAAATACTCCTTCAAAATGAGGTTCTCCTTTTGAGTAAGTGAATATATTCGTCCTGAAGGTATTTTTGCGCCTTCCAGTAACTCTATAGGGCAATCGTAGGGACGATGAGGCGGAAGGGTATCGGCCCCTATCTTATCGAACACATCCTTGAAGTCCTTGTATTCTTTAGGCAAGGCTGAAGAAACGCCACCAACCAGTGCGGCCGTATCCAATAAGGAGATGCAAGGCCCACAAGACTTCACCGGTACTGACAGACAGTGTCTCTTGCAATGGTCCGAAGAGAACGTAATGCAACCAGACTGCCAATTGACCAATGGATTGTGGCGCACCAGCCAAGGCAACCCCAAGATAATCTTATACTGGGGTGCGGAAATAACGTCAAAAGTTATTTGTTCAGTATGGCCCGAGTCTAATGTCATAGTGAGCTCAATGGTGCGTTCCGTGACCAAACCTGACAACAGAGAGGTGCCGTCTACAGCGTTGACCACCTCTGGAAACTCCTTGCGTTCTACAGGGATTTTCCATTCCTGTAAATACTGTCCGTCTATGTAGTTTCCCGTGGCACCGGAATCCAAGATAGCATGGACAGTCCATGGACTGGCAGACTGGAAGGCTAAATTAGCTGGAACAAAATAAAGGGCGGAGTGTCTGGAGTCCTGACCTAGTTTGCTCGGCAATGGGACTCCATCTATTGCCGGGCCCTGGAGTTTCCCTGTTTCTTGTGCTTTTTAGGGCACTGTCTCAAGAAATGTTCGGCAGAACCGCAATAAAAGCACAAATTACTCTTTTTGCGATGTTCTCTTTCCTCCGTGGTTAATGGACCCCGTACTGCGCCTATCTGCATAGGTTCCTCGCTGCCTGGTACAGGGGTATTAATGGAAGCGGTAGCAGGAACGGGACCCCGTCTTTCACCCTTCCGTTCTGCCCGACGAGCATCTATCTGGAGGACTAGATCCAACAATTCCGGAAACGTGGAGGGTACTACCGGGACTGTGGCTAGTATATCTTTCAGGGATTCCGAAAGACCCTTGTAAAACAGGGCTGCCTTTTTCTCAACAGGCCAACCGGCTTCTGCTACCAACTGGTTAAACCTAGCCAAATAATTCAACAACGTAGTGTCACCTTGTTGCAAAGAGAGAAGTTCCAGATCGGTGGCCTGAGTCTTATACCTGGTATCAAAAACCCGTGACAGGGCTTTAATTAATGCAACACAATCATAGAGTAAATGGCTTCCCTGCTCCAACAATGGATTAGCCCAGGTTGCCGCTGTGCCACCTAAATATGACAGTACGAACGCTGCCTTGGTAGTGGAATCGGGAAACGAAGTAGGGCGGCACAGGAAATGCAATCGACACTGATTAATAAAGGTCCGGAATGTTTTAGGATCCCCGTGAAACCGCTCCGGTGGAGCCAGAGGGAATTGGGCAGCAAGAACCACGGGAGCGCTCTCGGAGTTGATAGGAGCAGATCCCGAACCGGCACCAGAACCAGAAGAGAAACCGGAGGTGCCAGCCCCAGCAGATTGAAGGCCTAATCGCAACTCATGAATGTTGCGTTGTGTGTCTTCATGAGCTGCAGTCATGTCAGCCCGTAAATCAGCCACTAGTTGAGCCAATGCGGTTAACGGGTCACCTGAGACGTCCATAATAAGGCTTCTGAATATGTTAAGTCAGGAGATATTCCTTGACCATGTAACCAGAATCCTGACTTCAAGATCTTGAACTCGTCGTGTAGAAGACGAATTCTTTTTGTCAATGTACCCAACAGAGAGGTAAAAGAAACTCTCTGACCAGTCAATTGACCAAAAGATGGGTTTAAAGATGAGAGGACGTCACAGGAACCAGTCAACCTGCAAAGGAACCATAATTAGTGACAGAAGACAACTTGAATAGCAATGCTCAGAGAACCAAACGTCAAGTACCTGAGAATAGACTATAGTTGGCAGACTGGCAAATCAGAACGGAAATGTGGCGTCAGAATTCTAAGGGGACAAGAATAATCAGTAACTAACCGGGAACCAAACAAGGACCAAAAAGCAGGATTAGAAAATAAAGGAACAGTCTTACCGGGTGATAGTGTCCAAGGAAGTCCAAAGCTGAAGTAGTAAATGAAGAGCAGAAGATCCGCAAGCAGGAGTGATCCACCTACCCACCGCCGGCACGAGGACGCCTAAACAAGAGTCCGGTAAACAGCTATGTCCACCTGAAACCGACGGCACGCGGACACCTAGTATAAAGTTTCCAGTTTCAAGGGAAAATGAGGAAGTCCGTAGAAAAGTTCCAGTAACAGCAGAATGAATGATGTAGATGATAGTACCAGCCAAGATAATGACAAGAAAAATCCGTGAACAGTTCCAAGAGTCGAAAACCAAGCGGGCAAAATTCGAGCAGACGTCCGTGATCCGTAACACTTCCAAATAGCAGTTCCGAGGGTCGAGGCAACAACAAGAGGGGAACACAAGTAGGAATCCAGTAGGCAGTCCGGGTCAAAACATTAACTTCAGCAGAAACAAGGTCAGAATACGTAGCGGCAAGAGAAATAACAATTTCAGAAGCAGCGAGTAGCGGGGAGGGGGGGCATAAGAACGAAAACCAAAAGTCACGTGATTCTAACAATGCGTAAAGACACGTGATCTCAAGTACGCAGAGTCACTGCGTTTCCATGGCAAAGACCAGTGCTTCTTAAAGAACACAGAACGAACTGGCTTAGCAAACTTCCGTGTTCCGAAGCAGCGTCTTCGTGACAAAAGCAAAGGAACCCCAGGTGAGGAAAGTAAGCAAGTAGGAAAGGAAAGATTGCTAGTTTGCCTCCTTGATTTACGAATCCTGACAGCATCCTCCCCCAATGAAGCATTACCCCCACGAGAGGCCAAGAATTGAAACATGAGATCAGGAGCATGGATATTGGAGGCCGGTTCCCAGGTCCTGTCTTCCGGACCATAGCCTTTCCAGTCCACTAGGAACAACTGCTTGCCCCTGACTGTCTTGACATCCAGAATAGCCTGTACCTCATATTCTTCCGTCCCCTGGACCATAACAGGTGGTGGACGGGGAAGCGAAACAACCGGTGAGAGGCAAGGTTTGAGTAAAGAAACATGAAAAACTGGATGAATTTTCCAGGATGACGGAAGATCCAATCTCACCGCAACTGGGTTAACCAAAGAAAGCACAGGAAAGGGACCCACAAAACGAGGTAAAAGACATCTGCGACCTGGTATACGGAGATTCTTGGTGGACAACCACACTTTGTTCCCCGGTGTATACTGAGGGGCTGGTTCTCTATGCCGGTCAGCATACCGCTTAGCATGGTCTTTTGCTACTTTTAATTGACGAAGTACAGCCTCATGAACGGTTGTAACATCTCGTAGACAACCCTGTACTGCCGGGTTAGCAATGTCTGTGACAAAATCCAGTGGAAGAGTCCGGGGATGTTGGCCATACATAGCAAAGAATGGCGAGGTGCCGGTGGAAGTATGAATAGAATTGTTATATGCAAACTCGGCATGGATCAGCACCGAAAACCATGATTCCTGGAATTGCAATGTTAGACAGCGCAAATATTGCTCGAGGGTGGCATTGAGCCTTTCGGTCTGACCGTCAGTTTGTGGATGGTAAGCACTGGAAAAGCGGTTGTCGATACCCAATGAAGTGGTAAGATGCCTCCAGAATCTTGAGGTGAATTGAGACCCCCTATCAGATATGATAATATCAGGAAGACCAAAATCACGGAAAACATGACGCAGAAATAGATCCGCAAGAACAGGAGCAGTAGGCAACCCTGGGCAGGGAACAAAACGAGCAAGTTTGGTGAAATAGTCCACAATAACCCAAACCGTATCAAAACCTTGAACAGGTGGGAGCTCGACAATAAAATCCATCGATATCATTGACCAAGGACGTTCAGGGAGAGGTAAGGGTTGCATAAGTCCCATAGGTTTCGTGGTAGATCCCTTGCACTGGGCACAGATAGAACAAGCGGAGACATAAACAGAGACGTCTCGCTGTAAAGACGGCCACCAACACCAGCGACGTAACAATTCCTGGGTCTTACGTCTCCCTGGATGGGCCGCCAGCAGGGAATCATGGCACCATTGCAGTGCCGTGCGCCGTGTGGCCAGATCGGGCAAATATAGGCGACCTTGAACATAGGGCAAGGAATTGACGATGTCCATGTTATATTCTTTTAACTCACTTGGTTCTGAGGCCACCCAGTCCCGGATGGAGGAGACTAGTGAGGGTTGCAAGGTACAGGCGCAGACCACCTGGTGACTCTGAAGTATAGTACCCCCCCAGGAACGCGACGGGTTTCCATGCAGTCTAGACAAGGCATCAGCCTTGGAGTTCAAAGGTCCAGGACGATATGTGAGTGTAAAATTATACATGGAGAAGAATTCATGCCACCTGGAATGACGTGCCGTAGTACACTGTAGGGATTTCAAGGCCAGAAGATTCCTGTGATCAGTGTACACTTGCACTGGTAAGACTGCCCCCAGTAAGTGATGTCTCCAAACAATGAAGGCATCCCTTACGGCCAAGAGCTCCAATTCTGAAACAGTATAATTCTGTTCATAAGGGGTGAGTTTGCGTGAATGATAAGCCACCGGGTGGAGCAAACCAGTATCTTTACACATTTGGGACAGAACTGCGCCGACCGCAACCTCAGAGGCGTCTGCCTCCACAAAAAATGGTTGGGTCGAATCTGGATGCTGAAGCACCGGTGCAGTGGTAAAGGCTTGCTTCAACCCGTCAAATGCTTGTTGTGCCTCAGTATTCCAAACAAAAGGCCGTTTACTACTGGTCAATGCAGTGAGTGGAGCTACAGTTTCCGAGAATGAACGAATGAACCGACGATAGAAATTAGCAAAGCCAAGGAAAGACTGCAATGCCTTGATGGTAGAAGGAATTGGCCAATCCAACACTGCTTGAACCTTGGCATTGCTCATCTTTATGCCAGTATTAGTTATTTCATAACCAAGGAACTCTACCTCGGTAACATGGAACAAACACTTTTCTAATTTGGCATATAAGCGGTTATCTCGAAGACGTTGCAAAACTGCAGATACGTGCTTTACATGTTCTTCATAGGACAAGGAGTATACCAATATGTCGTCAAGATAGACAACGACGTGAAGATCCAACATGTCGCTGAACACATCATTGATAAACCTTTGGAAGGTAGCCGGGGCGTTGCACAGACCAAAGGGCATAACTAAATATTCGAACAGCCCATATTTAGTTTTGAACGCTGTCTTCCTCTCATCTCCTTTCCTCATTCTGACCAAATTGTAAGCTCCGCGTAAATCTAGTTTAGTAAACAATTCTGAAGAACCCAGTTGGTCTAGGAGAACAGATATCAATGGAATAGGATATTGGTTTCTGATGGTAACAGCATTCAGTTCGCGATAGTCTATGCACGGTCTCAGATCTCCCTCTTTCTTCGGCACAAAGAAGAGGGGAGACGCGGCAGGGGAACGGGAAGGACGGATAAAACCATTGGCTAGGGCTTTATCTAAATACTCCTTCAAAATGAGGTTCTCCTTTTGAGTAAGTGAATATATTCGTCCTGAAGGTATTTTTGCGCCTTCCAGTAACTCTATAGGGCAATCGTAGGGACGATGAGGCGGAAGGGTATCGGCCCCTATCTTATCGAACACATCCTTGAAGTCCTTGTATTCTTTAGGCAAGGCTGAAGAAACGCCACCAACCAGTGCGGCCGTATCCAATAAGGAGATGCAAGGCCCACAAGACTTCACCGGTACTGACAGACAGTGTCTCTTGCAATGGTCCGAAGAGAACGTAATGCAACCAGACTGCCAATTGACCAATGGATTGTGGCGCACCAGCCAAGGCAACCCCAAGATAATCTTATACTGGGGTGCGGAAATAACGTCAAAAGTTATTTGTTCAGTATGGCCCGAGTCTAATGTCATAGTGAGCTCAATGGTGCGTTCCGTGACCAAACCTGACAACAGAGAGGTGCCGTCTACAGCGTTGACCACCTCTGGAAACTCCTTGCGTTCTACAGGGATTTTCCATTCCTGTAAATACTGTCCGTCTATGTAGTTTCCCGTGGCACCGGAATCCAAGATAGCATGGACAGTCCATGGACTGGCAGACTGGAAGGCTAAATTAGCTGGAACAAAATAAAGGGCGGAGTGTCTGGAGTCCTGACCTAGTTTGCTCGGCAATGGGACTCCATCTATTGCCGGGCCCTGGAGTTTCCCTGTTTCTTGTGCTTTTTAGGGCACTGTCTCAAGAAATGTTCGGCAGAACCGCAATAAAAGCACAAATTACTCTTTTTGCGATGTTCTCTTTCCTCCGTGGTTAATGGACCCCGTACTGCGCCTATCTGCATAGGTTCCTCGCTGCCTGGTACAGGGGTATTAATGGAAGCGGTAGCAGGAACGGGACCCCGTCTTTCACCCTTCCGTTCTGCCCGACGAGCATCTATCTGGAGGACTAGATCCAACAATTCCGGAAACGTGGAGGGTACTACCGGGACTGTGGCTAGTATATCTTTCAGGGATTCCGAAAGACCCTTGTAAAACAGGGCTGCCTTTTTCTCAACAGGCCAACCGGCTTCTGCTACCAACTGGTTAAACCTAGCCAAATAATTCAACAACGTAGTGTCACCTTGTTGCAAAGAGAGAAGTTCCAGATCGGTGGCCTGAGTCTTATACCTGGTATCAAAAACCCGTGACAGGGCTTTAATTAATGCAACACAATCATAGAGTAAATGGCTTCCCTGCTCCAACAATGGATTAGCCCAGGTTGCCGCTGTGCCACCTAAATATGACAGTACGAACGCTGCCTTGGTAGTGGAATCGGGAAACGAAGTAGGGCGGCACAGGAAATGCAATCGACACTGATTAATAAAGGTCCGGAATGTTTTAGGATCCCCGTGAAACCGCTCCGGTGGAGCCAGAGGGAATTGGGCAGCAAGAACCACGGGAGCGCTCTCGGAGTTGATAGGAGCAGATCCCGAACCGGCACCAGAACCAGAAGAGAAACCGGAGGTGCCAGCCCCAGCAGATTGAAGGCCTAATCGCAACTCATGAATGTTGCGTTGTGTGTCTTCATGAGCTGCAGTCATGTCAGCCCGTAAATCAGCCACTAGTTGAGCCAATGCGGTTAACGGGTCACCTGAGACGTCCATAATAAGGCTTCTGAATATGTTAAGTCAGGAGATATTCCTTGACCATGTAACCAGAATCCTGACTTCAAGATCTTGAACTCGTCGTGTAGAAGACGAATTCTTTTTGTCAATGTACCCAACAGAGAGGTAAAAGAAACTCTCTGACCAGTCAATTGACCAAAAGATGGGTTTAAAGATGAGAGGACGTCACAGGAACCAGTCAACCTGCAAAGGAACCATAATTAGTGACAGAAGACAACTTGAATAGCAATGCTCAGAGAACCAAACGTCAAGTACCTGAGAATAGACTATAGTTGGCAGACTGGCAAATCAGAACGGAAATGTGGCGTCAGAATTCTAAGGGGACAAGAATAATCAGTAACTAACCGGGAACCAAACAAGGACCAAAAAGCAGGATTAGAAAATAAAGGAACAGTCTTACCGGGTGATAGTGTCCAAGGAAGTCCAAAGCTGAAGTAGTAAATGAAGAGCAGAAGATCCGCAAGCAGGAGTGATCCACCTACCCACCGCCGGCACGAGGACGCCTAAACAAGAGTCCGGTAAACAGCTATGTCCACCTGAAACCGACGGCACGCGGACACCTAGTATAAAGTTTCCAGTTCCAAGGGAAAATGAGGAAGTCCGTAGAAAAGTTCCAGTAACAGCAGAATGAATGATGTAGATGATAGTACCAGCCAAGATAATGACAAGAAAAATCCGTGAACAGTTCCAAGAGTCGAAAACCAAGCGGGCAAAATTCGAGCAGACGTCCGTGATCCGTAACACTTCCAAATAGCAGTTCCGAGGGTCGAGGCAACAACAAGAGGGGAACACAAGTAGGAATCCAGTAGGCAGTCCGGGTCAAAACATTAACTTCAGCAGAAACAAGGTCAGAATACGTAGCGGCAAGAGAAATAACAATTTCAGAAGCAGCGAGTAGCGGGGAGGGGGGCATAAGAACGAAAACCAAAAGTCACGTGATTCTAACAATGCGTAAAGACACGTGATCTCAAGTACGCAGAGTCACTGCGTTTCCATGGCAAAGACCAGTGCTTCTTAAAGAACACAGAACGAACTGGCTTAGCAAACTTCCGTGTTCCGAAGCAGCGTCTTCGTGACAAAAGCAAAGGAACCCCAGGTGAGGAAAGTAAGCAAGTAGGAAAGGAAAGATTGCTAGTTTGCCTCCTTGATTTACGAATCCTGACAGCATCCTCCCGCAATGAAGCATTACCCCCACGAGAGGCCAAGAATTGAAACATGAGATCAGGAGCATGGATATTGGAGGCCGGTTCCCAGGTCCTGTCTTCCGGACCATAGCCTTTCCAGTCCACTAGGAACAACTGCTTGCCCCTGACCGTCTTGACATCCAGAATAGCCTGTACCTCATATTCTTCCGTCCCCTGGACCATAACAGGTGGTGGACGGGGAAGCGAAACAACCGGTGAGAGGCAAGGTTTGAGTAAAGAAACATGAAAAACTGGATGAATTTTCCAGGATGACGGAAGATCCAATCTCACCGCAACTGGGTTAACCAAAGAAAGCACAGGAAAGGGACCCACAAAACGAGGTAAAAGACATCTGCGACCTGGTATACGGAGATTCTTGGTGGACAACCACACTTTGTTCCCCGGTGTATACTGAGGGGCTGGTTCTCTATGCCGGTCAGCATACCGCTTAGCATGGTCTTTTGCTACTTTTAATTGACGAAGTACAGCCTCATGAACGGTTGTAACATCTCGTAGACAACCCTGTACTGCCGGGTTAGCAATGTCTGTGACAAAATCCAGTGGAAGAGTCCGGGGATGTTGGCCATACATAGCAAAGAATGGCGAGGTGCCGGTGGAAGTATGAATAGAATTGTTATATGCAAACTCGGCATGGATCAGCACCGAAAACCATGATTCCTGGAATTGCAATGTTAGACAGCGCAAATATTGCTCGAGGGTGGCATTGAGCCTTTCGGTCTGACCGTCAGTTTGTGGATGGTAAGCACTGGAAAAGCGGTTGTCGATACCCAATGAAGTGGTAAGATGCCTCCAGAATCTTGAGGTGAATTGAGACCCCCTATCAGATATGATAATATCAGGAAGACCAAAATCACGGAAAACATGACGCAGAAATAGATCCGCAAGAACAGGAGCAGTAGGCAACCCTGGGCAGGGAACAAAACGAGCAAGTTTGGTGAAATAGTCCACAATAACCCAAACCGTATCAAAACCTTGAACAGGTGGGAGCTCGACAATAAAATCCATCGATATCATTGACCAAGGACGTTCAGGGAGAGGTAAGGGTTGCATAAGTCCCATAGGTTTCGTGGTAGATCCCTTGCACTGGGCACAGATAGAACAAGCGGAGACATAAACAGAGACGTCTCGCTGTAAAGACGGCCACCAACACCAGCGACGTAACAATTCCTGGGTCTTACGTCTCCCTGGATGGGCCGCCAGCAGGGAATCATGGCACCATTGCAGTGCCGTGCGCCGTGTGGCCAGATCGGGCAAATATAGGCGACCTTGAACATAGGGCAAGGAATTGACGATGTCCATGTTATATTCTTTTAACTCACTTGGTTCTGAGGCCACCCAGTCCCGGATGGAGGAGACTAGTGAGGGTTGCAAGGTACAGGCGCAGACCACCTGGTGACTCTGAAGTATAGTACCCCCCCAGGAACGCGACGGGTTTCCATGCAGTCTAGACAAGGCATCAGCCTTGGAGTTCAAAGGTCCAGGACGATATGTGAGTGTAAAATTATACATGGAGAAGAATTCATGCCACCTGGAATGACGTGCCGTAGTACACTGTAGGGATTTCAAGGCCAGAAGATTCCTGTGATCAGTGTACACTTGCACTGGTAAGACTGCCCCCAGTAAGTGATGTCTCCAAACAATGAAGGCATCCCTTACGGCCAAGAGCTCCAATTCTGAAACAGTATAATTCTGTTCATAAGGGGTGAGTTTGCGTGAATGATAAGCCACCGGGTGGAGCAAACCAGTATCTTTACACATTTGGGACAGAACTGCGCCGACCGCAACCTCAGAGGCGTCTGCCTCCACAAAAAATGGTTGGGTCGAATCTGGATGCTGAAGCACCGGTGCAGTGGTAAAGGCTTGCTTCAACCCGTCAAATGCTTGTTGTGCCTCAGTATTCCAAACAAAAGGCCGTTTACTACTGGTCAATGCAGTGAGTGGAGCTACAGTTTCCGAGAATGAACGAATGAACCGACGATAGAAATTAGCAAAGCCAAGGAAAGACTGCAATGCCTTGATGGTAGAAGGAATTGGCCAATCCAACACTGCTTGAACCTTGGCATTGCTCATCTTTATGCCAGTATTAGTTATTTCATAACCAAGGAACTCTACCTCGGTAACATGGAACAAACACTTTTCTAATTTGGCATATAAGCGGTTATCTCGAAGACGTTGCAAAACTGCAGATACGTGCTTTACATGTTCTTCATAGGACAAGGAGTATACCAATATGTCGTCAAGATAGACAACGACGTGAAGATCCAACATGTCGCTGAACACATCATTGATAAACCTTTGGAAGGTAGCCGGGGCGTTGCACAGACCAAAGGGCATAACTAAATATTCGAACAGCCCATATTTAGTTTTGAACGCTGTCTTCCTCTCATCTCCTTTCCTCATTCTGACCAAATTGTAAGCTCCGCGTAAATCTAGTTTAGTAAACAATTCTGAAGAACCCAGTTGGTCTAGGAGAACAGATATCAATGGAATAGGATATTGGTTTCTGATGGTAACAGCATTCAGTTCGCGATAGTCTATGCACGGTCTCAGATCTCCCTCTTTCTTCGGCACAAAGAAGAGGGGAGACGCGGCAGGGGAACGGGAAGGACGGATAAAACCATTGGCTAGGGCTTTATCTAAATACTCCTTCAAAATGAGGTTCTCCTTTTGAGTAAGTGAATATATTCGTCCTGAAGGTATTTTTGCGCCTTCCAGTAACTCTATAGGGCAATCGTAGGGACGATGAGGCGGAAGGGTATCGGCCCCTATCTTATCGAACACATCCTTGAAGTCCTTGTATTCTTTAGGCAAGGCTGAAGAAACGCCACCAACCAGTGCGGCCGTATCCAATAAGGAGATGCAAGGCCCACAAGACTTCACCGGTACTGACAGACAGTGTCTCTTGCAATGGTCCGAAGAGAACGTAATGCAACCAGACTGCCAATTGACCAATGGATTGTGGCGCACCAGCCAAGGCAACCCCAAGATAATCTTATACTGGGGTGCGGAAATAACGTCAAAAGTTATTTGTTCAGTATGGCCCGAGTCTAATGTCATAGTGAGCTCAATGGTGCGTTCCGTGACCAAACCTGACAACAGAGAGGTGCCGTCTACAGCGTTGACCACCTCTGGAAACTCCTTGCGTTCTACAGGGATTTTCCATTCCTGTAAATACTGTCCGTCTATGTAGTTTCCCGTGGCACCGGAATCCAAGATAGCATGGACAGTCCATGGACTGGCAGACTGGAAGGCTAAATTAGCTGGAACAAAATAAAGGGCGGAGTGTCTGGAGTCCTGACCTAGTTTGCTCGGCAATGGGACTCCATCTATTGCCGGGCCCTGGAGTTTCCCTGTTTCTTGTGCTTTTTAGGGCACTGTCTCAAGAAATGTTCGGCAGAACCGCAATAAAAGCACAAATTACTCTTTTTGCGATGTTCTCTTTCCTCCGTGGTTAATGGACCCCGTACTGCGCCTATCTGCATAGGTTCCTCGCTGCCTGGTACAGGGGTATTAATGGAAGCGGTAGCAGGAACGGGACCCCGTCTTTCACCCTTCCGTTCTGCCCGACGAGCATCTATCTGGAGGACTAGATCCAACAATTCCGGAAACGTGGAGGGTACTACCGGGACTGTGGCTAGTATATCTTTCAGGGATTCCGAAAGACCCTTGTAAAACAGGGCTGCCTTTTTCTCAACAGGCCAACCGGCTTCTGCTACCAACTGGTTAAACCTAGCCAAATAATTCAACAACGTAGTGTCACCTTGTTGCAAAGAGAGAAGTTCCAGATCGGTGGCCTGAGTCTTATACCTGGTATCAAAAACCCGTGACAGGGCTTTAATTAATGCAACACAATCATAGAGTAAATGGCTTCCCTGCTCCAACAATGGATTAGCCCAGGTTGCCGCTGTGCCACCTAAATATGACAGTACGAACGCTGCCTTGGTAGTGGAATCGGGAAACGAAGTAGGGCGGCACAGGAAATGCAATCGACACTGATTAATAAAGGTCCGGAATGTTTTAGGATCCCCGTGAAACCGCTCCGGTGGAGCCAGAGGGAATTGGGCAGCAAGAACCACGGGAGCGCTCTCGGAGTTGATAGGAGCAGATCCCGAACCGGCACCAGAACCAGAAGAGAAACCGGAGGTGCCAGCCCCAGCAGATTGAAGGCCTAATCGCAACTCATGAATGTTGCGTTGTGTGTCTTCATGAGCTGCAGTCATGTCAGCCCGTAAATCAGCCACTAGTTGAGCCAATGCGGTTAACGGGTCACCTGAGACGTCCATAATAAGGCTTCTGAATATGTTAAGTCAGGAGATATTCCTTGACCATGTAACCAGAATCCTGACTTCAAGATCTTGAACTCGTCGTGTAGAAGACGAATTCTTTTTGTCAATGTACCCAACAGAGAGGTAAAAGAAACTCTCTGACCAGTCAATTGACCAAAAGATGGGTTTAAAGATGAGAGGACGTCACAGGAACCAGTCAACCTGCAAAGGAACCATAATTAGTGACAGAAGACAACTTGAATAGCAATGCTCAGAGAACCAAACGTCAAGTACCTGAGAATAGACTATAGTTGGCAGACTGGCAAATCAGAACGGAAATGTGGCGTCAGAATTCTAAGGGGACAAGAATAATCAGTAACTAACCGGGAACCAAACAAGGACCAAAAAGCAGGATTAGAAAATAAAGGAACAGTCTTACCGGGTGATAGTGTCCAAGGAAGTCCAAAGCTGAAGTAGTAAATGAAGAGCAGAAGATCCGCAAGCAGGAGTGATCCACCTACCCACCGCCGGCACGAGGACGCCTAAACAAGAGTCCGGTAAACAGCTATGTCCACCTGAAACCGACGGCACGCGGACGCCTAGTATAAAGTTTCCAGTTCCAAGGGAAAATGAGGAAGTCCGTAGAAAAGTTCCAGTAACAGCAGAATGAATGATGTAGATGATAGTACCAGCCAAGATAATGACAAGAAAAATCCGTGAACAGTTCCAAGAGTCGAAAACCAAGCGGGCAAAATTCAAGCAGACGTCCGTGATCCGTAACACTTCCAAATAGCAGTTCCGAGGGTCGAGGCAACAACAAGAGGGGAACACAAGTAGGAATCCAGTAGGCAGTCCGGGTCAAAACATTAACTTCAGCAGAAACAAGGTCAGAATACGTAGCGGCAAGAGAAATAACAATTTCAGAAGCAGCGAGTAGCGGGGAGGCGGGGCATAAGAACGAAAACCAAAAGTCACGTGATTCTAACAATGCGTAAAGACACGTGATCTCAAGTACGCAGAGTCACTGCGTTTCCATGGCAAAGACCAGTGCTTCTTAAAGAACACAGAACGAACTGGCTTAGCAAACTTCCGTGTTCCGAAGCAGCGTCTTCGTGACAAAAGCGAAGGAACCCCAGGTGAGGAAAGTAAGCGAGTAGGAAAGGAAAGATTGCTAGTTTGCCTCCTTGATTTACGAATCCTGACAGATACCACCAAGATTCCCTCCATCGGTCACTTAGGTTTGATTCTCGAATGTCATCATCACTTTCTCAGTGTGTTCTCTACCCCACAGTTTCCTACACTTCCTCCTCATCGAAGGGATGATTGCCATATTGACCTCCTTCCAGACCAACCGATTCCGTTTGGACGGATGTATGTTCTGTCCCAACATGAGAAGAGTGCCCTTAGGGAGTATCTTCATTCTAATTTCCAGAACGGTCTGATAACTGAGTCCAAGTCACCTGCAGGTGCCTCTTTATTCTTTATTCCAAAAAAGAACACAGAAGAACTTAGACCGTGCATAGATTATAGAGGACTCAACAAGATCACAATACCTGACAAGTACCCTATGCCTTTGATAAAAGATATTCTCGAAGCCGTTCGAGGTGCTACTCTCTGTACCAAGTTAGACCTTAGGGGGGGCGTATCATCTTATTCGAATTGCTCCCAATGACGAGTGGAAGACGGCTTTTCGGACTCCATTTGACCACTTCCAATACCAGGTTATGCCATTTGGTCTGATGAATGCACCTGCAGTTTTTCAGCGATTTATGGACCATCTTTTCGCAGACCTTCTTCTTCACTTTGTTGTAATTTATCTAGACGACATCTTGATATTTCCCACAAATCTTGAGGAACACATCCAACATGTCAACTTAGTCCTAAGTCGTCTACAGGCTAACCAGTTATATTGTAAAGTTGAAAAATGCGAATTCCATCAAACTCAAATAACTTACCTAGGATTTGTACTTTCTGCAAATGGTATTTCCATGGATCCAAAAAAGGTTTCTGCCGTCTTGGATTGGCCTTCTCCATCTACTGTAAAAGAGGTTCAACGATTCCTCAGGTTTGCTAATTTTTATCGAAGATTCATTCCTTGTTATTCGGAGACAATCCTACCTATTACTCGTCTACTAAAGAAGGAAACTGCCTTTTCATGGGACCCTTTAGCTCAACAGGCCTTTGAAACTCTAAAGGGATTATTTACCTCCGCAATTATCCTACTCAATCCCGATCAATCTCGACAGTTCATTATTGAAACTGACGCTTCCCATCATGCTCTAGGAGCCGTTCTTGTTCTGAACTTGATGGTCGTGCCGATTATTGAATACCTTCGTCCCGAAGTACCACACAGACAGAATGACCAAAATACTGTCTGTGCAGTCTTTGAGGCCACAAGTGTGGTGAGCCGTCAACTGGAACCAGGAAACGCCGGAAAAACCCCTTTGACCGCTGTAAGGCAATAGACGGTTATCAACTAATGCAATATGAATACAGCGATAAGGAACTGATTGTAGCAAGGCTTCCCTAGATGAGCTGTGGGTTAGGTCGTAATGCACTGGGGGCAACCAGCAGGGACAGAAAGCCGGGTTTTCAGAGAGGCTAGGGTAGTAGTTCCACACCTGGCCAAGTTGGCACAAGAGGAGTCCAAAAACACGTAATGGGGTCAAAACCAGTTCAAAGCACAAGGTCCAAGCAAAGGGATAATCCATTTAAGCAATCCGTTGAGGAGGTGCAGGGTCGAATATCTTTGGAAGCAAGCAAGGTAACAGATGAAGCCAAGAAGAAGTAGAGTATCCAAAAACAGTCCGTGGTCGTAGAGCCAATGAATCCTTGATGAAAACAATAACGCCAAACAGTCTTTCCAAGAAGCAGCTGAGAAGTGCTGTCACCGTGGTTTCCGGCGCTTTTAACTGTTAGTTGCAGTCACATGATGCAAAAACACGGCAGCGTGGGAAAATCACGTGATGGCAGAGGATGAACGTGATTGGCAGCAGCTCACCTCACGTGACGCGTGAATCGCCGTGTACCTCGGCGGTGCTGCAAGGCATGCAAGAGTTTCCACGGGCGTTGCCAGGACAATGAAGGTCAGAAAACACCTGGAAAACCAGTCATCTTTCTCCAGTATCGAGCAGAAGGTCATGTTCTTGTGCCCCGATGTGATGTGCCAGGTAAATGCGGGCTGATCATGGGTTGCCTAGTGGGTTGCCTAGTATTGGGCACACTGGGAGACATGACAGTTCTCCTGCAAAAGACGGATTTGGGAGAGGAGAGACCTGTGGCCTATTTTTCCAGGACGTTTAACTCTTCAGAACAACACTATTCAGTTCTCGAAAAAGAGTTATTGGCCATCAAGAGGGCCTTTGAGGAATGGAGGCATCTACTATTAGGCTCACCTTATGCTGTGGTGGTCCACATAGATCATCAAAATCTGAAAGTCTTGCAACAGGCTCAAACTACCAATAGTAGACAGGCACGTTGGGCCCATTTTTTTTTTACCATACCAGATCGAGTTTACTTTTCTCCCGGGTAACCAGAATTTGAGAGCTGATGCCCTATCCCGAAAGAAACCACAGACTACACGCTTCTGTTCGGAAAAGATGTTTCCAAAAGCAAGATTTGTTGCTGTTATTTCTGACTTCCTACAACTAATGAAGCAAGAAACCACCAAAAACCGATCAAGGTGCGAAGGTCTTCTCTCTACTCATCACCTTACAAGGGATCATGATTTGTATTTCCATGAAGAACAAGTCCTGATTCCTTCCAGTTCTCTTCAAGCTGAAGTACTTCGAATGTGCCACGATTCTAGAGCGGCAGGCCACCGGTGAGTTCAAACTACTCTAGATTTGGTCAAACGGAATTTCTGATGGCCGACTGTTCAGACAGACGTCCAAGATTATGTGAGCTCTTTTACCACGTGTATCCAGTCTAAATCTTCCCGAGCTCCTCCTTTTGGTTTGCTTACCTGCATGCCCATACCAGAGAAACCCTGGCAATTCATCTCCACTGATTTTATAGTGGATCTTCCTCCATCCTCTGGATTCACTACCATAATGGTCACCATTGATTATCTAACTAAGATGGCACACTTCAACCCTTTAGTCAAGCTTCCGGGATCAGCCCAGATGGCAAGGGTATTCATTTCAGAAGTGTTTTCCCGACATGGCTTACCTGAGGTCATAGTTTCGGACAGGGGGCCTCAATACACTTCGCAATACTGGAAAGGAGTATGTCACATTTTGGGTATCAAGAGGGCACTTAGTTCGGGATATCATCCCCAGACTAACGGGCAGACGGAACGCCTCAATCAGACTTTAGAGGGATACCTACGCTGCTTTGTATCAGCAGCTCAGGATAATTGGGCGGATTTGTTATCATTGGCTGAATTCGCTTACAATAATGCCAAACACTCGGCTCTTAAGTCTAGCCCCTTCTACTGTTCTTATGGATACCACCCCTCTTTCATCCCTACTGCTACTCCACCTTCCTCTAAGTCACCAGGAGTGGACTGCCTCATAGATGACATTCAGACTGGCCAGAGACAAGCCTGTTTAGCTCTTCAAGCAGCCCAAGACTGAGCTAAGCGGTATGCAGACAAACACCGCCGAGATATGCCAGACCTGAATGTAGGTGACAAAGTTTGGTTGGCTTCTCGATTTCTTCCAAAACACCTGGTTCCTTCTAAGTTGTCTCCTAGGTATTTTGGTCCTTTCAAGTTGTTATCCAAGGTGGGTTCGGCTGCCGTTCGGCTAGCTCTTCCGGCTGCCTGGTCTTGCATTCACCCCTTTTTTCATCTGTCCCAATTAAAACCTACTGTTGCTGACCATTTTCGACGCTCTACAAAGGCCATTCCTCCACCAGTGGTTACAGATATCGGGACAGAATATGAGGTGGCCGGCATTTGTGACTCCCGTTACCATAGGGGTCGCCTTCAATTCCTCATCGATTGGAAAGGCTATTCTCCGGCAGAAAGGATGTGGGAACCTGCTTCTGGTGTCCACTCCCCCCCTCCTGATTCGGTGATTGTTTTGCCTTCACCCCGGGAAGCCTGGTTCGCCTCCCAGGAGGAGAGGGCATACTGTTACACCTTTCCGATCTTGGTCCTGGTGGCAAAGAAGGAAACTATGTGGTTCCGGCTTTTTCTATGCGTCTGTAGAAACGACTAAGTCAGACGATAACAATCTCAGCGGTATATTTGTTCCACGCTGTCAATGAACGTCAGAGGCGAATCACGTGATCCCTTCACGCGGTCACCTGACGCCAGCGGCACGTCACGTGACATCATTTCAAGACCGAGGACTCACTTCTCATTGCGTCGCTACTGAATTGCATGACGCTCTGTAAGTTCGAACTCTAGGAATCCTTTCCCAAGTACTTACGATACTCTGCCTGTGCTTACCGTTCCATTCTATCACCTTCTACCCAGCATTCCATTGTAGCGCTCTCTTCCTGTGACTCTTCCGAGACAGACCTCTCTTCCGGGATATTCTGCCTTACCTGATTCCGTGTTTTCCTCCTCCCGATCTGAACATAGAGGTTTCCTGGGTCATCTAGGCTCAGTGAGTTTACTCTTCCGGTTATCTCTTTTCTTTTCCCCCTTCTCTGGTCGCATTTCTAATCTCTATCCATTACCGCAGGAATCCCTGGAGGGTTCAGAGCACCAGTCACCATTCCTCGACAATGCTGAGTAATCATTATCTCTAGCCTGTAGTTAAACCAGATAAACACCTTCGGTAAGAGCAACTCTACTCTTGTTTACACTGTCTCTCTCTTCCGACTATTTCTGTTTACTTATCTGTCTTTTCTTTCATTAGAACCCGAGCTACAGTCTACAGTTCAGAGGTACTACGCCTAGGCAACCCGTCCACCGACAAGACCAGCTATCTACGCATCCAGGGTTTTATTCCCCAGAGGGTTTCCCTGTGTTCGTGTTCCTTCCCTGCTGTGGTTACATTCCCAGGGGTGGGGGTTTCAGGATCCTCAGGGAGGCTTTTTATTTCTGCAGTTGCTGCTTCCTTACCAGCATTCTGACCAGGTTAGTGGATACTTATATTTTTACCGTCAATTGTGGGAAGAGTATAACAGTACCACTGACTCTGGCACAGGCCCATTGACTCAATTTGTTAGGACTGCCTTCTCTAGATTGCTTCTCAACTAGAACTGTGTTGGTGCACCTACTTCTTATAACCACCTTTTTCTTCCCACTTTTAAAAACTTGTGAAGTGCCATTTTGCTCAGTTTTCATTTAAGTATTCTCTATGCTAAAGTACTGCCTTGCCTAAACTTGTTCACAAACTTATGGGAAGTGTTGCTAGGGTGTGTAAGAAGATAGTTCTGTATAACTTGTGCTTTCCCTCCCTTGTGAGAAATTGCCAGAGTGCCATTTGTTTTTGGTTTTCACTGTGCCGTTTTGCTCAGTTTTCACTCTTGCTCAAACTTGTCTACAGTTTAACTAGGGAGTTGTGCATACTTTTCTTGACTGATTTTAACTTGCTTTATTAACTGTGATTAATGTGTTGAACTAAAAGTGTGTAAAATAAATATATATATTCTTTTTAATACAAAGCTTTTGTCAGTGTTTCCTTGTACCATAGTACTGTAGTCCTATTGTGTAAACCCTGAATACTGCTCATCTCCCTCTTGAGATAAGTCTGACCAACTAAATCTTTGTGGTACAGACTGATACCAAAGGGGATTTATTGCTCATACCTGTAGTCTTAGGGCCTCATTACACGGTAGGCGGTGAGCCATGGCGCTATTAGCGCTATTAGCGCCATGGCTGATGCTGGTAAAATACCGGCACCGCCTTGGTGGAAAGGGGATTTACCGCCCCATTCCAAGGTTGGAGGGGCGGTAAATCCCCCTTCCACCATTGCCCTTCCCCATTCCCATTTCTGCCCCATAGGGCTCTATGGGAATGGTGAAGGCGCTAATTACGGCACCGCAATTTTGCAGTGCCGTAATTAGCTCCGAGGTCCCTTTGCGGGTTGGATTTTAACGCCTGCAAAAAGCAGGCGTTAAATCCCCCAACCCTCAAAGGGACCTCGTAGTAAGGCGGTAAGGATTTACCGGTACCAGTATTTTACCGGTACCGGTAAATCCTTACCGCCATCCGTGTAATGAGGCCCTAAATCTTCTGTAGTGCTCCCTAAGGGAACTGTGCAGGATTTTGCCTAACAACCACGCAGTGAGCTTCTGGATATGATGTAATCTCAAACCCAGCAGTTAAGGTAGTGAGGTGCAGGAATGTCAATCCGGTGAAACCTTAGCTGAGCCCGTAAAAGAGGAAGACCGTTTACACGACTGTACTACATACATGGAACAGTATGATGACCTTCCCAAGGTGGAGAAAATGCTACTTGAGGGGGAGAGGTTCTTTGTATTGATGGGTCATCGACAATAGACCAGACAACAGGGGAAAGGCATACAGGACCGGCAGTGGTGACACTAAAAGCAGATGGTACAGCAGAAGTAATAGCCAGCGTGAAATTGCCTTCACATTTGTTCAGCGCAAGCAGCAGAATTAGTGGCTCTCATAATGGCATTAGAAGTGCGCAGGGACCAGGAAATCACAGTGTATTCGGATTCGGCCTGCGACACTCTGTACAGTACACTCTGGGCTGCCACAATGGCAGAGGGGGGGCTTTAAACATGCTGATGGTGCACCAGTGCAGCACACACTCCTACTGGGTAGGCTCATAGATGCGTTTGAACTACCAGCTGCAGTAGCTGTTGTAAAGTGCCAGGCCCACACAAGGGGGGAGGACACAGACTCCCGGGGCAACGAAGCAGCAGAAACAGAAGCAAAGCGTGCAGCATATTTTTCAGGACTAACCGACTTTGATACCCCATCACACACATGACACGTGTGCGCAATATGAGTCTAAGGGAAGGCTGTAATACGTTACCAGCCACACAGCCAAGGGGGTTTCAAGGAAGGGCTCCAACAGAGGAGAAAGTGACAAGGGGATGTTCAATATCTCCTACGGATGCTCTGTGACGACAGGAAAGCACAGGCAAGCGAGCACTCCCAATAGCATTATCCCACTAATATGGGTAAAGAGATACTTGCTGATCAAATTGGGGAAGATTGGTTCTGTCCAAATATGTCGGGGCATGTAGCAGCATTACTGGAAAGCTGTGTCACTTATAAGAAGTTCACTGCAGGACATACTTTACATCTAGTGAGAGGAGCCATAACATGCCCAATCGGGCCTTTCCAACATTCCCACATCGACTATGTTGATATGATCCATGTGTGCCAGAGCTAGCACTATATGATAGTGGTTGTGTGTCCATTCTACCGATAGATTGAAGCTGGTCCCTGTTCACATCCCGATGCTCTCAGGGCAGCAAAATTCCTTGTTCGAGAGGTATTCCTATGATGCGTGGTGTGTGAGGTCCTGCAGTCAGACAATGGGCCTCATTTCGTGAATGAGACTTTTGAACACATCACAATCCAACTGGGGATACAGCACATATTACCCTGTGCCTATCACCCACAAGCGAACTAGGTGTGTGAGGGCCTCAATGACCTGCTCAAAGAAGAAATCGCAAAAATAAAAGCCACCTTAAAAAAGGGTTGGCTTCATTGTTTGCCCGTAGCTCTGTTTGCATTGCACAATCAGCCTCGATCCAACTACCACTTAGCGCCCCATGAGGTGCTAACAGGACGGCTCCTCCCACTAGAGCACTGACAGATGCAAATGCAACCTCTGATGTGTTTGGAAATTAAATGTACAAGTATGTGGCTTCTTTGATGGCTAGTCCGTCTTTTATTTCTCGTCAACTGCAGTTGCAGGGGGAGAGGTCAAAGGACAGTGAGGAAGATACCATCCCAGCCGCAAGTAAAAGACTCAAGCAACCCCTACTTAATCCGGGGGCTGCGGTCCTGCTCTGGAGTTTTATAAGGCCCTGATTTAAACCCAGACTTGAGGGCCCCTATACTGTAGAGCAAGTAACACAGACCATGCAGTGAAACTGAATGGGAAGAAAATTTGGAACTACATTAGAGACGTTAAGCCCTGCCAAGGTGAGACCTCTTCCCGTCTAAGAGAAGACGATTTGATGCAAGAAGAAGACAAAGAAAAAGAACAAAAACAGAAAACCCGGTCCAGAGCAAGAGACTTAGGGAAGGAAAATATGCACACCTAGAATAGGCGCACTACTTTTTTATTACAATAGGTATTTGTTGAAAATGTAAGGACAGTTCAAGCTATACAGTGCTCAGTACACCCATTTCAGGAATGCTTTATCCACTTTGAGACATGGACAGAAACTAAACAAATGATTCCTCCACGATTGTTTTGTCATGCTTTTCTGTTATATGTTGCCCACATCTACCCACAATTGATCCGTGGAAACCTGTCTAGCATTACTCTGCTAGGTGATTTGGGAATCTGTATAGTGTGGGAGCGGTTGTTCTTCGCAATACTCACCCAATACTATAGCTGTAGAGCTTAATCTAACATGCACTAACATGACAATAATGCATTTCTCAGGCTTTTCAGGTGAGTTGCACAAACCCTCTGATCAATGCAAAGAAACTCTCAAGAATAACAACATGGGAAATATAATTCATAATATTGTGATGATGTTTTGTTTTTTCTGCTGTCTTTACCTCCTTACACTTCTTGCTTTACGAAGGTTGATGTTTCCCCAAGCACAAGCTTTGACCGTTACTAACATAACCCTGATCCATGCTGTTTCGGAAGCCATATATAGGCAGGCAATAAGCACTGCTAGAGAAGTAAAGAGAGTCGGTGCAGAAGCAGATTTTAACCAGGTAAATTGCTACATAAATGATTCTGCCTGCATATCTAACAACATGTGGAATAGCCACATGGCCAAAGTGGGGAAACAAACAGTAAAAAAAGAGAGCTGTTATGTTTGCTCTCTCATCCCCTAAGCCATGAGTGCATCCAGAACATTTGTGGCAACTGAAATTCCAGCGGCAAAAGCACAATACCTCATGCATGTATCACTATGCACCACAAGAGAACAATGTCAAGGGAAGCTTGCCACACTAAGGTGGATGTCAAAGAAGACGTTCCCGTACAAAGACAACTACATAAAGTCTCAGGAAATGTTGGACAATTGCTGAAATACAGATAAAAGTATAGAGTAAATCACACAGGATCTGCGCAAAGGGGTAGTACAGACAGTAAGACAGAATGAGTTACAGTGTCCCAAGAGAGGACCTGTAGAAATAGGAGGAATGCCAGGATGCTGAGAAAACCTGCAGATGCTGGTGTATGGACAAGTATATACAACAGATGGATGGAAAGAAGGAGTTGTTGCAATCAAAGCACATGCTCTTCTGATGGTTCCAGTGGAAGTAGTACAGAAATAAAATTACAAGTGCCTCAAGGAATGGGAAGCAAGTGCCAAACTGCTCACATGGGTAGAAAACAAAGCAGGCCCCATGCCCATCAGACAGCTCAAGGGAGCAGATTTATGTTTCCAGAATGATGGCAAAGTAGAGGTTGAAGAAAATGAAGGATGTAAGCAGATTTTGAAGATACCAGGCATGAAGGTCAGAGCAGCAGTGCTCTATTAGGCCTGTTGGTCGAAGGCATACCTGCAGCTGCCACCCAACTGGGGAGGAATATGTTCACTTGTACATCTGAACACTCCAGCATTAGTAGTGCTTCAGAAGGGCATACACATAGAAGGGTTCCCTAAAATGGATGTCAGCAAAAGGAAGTAGAGATCCGTAGGGTTGCCCAGAGTAGTGAAAAGGGGGAACTATGCCTTATCAGACATGGACAAGGCATTGAATGTGATAGCACCAGAGCACTGACTGTTCAGCAGAACCGAGATGTTATTTACATCTATCATTCCAGCAGTACAGAACAGCATGAATGCTAAATGGCCCCAGATTACGCGATGGGAGCTGATGCAGACAATAAACTGAACCGTGAAGGGGTTCAAAACCATCAAGGAAGAGCTGAGAGCAGTTTGACTAATGGTCCTCCAGAACAGATACATTCCAGATCTCCTTACAGCCATGGATGGAGGCGTTTGTGCCACGCTCTTGTCTTCTTGCAGTACATTAGTTACTGCCAATGTCGAAGGCAATGTGGTGTTCTCAGAACTGCACACAAAAATGGAGGCAGAAACTAAAAAAGTAGGAAAGGACGAAGGTTGGCTGTCTTACATATTCTCGTGGATACCAACATGGATGGCCAATGGACTGAAAGTACTGGCAGCAGCTTTGATATTGGTGTTGCTGACATTTTGTGCCATCTGGATAATCACCATACAGTGTAGAAAGACAGCTAAGAAGACTTTAGGGATGAAAGTGCTGATAGACATAGAGACTGAAGAAGATGAAGAAACAAAAACACAAAATGCACTAAAATCACAACTGTCGCAGTGTCCTCTGTTCCCAACAGGAGCAGTGTTCCAGTATCTCTACCACACCCAGGACTACTGGGGAAAATGGGTTTGGTGCAACCTAGATTGGGGGGCCAAATCTGACCCTCATGCCCCCACATGACTCTCAACACGGAGGCAGAGAAACAATAGATGTGCCTCACTTTTAGGCCCATCACCGCAATCACCAATGTATTGCAGGTGTGAGATTAGTTATGTCCTCAGACAGCCGTTTAGACCATACCCAATCGATGATTTGGACGATATGGAAATGACATCAATCGAGCAAGTCAACTAACTGCAAAACCAGATATTAATGATATCATCCCTGACATCACGACATATCCGCATTATACAAGAAGTCCATATTCATCCATTCAGAAAGTTACACAAACATGCACTAGTTTGTCGCATATAGGAACAAAGCACATGCTTTTGACCCACGTATGTAGAGGACGGACACACATACATATCTCTTTATATTTATTTATTTATTTATTTATTTATTTTTTTTAAATATATTTTATTTTATATATATAAACCACACAACATTGCAACTTGAACATAAATAAACACGTTTAACAACAAACAACACTGCAATCCCCATCCCTCCCCCCTATGAGCCTGTATGGTGTTCGCCATTGGTATCCGCTGTGGGCGAGGGGGCGTCAGCACTCTCAGAGTCAATTGAAGCTAACCCCGTTCCAAACAGTTCGGCTATCAACAGTTTCCATGCCGCAAGAGAGCACATTTCCTCGTCCTCCCCTGCGATACTGGCATCTCGCCACACAGCCGTCTCGGCCTCCGCCCATTTTTGGAGATCCCTCCACCAGACCTCCGTTCGTGGTTTATGACACTCCTTCCAACCCATGGCAATCCTACGTTTAGCAAGCACATAAGCCAGATCTTTCAATTTATCGACATGTCTAAGTTTACGCGCTCTGGGATATCCCCCCAGTAAGCAGGCCCAAGCTGAATCCACTTTGAGTGTAACACCCTTTCCTGCCAGCTTCTGCGCCACTTCGCCCCAATAGCTTGCAATTACTGGGCACGCCCAAAACATGTGTATCATGTCTGCATTCTCCTCGTCGCACTTGGGGCACGCCTGGCGTCCAACACCCCGAAATTTGGATATTCTCAAAGGGGTCAGGTATGCTCTATGCGTTATATAAAGCTGTATTTGCTTGAACCTGGCATTTCTCGATACTTTTTTATGATACCCAAGGGCTCGCTCCCACAACCCATCTGTCATCGGGGCCCCCATCTCCATTTCCCATTCCAGTCTCAAGTGCCCTAAATCGCTCCCAGCCTTCATCATCAACATCTCATACAACCTAGAGACCTCGTGCCCGCCCTCCGATGTGTCATATAGTATCTCCACCGGGGCATCCGGTTCATCGGCCAGGGTAGTTTCGGGCCACCTATTCCGGATCTCCTGCACTATCCTGTGATATGTCATATATTGACCCCTGTGCAGTCCCGACCCTGCCTCTAATTCTTCGAACTCCAAGATGGTCCCATCCTGCCAAATATCTCCCATGGTGACCAACCCCACTGACTCCCAGTATATCCGAATGGTTGCCCTGAGCTGCCCATCTCCCCTCGCCAGTGCGACCAATGGGAACTGCAATACACACGGCAAAGGGTTGCCCATCATCCGGCAGGCCCGTTTCCACATGTTCCGTCCCAAAGCTAGCATACTAGGCCGCTCCCTCATGCATGCATTAGCCACCCAGATCACCTCTCGCAAGTAAAAAGGGGAGCAATCCCTCCCAAACAGCCTGTGTTCAGGGGTCTCTTCATCAGAGAGCCACCTGGACACATATTGTAGCTGCGCTGCTACATAATATGCCTCAAAGTTCGGCAGCTTGATTCCGCCCTTCTCATAGAAGTTCTGCAGCTTCCACAGTGCGACTCTGTTGCGCATGCCGTGCCACAGGAATTCTCTGCAAACACTGTGTAGCCTCACAAAAAACTTCTTAGGAATCATGTAGGGGATGTTGTTAAAATAATGCAGAAGCCTGGGCAGCACCACCATTTTAAGCATGGCTCCTCGGCCCATCATCGCTAGTGGCAATCTTTCCCAGAACCTCATACATTTCTCGATCTTCCCCACAGCAAGTTCAGTGTTATACTTGTGCTCTTCCACGGTCGTATGATACACATCAATCCCCAAGTATCTAAAGGATCTCGTCGCCCACGGGATCTGCAACACTGGCAACCTCTCCACTGGAGTCCCCACATAGCCCCCCAGCGGAAATAGAGTGGATTTCTGAGGGTTTACCGCTATACCGGACAACCAGGCGTACCTCCCCATCACCTCTAAGACATACTGCAAATTTTCTTCTGGGTATCTTAGGTATAACAGCATATCATCCGCATACAGGGATATAAGGTGACACTCTCCTCCCACCTCGATGCCGACCGGGTCATATTGCTGCCGGAGGTAAATCGCCAAGGGTTCTAGGGCCAGGATGTACAACATAGGGGACCAAGGACACCCCTGCCTAGTGCCTCTGCCCAACTGCCATCTCTCTGACACCACTGCGCCCATACGGACCCTGGCCAGTGGTGCACTGTATAACATCTCGGCCCACCTAACATAACCTGGTCCCATCCCGTACCCTTTCAGAGCCGCTAGCAGCCAAGGCCATCGAACAGAGTCGAACGCCTTAACCGCGTCCAATGCTACTATCGCCATTTCGCCGTCCTCACCACCACCCCACTCGACCACCCTGTGGAGGCGCCTGTGGTTGTGAGTGATGTTCCTATTAGGGACATAGCCCGTCTGGTCAGGGTGGATCAACCTGCCGATCACTCTACGCATTCTAGTAGCCAGGACAGCTGTCAGGATCTTACTATCTTGGTTCAACATCGACAGGGGCCTGTAGGAGCCACAATCATGTCCCGGTTTATTTGGCTTGGGGAGCGGTATTATAATCGCCTCCCTAAGTGACTCCGGCAACCATCCCATCTCGTACGCTTCGTTGAGCATTTCCAACATGGGCGGGAGCACTTCCTCTGCATAAACTTTATAAAATTCACTGGGGAACCCATCTGCCCCTGGGGTCTTACTAGTGGGCAACTGTCTCACAATCTCCTTCAGCTCTTCCAGGGTGATCGGAGCATCCAGCTCCTCTCGCTCCTCATCGCTGACCTTGGGCAAGCCTACATCTTCCAGCACTTCGTCTATCTCCTCCTGGCTGCCCCCCTCGCAATCTTCGTATAGGACCTTATAGTATTCCACGAATGCCCTGTTCACGCCTTCTTGGGTGTCTACCTCCTCCCCCTTTTCATTGGTTACCATTCTGATCGGGGATCGTGGGGTCTCACTCTTGTACAGCCAAGCTAAGAGTCGGCCCGTTTTATCTCCCCCCGCATGCAGTCTCTCAGTATACTTTCTATAATTCAAATTACAGAGCCTGTCCCAATGTTCCGCACACTCTTGTTGCAATTTAGAGACCGCCTCTGCATCTGTCCCACCACCTTTCAACTCCTCCTCCAGCGCGGTCTCAGCTCTATGCAAATCCGCCAGGACTCCCCCCATCAATCCCTTAGACTTCGCAATGGCGATCCCCCGCATTACGACCTTAAAGGCCTCCCATAAGGTGCCAGCCGACTTAACGCTCCCTTTATTCACCTCAAAATAAGCAATTATCTCTTCCCTGATATCCTCTCTGAAGGCGGGGTCTTTGAGCGCCTCCGCTCTTAGGCGCCATGTTGGTATACGCGCTCGTGGGGGATACAGTTGCCATCGCATGACCAGGGGTGAGTGGTCAGAGAGGACCCTCGCCCTGTATTCTATATGGTCGCACTCCGCGACTATGTCTGGCGTGGTGAAAAAGTAGTCAAGCCTCGTGTGCAGTAGATGCGGAGCCGAATAGTGCGAGTATTGTCTCGCGCTCGGGTGTTTCGCTCTCCACACATCAACTAGGCCAAAATCCGCCAGCAGCTTCTGCAATACCCTAGCCGCCGGACCGGGCCCAGCCATCTTGTCATCCGACCTATCCTCCTTGGGGTTCAACACGCAATTAAAGTCACCACCCCATATCACCGTGCCCCCCATCCCAACACTGAGCTTGGTGCACAGCGTCCTAAAATATGTCGCCGTTTCCTGGTTAGGCGCGTATGTATTTACAATGCACACTACTTTGTTCTCTACCAGCCCCCTCACCATAACCAACCTCCCATCCTCCTCCACAACCTCCTCAATTAGCTTGAATGGGACGTGTGGCGCCACCCACACCAGCACTCCTCTGGCATAGGCGGAGTACGTTGATCCTACCACTGTTCCCTTCCACTTCCTCCCTACCAGCTCCAGTTTCTCGCGCTTTAGATGTGTCTCCTGTAGCAGGGCTACGTCTATCTTCTGCCTCTTGAGATACAACATGACTTTATTTCGCTTGAGGTAACTGTTAAGCCCCCTAACGTTCCACGTTAGTATCCTAAGGTCTCCCATGGCCTATCAGTAGTTTCCTCCCCCCATCCAAGGCAATCCCTCCCCACTTTGCGAACACCCACTCCCGGTTTCACCCTCAGGCTCATACAAAAACTAAAACTCCCCCCCAAACCCCTACCCCCAACCACTGCCCAGCTCCATCCCTGGATCTCAGGCATCCCTGTGTTCGGTCCTCCTTGGAAACCCAAATAGAGAACCCGACAGGGTGTCACCCTACTAACAGTGACTAAACTAAACACAAAAAGGGGGTGTGAAGGGTGGCTTCGGGCGGCTCCACAACTTCTCAACCATGTCCGCGCAAGGACCATGTTTCATAACCCCTGACGCGCGCATGTTCTCAAGCGAGTTCAGTGACTATAATCTAGTCCCAATGTTCATGACCCGACCGGGCCTACAGCGTTACTTATCTCGTCCTTTATTTTCCACCGGCCGTCTGAACATCTGACTCCTGAGGGCAGTTGTGTGCATCCAACCACTCCATAGCATCCTCCGGGGTGACAAAGAACAGTAGCTTGCTCTGAAAGAAAACCTTCAGTTTGGCCGGATAGAGCAACATGTATTTAAGCCCCGCTTCCCGCAATCTCCTCTTCACCGTTCCGAAGTTCATACGACTGCGCTGTACCTGCAGGGTGTAGTCGGGATAGGCCGTTATATTCGCCGCTCCTCGTTGTATTGTGCCTCCCTTGCGGAAGTGTTCAAGGATCCTTTCTCGGTCCCGGTAATTAAGGATCTTAGCTATCACTGGCCTGGGCGGGTTTCCCGGTGGTGGCTTCCTAGTTAAGGCTCTGTGCACTCTCTCAACCGCAAAACCCTGCGACAGGGTGCCTCCCGTGATCTCCTGCAGTAGCATGTTTTCAATAAATTCCGTTGGATTGTGGCCCTCAGTTCCCTCCGGCAGGCCTACGATGCGAATGTTGTTCCTCCGGGCGCGCCCTTCTGCCTCCTCCGCCCTACTCTCCAAGTTGCCCACGCGTTGCACCAGGGCATGGAGTTCACGCTTATGCACAGCGCAGTCCGCCGCGGTAGGGCCCAATTCTTTCTCCAAAGTCTCTGTACGCTCTGCCAGGGTACGCACGTCCTGCCTTAGGAGGTTCACGTCCTCCTGTACTGCCCCGACCTGGAGTTCCATTGCGGTCTTCAGTTCAGCCACAGCGAGCTGGAGCTTGGTCTCCCAGGTCGCTTTCAGGTCTGCGATCGCAGCGAGGACCTCGTGGTTCGCACCCCCGGCGGCCATTTCCTTGGCTTGCGTTTTGTCCTTGCTTTTGGCTCCGTCTGGGCCGGGAGGCGTTTTAGCGTATTCGTCGAGCGTGTGCTGTTTGGTCTTCGCTCTCAGGGGCTTGTTAGACATGTCTCACGTCCTTCAATCCCCGCTCGGATCTGGGGCAGGGTTTCACAGTGCGCCCTGCGGGTGCCCCGTTGTTATCACCACTTCTCTGACACTAAGTTCCTCTGTCCTCCGGCACCCCCGGCCATCTTGTCTGTTACCTAGCTAGGCCAGGTCGCGTCTCACCCTCTGAGGTCCACTTTAGGCCACAAAGGGCCCGGGGCACAGTTCCCGGTCACACCGCACGATCCGGGTATAAAGTATCTTCGATCAGGCCCTGCTCCCTTCCCAGGTCCACGCCGTCGGCCTCGCAGGACTGGGTGTCCTTAATGACCTCGGTGCACCCGCGTCATGCACCTACACTATCACCATGCTCCAGTGCGACCGACAGGCGCCCAGATCAAGCACCCCTTTGTTCCTTCGTTCGGCGGCGGCGGCGGCCATTTTCTCGTTCAACGCACTCTCGCCTCCAGATCTTCTTTTAGCTTTTTGTTGCGCTCTCACGGTGCAGGCCCGTGTCGAAACACAACCTCACGTTCACCTGAGATTCATGCGCGCAGTCATATCGGTCTCAGCCAAATTGCATCGGTCCTTGCACTGTTTCAGTCGGATAATGTACGGATCTTCGGGAGCCCCCGTACAGACACGTCCTTTCACATGGCTTCCTAGCCACGCCCCCCTATCTCTTTATATTTATATCGTTCTTCGAAGAGGAAACTCGCTATAGGTCTCTGAAATGGATGGCAAAGGAAAAACAGGCTTCGAATACATGGAAATGCTGACATGATCGCCGCAGCCAGAGGCGAGAAGAAACGAGGAACTCAGCCAAGGACAAGTGGAGACGGAAAGTTCTAGTTACCAAGACAATGAGCCAACTGCAAAAATGTCAGGCTAAAATCCTCATAATTACAAGCAGGACAGCTTAAATTTGTGTTCTCCACGAATGTGACCCAGCCAAACAGGACAATGCCCATTCAACCAAGATAGACAAAGAGGACTGTTGCGATCGAACCAGAAGGGAAAAAAAGCTACAAGTGTTGCCCACAAGCTGTTAACTGAATGCACTCTCCCAGGCTTAGGTAACCAGAGATGGCAACATTAGGGAACATTTCACACCTCCATGCTCATTCCCATTGCCTTGAAAAGGTGCCCTCAGTCTGGTAACTTCCCAGGGTCCCAGGGATGGAAGGCCACATTCTGACCAATCAAGATTCACCTTTCACGTGGGGATATAATTTGTGGCAAGGGCCAATGGTCTCTCTGCGACACTGCAACATTGTAGATTGATATTATTAGAGGTTGTTCTAGAAGGGGTCCCTAGACATGGCTATCCAATTGTATGACTAATCTGTGTATCTTCTATATGTATCCTACCCAAATTGACCAATGCAAATGTTGGATAGGTTTCTGGGATCTAACCTCCATTTGTGACGTCACATCGGGATAAAACCGGGTGAGTCAACGTTAGAAGACGAGAGCTCTGGAGGATACATGTTTTTCTGGTGTGATCCCTGTCGTTTTGGTTACTAAATAAAAGACAGTACTAACTTTGTCCCATGGCTGAGTCTTCTGTTCTTGTGGTGGGGAGTCTTTGATGGGCCAAAGTGTTCTCTGCTGATAATTGGGGTGACTGCTAGAGGACCCCGGCCACACCTATAAAGTAACAAAGAAGCAGGATAAAGAGGAACAATGCTGCATGAGTGGTCAGCTTGTTAGTGGAAATGATCCACACCTGAGGGAAACTGAGAGGCTTAAAAGGCCCCCTCAGGTGCGGGCAATTAGTGAGCAGGGAGCGCAGTGTGAAGTATGTGAGCAGCCGAAGCAGAAACTGGAGGAGGGAGAAGACAACAGGACCAATGTCAAGCAGAAAACGGTAGCTGGTCCTGAGCGGGTCTTTGCCTCCAGAAGCCTGTAGTGCAGAGGTTGTGCAGCGGGAAGCATGAAAGAGGGAAGCTTGCCTTCTGAAAACCTGTTTTGCAGAGGCTGCAAGTGAAAGCGTGGAAAGCTTTCTTCCCCAAGAGGCTGTCTCCGGTTGTCAGCGAGCACCAGAAAGCCTCTGGAGCAAAGGAAACTCCTTTTACAAGTGGTGCGGGCGACAGTGGACCATGAGTAGCAGTTTGCTGGGTCGTGAGGAGCCACGGAAGCAGAGCACCTGTGAGCAGCGAGGGGAAAGGTTGTGCACGACTTATCCGGTGAGTTCACCAGCTGATAGTGACCCTGGAGCACTCTGAGACAGCTTGCATGTTCGATACAGGCATTTACAAAGTAGCAAACACTCTTGTGTGAGAGGAAGTAATATTAAAGGCAATTTTGAATATCTAACTATCAGAAAACAGCGAAAACATTATTTTTCAAAACCAAATGACTGTGACTTTAAGTGTGTGAGTTTGTTGAGAACCCAGCCAAAAGATGGGGTAATATTATTAAAACCTAATGCATACACCCATTGCCCAAGCCAAAAAAAACAACCGCAAGGCAATTTAAAACCAACAGATATTGCCAAAGGCAAGAGGGGACTAATGAAAGGTCCAAAGGTTGTGAAGCTTGTTGCTCATATTTGAAGAAGCATATAATAACAGCTGGTATGAACCCACATTGCCAAGGCCAAGGAAGAAGCAGAATAAAATGTTATCCCTGTCAGTATTTGGTTACACATGCAGTGGGGAAACAAGAGTGGCAAGAAGGCTGCCCTTCTGGAAATGGTTATTCAGAAGGAGAGGAGCATAACTTGCAGGGGTTTTCGAAAGTGCAAAAGAGTACTAAGGAGCGCCAATGTGAATCTTGACAACCCTGAACTATTGCTAAAAGTCTGATGTTGTAAAGTAATGAACACTGTGTAGCTGTTCTAAAGCTGTTTTAAACTAATCTTAACCACAGAAGCATTTGTTGTTTGTGAATTACTACTATTCAGGCAAGGGAGTATACCGAGTGGCAAACCTTTGAAGTAGTAGGCCTGGCATGGAAGTAAACCAATTAGAAGTTGATGAAGTGCTGTAAAGTGGTGCTACCAAGTTAATTTGACAGACATTTGGTGCTGAAGAACGAACTGTATGAAACTGCTGCAGAGGAATTCTATTTCTTCAGAAATAATAAGTTACTGCAGAGCATCCTGAGAAAGACAATGGGCCTCATTAGGACCCTGGCGGTAAGTGAAAAACGATGCCGGTAAATGGTTACCGCCATCGTTTTCCGTCAGGTCCGATCATGACTCCTGACCGTAAACTACGATGCCAATAGCGGCATCGTAGTTAACGCTGCCGCTAACTGCGCTAAGGGTGCGCGCACGCGACCGGCCACACCGTACTTAGCGCCATGGCGGAAAGGTACGCAAATGCCGACCCAAGCGGACATGCACCTAACGCCATCACCGAGGCCGCTAAGTACCTTACCGCCATGGTGCAAATAACGCCATCGCGAACCAACCGTAAAGGGCCAATTCAAGTGAATGCAGCTGCCACAGGTGCACAGAAACAGCACAGGTGAAGGCAATACAGACTCAGGGGAGTACAAAAAGAGCACACCCCACCCCTACCCACACCCAGTCACACTCCACAATGATGGCAATACGACTAGCAATGTTGGGGCTGGAGGACCTGATAGCAATGCATGTGCTACTACAACAGCAACAACAACAACAACAGGCAGCACAGAGGAGACGCAGGAGGAGAAGGAGGGCAAGGCAGGCCCAGCAAGCCCCACCAGCACAGCCAGTGCCACCACGCAGGCAGCCCCCAATCCCACGCATCAGAGCCAATCCAAACAACCTCACTGCTGAGCAGATCCACACCCTGTACCGTTTGGACCGGGACACCATCACCGCCATCGTAGACATGACACACGACGACATCGTCAGCATGATAGAAAGTCCAACCGCCATCCCCCCCCCTACTGAAGGTAGTGGCTGTACTCCACTTCCTTGCCACAGGCACCTACCAGCACACAGTGGGGCACCTGCATGGCATTTCACAACCATTATTCTCACGAACACTCATCCAAGTGCTCGATGCCCTCCTCAAGCACACAGACGACCACATCTCATTACCACGGACTGCCCAGGAGATTGCAAACACCAAAGTGGGTTTCCATGCACTAGCCAGCATACCCGGTTGCATTGGTGCCATCGACTGCACCCATGTGGAATTGGTGGTTCCACGTGCCATGGAGGTACCGTACCGCAACCGGAAACAGTTCCACTCTATCAACGTGCAAATGGTCTGTGACTCCAACAAGATCATCACACATTGTTGTGCCCGATTCCCCGGATCAACCCATGATTCAATGGTCCTGAGGAACTCCACAATACCACGCTACATGGAGCGACATGCAGGCCCAAGATCCTGGCTACTCGGTGAGTGCAATGTCATGGAAGTGGGCATGGGAATGACGTACCAGTGCATACTCCACCTGGCAGGAAGGGGGGGGGGGAGATGCATACTCCACCTGGCAGAAAGGGGGGGGGAGATGCATACTCCACCTGGCAGAAAGGGGGGGGGGGAAGATGCATACTCCACCTGGCTGTGAGTAACACAGAGAACGGATACAGAGGAAGGGCACCCACAATGCACAAAACCCCTCTGCATACATAGGGTGATGGCATGCAAAACAGGCCATGGCAGCAATGAGCATATACTGGTTGCATAGTGTGAATCAATTAGTGCATGTAGAAGTGAGCCAAGGTAACAGTTCCATGCCAGCCATGGTGGAACATCATGTTCCTGATCAGACAACATGACTGACACATACATTCTCGCCTACATACAGGTGATGCAGCCTATCCCCTGAAGAGGTGGCTCCTCACGCCAGTCCGGAACCCGCAGAACCAGCACGAGGAGGACTTCAACCGTGCACATACACGTACTCGTGTGGTCATAGAGCAGACATTTGGCCTCCTGAAGGCACGGTTCCGAAGCCTCAGCAGGTCTGGTGGGGCACTCCTGTATGGCCATGAGAAGGTGGCAAAGATCGTCATGGCATGTGTCATGCTGCACAATATGTGCGTCAGACGGAATGTGCCCCTGCCCCCTGACGCAGAACTGCAACCACCTGACGATGAGGATGAGGAGGGTGCAGATGGGGCGCCACCACATGGAGGAGGCGATGCACAGGAGGGGCGTGCCATGCGCCAAAGTATCATCGACCACTGCTTCTAGCACACACGGCTGGTGTTAATGGCATGGAGACTGCACTTGGGGCACTGTGTGTCTCTGGGACATGCACGCTGTGGACTGTACACCAATAAAGCACACATACGCAATGAAAATGTCCACACATTTCTTTTTTTGAAACAAAAAAGTGTATTGGAACTATGAACTGTCGTGTCACACCCCCTCCCACCTCCCCCCTGCACACCCCAACACACCCCCTCCCACCTCCCACCTCCCCCCTGCACACCCCAACACACCCCCTCCCACCTCCCACCTCCCCCTGCACACCCCAACACACCCCCTCCCACCTCCCACCTCCCCCCTGCACACCCCAACACACCCCCTCCCACCTCCCACCTCCCCCCTGCACACCCCAACACACCCCATGTAGCTGTCAACAGATGCCTGTGGCCGTGTCCACAGGCCGTCACAAGCCCCCTCTCCCGGCACCCGGGGCACCCCTGGCTGTGGAGCGCAGGTTGCGTCCAGAACGGCGCACGGGGCTGCTCTGCGCAGAACTGGCAGTGGAGGATGTCCCTGGCTGCCCATGTGCATGCAGCTCCTGTCATGTGTGGGTGAGGTCAGTGACCGCACGACGCAAGCCCGCAAGTTCGGCACAGATGTCCCTGGACATGGCCTGCATGGCATCCCTCAGGGTGGCAGTGCTCCGCGCCACTTCCGCCCTTAGTGTCTCCGTGGCCTGTTCAATGCTGAACCTAGCCCCCACACATTCCGCGGCATGCTCATCCAGCATTGCGGACAGTTGATGCTGCCGCTGAGTGATGTCCTCGAGGGACGGCTGGCCGTGCTGGCCCATGGCCAGTGCAGGTGGAGTGATGGAGGGGCTGGTCCCCTCCTGTGGAGTGTGGACAGGGCATGGGGTGGAAGGCCACTCCTCTGCCTCAGTGTGCCCCTGTGTGTCGCCCTCATGGGGGCTGGCGTCTGAGAAACAGGGGGAATGTAGTTGGTCAGTGGGGCTTCTGACCTCCTGCTCCATGTCCGAGTCAGAACATGCAGCTGTTGCAGCTGTCTCCCCGATGTTGCTGCTGGCCGCTGACCCCCTGCCTTCTGTGGCAGGCAATGTCGGTGGAGGTGGAGCAGCTGCTGCTGGCCTGCTGACAACAGGGGTGCTTGCCGGTGGGACCTCCGGTATGCCTGCAGTGGGACCTGATTGTCGTGGGGTCTGCCTCACTGCAGCTGAGGTTGAGGGTGCAGGGAGGTTGTCGTTGGACTTCGCTCTCTTCGGCGCAGGGGTGTCCTGGTCCTCTGGGTGTGATTCTGTGCCTGTGGTGGAGCAAAGGTGGGAGGGCGTTATTGATGGGTCTACGGACTTCTGAATGACAATGGTTGACATTATTTTGGCCAGTGGATGAGGCAGATTTCAGGCAGTGCCATGCAGGTTGTCTCCTTTTGGTGTGGTATGTGGATGCAGGTATGCGGGTGCCAGCAGTGTATGCAGGGTGGTGCTCGCATGTGGCTATGGGCAGTATTGATTTGTGTTGCATTTACACTCTAGGGCAACCTTGTGCTACACATGATTGGACTGCTGTGACTATGGCATGTCTTGTATGAGGCACCTACCTTCATCACCTGATGTCGGGGCTCCCCTTTCCATCCCTCCAACGCCTTCGATGGATTCCATGCCGATGGTGGTAGCACAGATCTCCTCCCACGGTTGGAGTTTCAGGGGGGAGTCCGACCCTCCACCGGTTCCCTGGGCAAGGTTGCGGTTTGCCGAGATGACGGCTCTGACCCGTATGCGCAGGTCATCCCAGCGCTTCCGGCACTGCTGTGGGGTGCGGGGTACGGTCCCCACCGCGCTGACGCGCTCAGCCACCAGGGCCCAGATGGCCTTCTTCTTCCCGATTGCTGTCCTGGTCATTTCAGGGGAGAATACAACACCTGCGTTGTCCTGCAGGGTCTCCGCTAGCATGCAGAGTTCCTCCCGGCTGAATCGCTCCTGGCGCTGGCGGTCACATGCCTTTTTCACAGATTTTGGCATTTTCGGGTACTTGGATGGGTGGGTGTTTGGTTGGGACAGGTGTCAGGGTTGGGTCTGGTGTTGTTTGGTAGGATGGCGATGGATTGTGTTTTTAAAGATGGCCGACGGGCTGCTTCCCGTTCCGGCGCGATGACGCTATTTCCGGTTTGGCCTTTTACGGCCGCCGCTAATTACGGTGGCCGTAAATTACGGTGGTCGTAAATTACGGTGGTCGTAAATTACGGTGGCCGCTACTTACGCTGGCGGAAGGGCACCTTGCTCGCTTAGCGATGGCGGTAGGGGCCTTTTCCGCCATGGCGTTAATTGCATTACCGCCATGGCGTAATGCTCGTGCGCGATGGGTCGTGATGTGGCGCTCTTTACGCCATCGTCCCACGGCGTAAACGCTCATTACGCCATGGCGGTAATGACGGGCGATTACCGCCAGGGTCGTAATGAGGCCCAATGTATGTTGCTACTGAAAAACTGAGGAAGTATACTTTGTTTATGCAAAGAAGATCATTTTGAATCTTACTATTGCACAAGAAAGACAAAGAACCTTTGTGTTGAACCACTGGAGCTGTAGAACCTTTATGTTGTTAAGTTGGAGTCACAAAAAACTTGTTTATTTTGCAACAGTGTAGCAGAATTCTGCTTGAATCTGGGGAAGGTGAATTCACCCAGATTATAAGGAGAGACTGTTGTCATATTGTACATTTAACTTATCTTTGTGTTGCCTTTTACCTGCCATGCATTACCTTATTGGGTTACTGTATGTATAAATGTGAGAGACAGATATCCTTTGTTAGAGTTTTTCTTTTTAGTTTATTTTAGGTAAGGAAATCCTCATCAGGGTGGGGATAGTGAAGCATTTATCCAACCATTTGAGTTAATAAAATGGCATCTTGTGAAAAACCTTCCCAAAGTGTCCACCTCACATTTCCGATTCCTCAAAGGTAGCACACATTTGAATAAGCTGTCGTATGCACTTGACATCCTTATACTAGACCACACTCCAATTCGACTTCAAAGGTAGGTCACTGACAGCATTATGGAAATATTGAACATGCAATTGTCTAACCATGAATTTAAAAAAAAACAAAAGTGATGTCCTTTAGTATGAAGAAAAACATGTACCGAGAAAATTGATGATTATGTCACGAACCTCGCCCAAAGCCCCCTCTGGCAAACCCATTGGCCAGGTGGAGTCAGGACTCTGGCCTCTAGAGCCTGGCATCCTCTTCAAAAGCCTTCATGGGGCCAGTCCTGGCGCCTATGGCGCCAGGCTCATACACCATGAAAAACAATGTGCTTGGGAACTACTTTATTGTATTGTCAGCCAACATGGAGGCATCCACATAGCTTGGTTCCTAAGAACCAAGGTATGCGGTCTAGTGTTTTGGGTGTGGTAGCCTAGGGACTACTTTACCTGGACTATTTTGTTGGGGCTGTTTAAACCACACCCGAGCAAGACAACATGCTTCGCGTTACTTTGCAGCTTGCAACGTGACGCTCACCGTGTCCAGCTATTCCCTCGAAGCTCGGAGAAGCAGAAACTGCAAGGAGACAAAAGGAACATCATTAGCAGCAGCATCTTACCTGCAGTCTTCATCTTTAAACACTTGCTGCTACTGAGAACAGCGTCCTCGAATCTGCACGCCTCCCGGACAGAACGACCTGAAAGAGGAAGATAGAGGCAACATTAAAGAAAGCAATAGAGACATTTACAAATTACGAACTGCTCAAAAGGCTTACCTGGCTGGTTGTCTCTTGGCTGGCACCACTCCGGACATTCCACTTGTGCTGAAGAACGCCGCGATCTACAAGGAAGGAAAACACAGGTTAGCAAAGGCAATACTTTGCAGCACTGCACATAGCGCTTACTTACCGTGTCATAGTGCTCGTAATGCGCCATTATTTACCAGCGGGGCTCAACCAAGCCAGTTCACCGCGCTGAAGCTCCGCATACCTACGGGAGAAAAAATAGACATTTTAAACAAAGAAAGGCATGCAGGATAGCAACAAAACTAAAGAACAGCAATAAGACCTACCTGAACAATATCAAACGGGCCTGCGTCAGTGAATTAATTGGACCGCACTCACCCATGAAAGACAACGCGCCCTGCAAAGAAGGCAGGACGGAGAGCATGCCTAATTCTACCACAAGGTGAGGAGAGGGCGCCAGAGGGACTGAAATCATACGGGGGTGGATGGAGGATACTTACCCCAGTCGGTCAGTCTTGAACACAGTCCTCCTGTATTTTCAGGCAGGAACCTTCTCCGCAGACCACATAAGGGCAAAACTGAGAAGCATACCAGTGTGTAACCCGGCTGGGTGGCGTTCCTGTGGATACCAGGTGAGCGTAACAGATTAATGATGGGAAAATAGAATTGGTACAGGAATTAATTTGTCTAGGTACTTATGTCTCGAGTAAAAGTCACGGGTAGATCATCATTAACATATAAAAATGAAGTCTATGAGGAAAATGGGTGCCAGTAAAACATTCTTGAGAGAGTACAAGGATACAGCATAGAAGGTTTTCTCCTGGTTTACAAGCAAAGCATTGTCCCTCCGTTCTGTATGGACTAGAAAGTAGTCCTAATCTTACTGGAAACAGATTAGACTAATTGGAAGGTAACATTCTACAGTGTTTATTGGTAGTCCCTAATTTGACTTGGGTACATGTAATGCTGTTGAAGTTAGGGCTGTTATCCCTTAATGCCATGTTAAAATTAAAGAGCTGTCTACTGTTTTTGAAAATATGCAATTTTAGGGAACATTCTGATATATAATCTGATTTGGAATGAGATGAAAAAACAACATAGCAATATGGTAATACAATATAGAACTGGATGCACCTCATTCCTAGAGACAATAGAATGAAAGATTGATTGGGAAAAGGATTTAGTAAATTAAGAAAGGAATTAATGCTCAGATTACTTACTGGTAATCTTCATTACTTCTAGTCCTATAGGCCCCGCCTGCCCTACAGGAACTTTTTGTTCTTTTTTCTGTGAGGTGTAAACCTCCTTCTTACCCACAATACACAATACAACAGTACATAGCAAGCCTGTACAGACACTGGGCCCTTCCACACCATGGGAGGGTGCGGAGGGTCGGCAGTACTGTGATAAGGCAGATTAGGACTGGGAGTCATGAAGATTACCGGTAAGTAATCTGAGCATTACATCCACGTTCCTCTTCCTCATCCCAGTACTCATCTATGAAGCATACTGTGGGATGTATCAACCCACTCATCCAAGCCCTGCAACATCACTGTGCATTGCTGGCAGCAGAAACATCATAATGGTCGCTGGAAAGCATGCTGCTCGCTAGAAATCACCAGAAAATGCGCAGTGAAACCCTGAAAAATAGGCCACCATCTACTTTTGCATATGTCAGTGGCAATACAGGAGACGACTGCCAAAACCATCCTTTGGCTGCACACAGAGCAAAGTCATTGCAAGGGAAACAGAGCTAGTCTCAAAAATCTGTTTTTATTTGGTGTCAAATTTGCTAAAATCATGGCTCACAAAACCACCAAAAAGATCCAACCTTCTTGTTGGGTGGTCCACATTACTCTACTGCAAGAATCCACATCAATACAATGTCAGCAAGAATCATATGCTATCAAGCAAAATCCCCTTTTAAAGATACTGATGGAAAGACAGCTGTCAAAAATGGGTGCAATACCGTTACCTCTACCAGAAAGCCGGCGTTTTAAACCATTTTCCTTGTAAAGTTGAACATGGAACCCCAAACTATGAAGAAATACTTGCTATCAGAAGCCTTAGGGATGGAGACAATTTAAAACTATATTCTGAAATGACTCGAAGGAAGCAATTGTTTAATGTATTTATTAAAAAAGTGGGTTATATTGTAAGAAAAGACAATTTGTAGACATTGGTTGCAGAGTTAAAAAGTTTCCCACACTGGGATCAAACAGATTCCACACCTTTTCTCTGGACAAAAGAAGCTTCCTTCTGCCCTTGGCCAAGAGATTGACAGACTGGTGTGAACAGGAACTAGCCAAGGCACCCTGGCATGTTGCTCTCAGTCAAGACAATGGATTCTTTGGGATGAATAGGAATATGCTGATTTGGGTGTGACTAGTCAACAACTCCTGTCAGGAAACAAGACATGTGACCCTCAAAGTCAGCCAGCTCTGGGGGCGGAGACAAACCATTGTGTGTATTGAATTGAAAGCAAATATATGTTTTATAAAATTGCTTATAACAAATTTTAACAAGCTGACAAAAATATGAAACTTTGGGATTCTTAAAATGAAAAATTCACTCACAATTTAAGACTAAGCTGGACGCTGTGTGATGTTCTGAGACCAAACCCCGGAATTTATTAATATTGCAGCTGCAGTGTTGTTGCTATGAACATAAGAACTTACAGTAATATGCTCAGAGAGGGTGTGTATGTTTGTGTACAATTTGGTGCAGAACCAATATTGGGAAACCCACCAAAAGCGCAAATAAGTGGTCATTTCTGAACCCAAGCTCGTAGGAACATGGGACTTGAACAGAGACATGCCTTAATTAATCTGTGATGTGGATATGTATTACTGTCACCCGCAGGCGTTCCGACTGGCGGTTTCTTCCGCGCTGGGCTTTGGGACATAGGTACGGGAGGTACTAGTCCCTCCTTTGTGTCCGTTACTTTTTCCTCCTTG
Source organism: Ambystoma mexicanum (assembly GCF_040938575.1). Classification (NCBI taxonomy): domain Eukaryota; kingdom Metazoa; phylum Chordata; class Amphibia; order Caudata; family Ambystomatidae; genus Ambystoma; species Ambystoma mexicanum. Next base: position 1,128,046,140 of record NC_090927.1, read on the forward strand.
AAGCGCGGGGCCGCTGGGAGTATATCTACTCTCCCGGCCCAGCGGTCCCTGCGTTGCAACTTTCCTTTGGAAGCTCTCGCTCTTCCGGGTTTCTTCGCTCCTGCCTCGCTCTGTCCAGGCTCCAGCCACTCGCGCCCTACAGCGAGTGTTCTTCTTACTTCCCTTCCCTCCAGTTTTCTCTGCTGCCGCCGTGCCTCGGCGGTTTCTGTTTCCTCTGTTCTTGCGGCCCCATCCCCGCGGATAGGCGCCGCCCCTTTTCCCTGCGCTTTTCTTTTCTTTTCTCTCTTTTCTCTCTCCGCTACTTGCCTGGCGCTTTTCTCCCTTGTTTATCTCTCTCCTCTCCTACGGTCCTGACCCCCCTTGCAGGCCTTGGCTGGTGGGAAGTTCTGGCTCCCACGACAGGATTCCTCTGTTCCACTGCTGTGTTACCTTCAGTTACACATACGGATCCAGTCTACTGTCTACTTTTCGGCTGGTACTACGTCTTCCGGGCTACAGACCAGAGGAGTCCAAGGGTTTTTCCCCATTCGGGGTTTTTTCCCCTATTTCGGCTTGGTTCCGGAAGGGAGGTCCTCGGACAGCTGTTCTCTCCAGCGGTCAAGGTGGCCTCCCTCCGTGACAAGCAAGCTCATCGGAAAAAGGAGAAGGATTATCTACTCCGACGGCGTCTGCAGGACCCCGACAGCGATTCCAGCGGTTCAGGTGAGGAGAGTTACACAGAAGGGGGAGAAAAGGGAGACCAGGCACTTAAACTGTCACAATTACGAACAACTTGAGTATCTGGGAAATATGTTTTTTGGGAAAATGTGATTTTCGCTGTAAAAGCAAAGGGGAGGGATTTCAGCTAAGCTATAAAAACAGCATCACTCTAACTCATTCTGACACGCTGATCCTTTCTCCAGTCAGGGGACAGGAAGTTCTCTAACCTATCAAATCCTTAGAGGGTTGGGCACTGTAGAATCAGCCTTCCCACCCACTTTGGAAACACATAAATAAGAACTGCTGAGACCCAGAAAGGCCCACTCTTTTCCACTTCTCACCGATTTCTTGCGAAGCACCCTGACGGAGACTCCAGACTCCAGATAGATCCAGACTACAGATACAACCAAACTCGAGAACCCAAACTCTAGAACCTTGAAGCAGAGAGGACTAAACCAAAAGCTGAATCCTTTTCAGCAGGCTTCAGAATCTTTTGCAAACCTGATTATAACCCCTAAACTTCCACGGGGCCTAACCAAACATTTCAACAGCTGGGCGTTCTGTTTACTTCTAGCTAAGAACCCTGTGCTAGAACCAAGATCCAGACCCAGAAAGCAGCGCTGTATCCAGAACCCGTCAGACCCGGACCAGAGGCCGTGCTGTGAGTAGGACCCAATGCCTGAGACTGTCCGGTGGTGAGAGTGAAATCCTAACTCTTGACCAGATCTGTGAGGAGGCCCATTCCATTCCAAAGCCTAGGAGTGAGTATCTAGTCTAGAACTGTCCATAACCAATCTCTTAGTTTAAAGTAATCCTCTTCCAACCATTTCAACCTGTTCATCACTGCATTATAGAATCTTGTGTCCATCCTGTTGATTCCAAATCTGTAAAGCGGGATCTGTCATTTCTGAAATCTTGATTCTATTTCTGAAAATCTACCTTCACAAAAAACTATGTAACTTTAACTGTCATTTTAAAGCTAAGATCCTAAGCTTTCCAACAAACCCAAAACGCGGAAAAATTGCTGCAATTTGCAATTTGGCTCAATTTCATTTCCTGTCAAAATAGCTGTTTCTTGTTCTCAATTGCTGAAATTCGTTTTCAATTTGATAATCATTCATGAATCATTGCTAGTGTTGACCTGTACCAATCTAAAGTAATTATCACTAGTGCTGAATCGCCTTTAGTGAATTAAAATCAATTTAGCATATTTTCACTTTCACTGCAATCACATTCAAAAGTATTTTTGCCTGTTTTAAAATCATACCTGTTTCTCTAAGCTTGCTGGGGGGAACTGGAATTGAACTGCCTTCTTGATTGTATTCCAGAAACCTGTGTGCCCTCATTTCCATCCCTTCATATTGCATAGGGGGGGAGTGAATAGTCACAGGGGAAAAAGTGAGCATATTATCTTTTGATTGAAATCATATTGAGTCTATTTCTGTGTTGCATTCTTTCCCATTATTGCATTTCCTTGAATCACATAAAATATTCTCTGCTACAGTATCCTTCATATTCATACTCCTAAGTGATTAAAGAGATTGTCAATTTTGTAATATCACCGTCCATATTCATAAGTGTGCTATTCAGATATTATTTTGTTCATAAAAGTGTGATATATATATTGTTTAATTCTTCAAATAAACCTTTTAATTTGCAAAACAAACCTACTTCTTTGCTCAGTGAGGTCAGGGGGATTCAAAGAGAGGGGCGTTATATAAGGGTTCATCATCCAGATTTAAAGAACTTTGACATAAAAATATATTAATAAGGGCTTACATTGGGCATCCCAGACTAGGCATTGACTTAGTTGGAGTGCTGCATTGAAGTCACAGATTGGGGGCTCGTTGCGGGACTTCTGGATTAGATCTACCAATTGTGCAGCTTAATACACTGTGCTAACTAATAGGATACATAAATCCTGTGGGGCTACCACGCTGTGTTACGCTGTAAAAGCACCCCTCAATGCTCTCAGGAAACAGTCTGTTTTGTAAAATAAAATAATAAACTCCTGTAAGTCAGGAAGGAAATCAATTTCCAGAATGGCGACATTGGTAGACATCAAGGTAGCTAGAGAGCACTTCTTACATAAGCTATTTGTGAGAGGTGAGTGGACTGAGCAGGACCAGAATGTGTGGTTGCAGGCGATCACACAACAGGTCACTGCAACTGGGTTATATATCTGGAGAGATCAGGGTCCCTTACATGTGGCCCTGAGTGAACTATATATGGCCCCTAAGGCCAAGGATGAGCACAACAAGATTGCCAGGGCAGCGGCATATTTATATTTGTATATGGGAGCCATACAGGACAAATATGCTGAAGGCCAAGATCTGGCAAATAGGCAACTGATGGCATTAGAGAAGGCCCAATCTGATCTGGACTCTTCTGAGCAGAGGCTGCAGAGGAGCCAGGAGTCAGAAAACAAAAGTAGGCAGTATATCATTAAAATCAAAGAGAACATGGGTATCCTGCAACAGGAAAGGGCAGACCAGGATACCAGAATGTTGGCCTTGCAGAAGGAGTACCAAGAAGGTTTGGACTCCCTACTGCAGAGCCAGAAAAAGCTGGAGCAACAACTGGATTTCAATAGGGCATGCACAGAGCAGGTAGCCACCCTGCAAAGCCATCTAGATAGAGTGAAGGCAGAGAGCAATACGCTGATTTTGAAAGACCTGGACACCCAGGCAGAGTTTGATGAAGAGCACCAGAAAGCTGGTGCCCTTCAAAGGCAGAGGGATGACCTGGTGGCACAGAGCCAGGCTCTTACTCAGGAAAGGGACACCTTAGGCCAGGAAGTCTGTCACTTAAAAGGGAAGCTAGAGGAAAATCACCTGGCCCTCCAGGGACTGGGTGATCTCCAAAAAGAGCATCAAAACTTGTTAGAGCACACCAGGAGGGTGGAAGAGGCTCTGGCAAGAAAGGAGCAGGCCAGTAGGGAGGAGACTCAGAAGGTAACCCTCCTACAGCAAAGACTGGCCCAGTACTCCAGGACCAACCAGGAAGCACACAGAGAGAATGAGGCTCTCTGTCAGCACAATGATAGGCTCCAGCAACAGGTAGCCATGCAGGAGAGACTGATAGAGTCTAGTAAGGCCTTCATTGAGGAACGGAAGGCATAGGCTCTTGGATGGCAACAGGGAGCAGGGGCTGATAGAGATGCAGTTTGCTGGGAACGAGAAACACCTGAGCATAACCTCAGAAGCCCTAGTACCAGAGGCCTTCACCTCTCCCAGTCCCTGGACTCTGCCACCCCCATGTCCCCTGGTGCACATGAGCCCAGGGCCACAGGGATGGCAGATTACTATCCAGTCAGAAATATGGCACTCATGGACCAGTACCTCCCAGGCATGGAGGGGCAGGCATCTGGGTATGGGCACCCAGGTACTGTGAAGTTTAGTGGGGAACCCCAGGAGAGTAGGCCCACTAAGGGCATCCTGAAAACCTCTGCCCAGTTAGGTCAGTGGTGGGGGTACCCATCAAATCCTGGGAGCAAGGAGGAATCAGAAGACTCCTCTGAGCGTCCCAGGACACAGGAGACTAAGTCCCCACATTCTGCCAGCCATTCCCAGGCTCGCAGAATCCGGGAAAACCTGGACGATCAGACGGGCACCTCTGGAAGCAGTGCTTCTGAGTCAGAGGACGAATGGACCAGGGTTACCCAAACCAAGAAGGCCAATAAGGCCAAAAGGGCCTTGCTTAAGGACCCCTTAAAACAGATCAAAGCAATAAGGAGCATCATCACTCCTTATCACAAGAACTCCAAGTATTCTGTTTGGGAACACTTGGAGCTCTTTGAGCAAATGATGGAGACTTTCCATTTAAAAGACAGCAGTAGCTGCATTCAGTACGTAAAATGGATATTCTCCCCAGAATACTCCAGTTTCTTTGCAGGGATGGAGGACCAAAATCATTCAAGATGGTCCACATATAGGGCGGCCATCTTAAAGCACTTTTATGTTAATAGAAATCCCCAAGAGGCTCGCAAGGCAGCCTACAATTTACAATGTGGGGAGGATCAGGCCCCATAAGAATTTGTGCAGGAGTTGAAGCATGCTTTTGCACAGACTACCAAAAGGGTGCGCACAGATAGCAAAGAATTTGTTGACACTTTTTTCCATGCCTTACCCAAATACATCATGACCCAGCTAGTGAGAGATTTTCATGAGAAAAGGTCACTAGACTGGATCATTGAACAGGCCACCTGAATCTATGAGGTGCAGAAGCCCATTGAAAATAAAAATAATGCTCAGAAAAGCCCCAAACCAACCAGCACCCCTGCTGCTGCCAAGGTGGCAGAGGTAAAGGTTGCCCCCATTTTAGATTTGGAGATGGGGGGGCCTAAAAACCTGCCTGCACAGAATAATTCTAAGCCCAGAAGGCCCTCGGGCCAGTCACAGACAGGGAGTGAAGGAGGTAGTCCCACAAATGGGGTCCCTCACTCCCCTGACTATGTAAGTCCCCACTACAAGGGAAACCGACCCATCCTGGGTTATGTGTGGACTCCTCCAGCCCAAGGGGGGGGGGATCCAACCAAGCACCTAACGCAGGGAACTTCCCTCCTAACTTCCCCCAGGAGGGCAGAAATTCACCAAATCCTGGGCAGAACTTTTTCCCCAGGTATCCACAAAATTTCCAACTCCAAAATCATCCGTCCTGCTTTCCCCACTTCCCTGAGCCCAGACCACCTAATCCGGGAGAGGGGAGGCCAAGGGTGGAGGGGTACCCAAATCTTCCCAACCAGGGATACTACCAGAGAAGAGATAGCTACTCCAGGGGAGAAAACAGAACCCCGTATCAGCCTGAGCGGGTTTCACAGTTAGAGCGCCAGGTCCAAAATATGGCACAGGAACTGGGTCGCATGCTGAGGGCTCAGCAGAACCCTCAGATGGCCATGCCGGCGCTGAATGCCCCAAACTCTGAACCTGGTGCTCCAGAACAATGACGGGGCAGCCCCCTGATAACTCACCGGTTCCCAGGGAGGAGGCACGAGGGGAAGGGGGGTGTACAGCCTTGGAGGAAGCTTCGTTCCCCACTTGTAAACAGCCCCTGGAAACCCAGGAACCGGAAACAAAATCTCCTACCCCTGAAAGTCTGCCACCCAAGGAGCATAGGGGGGGTAGAAGAAACAAAGGACCCAAACAGACCCACTTTGTGGAGGAGATACAGATCTGCCAATTTGAGGAGAGGGATCCTCAGAGGATCCTAGGAAAAGGATCTTCTCCTTCAGAGATGGGGGAACTCCTCCCAAAGAAAAATGGGTCCCAAGGGATTCAAATCCCAACTGGGTAGATGTGGGGACTGAGCTAGCGCCGCCCATCATCCCATCCCAGAACCAACAACATCAAAATCCCCTGGTTCAAACAAACCCATCCTGGTGACTGCCTCCAAAAGGGGGTTTGGGGGGGGCGGCCCAGAACCGGAACCAGGGGAACCCCAAACTCCTCCTATCACCAGTTGCCAACTTTTTCTTTCAGATTCCCAAGACTCTCCACAGAATTCTGCCCAAATCTCTTCTCTCTCCATGTCCAAAACCAGAAAATTGGCCCACCAGTTGTCCAAAAATGTGCATTATCTGTGCCCCCTTGCGGAGAAGGAAGGAAGATACTATGCCCCGGTACAAGTAGAGGGGCAGGGTACAATTTTGGCACTGGTGGACACTGCATCCCAAGCTGCCCTTCATTCTAAAAAGGCCTTTGATGAACTAAATTAAGGAAGGGGGGAGAATTACCAAATACTGTTACTTCTGTAAAACTTCTGAACTTTGACGGGAAGGAAATTCCCGTCAAGGGACTGCAGATTTGGACATTAAAATTGGGCGACACAAGGTGAAGCACCCGGTCATAGTAGTGACTCCAGAGGGCACCCCTTGTTTACTAGTGAATAACCTCCTGAGAAGGCTGTCACCCCTAATAGATTGCGTAAACAAGGTCCTCTGGACACAGACTAGCCGACCCATAAAATTAAAACATAGTGTCAACCATGTTAGTCTAAACGCCATATGCCACATGGTTGAACAAAAATCTGACAAGTAGAATTTCACTTCCAGAACAACCAAGTTCCAGATGTGACAGTAATAGCAGTAGGACAACAGATTGGTGATGGGGGGTCCTCTCTATTTCTGAAAATCAACCTTCCTTCCAGTTTAAGGTGGTATTCCACACTGGAAGGAAACTCTGAAATTCTTTACCAATCCACAATCAGACATTCCCTCTCCAATAGTCCAGAAGGATGTGAAATTAGCTCAGAGCCTGGCTGATGTTCAGCAAATTGGAAAGCAGTTGTTCATCCCTATTCAGTTAAATGAAGGACAGGACTCTGTTCTCGCCAGAGTGTGTGTGAACAACGGTAAGAGCTTCATCAGCGAAGCCATGTTCTGCCAACTCCCAAAAGATTCAGCCATTCCCACATTCAAACTGATAGACAAATGGGAAATGGATCTGGAAGCACCCAATTCCAAACATCTCCTGCCAAGCAGGTGTATGCTCAAAATCTCCATAGGCAACAAGAGCATAGTTCATAATTGTTGGGTCGTGCGAGACATCACTGCCGCCTTTTGCTTAGGCAGTGACATTCTCAATCGTTTTGCCATTAGTTTGGACCTAATAAACTTCAAAGCTTGGTCCCTATTAGCGGATAATCCCACAGGCTTTGATGATCCAGAGAAAGCATTTAGGTCAGCTCAATTGCTACCTTATGAGTTGAAATTCAGATTGGAGAGGAAGTCACCATCCCAGAAAGGACCTGACAATTCTCCCTGGAAGTGAAAGTTAAAAGAGGACAGAAATTGAAAAACCCTGATGTTTATATTCATCTAAATGCTTCTCTCCAACAGCAAGGGTTGGGGGTAAACCCAACACCATTAGTCAATATAGAACATGACACCATTCCAATAGAGGTGGATAACAGCAACTTAAAGAGTATCACTCTAGCCGCAGGCACCATTACTGGAATGGCGGTTGATGACCGACATTTTCCATTGATTTAGGGAATGAACTGTTAGGACCCATCCCCAAGGACTGTTTTGACAGTGACAGTGATGACAATACAACACCAGACACGATCTTTACCCGGCATTGGGGGGAACTTCCTGGTGTACACTTCCTGCCCTTATGGTAAGGAAGATGTGACTTGTGACTTCAGAAGGGACGAGGTGATTTTACAGGTACATGAGGGCTGCCTTTCCCACCTGAAGCCACCAGTCCAAATCAGCACTCTGACCAGGGACTTCTCCACCCAGCTGGAGGTGGCTGCCGAGATAGCGAAACCAGAAGTCTTTCCAGGCTTCAGGCAGTTGGTTGAAGAGAGAGTCAACCTAGCTGACGCCTGTCTGACTCAGGAGCAGAAGCAAAAGTTGAAACAAGTTTTCTTGGATTTTCAAGATCTCTTTGCAGTGGACTCATATGACTGTGGTCGCACCGACATCCACACAACAACAATTCCCACGGACCCTGGCGTGACTCCAGTGTTTGTGAAGCAATATCGCTTGCCACTCGCATCAATGGAGTCCCTGACTGAAATCATTAAGAACCTTGAGTCCCGTGGGATAATCCGTCCAGTCCACAGCACCTTCAATAATCTGGTGCTGGGGATATTGAAGCCAAACGGCCAGTGGAGACTCTGCGCCGACCTTAGGGAGCTCAACAAATGGGTCCATACTTCCCGATGGCCTCTTCCCTACATTGACCAAGGGCTGGCCCAGATCCAGGGGTCACAGGTTCTCAAGGCAATAGACCTGACCAATGGATACTGGACTGTGCCTGTCAGTAGGGAGGACCAATACAAGCTGGCTTTTACCTTTGGGGGCCAGCAGTACACATGGACCCGGACTCCCTTTGGAAACCTCAACTCCGGCAATGAGTTCAACATTTTTCTGCATAAGGCCATGCCCGACCTGGGTGAGGGGGCAACCTGGCTTATGTAGATGATGTCCTCATCAAAAGCTCAACTGTTGAGGAACACATAGCGGAGATCCGTTATGTTCTGATACAGTTGAGGGCCGCCGGAGCAAAACTTTCCTTTCAGAAAGCACAGTGGTGTAGAACCCGTGTTAATTTCTTGGGGCATGAGATCACTCTTCAGGGTCTCTGTCCCCAGGAAAAGAAAGTGGAAGCACTCCAGAAACTGAAGGACCCCACAACTCTGCGGGAACTAAGGAGCCTCCTTGGACTGACTAATTACAGCAGAAAGTTCATTGAGGGCTACGCAGAGATCACCAGACCCCTGATTCATCTTTTGAAGGGGGGGTCAAGTGGGAATGGGGTCCAGAACAATCTGAGGCAGTAAGACAGCTCAAAAGAAGCCTCTCACAAGCGCCTTGCCTAGCTTACCCTGTCAGAAACAAGGAGTTCTTCTTGGAGACAGGGTTCTCTAATACATGCTTGACTGCAGTATTATACCAAAAGCATGACAATGTCAATAAAGTAATCTCCTATGCGAGTAAAACTTTATCCTCTGTGGAGGAAAAATTCAACGATTGTGAGATGGCACTCCTGGCAACGGTGTGGGCATTGAAGAATTACTGGCCGTTTATCCAGGGGGAATACATCATAGTGGAGACTCCACACCAGCCTCTGCAATATCTCCAAAGTGACAGAATCCGGGCCGGAAATGTGAGTAATTCCCAAATTACTTCCTGGATTCTCTCAATGCAAGTCTTTCCTGTGGAGGTCAGATATGGCCAAAACAAGAAGAGTCCCCTGGCGCAAGGTCTGGCTGATTTGCATGATTGTGCCAGAGAAAACTGTCTCGAGGACGAAAGTCTAAAAATCAAGGCCAACAAGGAGGCATACCTTTATTCACCACACAAAGTCTTTGAAGAAGACAAGTGTGAGGGAATGCCCACTGTCTATGTGGATGGATGCTCTTACCATGTTGTCAACAACGGGGAAAAAGAACTTGTGGCCTGCGTAGGGAATGCATGGGTGAATGAGTCCCCAGAACCCTCCGCTGGGTACAAGATTGGTCCCCGAAGTAGTCAAGTGGCAGAGTTGATGGCTGTGCATCAAGCCATCCTCACTGCTGTCCAACATCAACTCCACGAACTGGTCATAATCACGGATTCAGATTATGTACGGAACGGGTTCGTGGAGCACCTGGTTAATTGGAAAACCAGAGGCATGTTATGTGCTAATAACAAACCCTTGAAACATGGGAAGTTAATTCAAAATATTGATGATCTGGTCACCTCGAATGGGATTACCATCTACTGGAAAAAGATCAAGGGTCATTCCAAAGTAGAAGGACCAGACAAAACTGGAAATGACTTAGATGATCAGCTGGCCAAAACCGGGGCCATCCAAGGGGATCTAATAGAGTTTGAGTCCCTGTTGGGGGAGATCCAGGTCACTGCTATCACTAGGTCCCAGACAAATGCTCACAGTGATCTTTCAACTGTACAATGGAGTAAGGAGACCCCAGATGCTGATTTAATTACGGCTCAAAAAGGGGATCTAATAATTGGTAAGTTTTATCAACACATTGAGGACCCTGAGAAGTTTCCCCTGACGGATACCGATTACATAGGGAAAGAGGACCTCAGAGTGTTGATGAAATGTCCAAAAATGTTCTGAATCCAAGATGGTTTGTTGGTAAGGAAATCCCAAGCTGGCCATGATCAGTGGGTGGTTCCTACCTCATTCCGATGCCTGATGTTAAGTCACGCCCATGATGCAGCCACAGCCAGTCATAGGGGGTTTCATACAGCACTTGAAATCTTAAGAGAGGTTGCATACTGGCCACACATGGGGCAGGACCTCGACCAATACTTGAAGGGGTGTGCTGTGTGTGCACAATTTCAGCCAACATCCCTCACACACTGTGCGCCTCTCCAAAAGAGGGGGATGACACTGTCATGTCAGATTTGCAAGTAGATTTCACTGGGCCCGTGATTCGCTCCTCTAGGGGGAATAAGTACATGTTGACTGTGACATGCTTATTTACTAAATGGGTGCAATGTCTCCCGGCCCCAAACTGCAAGGCAGAAACAGCAGCTGCCCTGATGATCAATCACATCTTTTCGCATTTTGGACTACCCCAAAGGATTGAGTCAGACAGAGGTAGCCATTTCACCAGTGAGGTAATGACAAAGATGTGGGAGATACTTGGGGTTAAAAGGAAACTACACATTGCTTACCGGCTAGCCTCTAGTGGTGCAGTGGACCCGTACAACAAAACCATTGTGAGCATCTTAAAAAAGTTTGTGGCAGATTCTGGGCCAAGTTGGGATATCCGTTTACCTCTTGCCCTAATGACCATCAGATCTACCCCTTCATCTGCAACTAAAATGTCACCATTTGAGTTTATGACTGGATGCAGGATGGTGCTTCCCCAGCATCTGCTTTACAGGACCCAAGAGCAGACATTGATCAATGCCTCCACAACCCATGAGTATGTTGAAAATTTAAGAAAACGCCTTCAACATGCTTTTGCCTATGCTCAGCAAAATCTAGAAAGATCAACCGATAGCATGAAGACCCACTATGACTTGAAGACTACCAGGAAAGAATACAATGTAGGAGACCGGGTCTATCTATACAATTTCCAAAGGAACCAGGCAAAACAGCGGAACTTTCTGCCTACCTGGAAGGGACCTTTTGAAATTGTAGACAAGATCTCACCAGTCACCTACAAGATCCGCATTCCCAAAGGCAGTTTGGCAGAGGGGGAAGATAAGTGGGTCCATATTAATCAGCTAAAGTGTTGCCATCCTAGGCACACTCTGCAGCAACTGGAGGAGTCTTCTGGAACCCCAGAGGGGGCCGCTCCAGATCAATAAATTCCAACTCTAAAACCAGTCCACACATAGTCTATAAAATACAATAATGCAAAATGTCTTCTGATTTATAAAAATGTATATGCCCGCCCCACTACATTAATAGTGGTGGGAAAATGTCTATGAATATGTTGTTGCCTTTTTGCTTTGTCATCCTAGGAGAGAGAAACCATGGAGACTGACCAAGGAGGACGACCCAGGGACCGGGAGCAAAGATCCGAGGGGCCCGGGGTATCGCTCAATACTGCCATCAGGACTGGCGAGGAGAACCAAACGATCCACCCCTGATGGAGGAAAAGACTGTGCCATTTGTGGAATCCGGAGAGATGAGGCTGACATCCCAGTCTTGCAAAGTTCCATCGATGAAAGATCAACGGCCATTGCAAGAGGGGGGCTTGTGGGATGTATCAACCCACTCATCCAAGCCCTGCAACATCACTGTGCATTGCTGGCAGCAGAAACATCATAATGGCCGATGGAAAGCATGCTGCTCGCTAGAAATCACCAGAAAATGCGCAGTGAAACCCTGAAAAATAGGCCACCATCTCCTTTTGCCTATGTCAGTGGTAATACAGGAGACCACTGCCAAAACCATACTTTGGCCGCACACAGATCAAAGTCATTGCAAGGGAAACATAGCTAGTCTCAAAAATCCATTTTTATTTGGTGCCAAATTTGCTAAAATCATGGCTCACAAAACCACCAAAAAGATCCAACCTTCTTGTTGGGTGCTCCACATTACTCTACTGCAAGAATCCACATCAATACAATGTCAGCAAGAACCATATGCTATCAAGCAAAATCCCCTTTTAAAGATACTGATGGAAAGACAGCTGTCAAAAATGGGTGCAATACCGTTACTCACCTCTAGCAGAAAGCTGTCGTTTTAAACCATTTTCCTTGTAAATTTGGACATGGAACCCCAAACTATGCCAAAGAAATACTTGCTATCAAAAGCCTAAGGGGTGGAGACAATTTAAAACTATATTCTGAAATGACTTGAAGGAAGCAATTGTTTAATGTATGTATTAAAAATGTGGGTTATACTGTAAGAAAAGACAATTTGTAGACATTGGTTGCAGAGTTAAAAAGTTTCCCACACTGGGATCAAACAGATACCACACCTTTTCCCTGGACAAAAGAAGCTTCCTTCTGCCCGTGGCCAAGAGATTGACAGACTGGTGTGAACAGGAACTAGCCAAGGCACCCTGGCATGTTGCTCTCAGTCAAGAAAATGGATTCTTTGGGATGAATAGGAATATGCTGATTTGGGTGTGACTGGTCAACAACTCCCGTCAGGAAACAAGACATGTGACCCTCTGAGTCAGCCAGCTCTGGGGGAGGAGACAAACCATTGTGTGTATTGAATTGAAAGCAAATATATGTTTTATAAAATTGCTTATAACAAATTTTACCAAGCTGACAAAAATATGAAACTTTGGGATTCTTAAAATGAAAAATCCACTCACAATTTAAGACTAAACTGGACGCTGTGTGATGTTCTGAGACCAAACCCCGGAATTTATTAATATTGCAACTGCAATGTTGTTGCTATGAACCTAAGAACTTACAGTAATATGCTCAGAGAGGGTGTGTATGTTTGTGTAAAATTTGGTGCAGAACCAATATTGGGAAACCCAGCAAAAGCGCAAATAAGTGGTCATTTCTTAACCCAAGCTCGTAGGAACATGGGACTTGAACAGAGACATACCTTAATTAATCTGTGATGTGTATATGTATTATGAGCAACTTGTGTATCTGGGAAATATGTTTTTTGGGAAAAATTGATTTTCTCTCTAAAAGCAAAGGGGAGGGATTTCAGCTAAGCCATAAACACAGCATCACTCTGACTCATTCTGACACGCTGATCCTTTCTCCAGTCAGGGGACAGGGAGTTCTCTAACCTATCAAATCCTTAGAGGGTTGGGCATTGTAGAATCAGCCTTCCTACCCGCTTTGGAAACACATAAATAAGGACTGCTGAGACCCAGAAAGGCCCACTCTTTTCCACTACTCACCGATTTCTTGTGAAGCACCCTGACGGAAGACTCCAGACTCCAGATAAATCCAGACTACAGATAGAATCGAACTCTAGAACCCAAACTCTAGAACCTTGAAGCAGAGAGGCCTAAACCAAAAGCTGAATCCTTTTCAGCAGGCTTCAGAATCTTTTGTAAACCTGATTCTAACCCCTAAACTTCCACAGGGCCTAACCAAACATTTCAACAGCCGGGCGTGCTGTTTGCTTATAGCTAAGAACCCTGTGCTAGAACCAAGATCCAGACCCAGAAAGCAGCGCTGTATCCAGAAACCATCAGATCCAGACCAGAGGCCGTGCTGTGAGCAGAACCCAGTGCCTGAGACCGTCCGGTGGCGAGAGTGAAGTCCTAACCCCTGACCAGATCTGTGACAAGGCCCATTCCATTCCAAAGCCTAGGAGTGAGTATCTAGTCTAGAACTGTCCATAACCAATTTCTTAGTTTAAAGTAATTCTCTTGCAACCATTTCAACCTTTTCAGAACTGCATTATAGAATATTGTGTCCATCCTGTTGATTCCAAATCTGTAAAGCGCGATCTGTCATTTCTGAAATCTTGACTCTATTTCTGAAAGTCTACCTTCACAAAAACCTCTGTAACTTTTGAATCTCACGTCCTAGAAGCGAAACTTAAAGCTAATATCCTAAGCTTTCCAACAAACCCAAAACCACATTCCAATTCATTATAGTTATTCCGTAATCGCGGTTTACGCATGCGGAAAAATTGCCGCGAATTGCAATTTGGCTCAATTTCATTTTCTGCCAAAATAGCTGTTTCTTGTTCTCAATTGCTGAAATTCTGTAAGGATGCACCTCATCGAAGCCCACAGAGGGAGATTGGCACACCTATGACTGGGGACCATGGAAAACAAAGCAGCGGGTCAGCCCCTCCGTGCTCGGCTGTCAACTACGCCGAAGGAGCAAGATCGCGAGCCGCCGCTCGCAGGCACGGCGTAACACCGCATCACTCAACTGCTGGGGAACCCGGTCCCGACATGGGGGTAGAGCGCTTACAGGCAATCCAAGGCGGCGTGGGAGGGCGACCAGCCCTTCAACATGCTGTGTCCCGCCGTGGCCCCGGAGCGGGTCGCAGCTGGAAAGCGCTCCGAGCCAGGAACCACCCATATCCAACACGGCCACGATCACGTGATCAGCACAAACGTTCCCCAGGACTCCAGAAGCCAGGACGGCAGCACACAAGCACAGCACCCTTTGAGGGAGGCGGGACAATGCCTCAGGGACGAATGGGGAGTGAGCTAGACAGGGCTGATGGTGATTGGTGGGGGTTTGAAACTAGGGAAGTAAACAAAAGCACGCCAAACGAAGCTGACGAGAGCCTTTCTTTTTACAGGATAGAGAAGAGGAGGAGGAACGAAGACCGGAGTGGTGGGCCTATCCGGACACCACAAGATAGGACAAGGTTGGGGACTGCCTCAATCTACTCTGAAAGGGCAAGACACTGGTGAAGGAAACCAGAGAACTTTATCCTTTGTTTATGTTAAGGACTCTTTCCACATTGGAATAAATATTGTTTCAGCATCCGCCTGTCTCCTGAAGTCTAATTATCACACTGGCGACGAAGGTGGGATAACGACAACGTTATGGAGGCACTGATCAAGACTTTATCGGAGGGTCAGCAACAGATGCAACAATTAATACAGCTGCAAACCCAACAGGCAGCTGCGGACAGACAAGCCTTCCAGCAGGCTATCCAGTTACAGAGCACCATACAAACCACGGCCCAGGATAAACAACATGAGACCATCGCCCGACTCACGGATGCCGTGGCTAATGCAAGAAACCAACCATTGGTGCCATCAGCTCTGCTCCAGAAATATAAAGAGGGGGAGGACCTTGCTTTCTTTTTCACCAGCTTCGAGAGGATTGCTAGGAATGTGCAATGGCCTCTGGACCGCTGGGAGCAGTATGTCGCCCCCCCTACTATCTGGGGTGATGCAGGGTGCCTACCAGGCGGTGAATCCCAATGGCAGCATTCCATACAGGGAAATTAAGGCTGCAGTCCTAGATCGTCTAGGCCTAGACGAAGAAGCTTACCGGATTCAGCTGAGAGAGACCAGACTCAGGGTTGGGGAAAGCCTGCGCCAGTTATACTACCGTATAAAGGACTTGGTCGAGAAATGGCTGCTTCCTCAAACCCAGCGAACCAGCCCATACTCGACAAGATAATCCTGGAACAATTTATCGAAGCCCTACCAGGACAAATGCAGAGGTGGGTTATGCAGCACCACCGGCCCACCCTGACTGAGGTGGTAGATATTGCCTCAGCATACCAGAAGGCGGGTCACCACAAGATACAGCCGACTGGGGTAACAGCCTGGATAGCGATCCCGATATCCGACCCCCTTGCGTTTATGGGTGGCAGAGCACTAACCACGAGATGGAGACACGCCGACGACACCTCCAGAAGACCAGAAGACAAGAAACCAGGGGTCGAGGAAAAACATCCATTGGCCACACCAGGATACAAGCAACCACAATGCTACGAATGCAGCGAGTGGGGCCATATAGCCCGGTTCTGTCCCCGGAGGAGACTCTCCGAACCGATGGACATCGGATACCTGAACCCTGTGTCTGAGGAGAGTATCCCGGGTCCCTATGTGGTGGACATTCGAGTGGATGGCAGACCATTGCGCGCTCTGCTCAACAGCGGCAGCAGGCAGACCGCATATCACCAACCGTAAGTAACACTCCCTACTTATCTAATATAACAGTGCCTATTAGATGTATTCACGGGGACGTAAAGTGTTATCCAATGAAGAATGTGATAGTGGAACTAAACGACACAACCACTCCCTTGAGGGCTGCCGTCCTACCATGTCTGCCTCCCCCGGTAGTGATAGGGACCGACCTGCCTGGCTTTGAACAGGCCTTGAATGCCCTGGAGGAAGGGTAGAAGACTCCACGCAGATCCGACGCCCCAGGATCGGACTCTGCTTCCCTGCCCCCCCCTGCCAGGATGGAAAAGACGAACCCGGATGGAATGGTGTCAGGCTAGTTACATGACCAGACCCATCGACTGGAGTTTGGAGGAAAACGAAGACACCATTAGGGGGGAGACCCTAACTACGGGTAGCACGAGGAAGGGCAACACAAGAAGGGGAACCAGATCTATCTAGGGGACCAGGGTTCCTACTACGTCGGGGTCTGCTATATCGAAGGTACAAGGGCGAGGACGAGGTCGCTAAGGAGCAATTGGTGCTGCCAAAGAAACATTGTGCTTTAGTCATACAACTAGCACACAACCATCCCTGTGGCGGCCATATGGCTTCCCTCAAGACCCAGCAAAACCTACTGAAGCGGTTCTACTGGCCGGGCATTTATGGGGAGGTGGCACAGTTCTGTAAACACTGTCCTACATGCCAGTTGACCAGCGGTGTCCTACCAGCAAAGGCGCCACTACAGAAAATGTCTCTCACAGCGGTTCCATTCCAGAGGATCGGCATGGATATAGTCGGTCCTTTGGAGCCTGCAAGTAGGGGGTATAAATATCTGCTATTGATAGTCGACTATGCCACTCGATACCCGGAAGCGTTTCCCCTAAAGGGGACATCCGCCAGGGTTTTGTGTGATCAGCTTATCCCGTTTTTTGCACGAGTAGGGCTACCTTCGGAAATAATCACAGACAAAGGAACAAATTTCATGTCCGCCCTCCTACGTCAAGTATGTGAACGACTCGAAATCAAACAGTAGAGAACCTCAGTGTACCATCCCCAGGCAGATGGGCTGGTCGAACGCTATAACAAAACCATTAAGAAAATGCTGAAAAGGGTGACAGGGCCAGATGCAAAAAACTGGGATCGGGTGATACCTCTGGTGTTGGTGGTATTAAGGGATACACCCCAATCTTCCACTGGCTTTTCCCCCTTCGAACTTCTGTTTGGAAGGCAACCCCGGACGATATTGGATCTGGTCAAAGAGGAATGGGAAGATACCGAAGAGGTGTCTCTTACTGAATACACCGAGGAGCTAAAGAACCATCTGACAGCTCTGCGTACCTTGGCCGAAGCCAATCTCAGCCATGCTCAAACAACCCAAGAGAAGAACTACAATAAGGGGAGCCGAATGAGGACCTTCAAACCCGGAGACCAGGTACTGGTATTCCTACCTACCTGTGCAAACAAATTATTGGCCAGATGGAGAGGGCCATACAAAATCACGGACATGCTCAGTCCGGTGACTTATCGGGTGCATCAACCTGATAGGACCACACCCGATAAGGTATATCACATCAACTTACTGAAGGAGTGGAACGAGCCTAGTTTTAGTGCATTCGCAGAACCCGAGGAACCAGAATCAGAGGAAACCGTGACCACGAAGCCATCAACTGGGGTGACGCCCTATCCCCGAACATGAAGTCAGACGTCGTGAACAAGTTATCCCCCTATGCCGATGCCTTTTCTACGTTACCCGGTCGGACCAGTATATTAGAACATGGAATCAACACAAAGCCCAGACAAACCATAAGGCTTAGGCCATATCGGATACCCGAAGCCAGGCGAAGGTTTATCAATTCAGAAGTAGACGAAATGCTGCGGATGGATATCATCGAGCCACCCATCAGCATATGGTCTTCCCCCATAGTGCTGGTTCCCAAGCCGGACGGGTCAGTCCGCTTCTGTATGGACTACAGACAACTAAATGCAGTATCTCAATATGAGGCATATCCAATGCCGTGAATGGATGAGCTCTTGGAGGGCCTCGGAGCGGCCCTCTTCCTAAGAACATTAGATTTAACAAAGGGCTATTGGCAGATTCCCTTGCATTCCCAGGACAAGGAGAAAACCACCTTTTCCACACCAAGGGGACTCTACCAATACAATGTTCTGCCCTTTGGACTATCTGGTGCCCCCGCCACGTTCCAAAGGTTAATGGACATCATTTTACGACCGCATGATGGATATGCGGCCGCTTACTTAGATGACATTGTGGTATATAGCGAGTCCTGGGAAGCACATCTGCATCATCTAGAACTGGTTGTGGCCGATTTGCATAAGGCAGGGTTGCACATAAATCCCAAAAAGAGCACGATCGGAACCCATGAAACCAAATATCTGGGGCACAGAGTGGGTGGGGGTGTCCTGAAACCGCAATTATCCAAGACTCAGGCTACACACGATATCCCGACTCCCACCAACAGGAAGCAGATTCGAGCATTCTTAGGGCTTATTGGGTATTACCAGAGATTCATACCTGACTTCTCCTCTGTGGCCGCCCCCTTGACCGATGCTTTAAGACTCAAGGGTGTTCCAAACCTAACCAACAACAAGAGCGCCCTGAACGCCGTAGAGCACCTGAAACAAAGGATTTCATCAAACCCAATCCTTTGTTGGCCAGACTTTCAGAAACATTTCTATCTACAAACGGACGCCTCAAATCAGGGTTTGGGGGCTGTACTATCACAAGACCGAGGGGGTGACCTACGACCTGTATGCTTTATCAGCCGAAAGCTACTGCCTCATGAGGCAGCCTATTCCACCATAGAGACGGAATGTTTGGCCATCAAGTGGGCCATTGACTCCCTCAGATACTACCTGCTGGGTCGCCGATTCACCTTGTACACAGACCACGCGCCCTTGCAATGGCTTGCGTGACATAAGGACACGAACCAGAGAGTGCTCTGCTGGTTCCTCTCCCTCCAGCCTTTTGACTTCCTCACGTTCCGCAAACCGGCCAGGTTTCAGCTCGTAGCTGACTCCCTGTCTAGGTGTGCGCCCCGGCCCGATCGGCCTGGAACTGGGATGGGGATGTGTAAGGATGCACCTCATCGAAGCCCGCAGAGGGAGATTGGCACACCTATGACTGGGGACAAAGCAGCGGGTCAGCCCCTCCGTGCTCGGCTGTGAACTACGCCGAAGGAGCAAGATCACGAGCCGCCGCTCCCAGACACAGCGTAACTCTGCATCACTCACCTGCTGGGGAACCGGGTCCCGACGTGGGGGTAGAGCGCTTGCAGGCAATCGAAGGCGGCGTGGGTGGGCGACCAGCCCTTCAACATGCTGTGTCCCGCCGCGGCCCCAGAGCGGGACGCAGCTGGAAAGCGCTCCGAGCCAGGAACCACCCATATCCAACACGGCCACGATCACGTGATCAACACGAACGTTCCCCAGCACTCCGGAAGCCAGGACGGCATCACGCAGGCACGGCACCCTTTGAAGGAGGCGGGACAATGCCTCAGGGAAGAATGGGGAGGGAGCTAGACAGGGCTGATGGTGATTGGTGGGGGTTTGAAACTAGGGGAGTAAACAAAAGCGCGCCAAACGAAGCTGACGAGAGCCTTTCTATTCACAGGATAGAGAAGAGGAGGAGGAACGAAGACCGGAGTGGTGGGCCTATCCGGACACCACGAGATAGGACAAGGTTGGGGACTTCCTCAATCTACTCTGAAAGGGCAAGACACTGGTGAAGGAAAACAGAGAACTTTATCCTTTGTTTATGTTAAGGACTCTTTCCACATTGGAATAAATATTGTTTCAGCATCGCCTGTCTCCTGAAGTCTAATTATCACAAATTCGTATTTCAATTTGATAATCCTTCATGAATCATTGCTAGTGTTGACCTGTACCAATCCAAAGTAATTCTCACTAGTGCTGAATCTCCTTTAGTGAATTAAAATCAATTTAGCATATTTTCACTTTCACTGCAATCACATTCAAAAGTATTTTTGCCTGTTTTAAAATCATACCTGTTTCTCTAAGCTTGCCGGGGGAACTGGAATTGAACTGCCTTCTTGATTGTATTCCGGAAACCTGTGTGCCCTCATTTCCATCCCTTCATATTGCATAGGGGGAGTGAGTAGTTACAGGGGAAAAAGTAACCATATTATCTTTTGATTGAAATCATATCGAGTCTATTTCTGTGTTGCATTCTTTCCCATTATTGCATTTCCTTGAATCACATAAAGTATTCTCTGCTACAGTATCCTTCATAGTCATACTCCTAAGTGATTAAAGAGATTGTCAATTTTGTAATATTACCCCGTGTTGATTACCGTCCATATTCATAAGTGTGCTATTCAGATATTATTTTGTTCATAAAAGTGTGATATATATATTGCTTAATTCTTCAAATAAACCTTTTAATTTGCCAAACAAACCTACTTCTTGACTCAGTGAGGTCAGGGGATTCAAAGAAAGGGGTGTTATATAAGGGTTCATCATCCAGATTTAAAAAACTTTGACATAAAAATATATAATAAAGGGCTTCCATTGGGCATCCCAGACTAGTCATTGACTTAGTTGGAGTGCTGCATTGAAGTCACTTACAATACCCAAGCCAAGCCCAACCAAGTGGAAGGGCCCAAAGGAAAGAGGAAAGCAAGAGGACGCCCAGGAATCAATGCAAAAACACCAAGTTGATTGAGCAATTGATCAACAGAACATCACAGCTGGGCCACAGACAGCACCCCCACACCAACGGAACCATCCCTAGAATTGCCCACATTAAGCCTGCAATGCGTAACAAAGGTATTGGTGTCCGCCCAGGTAGCGGCCCTGCAAATCTCATGCAAATCAAAACCCTAAGCATCCGCCCAGGAAGCTGCCAAAACCCTTGTAGAACAACCATGCACACCCAAAGAGACAGAAAGATCATGGGTCAAATACGCTACAGAAATCACTGACTTCACCCAGCGACTATTAGAAACAACCAAGGCCTTCCTCCCCGCACCAGCCACACCAAAAGGCACCAAAAGACTGTTGGATGCCGAACAGGTTCCGTCCTGGTCAGGTACTCCAAGACCACCCGATGCACATCAAAGGAGTGCCACAACACCTCCTCTCGGGTCAGAGTGTCAGGTAAAAAGGCTGGGAGCACCACTTCCTGTGACAGACGAAACTTAGAGCTTACTTTAGGCAAGAATGGGGGATCACACTGCAACACCAATCAGTCAGGTAAGATAGTGTTAGAATTCTCCTTCAGAATGTTGATCCAGTAGTGTAGAAGAAGAATTCTTCCCACCAGTGTACCCCTCTGAATGAGCAAATCTACATACAGAGGTGTCAATTAATTGAAAGATAGGATCCAACAAGACACCCCAGGATGCAAAGGAAGGCAAAACACAATTTACTATGTTGTAACAGAAAATGAACAACACCAAGTCCCCATAAGTAGACTAACCTGTGCTAAGTTTCGGTGGACATTATTGAAGGACAGGCGTTCAAGAAAGTACAGGTAACCGGTGTCAGATAGCAGAATGTAAAATATACATAGACTTATCAGTGCCAAAAACAATAGGGAACTCAAGATGAAAACAGACAAGGGAATGAAGAGTTCTTGAATGAATGTTAGACTGTAACCAAAGCCTCTGCCGACGGTACGAGGGCGCCTAATGACCACAAGTAACCTATCCCGATGGCACGCGGACGCCTAATGTTCAAGCACACCAAAGGTAGTCTCTAGTCTGTGTGCCAAGGGTTTGTTGAGAGCATCCTGGATGAACGTGTGTTTCAGAACGTGGAGATTTTATATAGCGTCTGATGTTATACTGCAAACTGGCTCCGGCAGTGTTTCTGGGGTTTTGGAGCGGGAGTGTTCTGTAGAAAACAACGTTCTCCAATGAGCAGCTGCCATGTGCGAAGTGAGGAGCAACAGCAGGTGATCTGTGTGATTGCAAAGGATATCTAATAAGCGGTCAGGGTCATCAGGTATCGGGCAATGATGAAACAAAACATAGACAAGGCAGTCCAGTAACAGTTCCGATTTTGGCAGGGAATAGGCAGCGGAGATAACAAAGATGGAAGCAAGGCAATTCAAGTAGCGGTCCGGGTCGTGAATGGCGCATGAAGGATTCCTTGAGAACACAAAGAATATCGCCAAAGCAGACAAGGGTTAGGCAATGTGCAAGGTCAAAAACAGACAAGAATAGCAATTGGAGAAGTACAAAAATATTACGCTAATTCAAAAGCACCAGGGTTTGCGTGGACGAGTTAATAAACGTTATGTCAAGTGACTGTGTCTTCCGCATCACGGACGCAATGTTCTACTCTTGTGTAAAGGATGCCGCCGTTTCCAAGGTAGCCTCCAGATACCACAGGATTTCACCCTACTGGTTCACTTACTAGAACAGAAGCCGGTGAATGCTGGCTTCTATAACTTTTGTTGTCGATGACAGCCTGACGCGAGTAGATCAACACCAGTATTTCTTCCCATGTTTAACACCGGGCAGTTTCTGCCTCGGATCCTGACAGTTTCCTCCCTCAAAGGAGCACTCCCCTTCCTAGAGGCCCAGAACTTAGTGATCAAACGGGGCGCATGTATGTGTTCACCTGGTTCCCATGTTCTCTCCTCAGGACCATACCCTTTCCAATCGATGTAGTACAAATGGACCCCCCTAGAGACCTTTGTGTCTAGGATTTCATTCACCTCATATTCCTCTTTGTCTTGCACAGAAATAGGAGGAGGGCGTGATTGAATCCTAGTGGTAGGGCGAAAGGGTTTGAGGAGAGAAACATGAAAAACAGGATGTACTTTCCAATGTGCAAGGAGAACTAGACATACAGCCACAGGATTAATCAGATCTGTAATGACATAGGGACCAACATAATGGGGTATAAAAGATTTGCGCCCATGCATGCGTAGATTTTTTGTGGACAACCATACCTTCATTCCTGCCGAATAGGCAGGAGTGGGGGAGCGATGAACATCAGCGAACGCCTTGGTGCGTTCCTGTGCATTGAGTAGATGACACTTTAGACCTTTATGTACGTCTACTAAATGACTAATGCAAGAGCGAGCAGCCGGATTGTTGGTATCAAGTGTGGTGGATAATGGAAGACAACGAGGATGCTGACCATACAGAGCAAAAAATTGAGATGTGCGGATAGAGGAATGAAGAGATTTATTGTACGCAAACTCGGCCAGAACCAAAACAGATAGCCATGTATCCTGATGTTGCAATGTAAGACGTCTCAAATATTGTTCTAGAGTAGGGTTTACACGCTCTGTCTGACCATCTGTTTGTGGATGGTAAGAGCTTGAATATCTCTCGACAATGCCAAATGAAGCAGTAAGAGCCCTCCAAAAATGCAATGTAAACTGGGATCCCCGATCCGTTATGATGATCGATGGGAGACCAAAGAACCGGAATACGTTTTTCAGGAATAGATCTGCCAGAAAGGGAGCAGAAGGGAGACCCTGACAGGGGATGAACAATGCAATTTTAGTAAGATAATCATGACTACCCATATGGTATCGAACCCCCTTACAGGAGATCACTCAACCACGAAATCCATAGAAATCATTGTCCAAGGATGATCTGGAATTGGTAGAAGCTGCAACAACCCAACAGGTTTAGATGTAATGCTCTTGCATTGAGCACAAATGGCACACAAAGCCACGTTTTACTTGACGTCATTCTTGTAGCCCACCAACACCAGTGTAGTAACAAATCCATGGTCTTCCTGGTTCCGGGATGTGCCGCGATCAATGAATCATGACACCATTGCATGGCCTTGCAACGACTGGAGGAATCAGGCAGGTCAACCCGGTCTTGATCATAAGGGAGTCAATGAACAATGTTTAGATTGTGTTTCTGTATCTCCAGGGGATTTGTCTTAACCCAGTTTTGGATGGAGGAACGTAGTGTTTGTTGTAATGTGCAACCACACACTACCTGATTTGGAAGGAGAAGAGCACCGCCAACCCAGCCTGAATCAGGAGTACATGCAATCTCGAAAGGGCATCCACCTTCGTATGCACTGAGCAGGTCTGTATGTTATAACAAAATGGAACATGCAAAAAGAATCGTGCCATCTAGCATGACATGCTGTAGTGCATTTGACCGTCTGAAGTGCTAGTAGGTTTCGATGGTTGGTATAGACCTGTACAGGGTCTTTAATGCCTAGGAGGTGGTGTCGCCACACCAGGAAAGCGTCTTGTACCACCAATAGTTCCATCTCCATAACTGTGTAATTCCTCTCATCCAAGGTTAATTTCCTTTAGTAGTAAGCAACAGGATGTAAGCCAATAGCATTGGGGCATTCTTGAGAGAGAATAGCCCCCAAGGCAATGTCAGAAGCATCTGCTTCTACAATAAACGGTAAAGAGGAATCAGGATGTTGTAACACGGGCGACGTCGTGAAAGCGTCCTTGAGGGCCGTAAAGGATCTCTGGGCTTCACTCCCCTACTTGAATACCATCTTGCTACTGGTAAGACTGTTAACGGGGCGACAACAGTGGAAAATTCCTGTATAAAGCCCCTATAAAAATTGGCGAATCCCAAGAATGATTGAAGGGACTTAAGATTGTTCAGGACCAGCCAGTCTAGGAAAGCCTTGACCTTGCTGTTACTCATCTGCACCCCTCGCCTGGTGATTTCATAAGCCAGAAACTTCCTTGACATGGAAAGTGCACTTTTTTAACTTGGCAAATAGATGGTTGTCTCTTAGCCTCTGCAACACTTTCGTAACATGGACCACATGTGAATCGTAAGATGGGGAATAGATCAAAATGTCCTCCAGGTACACAACGAGAAATTGATCCATCATGTCCCGAAACACATCATTGATAAAGTATTGAAACGTTGCCGGTGCGTTGCAAAGTCCAAATGGCATTACGCAATATTCATAAAGCCCAAATTTAGTTTTAAATGTGGTTTTCTACTCATGGCCCTTTGCGAACCCAGACCACATTGATCAGGTAATACAGAGATTAAAGGAATGGGATATTGATTTTGAATAGTTATCGCATTGAGGGCTCTGTAATCAATACAGGGACTGAGGTCTCCCACCTTCTTAGGGACAAAGAACAGAGGAGAGGCTGCCGGGGAGCGTGAGGGTCAAATGAACCCTTTTTCCAATGATTTCTCTATGTAATCCTTCAGAATGGCATCCTCCTTTTGGGTTAAGGAATACATCCTCCCTGAGGGAACCCGAGCACCAAGTACAATGTCTATAGGGCAGCCATAAAGTCTATGTGGAGGCAACTCCCCTGCACCTCCTTCATCAAACACATCTTGGCGCCCCGTATACTCTTGAGGTAGCGAGGTAGAGACGACTGCACCGACTGCACCGAGTGTCAGAGCGATTTCCAACAAGGGATGACAAGGACCTGGTAGAACTGTACCATGAGTCAGACAATGCTTTTCACAGTGATCAGATAGAAACTTGATGTCTCCTGAGTGCCAATCGATGTCAGGGAGTTCCCCCTGTCTCACCTGGATACGGTGTTTGCTGGTGTCTTCGATCACTGGCATCTTGCTAACGCTCTTGGTCTTGAACAGCGCTGCTCGAGTCTCGTCTGGTTCCGGTTTGTGTTTAGTTCCAGGAGCACATAGTCCAGGAATCCGGGAGTCTGTGAAAAGCTAGTAATGCTCGGAAGGGGGAATGGGTCAGGAGCGGGTAATAGCACTGGGACAAAGGAAACAATACAGCGAGATACAAACACACGTCTTAGGCTACTCTGCAATAGCATTGAGAGGTGCGGAGCCGCGGAAGGCGTGGTCTATAAATAGATCACGCCGTGTTCAGGGCATGGAGCGAGCAAGGGCTTCAGCGCTGGATGACCATGTTGGAAGTAGTACGAAATGTAAGCCCCGTTGAGACAAGGACCAGGAGGTCCAAAAGGGGCGTGATCTGAAGTTCATGACAGCATGCCTCCTCCGAAGGCCTTTTCCTCCAGGTTTGCCGGGGTGTATTAAGTGAAATCTTCTAAGCAACCGAGGAGCCTTGATATTTGAAACAGGTTCCCAGGTCCTTTCACTAGGAGGATATCCTTTCCACTCCACTAGGTATTGAAGATGGCCACGCTTATACCTGGAGTCACAAATCCGGGACACCTCATATTCCAGTTGGTTGTCAACCAGTAGAGGAGGAGGTCTACTGGATTTTCGAGAGGATTGGATGTAGGGCTTCAATAGGGATGTGTGAAAAACTGGATGAATTATTTTCCAGGAGTCAGGTAGCTTGATTCGATATGAGACAGGATTGATAATCTCCTTGATGGGAAATGGACCATAGTAGCGGGGAGCCAGCTGGTTTGGTCGCAAGTGTCGGGGGAGTAGTTTTGATGACAACCACACTCGGTCACCGACCGTATAGGAAGGACCAGGTCTTCTCTTGGAATCCCCATACCTCTTGGTCTGTAATCTGGCTTTCTCTAAGTGTTCTTTAGCCTCCCGGTGAATGTTGATAAGAGTTTAAATCCAGGAGTCAACAGTAGGTACTGGTGTAGGGTAAGGAAGAACCGAGGGTAAAACCGATGGATGGAACCACTCACTACAATAAAAAGGGCTGGTCTGTAGCGCGGAGTGTTCGGAGTTGTTGTAAGCGAATTCCGCAACGGGTATCAGGAGAGACCAGTCATCCTGGACCTTGGTGGCGAAACATCTGAGATATTGTTCCGGGGTCTGATTTGCACGTTCTGTGGCTCTGTTGGTTTGGGGGTGATATCCTGAAGAGAGGGCACGTTGGATTCCTAGTACCCGACAGAGGTGTTTCCAGAATTGTGAAATGTATTGGGCACCCAGGTCAGATATGATCTTGGGAGGAAGCCCATGTAGTCGGAATATGTGTTCCAGAAATATTCCAGCTAGCTCTGAAGAGGAGGGTAGTTTCATCAGTGGCGTAAAATGTGCCTTATGGGTAAACAAATCTATGGTGACCATGATGGTAGTATATCCTCTGGAAGGTGGTAACTCCACTATGAAGTCTGTAGCAATGATTTCCCATGGTTTAGAGGATAGAGTGGGCTGCAGAAGAAGACCCGCCGGTCTTTTGTTATCATGTTTATTTTGGGCACCGGTTATACAAGCCTGGATGTATTGCTGTACGTCAGACTTCATATTAGGCCACCAGAACTGTCTCTGTATAAGACGGCGGGTGTTGGTGATACCTCGGTGCCCGGAATGGAGTGTGTCATGACAAAGGTTTATTATTCTTTGCTGTAACTTTCGTGTAGGAATGAGTAGTGCATTGTCCTTGAATAAGTAGCCTTCCTTGGCTCTTAATTTCCAGTGATTTCTTGTTGAAATGTCCTTCCATATTTCCGAGGATTGGGTTTGCGATCGGACTTCTTCCAGGAGATGAACTGCTTGGGCTACGAAGATCATGGGAGAAAACATTTTAGGAAATGCCTTATCTTCAGTGGTCACGTAGTCAGGACGGTGAGACAAGGCGTCAGCGATCAGGTTCTGTGATCCAGGGACATGAGTAATGTGGAACTGATACTGGGCAAAAAAGTAGGTCCAACGTGCCTGACGACTGTTCCTGCACTCCAGTGACTGTAGAATCTGAAGGTTTCGATGATCAGTACGGACTTGGACAGGATGTCTGGCTCCCAGAAGTAGGTGTCGCCATTCAGTGAAGGCTTGGCGAATGGCTAAGAGTTCCTTTTCCAGGACGGAGTAGTGTGTTTCACTCGGAGTTAAGGTTCTTGAAAGATAAGCAACGGGGTGTTCCAAATCGTCCTCCATCTTCTGCTTCAACACTGCTCCTATAGCGTAATTAGAGGCATCCATTTCCACTAAAAAGGGTCGACTTGTATCGGTTTGAGCCAAAATGGGAGCTTGTGTGAACTTGGTCTTCAAACGCTGGAATGCAGTTTCTTGTAATGTTGACCAGACAAATGGGGTATCCTTCTTTAGCAGAGCCACTATAGGTTGTACGATCTCGGAAAAGGTGGCTATCAACTTTCGGTAGAAATTGGCTAGTCCTAGGAAGGATTGGATTTGTTTCACAGATGTGGGAGTAGGCCAGGCAAGAATGGCCTTTACTTTTGAAGGGTCCATGCCAATCCCCTCTGGACTAAGGATAAATCCCAGATAGTGCACAGAGGTAACGTGAAACAAACATTTTTCAGGCTTGGCTAAGAGGTGATGTTCCCGGAGTCTTTGTAGAACTGCCTTTACATGTCCTTCATGCTTCAGAGGGTCCTTGGAAAAAATCAATATGTCGTCCAGATAGACAATGACGAAGAGAAACAACATATCAGAGAACACCCTATCCATAAAACGTTGGAATACTGCAGGGGCATTGGCTAGTACAAAGGGCATGACCAGGTACTCGTAGTGACCAAAGGGTGTTCTAAAGGCGGTCTTCCACTTGTCTCCTTCCCGGATACGGATCAAATGGTAGGCCCCCCTGATATCCGATTTGGTGAATATTACTGCACCCCTCACTGCCTCCAGGATATCCGATATCAAGAGTAGTGGGTATTGGTCCTTAAGAGTGCATTTATTTAGGCCACGATAATTGAGGCAAGGTCTAAGTTCCTGGGTGTCTTTCTTAGGAACAAAGAACAATGATGCGCCTGCTGTTGACTTTGAAGGTCTTATGGTACCGTTTTCAAGGTTTGTATCCAGATATTCTCTGAGGGCCTTTTTCTCAGGTTCGGAAAGGATAAACATCCTACCGAAAGGGATCACTGCCGAGGGTTCCGTTTCAATTGCGCAGTCTTCGGGTCTGTGTGGAGGTAAAGCCTGGACAATGGCAGTGGAAAAGACATCGGCAAATTCTTGGTAGGCCTCCGGGACCTGTAGAATATTGGAAACCATGAGTGGGGTTTCTTGCTCCTTAGGTGGTTCCTCAGGGGGTGTTAAAGGAAGTTCCAGGGATAGACAATGAGACATACAAAACTCTGAGCCTAGGAATAATGATCCTGGTGTCCAGTTTATATACGGATTGTGTTTTTGTAACCAGGGCATACCTAATACCATGGGGTAGTGGGCGGACTTAAAGATATCGAATCTGATTAGCTCTTGATGGTGGTTTACTGAGAGCTGGATTTCCTTGGTCTGTAGGCTTATGAGCCCTGAACTGAGTGGTCGTCCATCGATGGCTTCCACAGGCTGCACGGTGCTTCATGCCTCATATGGGATTTGATGACTGACAACCCCTTCCTGATCTATGAAGGTTCCCATAGCTCCACAGTCAACCAAGGCCAGAATGGGGCAGATCTTACTCTTCGAGGGTGAAAGGAATGCCTGGAGAACGACCAGTCTGTTTTGTCCAGGAGAGTTCAAGGATGGAATTGATGTGGAGCAAACATCTCTCTCCCGAATCTCTGCTCCATTTAAGAACGGGAGCTGGCGTTTCCCGAACGCCGAGGAGGTGCCAGAGGACATTCCCTGACCAAATGTTTGTCTGAAGCACAATACATACACAAACCCGTATGGATCCTTCTCAACCTTTCGTGAGGTGATATGGGTCCACGAAAGGCTCCAATTTGCATGGGTTCAGGTTCTGGGGCTGGACCTGGGTTTACGTCCGTTCTGGCTGTGCTCTCAAAGGACGTCTTAGGTGGGTTTCCCTTGGATTTCTTCCTTTCAGCCTTCCTTTCCTGGATGCGAAAGTCTATTTGCAAGGCCAGGTCCATTAGTGCTTGGAATGAATTTGGTCGGGCCACCCTGGCCAGTTCATCCTTGATCTCATTGTTCAGGCCTCTCCTGAACAGGGTAAAACTAGCCGAGGAGGACCAGTCTGCTTCCTTAGCCAATTGTTTAAATCTGGTCACATAAGTGAGCATATCTTGGGAGCCCTGTTGAAAGTCCAGCAAGCGTTCTTGGGCAGTATAGACCTGCTCTGGACGGTCAAACATGCCTTTAAGGGCCTGTATGAACCCATCATAGTCGTCTAGGAGGGCATCGCCGGAGTTAACAAGGGGTGTTGCCCAAGTTAAGGCGTTGCTGGAAAGGTGGGATATGATGAAACCCACCTTAGTCCTAGGAGTCGAGAAATAATAGGGCTTAAAGGTAAAGTGGACCAGGCACGAATCCAGGAATCCGAGAAGTGTTTTTGCTGAACCATCATACTTGTCAACAATACCGCCCAACAGGGCACCCTCCTTTGTAGCAGAATCCCGGGCTAAGACCAATTGTTTGAGCGCAGCGTTTTCCGCCTTAAGATTTTGGACCTCGTTGATAATTCTTGCATGCGTCGCATTAAGTCCTGCACAGCGGCTTCCATCTCGTTTTTAGGTTCGATCGGGTGGCGTCTCAAACTGTCAAGGAGTTCCCCCCTTCTCACCTGGGTACAGTGTTTGCCGGTGTCTTCGATCGCTGCCTTCTTGCGAACGCTCCTGGTCTTGAACAGCGCTGCTCGAGTCTTGTCTGGTTCCAGGTTGCGTTTAGTTCCGGGAGCGCGGAGTCCAGGAATCCGGGAGTCTGGGAAAAGCTAGTAATGCTCGGAAGGGGGAAAGTGTCAGGAGCGGGTAATAGCACTGGGACAAAGGAAACAATACCGCGAGCTACGAACACACGTCTTAGGGTACTCTGCAATATCATTGAGACGCGCGGAGCCACGGAAGGCATGGGGCCTCATTACAACCCTGGCGTTGAACCATGGTGCTATTAGCACCATGGTCCATGCCGGATTCCGCCATGGTGGATGGCGGATTTACCGCCCCATTCCAAGGTTGGTGGGGCGGTAAATCCCCATTCACCATTGCCCCTTCCCCATTCCCATTTTTGCCCCATTGGGCTCAATGGGTAGGGGAAGGCGCTAATTACGGCACCGTAAATTACGGTGCCGTAATTAGCACCAAGGTCGCTTAGCGCCTTGGACTTTAACGCCTGCAAAAAGCAGGCGTTAAAGTGGGAATCTGGCGTTAAGGGTTTAACGGCGCCGCAGCCTTTTACGGCGCCGTTAACCCCTTAACGCCAGGGTTGTAATGAGGCCCATGGTCTATAAATAGATCCCGCCGCGTTCAGCGCATGGAGCGAGCAAGGGCTTCAGTGCTGGACGGCCATGTTGGAAGTAGTACGGAATGTAAGCCCCGTTGAGACAAGGACCAGGAGGTCCAAAAGGGGCGTGATCTGAAGTTCATGACAATCGATCAGTGGATTATGTATCTTGAGCCAGGGCAAACCGAGTCTCAGCTTGATCTGTGGTGCCATAATCAAGTCAAAGGATATGATTTCGGCATGAAACTGAGCAAGACCCATGACAAGATCCACTGTTTGTTCCGTCACCAGACCAGACAACAGAGTGGTACCATCAACTGCGTTCACAAGTTCGGGGTGTTCCTTGGTGATGACGGGCACCCCCAACTCTTGGGCATAATCAGTGTCAATATAGTTACCGGTGGCACCAGAATCTAACACAGCCGTAGCCTTGCCGGGTTCCCCTTTCAGGTCCCTAAAAACAACTGCAATAGTCAGAGGAGTCATAACATGGGCGTCACCATTCGGAAAACAGCTCGGCTACTGGACTCCTTCTATTGCCGAGCCCTTGCATTTCCCTGCTTCTATGTAGGTTTCTTAGTACAGGCTTTTAGCAAATGATCGGAGGAGCCGCAGTAGAAACAAAAATTGTTCCTCTTTCGGTGTTCCCTTTTGTCTGAGTCTAAGGGACCCCTAGTGGCTGCATCAACCTGCATGGGTTGAGGAGTAGCTGATGTTGGAGCGAGTGGGCGAACAGCTGACGGAAGGAGGGTTCTTTTTTCTCCTTTCCTTTCGGCCTTACGGGCGTCGATTTGGAGTACCAAATCCAATAATTCTGCAAATGTTACAGGAAGCACCGGTACCATTGCTAAGGTGTCCTTTAATGAATCAGACAATCCTTTGTAGAAAAAAGAGGCCTTTTTATCGTCAGGCTAGCCCGTCCCTGCAACCAGCTGATTGAACTTAGCTAAATATGGCAAGAGCATGGAGTCTCCTTGTTGTAGACTAAACAGTTCCAGATCAGTGGCCTGTGATTTATAACGGGTGTCAAACACCCTGCTCATGGCATCAATCAAAGCATCACAGTTGTACAGAAGATGACTGCCTTCTTCCAGAGGTGGATTAGCCCAGGCAGCCACAGTACCGCCCAAGTGGGACAAGATAAAAGTCGCCTTCGTTGTGGAATCTGGGAATGAACCAGGCCTACATAAAAAATGTAAACGACACTGAAACCACTCTGGTGGAGCCCATGGGAAATGAGAGGTAACATATACTGGACTCGCACCTTGATGTGTAGGGGTTCCAGAACTCGAGGCAACTGCAGGTGGCGGGACCTGTATGCTGGGATTTTGCACACTGGCCTGTAATTCATCAATGCGCTGCTGAGTGGCAGCATGAACGTTAGCCATGTCCGCTCGTAATTCTGCCACATCCTGAAGAATGCTAGCTAATGTCTCGTTGGCATCCATGTTTGAAGGCTTCTGAATATGTCAGAATTCTCCTTCAGAATGTTGATCCCGTAGTGTAGAAGAAGAATTCTTCCCACCAATGTCCCGATCTGAATGAGCAAATCTACATAAAGAGGCGTCAATTAATTGAAAGATAGGATCCAACAAGACACCTCAGGCTGCAAAGGAAGGCAAAACACAATTTACTATGTTGTAACAGAAAATGAACAACAACAAGTCCCCAGAACTAGAATAACCTGTGCTAAGTTTCGGTGGACGTTATTGAAGGACAGGCATTCAGGAAAGCACAGGTAACGGGTGTCAGATAGCAGACTGTAAAATATACATAGACTTATCAGTGCCAAAAACAATAGGGAACTTTGGATGAAAACAGATAAGGGAATGACTGTTCTTACCAGATGTGATGGATTCTTGAAAGTCCAAAGAAGAGTTCTTGAATGAATGTTAGTCTCTGAAAGCCTCTGCCGACGGCACGAGGATGCCTAATGTCCACAAGTAACCTATCCCGATGGCACGCAGACACCTAATGTTCAAGCACACCAAAGGCAGTCTCCAGTCCGTGTGCCAAGGGTTTATTGAGAGCGTCCTGGATGAACATGTGTTTCAGCTCGGGGAGATTTAATATAGCGTCTGATGTTATACTGCACACTGGCTCCGGCAGTGTTTCCGGGGTTTTGGGGTGGGAGCGTTCTGTAGAAAACAACGTTTCCCAATGAGCAGCTGCCGCGTACGATGTGAGGAGCACCAGCAGGGGATCTGTGTTATTGCAATGGAAATCCAATAAGCGGTCCGGGTCGTCGGGTATCGGGCAATGGGCAATGATGAAACTAAACATAGACAAGGCAGTCCAGTAACAGTTCCGATTTAGTCAGGGAATAGGCAGAGGAGATAACAAAGACGGAAGCAAGGCAATTCAAGTAGCGGTCCAGGTCGTGAATGGAGCGTGAAGGATTCCTTGAGAACACTAAAAATATCGCCAAAGCAGACACGGGCTAGATAATGTGCATGATCAAAAACAGATAAGAATAGCAACTGGAGAAGCAAGTACAAAGATATCACGCTAATTCAGAAGCACCAGGGGTTGCGTGGGCCGAGTTAATAAACATTATGTCACGCGACCGTGTCTTCGGCATCACGAACGCAAAGTTCTACTCTTGTGTAAAGGATGCCACTGTTTCCATGGTAGCCTTCAGCTACCACAGGCTTTCACCCTACTGGTTCTCTTACTGGAACAGAAGCCGGTGAATGCTGGCTTGTATACATTTTGTTGTCGATTACAGCCTGACGTGAGTAGATCAATGCCAGTATTTCATCACATGTTTAACACCGGGCAGTTTCTGCCTCGAATCCTGACAGATACGCAGAAAAGGAGGACGGCAAAGGAGAGCCCCATTCTCCCCCGGACGCTGTGCAGAGGTCATGGCAAACAGAAAGTCTGACTTGAGTGT
Organism: Ambystoma mexicanum; assembly: GCF_040938575.1. NCBI lineage: Eukaryota > Metazoa > Chordata > Amphibia > Caudata > Ambystomatidae > Ambystoma > Ambystoma mexicanum. The sequence goes on from NC_090927.1 coordinate 1,128,080,181, forward strand.
AAAGTGTTCAATATCAACAAGGCCAAACGGTCCAAAGGGAGCCGACTGAAGAAAACGCAAAACCAGGGGCAGACCCCAAGCGGGGGACCCAAACACACAGGTGGTCTAGAAGAAACCAGGCTCCCAAGGAACCGGCTCACCAGACCCAAATCCAAAAGAGGAACACTCTAACCCTCCAACAGGATATTTAATGCAGCCCACTGAGCCTGCAAAGTTGCTACTGCCAACCCCTTATCAAAACCATCCTGCAGACACTGCAACAACATTGGGACACCACATTCTTGGGGAGAAATTCTGGCCCCATCACACCAACTGAGAAAATGGGCCCAATGACTATCATAGGCCTTCAAGGTGCTAGGTTGCCTGGAATGGAGAATGTTTTCCACCACAGGAGCAGAGAAACTCAAAGTCAACAACCTTACCCTGTCAGGAGCAAAGCTGACCAGCGGATCACAGGCAATCCTGCCACCGGAACCCCCAGAAGAGGACATGGCCAGCTCAAAATCCTCCAGACCTCCTGCAACTGGTGATCCATGAGCAACGGAAACCACCCCCTGTGAGGACAAAAGGGAACCACTGTAAGGAAGGCATAGTTTCAAAGTAAGACAGACACAAGTGATCACACTTCAAGGGTGTTTATTGAACTTTTATCAGGGGTGTGAAAAACGCCTATCTAAACCTTAATCTAAGATGGGAGCAAGCTACAACCATCAAATAAACTTCAATACAGTCCTAGTGGAGTCTAGTCAAAATAAAAATGGTCTCTATTTAAAAAAAACTATTGCCAATCCTTACCGCTATGCTACAAAATAGTATGGGATAATGTTCACAAAAAGAAAGAAGTGTTCACAAAATGATAAGTTGGGATGTTTAGGCCGTGGCCCTTCCCCACATTTCTAGCACCCCACATTTCTAGCACGGGACACGGCGGCTCACTTGAGCACAGCACAGTCTTGAGCTTCTTCGGTATGAGATTACAGTTCCTTTTACTAACATCGGGGCTTTCTGTGCCCAAGTCGCTTTCGTGCACAGTCTCTTCTTTCAGAGGGCCTGATTCACCATAAACAACAAAGAAAAGTTCCTTCCTTAATATTCACGTCGGACGATTTACTCTTCACCCTGGATCCCCCCTCTTCTGGGCTCAGATCCCCAATATTCATAATTAGTCCCCCTCGGCCGGGCTCAGACCAGTTTCAGTTCATATGCATCCCTCGGTCGGGTTCACAGTTGCCACAACAATACCTTTTTGGGTGAGTTTACTATTCACCCCAGATCCCACTCTGCCGGGCCCAGATCTCTTTTGCACAATTAGTCCCCCTCAGCCGGACTCAGACCAATTTCAGCAACAATATCTTCTTGTGTGAGTTTTACTATTCACCCCAGATCCCCCTCTTCTGGGTTCAGATCCTTCTTTCACAATTAGTCCCCTTCAGCCGGGCTCAGACAAACTTTAATTTGCAGGCATCCCTCAGTCGGATTCACATTTGCCACACCAATATCTTTGCGGGTGAGTTTTACTGTTCACCCTCGATCCCCCTCTTCCAGGCTCAGATCCCCTTTTCAAAATCAATCCCCCTCAGCCGGGATCAGACCAATTTCAGTTCATAGGCAATCAAAGACTTTCGAATGTGCACGGGCTTCTACTTAACCCACTGCAGAAACACTTCGATTTCACTGTTCAATAATCTTTTACACTCTCAGGGGTTGGGGGGGTTACAAAACAGAGACCTTCTAGTGAGCACCCATGTGGTGCCGGACCACTCTTCATTGGGTACCTATTTTGGGTTTCAAAGTTCAATCGCACACAAGTTCTTTGTTCATACAATGTTGCTGCTTGCAACCCAACCTTGAGCGTCACACAGTCCGGTCTGTTATCAGTTTCTCCCGACTCACCAGCTGTTCTGAACTCATTGGCTTTGCCTTGCTGTCAAAGTCAAGGATAGTACCACAGAGGCAATCGGTTCTTCCCGCCTCCGCTATCAATGCGTGAGGGCCCTGTGTACCTTTGGCACACGCTACACTGCTCGTCAACTGTAATTCCTGGTCTTATGTTTCTTTTCCTTGAGGCTTCTAGAAAGTCTTGATCCTTTCTTGAAATGGGCAAGGGTAATTCCCTCCTTGTCATCCTCTCTGGTCTTGCTGCCTTTCTCCTCGGTTTAAACTGCCATTCCGGAATAGCTGCTTCCTTGTGCGTTTGGCCTTGCTCACAGTGTGCTTTCGTGCTCCACCTTTTATTTGTGTGGAGTAGTGCAAAGGGAGTCAGGTGTGTGTAGTTATCAGTAATTGCCTGACTCTGCCTTGCCCTTGTGTTGGGACATGTCAGGTATACAGCGCTGGTGTTAGTCCGCTGTCACTCCCAGTGAACTGTCCGTGAGAAAGTGTTTGTGTCAGAAAACTGGGTGGGGTGTGGGATGTATTGACCCACTTTTGCTCTGCTATGCTGCATCACTCTGTTATGGTGTTGCCAGAAATAGCAAAATGGACGCAAAACCCTTGTGTGTGCCAAAACCCCTGAAAATCGCGCTTTTCAACCCACAAAAAGATGGCTGCCCAATCTGCCACCCATGTTGTCAGTGGTGTAACAGAGCTCTCACTACTGAAATGCATCACTGGACTCCGCAACAATTGAAAGTGGAGTGCAGAAGGAAAAAGCAGTGCTTTGCTAAATGAAACTCCAATATTGTCTTAAATCACCTTTTCATTGCTGCTGAAACTTCAGAATGCCGGTACAGAACACCTTCCAAATATTCAAATTTCTTGCTGGGTGCTGCAATTCACTTAGTTTAAGGAATCACTGTGAACTTACAATGTCCTGAAAGGCTAAGAGCATAAAGAGCTCTCCACAGCAAAAGTGGCATGTCTGTGGATCTGTAAAAAAATCTCTGTGCAGCAGAGGGCTGCTGTGATGACAGCTGTCAGGGGCCTGTCTGATTAAACTTTAACATGTTATAAACAAAAAGTCAAATGTTTTATAGTTGTTTTTGATCCCACAGGTTTAAAATCTTGAATGAGAATTCTATTTGTTATTTGATACAACAAGTTTGTTTTGTGCTAAGGAAAAGCCAAGAGAATTTAATAATTAATTTAAACCTGGCAGAAGCTGCAGAACTTGAATAACAGGTTTTTCTCACAGAAGGAAGGCCTTCCCTCAGCAGGAACTCACAGGCAAGTGTTAATTGCTAGGTTGGGAAAGAATCTGGTCTACAGAGGCAAAAGGAGCAATGACAAGCTGCAGCTCAGGAAACTCAAACTGTGAATAGGGTTGTAAATGGCCTCTGCAAGGAACAAACAGGGAGGAGACTGCTCCTGGACTGCAGGGAGACAAAAAGAGGCGGACCCAAACAACCATCTGTGGCTGAACATTTACAAAGAAAGTTTTTTTAAGGACTTATAACTTGCTAGTCAAAATGGTGAAAAAATATAAAAATAACATAGTTGTTAATTTAATTTCTGGCTGCATGTTTTAAGAGGCGGCAAAACCATGTGACATGTTCTGGAAAGGAATGGCAAGAAATGTGATTTTACGCAAGGTGCATGACTGTTAGGATTGTGAAAAGTTACACGCATGTCCCCATGTTCAACACGCATATTTGTGGAAAGTTGCAGAAAAATTGAAAAGTGTGTTCATAGCGAAAAAGGCAAAATTCTGTGGAAACGGGAGACATGATCCCACAGCTACGGGGTTTTGAGGAATAGCTACTATGTAAAATATGGCATCTGTATGTGTAATTTGTATAAAAGTGACTAATGTAGAAATGTGTGTTTAAGGTAAAATCTGATTTTGAGACCAGTGGCTAAAGGGAGGTCTCTAAGGATTGTAAAGTAAATCATAAAACCTGATATCACCCAGCCTTGAGCCAATCACTCAAATTGCAAGGGCCAGATGAATCATTGACCCTATGGGCCTCATTACAGGGTAGGAGGTGGACCAAGGTGCTATTAGCACCTTGGTGCATGCCGGTAAAATACTGGCACCGCCTTGGAGGAAAGGGGAATTACCGCCCTATTCCAAGGTTGGCGGGGCGGTAATTCCCCCTTCCTCCATTGCCCTTCCCCATTCCCATTTTTGCCCCATAGGGCATAATGGGAATGGGGAAGGTGCTAATTACGGTACCGCAAATTGCGGTACCGTAATTAGCACCCTGGTCCCTTTGCGGGTTGGTTTTTAGCGCCTGCTAAGAAGCAGGCGTTAAAGTACCAACCCGCAAATGGACCGCGTAATCAGGCGGTAAGGGTTAACGGTCACCGGTACCATTACCGGTGACCGTTAACCCTTACCGCCTTCCGTGTAATGAGGCCCTATCTCAGCACAAAGGGGCAAGCTTAGATAAGCAAAACCACACACCCCCTGTATGATGGCATTTCATAGCATAAATAGAGAAAGCTCACCAGACATAGGGACACACAGATCCTCTCACCCTCCTGATGCTGGCAGAACACACTGCTGCTGAACTCTACATCTTCCTTGCTCCAGACTCCAGAAACCTGGCAAAGCAAATGCCAATTGCAGAGCTGAACCATTCCCAGCTAGGCCTCAAATCCTAGAACAGAACCCAAAAGCATAGGGGAAGCATCATAATACAGCCGGGCTGTGCTGTTACTGCTTGCCTGCTGAATTGAAAGATCCTCAGAACCAAGAAGGGCAGATCCCGTCCAGTCCTGTGCCGTGCTGTGACCAGAGCGCCTTGCTGACCCTGTCCAGTCCTGTGCTGTGCTGTGACCAGAGCGCCTTGCTGACCCTGTCCAGTCCGATGTGCCCAGCCGTCAGTCCCTGATAGGTCCAGAATCCTGATGGTCCCATTTAAAAATGTATCCAGTGAGTATAAATAGGAAGAACTGTGTCATATAGCGTATGTACTTTGCATAGTCTTGTCCCTAGTTTATACCCATCCTATCTTTCAGTTAGAACCAGTATTGTTAGAACTATCTTTGCAAATACTCTTCTCTCACATGTGTTCCTAAACCCTAATAACCCATTGATTGATTAAGAAAGTAATTCCCAGACCAAACAGAAAGCAGAGTACCACAACTGAACTGTTATAATCGGCCGTAAATGACCTTCCTGTGTGGCATTCTACTTTTTGGTAGTCTTTAATATAGTGTAAGCAAACCCATTTGTCATTTTTAAAAGTGCAATTCTGTTTCCATTCTCACGCCTACCTCGCAAAAACAACCTCTGTAACACCCTCAGTTTTTGTGATAGAAACAAAATTTCAACTCCTACTTGTAGCTAACATCTGTACCTATCCATAGAACCCAAAACATTTAAACTCTGTGTGGTTCTCCCATTATCGCGAATATCGCGCACTGAAAAGTTTGCCGCGAATGTTCATTTTGAGAAATTTTTACACGTGTAAAATAGATTCAAACTGCTTCCAACTTGGATTTTAAGATTTCAAATGTTTTCTTTGCATTAAATCATTGCTTGTGTGTGTTTGTGTGCAACTATTCAAAGCTGATCCCATAAGAATATAGAGCAATTTAAGTATTTTAGACCATATTTGGTGTTTTGCCCAGTCTATTCTAAATATTTTAAAAGTCATTCTGACAGTGGAAAAGCCCACTTAGTTTTTTCTCTTTCTGTGTGAGGGGGGAAGGGGGAAGTGAGACACTGTTTGACCTGTACTATTCCTGAATACCTGCTCTCTTCTTCCATCTCTTTGCATTGCTTATTGGGGGGTTGAGAAAGTGTTGCAGGGGGAATTTGTAACCACAGTGCTATCTGAAACCAACACAAAAGTATTATTTTCTGTGCTGCATTTGCTTGCTCATAACTTGGTCCCAGTGTATTAAAGACATAATTCTGTGTGCTGTCACCCCATTGGTGATTGTTGTTTACCTATTAAAATAAATATATTGTGATTTTGATCTTAACTAAGTAAATAAATAACCCCTTTTACAAACCAGCCTGATTTCTGGTCCAGCGTGACCCGGGGTATTCTTAAATAAGGGGTGTGATACGAGTGGTACATCCTTCAAATAATTGAATCTATATCTTAAATAAGTTTTTCCATCGCGCTGTACATTAGGCCGGGAGCAGAGTTTATCGCCTGATTGAAATTCTTAACAGGGGTTAGTTTAGAATGGGGAAAAGGTGTCATAAAGAAGGGATACTGCGTCTCACTCTTCGGTGTCCCACCTCCACTCCCCGAAGTCCCCCCATTCAGGTTATTCTCCCGCAGGGGTCCACCCCCAGGAACTGGATCCAATAGAGATGGCTGTGTCCTGGCCACCTGGATGACTGATTCCTGTGGGGACTAGCGGGTGAGACACCTTCAAGTTAATCACATCACCAAGATCACAAGAGAAGAACTTTGGCAGATTTTTCTGAACCACCCCGGAAATGAGAGCAAGAGGAGGGAAGGCATACAGGAGACCCGGAGGCCACTTGATATTCCACCCCTCACGCACCTACTGATGGGAACCATGATCAAAACCTGGGAACCTTGGCTGAGGAGGGGGAAGTAAACAGATCCAACACTGGCATCCCGAACCGACAACAAACACCTGCACACACCTGATCGGACAATATCAACACTGGCCAGACCCAGAACACCAAACTGAGACAATCCACAACCACATTCTCTACCCCCCAAATGTGTACCATCTTGAGGGAAAGCAAATACTGCTTGCCCAAACCCTGATGCACCCCGCCAGAGAATTCAGGACCCTGGACCCAGAACCACCTTGATTGTTGACATAGACCAAGGCAGAGGAATTGTCGTCCAAATCAACACAGCCCGGCCCTGCAAGTGGGGAGAAAACCACATGAGAGCCCAATGAACGGCCACCAACTCCCTCCAATACGAGGATCAGTGGAGCCCCTCCAGGTCCCACTGCTCCTGAGCAGAAAGAGACTCCAGGGAGGTCCTTCACCCTAAGCCGCTGGCATTGGTGGTCAGAGCCACATCACATGGATGATCCAACTCCACCCCCCGCAGTAGGGAAGAATTTCTCAATCACCAACTCAAAGAAGCCCACAGGTCGCTCGAAATCGGGACCCTTAGCCCGAGAGACCGTGAGGAGGGGGATCAGTGAAGCAGAAGATGTACCACCAGGGGATGAAGATGGAGACGGGCCCAGGGGACCAGAATAACACAAGAAGCCATGTGCCCCTGAACCACCAGGAGCTCCTGTGCAGACACCCAGGGACGCTGAAGGACCTTGGAAAGGAGGGACTGGAGCTGGAGAGCCATGGGCCTGGGCAGAAGAACTTTTCCACTCTTGGAGCAGAACTGAGCCCCTATGAACACCAGGTCCTGGGAAGGGGCCAAGTGAAACTTCTCCCAGTTCATCAGGAAGCCCCACTCCTGGAACGACTGCCAGACAAGGAGAAGGTGAGATTGAACAGTGCAGCGGAGATCCACCTTGACCACCCAGTCATTCAGATATGGGAACAGCTGGATCCCCTTCAGATGCAAATGAGCCACCAACTGAGCCACTACCTTCGTAAAGACTCTTGGAGCCGACTTTAAACCCAAAGGGAGGACCCAGAACTGATAATGGCCCCCCGCACAGAGAACTTGAAGAAACTCAGGTGCGTCGGGTGAATGGGCACATGAAAATAGGCATCCTGCCGATCCAAGGAAAACATTCAGTCCCCCACTTGACCAGAGTAACAATCTTCTGCAAAGACTCCATCCAAAAACGATCTCCCCGACAAAAGCATTACGTTGTTTCAAGTACAAGATCAGACACAACCCCCCTGATGGAGCAAGAACACTGGACCCGGGGCACTGGCACAATGGGCCCCTTGGACAGAAGCTTCGTAACGGCTGAGGACATTGCCACTTTCTTGGCAGGGTACATGGGCAACATAGTCATGATTCAGGAGGGCGGAAGAGGAGGAGGCAGGAATTCTATCCGGTAACCTTCCCGGACAATCTGCAGGACCCAGGCATTGGAGGACCACTGCTCCCACACTGGGAAATAATGCTGGCGATGACCCCCCACAGGCCCACTGTAATTGTCAGGGCTTCAGATGGCCTTTGGCTGGCTGGGGACCCCTGGGTCTGGTACTGAACCCACTGGAGCGATAATACGGGCCATGCCAGCCCCTAGACACCCTGCTCCAATGTGCAGCACCTGAAGAACACTGAGCTTGAGGAGCCGGCTTACGCCGCAATCTGTCAGCGTGCTCGTCAACCCAGGACAATTGGTGAACCTTGTATTCCAGAGAGTCCCCAAAAAGCTTAGAGTAGTAAACCCTTTCTGGATAGCATACATCCACCTTATGAGCGTTTTTTATATGTCCGATTTAGACTGGGTCTATTGCAAGCTTCCTGGTACACACGTGATTGGTCCGCCCAGAATACTGCTTGTTGCCCACTCTGTAAACAAGCTGATGAGACCCTGATCCACATTCCGTTGTTATGCCCTTCTTTATTGGAACTATGGTGTAGGAATATATTACCTCTTTTACTTGGCATAGGGTTGAGAAGCATGAGGGAACCAATGCAGTTCCTCATTAATACAACTGAGTGGAAAGTGGTATTTACCTCTGCCAGGTATGTTCATTGTGCCTGGCTTCTAAGAAGAAAGTTGTTGGGCATCGATTTACCTCAACCCTAGGCTAGCCTCGATCCCCCTGCAGTTCAATTAACTTTCGTTTTTTTATTTTTCATTCTCCTTTTGAGGTTGCGCGCTTTGCTCTCCTCTCAGGGACTAATCTAAATGTTAAAGATGCTTGTTTAATTTACTCCACTTTTACACAATGAGTGTGGCCTTATCCGCCTTGGAATTATTGTCTGTGGTCTTATTGTATTTTGTTTAGGCTATTTGAATGTGATCTTATAAATTGTGTGTTGCGCTGTACTAAAGAACAAATCCGAATAAAGCTTTGAAAACGAAATGAAACAGAAAAGCTTACCGCCATAAAGGAAAGCCTAAGAGCGGCAGCCTTCTCGGAGTTGTCGGATTTCCTGTCCCTCAAATGAAGCTGACGAGCAGATACGCAAGCACCCATTGCCATGGCGTCGCCCCTGACGCCATCATAAGAAAGATCTGATAGGAGTTGGACTTGGCGCTGCATATCATCAAGCACAGGAGCGCAATCTGATCCATCTTCCATTGCCTTACGAAGAAGCCAGAGGTCCCCCCAGAACCGTCTGCCGTAAATGAACTGTAGACATTGGCCCCCAGTGCTAGATGTGAAACCACATGAGCCTTCTTTAGTGCGGCACCACCAGGTCCCAAAGTGCAGGATCTGCCACAGCCATGGAGGAACAGCCCACCAAACTGGACAGAATATCCTCTACAGCCACTGTGTCAGGAAGAAAGTCCTCATCCCCTTTCAAAGGATAGAGACTTGCCATGAAGCACAGCATGGAGACGTGTTTGGGGTCCTTCCATTCGTGGAGCAACTTTGTTTTAATATCTTTTTCTTTTTTATATATTTTTATCATTTTCCAGACAAACATGTACATGAGGTGGGTAGTGATGCCACCTCTATTGTAGTCAGGTAATCAAGCGGTATTACATATTAATATACTGTGCTCTGGATCACTTGTTTGCACCTCATATATGTACTCCCTCATGCCCCAGCTGTCGTAAATCTCCCCCGTCTCACCTGTGATCGGGATCTCCCTTGTTCGGCCGCAGGACTCTTCCTGTGGATGGTTCGGGTCTTGAATAGGCTCGCCCAAGCCTCGTCAGGTTGCAGGACGCGTTCATAGTTCCGGGAAGTTCGTGGTTCCAGGGTATCCAGGATTAGCGTAGAACGAGTAAGTAGGGGGGGAGAAATCCGGGAACAGGATAAAGGCAAGGAAGGAAGCAAGAGGATCAAGGAAATCAATGTAGAGAGTAAGAACATGTCGGGTCACTACCGAAGATAGCGTTGAGACGCACGGACCCATAGGGGAGTGACAAATTTATAGTACGTGACATGACGTGAAAGCTAGTGCGTAGCACGGAGCTTGGTATGGCCATGTTGGGAGGAAGAAGGAGTACAAGCACTTCGTGACAATGACCATGAGGTCCAAAGGGGCAATTTCGCCAGGTCATGACAGCATGCCCCCTCCGAAGACTGGTTCCTCCAGGCTTGCCTGGGTGAATAAGATGGAATCTTCTGAGCAAACGAGGGGTCTTTAAATTAGAAACTGGTTCCCATGTTCTCTCGCTTGGGGGTAGCCTTTCCACTAGACCAGATATTGTAGTCGACCCCTCCTATACCTGGAATCACATATCCTGGACACCTCATATTCCAACTGGTCGTCCACAACCACAGGTGTGGGTTTGAAGGGTTTTCGAGTAGAACTAACATAGGGTTTCAACAGGGAAGTATGGAAGACTGGATGTATCTTTTTCCAGGAATCCGGAAGCTTAAGTCGGAAGGAGACAGGATTGATGACCTCCTTTATAGAAAATGGACCATAATAGCGAGGAGCTAATTTGTTTGGTCGTAGATGTCGAGGTAACATTTTCAAGGCTAACCAGACTTGATCGCCAACTGAATAGGAAGGTGATGGTCTTCTCTTAGAGTCCGCATATCTTTTGGTTCGAGTCTGGGCCTGTTCTAACTGATCCTTTGCCTCTCTTTGTAAGTCGCTCAGCGTCTGAATCCAAGAGTCAAGGGTAGGTACCGGAGTAGATTTGGGAAGAACTGATGGTAAAACAGACGGGTGATAACCTTGACTGCAATAGAAAGGGCTGATCTTGAGAGCTGAATGATCTGAGTTATTGTAGGAGAATTCGGCTAAGGGTATAAGGAGAAACCAATCGTCTTGAACCTTGGTGGCAAAACAACGAAGATATTGTACCAGGGTTTGATTTACTCGTTCCGTTGCCCCATTGGTTTGTGGATGATAGCCTGAAGAAAGGGCACGTTGGATTCCTAGAACACGACAGAGATGTTTCCAGAATTGTGAAATATACTGGGGTCCCCGATCCGAAATCTTGGAAGGAAGGCCATGAAGTCGAAAAATATGTTCCAGGAAAATTCCAGCAAGTTCCAAGGAAGATGGTAGTTTATACAATGGTGTAAAATGAGCTAGATGAGTGAACAAGTCAATGGTTACCATAATGGTTGTATATCCTCGGGAAGGTGGTAATTCAACAATAAAGTCAGTGGCAATAACTTCCCAGGGTCGGGTTGGCAACGTAGGTTGCAGAAGCAGACCCGCCGGCCTCTGATTATCGTACTTGTTCTGACTACAAATAGCACATGTCTTGATGTATTGAACTACACTGGACTTCATCCCTGGCCACCAGAATTGTCTTTGTATAAGACGGAAGGTGTTGGTTACTCCTCGATGGCCGGAGTGAAGAGTATCATGGCATAGATTCATTACCTTCTGTTGAAGTTCTTTTGTCGGAATGACCACTGAATTGTTCTTGAATAAATATCCTTCCTTGATTGTCAGACGCCAGGGATTTTTCTTCGATATGTCCTTCCAGAGTTCAGATAATTGAGTCTGTGCACTGATTTCTTCCAGGAGATTGATCGCTTGAGCTACAAAGATTGTGGGTGGAAACATTTTTGGATAGATCTTATCCTCCAAGGGAACATAGTCGGGACGCCGAGAAAGGGCATCAGCAATCAAGTTTTGCGATCCAGGAACATGTGAAATTTGAAATTGATATTGAGCAAAGAAGTAGGCCCATCGAGCTTGTCTACTATTCCTGCACTCCATGGATTGTAGGACCTGAAGATTTCAGTGATCAGCACGGACTTGAACTGGATATTTAGCACCCAGGAGTAAATGTCTCCATTCAGTGAAGGCATGACGAATAGCCAATAACTCCTTCTCCAGAACTGAGTAGTGAGTCTCGCTGGTGGTCAGGGTCCGTGAGAGATAAGCAATGGGATGTTCCAACTTATCATCGGATTCTTGTTTTAAAACTGCTCCTATGGCGTAATTGGAGGCATCAGTTTCCACTAGAAAAGGACGATTTATGTCAGGTTGGGCCAGGATGGGGGCCTGGGTGAATTCTTCTTTCAGGCGCTGGAATGCCTGGAATGCCTTGTCTTGTGGTATAGACCAGTTAAATGGAACGTCTTTCTTCAGGAGATTAACAATGGGTTGAACAATCTCGGAAAAGGTGGGAATAAATTTCCGGTAGAAGTTGGCAAGCCCCAGGAAGGATTGTATTTGCTTAACAGATGTTGGGGCGGGCCAAGCCAGTATGGCCTTCACCTTTGAAGGGTCCATACTAATTCCTTCTGAACTGAGGACAAATCCCAGATAGTGAACTGATGTGACATGAAACAAAAATTTTTCTGGTTTGGCTAAGAGTTGATTTTCACAGAGACGTTGAAGTACTGCTTTTACATGTTCTTCATGTTTCAAGGAGTCCTTGGAGAAGATCAATATGTCATCCAAGTAGACGATAACATTGAGAAATAACATGTCAGAGAACACCCTATCCATAAAACGCTGGAAGACTGCGGGAGCATTGGTCAGACCAAAGGGCATGACTAGGTATTCAAAGTGACCAAAGGGTGTTCTAAAGGCTGTTTTCCATTTGTCTCCTTCCCGGATACAGATCAAATGGTAAGCACCTCGGAGATCCAGTTTCGTGAATATCACTGCACCTCTCACAGCTTCAAGGATATCCGAGATCAGGGGTAGAGGGTATCTGTCTTTCAGGGTGTATTGATTTAGGCCCCGATAGTCCAGGCAAGGGCTGAGCTCTTTAGTATCCTTTTTTGGAACAAAGAACAATGAAGCACCAGCTGGTGATTTTGAAGGTCTTATGGTGCCGTTCTCAAGATTAGTGTCTAGGTATTCCCGGAGGGCTCTCTTTTCGGGTTCTGAAAGGATAAACATCCTGCCAAAAGGAATCACTGCTGAGGGTTCAGTATCTATGGCACAGTCTTCGGGTCTATGTGGAGGTAAGGCTTGAACAATGGCAGTAGAGAATACATCAGCATACCCTTGATAGATCTCTGGAACTTGTACAATATTGGAAACCATGAGTGGTGTCTCTGGACACCTTGGTAGACTTATATGAGCTGTGACTGAGGTATCCAGGTTTAAACAATGGTTCATACAGAACTCCGAGCCCAGGAATAAGGATCCGGCCGTCCAGTTAATATATGGATTGTGTCTTTGTAACCAGGGCATGCCCAGAACCAAGGGATAATGGTCTGATTTTATAATGTCAAACACAATCCTTTCTTGATGATGATTTATGGAAAGATGGATCTCCCTTGTTTGCAGACTTATGGGTCCTGAGGAAAGAGGTCTTCCGTCAATTGCTTCCACTGGCTGTGAAAAACTTCTTGCTTCATATTGAATGTTATGACTTCTTACCCAATCTTGATCAATGAAGACTCCCATTGCTCCGCAATCCACCAAGGCCAGTATGGGGTAGACCTTGTCCTTGGATGGTGATAAAAAGGCCTGTAATATCACCAATTTGTTTTGTCCAGGAGAGTTCAAGGATGGAATTGATGTGGAGCAAACATCGCTCTCCCGAAACCTTGCTCCATTTAGGATCGGGAGCTGGCGTTTCCCGAGCGTGACGGGGAGGAGCCAGAGGACACTCTTTAACTAGATGTTTATCTAAGGCACAATACATACATAAGCCTGTGTGTATCCTTCTTAACCTTTCCTGCGGGGAAATTGGTCCACAAAAGGCTCCGAGTTGCATGGGTTCAGAATCAGTGCTCGGATTCTTGGCAGATTCGGTCCTTGTAGTATTCTCTGGGGAGTTTCTTAAAAATTGAGACTTTATTCTTTTTCTTTTCGGCCTTTCTTTCTTGGATTCTGAAGTCTATTTGCATAGACAAGTCCAGGAAGGCCTGGAATGAACTAGGACGTGGTACTCTGGCTAATTCGTCCTTAATCTCTTCATTTAGACCTCTGCGAAATAAGGTAAAACTGGCTTCCAGGGGCCAGTCCGCCTCTTTGGCTAGCTGTTTGAATCTGGTAACATAGGTCAACATGTCTTGGGATCCTTGTTGGAAGTCGAGTAACTTCTCTTGTGCACCGTGGACCAGCTCTGGACATTCGAACATGGTCTTGAGTTCCGCGATGAAGCCTTCATAATCATCCAGGAGAGCATCCCCTGAATTGAGTAAAGGAGTGGCCCATGTAAGGGCATTACCGGAAAGATGCGATATTATGAAGCCCACCTTAGCCCTAGGAGTTGAGAAATAGTAGGGCTTGAAGGTAAAATGTACCAAACAAGAATCCAGGAATTTGCGTAAGGTCTTTGTTGAACCGTCGTATTTATCAACCACTCCTCCCAATAGTACGCTGTCCTTGTTCGCGGAGTCACGTGACAAGACAAGCTGTCTTAGCGCCGCATTCTCGGCTTTTAAATTCTGCATCTCTGTGGAAAGTTCTTGCATTCCGTGCATCAGGTCCTGAATAGCATTCTCCATGGTAGAATCCGTATTGATCGTTTGGCGTCTCAAACTGTCGTAAATCTCCCCCCGTCTCACCTGTGATCGGGATCTCCCTTGTTCGGCCACAGGACTCTTCCTGTGGATGGTTCGGGTCTTGAATAGGCTCGCCCGAGCCTCGTCAGGTTGCAGGACGCGTTCAGAGTTCCGGGAAGTTCGTGGTTCCAGGGTATCCAGGATTAGCGTAGAACGAGTAAGTAGGGAGGGGGGAAATCCGGGAACAGGATAAAGGCAAGGAAGGAAGCAAGAGGATCAAGGAAATCAATGTAGAGAGTAAGCACACGTCGGGTCATTACCGAAGATAGCGTTGAGACGCGCGGACCCGCAGGGGCGTGACCAATTTATTGTACGTGCCACGACGTGAAAGCAAGTGCGTAGCACGGAGCTTGGTACGGCCATGTTGGGAGAAAGAAGGAGTACAAGCCCTTCGTGACAATGACCATGAGGTCCAGAAGGGGCAATTTTGCCGGGTCATGACACCAGCCAACACGGCCTTCCCTCCTCCCACCCCCTCATGTCTTGCTCAGTTCACATGTGTACCTAGGGGCATCTATATTAGTACTGGTCCCCTGCCGTTCATTCTGCAATATCATGGCTAAATATGCGTGTGCAATGGTAGTCTCTTCATAGGGGAAACTGGTATGGTACCCGCCCCTTAATAAGAGTACAGTGATCATGATGATTATATGCATCCCAGCAACCTGTGTTTTGAGCCTTGTTGTTCGTCGACCCTAGATGAATGGCTCCAATAGTTCCCAAAATGTGTCTGCCTGTGTTGCATCGGGCCTGGCCTGTCATTTGAATGCGATACGTTCCAGAGTGCATATTTTAGACAGTAGTCTGGCCCGTAGTAGTCTAGTAGGCAGGGCGCTCGCCTTGCACTGTGAAACAAGACATTTGCAGGCGGTGAATAACAGGATCCGTATAAGTCTGCAGGGGAGCACGTCTTAATGTCAGTCTTGATATCCAGCCCCCAGCAGCATGGCATCAGCTGACATTGGAAGATGTGCGCCCTCTAAGTGCGCGATCCGCCTGTGGACCATAAGCCAATAGGGTGGCAATCGCAGGCAGGGCCACAGAACATGGCCCATAGTGGCAAGTTCGGCACAGCCTCTCCAGCGGGTGGTGGTCTGTGTCAGACCCATCCTAAATAGTCTGGCCAGCGTATAGTATATTCTTTGGATAATCTTGAACTGTATTTCCTTATTTTTTATATTCATGGAGGTCATTGGTATGGCCGCAAAAAAATTGTCATATATGTCCCCAGTATCTATTGTGATGCCTAGGTCCGCAGGCCATATGACCGCTAAGGCATTGTTCCAACTTAGATTGTTTGGGACACACATGTGTGGAACTGTCGGAACATATCTAGTTGTTGTTCCATCTCCAGTTCACATGGGGCTGATATGGCCTGTCGGGAAGCGTCTGTGGCATGTTTCATTATTGATGCGTGTATGGATCTGTATCAAAGCCAGTCCCCTGCTCCAAGTCCTAGTGTGAGACGGGTGGCCTGGAAGGGTAGTATCTCTGTTCCCTCGCACAGACCTACCAGCCTGACCTGTGACCAATGCGTGTCCTATCGTCGGGAGTGAAGTGAATGTTTGTGTCCGTACGCCAGTTTAGCCCTCACGCTGATCCAAGCGGGTGCCAGTTTGATGTCACTTCCCTGTTGGGACCGTAGACTATCGCACTGCGTAATCGTCGGTTGTAGTATGGGGTGCGATTTGAATTGTGGCAGGAGTTTGGTGGTTGGATAGCCATGAGTTCTATGGGAGACAGGGGAGCCATTATGATAATTTCCATGGTTCTCCAGCTGGTCGCGTCAGTAGTGTCCAGCCAGAGTTTTGCCTAGCAGATCTGTGCTGCATGATAGTACCTCTGCCGCGTGGAGGATAGTTGGGCTCAGGCATGCCTTCTTTCCCCTCCATATAGACTTAGAAATAGCGACATCTAAGTGAACATCTTAGGTGTAGGACTGAATGGTAACAACATAGCCAGATAGATTGGTTTAGGTATTGCGTTCATTTTCAGTGCATTTATTCTGCCTATTAGTGATATGGGTAGGCTTTCCTACCGTGCTCAATCTAAACTAATACGTTCCAGGATACATGGGTAATTGAGATCTCAGATTTCACCAAACGAGGAACTCATTTTGACCCCCTAAGTATGTGATATATTGCATCTGTAGGCGAAAGTCCCAGGGGATGTCTCGCTGGAGTGGCAGGACCTCAGCAATAGGTCATCCGCATATAGGGACACTCGATGTTCCTCCGTGCCTTGTGTGATACCCTCCCAGTCTGGATCAGTTTGTGGTTTAATAGCCATCAGTTCTATGGATAGGGCTTATAAGCGGGGTGACAAGGGACATCCCTGGTGTGTACCCATTTGAAGAGCAAAGGGGGCCGATGTTATTTTTTTTTTATTTGAATTTTTATTGATTTAATTGTATTACAATTTTTTTACAAAAAGGTTCTGAGGTGCATGCCATCTGCGTAAGCACTCTCAGGTAAGAACCATTTCAATCTTTTTTTTAAAACTTCTTTCAACTGTGCGCTCCAAGTGGCAGTTCTTCATCCAAGTCCAAGTTTCTCTATAAAGATTTGTTTTTTCGCCACCCATAAACTGTGTCCACCATTGTTCCTCATCCTGTGTGGCTGCGTTTTTGTTATATTTTCATTAGGTAGGTTTCTCTTGTTCCTTGTGTGCCCGGGTATGTAAGCAGTAAGTGTCTTACTGTCTCTACCGCTTTTGTCTCACAAAAGCGGCATTCGTTAGAAATCTCGTCTTGTCTGGCTGCCCTTATTTTCTTTGTCTTCGTCAAATTTAACTTGGCTCTCAAGAAAGTGCCGCTAAGCTTTCTTTTTGGAAACTTTTTCAGATAACCTCTCACCTCATTGATTTTCATCGGCATGGTTGGATAGATTTTCGCAGCTTTGTACTTTAAGGCCTCCTCATGTGTTTTATCCAGTCTAGTTGCATCTGTTGTTCGCCTAGTAGAGCACAATGAGAAGGGACTCAGGGTCCACCCTCCGTGGCAGAAGCAGGGGAGGCCGCCTCATGCACGTCTGTTGGCACGCACCCCACGGCATCTCTGGGAACCATTGCAGGCTTTATATTAGCAGCGGAGAGCTCTCCCCCAGTGAGAGGCAGGTGGCCAAAGCCCTTCTCTGTTCTGGCTGCTGGAGCTGGCCACTTGTGAATGGTGGTCTGGGGGCCAGGTGCAGGCATATGTATGCCTGTTGGGCTCAGGTTCATCGCTGAGTTTCCCGGTCTGGGCAACGCCCTGGCGTCATCGCAGGCAGGGCGAAGGGTGGACTAGACCCACCAGGCCCACCTTCGGTGGCACGGATAGCTCCGTTGGTGGAGGTCGGTGCCTCTCAGCGGTCGGGTTGAGTGTTCTGCGACCCTTTATCAGCCGTCGCTGCCGATTAGAAGGAAGTTTACAGCATCGGGAAGGGAATAATTTGGGATCTTGTTTCTATCTCCTCTGGAGCAACATCAGCCCGCGACAATCTTGATCGGGATCTAGAGTGCCTCCGCCCTTTGTTTTGAAATCGGAAATCAGGGGAAGCCCCAGCTTTGGAGTGTGCTTATATTGCAATATCTTAGGGTCAGAGGAGCACTCCCCTTCCAGAGAGAGAGAGAAAATCCCATGGAGTCCCAAACCTGGGTCTCTACTTCATCCCGAGAGAGATATTTTCCTTTAGTCTCATCATCTGAATCGGACCCCATTGAAGAATGAAAAGAAGCAGAGGAGGATGAGGGGGGACGAAGAGGAAGACGAAGCTGAAGAGGAGGGACTGGGCCTATGCCTGTGCCTGCCCCTAGAATCCTCATGCTCTTCAATGGGACTTTTATCTCCTTTTGTGACGTAGAAAACTTCAATGACATGGGCTTTTGGTGTTTCTTTCTGCCGTGATGTCAGTCAGAACTCCGAGAGCCAGCAGGAGAGTCCACAAGCCTTCGCTTTTCAGAATCCTTGCCCATTACAGAACAGAAAATGACAACCCCCTCTGCCTGCAGCCCAATGCTGCAGAAGCTGTCTCCGGGCAACAGGAAGGAAAACAGGAAGCAGAGAGAAGCGGCAACCAGCACAGTTAAATAGAGCAGCCCCGCCGCCAGTCAGGCCTTCCGGGAGTTTATTAAACCTCCCAGGCCAGCAGAAACCCAAAACCCAAAGGGACGTTATGGTTAAGTTGCGCAAATAAAAACCTATCAAATTCAGTGAAAAATGTTGTTATTGGGACGTTATGGTTAAGTTGAACTACTAAAAACCTATCAACTTTTTATTAGCGCAAATTAACCATAACGTCCCTTTAACAACGTTTCTTCCGTGAATTTCAAAGACTTTTATCAGGAGACCCTTAATTTGTATTGATGTACCATACAACATACTAAACCCGCTGGCTCCATGTTAATGGGCACAGTGGTCGCGGGGTATGCGTCTGTTCGCGGACCTCTGGTAGCATCCCACCTGCTCAGGAAGCAGGGGTTCTCTTACAAAGTAGTACCATGTAGCAAAGTCAAAGGACATATACAAACAGCACCATGTACGGAAATTGCAAGGGAAAATAGAGTAGGTCTGCCAACTCAGTACTTATAAAAGAAACAGAGCAAACGCATAGGGTATGCACCATAATGGAATGCACCAACAAGAGAAATGACGTCTGCCTTGAACAATCTTACCGTAATGCTGCTGCTTTAGAAGTGCTGATTGCAGAACGTAGTTCGAGGCGGCCACCCACATCCTGCGGGTAGCTGTGCACCTCAACATCCCACCTGCTATACCCTACAAACACCCACCTTGTTCCAAAATGTTTGGCGCACGTGTGTAGCACTGTAAATTAGTCCGGGGATCCCACGATATCCATAGGATACCTATGCACATGCGCTCAATGTATTCCGCCCAATACACGTCCTGCGGACAGCCATCCCAATAGATAACATTTGCAATGTCACCATGGTACCATACCCACTGTGCGTGGGACCTTACTGTTTTCTGCAATGAAGCGAGTGTAACTATGAAAGTGCACCCTTACAGAAGTCCTACACTCTGCCCTTGTACATGTAATTTTTTTGGGGAAAGATTTAGGGCCGCTTTCCGGTTCCAAGTGCTCCACAGCAGCCCTATAAAAGGCCACACCCCAGAGGTCAAGTTCTCTGCATTCTGTTTTTGGCTTTCCGGAGCACAGTAGTGGGGCACATTGCTTCATGGTCAAATTGCTTTGTGAGCAATTCTGCTCTGCTATATTACCTTTGCAGCTAATACCAACCATGGCTGCTGCTACTGCCTCCATCTAAGCAGCACCCACACCCTCACCACCACCACCACCACCTCCTTCCGAAGGGCCTGGACAAGGGAAGAGACATGGTAATATAGTTAGAGATCCAGAAGAAAATGAGGATAAAGTTGTTGTGTCTTGACTGTCGTGTAGCCGAAGAGTCCTCTGTCCACAAGTGCCGCACAGAGAGAATCAAAGTCACTCTCTGTACAGCCTTTGAGGCCACAGGTGGGAGATGTTCTTCCGGAACTGCGGTACTCGTGGAACCCCGAACCACTGTAAAGGAAACACCGGTTAAATGTCAAGCCAAAACAGAACCAACAACCAATCAACAAGTAAGTGGAACGGTCTTACCAAAAGGTGTCTGGGGAGTAGCGGTTGTACCTATGGGGAAGGTTCCGAGATCCAGCAAGGCTGTTCTTTTCAGTGTGTAGCGATCCCAGCAACGTTGCAAGTGCCGGGCCCAACTGGTGCCAGAATCCGCACAAGAAAGGCGGAACGTAGTTGGAGTCCGTGAAGCAGTCCGTGGTCGTAACGATGATCCAATAGTAAGTACCAGAGCCAAGGGTTATCCGCTGCCAGTCCGTGAAACAAATCCGAGGTCAAGATCCAAAAAGGTGAGACAGAAGGTAAGTTGCGCCGTACAGGAATCCGAGGAAACAGCTGTGAAGCACCGAAGCACCGCGACACAGCCGTTTAAATACTGGCGCTGCTATTTCCTCCCGGTCACATGACCCATGACCGCATCACGTGAGTGTAGTCCAGAAACACGTGAGCGGAAGGTGGTGGTCATGTGACGTGGAAGAAGCCGGTCTAGCAGCCGCCACGGAAGACGCCAAAGGGGCAGACGTATCCGCAGGCAAACAGCATGCCGACCCAAGCTTTGTGGCAATCGGTGCTGTGGCAACTGGGACGAAGAGAGAGCCTGTGAGTCCCAGAACGGGCAAGAGGGCGAGGGGTGTTAGGGGCACGGGGATGAGGAATGGGACCCCCAGAGCGACAAGTGGAGTGCGTGACAAAAGTAGAGGAATTCCCCATTGCCCACAGCCAGTGTGAGTCTTGGGTGTGGAAACTATTTACCACAGTAGGCGATGTGCCCAAATCTCGTGCGAACCAGGTGAGATGCACTGAGTGCAAGACAGTACTCAGTTGTGGAAAACCTGGCTTGTATTACGGCACCACCTCCATGTGGCAGCACCTCAAATCGAACCACAACGCAGTAGTTCAGAGGGTTGCCCCCTTCCAACAAGGCAGTAAGTTAATTTCCTCTACAGCATCCTATGCATCTGCTCCTGCCACCACTGGGGACACTCCAGTGCAGCAGTGGATCCCTAAACCAGCCTTGCAGGCCATACACACCGCAACAGACCCGTACCTTTCAAAAGTGACTGTATTGTCCATGTACTGCGATGCGGTACTCTGCGAGGGAGAACAGCTTTGAAGTGCTTTCGAGGCTTTGGTCTGGGAGAATGACAAGGAGTGCCCCCTACCTAAGTAAGGACCACCCAACATCTTCCTGTCTCCACTTGCCCTTTCTTATCCCTGTGTTTGGTGCCCTTTCCCTAACCTCTCTTCACATCCTTTCCATCTGTGTCGTGGGTTATAAGAACAAGAGAAAAGCAAAAACAACCAGAAAGGGAAAAACAAAACAAAAAAGCCTCTTTTCAGAGCCACCTTTCAAAGTTCAAAAATAGAATGCCAATGAAATGATCCACGTCACTGCGTAACCTATAAGCTCTGCGGACAGCGTAACAAAAAATGCGAGGCATGGCTCCCACACAAACATTGCACGCATTCCCAAAAGGAAGTAATGGCTCTTAAAAGAGCCTTTTTGTGCTATTTGTGTTTGGAAGGTCTGAAGTGGTGAACACCTACTGAGGAAATGTTTGCTATACTTGCAAGAAGCGGTACACTGCATTTTGTATATTAGGAAGAAACAGCTCATTCACAGCATCAGCAAGATGGACTCCATCGGAATGAAAAATGTTGGTACTACGAAACTTAATGTTTTCATGGTGGAAGTGAACGCGCCAATGTCGGAAAAAAGGCGCACACAGCCTTGTTCACATTGCGCCTCGCTTTCTCCATTTGTGGCCCAAATGAGGAAGAACGCAGCCACACCTGTCTCTGGGTAATGCGATCAAAAATTACTTGTGACTTTGGAAACATTTTCACAACTTGTCAAAGTGTCTCCTTCATTGCAAACTGCAGTGAGATGCCGGTAACATGTCCTAAACTGTTCCCTCCACAATGAATAACAATGTCTGGATGACAAAGTGGCACAAAGAGGAGCCACATGCAACCACTGCATCCCACGTACTCTGTACCATTGGACATCCACATTATGGAACCCAAGGTGTGCAGCCACTCCACAGCATTCTGCGTTCACTTTCACACAGTGTATCCAGGAATCACCCAAAAGCCATACACTTTGCCTCCTGGACGGCACAGCCATAGACATGTGCACTCCTATTTTCAAACACATCTTCTGGTACAATCTCTCCTTACACACCATACCCAGGAAAATATATTGACCAATCCCCACGCCTTCACAGTCCCATTTCCAAGTCCGCCACCCTGAAAAGAGCCACATTTGGCACGTGAACACCTCCAAATGCTGTGGGGCCTCTGGCCATATTGTCCTTTGTGCGCAGGTATGGGAACACATTTTAAGCTGGTTAGAGGATCCCCTCTTTATTGGTAGCTGTGAAAAATGTATTTTTTGTTTTTTCTAAAAGTGCTTCTAAACAAACACCTTTTTTTGTATTTGTTGGGTATAGTTGTCTTCTTCTCCTCCTTACATTATTACTCAAACTTCAGCTCCTCTGAAAAACCTCTCATTAGATGCACTAAGGTTCTCATGGCCACAAGAACCTTGAACAGAAAAGCAGACATGCCGCAGTTTACAAGACACCTTTCCTTCTCTACCTCGGAAGAAAGTACATTGGATTGTTCCACACTAGTCTTGGTGGTATGCATGAGAAAATTACTGTTGCAATGGGAAAGAAGTGCAACACTGCTTTCAGCACCTCCTTCAGTACCTCCTTCAGTTTACTGAGCAAACTTGCAGCGGTGCGAAAGAAGCCACATGCAGTGTTCCACAATGCAGAACTACTATGTCAACAGTAGTCTAAGGGGCCACATATCTGCATTCTGCAAGCACAGCTTGCAAACTTGGTAGAGGCACACTGCATCACAAAGCGTGCAATCCAACCACACCAAAGCATTCATCAACTACGCTACCCCGGGCATATGTGTGCAGGTGACCCACAAACATATCACCGACAATGAACACTTGCGCACTCTGCATCTCTGCCATCATCACTGATACAATTTCGTTTTTACCACCACAGCAATACAATTTCTTTTTTTTTACCACCCCTTCCTGTTACGCACGCCCTCAACACCTGATTGAATAATCTGCAGTACCATTTCCATGGCAAGCATAGTAAGAAGGACAGCATGTAGCACGTGTGCTTCCCCTACTACCTCGAGGGCCGTACCCAAGTAAATCAGAGGCAGTCCTTCTTCCCTTTCTAGTACTCTTTTTACAGCACACCCTCATTGGGTACTGTTAAACAGTCACACACGCATCCACCAATCACATCCAAGACCTCTGCTTCTAACTATATCATCCCTGTTCAACACTCCATACTAAACGCTAAACACTCAGAGTACAAGTGTCCTGTGAATGAAAAGCACCTCCACTGGAAAGTACAGTAAAGCTATCTACAATTTCTGCATCCAGATTCATCCACATCTCCACACATCACCACAACCTGCAGGTATCAATTTTTATACAGTACATTTGCAACTCTGATATAAGTGCCTCGCAACAGAGGACCTGCCACTGAACCTCCATAACGTACTCAAATGCATACTGTAATTTCTCCCATCACCTACCATGACATTCCACCTACAGTGCTATGTGCTTGCAAAGTTGGCATTTACCCATATCAGCCATTGTAATATGCAAATGCTTATTCTCTTCTTTCTTTCTTTCTGTCAATTTTATGACCTTCTCCCCCATTAACGCACCTATGAAATTTGTAAAAATCTCACAGAAAAGGATCAGTGAATACATCCTACCAAAGTAAGCCAGGTACATACATTGCATGCATAACAACCGGGTGCCTGACACTTACTTTGCACACGTCACAGATTGCAACATTGCTTAGAAAAAGAAAAAGTATGTGTGCATTGACAGCAGTACCATTCATAAATCTGCATAAATAAATGCAACAACTGAAACAATTACTCCACTCATGTAGCAAGCATAGCAAGCATGTAGCAAGCATATATATGCAGAAAAGTAAATGTAATTGCACACACAAAAACATTCTCCTTTGAAATATGTACATGTTTCCAAACTTTTTTCTCACCCTTCTAAAATGAAAAGTAATCCATTTTCAAAGTAAATACTGCTACACCAATGCAGACACTGGCTAAAGAGCACGTCATACAACACACTTACAAATAACCCACTTACCCCCTTAACAAACATGCTGATGTTCCCAAGTCCCCATTCATATAGTAAGCCATCCACTTATACACACACACTAACTCTTCCTGCCAAGACATCCCCCTACACTTTTAAAGAATGTACTCTGCGAATGCAATCACTATGCCATTAACAAACGTATTTTCTTACCATCTTCTAATACAGTTCCAGTACCCAACTGTATCCTGAAACCACTGGTGTGTGACCTTAAAAATATACCCTAGAATAAACTTACTCTCACCAACCAACAAAGTAAGTACCGTACCATCATAGTATTTTACATTTAACGTCTTACTAAAAGAGTGCAGTATTCTTGCATTGTAAGCTACAGAATTGCATCAACCCACCGGTATGTGCTTCATTCTTACTGATGCCACCTCTACAGTTCCTCACTGTATATTGCCAGCATACTACCATAATACTAACCCCAGATAGTAATATAGTGTTCCCAATAAGTGTTTGCAATCGAAATTTAGAGCCCATTACACAGTGACACACTTCCATTTATATGCCTACCCTCATATTCAAACACTCATACACATTGCACACATATACATTTCAAAATCTGCACACCCACACTTTCTTTTTTTCTTCAACAGAATGCCTACCAAACAGCAACTCCGTAGAAAACAACACAGAAATAGATCAGTGCAACCTAAAACCATAGAAAGTAGCCATCCACCCCTAGAGGGGAGAAATCACGCTCAACCCTTAAAACGTACTGCAGAAAAGTTATCCTGGAAGCTCTTGTAGACAGTGCAATGGTCCTGAAACGGAAATTGTTTATATTAATTTAAACAGAATGAAACCACTAACAAAATTAATTGGTAAGCTACAACCACTAATTCGAAACAAATGTAATGTCAGCATAGATGCCTTTGGCACCATCTGTACAGGTGAGTGGAGTCACACCACCAGCACAGAGCCATACTTCAATGAAGAATCATACAAACAAGAGCAAACAAACCAAATTGCCATACATAGCAGTGGACAAGGGTATGAAAACGTACACAGAATACCGTAATGGAAGAAGAAACACTGCTCTTACAAATATCCCCATCAAACTTAGATGGCACTGTCCATTCCACCGAACCAATACGCCTCACCTACAAATGGCCTTGCACATCAATGTGTAAGGTTCGGCAATCCTCTATCAAATCTTTGCAGTAGTTCCCAAACACTATGTGAAAGCCGACGACAAAGGAAAAATGAAAATACTACAAACTATGCACTCCTGTCCAGTTCGCAAATACACAGGACTACGAGGACATTCCTTAGCCTGTATTTCTGGACCTATTTGCAAAAGCACATTCCACCATATCAATATGTTAGCGACACACCATTCTACTGTAAGAAATCTTGTTTACAAACTCTACTATGCAAAAACTCCAGCTTTAGCACTGCAACATTTCAATGATATTCTCCTGCACGGTACAGCCAAAGAACTGCTCGAAGAAATAGAGCACATCCTAAGAAAATATTTTGGAACTGAAGAGCCCTTACAAACTCCAGCATTTTCAGACAACAGTAGTAACAACTTTTCAGATGTGAACTTTCTAGTCACACATACAAAAAAAGAAATACGAAACTTCAAAAGCACATCTGTTAAAGTGCCAAACCAAGTATGTGTGTGTTGTCGCAGAACTTACTATAAAAAGAGCATCAAAACTGTAGACATAATGCACAAAATAGAAGACAATGAGGAATTCCAATGGTTTCAATTAGTTCTGTACGTTATAGCTGGAAACAAATACGAAATTACTAACACCTCCATACTGTGCACATACTGCACTGCAAAACTTGACAATAAGCAAATGCCTTCACGGGCGATCAGTAATCATTTTGAATTATTTCCACTGCCAAACGCACTTCACATGGGCGTAATTATAGGGGGGACATGGGGTTTTGTCCCCCGCAACTTCTGTGGCATGCCTTTTTGTCCCCTCCCATCTTTTGGAGGGAGGGCAGGGGGGTCGCAATCATCAATTATGTAATTGGACAGCGCAAGCCTGGCTGGGATGCCCAGCAAGGCTTGCACTGTCTCATAACATAATGCTGAGATGCCTGGCAGCCGCGATGCAACACATTGAGGGCTGGGATGCCCTCCGTGGCTCAGTCCCTCACCCTGGCTGTGCTGACTCAAAGTCAGCAGCAAGGGTGCTGATCTGGGTGTTGCAGGGCTTGGTGTCTGTGCTGCCACGCTAGCAGCAGCACTTAAAGGGACCGTGGCGCAGAGAATCGCTTTTCGGCTTTATGTTTGTGCGACACACAGACAGGAACTAGGAAGCTCATTCAGCTTGCTGGTTTTTGTCTGGAGGTGAGTGAGTGTGAAGAGCAGAGGTACTTTAAAAAAAATACTTTTTATGAAATGAATTATTTGAAATGAAGCTGAGTGCTATACACCTTCCAAACCAAACATAGGGATCTTTTGTTAAGCAGTTTTTGCTCTAGGTGCGCAGAAGGAACCATATGGGATTTTGTGTTAAAAACACACTTTTAGGACCTGTATAACTTTTCCCCTGCCACCAAAAATAATCTTCATCAAACTGGCAAAAAGTATTTCGAGTTTTGCAGACACTTATTCAGGGCGGTTTGGTGCAAATTAGTAAATGGGTGTCACAGGCCACCAAAAACTGCTTCACTTACCAAACTAAGCAGGGGGGTATCCAGCATTGAAAGAGTGTGGATTGTGAGCAGCGAAATGCAGTGTGTGGAATTCAACATGGTCTCATTGGCGCCCCAAACTGCCCATCCCTGCCACAATCTACTTCTTTGGTAACATTAGTGGAAGATGGCATTTTAACACAAAACAAAAATAATAAAACTGCAGGATCATTCCAGATGCACAAAACTCATCTATTAGAGCTCTATCCAAGCCCTCTGAGGCAAAATACATGCAAACTTCCTAAACTATATGGATTGCACCAACATAAGTGACTTCAAAGAAAAGCACATTGCAAGGAACATCATCAGTCTTTGATACTTGGAGACACCATGAAAGTGACTTTAGAATAATTTGCCATAAATAAGCCAAGTGGCAAATACCTTTGGGGTGCAAAATAGCTAAATTGCACTATTGTTATGTGTGGAGCAAACCTATAGTCATTAGGCTTTTCCATTATAATACCATGATACATTAACATAAGCTTTAAAGTGAATCAGAGTCACTTTCAGAACTGCAAATAAGGCACAATGGGCCTCATTACGACCCTTGCGGAAATGGAAAAATGATGGCGGAAATGCAATACCGCCATCGAACACCGCTCGTTGCGATCATGACCCGTCACCGTAAAGTACGATGCCATTAGCGACACCGCAGTGAACGGCAACGCTAACTGCACCAAGTACGCGCACGCGCGCCTTGCAAAACCGGAATCACCGCCATGGCGCAACGGTACGCGAATTCTGACCCTAGCGGACATGTACTGAACGCCATCAAGCACGTCGTAAAGTACCATTCCGCCATGGCGAGAAATACGGCAACGTGAACCAACCGTAAATGTCCCACTGAGTGCCTGTACTCCACTCCCTGGCCTCATTGCACAACTCCTGGCAGGCGCAATGTACTCACACCATGCAACCAGTGAAATCCACAATTCACCCATGCATGCCAACGTAGAAAAGCATGCAGGGGCTCAAAGCGCCCCGTGAGTGGGCATCCATGTACGGCATGTCACCATAGCCGTACTGACGCAGCACAGGCATGTGAAGGTACAATACATCAAAATGAAAATCAAGAACACATGACACAAAACAACAGTAGTCCCCCATCGCTTGCCACCAGCGCAAGGCAACATCCAAAACAGCATCCTGAGGGGGATTGCACCAGCCCTGTACTCATGCCAGTAAACAAACCAACCATCAGCAGAAGCATGTACCACACAAGTCGGCAGAGTGACTGAGCAGCCAGGCTCATCCCAAGAGGGGCCGATGGGAGCTGCAGGGCACAGATGGCATCAATACAGAAGCTATTCCAATGGACATGACCCCAGTCCCCCTCCAACAAACGCACGCAAACACAGTCACCTGTGACCAGCCACATTCTGAACAACCCATCATTCCACCAATCGACCTGGCTGACAGGCACCAGTCGGCCAAAAGCCAATCCCCCGCCCCTGAACAGCACATCATGTAAACAGACACAATGGCAGCCCCTATCCGTGACCATACTGTGCTACGTAGGCAAACGCGGCCAGTACTGTACCACACAACTCAACTCAGAAGGCGGAACACAATGCAGATCATCTCGCAATACATACCGCCACAAAGCGAAAATCGCCACATCACCTGCAAAGAACAACGCAACACGACAAATATCGGAATACAATTTAAATGCACATCCAAATGACAAAGGCCCCACAGCAATTTGCAAAATACCACCAAAACAACCATCATCACCGAGGGCTGCATCTGCAATAATTGACCGGCTTCCACTTGTGTGACGCCCTGTACCATCATGGCACACAGGGCCTACATCAACGTTCCAAAAGGCAACATGGAAGCGGCAAGAACCGCAGGTCCGTCCCATGAGGCAGGCACTAGTCGAGCTGAAAGGCCGAAATGTTGCACCTAGCCACCAGTACAGCGTAAGGGCATGTGGCCCATTGGCGATCGTCCCATAAGATCGAAATGGTGCTCCACTGATTCACCCGAAGCTGCAGGAGTCGAGAGTAAAAACCATCTGGAGGAGTGGCGTAGAGATGGCATCTGCAATAGGGCAGGAGATACCTGTCACCCAAAAGAAACACAAATTAACCGATTGCATTACGGGACTCATGATGCATTACAATCTTCATTCAACACACCAAATCCACACCCATATGCATGCTAGCCCACTCCAAAGGAATATACACACCCCTAAATCAGTATCGAATCATAACGAAACCAATCGAGCTAAATACACCATTGGCAACGTCGGTTACTGTGCATGCGTCCGTCAAGATAGAACCCATGACATGGGATTAGTAACGTGCCTAGACACAAGTGTATGAAGGCGCGTCGAGACAGGGAGGATCCGACAAGGGCAGATAGACGTATGTCCCACTATGGCAGCCTTGCATCACATAACGCAGGGGAAGGGGAGTGAATCAAAAAACCCATGTACATGGCAGACCCTAAACGGAATCATCAGTCCATGCATCCATTCATCATTCCCTCATCCCGCAATGAAAACGCATGAATATTCACTCACATAATATGTGAAACTTCCATCGCGTCTGTGCGTAATGCAGTCCGCAAAAACCACTGTGCCCCTGGCCGGATCTGTAGTGTTGTGAAGCAAGATGGATTTGGGAACGTCCTGCCTTATCGTCCACTACGCTATTGCGCATCCCATTCAATTCATATCATTCATTGCCTGCTCGTTATGGGCCATGTCCCAAGGACATTCTACAATAGAACGTTACATTTCCAGCCAGACCTGTGGGCGTATCCTCGCCGCTACTTCAAAACCCAAAATGCTGGCCTTCGAATTCCTCACTTGCAACATTACGTCGAAAAGGCTTCTGTGAACGCTTGCATTCACAATTACATCAATGTAGTGCGGCTGTGTGTCATGATGCTAACTGGCTGCAATCACAAATGGGACGCCACGCCCGTCGGTGAAGTACGTTACTGTGCTGCATGAGGGTCGGCCATCGATCGAGCCCTACATACCACTGACTCTTCACAGGTATGTAAGCGGCTGCAATCATAGCATGTGTAACAATGGGAGCATACCATGAAGATCAGTCAAAGTACATCACACTGCCATCGGGATTAGATACATGATTCCAATCCCAAGATGCCATGCGGCCAAATGCAGCCTTACGTGCGGGACGTGCTCGGCCAGAAGGGATTGCATCTGCCACAGATTCATTCAATCAGCACAGGTGGAGGCCATACAGGCCGACAGCACATATATTGCAGACCCAAACCCCTCCCACAACCACTCCCACTCCAAAATGCTACCGGCAGGACTAGCGATGTTGGGCCTGGGGGACCAGATAGCACTGCAAGTGCTACAACTACAAGAAGACGACGAACAACAACAGGTACAACAACCGGGCGCACAGGGGAGACGGAGGAGAAGGAGGAGGAGGAGGGCAAGGCAGGGTCAGCAAGGCCCACAAGCACTGCCACTACCACCACGCAGGCGGCCCGCAATCCCACGCCTCCGAGCCGATCCGTTCAACCTCACTGCTGAGCAGATCCACACCCTCTACCGTTTGGACCGGGACACCATAATCGCCATTGTGGACATGACACATGCTGACCTCGTGAGCATGATAGATAGCCCAACCGCCATCCCACCCCTACTGAAGGTGGTGTCTGCACTCCACTTCCTGGCCACAGGCACCTACCAGCACACAGTGGGACAGTTGCATGGCATTTCACAGCCACTGTTCTCACGGACACTCTTCCAAGTGCACGATGCCCTCCTGAAGCACGCCGACGACCACATCACACTACCACGCACGTACCAGGAGATTACCAACGCTAAAGTGGGATTCCATGCACTTGGCGGCATCCCGGGTTGCATTGGTGCCATCGACTGCACCCATGTTGAATTGGTTGTCCCACATGCCATGGAGGTCCAGTACCGCAACCGGAAACAATTTCATTCAATCAATGTGCAAATGGTGTGTGACTCCAACAAGATATTTACGCATTGTTGTGCCAGATTTCCAGGATCTACCCATGATTCTATGGTCCTGAGGAACACAAGAATACCACGCTACATGGAGCGACACGCAGGGCACAGATCCTGGCTACTCGGTGAGTCTCATTCCATGCATGACATCGTGGCCCATTTGATGCGTCAATGACCTTGCAGGGGGGGGGGGGCTACTTAGCACTATCATTCCACTGACACCCTTTATTCGTCTCATACAGGTGATGCCGGGTATCCACTGAAGAGATGGCTCCTTACACCAATCCGGAACCCACAGAACGAGCATGAGGAGGACTACAACCATGCCCACTCACGTACCCGTGTGGTCATTGAACAGGCATTCGGCCTACTGAAGGCTCGTTTCCGCAGCCTCAGCAGGTCTGGCGGGGCACTCATGTACATCCATGAGAAGGTTTCTAAGATGGTCATGGCATGTGTCATGCTGCACAACATGTGCATACGTAGGAATGTGCCCATGCCCCCTGACGCTGTACTGCATGCACCTGAAGATGATGATGATGATGAGGGTGGGGATGTGGAGGCACCTCAAGGAGTCCATGAGGCACAGGATGCACGTGCAATCCGACAGAGCATCATAGATGCATGCTTCTAGCAACCACGCATGGTGCCTATTACACGGAAAGGGGACCTGTGGCACTGTGTGTGTGTAGTACAGGCACATTGTGGACTGTACGCCTATGAAGGCCTCGTACGCAAATATCAATGTCCACACATGTCATTGGATGATAATGAGGTGCTGTATTGTTAATGTGATTTGATTTATACACCCTATGGACCCGCCACCCAGTGAAGCCCAACACACCCCCTCCACCCTACTACCTCCCCCCCCAACACCAGTGTCCAAATATGCATGCTGTCCGTGGGTAGACGCTATTGCAAGCCCCCTCTACGGGTATCAGGGGCACCCCTGCCCGTGGAGCGCAGGTTCCTGCCAGATCTGCGTTGGGGGCTGCCCTGGACGGAACTTGCCACGGATGATGTCTCTGCCTGCTCGCGTCCAT
The DNA here is from genome assembly GCF_040938575.1 of Ambystoma mexicanum. Taxonomy (NCBI): domain Eukaryota; kingdom Metazoa; phylum Chordata; class Amphibia; order Caudata; family Ambystomatidae; genus Ambystoma; species Ambystoma mexicanum. The sequence goes on from NC_090927.1 coordinate 1,128,111,988, forward strand.
GCATGTCTCTGAGGGTTTGTGAGAGCTCCGAGAGCACACGGCGCACAGCAGCAAGTTCAGCACAAACGTCTTTGGACGTCGCATGCAGTTCCCCCCTCAGGCTCTCGGTGCTTTTCTCCATTTGTGCTCTCAGGCTCTCGGTGCTTTTCTCCATTTGTGCTCTCAGGCTCTCGGTGCTTCTCTCCATTTCTCCCCTGAGGCTCTCACTACTTTTCTCTATTTGTGCCCTGAGTGTCTCGGTGGATGTTTCCATGGCTGCCCTGGAACCCCCGCATTCATTTGCATGGTCCTTGAGTAGCGTGGACGCTTCCTGCTGTTGCTCGATCAGCAGGTCGAGGGACTGTTGCCTCTGCTGGGCCATGGACATTTGCGGTGGTGTGACAGGGGGGCTGCTCAACACATGTTGCCTTGGCACAGGACTTGTGGGGGTTGGCCAGTCGTCGTCTTCAGGGTGCCCCTGCGTGGTTTCGTCATGGTGTAGGGGATGGAACATGCAGGGGGATTGGGAAAGGTCATGGATGGTACCTACGTCGCCAGCACTGTTTTCCGTGTCGGAGCATGCTGGCATGACAGCTGTGTCACCTATGGTGCTGCTACCACCAGAGGCAGTGCCATCAGATACGTTCTTTGGGGGGACCTGTGGTGCTGGGGTTGTGGACTTGCTGGCTGCTGGGGTGCCTGTTGCAGTCCCCTCCAGTGTGCTGCCACTTGATTCCTGCTGCTGCCGTGTCTTGATCCTTGCACCTGAGGTGGAGGCTCTTGGGACGTTGGTCCTGGCCCTCTTTGCAGGCGTGCTGGTAGGGGTGTCCTGCAGCTCGTCGTTGGTATCGGACCCTGTGGTGGAGTAAAGAGGGGCGAGCGTTAGTTATGGGTCTGTCGGATTTGGAATGGCAACGTATCAAATGCATTGGGGTGGTACATGAGGCTGATTTGGGACTGGGCCTTGGAGGTGGTCTCATTTTCGTGTGGATTGAGGATGCATTCATTTGGCTGCCTGCAGTTAGGGGGTGCATGCTGCACATGTAGGGGTTGTTTATGGCTTCTTGATTGATTTGTTTGTTCATTCTGACTTTTAGAGGGCGCTGTCAGGGCAAAGTATGTATTGCACTATGGGGTCACATGGTACTGCACATGTTCGTGGTTTGTGGATTTCGCATTGTTTCTCTTGGCCAACCTACCTGATTCTCCGGATGTCGGCACTCCTTTCTCCATCCCTCCGACTCCCTCTATGCTCTCCATTCCTATGGTGGAGGCGCAGATTTCCTCCCAGGGGGTCAACTTGATGGGCGACTCTGAACCCCCCCCGGTAGCTGTGGCGATGTTCCTGTTCGCAGAAAGTATGCTGCGTACGCGGATCCGCAGGTCGTCCCACCGCTTGCGACATTGCTGTGGCGTGCGGGGTGTTGTCCCCACCGCACTTACGCGCTGTGCCACCAGGGCCCATATGGCCTTCTTGTTGGCAAGGGCCGTCCTGGTCATTTGACTGGAGAAGACGACGGCGGAATTTTCCTGGAGGGTCTCGGTGAGCACGGTCAGTTCCTCTCGGGAGAAGTGTACCTGCCGCTTGCGGTCACACGCTTTCTTGGCTACCTTTCCCATATTTATTTTTTTAACTGGGGTTGCTAACGGGTTGGGATGTGTGTCAGGGTCGGATTTTTAATGGTTGTGTTGGGATTCGGATTTTATAGTTGTGCGGCGTGCTGTTTCCCGTTCCGGCCACATGCTTTTACTTCCGTTTCCGTATATTTACGGTGGCCGTAATTTGCGGTGCCCGCTCGTTACGGTGACCGCTCATTACGGTGACCGCTAAGATGGGTGGCGGTATTGCACCTGGTGCAGCGTACGGCGGCGGTAAGGGCCGTTTTGGGGTCATTTCCGCCATCGCAGCCTTTCGGATTCCGCCATGGCGTAATGCTCGTGCCCGATGGGTCGTGATTGGCCGCACTTTGCTCCTTCGTGCAATGGCGGAAACGCTATTTACGCTGTTGCGGTCCGGTCAGTCACTTTCCGCCAGGGTCGTAATGAGGCCCAATGTGATTAAATGATTTGCTCATGATCACACACTTGGTTAAATGGTGAAACTGGGATGTGGACAATTTAAGCGACCGGGCCCATCTTTCCAGGTTTAGGTGATAACATATTTACTAAGGTTTTGCTTTACACTTCATGTGCTTAAATAATTATTTCTAACAATGCCTTGGAAGCAAACCACATTACATAATAAACTAGCCTTTCATAGTAAACTAACCATACATTATATACATTGTCATAGAAATATGTTGAGCAATGGGAGTATGGCTTTAGTTTTATTCTACCCATTCTGCATGCAAAGTCACAATAGCATCATGTAGATTAATGTGAGCATAACAAATCCCCCTTTTACTTTAAAGCCATAGTTATTATTTAATAAAGCATGCAACATTATGCACCCTTATCACTTCTGATCACTCCCTCCCATTCCCATTTCTAAAGGGACAAACATCCCTGCTAATAGTATCCACCCCCTCCCATCAGTGCCTAATAGCTCACATTGTAATGCTCTGTTGATACAGAGCAACGTGAGGACCCTCTGCTGCCCGGAGCTCCTTGGGACATTGTACTGTCAGCGGGATACCTCTATCATTTGGAACGGGTAAGGTGTCCTGCTGCCAGGACAATGAGCGTGCTGAGCAGGAATTGCTCAGCACACATTGTCCTACCAGCGGGACACCTTTGCCGTTGGGCGCCCTCTTTGAGGTGCCGAACGGGAGAGGTGTTCCAATGACAAATGTCCCAGTCTGGCTCTTAAAAGAGCCACAGGGGGCAGCTTGTCCCCCTGCCTCTTCCACTGGTTCCTACACTGCTTGGAGCCATTTGAACACAGGAAAACATACCTTAATTTTAATCAGTCAGAATCTTGTAGAAAGAAATCTATCAGCACGTACAAATATAAGGTGCTGCGCAGAACCCAAGTTTGGAGATATATGGCATTTAAAAATGAATACCAAATATATTTAGTCACCCGCCGCACCGCATTAACTGATGGCTTCTGCCTTTTAATGAAAGGAAAAATCAAGGGAATTGCTGACATTCCAGTGAATCTGTTCCTTTCGGCCATGGCTTTATAGTTCATCTAGGTCAAGTCAACTTAACCCAAAATTTCAGCGATCAGGGGGTGATAAAGTCTGGTCTGCTCAATGGACGTTGCGCCACTGTTTCCATGTGTTATTGTATATGTACATATAAATGTTGGGTGCACACAGTGTATGTCAATGGAGGTGCTGGGTGCATTTGTGTGTGAGTGAGAGTGTATGCAAGCATATGTGTGTTGACCTTTGTGTCTGAATGAATGATAAATAATGCATTGTTTGTATGTTATGTTGTTTCACTGGGTGCATGGCAGGCCGGCTGAAGATGTGTGGGGGCCCAATTGAATTTTAAAAATACACCACCAGTCTTATGAAAGTTATAACAGAACGTCAGCAATGGACTCTTGTGGTGCAGTAGTCTAGTGTTATCCATCCATCTAACGGGGGTTGGATCTGACGCTGCAGGGTCCCTTTCTCTTCTTTTTTTTGTTGGGTCCCCTGCCACCAATGCTGTGGAAGCACCAAAGCCAAAAATACCGAATAGGGGGAGCAGGGGAAACCCCTGCAACCCCAGCTCTTCATGTTCGGTATCTTCGGCTTCGAACTAATGGTGGTGACCGAATTCAGTCAAATATAACCATTCGACCACATTTTTTCAAACAATTTAGCCGAAACGATCCCTAAGAGCCACCATCCACCCTCCCTCCACCCCACCCGTCCCCCCCAACATTTTCAGCAAAGTTACTCCACTGGCACTCCAGCAGCTTAATTTGTATGACAACATTATAATCCAACAGTACACCCTTTTCAAGCAATAATACGACTTTAAACAAAAACTGCAAAATTGCCTCCCACTGAATTACTAAGAGGCATTCGTGGGAAAGTAGTTTATTTACCATTAGATCTGAAACAAAATGAGTTCAAAGTTCAATTGAACAACCTTTGATTATCCTGGTAAATGGTGTACCTACAGAAGATTAAACAAATTGGCAGCAACTAGTGGACTTAAACAAAGTTAGGGAAGCCTTGCAATACCTTAAAGAAAACAATAAATACTACAAAGTAATAAATGTTGAAGAAAACCTAAATTAAACCACCAAAATAATTCAGGGCTCCTCAGCAACTGGCCAATTTGAACTTCTAGATCCTACTGCAGGCTCCAATATTTTAGATCACTATACAATTCACCCACTGCACTCCAAAGACACCATTGATGATGCACTAGAAACATATCAATTGCAGCCAGCCAAAGGATCCCCAATTAGTATATGGGAAAAAGCGTAGAAGCACGAGCCTTCCCTCTACTCTTCCGAACTGGAAAAGGTGAAAGATACAATGAAAGATACACACATCAGCATCAGAATACCGCTCTTTACAAATGTATACTGAAGACCCTAGATTTTGACAAAACGTGGAATACATATTTCACCTCCTTTTTGAAAGTGAACTAGCAACACTATGTTATGGAGTTGCACACACATTGAAAATGGTTCTTATTTTCAAAACATGTCTGCTGCACAGCCACTTCAAAAGGTGCAAGACAAGGATGAAGTTTTACAGGCAAGTATTACAAATATCTTGGCAAATATGTGTTGTACGAAAGAGTACTGGTTCCGACGGCATGCAGATGTACAGTATATGCTATGCAACCTTGACCCACCCACATGGTTTGTCACTTTAAGTTGTGCAGAGTATGCATGGGAAGACTTGCACACTTTCCTACGCGTAGAAAACAAAAACAAAACAGGTGTAGACATGAAAACACCAGGAGAACTTTGCTCTCTAGATCCTGTAAATGTATCAAGGTACTTCCATCATCGCATCATTGCCATGCTCCACCTCATTTGCAATAAAGCACTTCCTACCCTCGGTGAAGTGGAACACTTCTTTTGGAGAAAAGAATATCAAGCCAGAGGAGCACCACACATCCACATGCTTTTGTGGATTAAAAATGCTCCTAAATTTGGTGAGAACACTGATGCAACTGCGACATTCCTTCAGAAAGTACACATAGTGACCTGAATGCAAACATTTTGCAGTTTCAAAGACACAAGTGTGGCAGGTATTGTCGGTACAAATACAAGAAAAAAGGCAAATACTACACCAAATGCTGCTTGGGTTTCCCTAGACCAATTTCACAACAGGCCAAGTGAACAGCTTCATGTTTTCGATTCGACACAGTGTGAAAGGGAAATTTCCTAAGAACACATACTTCGTAAAAAGAACCGAAGCATCAAAGTACATCAATGATTACAATGCAATAATTGCCCTCCTATGGAATGCAAATGTAGATGTACAGTACATTGCAGACAGTTCTACTGCAGTTGCATGATATATCATAGCCTACTTAACCAAAGCAGAGAAAACAGAGCTGAAAGACCTCAGGGATGACATATCATCTGACAAAACACTGGCACAGAAATTGTACAGCTTTGGTATAAAAATGCAGTCTCATATAGAATGCGGCAGCTATGAAGCCGCCGACCGTTTAACCGGCACCGCCTTATATGGGAAATCTGAAAACATAGTGTGGCTAAGCCTTGGTCCTGCTGCATCCAGAAAAAGAGTTCTGAAATAGTACGAAGACATAGAGACATAGCCAAAAACAATCCCAACAGCCAGGACCTTTTGAAAAACAACTTATTGGACACATACTACCCAAACAGGAGTATTACTTTAGAAACCATGTGCCTGTACCGCATAGCTCAAAACTTCTCATACAAAAATAAAATTGTACCAGATGAGAAAAAAGGTAGATACAGAATCGAAAGTTGTGAAGACTGCCTGGTAGAACGTACCAAACGCAGCCTGATTAATCATATGCAATTATCATTAAAAACTCCTCAACACAAAGAACTGTACTACATGGCTCTACTACAACTTTTCAAACCATGGAGAAAAGAAGAAGAGTTATTAGCCACCCACGGATCCTATGAAGCTGATTTCAATGCAAGTGAAAGAACCATAACAGATATAAACTATACATGGTACAAAACAATATTGGACAATGAACACCAACAAGAAGAAGAACTTCTAGCACAACTAAATGTAGACACTCCTGAGAGCAGTGAACCTTCTGTGACAGGAAGCCAAGAACCACTTGGACAGCCACTCATAGCAAAAGGGCAGAATTAGCCATGACAGAAGTACAGACCATCATGTGTCAGTATGAGCTATCTACAGAAGTGTTTGCTGTACTAAAATTGCACCTAAACAATGAGCAGCGTACCATTTTCTAGAAATAAGTAAAGAAATTGAACATGCTATACAGCACGAAACTAAACTTGTACCTGTGACACCTACACACCTGTACTGCTATATGTAAGTGGTGAAGTTGGTTCAGGGAACATTCTTTTTTTTTTTGATAACACATTTTATTAAATTTTGCAATAAAACAACAACAAACCAAACCTTAATTATAAGACTTTGCATACAGATGACATAGTACCGCAGATAAGAGTATTTAGATATAAACAACCGTAGAGATACCATTTCTGATAATGTATAGAATGGTAAGATAGCTGGTATGTAGTGCAAAGTGGTATAGTACAAGACCCCACAGAGGATGATATTGGCAGGTGTAGGCCTAGTACATTTTACAATAATACAGTTTGGCGATGTAATACCAGGATTATATAGTCTGTTCCCATTTTCCCCAAATCTTATCTGCCTTGCTCGGGCAGCCTCTAGCTTGGTAGACTCGGCGCTCCATCAGGATGGCTGCGTCCACGTCTGTTATCCAATGATCGTATTTTGGGGTATTTTCTGAGCCCCACAACTGTGCAATGTTCCTTTTAGCAATTCCCATGGCTGTTGAAACAAGTAACCTTTCAAATCGTGACAGTTCTACTGCATCAGTGCTGCCCAATAGCAGGAGTTTGGGCTCCGTTGGAATCGGGCGGCATATAACCCTGGAAAGTCTTGCGCTGCATTTATGCCAGAAGCGTTGTATGCGTGGACATTGCCAGAGGATATGGTAGAAGGATCCTTCTTCTTGTCTACAGCGTAGGCAGTTGGGATTGGATGCTTTACCCCAATTGAAGAGGGCTATTCGAGGATAGTATATCCTGTGGAGAATCTTAAATTGTACTAATCTAATGCGTGCTGAGATTGCGCATTCTCTAGGATACATCAGGATTTCAATCCATTCTTCAGGTAATATGGGGCCAACATCAATCTCCCATTTCGCCTTCAGATTCAATAGTTCCTACGTGGCAAATGAAGAAATAGCATTGTACATGGTAGATGTTACTTTATTACTCACGCTATAAACAACTATATTTCTTTCTATTGGCGTGCATTCAGGCATGTCCACCAGTTGGGTGCTGTGCAGAGCAAGTGCATGCTGCAGTTGCCCGTAATGGTATTGTTCAGTCTCAGGGAGGTCATATGCGGTAGCGAGTTCAGTGAAGTCTCGCAAACGGTCGTTCACGATTATTTGTTGAATTGTCTGTATTTCTGCTGCGGCCCAGTTCGGCCATTTCGGGAGATCAGCAAGGTTCGAGAGCCGCGCGTTGTTCCATATGGGTTGGACTGGGGTAATTTTATTGTCCCAATCTAAATGTTTATGTACCTGTTTCCAAACCAAGGCTGTATGTACTGCTATCGTGCATTCGGGCGGGCGGGTTTGTTTACAGTAGAGGCTTTCGAGAGGGGACATACCGTGTCTCGCTGCTAATTCCGCTCTTATGTGTGGGGTGGTCGGGTCTCCATGTAATATGTCGTTGACTGTTGCCATCTGCGTCGCCCAATAATAGATCTGGATATTCGGGAGTCCAATTCCCCCCTCCCAAACCGAGCGCTGGAGAGTTGAGAGGGCAATTCTCGGGCATTTCCCACCCCACAGGAGTGTCCGTGTAGTGGTATCTATTCTGTGGAATTCCGCAGTGGGAACATGCAGGGGGGCGTTCTGGAGAATGTATAAAAAACGGGGTAAGGTCAACATCTTGAAGAGTGCCGCCCTTCCTAGCAGTGTCAGCGGTAGCGCCTGCCAGTGGACTACGTCTTGCTCATATCTTTTAATAACTGGATGTAGGTTTTGCTTAATATAGCTATCCAGCTCGTTGGTTATTAGAATGCCCAAGTATCGGAACTGTTTGGTTTCAACCTTATATGGGGAGCCGGATGCTGGTATGCAGTCCACCCCTTTAACTGGGAGCAATATGGATTTGGACCAATTTACTTTGAGTCCGCTAAAGAGTCCGTACTCTATTAGGAGTTGTGTGACCACAGAGCAGGAGGACACCGGGTCGCCCAGGTAAATTAGGAGATCGTCTGCATAGAGGGATACTCTATCTTCCCAATTCGGGCCCCATCTGAAGCCAGACCACGTGTTGGTGTCTCGCAGGAGGGCTGCTAATGGTTCTATTATTAGTGCGAAGAGCATTGCCGAGAGTGGGCAACCTTGTCTGGTCCCCTTGCCTAATCGGATGATGCGCGATGGCCACCCATTTATTCTAACTTCGGCCAGTGGGTTATTATATAGGAGTTGCACCCATCGTATGAACGGTTCTCCGAAGTGCATCTTACGCATTATGGCCCACAGCGCTTCCCAATGAACAGAATCAAATGCTTTCTCAAAGTCTATGGCCAACAGGGCCAGGGAGTGTTGTAGGGTTGGTGCTCTCTCCAGTGCGAGGTGCAGTCTACGAATGTTCATTCTGGTTGACCTCTGGGGCATGAAGCCACATTGGTCTGGGTGGATCAGAGATGCAATAACCCCTTGTAATCTATTGGCTAATATTTTAGCTAGTATTTTAGCCTCACTATTAATGAGGGATATGGGTCGATAGGAGGTGCATTCTTCTGGAGGCTTATCCTTTTTGGGAATTACTATAATGGTGGCCTTGCGGAGATCTGTTGGGAGCACACCATGTTGTAGGGAGTATTCAAACATATTGAGCAGGTGATGGGGTATATTCAGATGGTTTAGTTTTTTCCAGATGTCCACTGGGAACCCGTTCGGGCCTGGGGTCTTACCAGCCTGGAGTTGTTCTATGGCAGTTGATATTTCAGTCGTGGTGATTTTGCTGTCTAGAGCAGAGCTTTGTTCTGTGGTGAGTGTTGGGAGGGCAATATTGGTTAGTATAGTAGTATCTATGACGATGCTGGGGGGTTTATACAGGTCCTCGTAGAACTCGGCAAAGCGTTCTGCAATCTCTGCATCGGTGTGAACTAAGTTTGCGTCAAGGGTTCTAATATGCTTCACCTTCTGTTGACCTTGATCACGTTTTTCGAGCCACGCAAGCATTTTGCCTGCCTTGTCTCCGGTCTCATATACCCGTGCCTTCATTGCAGTGTGTGCTTTCTTAGCGCAATCCAGTGACAGATTGTGTAGTCTTTTCTGTGCCAACAATAGGGCCCGATTCGTCTCCAGGGTGTCACTGGCGATGTGTTCCAGTTCTTTAGATACGACCGCACTCTCCGCTTCGATGATTTTTTCGCGGTGTTCCTTTTTTTTAAAGGACGTCCATGATATAATTTCTCCTCGAAGAACTGGTTTATACGCCTCCCATAATATAATTGGGTTGTCCACCGAATCTGCATTAAGTTCGAAATATTCGGAGGTGGTTGTCTCCAACCTCTCCTGAAGCTCTGGGAATGCTAGGTAGTAAGAGTTCAACCGCCATGAGGGTGGTGGTCGTGGTCTCTGCGTCTCCAATTCCATCAGGAGTGGGGAATGGTTGGAGATTCCTCGAGGGAGGAAGGATGCACTGCTTAATTTGTGGACAGATTGTTGTGGGAGGAAGAAATAATCTATCCTAGACATCGAGGCATGGGCCCCCGAGTGGAAGGAGTACTGCCGTGTCTGAGCATGAAGGGCCCTCCACGCATCACAGAGGCCCATTGCTGACACAAAGGAAGCCAATCTAGTCGTGGTGGCCGGATTCCTGGCCCGCAGATGTGTACGGTCAAGGGTATAATCCATGACCTCGTTGAAGTCACCTCCAATCACTATGGTGTCTGCAAGTCCCGTTGCCACAATGGGGGTAATTTCATTCAGCAGGTCGTTCAGGAGAGCTGGGGGGGAGTATACTGCCATGATTGCCAGTGTTTGATTCCATAGCGTTGCTTGAATGTACACATATCGGCCTCCTGTGTCTTGCAGTGTGTTCATGATTGCTAGAGGAAGCCTCTTGTGAACTAGTATGAGGACCCCCCGCGCACCCATAGAGAAGCCAGCGTGCACCGCGATGCGGTAGTTTGATCTTTGGAAGAATTTGCAGACATTTCCGGCTAGGTGTGTTTCGGTGAGCATGGCTATATCTGGGGAGTGTCGGTTTAGATGCTGGAGGACCAGGCGTCTTTTGATGCTATTACCTAGTCCGTTCACATTCCATACCAGGAGTTTGAGTTTTCTTTGGTTTGGAGGGTTCTCAGCTGACATTGTTGTTCTGGGGTTTGTTTTCACAGGTGGCTCTCCTCGGTTGTATGTCCGTCATATCCATCACGCCCATTCTGCGTATTGTATCCGTCTTGCCTCTGTATGCTGAACAATAAATACATATAATAAGCCCAACTCCCCCCTCCCCATACTCCACCCACAACTGAAGCATCTGTCGACCCAGTGTTTAACCTTTAAACAAATTAACTGTAAATTACATCGAACTGCCCTGTGACAGTCCGAGTCCAGAGCACAAGTGTGCCAGGTGTTGTGTCACCGAGAGCGACACAGGGCAGGGCAGTGGAGCCCCTCTATGAGGCGCTCCGAGTTTGTTTTGTGCCCGGTGGGAGGGGGGCCGCTGCTTGGGTGGCCGCCAGCCGGGGATGCTGTCATCGACACATTGCGATGTACGAAGCGGATGTGGACGTCCAGGATCTCAGGGATGTTTACTGCTCTCCCTCACGTTGGGGGATTCCATTCTGCAGTTGCTGTTGTTGCGGTTCATGTTCTGGTGGTCGCTCAGGATGAGGCCTGTTCCGTTCTCCTCTCCTTCTCCCATCGGCACCCCAGTCGCCTTCAATATGCCTTTCAGCCCAGCTCCACGCCTCTCTTGGGTCAGTAAAGTGAACTGTTGTATTTTTATGAAATATCTTAAGTTGGGCGGGGAATACGAGCCCGTATTTGACTCCCATTTATTGGAGGCGTTTTTTGAGGGGGTCAAAGGATTGGCGCGCTTTCTGCACTTCTTTGGTGAAGTCGGGGAAAAAGGCAATTGTTGATCCGTTGTACGTAATGTTTCCTTTAGACCTCGCCAATTGCAGCACTGTGTCTCTATCTCTGTAGTTTAGGAACCTTGCTATGACTGTACGGGGCGGTGCTCCCAGTGTGATCTTGCCGGTGGGAACACGATGGGCTCGCTCAATGGAAAGGAACTTTGAGAAGGATTGTACGTCATACATATCTGCGAGCCACCCCTCCAGGAAGAGCTCCATACAGTCGCCTTCTGCCTTTTCTGGAAGGCCGAGAATACGGACATTGTTGCGCCTTGACCTGCCTTCACTATCATCTGCTCTTGCCTCTAGGAGCTTAATCCGTGTTATCATGCCAGCCATCTGGCGGTTAACTCCACGGAGGCTGTCCTCAGTCTCAGAGATTCGCATCTCCGCCTCCCCAGTGCGTGAGGTTAGCTTCTCGAGGTCGTGCCTTAGCAAGGATACATCTGCACCTATACTGTCCATCTTTTTCTCCATGGAGGTTCTGGAGCTGGCAATGGCGCCCATAATGTCTCTGAGGGAGATATTCTCTTCAATGCTATCCGAGTCCTGTGGTAGCGATCTCTCTGGGGATCTAGACAATGGTGTAGTTGCGTATTGTTCAATCCTGCTTTGTGTGGAGGTCTTCCTGGGTCTGTCTTTCCCCATAGCAGGTGCCTTGGTGAAGTGGTTTTGCAGGTTCCGGTAGGGGAGGCCCGCTGGAGGGCTGGGAGACAGGTACTGCCGAAGGGGAGGGAGATTCCGGTATGATTGGTCCGCTTTTCCAACTCTCTGCAGCAGGGGTGTTTGCAATTCTGTGGTGCGTATCAGGGGCCCTGTCGAGTTGGTCCTGAAGCTCCCGGGGTGATTGTCGGTTGTTTTGCCGCTTTATTGCTGTGTTATCTGCGGCCTATATGGGGAACACCAGGGCCCACCTCGGGTCGCGTCGATCCCCGCCGCCCACACGTCAGGGGACCAGGATCAGTTCTCCCTCCTCCCCTATCCTTACCGGCGTAATAATGTCCGCAGTCGGGGGGGGCCGTGGAGGCCGTGTAGGCGCTCTACGAGGAGCGGAGCGCCCACATCCGCAGCACAGGGGCTGGTTTCTGCCTCGCGTTGGCCCTCTCCGAGGAAGGGGGATGGGGGTACGGCCTTCTGGTGTTTTCCTGCGTGCCCGATGAGATGGTCCCCGGGAGGCGGGCGAGAACGCCGGCCCGAGGCGATCTGCTCGCTCTCCGGAGCCGATGCGTGGGTGATTACACGGCGCTCGTTCTCTTCTGGGCCTTCTGCAGCTCCAGGCCTCGCGATCTCCGCCTCTCCGCCTTCCGCGCCCTCAGGCAGCCATCTTGGTCACCCGCCACGATCAGTTGTCTGTGACCTCCGCGGGTTGTTTCTCGCGAAGCTCGCACCGAATCCGATCCGGGATGGTCTGGATCGAAGCAGTAAGGTTTCGGACGTCTCTACAATATTTTGGGGACTCCGCAGTTGTATTTTAGTCGCAGGATGGATGGAGGATTGGGCTGGCGGCCGGGAGCGGCGAGGGATCACGTCCTCATCTTGCGCCCGCTGGCCACCTCAGGGAACATTCTTGATAAAAATGATCAGTAAATTCCTCCAACAATTAACAAACAACAACCTTTCAGCTGTTGTAACCGCCCCCACAGGTTTAGCTGCCTACAACGTAGGTACTGTCATTTTACACTGATTGCTACTGCTTCCAGTAGGACACCAAAACAAATTAGAGTATTATAAACTTTCAGTAGAAGCTACTATGGAGCTATGCAGAGTTTTGAAAGAAATGAAAATGCTCCTAATAGATGAGGTGCGCATGGTCTCCAACCTAATGTTAGCTTTGATTCACCTCAGATTGCAAGAGGTCCTCAAAACAGACTACAAAGAACTCTTTGGAGGAAAACATGTAATTGTTTTCGGAGATCTCCTTCAATTAACACCAGTGAAAGGTGAACCTATCTTTAAAACATTAGGACACAAACTGTGCTGTAAAAGGCTTGGAAGCATGGGGAATGTAAATCTCTGGCAACATTTCCAGTACAGAGAACTAACTGAAAACATGCATCAGTCTGCAGACCTCACCTACGCCAATATTTAAAAAACATGCAGATTGGTGTACTATCAAAGGAAGCGCAGTCTACCCTAAAAAACTGAGGTCATGGAACAATTAGCTCACAGAAATGTCAACTGTATGTCCTTAATGCCAACTCTGGCAAGTTGTGTACAATTCAAGGCAACAATGCTTAAAAAAGAAATGCAACCATTAGTGAAAATTCACTCCACAGACAAACTGGACGTATACGGTATGACAATACCTATGTGTCAACAAGCCATAGCTTGACTAAATACCTTAGAAAACTCCAACACAGCTGGTTTGGAGAACATTTTAACATTATGTGTTAACTGTAGAGTAATGCTAAAATGTAACTTTGACGTAGAGCAAGGTTTAGTGAATGGAGCACTTGGAACAGTTGTTGGCTTCCAGAGATAACCACGTGACAACAGCATTCAGTTTGTCAACGTCCAGTTTGATAAACTTTCAGAAGTTAAAAGGATAGGACGCAGAACAGCTAGATTCCTTCTTTTCAAAGACTTGTATGTAAGCAGAGAACAGTTTTCTCTGTCGTTAGCTTATGCAGTGACTATTCATAAATGTCAAGGTCTACCCTTAGATTAAGCATTAATTGATATTGATAGCACAGTATTTAAAGAAGGCATGAGTTACGTAGCACTGTCACGCCTACGTACACTTGAAGGACTATATCTAGTCAATTTTGATGCAAGTGCGGTCAGCGCTGACATTCCTTGCATCATAGAGTATGATAGACTACGTGCAGTCTACACACCCCATCTCAAAATGTACCCTGTTCCTCAAAACCGAGAGGTTTTTAAAAGAAAACTCATTCAATCAGAAGTTCTACATGATTTTCCAACAGTACCACCAAAGAAATAAAAATCAGCTCGTACTGCATCAACTATCAAAAACACAGAAAAATTGACTGAAAAGGACAACACATACCCAACTCCATACACAAAGAAAAGTACCTCTTTAAAGAAAGCGCGTGCACATTCATCAAAGTACTCAAACACTGTCATGATCTCTGCTTCCAAAAGGTCAGGGTTTTCCCAACTCCCTTGGAAGCAGATCCATAACCCAGGTCCGAGTGCCAACCAGTCCCAATTGGGACCTTTTGGACCCAGTCCTGGCGCCAGTGGCACCAGGCTCATAAATATGCCCAGTCCCAGCGCTGGAAGCGCCGGGCTCATAATGCTTGGGTGGACTTACCTGCAGCAGACCATGCTGCTTACTTGCCTGCCTGTTGAGCCTCTGATCCTCTTCTGTTTGGAACTACTTTTCCTGTTGGGTGGGGCAGGAGCCACTCCCTAGATTCAGAACACTGGAACTCTTCTGGAAAGCAGGAACTCTTTTCTTACCTAGGCGTGGCTGTGGAAGGAGACACCTAAGCACTACAGGAGGCTATTTAAACCACACCCGATGGATGAATCTTGCTTTGCGTTATTCTGCATCCTCTGCAGCAGAACGCTCATCGTGTCTTCTGCATCTGATCCTGGGCCTAAGGAAAAAGGCTTACCATCCTGAATCCAGTCTTCAGCAACACCTATAAAGACAAGAAAGAACAGGTTAGCATTACGGTCTTCAGTGACAGCTCTTCACTTACCTGGTCCATCGGCTGTCACCAACGCCTCGCGCTGCATTCCGGCATCTGAAAGACAAAGGCTTACCTACTCTTTGTGCGCTCCGGAGGTCTTCACACTGCATTCCGGCATCTGAAAGACAAAAGCTTACCAACTCTTCGCACGCTCCGGTGGCCTTTGGCGCTGCATCCCGCATCTGAAAGACAAAACAAGGTGCGTTTAAAGACATTGGGGAACTTTAATACTCACGTGCCATTACTCCTTTCCACATCTAACCCAGTGGGTATTCCGGCACCCTGCAGCCGCTCCGAACTTGTACCTGCAAAATAAAAAGACAGTTAGAGCGCATCGTGAAGCAGGCAACAAGCGCTTACTTACGTGCTTACAGGCGCTTCTATTCATCACACGGGCTCCATCTTCAGTAAACGACGGACAGCAGTCCTCTGAAGTCAAGAGGCCTGCTCCCCTTATCCAGTGAAGAAACTGGTTACAGCACCCTGCCCCGAGGCAGATGGAGAGCACGGCGTTCACTTACCTAAGGTGAGAGCGTTAACCTTTGGGGTTCTACAGGAGAAGAGAAAGGGAAGAAGAGAGAGACATTCAATAACCCAGTTCCTTAATCCCATATTTTCTATCTGCAGACATCTTACCCTTTGAGTCAGACATACAGTGCACAGAGGTCCAGCCCAAAGAGCCAGCCGTGTGTTACACATCACCTTTGAAGATACGGTATACGCCCAGTCAAGACCGGCGCCTCTACGGGAATCAGGTGAGCGTTACAAACACAGAGCTACCTGGTCCCTTCAAATTTCCCATTACAACTGGTGTAAATTGCTATGCAAATGTAGCAATGAATGTTCTATTCCAAATCTCATCAATTGCAGAAAACATTTATTTAATTGGCTCGAACCAGTTGTGTTTACAAATGCTAACCCTTCACAGAAATGCAGCAAATAATCCTGACAACACTTACAGTGTCTCAGGAATAAGGCAAGAATTGGACTACTGTGCTGGAATGGTGAAATTCTCGTTAAACAGACAAGAAGATCCCCAGGAATTTCTAATGTACTTACTACAAATCCTGGAAAGCAAAAACATACCCGTAACTGAAATTTTTCAGATTCCCTACATGTGGAAACATGTATGCACTCTCTGCAACCATGTCATTCAGGAACAAGTCCCTAACGAGCGCTTTGTCGATGTATCAAAACCTAACTGTGAATCCATTCCATTTCAACAACTGGTGAAAAATGCAAACCATAGCATATTGTGTACTTCTTGCAATTCCGATAATCATTTCACGTTACATATACAATCACATAGTCAATATGTAATATTAATGCTTTTAAGATACAATGCAAGTGGAACCAAAATTAACTGCAAAATTACTTCCTTCAGACTCTAACAGGTATCACTTGGCAAGAAAACGTTCACAACAGTAGCCATAATCTACCACACAGGTGACACAACCAGTGCAGGCCACTATACTCCATACATTAGAAAGCAATGCTCATGGTGGGAATGCAATGATACTTCCATTATTCCAAAGCAGAGATTACCTGCAAATCTTACAAATGCCTACTTAATATACTTGAAGCCAAAATGTACTCATTGATGTACAAAATTAGAATAGCCTACTCCCCAACACCCACCTGTATCTACGTATTTGCAGAAAAAAAGAAATTACCTTCTACACTGTGGAACTAGGACAACTTGGCATACAGTAAGTATCGAACAAATACATATATGTGTCTGTTGTACAATTGTTTCCCCAATAAACCCAATGATTGCACTCAGAGAGACAATAAGTGTACAAAAATTACATAATATTGTTTCCTACATGATACGTAAAAGAAAAACTACTAAGCATGAGGGTTCAAAACTATCCTCAGTAACCTTTGAAACCACCAATTACGCAAATGCGTCACCACCTGTCTAACAATGACCAAACAAATTCCATTCATATGCAAATATCAGTACGTAAACCCATGATGGTGCAGCACCACTTCAGAATGTGGACAGATGTGAAACTACCAACAGGAGTGCACAAGCTTGAAAACATACCCTATAGAAATGGGACACTGTAAACAGTTAGAATACGCCAACTGGTATCTAACTGCAACCAGAATACTGCAATAGTACTTGCAGCATTGGAACAGGCCAACTCAACCTTCAGCAACCACTGTGCTACAAACATATCCTCAAACACTTCCAAAGTAAGAAAGGTTACAGTACGCCACCAGGTACGTAACTGCCCTCGCAATTCTGATGTAGCACAGTGCAATGGCACAATACTTGCAAAACATGACTAGCAACCAAACGCATAAAGAAACAGTGCTAACAAAAGAAAGCAGGTAAACAGCTTCATTACATCAACTACTATATAACTGCAACCATATTACCAACACGTACACAACTGTGCAACGTAATAGCAAATGCATTTGGAAGTTTTTTTTTTATCCAGCATGGATTCTTTTTTTCCCCCACAGACCCAATGAGTATGCAAAGAAACACAGGAACTGTGCACCTTGCACAGTACACTTGGTTAAAGCATAGTACTTATGAAGTACTCATTATGAGGATCCACAAAGTGTAAAAATGTCTGCAATGTAATGAACTGCAAAATGACCACATACCTGCTGTAACATATTATGTTCTCTTTTTTTTCTACAGATAATGAAGCAACGATTAGTACAACATTTCACATCCCATACACAAAAAACTGCACAGGACCTCCACAATACAAACAGTAAGTATGAAATGATTGGTATCATACTTCTTCATAATCTGCAACGGGTAATGTGTCCACATATTTCTGCAATCCACATATGAATGCCACAATGTTCAATATATAGCTATATTACACTGTGCTGCTTGTGCCCCCGGCCTACACGCTTCACTACACACCGTACAGTGTACTGGCTCCAGCCATGCACTCACTATTGTAGACCCTGGCTACAACTACCACAGCACAGTACAACCATACATATAAACATCTATCCACTAACCACAAAACCGGCACATAACACAGCCACCTACCCCTTAGGCACTTCAGTTCACATTGTATTTCATTACTTCCACACAATGGACAACCTCTTTGCTGAATACCTGTTACGCTCACCTTAGGTGCAGGAGCACCAGGAACCTCTCCCCTCAAGGATCTGTGCAGGGACCTTCTGGGACTGTGGTTGGTGCACTGGAACTACCTCTGTCAAGAAAACAGACTAGGGTTACGGAACAGTGTAACGGATTGCCCCCACACCCTGCACCCTCCCTGGAACCCAAGACCCTAGGGACTGAGCTCACCTTTTTTATATCATAAGGGAGTTCTCCATCCTGCCTCTTCTTCAAGCAGGGGTGTGTGTAGGAAACCAGTTACGTCACTGGTTGGAAGACTTGACTCCAGCCAGACTTGCTGCGGCGTGGATTGCTGTTCTCTGGTAGCGTGGTCGCAGTTCCGCCTGGTCCTTTGACTACTTGCCAATGTCTTAATGCGTGCTTCTGCGCTGAGCACTCTGCTCCCTTAAATGTCCACTTGTTGTTCGTTCTGTCTTAATGCTGATTGATGTGCCAATGTCTTAATGCGTGGTTATGCGCTGAGCACGCTGCTTCCTTGAATGTCTTTTCCCTTTTCATGCCTTTCTATTCTCTTGCGTGTGACTTTTTCTCTTCGTAGCTTCTGCGCATCGCATCTGTGCTTTTCCCTTTCTTGCTTATTGCTTGTGGTTTCTAGTGCTTTTCCTTTCTTGCATGTGGCTTCTGTGCCTTTTCTTCTGTGTTCCTTTTTGTTTGTGGCTTCCGTGCCTTTTTAGGTGCAGTCTTGTATGCACGTTATGTCTTGGACTTAATATGCGCTGCTTTTCATGTGCGCGGCACTTACTGTTCTTTCTTTCTTGTTTCTCTGCAGGTTCAGGCGATCGCGATGGGTTGTCCTAGACCAGAGCTGTACCGGAGGAATTGCAGTACACGGAGCATCCAGTATTGCTTGCAGGATTGAATCACAGGTAAGTATTGCGGGAAACAGTGATCGGGTCCTTTGTCTGAATAACGTTTGTTCTCTTTTCTTGCAGGAGCTGGTGCCAGTGAGCGTCACGCTGAAAAGCAGAGTAACTCGAAGTGAGGGCTGCTGGCATGGGTGTGGCTTATAAAGTCAGCCACACCCAACCACGCCCAAAGACTCCCAGACACACCCAAAAGCTGGCCTACAGCACATCAGTGTTGCTTGGTTCAATCCTCACCCATGTTTGGGGAAACAGGAAGTGGTTTGTTCCACAACCCTCAACTATTGGACAATGGGCCTCATTACGACCCAGGCGGTAAGTTACCGCCTGGGCCGTGACTTTACCACCATGGCGTAAACTATGTTTACACCATGGTGGTTGGCGGACTTACCGCCCCATTCCGACCTTGGCGGGGCGGTAAGTCCCCAATCCCCATTTACCCTTCCCCATTCCCATTTTTGCCCCATAGGGCATAATGGGAGTGGGGAAGGCGTTAATTACGCCACCGTAAATTACGGTGGCGTAATTAACTCCATGGTCCCTTAGCGCCATGGATTTTAACACCTGCTAAAAGCAGGTGTTAAATCCGCCATGGCGCTAAGGGACCTCGTACTCAGGCGGTAAGGGTCGGCGCTGTTTACGCCGTCGTAAAACCCTTACCGCCTGAGTCGTAATGAGGCCCAATGGGTGCAATGCCAGGCGCACCAAGCTTGTACCCAACTGTGCTCCCGGTAACTCCACATGAATTGGCACAAACTCCCCAATAACGCCTTTGAGGTCCATGTGGCCAAATGGGGGGTTCTGATATGTGTGCATTTATGCAGGAGTTTGGATATGGGTTACCATAGAGCCAGTGGTCGTGACAGCACTCCCCTGCAAGGCCCTTCTCAAGGGTGGAATCCCTGGTACTGGTTTGTCTGGATGGTTACGGTGGAATTTCTTGACTAATCGGGGAGCATGCATATGTGTACAGAGTTCCCATTACCTGTCTTTTGGCCCATACCCCTTCCAGTCAATAAGGTAATACAGTTTGGACTTAACTATCTTAGAGTCTAGTATCTCTCTGACCTCGTATTCTGACTCCCCGTCTATAATCGTGGGACCCGAGGGTGTTCTTAGTCGGGTGCCTGGCTGGACTGGTTTTAGGAGTGACACGTGAAATACCGGGTGGATGCGCATGTTGGAGGATAAGGTTAGCTTCATCGCAACCGGGTTAATTATGGCTTCAATGGTATATGGGCCTAGGTATCTCGGTCGAAATGTTTTGGATCCTTTTGTGGGCACGTGTCTTGATGCTAACCACACAGCATCGCCAACCTTGTACGCAGGGACCTCTTTTCGGTGTTGATCTGCAAACCTTTTGTGTCTTTCCTTGGCTTGTGTCAATTGTGCAGTAGCCTCTTTGAGGACCTGGTTGATTCTTGTATGTAAAGTCTTCACTGCAGGTATCTCTAGTTCCTCCAGGGGATCGAAGACGGAAGTTCGCATATGTTGCGCATACATAATGTAGAATGGAGTTTTTCCCTTCATGGAATGATATGAGTTATTGTATGCATATTCAGCAATCCATAACATGTCTTTCCATGTGCCTTCTGATTGGTGAAGCAGACACCTCAAGTATTGCTCGAGTGTCTGATTAAGCCACTCAGTTTGGCCATCGGTTTGAGAATGATGGCTAGTGGATAAACGTATGTCAATTTGTGCTAGGGCGCAACTCTTCCTCCAGAATTTAGAGACAAACTGGCTACCGCGATCTGATACCAAAACTGATGGGAAACCATGTAATCGGACGATCTGCTCCAGGAAGATTTTTGCCAGTGGATGCCGTGGGTAATCCTTTTAGGGGGATAAAGTGAGCCATTTTCGAAAACATATCTACTATGACCAGAATCGTATTGTGTCCATTGCAGGGAGGAAGGTCGGTGATGAAGTCTAACAACAACGTATGCCAGGGTATGGGGGAATTTCTAGTGGACATAAAAGCCCTGCCGGTTTCTGTTTCTCGGCCTTGTTCTGCGTGCAGATTCCACATGCCAGCACGAACTGGACAATATCCTTCCGCCAAGTCCGCCACCAGTAGGTCTGTTTGATTTTGGCCAAGGTTTTAGTTATTCCAGGGTGTCCTTCCAATAACGTATCATGATAGCTGGCTATGATCCGTTCCTGTTGGGTTGCCATTGGAAGATAAAGACAACCCTTGTAATATGCAAATCCCTTAATCATCGTATGTTGGGCGTCTTTAGTGGTCCAGACCTGTAGTTCTTTCAGGCTCATGTGACGCCGTATGTCAGCTTCTAAACCTTCCAGAGGGGAGATGGCGGAAACGCCCAGGAGTTTATCTGCTGGTATGATAGCAACTGGTGCAGGTTTAACATATACATCTTCACCCTTACCCAGGCAGGATAAAGCGTATGTCTTCCCGTTGCGCACACCCAGGCGATAGGTGATAACATAATTGTATTCAGCGAAGAATAAAGCCCACCTCAACTGGCGCGATGACTGTGCTCTAGCGGATTTTAAGTACTGCAGATTACGGTGGTCTGTAATGCCCGTGGCAGTGTGCCTGGCCCCTAAGAGGAAATGCCTCCATTCCTTGAAGGCCGCTTTTATCGAGAGGAGCTCCTTATCGGTGATGGCATGATTTACTTCAGCAGGGGAAAATGTCTTTGACCAGAAGGCTACTGGGTTTAATTGGCTGGTTTCAGGATTCCTTTGTGATAGAACAGCTCCCATAGCGATATTGGAGGCATCTGTCTCTACCACATGCAGGAGATCAGGTTTCGGGTGTTGTAGTATCAGTGCTGAGGTAAACCTCTGTTTCAGTACTTGAAAAGCCTTCTCCGCTTCCATGGTCCAACTGAAGTGTTTGTTTTTTCTTAACAGGGATATAATTGGATGTACGATTTGATAAAAGCTGGGGATAAAATGGCAATAGAAATTCGTGAAGCCTAAGAAGCTCTGAACTCCCTTAACTGATGTCGGTGAGGGCCAGCTGAGAATAGCGTCCACCTTACGATTGTCCATTTGAATGCCCTGAGGGGTGAGGATGAACCCTAAAAACTCAACATCTGTCACGTGAAAAAAACACTTCTCCAGCTTTGCGTATAATTGGTGTTGCCTTAACCTTTCCGAGACGGCTTGTGCATGTCCGACGTGTTCTTGCTCCGTAGTGGAATATATCAAGATGTCGTTGATATATACCATAACACAGACATCCAGTAAGTCCCGTAATACATCATTCATGAAGTATTGAAATGCATCTGGAGTGTTGCAAAGTCCAAAGGGCATCACCTGGTACTCAGAGAGGCCATACTTTGTCCTGAATGCCATTTTCTTTTCGTGGCCTTGTTTTACTCGTACTAGGTGATAGGCCCCTCTGAGGTCCAACTTGGTATATATCTGTGCATCTTTCACTTGGTCTAGGAGCTCTGGGATAAGCGGTAATGGGTATCTGTTCTTCACCGTAATCTGGTTCAGTGACCGATAATTGGTGCAGGCCTTGAAGTCCCCCTCCTTCTTTGGGACGAAGAAGAGGGGTGAGGTTGCTAGAGATTTGGATGGTTGTATAAAACCGTTAGCCAAGTATTGGTCAAGGTAGGTCTTCAAATGATGGTTCTCCTGTTCCGTGAGGGCATAAATGCGGCTACAAGGGACCTGGACACCAGGAATGAGGTCAATTTGGCAGTCGTATGCCCAGTGTGGTGGCAGTGTATTCGCCTGTTCCTTCTGAAATACATCTTTGAAGTCATGATAGACCAGAGGTAAGGCTCCCATTAGGCCCAACATCGGCCCACTCTTTTGAATGGCTTGCACATTTTCTGCAGGGTTGTGTTCATCCGTATAGCAGGACCGGGCGCATTCTTCACAGAAGGTCACTACCCTGGTTCGCCAGTCGATGCGCAGATTGTGAGTCTCCAGCCATGGGATTCCCATGGTCATTTGGAATTGTGGAGCGCGTATCTGATCGAAGGCAAGGTCTTCCCTATGGCCATCTTGACAGAGGAGTGTCACGTTTTCGGTGCTATGGGTCACAGGTCCGGAAGACAACTGAGTACCATCAACGGTTGTGACATTCTCCGTA
This sequence comes from Ambystoma mexicanum, assembly GCF_040938575.1. Classification (NCBI taxonomy): domain Eukaryota; kingdom Metazoa; phylum Chordata; class Amphibia; order Caudata; family Ambystomatidae; genus Ambystoma; species Ambystoma mexicanum. The sequence continues at coordinate 1,128,134,943 of NC_090927.1, forward strand.
ACTGCTTTCGGGCGCGTGGGAAGACCAATCCGAGTTGCCAGGTCCCTATCAATATAATTGCCCACTGTACCGCTATCTATATATGCTTCCAAAGCGTGCATCTGCAATGGTTGTTGGTGGCAAATCAGGATCATTGGCACGACTAGATGTGAGGCCTGTGATTCCTTCTCCTGGCTCGACAAACGGATCCCAATGCTTGCCGGGCATTGGAGTTTTCAGAGTCCGGATCCATCAGTGCGTTTTCTTTCTCAAGGGCCCCCATGGTGGTTTCACCGGGCACTCACGTAGGAAAAGCCCTGCTTTGCTGCAATATAAACACAGCTGTTGCTGTCTTCTTTTCTCCCTCTCGGCTCTGGTAAGAGCGGTCCTTACCCCTCCGATTTGCATGGGTTTTGGTTGGTTGTTCTCTGGTTGACGAGGTTGATTCTCCCGGGGCTGTACATACAGTGTTCCCCCTTACGCCCGTGCCTGATCGGTTTTTCGTTCCTGGAGTCTGTTATCCAACTGCACAGTGAGGTCAATATACTCAGCGCAGCCACCAAGCGGGTTTACCACCTGAGCTCAAACGTCTTTTAACTCCCCCCGCAGGCTCCGATAGAAGAGGGTAGTTCTTTTCTCCTCTGGCCAGTTGGTTTCATCGATCAGTCTATTGAAGGTGGCGATGTATGTTAACAAGTCCTGACTGCCTTGTCAGAGTGATAATAGCTTGTTGTCCAGAGCCTGTCCCTTGGTATGACGGGCGAATAGCTTCTCAAGTTCACGTTGGAACCCTCCAAAGTCTTGCAATAGGGGGTTGTCTCGGTTTACCAGGGTTATTGACTAGTCGGCTGCACTTCCCCCTAGGTACGATAACACAAAAGCGACCCTGGACTGGTCATTGGGGAACATTCCGGGTCTACAAAGGAAGTGCAGACGACACTTGTTCATAAATATAGCATATTTCTTGGGATCCCTGTACGGGGGGCGCAGAAGGGGCCTGAGGTTGGTTCCCTGGTAATGGGGCTTGACTGGCTTGACTTTGAAGCACCTGCCGGGCCAAGTCATCGGTTCGATCTCTGTTTACTGCAAATTCCCTCCGTAGGGCATTTGTCTCCTGCCGGGCGGCATGGACCTCGACTCTGAGTTCTCCTATTAATTGGGCCAACTGTTCTGTGTCTGAGGTATCCATGGTGCTCAGGCAGAGGTTTCAAATAGTGGCTTTGCATTCTGTTACGCTCACCTTAGCTCTGCAGGAGAACCAGGGACCTCTCCCCTCAAGGATCTATGCAGGGACCTTCTGGGACTGTGGTTGGTGCACTGGAACTGCCTCTGTCAAGAATACAGACTATGGTTAGGGAACAGTGTAACGGATTGCCCCCACACCCTGCACCCTCTCTGGAACCCAAGACACTAGGGACTGCGCTCACCTTGTGTATATGATAAGGGAGCTCTCCATCCGTTCTCTTCTCCAAGCAGGGGCACATGTAGGAAACCAGTTACATCACTGGTTGGAAGACTTGACTCCAACCCAGACCTGCTGCGGCGTGGATTGCTGTTCTCTGGCAGTGTGGTCGCATTTCCGCCTGGACCTTTGACTACTTACCAATGTCTTAATGCGTGCTTCTGCGCTGAGCACACTGCTCCCTTAAATGTCCAGTTGTTGGTCCTTCTGTCTTAATGCTGATTGATGTGCCAATGTCTTAATGAATGCTTATGCGCTGAGCACGCTGCTTCCTTGACTGTCTTTTACCTTTCTGTGCCTTTCTCCTCTCTTGCGTGAGACTTTTTCTCTTTGTAGCTTTTGCTCATGGCTTCTGTGCTTTTCCCTTTCTTGCTCGTGGTTTCTAGTGCTTTTCCTTTCTTGCGCGTGGCTTCTGTGCCTTTCCTTTTGTGTTCCTTTTTGTTCGAGGCTTCCGTGCCTTTTTAGGTGCAGTCTTGTATGCGTGTTACGATTTGGACTTAATATGCGCTGCTTTTCATGTGTGCTGCACTTACTGTTCTTTCTTTCTTGTTTCTCTGCAGGACAGGCGATCGTGATGGGGTGTCCTAGACTGGAGCTGTACCGGAGGAATTGCAGTACTTGGAGCGTCCGGTATTGCTTGCAGGATTGAATCACAGGTAAGTATTGCGGGAAACAGTGATCGGGTCCTTTGTCTGAATAACGTTTGTTCTCTTTTCTTGCAGGAGCTGGTGCTGGTGAGCGAAATGCTGTAAAGCAGAGTAACGTGAAGTGAGGGCTGCTGGCCTGGGTGTGGCTTATATAGCCAGCCACACCCAACCACGCCCAAAGACTCCCAGACACACCCAAAAGCTGGTCTACAGCACATCAGTGTTGCTTGGTTTAGTTCTCCCCCATGTTGGGGGAAACAAGTTCCTCAAACCTCAACTATTGGGCAATGGGTGCAGTGCCAGGTGCGCCAAGCTTGTACCCAACTGTGCTTCCCAGTAACTCCACATGAATTGGTACAAACTCCCCAATAACGCCTTTCAGGTCCATCTGGCCAAATGGGGGTTTCCGATATGTGTGCATTTATGCAGGAGTTTGGGTAGGGGTCTACCATAGAGCCAGTGGTCATGACAATACCCTCTTCACTTAAGCCTGTAATAAGTGGACACATTCAATGCACTATAGTACACTAACCTACCCACTAATGTGCACACAAACAGCAAAATGCATCCATATGTCTTACGTTACCGTCCCATGTTCTGTAATATCTGCCCCCTCGCATGCCACTGGCAGATGTTAGAGCATTAGTTCATCTTTGTTGTTATGTACACCATTTCCCTGGAAGGTATAGAACACAGAATAGAGTGCAGCACTTGGTGCACAACTCGGCAACCATATTGTAAAGTCTACGGTACTCCCTAAAATTTCAAACTTCTGCTTCTCTTTTTTAATGTGTAATGGAGACACAATTTGAAAACCATACCCCCTTACAATGTTTGAAGAAGTTATGAAGTAATTCCTTTTGTTTGATGAACGCAAGCCCCAAATATCTTCCTGCTACAAGACGCCAAACTGCGTAAGATGGCCCTGCCACCCACGTATGTGGAGCCATCGCACAAACACAGTCTGCCATCATACACTCTTGCCTCTTAAGACACTGCATATATAAATAGTACATAGGGCCTGTACATTTACATTTATATATTTTGTCATCAGTGCATTCAGTGCAGAATGTGTAAGATACCATCATCTCCATGTGTTTTTTTTTATTCCCTGCATGGTCGCCGGAAAGCGAAACCTAACATACCTCTCTGTCAACAGGAGAAATGCTATTGTAAAACAGCCTTGAGTGGGACGCATGGTTTGCTCCAAGGGCGACATTTTTTTTGCAATGTTACAAAAAAGCAAAGATAACGTACAGTATAGTTGCTGCGCACATGTTCCGCAAAGTTAGTCTACAACTGTTCACTACGCCGCACAGAGCAACTTCCTGTCCACACAGTATAAACATGGAATTTGCAGAAGTTATGTAAGTACAACTTTACCATACATGTCTAGTCGGATTAAAATGTTCTAGTATACAGTTCTGTATACATAATTATGAAGTAACCAGACCGTAGACTTTGTCCGTGTGCACTGTATGGGGGTTTGTAACAGCAGTGGTCACGCTGCGTTACAGTGCCATGTCTCCACCATTTTACGTAAATGGCAGATATGAGTGTTATTTGTTTTGTTGACACGCTTCTCCAGCCCACGCAAATGTATACATAAAGCACAACACTGAAAGTGAACGCACCTCGTGCACTGAAACAGCACGCCATATGCTCAATCGTGTGCTGCTACATTGCCTGTATTGTCCTTATAATGACGTTTGTAATACTTAAGAGTTGTACGCGCCTTCATTGTATTAAAATTAATAAAGCCCAGAGATCCGTATAGCACTCGACCGGCACACAAACAACGACCGGTAATATTGAAGTGTTTCATGTTTTGGCAAAACAGCTCCTGCATAGTCCTGCAATTGGAGGGGACCCCCATGAAAATGTCTTTTTTTATCTTTCTTTGTACACACACACACAGAATGTGCTGTGGTCTGACAACACTCACTGTCACTGACATCTTTTGTGAAAAGCAAACACATAAAAGGAGCGTGTGTTGGCAACGTTTGAAAGATGATTCACATGTGTGCAGCTGTAGAAGGAGAATGGCACTTACCAAACAGAGAGCAAGGGAGTGGGTGAACATATGACGCTGCTCAATAACACACAATAGATCACCCAAAGGTCCGTAACCCGGCCACCAAGTGCCAGTTTATGACATACTTCCCGCAGACCCTTGTCCTTTATGCTGCCACTGATAACGGCTACTTAAATGTATTCTTCTTCCTATCTGTTCACCGATATCTTGCACCTTACTGCCCTTGCCACCCCTTTCACCTACCACGAGACAGATGGTGGACCAATCATTGCAAGATTACCATAATCAGTGTGCTTTCGCTCATTCTTATCTGGGACGACTGCTATGGGCAATAAGAAGCAACCTGCAAACCTTTATGATGCACAGAGACAACAGCTCGTACCTTTCCTAAATTACAAAGAAAGTTTGTTCTCCCACACGAACCACCAAGAACCACCAAGTAATCCTTTTCTACTTTGCCAGATGACAAAAGAAGTGCAGAAAAGTACAGACGGCATTCTATGCTGGAATTTATCTGCAAAATGAAAAAAGCAGTGGTTGCAAGCATTTTACACTTTCTTGTGAACATTGTATGTAAAATAAAACCAATTGTAACAGTACATAGTGTTGTCCGTAAATTATTCACATGTTCTCTAAGCAACCACTGTATACAAGAACACTGCGACTGTACGCTCTGTATGCGCCTGTCTGCTTTAGCTTCTGTTTATGTTGTTGGTTTCCGAACTTAGCTCCTCGCATGACAGGTTGGGCTACGCTGGGCACGCACATTATGAAAATACCTGCAGTGCACGTTTTGAGTAACTACTGTCAACCTCTAATGTCAGCTATGAAGGTGAGTGTGGGGATCCTATGGAGCAGCCACATGTAAAGTTAGTGCAAGTGATGCACACATAACAATAGCACAGAATTGCAACGCCGACCGCATTGTTTGCACATCTCAAAAAGTACACAAAAGAAAGCTAATAGTACATACTTGCCAACCCTACCATTCATGCGGTAGGCTACCATATTTCAAGCAATCCTACCACCTACGTATTTTGCTGTCCAAACCTACCCATTTATGGCTGCAGCAGGCCTGTCTGCCTGAGGCCCAGTGGGAGCTAGGAACAGCATCCTCCAGTGTATGGTGGGCATGTCTAATGGCCCATTAATTTGATTGATGTGCTGCTTACCCTTGCATGACTCGTAAAACAGACACACCGTCACTGCACAGAGCACCGTGAGGTAAAGTGGAAACTTCTCGCCTGCGGTTTGTAGAGTTGGACAAAGGATTTCACTGCAAGTGTGACAGTCTCTAGTCAGTCTGGAAAAGGGCATCGCTGTTGCTGCTTGGTTACTCCCATACAACTAAATCTAAGGACAAGTAAGTAAACAGCAGAGTCTTCGGATCTCAAAGAATACCAGTGGTGGTTTCAAAGGTACTTTGGCCGTGTGGGGCTGCCTGAATAATTAACTTCTTGCTCCACGTAATGAAGTTGCGTTTCTCCTTGTGAAAATCATTTTGTCCGCAAATACTGGTACTACAGCTAATTCCGTGCCCTCAAGTGACCATACTTTGCCTTCGATCCACATATTGCTATATTTGAAGACTTGCAATTACCAGTGTTTTGGCATGACAGATGTCATACATTATGCTGCACTTCAACATCTGCGAGAACCCGTTGCCCGTGTTGACAGATTCAGAGATAAGGCCCCTGCACACGTTTTGTGATTACTGCATCAGACGTGGGATATATACATTCCATTTAGTATTGTACTGTTAATAGCAACCTGTTTTCGGTTGCTTTATTGACAGTCAAAAAGGAGGCAATAGAGAAGGTATTAGGGGCGAGTTAAACTCATGGGCTTTCTTTCCCAATGCGTGTCCAAATCCCTGCCCACGCTTTGTAATAGCTATTGTAATTACCTGCTAACAAGAATATATACACTGCTATAATGTTGGATTTTTGACAAACTTTACATTCACAGTCGATTTTTCCAGGCCCCCCCAAAAATGGAAGAGTGAAGAAGCAATGCTTATGTTTTGGGACAGATTTGCTTACATGACAGAGCGGTCTAAAATGCATTTGAAAAGTAGATTTGGCTTGAGACGTGGAAAGCGATAGAATGCTACTACCACATAAAGTAATATTTTAACAAGTCTAAAAAAATTCAAGATACATGATTACGTAATGTCAGACAGCATTTCTTTCTCAACTCCTCTTACTTTTTAATCAGAACATGGATCCTGATTTATTGACATTTTTCACGGTTCAAAGTGACTTTGCACTGCTTAAAAATAACGTTGCACTGCTGACACAAACCCTGATTCATGGAACTGTGCAAAGTGTATTTCTGCAGTGTAAAGTCAGTGCAAAGTCATTTAGTAAGGCAAAAATAACCACGTGCACTGACTTTGAACTGTGCAAATAAGCTGTGAATCGGGCCCTTTCTGTGTTGTGGTGTTTGTTCAATGTCACTCTCACTATTGTGAAGCTTTCTCTCACGCTTTTCCTATGCTCTCTCCTTTTCAGTAGCCCAGCAGGTAATGATGTGTACATGAGGTGGACATGACAGAGCACATGTTGTTGTTCCCTTTAAAAAAGCAGACCAGAAAAGTAAAAGGACAACAGCAAACCAGAAAAACATACTTTACTATTTGTTTTTAAATACTTTTCTAATTCACTGGCTCCCAGCTGCAGGGCACAGTAACAAAGCTTCTGTCTTTTAAACCAATTTCTAAAAATGGTTTCATATAGAATACAATAGCATTGAAGCCTGCAACCTTTGGCTTTCCAGACGTTTTGGACTACAGCTCTCATATGCCCTAGCTATCACTGTTGATGCAGAGGGATATTGGGATTTGTAGTCCAAAACATCTGGAGATCCAAAGTTTCAAGACTCCTGTAGCAGCTCCAGCCACAAACATCCTGTGCATTTCAGAGCTGCCTGTCTGAGCTCTTCCATGCATACTGTTGGTTCAGAGCTCCAAGCCAGTACTCTGTCTCACTACAGCATAAGGGCCTTTCAACCCGATGGGCGTGGGGAACAGAAACTGTCCCATTTTCGCACCCAGCAGTCTCATAACACACCAATATATTTCTCTCTATATTACTTTCATTGTGGGGATTTAAATGTGCACTTTGCAGTGCTTGTTTTATTAGCTGCATTTGCTGGAGCCTTTGCAGGTGCCACTTCCCTTTCCAAATACAAAAGTGTTATCAACTCATTGGGGGTCATTACGACCCAGGCGGTAAGTACGCCAACTTTACCACCATGGTGTAAACTACGTTTACACCATGGTGGATGGCGGATTTACCGCCCCATTCCAAGGTGAGTGGGGCGGTAAATCCCCATTTCCCATTTTACCCTTCCCATTTTTGCCCCATAGGGCATAATGGGAGTGGGGAAGGCGCTAATTACGCCACCGTAAATTACGGTGGCGTAATTAGCACCAAGGCGGTTTAGCGCCATGGATTTTAACGGCTGCTAGAAGCAGCCGTTAAAATCGGAATCAGGCGTTAAGGGTTAACGACGGCGTTAACCCTTAACGCCTGAGTTCTAATGAGGCCCATTGCCTTTTCACACTGCCATACTTTTAAAAAAGTATTTGGCAATTCATATGGCAAAAGTAGGGACGTCATCTGGGCCTTTCCACTCTTTCAGTACAAAGTGGCCATGAGGCTCAGAGAGGCCCGCAGCAACTACCTCATGTTGCAAGTCAGCAATGTAATAAAACAACACTATATTTCCCTCTATGTTACTTTTGTTCAGGGGCTTCAAATGTGTGCTTTGCAGCACTTGCTTTACAATCTGCATTTTCCCATGTGCCCATCACTTAACTTGGGGTATACAGATTTGTTATCACCTATTTGTATGTTAGAACAGCAAAATATGTCTTAATGAGGACAAAGCTGGTCACAGTGCTCACAGCTCACACATTTGGTACATTTCTTTCTCATGTTGTGTCAGAGGCCAGGCACTCCTTTCCTACAATCTCTTCAAGGCCATATGCCAAGTGAAGTAATTTCCTGTGATGTTGTAAGTTCAAAGTTCTCGTGACATAATTGCCTGTGATATCATATCCTGTCATTTCATCGGGTCGAGCTGATTTGACATAATTTCCTGGGATCTCAGCATTATGCTAATTACTATTTTTTAAATGTTAAGATTCCTACACATTTTTTGTCACATAATGTTGGCATCTATGAGATAGGCAACCGTCCTGGACTTATCAGCATAGATGGTTTTGTCCGGTGATTTGCTGGCAACGCCAAAGCATGAAGGTGGTAGGGGTGCTCTCTGAGCATGTGCGGCATTTGAAGATGTTGGTCTGTGTAAACAGAGCACTGCAATGGCAGCAGATAAACATCAACAGTGGCCAGAGTGAGATATTAGCAAGGACTGTTGTCCCTTAGGAAATGTACACTCGGAGTAAATACAAGCGACAGTGGAGCATGGTGTCTGGCAAAAAAGAGTGTCATTTTCAGAGTGAACTACATTTCTTCTCCCACAGTAGTGTGTCTAGTACTGCTGTACCTTCCATGCTGCATGTCATTATCACCTGGGTCTCTGCGGGAGCGATGAAGTCTTCCGGACCCCTTCCCGGATTAGTAGAGTGGTACTACAGGTACCCATTGAGAGAGAGAGGTGAGATGCTTAGTCTACCTGGATTTGGACCCTGAACCCTCTTTCTCCCTCCTCCCCGTGTGTGTACTGTGATGGTGAAGTGTAGGAGTATGGCTCACCTTTAGGATAGATTAGGCAAACTCTCCATCCTGAACTAGGCAGGGGTGCTGTGTCTCTGACACCCTTGGATCGGTACTTCGTTAGATCCTGGGTAAGTCTCTGTTCTGCCACTCACTGTATTCCTTCGCCCAGTGATAATATAGCTGAGTTCGGATTCCAGATGCTTCACTGGTGCAGTTTGCAGGTAAGTTCTGATTTTCCAGTTGCTTCACTGAATTGGGTTCATTTTCAGGTAAGTTCTAGTTCCAGTTGCTTCACTGGATCGGGTACATTTGCAGGTAAATTCTGGTTATTCTGCGTGTCCGCTGTGAAGTCTTACTATGCGGCGAGTCCTGCACGTGGTAGAAAATTGTGGATACCAATTCTAATCCTGTTCTTTCTTCACAGGTTGTTTTCAGAATAGTCTGCTGAAAAAGACTTGCTCAAGAACTCTGAATGCGGCCTTGAGGTCTCCAAGAAGATTCGGGTAAGTGATGCTGCTGATTGCGTGTGCGCTTGCAAGAAGAAGTTGGTTTGCAGCACAAGCACTTACTGGTACTGACTTTCTTGTGTTTTCTTTCTCTTCCAGATGCTGAGTTCCAGCACATGCGCGCGGATGAAGCCGAGGTAGGCAAAGGTCGAGGATCGCGATGAGCATGTTGCTCGAAGCCACAGTTGCAACACGAAACACGGGTCTGCCTTTGGGCGTGGCTTATATAGCCAACCACGCCCAGAGGCTAGAACATGCTACAGTATTCACAGGATTCACAGGGGCCATCTTGAGGGTATCGGAAGTGTGACTGAGCCAATAAGATTCCCCCAAGGGGGCCGGGGCCTACTGTGAAATTGTTCTGACTTGAGAGTCGTGTAGACCGAAGATACCTCCGTCCTCAAGTGACGCACAGGGAAACCAAAAGTACACCCTGTGCAACCTTTGGGGCCATAGGTGGGAGATGTCCCTGCCTGGATCCATGGAGCCTCGAGAACCACAAAGCCACTGTAGGAAAAACGATATTAAGTACCAGGCAATAACAGTAATGCAATGCAGTGTATAACAAGTTCAAAGGGTCTTACCTATCCAATGGGTCAAAATGCGGTAAACCTAGTGGTGGTTTGAGACTCAAGTGCGTGGCAGCCCCAAGTCCTGCAGGGACCAGCGCTGCTTGTGGTCGCAGGCTAACCCACCTGAGCGAAGGGTTTGGTTGCGTAGCGTAACTGCCAGAGAACAAGAACGTAGCCAAAGTACTTTCAAGTGTCCAAGGGAAATCCAAGTGCAGTGTGAAGGACGGTCCAAGAGTTGGCAACGAGGTAACAGTTCCAAGGTGACAAAGCAAAAGGGAAATCCAAAGAAGTCCAGGTGAGTAATCCGAGGTCAAGGTATTTCCAGGAAGCTAAACAAGACGTAACGCCAAACAGGGTCCAGAAGACAGCTGAGAAGCGAGGACTGTTTCGCGTATCAAGTGTTTTGTATTGGGCGCTTCCTAGTCATGTGACGCATACTGCTGTCACGTGACGGACTATGCGAACCACGTGATCTGGTAGAATCAGCTGGGCGATGCGGAAGCGTTCTGCCGATCCTCCTAGCGTGCGATCTCCATGGCAACTGCCAGTGTAAAAAGGGATGTAGGCGAGTCTGCACATTGCATCTGGCACACGGTAATCGGTCCTGCGGGGCAACCAAAGCACGTGAGTCTCGATCCCGGGAAATGTTGTGCGAGTGGGAGGAAGGTGTAGCGGAAATGCTAGCGGTGTTCTGGGGTGTGTGTGGATGAGTGACAGAGAGCCTAACAGAAATGTACCTGATTGCGAGAGTGTGGAAAAGGAGTGTTGGATGCCTGCAAGGCGTGTTTAGTCTGCCAGGCTCTAACCCATCTTGCCCCTGCCTGCTTCGCAGTATATATGACACTGGATGGGGGAGATAAGAATAACAGCATACTGATTTGGCTGAACATATTTCTATCACCAATTATGTAGCGCAAGGTCATTCTAAAGTGCTCCTTTTCTTATAAAGGGATATGTTTTCTTTCCAAAGCATGTCTGTAAAGCAACCATTGTATACACATGTATGTGAAGTAAACCTTCAATTATAGGTGGGTAGCTGTGTACATTAGCCATATGTCACTTGTGTGATGGTAATGAACTCCTTTGATGTAGCAATATCTTACTTCACTCCCTAAGCAAAGGGTGTGATCCGGGGCAACCCATGCCAAATGCAAATAGTGACATGTAAACGGCAACAGGTGTAATAAAGTGCACCATATTTAACTGCACACATTTCAGGTCTCCTCTGGTGCTCTACCAAGTCTAAAATATCCTCCACAACCATTCTGTAATGGTGACCACCCATAGGAGAGATGCAGATTTGAAAGGGTGTACAATGGAGCAACGTATGGTTATAACAACTTACCCAAACAAGCAAAGAACAAAGAACGTACTCCATAAATTTATTTGTGGAATCCATATACCAGTATGACAGTGTTTGCGTGCGTGGCTGCATTGTGTTGTGGTTGTTGTGGCCAAGGCCTAGCCTCTTGGGTGCATGCGGAGGCCTATGGCCACAACCACCACAACACAATGCAGCCATGCATGTGAACATGTGGCCACATACCACAAACATAACACAGGCACCAGCACCCCTGCCCAACCCTGCAACATAATACAACCATGCAGACAAACATGTAGCCACTTACCAGAACCCACAAACATAGCAAAACCTCTGTTACCCCTACCCACTTACGATCACATACAATTATTTTACTTCCAACCAAAACACAACATCTTGGAAACATTGCCCCTGCATCCCCAACTGTACTAAGTACTGATAACCAATACATCATAATACAATAAAGTACTCAGTCATCTGGCCAATGGGCACAACCCAAACACATAATCCATCCTCTGGAACCCTATCCATATGTTAACAGACAGTATTGCAACACTTCACCCAGTGGACACATTACAGGACTATTGACTCCTTCACCTCCAGGCATGGACCGAAAACTGTAGGATGTGCTAACAATCACCACTGCATGCAACCAACAATGTGTACACTGTGCACAAACGCCGCACAAAAGGCAACAGTGTGAAACTTACTTGCAACCAGTGGGCATACTGTTTGGTGCAAGGGCTCCGCCCATGCACCGAAGCCGCTAGGTGCTTACCACAGTCAACAGAGCACACTACACCCTATGGAAATATCCTGGTATCCTCTGCAATGCACTCCCCATCCCCAATTCAGCCTCCCTGCAGTCACCACAGAAGCTGGTCGCCTGACGAGCTACCCGCGAATTGCTGCAGTACTCGCGGACACCGCTCCCACACCACCACCTTCTTCCACCTAAATAGATACATCATATGAACCACTTTTCACTCGCCCACCCTTTTCACCACCAGATGCCGCAAACGATGTTTTCCAGCCCCTTTAGGCACTGCTGTATCCTCTGATACAACATGGCAACGTTTCTCAAAATTATGACGCACATCACGCTTCTTTCCGGCGAACCACCGGCCGCGTCCAATGTTCGCCAACATCACACCACACTCCAGGCCAATGAGACTGTTGACCACGGAGAAAACGGGGAAATGGGACTGCGGAGCAGTGCCAGATATCACTATTTTTTTGAGACATACATTTCAACTGTTTCTAAAGACAGTACTGGATGGATTTTCACCAAATTGACAAAAGCACGCTTTAGGAACCATCCGCTACTCCTGGCCCAAATTGGTGAAAATCCGTCCAGAGGTTTGGCCTGTAGGCGTGCGCAAAGTTTCTGTCCATTCAGTCTATGAAAAAAAAGAAATGTACACGGCCCGCGGTAGCGGCCGTGTAGTTATGGCTAAGTTGCTAAACTCATAGGAAGACCATTTTTCCAGTGGCTTATAACTTCGCTCCCCTTGGAGGAATCCTCACCAAACTGCTGCAAAAGTATATGGCCCGCTCTGAATTTTTTCGGTGAGTTTGGTGAGGTTTTGTGCAGGGGGGGGTAAAGTTATAGAGGGGTTCAAAAACATATTTTTTTACATAGACTGAATGGGGAAAAACTTTGCGCACGGCTACAGGCCGAATGGCTGGATGGATTTTCACCAAATTTGTAGCAGGAGCGGGGGTTTGAGTCAGAAAGCGTGCTTTTGTGTGTTTGGTGGAAATCCGACCACTACTTTTGTTGAAAAGAACTGAAACGTACATCTAAAAAAATGAGTGTTCCATGGACATAAAGCTCATTGGCTTGCAGTATGCCGTGCTGTCGATTAACTTTGGATGCGGCCGGTGGTTGGCTGGAGAGAAAGGTGCTGTACGTCAAAGCATTTTGGGAAACGCTGCAATGGTGTATCAGAGTATGGTGTTTTGGTGTGTGTGCCAAGCCCCTAAGGCATTGTGTTCATGGCTGGGCCTCTATGTATGTAACAGTGTGGCAACTAAAAATAGTCATATCTGCTTCTGCTCCGGCGTCCCATTTCCCTGTTCGCTGTGCGGCCACATTTTTTATTGCACTGCAGTGTGCAGTGACGTGTTGTGCGTCAATAGTTGTCCATAACGCCGGCATGTTGTATCCGAGGACAATGCAGTGGCGAAAGGGCCTGGAAAACACAGTTTACGGCATCTGGTGGTGGGAAGAAGGGACGGAAAGGGTGGGGGAGTGAGAAGTGCTTCATGTGATATATCTCATTAGAAGAAGACGGTGGTGTGCGAACGGTCTCCGTGCATACTATGCCAATTCTCGGTTACCTCAGCAGGCAGCAAACTTGTATGGTGATTGCGGGCAGCCTTCGTTATGGCATGACAGCTCCGGCGGCAATCTCTTTCTGTGATGAGCGGTGGCAAGCTGAATTGCAGAAGGGGAGTGCATTCCACATGACATGAACCTTTAAATGTAGCATGTACTATGGTGTGTTGTGTGTGATATGTCTGTAGCCCCATTGATGCATGGCTGGAGCCCTTGCACAGAAGAATATGTCCACTGGGTGCATGTAGGTGCCACATTGTTCTTTTGTGTGTGTGATTTGGCTGAATTGCAGACATTGTTGGTTGCATGGGTGTGGTGATTGTTAGCACATCACACAGTTGTCAGTGTATGGGTGGAGATGCTGCAGTGAGCAGTCGTGCAGTGTGTCCACTGGGGGCACTATTGGAATAGTGTGCATATCGATGAAGTTACAGTTGAACTGGCTCTTATATGTTTTTTGGTTGGTGTTTCTACTCATATGGCGCTGGTGCATTTGATTGTATGCATTCACTTCATCCACTCTGCTGAGCGTAATATATTTGGTCCACACAATTTTGTTTTGTGTCTTGTTGGTGATTTATTAAGGTTTTGTTAATATTAGAAAGTGCCGACACGTGTTTCGACCATAAACAGGTTCTCATATGTGTCTGGGTAGTCTGCATAGCACAGATTAATAAGTGTTGCAGTGCACTATGCAGTATTGCTTGTATGCATGTAGTAGAGTGTTGGGAGGAGGACCAATGTTGTGAAGATTGTGTTGTTTGGCTGGCATTATTACAATGCCTTCTGAATGGAAGTGGGTAGCGGTGCCAAACACTGTGGTATATTTGTGCATTATGGTAAGTGGAACAAGTTTGCTTGCATCCCTGCTTTAGTTTGCGGAGGTTGGGTAGAAGTGCTGGTGCCTATGTTGCCTTTCTGAATTGTGGCACATGCCTACATGTTTGCCTGCATGGCTCTGTTATGTTGTGGTGGGTTTGGTTAAGGCCTAGACTGTGGGGTGCATGGCCGAAGGCCGTAGGCCATAGGCCATGCACCCAACAGCCTAGGCCTTCATCACAGCCACCACAGTATAATGCAGCCATGCACTTGTCACTCTGCATGCATTTGAGGTTGGTGGCTTTTACGCAATTGTTGTGGAGGACATTGTAGATTTGGTAGAGCAGCAGAAGTGAGCTTCTATGCGTACATTAGCATACAGTGCACATCCTTGCCCATGTTGCACAATACGGAGCCACATGTCACCATTTGTGTTTGCTTTGGTTAGGCCCTTATAAAACCCTTGCTTTAGGTAGTGCTGTAAGATATTGCAGCATGAAAGGACGTGCTCAGCAGCACACATGTACAATATGGCCAATGTACACAGCCTCCTACATACCGTTCCCCACACATGCACCCAACAGCCTAGGCCTTCATCACAACCACCACAACATAATGCAGCCATACAGTTGTCACTCTGCGTGCATTTGAGGTTGGTGACTTTTACACAATGGTTGTGGAGGACATTGTAGACTTGGTAGACTAGCAGAAGTGAGCTGCAATGTGTACATTAGCATATAGGTGTACATCATTACCCCTGTTGCACAATAGGGTGAACAGTCCTCTCTTGGAGCAGTTGCAGAGGGTGTATAGTAGAAGCAGGCAAATGACGACCGAGGCTGTTGCAATAGTGCAGCCTACAGAGAACCACAGCTATGGAGACAGTGAGGTTTTCGGACCTTGCTTACGTTGCTAATATACATTCAGTGCTGGTTTTGAAGCCACATTTTTACAATTTCTGTAAAACATGGGTTAGTGGGGAAATAAATTCGTACTATTGTCGGAAGGAAAGAAGAGAGTTCCTGTTGCGATGTTACAATGGGTGATATGGGTTAATGGAAATGTTGCAAGCATATGCAATTGACGTGTCATTTCATGGCAGTGGATGGGAGAAAAAAAAGTAACATTTTTAAGAATGGAATAGACGCTCAGTGGCACATACCATGCGCACAGGTACTTATAACAGAGTTGTATACATTTTGCACAAATAATATTCATCCCTCCAGTTTGTGGTGATAGGTGCTCATGTGGATGAATGCTGATGCACATATTTTGCATTATTTTACTTTCTACTGGACGTGCTTTACAATAACACGCCACTTGGAGGCTTAATGTGCACCGATACATATGAAGTGTTGTACAGAAGGGACAGTGTATGATGCTAACGTCTTGAATGCCATTAGTGGATGCGTGTGTGACTATTTAACAGTCCCCAATGAGGAAGTGATGGACAGGAACTAGTGCACAGGGAAGAAGGAGTCCTCCTGCTTTACTGGGGTGCGGCCCTCACGGTACTTGGGGAAGCGTACGTGCCACATTCTGCGCTTCTCACTATGCTGACCAATGGAAATGGGACTGTGGGCATTGTCCAATCAGGTGCTCAGGGTGTGCATCACAGGCAAGGGCACCAATAGGGAAAAGGACTCCTCCTGCTTCACTGGGGCACGGCCCTCGCGGTACTTGGGGAAGGGCACATGCCACATTCTGCGCTCCTCACCTTGCTCGCCAATCGAAATGGCACTGAGGGGATTGACCAATCAGGTGCTCAGAGTGTGCCTCACAGGCAAGGGCAGCAATAGGAAGAAGGACTCATCCTTCTTTACTGGGGCGAGGCCCTCACAGTACTTGAGGAAGAGCACATGCCACATTCTGCGCTCCTCACCTTGCTGCCCAATGGAAATGGGACTGTGGGGATTGTCCAATCAGGTGTTCTCTGTGTGCGTCACAGAAAAGGGCGGCAATAATCTTTTTCATTACTTTGTGTAGTGCTGCTGGCAAACATGGCAAGACGCACCGTTTTCATCGTGGGTGATGCCTTTGTGCAAGATCTGTTCCTGTATGCCCTCCAAAAAGGCTTTTGTGGCAATTTGAGTGGTGGCTTTGTGGTGCAGTTTAGAAGCGTGCTGTTTCGCCGGTGTGCTTGCAGAATGTCGACGCATGGCCACTTCCGCAACTGTTAATGTTGTGGTTGTGCACTTTGGAGCCTTCTTTTTGGGTTCCACGCCTTGTTCACTTGTGTACCGTCAACTGAAGAAGATGATGAAAGTAGTGCAGCGCATTTTTCCCACTGCCAAGGTGCTTTTCTCATGTATACCACCAAGAATAGTATGAGACTATTCACCAAGAATAGTATGAGACTATTCCAATGATTCCTGTCGCCAGCCAGAGGTTGGAAGGGTCCTCATCAACAGAAGCATGTGTGACTTCTTGAGTGCTGCTGTGAGAATGAGAACATTGGTTCTCGATATATACACCTTTCAAAGCAAATGGCATGTCTTTGTCGACCAGTGGCAATGGGATTTTGTTTCACAATCTACAGGCTGCACTGAAGACTGTATTGTAAGATGTGAGCTGACGTACAAAACACAAAAATATGTATAAAAACCACAACAAATGGTGTTTCTTTGGAAGCACCTTTTTTTTTTAAAAAGGCTTTTTTCAGAGCTGCCTCAACTAATGACGTCCCCTACCCTGGTTGAAATGTATTCCCCCACTCCAGTGCACGCACAGCATGAAAAGTATGCGGATATTGCGATAGTTGCAGGGTTGCACGTGTTACATACGCCCCTTTTGCAGATGACGGCCGTAGAAATGGGCCTGTAGAGGCTACGGGATTGGTAGATAAGGTTTCTGGGTGTGGTTTGTACGCACAGACTGTGGAACACGGTGGACTTGTCGACAGAAATGCAGAGGGTGCGGTTATGGCTGTGTGTTTCATGAGCCACAGCGTACAGGTTTTGGGGGAGTTCTAAATACATTGATTGAAAGTGAATGGAAAACACTGTGCAGTGGCTGCTCATTTTGGAGTCTATCATGTGGATGTGTACTGCTATGGAGTACCTACAATGAAGTGACTGATTTTGGTTTGTTTGTGTGACACTTTGGTGACGCGCGATCATGCCAACATTATTGTTCTTCATTATGGAGGGAAAATTGCACAGCATGTTACACGAGTTTCAGTGCTGTTTGCGATGAAGGATGCACTTGCCCAGTGCATGCGTCTGTTTCCTATCTCCTGCATAACTTTCTATCGCATTATGCAGACACTGATCTGGCTGTGTTATTTTTCATTTGGTCCGCAAATGGAGAAAGTGCAGTACATTGGGAAGAAGTCTATTTGTGCCTTTCTACGACATGTGCCAATGGCATACTTCACACATGGGAATATGACGTTTCACAGCACAAACAGTTTTCCCCACCAATAACGTTCATCTTACTATTCTTGCCATCCCGATTTTTGCATGCCCTATGCAAATTGCCTTGCTGCCCTTCTTGAAAGTAGCAGAATAATGTTTGTACTAAGTGTTGCACACTTACACTCTTTAAAACGCTTTGCAACACGTAAAGAAACCTTTTTATACAGCAAACTCGTTTCTACCCGATTCCACTACAGTGTTTTTCCAAAGTGCCACACCTCCCTTGATTTTGCGCACATTGTGTGGAGCGTATACAGTGCGCCCCGCCCTGCATCTGTTTATTGGCAATTCCATTGTTCAACTCTGAAAGGAGCTTTCTTTATTTCCCTTTTTTCCTTTCCCAGTTAATTTCTATTTATTTTGGTCTTCTAACACCCGCCACAGAAGGAACAGCAGGCAGGGCCCGGTACGGTAGGGGCAGCACCTGCCTGGATACCATAGGGGACGTGCAGAGAAATGAAAATATTGGGTGGCCCTCACCTACATAGGCGCCAGTCATTGTCATGCTCCCAGACGGACCCTTCCCACGCACTTCCAAGTACCTTCCCTCTGTAGAGTAGCGCATTGCAGTACTTGCACAATACAATGCCCTTTGCCGGGTAAGGGTCTGTAGCGCGGCATATGGTCTGCAAAGATGTTTTAGAGCTCTACTGCCCTACAGGAGTGCCCCTGTTGTTGGCCGCAGCAGATGTGGAAAATGCTGTACATGAAATTACCCTACTGCATTGTTGGAAGGGCAGTAGACTGCCCACTGGTCCATTGTGCTTCCATTTCAGTTGTCGTCACGTGCAGTACAAACACTTCATGCTATGCCATTAGCCGTAGGAGTGGCATTCATGGAGATGCATACATTCTGGAATACAAGAATGTTTACAACAATGCGAAACACAGCTTCATTACGTGGAGCATGAAGATAATTATTCAGCACGACCCATGCGGCTACAGTACTTTTCTAACCACCACTGACATTGTTTGCGCTCTGATCATTCTGCTGTTTCCTTACTTGCCTTTACATGCACTAGTATGTGCATGACCAAGCCGCACCAGCTTTGCCATTTTTCAGACTCACTACAAACTGTCACACCTGCAGTTACATGTTTTCTTCAACTGTACGACCCGCAGGCGACCCCTTGACACTTTCCATCAAAGTGCTCAATGCAGAGACGCTGTGTCTGTTTCACGGGTCATGGAAAGGCAAGCAGCACATCAATCAAATCAATGTGACATTTAACACGCCCTTGTTACACTGGAGGTTGCTGTTCCTTGTTTACCAGTGGGCCTCATACAGCCAGGCATGCTGCATCCATACATTGGTGGGTTTGCAGAGCCACCCACGTAGTTGGCAGGAGTACTTGAAATGCGGTAGCCTACTGTATGAATCCGTAGGGCTGGCGACGGGGGCAGTGTTACCAGCACAAAGAGGATGCCCTATGCATGGGTATAGCTGTACAACGGATAAACGTGCGCTCCCACAACTATTTAAACGTGCATTAGAAGATGCGGCCATGCAGCCACTAATGGAGCCCTACGGATACGTGCAGTGTGATTGCACATATGCCGGCAAGGTCCAGTCTCCCTAGGAAACGTCCATATTGCTCACCTGCAGTCATCTTGGCCAATACTGTGAGGCACAGATTCACCATGCAATGTTAACACAAAAAGAGAAACCACTCAAGCACTCACCAACACTCACCATGTACATCTGTAATTGCTAAGATACACCCACACTATTAGGAAAAGGAAGGGGTAGCACAAATGGATACATACACCAGATAATTTTGCCTTTCCACAAGTTCATCATGAGGGCAGCCAAGGAATCAGTGACAAACAGTTGTTAACGGGACGTTATGGTTCCGTTGCAGTACCAAACAGGTATCATCTTTACAGAAAACACTATGCTAAATCAACGTTCCAGTTACAGTGCCCTACTAAAAACCTATGAAATTCACTAACAAAAAAATTGTTAAAGGGACGTTATGATTAAGTTGCACTACTACAAATCTATCCCCTTTACTGAAAAAACTATGCTAAAGGAAGGGTTTGGTTACAGTGGGCTACTAAAAACCTATCAAATTCAGTGAAAACATGTTGGTGAAGGGACGTTATGCTTCAGTTGCCCTAAGAACAACCTAGCAACTTCAGTGCAAAAACATTTGTTACAGGAACGTTACAGCTACTTTGCACTAACAACCTATTCATACTATGCTTACAAGTAAAACCGAAACCCCCCAGAAATGCACCAGTTGTGGTAAGCTAAGCAACCATAACTCGTGCCACCACTGTGCACTGCTAAGACGAACACCCATGACATCAAAGATGACATCATATATGTCATAACCAGACTCTTCCTTTAGCATAGTAGGTTTGTAGTAGTGCAACTTAACCATAACGGCCCTTTAACAAAGTTTTTATATATATATATATATATATATATATATATATATATATACTGTTTGCTTGATTCTGAGCTCTTTGTAAAATAAGAAAAGAGCAATTCCATAAAGGACAAACCTTTTCTGACAAAAAACAAAACTTTTCTTATTTTGTCCATATGTTATAAACATATGCACATATGGAGCAAGTAAGATGTGTCCTTCCATCACACAATGACACTGTAGTGACACGCCTGTGGTGTCTGCGCATTCTGTCCCACGTAACCACAGGACGCTGCTCATGGTGAGTGAGGTGCACACATACAGCAGAGTTAGAGAGAGACAGGACACCCATCTCCCTGTTGCATGGCACCCCTGCAAGGGGCCATGGTATCTTCCAGTGTGCTCTGGTATGGTCACATGGTTACCCATGTGACCAACTAAATAAAAGGTCCGAGCCGCTTCCGGCTCGGGAGTCAAGACCAACGAGACTCCATGGTGTGTGTGTTTGTGTCAGCGCCATGCTGGCGCCTCGTCACGTGTGATGGGCCCAAGGACGGGGCCCAGCTCCAGGATGGTGCCCCTGCCGGGCAACGCCGTCCGGACGGTGCCCCTGCCGGGCAACGCCATCCCTGTGTGTTCCTTGGGTGCCCCCAGAGCCGGGGCCGCGGTAAGCCGGTTGTCACCCGGCCATGTGCGGAGCTCCGGTGTCCCCAGAGCGGGTGGGATGAACCCCCACCCTGAAGGCAAGCGTCCCCAAACAGCACGATCCTCCCCGCAATGAGAGACAATGAAGGACTCTCCCAAAATGGGAATAAGGCCAAGACAGAGTGCGGGTGAGCGTAAATGGGAGTTTATCAATCAGAATTGGGCATGCAAAGAACTCTGCAAACTCCGAGAGCGCTCTGTCTGACAATAGCAAAGACAGGCGTATATATTTACAAAAAACGTCATAAGAACCTACACACTATAGGGGGCACAAGTTCAATGGGATTGGGTGGCGACGACTAACTATAGGTACTGCTGCGATGTGGTTGGCTTTGGCTGGAAGATGTCACTGGTCAGCCTCGTGGGTTGGGCTGGGCCTGGCAGGTCGGCTGAGTTCATCCGGACGGTGTTGTTGTGCCATTGTGGCCAGTGTCAGAGATGAATGTCTTTTCCTGACTTGGTTGCCCTATGCCATGCACACCGCAGTCATTCAGTCATTTCAATATTATTCTCTTTAGTAAATCTTCCAATAGGTTATACTACAGGTTAATGCAACACAGGAGGAATGTACCTTGTGAGGGGTCTGGAGGTAATACGTCAGGACATGGTTACCAGTGTCCTGTTGACCGGGGCCATAGGTCGAGGGGCTAAGCTTCAGGGCCTGGGACGGGCGGTACAGGTCTTTCTGCCTTGTTAGAAGTTGTTATGGATGTTCCGCTGTGTGTTGTCAAAGTGTTGGGTGTCCTGATTGCACAGGGCCATAAGTCTGAGATGGTCCGGTGGGTTGTGGGGTTTACGAGGGGGCGCGTGTGTTCAGGCAGAGGTTTACTGCTGAGCTGTAAATAATGCAGGTGGCGGGCCGCGGCCTTGGGTGCTACAGAGGGGATTACAAATCTTTGAAGCGGCTCCAGTCTGGTTGGGGGAGGTAAAGCAGTGCGGCGCGGCCTCTGCTTTCATGCCTTGGCAGCCTTTGCAGGGTGGGAGGGGGAATGGCCTTGCACGTATTTCACAAAGGTATCTCCCTCTTGTGTTGCCGATTTTAGGTAAAGACATCACAAACATTTGAACACTCTATAATACTTATTCAAATCAATACAAAACATGCATTTAAACTTTGCTGGATGTGTCTCGATTATACCCAGTCTGAGCACCTTATTCATACATTATGTTTTAACAACTACAGTATTTAGTTATATGCATATATATTTGCAGTAAGTGAGGTAGAATTAGGATTGGTGGAGTACATAGAAAGTAACCCGCCACTGTTCGTGACGGTGGTGGCACATGTGGGGCCTAGACATGCACACATGACAAGCGCCTTCTCGTGCATCCTTCACATAAGCCCTCTGTATGGTTACATTCGTCTTCTCATGTCCTCTAGCAGCATTAGTTCAGTTATGGCGCAAGCCCATAGAGTGCAAGTTTCCCAGTGATACACGTAACAAATAGATCCCTGGTGCGTTCCTTTATTATTAGCACTCAACTGCAATGGTGTGGGCCCGCCATCGCTTATATCATGGAAGCATGCTTTCTTATGTTTATACATTTTACAGGCTTTTGTAATATAAGGGATTTTGTGGAAGAAAGCATACTTTGCGAGTGGTCTTGACATTAATATATAAAGACTGTCTGCCATCTGATGACCATTTTACTGTTCTTTTCATTTCCCAGGCCTGCTGGCCGGGTCATGCTGGGAGCGATGATACACTGCGGGAGGTGAACTGTTACAATGTTAGTGTATTACGCTAGCTCATGTCCGTCTTGTTCGTGGGAACGTGCTCGCAGCGGATCTGCCAGGGTGCTGCGGCGACAGGGATGACTGAGACTCTCCAAGGGTGGGGGCCGCGCTACAGTGCGCTGAGCTCACACCATCTTTACCAGACAAAATGGTTTCTGGGCCTAGCTAAATTTTAATACATGTGGGCAATCAATACGTGTGGGCAATGTCTCCAGCGGGTGAACCCTCCACCACCTGGGCCCGGGTGGCATGAGGGGACGCCCAATGAGCCATAGCCCTCACCTGGGGAGAAAACGCAGGCGAGGGTGGTCTCCTGGACCAGTCCTCCCCTACATTTCCCCCCTTTCGTTACTTAAGTAACGAATTCTTTAAATCTTCTATCCTCCTACATTCTGCTTCGTCCATCACTGCCTCATCCCATGCAGGAGTTCCTTTGATGGGCATCCATGCTCTGCACACCCCCCTTAAGCTCTCACCTCTCCTGGCGTATTCATCTGGAGTACACGTTAGATATATACATCCACCATCTCCTTCCAAATCTACCCAAACTTCCTCGTACCATTCTAGTATACGGGGCTCTTTGATGGTGGTGTGCCACAACTTATCTACAATATCCTTATCGTGGTACATAGGCACCAGTTGGTACCTGGGTGTGTTATCTATCCCTGTTTGTACTTGTGCTTCTTGCATCGTTTTTATTGTATCGTGTGAGTTGCCCACTGTCACCATCATCATTGCACCATTTGGTACTGCGTTAGCACAAACTCGAAGACCCACCTGGCACAGGCAAAACATTAAAAGGAGGAACACCACAGCTGGCATCAAAAATTTCATAGTTGTTCCAAGCCATGAGGGGACCCAGGAGAAGATGTTATCGAACCATGTACTGTCTTCTGCACCACCTTCCATTTTCATTTTTTCTCCTAGGTTGTGGACTGCTTCGATCACATGGGACAGGGAGCCGTTCTCTGCGTCTTCAGAAGGTACGAAAGTGCAGCAGACACTTCCTATTTTTCGGCAAACACCGCCGTCCATCGCCGTCAACAGGTCCAGGACATACCTGTTTTGCATGGTCATCAGTCGTAAAGCTCTTAGTTCCACCTTTATTATGTTGAACCCTTCTTCAGTGTCGTTTGCCAGCTGAATCAATTCCCAGCGGGTTATCTGGAGCCATTTTGTGTTTGCCCTTGCTTGGACACTTGAGACGAGCGAGGCAAAAAATGTTTCTGCTGAGCTGAATAATCGATATTTGTCTGGGATCTGAGCCAATAGTTCTGATGATGCCTTTGATATGTAATTTGATGCTCGTCTGTTACGGGTCAGCACCTCTCCCTTGCTTCCGGAAGACAGGACATACATTTGTGACTCTGCAGTTGGTTGAGCCACACTCTGTTGCATGTGTTCCTGTGTCTTTTTGCTCCCATCGATGTGGCTTTCTGTTATCACCATTAGGGCTGAGTGCAGAGTGGCCATTGAGCAGCTGCCACTCCATGACGGGGGAGGTGTAGGTATGCCTGGTTGCCGCATACCCAGTACGTGTCCATAAGGGCCGCAGTCCCTTTTCTTAGATCTGGGATGGTGAGGGTCTTGTTACAGCTCTTGTTTGTTCCCATGGAGGTCCTCCCTTCTCCTTTAAAACACAGTTCATAGTCCATTTCGCTCTGTAGTTTGAAAGGTTTTTCGATGGCGGTTACCCAAGTTAGTTTTGAAATGTGTTCTTTCCATACTGGTGTACATGTTTCTTCTATCCACTGCAATTTCTCCGGTGCCACACCTCTCAGTGCTTCCACTTTGCACACTACTTCTTCATCCTTCCGCTTGTTATCAGAAAAAAGTGTCCCTTCAATTACAAAAAATGGTTCTTTCAGACATACCACCCCTGCCGTTTTTGGGTAGCACGTTTTCTCGTTCTGCAGCATTTGAAAAGTCACTTCATGTGCCTGGAAGGTGTTCTTAATCCTGCATAACGTGAGATGAAGGAGACATTGGGCATCTATAATTGGCAACTCTTTGGGTAACAATACTTTGGGTGTAACTGATGCGTGAGGGATGAGGGAGCAGACATAACAGCTCTCGTTTGTTGTTTGTTTAGCTGTGGCACTCATATCTGCATACCACTTATTTGTTTGGTGGGGGTGTCGTGGGTCTTCCATCTTATCTAGACCTAGCCCATAGTACTCATCATACTTCCTCCTCCCTGCTTCCCTCTTCCGTCTGTTGTTCTTGTTCCTCATGTACTTCCCAACTCCCTGGGCAAGGGACAAACTAGACCCCCCTTTCTCATTCCCGCCCCCCTTGGCCCATGCATCAGATAATATTTCGTGTATTGCTAGTAGCTTTTCCTCTTCCTTCCTGACGTTATCTGGCAGGTTGTTTTTTAGTATGGGGGCAGGCTGGCTGGTGGGGGTGTTATACAACCATGATATGGCAGACGGGTTTCGGTCATTTAAACTGTGGGCATTGTAATTAGATACCCCTGGTGGAGACACTGTGTTGTTCTGCATTCCACCTTGTGGCTTTTTTCTTTGTAAGATGACAGCACTGGATGGTGTGGTATGATACCCCCATACAAGTTTAGTTCCGTCCCATATCAAAAAATCACCTTCCCTTGTATTGACCCTTGTAGTTGTATTGGGCCCAGTAGTGCTGTTAATCCCTCCCCCCTCGTTCATCTCGATAGAGATGAACGCTACAAACCAATATGTAACCAGGCCAAACATTAGCATAAAAAACAATGTGATGCACACAGATAATCCACACTCATACGAATATCTGCATCTCTCATGTACTAATTCTCTCATTCTACTAATTCTATCCGTTGCAGGCTGCCCGTTAGATGCCATGGAAGCTCCTGTTTGAGATATAAAAGTGCATTAAGTGCATGCATGTAAACATTTTGCTAGCACCATCAGTGCCAATATATATTTGACGGGGAATGGAAGCGGGTGGGGATGCGGGAAGGGGTATTCACAGACAAGGGTGTATACAGGCCATAATTTGGTCATTCCATTAATTATATACAACTGAACAAGATAAAAGAGAGAACACATTTTTTTTTTTTTAAGTATCCTTATCAGTTATTCTCCCATTCAAGTCCACTACCAACACACACACACAAGTTCATATTCAGACATTCTGCTCAGTTGCATCGTTTGCTGTTGTCTGTGCCTCCTCATCTACCTCCTCTTGTACATTGCTATATGCCTTTCGTACATCGGTCAAGTGCACCCAGTACCTCAAGCCCTTCACCTTCACTGCCGTGGGCGTGCAAAATATTACCTCGTATGGGCCATGGAATCGTGGTGCATTCCACCGACGCACAAAGCTTCTGACATAAATTGAGTTGCCTGGCATCAGCTGTAGCTGTTGCTCTGGCTCCGTGACAGATCCTGTTACGTTTCCCTCTTCTCTAGTGAAGGGTGGGGAGAGTTGCTTTGATATCACGCGCGCTGCCCTTGTCAATTTACTTAAATAGTCTGTGAACTCATCTTCCAATATTGCGGCGCTTCTGTGAGCATCTGAGTGTTCGCGCAGTGGAGAGTGTGCTGTGTTCATTCGTCTCCCTGTCACGATCTCGTGCGGGGACAAATGGTGGTCTTTGCTTGGCTGATTTCTCAATTCAAATAGCGCAGGGGGTAGACAGTAAATCCAATTCTTCTTCAATGAAAAGCATAGTTTTGATAACCTGCCCTTTAACAGTCCGTTCATCTTTTCCACTACGCCATTGCTTTGAGGATGATAAATCAAACACAATTTATGTTTTATTCCCAATAATGTAGTGACTTCCTTGAAAAGCTCATTCACAAAATGAGTGCCGTTGTCTGAGCGAATCACGTCACAAATTCCCCAGCGCGGGAACACTTCCCTTACTAGGAACTTGGCGGCGCTTTTGGCATCAGGTCGCGCACAGGGTCCTGCTTCCACCCACCTTGAAAATGGGCACACAACCACGATCATGTACCGCGCGCCATTACACCTTTCCCCCATGTCTGCGTAATCTATATGCAGTTCTCTGAATGGGCCAATGGGTTTAGGAATTGTTCCCCGGAGAGTACGTAATGTCATTCCTGAATTGTATATTTGGCATGTTGTACATTCCATTGCCAATCGAGACACATGCTCCTGGAGACAGGGCACGAACCATTCTTCCTGTATTTCTGCTGCGATGTGCTGTTTGGTGTTATGTGCAGGGAAGTGTAGCTGTTGAAATGCAACTTCTAGTAACTGTATTGGCATTACCACTTTCCCTGAGTTATTTTGCCGCCACAGCAGGTCTGTTCCCGACTTGCTGCACCCCCGTTTTGTCCACATCAATTTTTCCTCTGCACTAGCTCCTTCCTGCAATTCTAGTATTTGTGATATGGGCATCATGTTGTATCCTTCTGGGGGCTCTTCGTTTCTCTTGTGCTTAAGTATGTACTCACCTGTGTCATATTTCTGAAAATAGGAAGCCTCCTTGGCAGCAGCGTCCGCTGCCGCGTTCCCCAAAGACACAACATCTGTGTTGGATGTATGTGCTTGGCACTTTACTATTGCTACTGCAGTAGGGTTTTGTAGGGCCTCAATTAACTCTTTCAACAATTCTGCATGCTGTACTGGTGTTCCGTCTGCCCGTCTAAATCCCCTACGCCCCCATCTTGCTAGACCTCCATGTACTGTCGTCGTCATGTAAGCTGAGTCCGTGTATATTGTCACTGCACAACCCTTTGCTGCATGTAGTGCTTCTATGAGCGCAATCAGTTCTGCTGCCTGTGCGGAGTAATGTGATGGGAGGCGGTATTGTACTAGTGTTTCATACTCACCGTCTTCTAACCTCACTACTGCCATGCCAACGTGTTTTTCTCCCGTGTCCACGTCAATTGATGCAGACCCATCCACAAAGTACACTTCCCCCTCGCTTAGAGCGTTCTCACACACCACTGTGTCCTCCCCTCTTTCTCCTGTGTAGGTTGCGCAGTCGTGGTTCTGCATGTCCTCTAGTGTGCACGCTTCTGTAATGAATGTGGCGGGGTTCACTGTCTTGCACCTCACTATATGGATGTTGGCGCTGGACAATATAATCTCGTAGGCTGTCGCCCGCTGTGTGGTCAGTGTGCTTTTTGATCTCTCAAGTATTGCAAATAATGAATGTTCCACAAACAATGTCACAGGGCAACCCATTACTATTGTGGCACTTTTCTCAATCGCGAACGCGGCTGCAGCGAGTGATTGCTCGCACGCGAAATGGCCCTGCATCACGGCATCTAAAGTACCACTATAGTAAACCAATGGCTTGTGTCCTAAGGACGTTTTTTGTGTCAGTACTGCTGTCATGAGTGTTTCCTTGCAGTGTGAGAATAGGTAAAATTCGCGTCCATAATCGGGGTTTGCTAGTACTGGAGCGCTTGAAATTAGCTCTTTCAATGATTGAAATGATTCGCTCATTTCTTCTGACCATTGTATTTTTTCATTCTCCTGTTGTGCTTCCTTGAGTGCTTGTAGGAGGGGCCTCGTGTATGCTGCATAATCTAATATCCATGCTCGGCAATAGTTGCACATCCCCAAGAATTTCTGCATATCTTTCACTGTTGTGGGTTCTCCTACTGATCTTATTGCTTCTACCCTGTCGGGAATTATTCTTTTTCCATCTTTTGATATGAGCTGTCCCAGGTATAAGACCTCAGTCAGGCAGTACTGTAGCTTCTCCTTGTCTACCTTGTATCCCTTGTTGGCCAGTAAAGTCAGGAGCGTTGTTAAATCTTTTCTACATGTTGCTTCGTCTTGTGCACACACTAATAAATCGTCTACATACTGAATAATCGTACTCTCAACTGATAGGTTTCCCAAGTCTTCATGCAATATGCGGTTGAATATGCTCGGGCTCTTACAGTATCCCTGTGGTAGTCTGCAGTGTTCATATCTTTTACCCCCCAGTGTGAAGGCTGTAAGGTATCTACTCTCTTCAGCCAGGGGTATTGAGAAAAATGCGTTTTTCAAGTCTACTACTGTGAAATGTGATGCCACTTTCGGGATGCTGCATAGTATTGATGCAGGGTTCGGGACTAGAGGGAACTCCTTCTGAATTACATCATTTAGGGGGCATAAGTCCTGTATCATCCTCCAAGACCCTCCTTTCGCTTTTTTGATTGGATAAATACATGTGTTACATGGGGAGTTTGAAGGCACTATTATCCCTTGTGCTAGTAGTGCATTTATTGTTTCTTTTATCCCTTCTTCAGCTTCACGGGACAATGGATACTGTTTAACTCGGGGTAAAATTGCTCCTTGCTTTAGTTTTATTACCACAGGTTGTACTCCGTGCAACAGCCCTACATCATGGGGGCCTGTTGTCCATAAATTGTTTGGTACGAGCCTCATGTTGTCATCAAAAAATGACGGTGGTGCTCCTACCACTGTCATCAATTGGACGGGGGTCTCCCTGGCTTGGATTAAAATGTCACAGGGCATCGCTATTTCCATTACTATCTCGCCATCCCCTTCTGTGTCTGAAAAGAGATCCTCATCTGTTACCTCTCGTAGGGCGATGTTGGCGTTTGTACACAGCACTGTGCGCCACTCACATCCTTCCCTGTCCACTCCAATCACAGCGATCCTTTTCGCTGATACCTGTACAGCGTGCAAGTCCAATGATACCACTGATCCTGGTGCTGCGTTGGGACACACTATGGGGCGGAAGAGGAACTCCGCTGGAATCCTCCAGTCCATGCTTCTTAGCTCGGGAATTATGAGGGCCCCGTTTGCTGTTGTCGCGAAAGGGTTACCTGGCGTGTATTGCATACTGTCATAGTTTTGTGGGTGGTTCTGTGTTCTGTACTGGGGTCCCTGTTGCTGGCCAGCATTACCCTGGCCTGGGTTTCTTAGTTGCTGTTGTCCCATTGGGAGACCATATGGGCTTCCCGGGTGGGGATGGCCATATTGTTCTACCTCTTGGAACCCGTTGTTGGGTCTGCTTCTGCACTCTCTAGAGTAATGCCCCCATCGCCCGCAGTTCCAGCAACTTCCTTGTGCACCTCTAGGACCCTGCCATCCATTTCCTCCCATTCCCCCGTGCCCCGGTCCACCTCCTCTTCGACCCCTGTACCCACCTCGTCCCCCTCGAGGGGTCCACTCTTGCCACTGCAGACCTCCGCCTTGCTCCTGCTCATTCCACTGCCGCTGTCCTGCTCCAACCCAATTAGTTGCCACCCTTCCTTGTATTGCTATCAGCCCCTCCTCCTCATCATCTCCCTCCCTGCTGTGTGGGAGCGCAGCTACTGCTGCTGCAACCTTCACCAACTTTGTCTGTACTAACTTCGCCTCGTCTGCCAATCTTTTCTGCGCCACCTCCTTCTCCCTCTCCTTGATTCGTTTACAATGGTGTACTATTATGCTCTGAATTTCTGGCCATCCCTTTGCTTCAATACCTGCTATCTTGTCGAGCGCCTTCTGCACTTCCTTTGGGAGCCCTCTTTTTATAATGAAATAAAATAAAGATGTCGATTGATACCAGGGCGTGCCCGTTTCTGCTCTCCACATCTCTTGGACCCAAAAAATGTAATCCATAGCCTCCTCCCCGTCATTCATTGTACACTGCATCACTGACTGTAAGTCCGGTGTGTCTGGGAATGTTTCGCGTAAGGCATCCCACACCCTGGCACGCACTGTGTTAAAGGAGGCCCCATCATGGCGGTCACAGTCTAACGTTACTCCCGGGAAACCGGCTTTAACCCATACTCTTTCAGCCTGATCGCCCACTGCTGATACGAGCAGACTTTTCACATCTCCTATAGCTAGGGGTACCCCAGCAATATGTTTCTCAAAGGCGTATATCCACTTACTTGCCCCTCCTGATAACGGGGGCAATAGCTTTAATAAATTGGCTTTATCCATCTGTGCCCATGGGATATAGTTAGGCCTCCCTCCTCCCCTGTGTATCAACGGGAGCTGTAGCCTTCCTTTCGTCGTTGCATCCGGACCCGTTTTGGCTGCTGATGTTCCCAGTGATGCCATTTTCCCCACTCTGTTCCTTAGTCGCCCCGTCCACTCATCATCCAGGGTTCTCATTGAACATGTACCATCCCCCCCTTCGCTTCCCCCTCCCATTGCCATGCTCAACCTGTCACTTTCTTCTAACTCGTCCCTTATGTCACATAGTAATTCCTCTCTGTCCCCCATAGGCCTTTCATCATTGTCAGTATCTCCCTCGCGTGTCTCTATTTCAATTATTCGTGTCGGTTCTTCTTCAATTCTGAACAGTATCTCACCTTTCTTCCACCCCTCTTCAGGTTTTCTATTCTCACCTGGCGCTCTAGACGTGCGCCCTGATCTAGTCGCATTAAGTGCTGTTTGTCCACACATGTCCTTTATCCTCGAGAGCTCATCTTTTGCTATTGACAGTCTTGACTGTAAATCGTCTGTGAGTTTCTCTATGTCCACCCTTTGTGTACTCGCCTGGCCTCGCTCTCTCGTACTTTCATATGGTGGGGGTGCAGTGGGCCGGTGGGGTGTAGTAGTCGTCGGGGGAGGCACATACGTCGGGTCACTGTATCCTTCTGCGGGTACAGGTTTTTTTAATATCGGGTACAAACTTATTACCTCTACTGGTGGCGCTACACTTGACAATTCTTTGACATCTTTCTGTATCATTAGTGGATTGTCTGTGGTGGATGGGAGATCAGGATTTAATGCTGGTGTTTTGGGCGGTGGTATCTCTTCAAATAACCTCCAAAGATCTAATATTTCCCTCCTATTTTGCAACTGCTTTCCTTTGTACTTCAAATAAATGCATGTGGTCACCATATCCAGAACACTTTTATCAAATGACCCTCCCTCTGGCCATATCTGGGGTAACCCCTCTCCCTTCAGCTCAGTTATCCATTGGTCGTGATATTTCTTAATCCGTTCCGCGTACCCTGGGAGATTCTTACAAATATGTGATAAGGGTGTTTCAGCCCCCATCTCTGTGCCCTCCTAGTGCTTGTGTGTCTCTGTGTGTCTGCAACTACAATGTAAATGTAGTATCAATATTATTTTTCGTATTCTGCTTCACATTCAATGTTAGGCTCGTTTGGGCTCTCCCCCCCTTGACTGCACAATACAAAACTGACTGTACACAGTTTCTACTCTGTTCTCTTTGGGGGGCACATACAAGAGCAACCCATCATTTATTTTGACAATATCAACCCGGAAATCAAAAGGTACCCACTCACTTCACTGTATCAACGTTGTCTTCAAAAAGTTTTATCCGGTCACACTTACCATGACCATTTAACTATTATACATTTATAGCCGTTTTACACATTCGCAACATCAAATTGTCTTCTGACACATACGAGGTGCACACACCTCTTGGTACCACTCAATTTACCATTCAAGCTGCCCTCCCTTTCCTCCCTAGCCGGCTGTCCCTGTCCATCTTATTTCAATATATGGATGCGCATATATATATGTTAGCCTACTCTCCCCCCTTCTAGTAGGACTCTTTTTCTCTTACTTTTCCCCTAAGTTTGTGCTAATCTCACTTTTTATTCTCCCCCTACCCCTAAAGAAAAGAAAAGAAAGAAGTAATAGCGGTCACTAATATATTCTCAGTGTCCCCTTTTGCTGAACACTTTTATTTTATATTCCACTTCTTCATATATTCCCAGTACTAGTCAAGATAGCACTATGCGGCGCCGCCTTCCACCCCCTTTCGGAGCTAGGTTCCCGTCACTTTTATCTCTTATTCACCTCTTAATCCTAATGGCCATATGCAAAGAAAAGGCAAGGAAAATTTAAGATGATCCTTAGTAGATCTGCGTACCCCCTCTTCGTTACCTGTCCTACACTTCTCTCCCCGCTCCCTTTACAATCGCTCGCACTCAGTACTCACGTGCCCGTCTTGAACCGATAGTCTCCGAAACTGGGTCCGTCCAGGCAGCCCCGGCTCCGGCGAGCGGTACTCAAAGGGGATTTTTCAACCGGGATCCCGTACCCTCTCTCTATTGAGTGCGCACTTCTTAGTGTACCGGTCGCCGTTGGCGGGCAGCTTCCCGGAGCCGGCTCACCGTGCGTATCCCTTTTCGACCGGAGATTCTCGTGCCAAAAGGGGACAGTAATGTTAGGTTGGGAAATAATAATAATAATAATAATCACGCTTTCGGGGTCACCACTGAAGGCAAGCGTCCCCAAACAGCACGATCCTCCCCGCAATGAGAGACAATGAAGGACTCTCCCAAAATGGCAATAAGGCCAAGACAGAGTGCGGGTGAGCGTAAATGGGAGTTTATCAATCAGAATTGGGCATGCAAAGAACTCTGCAAACTCTGAGAGCGCTCTGTCTGACAATAGCAAAGACAGGCGTATATATTTACAAAAAACGTCATAAGAACCTACACACTATAGGGGGCACAAGTTCAATGGGATTGGGTGGCGACGACTAACTATAGGTACTGCTGCGATGTGGTTGGCTTTGGCTGGAAGACGTCACTGGTCAGCCTCGTGGGTTGGGCTGGGCCTGGCAGGTCGGCTGAGTTCATCCGGACGGTGTTGTTGTGCCATTGTGGCCAGTGTCAGAGATGAATGTCTTTTCCTGACTTGGTTGCCCTATGCCATGCACACCGCAGTCATTCAGTCATTTCAATATTATTCTCTTTAGTAAATCTTCCAATAGGTTATACTACAGGTTAATGCAACACAGGAGGAATGTACCTTGTGAGGGGTCTGGAGGTAATACGTCAGGACATGGTTACCAGTGTCCTGTTGACCGGGGCCATAGGTCGAGGGGCTAAGCTTCAGGGCCTGGGACGGGCGGTACAGGTCTTTCTGCCTTGTTAGAAGTTGTTATGGATGTTCCGCTGTGTGTTGTCAAAGTGTTGGGTGTCCTGATTGCACAGGGCCATAAGTCTGAGATGGTCCGGTGGGTTGTGGGGTTTACGAGGGGGCGCGTGTGTTCAGGCAGAGGTTTACTGCTGAGCTGTAAATAATGCAGGTGGCGGGCCGCGGCCTTGGGTGCTACAGAGGGGATTACAAATCTTTGAAGCGGCTCCAGTCTGGTTGGGGGAGGTAAAGCAGTGCGGCGCGGCCTCTGCTCTCATGCCTTGGCAGCCTTTGCAGGGTGGGAGGGGGAATGGCCTTGCACGTATTTCACAAAGGTATCTCCCTCGTGTGTTGCCGATTTTAGGTAAAGACATCACAAACATTTGAACACTCTATAATACTTATTCAAATCAATACAAAACATGCATTTAAACTTTGCTGGATGTGTCTCGATTATACCCAGTCTGAGCACCT
Source organism: Ambystoma mexicanum (assembly GCF_040938575.1). Lineage (NCBI taxonomy): Eukaryota > Metazoa > Chordata > Amphibia > Caudata > Ambystomatidae > Ambystoma > Ambystoma mexicanum. Next base: position 1,128,168,800 of record NC_090927.1, read on the forward strand.
TATTCATACATTATGTTTAACAACTACAGTATTTAGTTATATGCATATATATTTGCAGTAAGTGAGGTAGAATTAGGATTGGTGGAGTACATAGAAAGTAACCCGCCACTGTTCGTGACGGTGGTGGCACATGTGGGGCCTAGACATGCACACATGACAAGCGCCTTCTCGTGCATCCTTCACATAAGCCCTCTGTATGGTTACATTCGTCTTCTCGTGTCCTCTAGCAGCATTAGTTCAGTTATGGCGCAAGCCCATAGAGTGCAAGTTTCCCAGTGATACACGTAACAAATAGATCCCTGGTGCGTTCCTTTATTATTAGCACCCAACTGCAATGGTGTGGGCCCGCCATCGCTTATATCATGGAAGCATGCTTTCTTATGTTTATACATTTTACAGGCTTTTGTAATATAAGGGATTTTGTGGAAGAAAGCATACTTTGCGAGTGGTCTTGACATTAATATATAAAGACTGTCTGCCATCTGATGACCATTTTACTGTTCTTTTCATTTCCCAGGCCTGCTGGCCGGGTCATGCTGGGAGCGATGATACACTGCGGGAGGTGAACTGTTACAATGTTAGTGTATTACGCTAGCTCATGTCCGTCTTGTTCGTGGGAACGTGCTCGCAGCGGATCTGCCAGGGTGCTGCGGCGACAGGGATGACTGAGACTCTCCAAGGGTGGGGGCCGTGCTACAGTGCGCTGAGCTCACACCATCTTTACCAGACAAAATGGTTTCTGGGCCTAGCTAAATTTTAATACATGTGGGCAATCAATACGTGTGGGCAATGTCTCCAGCGGGTGAACCCTCCACCACCTGGGCCCGGGTGGCATGAGGGAACGCCCAATGAGCCATAGCCCTCACCTGGGGAGAAAATGCAGGCGAGGGGGGTCTCCTGGACCAGTCCTCCCCTACCACCCCTAATCTAGCGGCATGATCGCTGCACCTGTGTGTGCACTGTCGGGTGCCACCAGACCGAGTATGGGGCTGCCCGGTGATCCGGAGTAGCCCCCAACAATGGCAACGAGGTACAGGCCTTGCGTGCCCCGGAATCATTGTGGTGTGGCGGGCCCATCCACTTCTGGGCCCGCGTAGGAGGAATGGCGTGCTGCCCGCCCGTCCCCTGAGGGATACGGGTGAAGTTTGCGGCATCGGCCGCGTGCGTGCTGCGCCCCTCCCCCACCTTGGATGCGGACCCTGCCGCTGTGAGGGGGGGGACGCATGGGCGACGTCCGCTGCAAGAGGAAGAGGGCCCCCACCAGCAGGAGCGGGATGCCGGCTTTTTTCCGTTCCCCGGTGTGAGAGGGCCCGCGGCGTCACAGCCGCGGTGAGGAGGAGCTGCCCCTCCCCCACCCGTGACGAGGAGCCGCGGGCATTGCCGAAATAAGGATGCGGGTCCAACTCCAACAGGGCCCGCAGAGGCAGCATGGATGGAGCTGCGCCCATTGCTGGGGAGGGTGAGCTGCCCCCCCTCTCTCACCTGGGGGGGAGGCATCCCCTGCAGCCCCGGGCCGCAGGAAGATGGAATGGGCGGCGTCGGCCACGGTGCCGACCGTGTCATGGATCCCGGCGGCCTCGAGCCACACCGAAGGGGGCCTGCCCCTCCCCTGCGTTAACAAAGTGCGGCAACATCGCCGCAAAGAAACAGGAGGATGCGGGCCGACATCCAACTGGGCCCGCGAAGGAGAGATGGAATGGGCGGCGGCGGCCATGATGAGATGCACGATGGCACCGGGCCGCAACAAGGTGAGCCTGCCCTGCCAACAGAGGGTGGGCCCACCACCCCCATCGGGGCCCGCAAGGAGGAGGGAAGGTGCGCCCTCAAGCAGAACTGGAGCGGCTATAGCTGCTAGAACAACGTGAGCTGCCCCTCCCCCGGGATGCCTGCCGGCACCGCCGGCCACCCACCACGGTGCTGCTGCCCCCATGGGCCCCCCAGCCCCCGACAAAGGAACCAATGAGGCGGGCCCATCACTACCTGGGCCCGTGAAACAAAAAAAAGGAAGAAATAATGGGGGCATAGTGAGGCTGGTGAGGCCTGGAAGTGCAGGCGCCCGTGGGTGGCTTGGGGAGCACTGTCCTGTGTGCCCGTTGGCCCCAGTGAAAAACAAAAGGGGGCAAAGGATCGGAAAAGATATCCCCGCCGAGCTGACCAAGAGGGGCTGGCATGAAGGGTCCCACACAACACGTGGGGAGGGCAGCACATCCCGCCCGCAGAGGGCTGAATTCATTGCACGGGCGAAAGGGTAGCGGCTCCCCAAGGGAGTGCTTGTGCGCCCTCAAGGAATCTTGATTCTGAACTGACCCAGGGGCGTGCTGCCAGTGGACACGGCTGGGAACATCAACAAGCCTAGTGTGAAAAGGGGAGTGTGGGGAATGCAGCGCCGCCCACCCTGAACATGGAGATGGCTAAGCCAGCAGTCGGCCATGCGATCTGCCTCCATCAATGAAGGACTTGGCCGATGTGGCCCCTGGGCCTCCCCAGGTGCGGCTTTGCCGGTTTTTGTGACTGTGTTGTGACTGTCCTAAACGAACTCTGGTGAGGACGCGAGCTGGTTTCTGGCAACTCCACGAGTGCGGAAGACGGACACCATCATTGACATCCCCATGAAGGCTGTGAGCCGGCAGACACGGACTTGCTTAAAATGGCCCAGTTAGTGGGCACGGTAATGTGGTGTACACCCATACACGTGGAGTGCTTTATGTTGTTCCAGTAGCTCTCAGTGGTGCTTTTTAGTGACATTGAGAGCCACTCACCCAGGTTAATAAATGGTGTGCAAAGTAGTAGAGTGGCTCAAGTAGTAGTAGTGGTGTTTATGCTGGGACTTCGGGGTTTTGTTTTGTTGTTATGAAAAAGGAGTGTTGCATGGCACCCCTGCAAGGGGCCATGGTATCTTCCAGTGTGCTGTGGTATGGTCACATGGTTACCCATGTGACCAACTTAATAAAAGGTCTGAGCCGCTTCCGTCTCGGGAGTCAAGACCAACGAGACTCTGTGGTGTGTGTGTGTTTGTGTCAGCGCCATGCTGGCGCCTCGCCACGTGTGCTGGGCCCAAGGAGGGGGCCCAGCTCCAGGACGGTGCCCCTGCCGGGCAACGCCGTCCGGACGGTGCCCCTGCCGGGCAACACCGTCCCTGTGTGTTCCCCTGGCCCTGTGAGTCGGGCCAGGTTAGCGACCCCGGCCTGGGTGCCCCCAGAGCTGGGGCCGCGGTAAGCCAGTTGTCACCCCGCCATGTGCGGAGCTCCGGTGTCCCCGGAGCGGGTGGGATGAACCCCTACCCTTAATCTAGCGGCATGATCGCCGCACCTGTGTGTGCACTGTCGGGTGCCACCCGACCGAGTACGGGGCTGCCCGGTGATCCGGAGTAGCCCCAACACTCCCCAGGCTCCAAGAACATTAATTAAATATCAAATGCAGCCTAGTCTTGGTTAATTAAGATACTTCTTCCATTTATGCAAATAAAAGTATCTTGTACAATCATCAGCATAGCTCTCAACTCACCCGCTTTTGGCGGGTGTCACCCGCCTTGTAAAGGGCTGACTCACCCGCCAAGCCTCCTGCACGCCCATTCATTCCAATGGGCGTCTCACCCGCCAAAAATAAAATCGGGTGATTTCACCCGCCTTTGCGAGACAAATGGTTGAGAGCTATGCATCAGACGTCATCATACCTTTACAAATATTCAGCATAGCTTAATATTATACTTTCCTACAGATACTTTTCTTATGTCACACGGAGCTCAGAAACAGGACCTTTATTGTTGACAAGTTTGCTACCCTATGCAAATTGGAAAAATCCTATTAAAAATGGGGATGCCTTTCCATCTCCCTCTCATGATATATCACCACGGACCAAACCTACCCGCAGCCTTTCTAATAACTGAAGCATAGTACACAGAAGAACAAACACGTGTAGGACTTTTATTATAGCCAAACATACATGTACCCCTTGGTTACAATAATGGGAAATATAATAGTAACATTATGCGATAATCCGATTACTTTTTAAAATTATTCTAAAAAGGGTACTTGGTATAAAACGTGTGTATGACATAGAAAACCTATATTGATTTAGATAGATATATGTGTCGTACTAGTTATTCAAAATGAGCAAAGTGTACCATTAGTCACGAGTGCGGAAGAAAAACATAGTTACTTTCCTGCTCTCGCCATTCATTTACCAGCAATTACCATTCCAATATGGCCGTGCATGTAAGAAGTCAATAGCGGCTGACATTTAACAATAGGTATCCAGTCCCTTTTCTTTGTCGGCAGTACTTGGGTATCTGCTGGGGCCTGCGCGCTTCGTATGTTCGTGATACGGGATTCTGCTGTAGAAGTCTGTGGCTCCCGTCCATCAACAAGGTACGGTAGCAGCCTGATGCGGCACTGATCTCCAGCTCACTACAGTGTTATAGAGACATGCTGTAGTTGGCGTCAGGCGCGCAACGTCATTGAGCGTTTTGTTTTCCAAGGCAAATCTAGCATCTGCTCGGCTCGGATGTTCAAGCACTACCAGTTTCCCAGAGACACAGACCCCCCCCCCCCACACGCAGGTTGCGCCGTAATGAACTGGTAACACATAAAACCACCAGACACCTTGCAAATTTGTGACAGTTAAAGCGAGCAGTACAATAAAACATCCTTTGCAAATGTGTTCCTGCAAGTAACGCCTTATAGCTTGATATGCTAAAAAGTAAAGTTTGCTTTGATGTTCTTAGTTGAACGTTCTTAAAACCATACATAACAACACACTGGAGGCTGGTGACGAATCTCTAAACCTAAGTGAGTTTACAACATAACTTATTTTATTGTGTGTCGTCGTTAGCGCTGAAAATAAACTGGGTACATATTTTGCCTTTTGCATCTTATAGTTTTCCATTGAGGATATGGAAAATAAAAGTACACTGATAATATTTTGGCCCAGCATGCTGCAATAAGGATTTACATGTTGTCATGATGCTTTACTATGCAATCTGTGTATTTTGCAAATAAACTCTATAAGACAGTATTATTGTAGTTTTTGAGACCCAAAACTTAAATATTTGTTCCAAGTAAAGCGTGGAAGAGAAGGTGGCTGTACCCAAATTGCAGAGTGGGTTAAACTCCCTGTTTCGTGTAAGTGTGTGATCTTGGGCAAATAATGCAATCTCACCCTGACTTCAACTGCAACAATTGAAGTGCTTATAATTGATTACGTTTACACCCTTACAATAGGACAGTTAATAAGTGTAGGGACAAATTGGTGTACCTTGGTGCTCCTCTGCTAGTGGCTCCAATGCTGTCTCATAGAATTGCATTATTGCTGCACTGGCCCTCCCGCAGTCTTGGATCACTTGATTTGACAAGCAGACATAGGACCCGAATCACAGAACGTTTTCCTATGGGATTGTCCCATTATAAAATACTTCCGTGAATCAGGCCCATAGTCTCACCAGTCAGTCAGTGCACCAGAGATTCTAGTATAGCGGACTAACTGTGTTAGAACCAACATTGCATTTTCTCCCCTGTTGCTCCCAGACACTCAAGATGCTTGGGGCGTCCAGAGTACTGCCCCACACTCTGCAGTGTCTAGTTATGCTATGATATTGAGATTTTCATTGCACACCATCTGCCATTTTCACAATTTCTAGGACCTTCATATCTGCAAGAAGTGGGTGTCTTCAGACTTAAAGTCGAGAGGTAGCTGATTGTGACATTGAAGCAGCACTAGAATAGTCTCATTACAATGAGTAATGAAGTTAGATGCCCCTACACAAGTTTGCCACTCCTGCACTGTCTCTGAAGTTAGCGCCTCTCCCAACATTTGAAGGGTTAGCCCGCGCCGAGATTTTAGCCTAGGTGCACCCCTGGATGTGCTCACTTGCATTTTGTTAGGCAGAGGTGAGGGAAGCCTTTCCCCGAAACTGGCAGTGTTAAAGTTTTACTGTGTTTGTTCAGAAAAATGTACCTGTACAAACTCAGTAAAACCTTAAAGCTGCTACTTTCAAGAAAGACTTCCAACGCCTCTCTGCATATTGCGCTTTAAAATATACTATTTGATAGTTGGTCCCCACACCAGACCATAGGGGTAGTGGAACAGTGGGAGCGTAGCCTCCAAGTTGCCCCGTCTATTTTCTGAAGTGTCCCCTCCCATCACAACTTAGCCCCCCCTCCCGAAATGTAGGTTTTGTTGCGCCCCTGGCAGGCGTCCTCGAGGGTTTAAAAAGGACTTGCAGAGATCTACAGTAGGGGGCGGCACAGTACAACTACACAATGACAGATGGGTTGGGCTTCATGCCTATATTGGAACTGTGGCGGCAGGAAGGAGAACATTTCATAAATTGAAAACAAAGAATGCCACCTCCACTTAACATTAGAGATATCCAGCGACTTGCGTCTTATATCAGCAGTAGTCTATACAGATCTGTAGCTTTCTCTGCACATTTGTATTTGTAGTTCTTTGATTATATGGACAATTTGAAGTGCAGAATGGAGAAATAAATCACTTGAAAAACATAACATGCAGGTGAAGAAAAAAAGAGTTCTGACATCTGACGCATTGACATTATTTCCCTTTTGACAAGGGCAAGTTTTGTTGCTTCTTTGTCCCGCTAAAAAGTTACTGCATTCCTTGAATTTACGAACAGTAGAGACTGAGTGTGTTTGACTAAAATGTCAGTCAACATAGTTTATTCCGAAAAAAACAGTCAATAAAACCTTTGCATGCGTACATCAAATATTTAATTGAAAAAGGACTTATAACCCGTATTAGAAGCATGTAACCCCAAAACATTGGTACTGTTTAAGAGAAAGTGAAAAGGGGAGTTCAGAAGCAGTGTATGGCGTTGGTATGGCAACTTGCTGACGCTTGGCGATGAAATGGCCAAAGCCACCAGCTGGGCGTTGTTTTTTTTTCAGTTTGGTTGGCCTTGTTTTTTTATCCATGTACTTCCGACATTTGTGTTTTTAATGAGTGCGCCGAACTCCCGGGGACAGTCTGTGAAGGCACACTGCTCCGGAAATGTCCCGTAGTCGCCCGACGTCGAGTGCAAGCAGATCGGGGGCGCTGTGCATACTACGTGAAACGGAGCAGCCTAGAGGAGAAGGGCTGTGCATCAGCCAAATCGGAGCTACCCACACACTACAGAGGGGCTTTTTGTTTTCACATGCACCTCAGAATGGGCTCACGGGCACGGCTGCTAGTATGCCAAGTAGGAACACCATGAAAGGTCCTCTCCAGAGTCGGAGGGAAGCAAGCATACTGGAGGCCCGGTCTTTGCTGGTATACGCTGTCAGATTCTAGGCTTCCTACCTCCAAACTTTCACAAGCACCTCATAGAGTAAATTGGAAAAATCAGTAGGCGAAAGGCCTGATGTGTGCGCTCTGCACATCCCAAACTACAAATTGTGGAGTTGAGCTGCGCTGCTGTGTGTAATGATAGTTTACAGTGAAGGCATGCATGTAACGTTCTGTTGCCATGACGGCATCTTCGTGTATGATTCCAGAATGTTGATGGGATCATACACGAAGATGTTGCTGAAAGAAGTTGGCCTTCCCGGTGCTCCTACGATTAAACATAGAACTTCATTATAACTATAATGCAGAGTTGTGTGATAACTGCTGAAACAAAACACAACAATTGGCGACGAGGATTACTGCATGAAGGGTCTCCCGGGCGCAGCAGGAGCAGTGAAATACACGCTTCGTTTAATGCTGTTGCTGGATACTAGGAACGGTGATCGTGACATCAAAGGAAAGAAGAAGTGCAATCGCATGTAATAGGTGAGCGGCGCGATCAAGAATGAGGATTATATGTTAATAAAACTCACAGGGAGCAGCAGCATATGGGGAACGCGCGCGAGCGGCCAACCGTCTGATACACTAGAGGAAAGGACCTTAGTGCGTGCTGAACGTGCCGCCATTTTGAAAAAAAAAAACGGTGAATGTTTTGAAAAGCCAAACAGTGGTTCACGGTTAATGACATTGAAGTGTAGATCGCCGAGGAAGTTCAAACGAAAGGAGAGAGTGTTGCAGAGACGCTTATAAATAAAATAAATTTTTTTTTTTTTTTTTTTTTTTTTTTTTGTGATTGCACGTGCACTATTTATGAACAAAATTCATTGATAAAGTGTGAAGCACATGGAGTGAAGTGTGTTACAGAAGACCTACAACATTGAGTTAGAATTTAAAGCATCATGCAGACCATATCTGCTCCAGTGAAGTTTTTACCTTTGCCTGGGAATCCAACATGCCCGTGGGAACAATGGCAAGATAATTTCCAGGTATATCTGAGGGCAATAGGAGGTTCAAGGTACAGTGATGATCAGAAAGAGGCCACTCTTCTAAGTTGTGTAGGTGCCGAGGCACTAAGGATTTTTAGGACATTACCTGAATTAGAACATGATGAAGTGAGTTGGGAGGAATCTTCGAGTGGAGCTAGGAAATATGACGTAGCAATGGCCAAACTTAATAAGCATTTTGGAAATAAAACTAACATAGTATTGGAGAGATATAGATTTTTCACAAGGAAACAAGGTAAAGAGGAAAGTATAGACTCATATTTAGCCGCATTAAGGGGATTGATGGCCACTTGTGCTTTCACGGGAGTAGCAGATGAATATTTGAGGGATCAGATGGTGTTGCATGTGGCGGATCCCCGGATTCAACAACGTTTATGGCAAGCGAAGAACCCCACATTGGAAAAAACAATTGAGATAGCCAGGTCAATCGAACTGGGCGAAAAATGTATGAAGGAAGTTCAAAATAAAATGGAGAATGTGGAAGTCAAATCAGTTCAAGATATGGAGGATGGGCAACATAACAGTCAAGAGGATGATTTGATTGCTATTGTTAAAAGATTAGTCAAGTCAGACGTGAATGGTGGAATCAAACAAGGAAGGGCAGGCATGTTCAGACAGAATAACAGATGTTTGAGTTGTGGATGGTATAGACATGTCAATGCTGAAAGAGATTGCCCAGCTGTGTCAGCAGAGTGTTATAGATGTGGTCAACTAGGACATTTTGGAAAAATGTGTCACAACAGTAGAGCAAGAGGAAGATTTAACAGCCATTTTGGAAGAAATACTGGACGCTACAATAGAGGTAGAGGTGCAGCGATGACAAGTATAAAGGCATTGGAAGACATGAGTGGTCCAAGCAATCTTTTGGCAATCAAAGATAGACTTGAAGACAAGGTTCAAATACTAGCTGTTGCGCCAAGCGAAAAAGGTGTGGGACCATGGGTCACCATGGAAATAAATGATATAACGCTACAAGTGATGGTGGACACTGGTTCTCCTTACACGATGGTTGATGTGGAGACATATGTCAATGTACTAAAAAAAGAAATGGGGGAACTACAAATGACAAGCATAAAGGCAACTGGATATGGAAAAACACCCATCAACATTATAGGGTTTGTTTGGGTACATCTGAAATTTGAAAGAAGAGAAACATACTGCAGATTGTTTGTGGCTGAGAATGGGTTTTCGATAGTAGGATGGTGGGAGCAAGCAGCTTTGAAAATAAGAATTCATCCTGGTGAAGAAGTGCCCATTTTATGCCTTACGGAGAACAGTTGCGATACTGCAGAGAATTTGGCAAAGGCTTTTCCCAAGGTTTTTAATGAGGAAATAGGTTTACTCAAAGGATTTGAACATCGGATCATACTAAAAAGGGGTGCGAAGCCAGTGATACATAGAGTGAGGAATATACCCATTGGCACCAGGGAAGCATTGAAGGCCGAATTAGAAAGGTTATGCATACAGGATGTCATTGAACCTATTGAAAGCTCGGAGTGGTTATCCCCAATTGTAATTGTTAAAAAACAGGATGGATCCATCAGAATGTGCGTGAACCTAAGAGATTTGAATGCTAACATTTGGGTAGATCGCCATCCTTTGCCGAACATTGGGGAAATGTTGACTACCATGAAGCCGGCAAAGTATTTTACGACGTTAGATCTATCGTCAGCATATCACCAAGTAGTACTGGAGGAAGAGAGTAGACATTTAACGTCTTTTGTAACACCACCAGGAGCTTTTAGGTACAAGAGAATGCCTTTTGGGTTGGCTTCAGCAGCCGCGGTGTTCCAGAGATTGATGCACCATTTATTTGAAGGGTTACAAGGAGTACATTATTTTCAGGATGACATATTGGTGTCAGGTATGTCTCAGGAAGAACATGATGCAAAGTTGTTGGGAGTATTACAGGTATTACAGCAGAAAGGAATGACATTAAAAATTGAAAAATGCAAAGTCAAGAAAAATGAAGTGACATACTTGGGTCATCGGATAAATGCTGATGGAATAATGCCAAAAGAATCATTAGTAGATACCATTTTAAAAATTTCTGATCCCAAGAATAAAGACCAGCTGAGGAGTTTTATGGGTTTAACAGAATACTACTCGAAATTCATTGACCATTATTCGGACAGAACGGAGAAAATGAGAAGTTTAATGTGCAAGGGTGCCAAATTCGAGTGGACTGAAGATTGTAAAAAGGAATTTGAGCAAATCAAAACATTGGTTAATAGAGCACCAGTGTTAAAATTGTTTGATTCAAGTGCCAAAACAAGGATATCTGTGGATGCAAGTAATATAGGACTGGGAGGAGTCCTAGAACAAGTTCAAGCTGGTGAAATTGTTCCAATTGCTTTTGCCTCAAGGACATTAAGAGGCGCCGAGAGACATTATTCAACAATAGAAAAAGAAGCTTTGGGTGTTAAGTGGATTTTGGAACATTTCAAGAGTCTCATTTGGGGCATTCCAGTGGACATTATAACAGATCACAAACCACTTGTGCATGTTTTAAACTCTAAGAATCCTCACATGACATCTCCTCGCATAAGAAGGTGGACACTGATCATCATGCAATTCAATGTGATCATTAAATACACTCCAGGAAAAAACAACGTGGTAGCGGATTGTTTCTCTCGCCTGCCCTGTGAAGATGTAGCGCAGAATGGTGAGGACGAGGAGACATTGATGGAAGAACAAAACATGGATTGTATCATTGCCTATGTACATCCCAGTTTTTCAAAGGAGGAATGGATAAGAGCTGGTGAATGTGATCCTGAACAAGAAATGTTGAGAAGAGCCATTGAGAGTGGTTGGAGAGACATTGATGACAATGTAAGATACTGGGAGAAATTTAAAGATGAGTTGTCTAGTGATGAAGTGTGTGTGTATCGAGGAGAACGTATCATACCCCCAACAAATTTGAGAAAGAGGATTATGGACATTGCCCATGAAGGTCATGTGGGGAGAATGTTGACGAAGAGAAGAGTAAGAACTGCTTATTGGTGGCCCAACATGTGGGGTGAAATGGAATCTCTAGTCAGAGATTGTACTACATGTGCAGTGAGTGACAAGAGTAAGGTGAAAAATACAACCCCATTGCAACCAGTGAATATTCCTAGTACAGTGTGGACAAAATTAGCTATTGATATAGCTGGGCCCTATGAGACATTAGGATCACAAAAAGTATTCCTCATAGTGTTGGTAGATTATACGTCCAAGTGGGTGGAGTGTGGTATTGTTGAAGACTCTGTATCGGCTGTCAAAGTGGTGAAATTCTTGGAAGAAATATTTAACCGAGAAGGAGAACCGCAAGAGCTAGTGTCGGATAATGGAGCCCAATTCATGTCTGTGGAGATTCAAAAGTTTCTGAAGGATAGGGTCATTAGACATAGCACCACGGCCTTATATCATCCAATGGGAAACGGGTTGGTGGAGAGGATGAACCGTTTCATAAAGGGTATTATTCAACTAGCTATGATAAATGACCTACCCTGGAAAGAGACACTCAAAGAGGCTCTCAACACATACAAAGTCACGCCACACTCAGTTACTGAAGAAATTCCATTCACATTGATGAGAGGAAGGACACCTACAAATAGACTTAGACCTGCTTGGATGACAAAAAAGGGAAACAAAGAGATAAATTTGGAAGACATTGTCAACAGAGTAAAAAGAAGACAAGAAGAGTATAAAAGATATTATGACAAGCAAAAACATGTTCAAGAAAGTAAAATCAAAACAGGCGATTGGGTAAGAGTGAGAGAGCCAAACCGTGTGATGAAAGGAGAATCAAGATTTCGTCCTCCTCAAAGAGTGAAAGGATGTTCGAAGAAATCTGTGATCTTGGAGGATGGCAGGAAATGGTCATGCAATGATGTAGTTTTGGCAAAGGAAAGGGAGATTATGAGAAATGAAGGAGAACAAGGCTGGTATGGAGAAATATTTCAAGACAAGATATTCAGAGATGAGGTTGGAGAGACAAGTATAATGTGTAAAGGTAATACACAAGAAGAGAAAATCCAAGGAAAGCCACAGGAAGGAAGGAGTGACAATTCTCAGACAATACCAAGACACAGGAGAAGATTGTGGAATCGTAAACAAGACTATGTGTATTATTGAGAATTGTAAACCGAGTATCTGGATCCAGATAACATGTTACAATTCCGATAACATGAAGATACTGTATCCTTTATAAGCAGACAAAGTTATAGTTATGATTTATAGATATATACACAATATAGCAAAAATGTTATGATAGTTTTCTGAATTTTGAATTTGTTATTTTATTAAGAGGGGAGATGTAATTATAGTTTACAGTGAAGGCATGCATGTAACGTTCTGTTGCCATGACGGCATCTTCGTGTATGATTCCAGAATGTTGATGGGATCATACACGAAGATGTTGCTGAAAGAAGTTGGCCTTCCCGGGGCTCCTACGATTAAACATAGAACTTCATTATAACTATAATGCAGAGTTGTGTGATAACTGCTGAAACAAAACACAACACTGTGGTCAATACATTGTACACCTACTTCTACACAGTGAAGAAGATACGATAAAAAAGAAAATGACCCGCAGATCGCGCTTTTCCTGATTGGTAATATATATATATAAATAATATGTAAATCAACAAATATATGAGGAAAATAATCAAAAGTCCATGTTATTGGTGGGCTTTATTAACACCCTGTATCAGCCGACACGTGTTTCGACAATAGCGTTGTTCTCATGGCTGACAGTACCATATCAAATATTAATGCTGGTAACATTTAAATAAACAAAGTGCAGTAGCTATTAAAATATAGTACATCATCAATTGGTATAAGAAAGCATCAAAAATATTGTAAATTAGAGAATAATAATCCATAAATAAATAATAGGATTTACATACCCAATTAATGTAGGTCCATATGGAGAAGGAACAGGAAGAGATAGAATGGCAATATGTTACTATCATCATCCTTGATGTTAAATCAAAAAATATATATATTAGTATGTCAAATTGGCACATTGATCATGCATTGTTCATGCTCGTGCAGCAAACCAAGAGACCTCACGATATTCATAGAGAACAATATCATCAATACCAAGACTTTCAGGAAACCCTCTGAGGCTAACTCCACTTTGCACTTTTCTAGTTGTCATCGGCCTTTGACCATACAGAATATTCTGAATGGTGAATTTTTATAGGGCTCGCAGAAATTGTAAAAAAGATGAGGACTTTGCACGGGAATGTGAACTTAACAACGAGGTTCCACCAAAGAGGCTATTCCAAAGAAAACATCAACAAAAGTCTCAGCAGATATCGCACAATAGATAGAGCTACAACCTTGCAATCCAAAAAGCAGGAAACTAAAACTCTCCCGACCATTGATGTCATTACCAAGTATTCGAAAGATACCAAGTGTATATACAAGTTATTACTTCAACATTGGAATATTTTATTACTTGATAAAGACATCAGACCTTACTTGACAGACAAACCGAGATTTATATTTACCAGATCAATGACAATTCGAGACAAAACTAGTCCGTCATTTCTACAGATCAGAAATGAGGCGCAGAATGCGAGCGAAACATGGCTGACTCCTGTAAAAGGTTTCCACAAATGTGGAACCTGTCCAATGTGTAAATATGTAGAAAATAATGTCACTCAGCATCATAAATGGTTACGAAACACAAATTAAAGATTCCATTAATTGCAGAACTATATACGTAGTGTATGCACTAATATGCATTTGTGACAAAACCTACATAGGGTCTTCTATTAGACAATTACCTTTTAGGATACGTGAGCATCTGTCAAGTTTGGGCAGCCAGGATCCCAGGCTACCTCTCGCCATTCATTGGCAAACCGAACACCAAACAGATAACAAGGCAGGCATACGTTTTATTGGACTAAAGAAAGCAAAGTTGAACACAAGAGGAGGAGATATCACCCTTAAACTCTGTCAAATGGAGGCGAAATGTATATGTCGTTTTCGTTGTACAGAATTAGGTCTCAATTCAGACCACGAGATGCATGTCTTTCTATGATTATTATGTAAAAGGAAGTACAAAAGATTGTTTACATGCTTTAGTCAGAATGATGTTGAAATGAGACAATATATATTACCAATCAGGAGAAGCGCGATCTGCGGGTCATTTTCTTTTTTACCTCAGAGTATGTTTGCCACCTGCTCTCTAACACTAGTCGCATTCATCTCTTGTAAGAATGATTCTCCACTACAGTGTTTGCGTGTTTATATCCAAATGAAAATATGGCCGGTGGTCTACCGCTCCAGAGAGTAAAGACCGAGATGCAGACTAAGCATAATTCACAGGATTTATCAGAATTCATAGTGCTACAGGAGCCAGGCCAGCTCACAAGTGGAAACTGGCGTGGTCTTTATGTGCAATTTACTAGCAGCTAACATGACAGAACAGCAAGTGCTCTTTTGGGTTCTTCCCTCGTGTGTCCCTTCATAGTGGTTTGAAGCGCTGCATGGACACAGGCGTTATACAAGGCAGCGTACCTTTTTGATAAAGGAACATATGCCTGAGAATTTTAAAGATCCCCCCCCCGACCCTCCCACCAATTCATAGACCCTCAATGTAAGTGTGTATGTTTCAGTGGTAGCAAGAAGGGGATCAAAGCTGCCATCCCGCCAGAAGTGCTCAGGGCTCCTCCTCTCATTTTCTTTCATGTCCTCCTGCCATTTTTGCATTTCGTTTCGAAAATCCCAGCACCAGGGCGCTAAATAATTAAACCGTAAACCATTTCTGCATTGATCATGGGAAGAATGTTTACCCTGACTGCTTTAATTTCTGCTTTACTTACTGGAAAAGGGGCGGCTTCAATTCATTGTCTACAAACCACTTCCCAAGTTCCTCTTTTTTCATGGCAGGCGGAACATTTCCCTAGACAGGATTTTGCGGCATGAAATGGCAAATTATGTGGCACAAACCTTTATTTATGGTGTTTTTTTTGGCAGCGCAAGACTTGTTCACTGGAGAATGCAAGATTGGTACAGTGCAGGAAAGAGGCTGTGTGCAAGACTACAAGAGAGCCAGGGTGTCATTATATGTATCTTTTGGATCAATTTAATAGGAAGAGTCCTAGATGTCTCTGGCTTGGCAGAACAGTGTTTGTTTTGGCTACGGTTTTTGGTTTAATGTGCATGCCTATTTAATATTATTAATGGTATTAATCATTATCAGTTGTAATGCTGAAAATATTCCCCTTCTATGTTCTCCAATCCCCCAAACATCACCCACCTCTCTCACACGTCTCACCAATTCCCCATCACAACTTGTATTTTCAAACCTCACTTTCAGTCATACACATACTCGCATGCTCTGTCACACTGCCAAGTCACAATTTGCTCTCTCTGGTCCCTGCCAAACTTCAAATCATACTCATACCTTACGCTCCCCAATTCCTCCCGCAGTATACAGTCCTTCATTCTTGCGTGCTACTTAGGCATCCTTTCTCCCATTGTATCGCACTCTTCCCTCATCCTTTCTCCCAATCTGCAGCTTACTGCCTCTTTCCGGTCAACCCCTCTCTGCTTTTGGCCCACTTCTACCCCTGAGCCCATGCTCCTTCCACTTTCTGTACCTCCGCTGCCTCTCTGATTTCTGGCCCACTGCATCCGCTCTGCTCTCTTGCCCACCGCTTCCCCCTGTGACCCACTGCTCTCCCTCTGATCTCCCTTTGCTTTCTTGCCTACCACTCCACAGTTCAACCATCACTCACCCTCTCTCTCCTTTTTCTCACATATTGTGACAATTTTTTTATTTTTGAAAACTGTAGATTTTGGCCCAGATGATCTAAAAATAGAGAATAGGATGTGCTGTTTTTAGAAGACCCATTTTTGGGAATGAGCAGGCCACCTTATTCTCAAAGTTGACCTGCACATTTCCACTGGGCTGAGCTGCAGCGCAAATGATGCGCTGGCCAGCCACCTTGAATACGTTGGTGTTGGAAGTGTTCTCCAGACAATGGTCTACAGGCTCCCCGTGCATTTCACCGTGACTGGCCCATAAGGGTCCTGCCACTGTAAAATGCAACCCAAAAAATACATTTCTATCCCATTTAGGGAACAGAAATGCAAGTGAGACAGCAGCTGTCACACTTAATTTTTTTAAAAATGTTTAAAGTTTTGCATGAGTTAGTAGGGTCAGTAAAGACCCTTTAATATAGTGGCACCCCTCGTGCACCTATTCAAAGTGGGTGCATGGGTTGCCTACAATTTCTGCACATTTAAAAGGGCATCTTTTTGGGATGCGCTTTTAAATGCGCAGAAACGCCTCCGATTTGCGCAAAGGGTTGAAAAAGGACATCTGAATGAGCGCATATAAGAAGCATCTATTCAGATGTCCTTTGTGGATTGGACTGCTCTATTTTGCGCAATTGATGGGATGTGCTTGCAAAAAAAAAAGTTTATAAACTTGCCCCTTGATTATTTTTTTAAAAATTTGGTTTGCATAAACAGCAATTTTTGTGGGTGTTAATGCAAAAACGGCCGTTTGTGCGCTTGCGGGATCGCAAAATAGCTATAATCTGGAGGGTCTGATTTTCAGTCTCTGCTCCAGCACCGACTGTCCAGGGTTATTTATTTTAATGGGTGCTGGTGTAGTGCACCGGGAGATTACTGTGCTATGGTAGTGGCGGTGCAATCGTTGGGGAAAACATGTTTGGAATGGAGGGGCACCCTTCCCATTAAATGGAGCATTTTCAAAATATAAGAGGGGGTGTGTTTTGAAAAAAGGGGAGGAAGACTCCCGACTTATCCATTAACTCGGCATAGAACCATGGAGGCATTTAAGCAGGTCGCCGCCTGAATGGCTTATGCTACGGCATGGCTCGGCACCTCACTCCCGACACACGTCCAAAACATGGCAAATGACAGTGGAGCCACTTGAGCGGGTGCCGCCTGTGTGGTTTATGCCACAGCATGCCATTAGTTGGCACCTCGCTGCAAGCACACTCTCATAACATGACATGAAATCACTGTATTAGGGAGAATTCTCTGTGAAGGCTAATTTCCCAAACCTAGTGAGTCCCCCAGCAGCTTTGCTGGATTTTTGGGTTTTATTTTTTTCTCCTGCTAAGAGTGAGACTCTTATTCTCCCACTCTTAGACATGATTTGAGGTGTCTCTTTGACTTTGTATGTGTTTCATGGGCTATGTGGTCCTTTACCCCATAGGGCTTCATGTGTTTTTGGTATGTGGGATACACAGCACCCTCCGTGCAGTATCCCAGGGGTGTCGTAGCGACCCCCAAACAGAGACTTCATACCCTGGGACTGACTACTGTCTCCCAGGGCATGTAAAGTCACCATTGGCTTTACTAGTCTTAAATTGTGAACAGAACCAGTACAAACCATCATATTGTGGACGTACTGGTCGGGGCAATTCGATTGCCCCGGGGTCTGTTGTTCGAGGGGGCACTGTCCAGTCCCCCCCCGACCGAGTTTTGGCTGGTGGAAGTGGATACTACTTTTTATATTCGACCGCGAATATATTCCTATGGGATTTTCCCATTGTTCGAGGCTACCACTTTTTAATATAGCCTCGAACATACCGCTGGTTTATTAAATTAATATAAATTCACCGGTTGGTATTTTTTGGCGAAACTCGGCTCCAAAATGGCGTTTGTGTTCGCTTCTGTGACTCCAACCCAAGTCGAGCCCTTTGTTCCACTTTTTGGCGGGCTTCTCCACAGAAGCCTCCAGAAGTGGTGTCACTCTGTCTGGGTACCACAGGGGGTGTAGGAGGGGGTTTAGGCACCCTGGACTGAGTTGCCTCGGCAACTCAAGTCACACTCTTGTGTGATTGGCCCAGTGGTGAGCCACCCGGCTCACCACTTAGCATGTTTGAGTGACAGCTAGGACTGATGAATGGGGGTTTTCTGCATAAAAGTAGGGCTTTGGGGACTGGGACTTCAGACGTCTCCACAGGACCAAAGAATCCGAAGAGGGAGAAGCTGAGCCGACCTGCAACGCCGACTCCACCGGTGGAGCCCTGCTGAACCGACTCACCACTTCTTCCAACGACAGAGGAGATCTTCATCCCGAAGAGTCTTCTTCCTTTGACTGGTGGGGTTAACCAGTTTGCCCGCCTTTTCGCCTTCCCGTATCATCTCGTGGCTGCCTTGCCTGTGCCAAGCACCCCGGCAACCGGGATACCACGTTTTCCCCACTACCGCGAATAAAAGGGTAGTACCTTTTTAACCGGAGAACTCCACGGCTGGTTTCTTCCCTGGCAGTGCAACGACCGTCAGCCTTCCTCCACATTGAGATCATCTCTTCCTCTGGACGATGCCGCGACTTGCACCCGCTGCCAGGAACAACTGCCCCCGCCGGAGGATCTTCTCCACTTTAAAGGTACTGTGTCCGCCTGGCCTCCCTCGCAACGGTCTGTGTGGGGTGACTCTTAAAGCCTCTACTTACCACTTGGGTTGGCCCTAGGCTGGCTAACTGAACTTTTCTAAACTGAACTGATTCCTTCCTGAACTGTCTGCAAGACATTCCAAGCCTTTTAAACTGTGTGATCTTGGGCGCATTGGTGTTCTACTCTCTCCAAGAGGGAGCCTGGCCTCTGAACTTTTTGCTCACAAGTAGACTTTGACTTCCCTGCCTTGCTGAGTGCTTCTAAAGGATTGTGTTGTGTGCTGTTCCTAATTTCTGCCTTTTCCCTCCCTTTTTCTTACATTTATTAGAGTGCCATCTGTAGTTAAGCGCTCACCTCTGTCTGGAAATAAGTGGTGTTAACTAAGACTTGTCTAATAAGGAATAAGGGATGTATATATAATTATAGTAACTGTGATTTTGAACTTACTTATAATAATAGTGCTAGAGTGTTTCTAAGTGTGTCTTTAAATAAATAATTATATACTTTGTTACCAAAGCTCTTGTCAGTGTTTGCTTGTGCTACTGTATTTCGGTACCTATCTTGTATGCTCTATATACTGTCTAACTCTTCTTGAGAGAAGTCTGGCTGCTCAGCCACAGCTACCAGGTAAATCTGGATGGTACAGACTGCTACCAATTGGGTTTACTGCCAACACCTGTAGTCTTAAGCCTTTTGCAGTGGTCCCTAAGGGAACTGAACAGGTTTCTGCCTAACACACTGAGCCCGGTCCATTAAAAAGGACCAGAGTCCAGGACCTGATCAGCTCATTTTAAACAGTTTGACACCAGACTGCCAAAAGGTGCTGATTTCTACTACTGCTTCGCCCCCTTTCATTTAAAATTCAGAATGTCATTTGGGGTCTTTAAAGAGAGCAAGGAGAGGGTGCTACGGTCTACACGAGCAGCGCCAGCGTGTAACATCGTATGCGAGGAGCCTCTGATGTAACTGCAGGTGGCAAGTTCTAACTATCGCGCACCTTAAAATATTTCCGAAAATGACATACAACTGAAAACGCTTCCATCATTTGACCTCCACCCCGAAGCGACATCAGGGGAAGCGATGGAACACAACCTTTCACCCCTTGACAAAAAGTGGCATCACATAGCATTGTTCCTAAGTACACTATGAAAAACATGTTTACGTTATCACTGTAATGGGATATACATTTCATATAAGAATGGATCACCATATATATCGTTAATATCAGTGTGTATATTACCAAATTACTGTGAATGCAAGCAGACGTCCAAGGCCAAATGATAATGATGTGTTATTATTTATACTTGCGCTTAAGTGCTTTATATCGAACAAATATACATACAGTATCACCCAACCTTTGTTGGTACTCATTTATCAACCTCAGAAGGATAAAAGGCTGAGTTGGAGTTGACAGGATTCGAACCTGCAGATCAAAGACACATCGCTCAACCCCCTGAGCTATCTTAATGGCTAGGGCTAGCTTGCTGCATATAGTAAAATGAGCAATTACATGCCTGAATATTCTCAAAGTCAGAAAGCAAATTACACTCTGTAGTGTATACCATTAAACTGGTAACTGAGATTTAACAGGCCAGTTCATCTGTAGGTCTGGTGCAAAGCTGGCCACATGTTTGTGTGGATGTACTTTTCAGGCTTCAGAGGTGGGCAAAATACATACCATTTGGATGGTTCATAACTGTGTTTTAAAGAATTTAGAGTAGCGCAGGGAAAGCAGCGCACTCGTTATCTCAAACATGGAAACATCCTGACATGCCATGGAGATAGGGAAGATAGACAGATAACAACAAGGCATTCATGCTGGCACAATGAAATCAAGGGCCCTTTTATGTGCTATGGTCGAACATTTCTACAATGTGTACAAAAGCGTTTAGGGACAAGGATTTTGTCAAGTGACCGAGAACACCAAGATGGAATTGTAACAGAGACAATGGCAGAAAAAAGCTTGCTATAACTGCAACTTGCGAAAAGCAAATTTCATAGTCCGAACTGGATGCTTATTCTACTGTAAATGCTTTTTTGGAAGATTTTGTCTGCAAGCGTTTCTAAATAAACCGTTAATGAGTCTAGCAATTATTGTATAGAATTCCAGAAAGACAAATAACGTGTTATTACTATCTTTCTTATTTAAGGTCAGTGCTCAAAGTGTTAAACTTGCAAAACCAACTCCCTGTTTTTTTTAAGAGGCCTGAACAAGGAAGCCAGCCACTCCAGACACAAAGAACCACATGGCACTGGCCACAGCCCAGGAGCTTCAATAAAACATTTTTTTAGGTGTAGCAAGGGAGACCTCAGGGGTGCGACCCCAAAATGACATCCCTGAGGCACAATATGGAAAGACACCTTAGCACCAGCGTTTGTTGGCCTATTGTTGTACCCTGTCCGCACTGATACATGTAGATGACTTGCAATGTGCATTAAATAGCTGTTGTGCATATAGGGGAGCAGGATACAAAACGGAGGAGGGATTGTTAAAGTGGCGCAGGATGACCACGTTTCTAAAACCAAAAACCGGGACATTTTTGCCCTGCTAACCTCCCAAAACTTGCCAAATTAATGAAGGTATGTTCTGTATTTTAGCTTTGAGTAGCATCTATAAAACTCCATAGGCGCGAGAGGCAACCGGTATTGTTTCACAAATACGGGAGCCATATCAGGGTCCGTTGGTATGGAGGGTGAATGTATCTCTGTGCAACCACATATGAATCCACGGCAAAGATCTCCTGAAAATCCCAAAACACCCTTTTCAGCTTATGCTTGTGCTCCTCAGTCTCACAGGCGTCAGCAAGATAGATTTGTTCTTCAACCAACTGCTTAAGATAGATTTGTTCTTCAACCAACTGCTTAAAGCCTGGAAATACTTCCTGGTTTTGCAATTTCGGCGGTATCCTCCAGTTGGGTGGAGAGATCTCCTGTTATGGTGTTGGCCTGGACAAGAGGTTTCAAGGATGGGAGGTAGTCACTGTTGAGCTGAAATACCACCTCTTCCTTCCTGATGTCACATGTCACCTCTTCCCCACCATAAGGGCAGGAGGAGTACACCAAGAAATAACCCCCGTGCCGGGTGAAATCTTTTCCGGAGGGATATAGTCGTAAATATTGAATTGGTCCCATGATCTCATTATCCAAGTCAATAGAATAATGTTGGGCATCAACCACCATTCCAATAAAGGTGTCTGTGCCCAGAGTGATACTTCTAGGGTCGCTGTTTTCCACCAATATTCGAATGGTGTCTCTAGGTCAACTAGTGGTGTGGGATATAAATACCCTGTTGTTGGAGGTGATCATTCAAATTTATATAAGCGTCCTTGTTTTTGAGGTTCTGTCCTCGCTTAATTTTTAGGAGAACTGTAGACTGTCGTACCTGTCCTGGGACGGTGACCTCTTCTCCCATTTGAACTTCTACCGCATACGGCAGCAATTCAGCTTACCGAAATGCTTTCTCAGTGTGGTCAAAGCCCATGGGATACCCCCCAGTCGGGACCAGGCTTTGTAATTAATTAGGTCCCAATTAATTGCGAATCGATTGAGAATGTCACTGCCTATGTAAAAGGCGTAGGGGACATCTCTCACAGCCCAACAATTATGTTCTATGCTTTTGTCGCCAATGGAAACTTTTAGCATGCACCTGCTAGGCGGGAGATGTTTGGAATTTGGAGTTTCCAGGCCCATTTCCCATTTATCATCAACTTAAACGTGGGAATGATCTGATCTTTTGGGAGTTTCCTGAATAATGTTTCGCTGATGAAGCTTCTTCTGTTATTCAGGCATACTCTGGCGAGTACAGGTCCCCCCCCTCATTTTCCTGAATGGGGGAAAAACAACTGTTCACCCTTTCTCTAGATGTCGGCCAAACTTTTATCTGGTTTTTCATCTTTTATCATGGGATTTGGGTTTTCTTCTGATTGTGGATCGGTATACAGTTTCAGAGTATTTCCTTCCAGTGTGGAATGCCACTTAAAACTGTGAGGAAGGTTAATTTTCAAAAATGGAGATGGGTTCCCATCACCAGTTTGTTCTCCTACAGAGATGACGGTGATGTCTGGGACTCAATTATTCCTAAAGTGAAATTCTATTTGGTCAGACAGTTGTTCAATCAAGTGGCATGTGCCATTTAAACTCGCGTAATTGGCACTTTGTTTCAATTTGATTGGCTGGTTAGTCTGAGTCCAGAGGACCTTGTTCACGCAGTCTATCAGGGGTGATAACCTCTGCAGGAGGTCATTCCCCAGTAGACAAGGTGTGCCCTCTGGTGTGAGGACTATCACTGGGTGTTTCACCCTATGTCGCCCAGTTTTGATCTGCAGTCCCTTCAACGGAAATATAATTTCTATCGAACTTTTGGAGTTGTCCAGGAAGAGGTGTGAGGGGAATTTGGTGAGACTTCCCCCCCCCCCCTTCCTGAATTCATTTGGTCAAAGGCCTTTTTAGACAGGAGGGTGGCTTGAGATCCAGTATCCAGCACTGATAATGCACATTGACCCTGTACCTAACGTTATTTCGGCCTGGGTCTGAAATACCTTCAACTATCTCTCCGTAAATACCTCCCTTCTCGAGCCCTTCGCTCCTCCACCTCTAATTCCCTCAGGGTCGGTCATTTTTCAAAGAAACAAGCTGGGGGCAGATCTGTCTTTGGGTGGGGCCTCCCTTTGGAACAGCCTCCCGACCACCCTGAAACTTGAGAACCATCTCCGGTTCTGGAAGCGCCTCAAGACCTTCCTCTTTGCTTCTGCCTTTGCCCCTCTCCTCCCCTGCTGATCTGTTTCTCTTTCTTGGCACCGTGCACCTGGTCACCCTCTGTCCTTCGGGCCCAGGTACCTGCTCACCCTGCCACCCTCCTGCACTGCCTCTGGGCCACCCCTGGCACTGGGTTCTGTATCTGTACCCATACAGTCCCCCTCTTTTCTTCTGCACTTATCAGATATACCCTATCTGACTAATCATGCACTTACCACTTGTCTGGCTGCACTACCCTTTTCACTGCATTTATTTATCGATTTATTTATTCCACTTATAACTTATCTGTTCTCTCCTCTGCTCGCACTTCCCGCCTCTCCCCTTCCACGCACTTTCCCCCCTTTCTTTCCCTTTTCCATGCACTTGCATGTTCTTAATGTCACTGGGCCTAGTAAGATCATATTTTTTTTTTGTTCTCCCCTGTTACCCTCCCTTTGCTTGGTAGCGCTCTGAAACACTTATGATATTTTATTTACATCATGCTCATACACATCATACTTTGACGGAGGCATAAAATCTCCCATATCTCTCTTCAAGGGGACAAAGAAAATGTGCATTTTGTTCCAGCTTGGCAGTTAATTGTTTTATTTTCCGGGAATCTGTAAAGAATATTTTGCACCCAAATACCTGTGGGATTGGGAAGTCCCCTTTTCCCCCTGATTCTTTGCTTCCCCCCCTTTTTCCTGGAGACAGTTACCCGAACCTGTTTGGAGGAAGGATCTCTCATTGCTTTCAGGGTCATCTGGGTGGCATTGTTGGGGTTTCAGAATTGGTTCTAGGTCTACCTCCATACTTACCCAGTCTAAATTAGGGTCTTTTGGGACCCATTTTTCCTTGGGAGGGATCTTCCTCCACAAAGTGGGTTTTCTTTGGTCCTTGATTTCTCCTACTTACCCTCTGTTCCAGCATTTCGGGGATAGGAGATTTATGTTCCGGTTCAGTGGTTTCCAGGGGGTTTTCTCTGGTGGGAAAGGAAGTTTTCTCTAGGGCTTTGCATCGCCCATCCCACCTCTGAAACCTGTTGGTTGTCAGGGTTTTCTTCCCGTCATTGCTCCGGGCACCGGACCCAGGTGTTGAGCTGTTCCGTTAAGCAATTTCCATTTAAGGGCTCTGCTGAGCCCTCAACGTGCGACCTAGGTCTTGTGTCAAATGTGGGACTTGGCACTCCAGTTGAGACATCCTTTCTGGTTGGTATGAGGATCTAGATTCATACCTTTGGTGCTCTCGGAAAGGGTAGCTGTCCCCTCTCCCAGAGTAGATTAGTTATTGAGAGTTTCCCTGATAACCCTGCATCCTTGGTCTCCCTTCTCCCTGATTTGGGAATCTGTTGTCCTCAAAGCGGGGAGAAAGAGGAGGATTGTTCGGGAAATTTGGATTTGAAGGTTATCTGGGAAAGAAACTTAGGTTGGGGGTGGAGTATTTCTTCCCGCCTGAGAAGTTCTGAGGGAAGTTTTGAGGGAGGTTTCCTAGGGCAGTACTTACCTGATTGGACCCCCCCTTGTACCGAGGAGTCCATACATACCCCAAGATGGGTCTGTTGCCCTTGTACCTAGGGCTGATATATTTATTTATTTTATTTTAGTATTTGTATAGCGCGCTGCAACCCGTGGGCATAGAGGCAGCTTGCTTGAGGGTTACAAGATAGCGGCCCAGTACAGTTGATAGAACAGTTACATCAAATACAGTAGGTTACAAGTCAGGTGCAGTAAGCATAGACAGTCATAGACTGAGACAGAAGAGGGAGGCAATTTAGGCAAAAAGCTTGGTCTTCAGGGCTTTACGGAAGGTTGTGTGTGATTCGATCATCCTGAGTTGGGCAGGGAGGATGTTCCAGTGACTTGCAGCCAAGGTAGGGAAACTGGAGCCACCGGCTCTGACTCTTCGTGTATGAGGAACAGTGAGGCAATTGGCATACGCAGACCTGGATGGTCTGGCGGGTGTTTTTATGGAGATCCTCTGAGCTAAGTAGGTAGGTGCCAGTCCATGGATGCATTTGTGTGCAATGGCCAGTATTTTGAAAATGATCCTTTCTTTGACGGGCAGCCAGTGAACCTGCCTTCTTACCCCAGAGTTGTGCTCTCGGCGATCAGTACCCGTTTCGGCCCTCAAGGCATTGTTTTGAGCAACTTGAAGTTTTGCCAGGTTTTTTTGGGAGGTGCCGGCATAGAGTACGTTGCAGTAATCTAGCCTCGAACCTATAATGGCCCTTGCAATGGTGATGCAGTTGTCTTGTGATAAAAAAGGCCTCACTGCATTGATTAGTTTGGAGTGGTAAGCAGCTGAGGAAGCGATGGCATTAACCTGTCTGTCCATGGTCATGCTCGGTTCCAGGTATTCGCCTAGAAACGTGGCAGGGTCAGGTGGCGGGTTGGTTGGATACCCTGCCTGGCTACCACTCCATTGTGTTGATCGAAGGGTCTCCTCTGCCTCTCATTCTGCTTATTAGTGGGAGGAGTATTTTTAGGCCGCCCCATTTCTAAGTCCAAAATGAGGGTATTTTTCACCTCTGCCACCCTTGCAGTAGCGGGTGTGTTTGACAGTTTTGGGGTTATTTTTGTTCTCGCATGGCTTTTGCACTTCATAAATCCAGGTGGCCTGTTATATCACCCAATCCTTGGTCCTACGCTCATGGAAGTCCCTTACCAGTTGGGTCATGATGTATTTTGGGAGTGCATGAAAATAAGAATTAATGAACTCCGGCTATTTGTGTTCAACCGCCTAGAGGTCTGGGCAAATGCCTGCTTCAGCTCGTCAACAAACTCTAGGGGCTTGTCTTCTCACTGCAGGTTGGAGGCCACCTTGCGGGCCACCTGAGGGTTCCTGTGAACAGAGAAATGCTTTAAGGTAGCCGCCTTTATAGATGGACCATCTTTGGTGATCTTGATCCTCCAGCCCAGCAAAGAAGCTGGAGTATTCTGGGGAGAATGTCCATTTGACGAACTCGATGGAATTTTGATAATTTTCCATGCCAAAGGACGTCATCATTTGGTCATACAATTCTAGATGCTTCCACACTTAGTATTTGGCATTCTTGTGATATGGTGTCATAAAGCTCTTGATGGCTTTCATTTGCCGCATTGGGTCTATAACAAGACCTCTCTTCTGTTTGGTAGCCTTCCTTTTCCGCTGCACCTGAGTCCACTCACCCTCTGACTGAGAGCTGCTACTATTGGTCGACTCCCTGTCCTCTAGGCACTCCCTAACTCTGAGACTAGGAATACCTCCCAGAATGACGGGGTCTGGTCTCTTCTCCCCTGTGATGTTGTGGGCTCTCTGGGCCACTTCCCTTGAGCTCCCCTGGGGAGTACTCGTCTTCCTCATACCTTCTTCAGGGTATGGTGGAGAATTCCGTCCCCTTCCCTGAATGTGTGGAGGTTTTTAAAATACTCTTTTGAGGCCTGAACTCAGGTTCTTCTCTGTCTGCAAAGAGGACCAGGTGGTCTCTTTGTAACTTATGTTTCTGCCAGTCTAGCTCCCTGATCCTCTCATCATATAGGCCCTCCTGGTCAGAGGTATTTCTAAATCTGAGTAGAGATGCATATCCATCAATGTCTGATAAGGACTGACCTTCCAGCTCATTTGGATTAAGCCTGGTTGAGTCCAGCTCCCTCAAGTTTCCCTGTTCTTGCAAATTGGCAGGCATAAAGTTAGCAGCACTCTGTGCATATAATGTGGCGAGTTGGCTTGAGGTCCCTGGTAAGGAGGTCATTGCATTGTGAAACCTATATCTTTCTCCCTCTATTCAGTATTCTCAAACTTAGGTGGGTTTTTTCCCCTGTTGTTTAATTTGCACAGTATCAATACTTAAGAATTGCATTGTGAAACCTAGGCCTTTCTCCCACTATCAAGGATTCTGAAACTTAGGTGGGTTTTCCCCCTGTCTTAAACGTGCATTTGGATAGTTCCTTAATACTGAGTGTTGTCGTCTTGTCCTATTGCTCAACCTTCTTGGCTCTAGCTGTCTTGTCTGCCTGCACCCTTGCCCGTTGTCCTTCCCTAGTGTTCCCCTCTCCCTTCCACCCTCCCCTCCCCCCTCCTACTCTATGGTGCTCTCTGTCTCTATCTTTTCTAACTGCTTCTCTATTGACTATCCTGCTCACCTCACGAAATCTGGTAGGAAGAAGTTTAAAAAGGATATCGTGGTCTATAACCCAGGCCTCCCTATCGCTGACACCTATACTAGTGCCTCCTCCAAGGAAACTCTCACCGACATCCTCTTTGTCGTTCCCTCGCCAGAACTATGGACCCTACATATGGTTGCTGTGCTCTCTCCTTTCTCCTCTTCTCCCATTAATGGTGGCACCCGGTGGGATGCCCTCCGGGCCTCCTTCCATTCCTCTAAGGTCATCATTAATGTTTATTCTAATGGGACCGTCCTGGTCCAAGGCCCTCGGGCCAACCTTCACCTCTTTGATAGATGCTTCCCGTGCCTCATCAATTTCCTTTCTTCTCCTGCTGTCCCCCCTCACCCCTCCACAGCATCCTCGCCTCCCCCCGCTGCCTCCTCCTCGGCTACCTTGCCCTCTCATTCCCTCTCTGCCCCCCTTTGGGCTCCTTCCCCACCTCTGCAGGGCGTATCTCTGATCTGTACCCATCCCCGGAAGTCCTTCAAGGATGGAAACCTTCTCCAAATTGCCACTCTTGCTCAGCTGTCAAACACTCCTCCGACATCTACCGCCTTCTGGAAGAACTTGACCTCGATGTCCTCGATCTCGCCAAGACATGGTTCACGGCCAGTTCTGTCACAAGCTTTGACACGCTCCTCCCTGACGGCTACAAGATCCTTGCTGCGCCCATGTCCAACCGCTCCAGAGGGTGTGTAGCCCTGATCTTCCCCGAGTGGATTCCTGCCTCTATCATCCCTATGCAGGCCTACTCCTCTTTTGAATGCCTCGTCTGCAGGCTCTCTCATCTAGCCATTCCCTTACTGTGGCTACTATCTATCGGCCACCTGGTCAGATTTCCTCCTTCCTCTCTGAGTGGGCGGACCTCTCCTCCTCACTCCTGGCCTCGACCACTCAACTTCTCCTTCTTGGAGACTTAAAAATACACCTGGATGCCTCCTGCCCTCCCTCTGGACTCTTTCGCGACCTCTGCGACTCTCTCTCACTCGCCATTCTCCCCTATGACCCGACTCTGCAGGGCACACTCTGGATGTTCTGATCTCCTCCGACCTTCCCCTTTCTATCCCTCTCACCACTCATCTCTCCTGGAGTGATCACTTTCTCCTTTCTTCCCACCTCACCCTCTCTACCCCACAGGCCAAGCCACCTCCATCACTGCAAACCACCTTCTCGGTCATTCGACCCTTGAAGCGCCTATCAGTTGAGGCTGTTGCCGCCACTTTTCACCCCCCCCCGCCCTTGGGCTGATACTCACCCTGACACAGCCCTCTCCACACTCCACTCTGCTATATCTGATACTGTTGATATCCTTGCCTCTGTCATGAGGATCCGGCTGAAGCCCAAAGCCAAGTGCAACTCCTGGTACGACTCACACCTTGTCACCCTTAAACGCAAGTGCAGGGTGGCTGAGAGGAAATGGTGTGCTTCTTGTACATCCTCCGACAAACTGGCCTGCCGCCTGCTTCAAGGGCAATACCAGCTCTCTGTCCTCACCAAGAAGAGAGCTCATATATAAGCCCGCGTCTCGGCGGCATCTAATAATTCAGCTGAACTCTTTAAAATCTGCAAGGAACTGGCCAATCCTGCTGCAGTCTCTACCTCTCCTGTCCCTTCCCAGGCCCTCTCCATGGCACTGTCTTCTCACTTCATATCTAAAACCAGGACATCCTGTCCTCACTCTCCTCCTCTCCCCTCCCTCCCTATACTCCCTGCTCTTCCTCTGGCCCTTCTGCAGCCACCCCTCCTCCTTCCTTCTCTGCCTTTCCCCTGTTCACCATAGACAAGGTTTCTAGACAAGTCCGATCTATGAAAGTCTCGTCAGAACAGGTTCACCCCTGTTCCTCTAAAACCATCAAGGGCCACATTGACACCATGGCTCCTGATTTGGCTGACTTCTGCAACCACTTCTTCGCCACTGGAGTCTTCCCATCCCCGCTGAAGCACTCCCTTGTGCACCCTCTTCTTAAGAAACCCTCTGCCAATTCCTCCTGTCC
The DNA here is from genome assembly GCF_040938575.1 of Ambystoma mexicanum. Lineage (NCBI taxonomy): Eukaryota > Metazoa > Chordata > Amphibia > Caudata > Ambystomatidae > Ambystoma > Ambystoma mexicanum. Next base: position 1,128,198,337 of record NC_090927.1, read on the forward strand.
GGCCAACTATCGCCCAATCTCCATCACTCCCTTCCTGGGCAAGCTCCTGGTGAAACTGGCCATCTCTCAGCTTAATCTCCACACTGAATCTGTTGGTTGTCTTCATGACCATCAGTCTGGCTTCAGAGCTGCCAGAAGCACGGAAACTGCTCTCCTGAATATCCATGAAGACCTGCTCTCCAACCTTGACTCTAACGCCCCCTGTGTCCTCATCCTGCTTGATTTCTCTTCTGTATTTGACACTGTCAACCATGCCATCCTGCTAAAGTGTCTCTGTGATAACCTAGGTATCACTCGTCAGGCCCTGGCGTTCCTGACTACCTCCCTCTCTGACCGACCCTCCCAGGTCCAACTTGAGTCCTTCCTCTCTGCTATCTTTTTCTTTACCTGTGGTGTCCCCCAGGGGTCTAACCTCTCTCCGTGGCTGTTCGACCAATAGCTGGCACTCCTTGCCCACCGCATTGCCACTCTCTGCCCCAACTTTCAGTGCTATGCGGATGACACTCGGCTCATTTTCAGGCTACCTCCAGCCAGCCACCTATTCCCCTCCCTCATCTCTGACTGTCTTGTCTGCTATCCAAGAGTGGTGTGCCGCCAATGACCTCTGCCTTAATGCCAGTAAGACTGAGATTCTCCTCATCGGGACACCCAACTCCCTCCTTTCCTGTAGCTCTCTGGCCGGCCTCTCTTGGCCCTCTTCCTGCTCTCACCCGCAAGGCTTTCTACCCTCCCTCCCCTGCTAAAGTCCTAGCTGACAATGAGACTGCACGGGTTACCTGGCCACCCATCTGAACTCGGGCCCTAGCCCTGCCAGTTGCACGCTTGCGCTGCCTCCCTGGCAACCCCTGCATCTGGGTACTGTTTTCTGTATCTCTACAGTCCCCAAACCAGCACTTGTGTCTGCACTCACCCTGCACTTGCCACCAGCTGGCTGTTATTTATTTATTTTATGTGATTATTATTATTATCCCATGTACTGCACTTCCCCCTGCACTTTTCTTTTTCCTCCTTTTCCCCCTTCCCTTGCACTATCGCAATCTTAATGACACCTGGCCTAGTAAGATCGTTGTCTGTCTTCTTCCCTCTGTTCCTCCTCCCTTCCCTTGTCGCGCCTTGAAACACTTATAGATATTATGTCATATCTCCTGCCTTTGTGCACTTTTGGTCTGTGTTGCCCACTGTATGTCAACCACTGCTTGCCTCACATGTTCCCTTAATTTTACATTTTCTATCCTCATGTCAGTCAGTTCCCGAGAAAATAACTCACTTTTCTACATCTCTGTCCTTAACTAACACACTTCCTGACACAGGGCACTTTACTCCTGACGCAATTTGCTATTCTCTTCCCCGAGGTGTTCTCTCTGTTGTTTCAGAGCGTTCATATTTTGGCGCTCCTGATCACATTCTGCCTGGTAATTGACCTCCCTAATGATTAACTGACTATTCGCATCTTTCAGTTGCTTAATCTGTGTTTGAAATGCAAAAATGTCCCCCAAACATGCTCTTTTGAGCATAACCTACTCACTTAATTTTAGTTGATTCTCTCTCAGGTTTTCCACACCTTCCTGAGTCTCCTCTTTCAGTGCAGAAAATGGAGCTTCATGCTCTAAATTTGCTTGCTGCTGGGTCATTAACTCCTCTTTTAGCGGCTGAATAATGTCTTTTAATTTCAACTCTGAATTTTGGCTCTGTTGCGCTTTCTCCTCTAATTGATTCAATTCTCTCTGTGCTTGATCCAAAAGTTCAGATTGGTTTTGCACAGAAGCTACCCTAAGCTGGTATCTGTCTGCTATGATGATCATATGGAAGTACATATATGCTGTGAGCTGAGCCATTTTTATTTGCTCATCTCTGGTAGTCTGTCTCATATAAAGTCTATCAGAGCCTGATGTAACAGCCCAGTCTCCTGCCACATATCAACATTTACAGAGGCAACCTCCTGCATCATTCTAGATTGCCACATTTAATTCTCCTGTTCTACCCATTCACCCTTAATAAACAATTTGGATAGAAGGTACTTCCTGGCCATATTGATTTCTACGATGCTCATTATGAAATGTGTTCTGCACCTAATATGCTCTCTATGCAAGGGCAAAATCTCAACCCTGTTCCTGCTTTTTTTGTACTTACAATGACAATCACTGAATACTTTACACACACCGCCCTGAAACCCAGGGTACAGGTCTGAATGGCGCCTTCACAATGCAACACAACTTTCCATCTACTGAAATACAATTCCACCTAAATGTCTGTTGCTACTGCACTGTCACAAGTGGAATTTCTCTACCAATCACAGCACGTGCCCTCAGTTTTGTCGCGGTTTATTAGGCAGTCACACCCAACTCATGGAGTTCCTTTCCCCACAATGAATGTGACGCACAATAAAGCACTTTTAGTTTTTATTTGGTTTACTTTGGTAAGGCCTCCAGCCCGTCTCGCATCCAACCCCAACAAGTACCCCGTGCCACAATGGACTAGGGACCAGTCCGGTGTGTATTCAAAATATATATATATATTTATTGATTTATTTCCACCAAATATCCCAAATAGATGAACATCAGCCACCGTTGCTTGGCAACACAAGGACCAATGACTTCAGTACAGGCACCAACACAAAGATGACACTGAGATATGCAGTCACAATTATTTCTTTTTTAAATCGCCCACCAATACAGCAAAGAACTATTCAACACACACAGTAATTGCGGATTTAATACTTTTTCTCCCAGCAACCCCGACCCTCCAAACTTCAATTAGACTTGACTCCTCTGAATAGAAGGCCAGTGGCCGGGAGTGGGAACACAATGTGAAAATCGTTTTTTAGGACAGCTGCAATATGGGAGACAGAAAAGAAATGGGGAAATTTATTTGGCCACACTTAACAAGAACAGGCCTGGCTTTGTGGTTTTGGTCAGAGTACAATGGGAAAATCGTATTTTATTTTTTTTTAGCACAGATGCAATGTGAAAGAAAGAAAAGCTATGGGAACTTCGGTTTTGGGATCAGAATCACAGATGCAAAGCAAATGGGAATTTCGTTTTGCACCCTGCACACTCCCGTGGAAACAGTGTTTTGGGATTAATTATTTTGGCAAATCGCTGTCTATACCAGTTCAAAACACACTGGGAAAAGGTTGTTGGTTTCGAATGCCAACAATGCCCATTCCGTGCTCACTATAGGGGAATAGTATGCGAGGGATCTACACAGACAAACAGGATATTTTTCTATGGGGAAATAACTCGAAAAATATAGGGCCTAAACAATCTATGTCTTTGGGGCGGTCTTACCTACAGGAAAGGTCTGGAATTAAGCATCGGGGAATCTAATAATGGTTTCCACAAATGTGGAAGATGCACAATGTGTTGTCATGCACTTGAGACTTCTAGCATTTATTTTGGTAAACTTGGTACCTTCAAGGTGAATTCTTTCATTAATTGTAATAAGAGATTCTGTGTTTACTGTATTTGTTGCCTTTATGGAAAATATTACATTGGGAGTACGATTAGACCCCTTAAAATGAGAATACGTGAACATCTATCCACTATTTCCAATCAGGAGTCCAAATATCCACTTGCCACGCATTGGCAAAAATGTCATCAGCTTGATGACAAATCGCAGATTACATTTGTGGGTATGGCTAAAGTATCTGTACCACAACGTGGAGGCAACCTCACCCTCAAATTGAGACAATTGGAAGCACGGTTAATCTGTCAATACCGTACCGTATCCAATGGCCTCAACAGCGACCATGAACTATCTGTGTTTCTCTGATGTCTGTGTGCTGAGTTGCACCAGACTTGTATGGGGCTCCATACTTGTTTTTAGATATTGATGATGGGAACTGTCAGGTTTACACAAGACCGATCATTTTTAAATTGGATTTATTAGTATCTCTGTTGTACGTTTATTTCAACTAATTGGCTAGAAAACACGCAGCATCGAGAATTGGGGGACACTGGGCGTTCTAACTATGGCCCATGTCATCCTTCATAATTGCTAACCAGTCTCCAATAACACAAGGTTGCAATAATCGTGCATCCTGTGAACATTACCTGTTCATTTGAATTTTGTTATTACGGGTAGATTGGTCATTAAAATAACAGTTATGACCTATGTTATCATTATTATTTACTAACTAAAATAAGACAGACTGCATTGTTCGTGTCTCCTACGACCATCTACCATAAATTAACTTTCATAATTACATAAATAAATTATAAATTATCAGTCACCTTATGTAAAATGGCCTTCTTACTTAGTATTAACTAGCGCTTGATCCTCACCTCAAATGTGTATAGACCTTTGTACCTTTTAAAACTACAACTTGGGTTTACACCCAATATGGCCGCCAGAGCCTACATCAGAGCTCTAGTTGCTCAACTAGGCTTGGCCGTATTAAATACGAGCTCAACAACCATGCGCGAGGCTCCATTTCATCAGTTCGGGCGGAAACGCCAGTAAGTGCAGGTCTTTCGCGCCGACCCCTAAGGTTACTTCACCCTGGGGGGACACGCATGTGACTGTCTCGCCTTTGCGAGTGCCTTTTAATTGACTAATTAGTTCCGTCTCTTTTTTGTCTCCTCCATTACACAATGCCGCGTGTCTACCTCAACTCTACCGCATTAGGTTCTTATTGCTTTATCTGACAGCTACAATTGAATACGCATACGCGTCTATATAATTTCAATTTCAATTTTATTTTTAACTTATAGATTGTCCATCTAACATGTTACTAAATCCCACCATAAGTTTAACGGCTAACTTAGATTTTTGTCCCGCATACAGCGGAGCCGCAAACTATAATTATCAGAAATGTATCTATCTTAATCAGGTAAAACTTTATACAATCAAACATGGCAATCTTCTCTGTAGCGTTCTGTTTAATTATTCATATGGCTATTCTCAAACAATTGTCCTTGGTTTTTGGTTTTTGTTTTCTAAATTAGTAGTCTTGAGCCAAGGCTCCTCAGGTAAAAACGAATTCATTAACGATTTCCATTATTCAGATACAAGTATGATGAGTCTTGTGCTTACAGGGCCGTTCCCATCACTTACTCTCTTGTATACATCTTTTTTCCTTTTCATTCTCTATATGACATTGACTTGACGGCTCGCCTCACCCCAATGATCTACGGTTTACATATCCTTTCATGTCTAATTTTAATTTTGTCATGTCATTCTGGGCACCTTCTCCTCTCCAACTTCCTTCTCCACCTGTAGTGTCCCCCAGGGTTCTATCCTCTCCCCTTGGCTCTTTAATATCTACCTTGCTCAGCTGGCAATCCTCATCTCCTCCTCCTTCCCCAACTTCCAGTGTTATGCCGATGACACTCAACTCTTTTTCAAACTTCCTGCTGACCCTCTTACACCTTCCTTCATCCCTGACAGCCTATCTGCCACCCAGGGATGGTGCACCTCCAGCTATCTCTGCCTCAATGCCAGCCAAACTGGGATCCTTCCCATTGGAACCCCTGCTCCCGCCTTTTTCCCTTCTCTCTGGCATTCCTCCATAGGCTCTCCCCCTGCTCCCTGTTCTGAAGCCTGAAACCTTGGAGTCATCTTCGACTCCTCTCTCTCCTTCCTTCCTTCCTCACATTCAGTACATTGCCAAGAATTAACACTTTCAACTCTTCCTTCTCAAAGGAATTCTCCCTTTCCTCACTTCTCCCAGAAGCTCAATGTTACCTGAGCCCTGGTTCTCTCTAGTCTTGACTATTGCAATACCCTCCTCCTTAATCTTCCTTCTTCCACTCTGCGACCTCTACAGCTAATCCAGAATAGGGCAGCAAGACTTATCCTTGGCCTTAAACCCAGGGACCGCATCTCTCCTGCCCTAAAATGTCTTGACTGGCTACCGGCTGCTGCACAGATTAAATTCAAATCTCTCTGCATCATCCACAAGGCTGTCTGGGGCCATGGACCACACGATCTGCAACTCTCTCTTACTAAATACTCTCCTTCTAGGCCTCTACGTTCCTCTGGCACAAACTCCTTGTGTGTAAAGCGCTTCGCTAAACCGAGGGCAGGAGGTCGATCTCTTTCCTCATCGGGCTCCCTCCTATGAAATAACCTTCTGCTTCCTCTGCTTCTTGATCAGGACTTTCTTAAATTCCGAAAGCACCTCAAGACATTCCTCTTCTCCTTCCCTTCTTCCCTCCTCTACTAATCTAACAGTTGCTGTGAGTGGTGTCCTGGGCCCTTATGCATCCCCTGGGTCCTTCACCTCCGACACACAATCACCCCAGCTTCTGTCTCTCAGCAAGTGCCTCGGCACACCCTCTGCCCGGAAGCTCGCACTTTTCCACCCAACGCAGCTCCAGAGCGTGTAGCACGTACCATACCTTGCACTTCATCTGTGGCTCACCGACGAGCTTGGACACCCCAGCACCTACCCCCACTGCCCTCTTCCTTGCTCCATTGCACGTTCTGAAAACTCACAAGGCATGATGGGTTTCTCCTCCCCTTTCCGCCACTGTATTAACATTGTGTATTTTAATGTATTCCAATACCATATTGCCTCCCTATTGCCCTGTGGGTGCTTTGAATCAAAATGTACTTGCTGTATAAGCGCCTAACAAGTGAACAATAAATAAATACATACATTATAATGGCTGGTGATTTTTATGTCTTTCAGATTGTCCTTGTTTGAAGAAACAACACGAACAAGATGAGTCGCCGAAAGCGTGCTCCTCCTGTGAGGCTGGATGAGGAGACCAAGAAATTGCACTGTTGGAATATGCTTGAAGACCGTAAAAATGAGGACTTTACATCAGATGAAGATGTTACACTTCCGGGCCCCAGTTCTTCATTCACCCCTACTCTGTTAGTGGTGGATGGTGTAGGTGAAGGTCTAGAACATCCAGATAAGAGTGTCGGTCTAAAGCCTGTGCATTCCCCATCCTTTCTAGATGAGGCAGACGTGGCTTGCACTATCCATTCCTCTTTATCCATCCATCTGGCCCTTGCGATCTCTCCCCAACACTCGGAGGAACGCTGTTGGCAAGCTCTGCTGGGCGAATTCATTCTTCAACCTCTTGCTGGGCAGACCTTTGAGAATAGCATACAGGAACATTGCCTCACGTTAACAACCACAGAATCGGGCGATCAATTACAGATCCTTGTTCATGCACGGGATGACGAGGAGGAGAACGGAACCATCCCACTGCAGAGGAGAAAAGGGGAGGTGTATTTGGTGGAGTGTTCTTTCAGTAGTGAAACCTTGGAGGACCTGAGGTGGCTTCAGAAGAAGAGTTTAATAGGTCTGCACCAGAGATCTGCATTGCCTGGAACAGTGTTGCCTGGAACAGTAAAGGTACGTGTATCTGTATGTTAAGCTTTTTAAAGTTACCTTCCTTTATTTTATACTGAAAACATATTACAAAGTAATTTTCTTTCAGGGTGGCCCAATCTCCTCCCTTTCAGGAAGTAATGGTATCTCTTGTTTTATGGCATGGCTCTGCCAGCGATCTTGCAGCAATATGTGGAGGGCACCTACTGTCAATCCGCTGCTCAAGGTGGCAGAAAGAGGGCATTTTAGTGAAAGTTCTGTGACAGATTAAGCCATTTTGTAGAAGCTTCAACTGACTGAATTTGGCAAAGAATTGTTGAACGTGCTTTGAAGAGCTTTTTTTGTTTTCATGCTATTTGGTACATTGATGTTTTTTCCACTTTTGTGCTGCGTTACTGTGTGACTAAGTGTATTATTACTTCATAAAATGTTTGTTTATATGGAAGGGTAGCTGAGTCCTGTGCTGTAAAAGCAGCACAAAATATAAAATTGCAACAACACAATATTGTTAAACAGGTATACGGTAAGCCATAGAAAATATACCCAGGTAAATGCAAAATGTTGAGAAAGATATAGAATTTAGTCAGAGGAAAATAAAATCATGAAGGAATATAATAGCAAGGCCTCCAATCCATAGCAATCAGTAACTTTCATTGGCTACTGCATCTTAACTAAGGCCTTGTTTTCCACGGTCGCCATCTCGGAATGGTAGGCCATGCTTAAAAATGTTATTCTACCTCGGCATGTGTCAGCTCCGTGGTGTTTCTATTCAGTATCTATTTCCTTTATGTGCCATCTAATGACACATTGTAGTGAATTAATCACTGTGATATATTATTTAGGAAAATGTTTGCTGCTTGCATTTTTCTTGATACATTACATACAGCAGATGAGTCTCTTCATTTTATTATACATTGACATTTTGATCTCTGATTAGTGCTTTTCAAGGTAGTGTCATTTTTTCCATTACATTTTACCAAACTGCTCCTTGAGGGGGTCTGAGGTGTACACTGCTTTTCTCTATGCAGCTTGTAGAATAGAACACATTGTTGTGTGTATATTGTAAGGAAGGCATGGTATCAAAGCAAGACAGACACAAGTGATCACAGTTCAAGGGTGTTTATTAAACTGTAAAAATGGGTGAGATAAACGTCTAATCTAAAGATAATAACTAAGATGGGAGCAAGCTGCGTCCATCAAATAATAATATTACCGTTCTAGTGGAGTCTAGTCAAATAAAAAGGGCCTGTGCTAAAAAACCTTTTGCCAATCCTTACCGCTACGCTATAAAATAATGTGGGATAATGTTCACCAGAAAAAGAAGTGTTCACAAATGATAAGTCAGGATGTTATGGCCGGAGGTCTCTCTTCCCCGTGTTTTTAGCATGGGACAAGGCGGGACTTTTGAGCACAGCAAACTCCTGGGCTTCTCCGGCACGAGTTTACAGTTCCTTTTCCTCGATATCAGGGCCTTCTGTGCCCAAGTCTCTTTCATGCAAAGTCTCTTGCTCCAGAGGGTCTGATATGCCAAAAAACAACAAAACAAAAGTTCCTTATGCTAATCTTCATGTCTGGTGATTACTGTTCACCCTAGGATCCCCCTCAGCCATGCTCCGATCCTTCTCTCAATGATAGCCTTCCTCAATCAGGCTCAGACCAACCACTCACTGTGGGCATTCCTCGGTCGGGTTCACTCTTGTTACAATGTACTAGACTTCATTGAGCTCCCCAAGTATTACTGTTCAGCTTAATTCGCAGGTATGCCTCAGTCGGGTTCACATTTGCCAAGTAACACTATGTCATAATCTCATTATAAAGCCCCTAGATTTCTCTCAGCATCCCTCTGTCAGGTTCACATTTGCCACAGTTCAACAAAAAGTTATTCTAGACCCCTTAAGTTCCTGGGTCTCAGCCCCCAGTCAGGATTTCCATAGTTCATTCACCACAATGTTCTGGGGCGTGTTAGGGTTCACCCCAATTCGCAGGCATCCCTCAGTCGGGTTCACGTTTGCCTCCACAATGTGTCAAAGACCTTCAACTGTACAAGGGGTTTGACCCTCATATGACCACTCTGACAACCACACGGCAGCCTTTCCTAAGGCCTCTTGGTACTTGTTGTTTCTCATGGTTCGGTAGAGGAGGCACCAGCCAGAGACCTTCGAATGAGCGGCCATGTGGTGCCGGACCACTCTATCTCTGGTGCCAGTTTCTCTCACAAGAGTTGACGAGGTCTCCCTCTACCGGGCTAGGACCCCTCCCACAAAGTTCACAGGGGTCTCCCTCTCCTGGGCTCAGACCCTTCTCACAAAATGCACAGGGGCCTGCCACTGTCTGGCTCGGCCTTTTCTCGCAAAGTTCACAAGGTTCTCCCTCTCCCGTGTTCGGACCCCTCTCACAAAGTTCACAATCTTATGTTTTTGGACTTCCAGTCCCAGAATACACTTGTGATAATTTTGCTCCCACTTCACAGCTCCCCAAAATGGTATTCCATGTTTTGGGAGCAGTAGGAGCCACAGGGGCATGTTTCAATGAGGTCAAGGTTTTACCTCCTGCCCCTCGTGTACCTTAGTTCGCCTGTCTGGCCCCAGGAGAGGAGTTCTGCTGTAGGTACCGCCAGGCAACCCCAGCTACCCCTGGTCTTGCCTTCTGGAAGTACAGCTCCTTCCTCCACACTGCAGCCTCTCTCAAATAGCAGGGCCAGTGTTTGGACTTGTTTCTCCTCCTCCAGGTCTTCCGGGGCTTCTGCAGATCACTAGGGCTTTCTCCTTCACTCCTGCACCTTCAGCATCCCCGACTCGCTCAAAGTGTGCTTTGCTGCTCCGCCTTTTATGCTGCCTGGGAGAGACAAGTGGAGTCAGGTGTGAGTAATTAAAGAGGGAGGCTTGTCTTAGCCTGGCCTCATTAATGGGACAGTCTGCTGTAGAAAGGGGAGAGTCTGTTTTCTATGTCTGTGGTTTCCCGTTGGTAATCTTCATCCTCCCAATTTCTCTCCTCCTCGTCTCAGTGACTTTAGAAAAGAACAGAGGGGAGGAATTATGGGGTTGTAGTTTTCACCAGTAAGTTCAGGAAAATCTGGAAAATTAGTGTTGAGAAAGGAGGGGGCTAGTCTTGTTGTCGCTCCTGGTGAGTTGTCCGTGAGAAAGTGTCTGTGTTGGGAAGGTGGGGGGGGCAAATAAAGCATTAAAAAAAAGCAAACAAATATCTGTCAACTTGGGGCCTCTTCCATGATTTTGTGGAGGACAGAGAAGCCCATTTCTACAAACACGGAACCTCAGAAACATTCATATTCACTGACAACACGCCACAAAATAAGGGCCTGGACTCCTAGTCAGGAAAGAAACATAGTAAGGTATAGAAGACTCTGGTATCAAAGGAAACGTGACTTGAGGAAGGTGGTTAATAGTTAGGAGTAAAAGATAAAACCTTGGGGGCAACTGTTCATATACCGTAAGCAACAAGTCATAATGGGGGTACATGTTGGTTATATCTATATCAATGACGAATTGAATGTTGGAACTGTTTATGCCTCAGAATGAAAAAATACAGTTGGTAAAAAATATGCACTGTTCTTCCCGGTGCTGCTGAAAGTCCACCATGAAGGAACCACACATCTGTTCTACACACGCAAAGAGGCATGGGAATGGCTGGAGACCCAGATCCTCAACGGATCCAAGCCACAGCGATCACCGAAAGCATCAGCAGGGCGAAAACCGAGGACGGACCAATCACCACCACCCACAATCCCCCGGATCTGGAATCGGAGGAGTCATGGCGGCCTGAGGAGGGTAGCACAGAGAATGGGTGAACACATAGACTAAACGGCCTTTGCGCTGTTATGGACCGATTGACATATGGGGCTTGGTATAAGTGGCGGCTACCTAATGGTGAGAGTCTTGGTATCGCAGTTTGGGTAACACCCTATAATGGTTTGCTTTCAAGTTTTGCGCCTGGTTGGTGCCTGGTATGGGTTACAGGTGCTTCTAGTTGGGGGTGGGAGGGTAGGAGTATGGGCAGGGGGACGGGGAAGATGTTATTGACGCAGGTCTTTGATTCGAGCAATATCACCCCTTAAGGAAAGGGGGTGGTTAGGCCTCATCAGCAGTCATGACAGGTGCAGCAAACGGAAGAGGAATGGGCTGAAATGCGAGAACAACAGGGCACTGGAGTCACGGGTTAGGAACACGGGGGAAACACCCTCCCAGGGCACACGCAACAACCCCACTCGCACCAATGGTGCATGATAACCAGCTAACCCTACTCACATGGAACGTCAATGGGTTGGGCTCTGCGGTAAAAAGGCAGCCGGTACTCTAATACCTGAACAGGCACTCACCCAATATAGCTCTCCTTAATGAGACACACCTTATGGGCACGGACTGTAAGTTCTTTAGGAGATCCAATTATACAACCACCTTTCACGTGAGGTTTTTGAGTGGGTCACGGGGCACTATGATCCTCATACATAAACGGGTTCCATTTCAGCTGAAAGAGGTCTATACTGACCAAAGGGGACGTTTTGTGGTGATTACTGGGGAATCGGGAGGGTCTCCTGCGGGATTGTGGCATTGTACGCCCCCCTCCACTCACCCTCGAACTCCTTCACGACCTCTGGGAGGCAATGATGGGGAAACAGGCTGACAACTGGGTGTTGGGGGGAGATTTTAACGAACTGATGGATGTGCTCATGGATAGAACACAAGTAGGTAACAGGAACCCCGATGCCCAGACCAAACTTAACTCCTTTGCAGCGGCACTCGGTGGGTGGATGCATGGCGCACTCTACACCCCACGGAATCCAAATCCAGATACTCCTTCTCTAACGCCCACAAATCTCTGTCCCGAATATATAATTTCTTTGTTCCACAAGACATGTCACACATGCTGAAATCCACCACGTTTCTTGCCAGGGGCGTCTCGGACCACTCCCCCTTGATAATGACTATAAAGCAGCCTGAACCAAACCTCGCCCCACCTGGAGGCTCAATGTGTACTATCTCGGGATCCCAGAGGGGAATGAGGGTCTTGCCCAGAAAACAACCAAATATTTCTCCCTAAACGAAGTGTCAGTGGCTCGTCCCATAACATTATGGGAGGGTACAAGGCAGTACTCCAGGGGAGGCCCTTTCTCTTGTGATGGCACACCGTCGGCAACACGTTAGTGAGATTGCAGAAAAAGAGGAGGCTGCGGCTAGGGCCGAGGAAGTGTTTCTAGCTGCGGGGACGGTAGATTCTAGAGAGGTGATGATCACGGCCCAGGAAGCCTTTAAGAAACTGGCGCTAGGCAATGCCAGGACTGCTCTTTGGACCATGCGCAGCCAGATCTACGCCACTGGGGAAAGGCCGGCAAAACCCTTGCCTGGCTCGAAAGAAGGGACAGGAATAGGGGACATGTACGAGCCATTCGAGGGGCCGAAGGGGACCTGCTGCTGGAAGAGGCAGATAGCGGACGCATTTGCCACTTTTTACGAATGTCTCTACGCTCCCAGAGAGATCACAACGGGAAATGGGATACCGCATTATCTAGACTCCATTGAGCTCCCCAAGCTCTCTATGACCCAAACGGAGAAGTTGGAGGCTGAGGTTACGGAGGAGGAGGTGGCGGCCGCCTTGTCCCAACTTCAATCCGGGAAAAACCCAAGGCCGAACGGCTTCCTGGTGGAGACCTGGCAGCGAATGGGGGACTTAGTAGTTGGGCACATGCATCATATGTTGCAGTGCTCTCGGGCGGAGGGAAACTCCCACAAGACCTTAGACAAGCCCCTATTGTAGTGATCCCAAAGCCGGGGATGCTTCCTGAGTTCTGCACCTCATACAGGCCAATCTCACTCATAAACAGTGAAGGCCAAAATTCTCTCCCGGGTCCTGGCCAACAGAATGCTGGGAGTCATCCATTCCTTAGTGCAGCCGGATCAATGCGGGTTCATGCCAGCCAGATCCACCAGGATGAATCTGCGTAGGGTGCACTTCGTTATCAGCCAAGCCGACGCGATTAAGGATCCACTCGCTCTACTAGCAGTGGACTTTGAAAAAGCCTTCCACCCGGTGGGGTGGTCGACTCTGTGGGATATTGTGGACCCCGTGGGGTTTGGGCCCAATTATATGTCCTGGGTCAAAAAACTATACAATACCCCTGAAGCAGTGGTGCGGGTGAACATGATCTCCTCCATACCTTTCTCGCTGGGCAGGGGAACCAGACAGGGATGCCCCTTCTCGCCCCTCCTATTTGCACTGGCCATAGAGCCGCTCGCAATCGGGCTCCGGACGTCCCATGGTTGGACTGCGTTTGTGTGGCCCTGGGGCAGAGGTGTCTCGCTCTATGCCGATGACCTGCTCATCTATATGAGCAATCCTAGGGTCTTGTGCCAAGCGGTGACAACAATCCTTACTGAATACCAGCAGTTCCGTAGGCTCAAAGTTAACAAACAAAATACAATATTTATTCCCCTCCAGGGCAGGGCTGACGCGATCCTGCAAAACTGTCCCTACTCTGTCTCCGTTCAGAGTTTTGTCTACCTGGGCATCCAGGTCACCCCCAACCCAGATGAATTCCTCCAGCTTAACCTCCAAACGGTGGTGAGCAGATTTGAAGCGGAAGTCACCCACTGGCAATCTCTACCGATAAGTTAAATGGGAAGGGCCGCCCTCATCAGGATGCTCACGCTCCTGAGATTCTTTTATGTCCTTCAAAACGCCCCAATCCACGTACTCCGCATGGCCTTTCTACCCATAGAATCCACCCTCCGGAAACTCCTATGGGGCGGGAAGCAGCCCTGCATTGCCCTTACAACCCTTCAACGGTCAGTCTGGGAGTGGGGAATGGGCATAGCCTGTTTTAGGGCCTACTACTGGGCACCACAGCTGGGTGTCCTGAATGACTGGCTTCATGGGGACCCTGGACTGCCACATATTGGGAACGAGATCAGATGTATGGGCGAACGATCACCCTCTGGGCCCTGTACGCACCAGACAGTACAGTGTCCGACATGCCGGGGATGATACGCCAGATATGCACTGTGGGTAGAAGCGCTCCAACACATTGGATGGATTGGGCGACCGACACTGGGCCAACCTCTATGGTATCACAGGTGCGGCCCGGAAGTCAGATAAATGGGACATTTTCCCAGCTGGGAGGATCGGGGGATACGGACCCTGGCGGATGTCATACAGGATGGGCTAACATTTGGGTCGAAGGGTTTGGTTTGCCACCTGGAGACATATACCGACACTTACAATTGACACACACCCTCCGTGCCCAGTTCCCGAGGCTTGCAGACATTCCCAAGTGCTCCCCCATCGAGGTGAATGTCCTCCAGACCAGGATCCTGGTGAAACCCACATCAACATTGTACCAAGTGATTACAGCATTTGGGGCCCGAGATCTCACCCGCCTGCGGGAGAGGTGGGAGAGAGTGCTGGGCCCCCTGGAATCGGAAGAATGGGTGGAGGCACTGATGTTCCCGCAAGAAAAAGGCATAGACACCAAACTCAGGATTACACAATATAAGATATTGCTCAGGCCTACCACTCCCGGGCCTCGATGAAGAAATGGGGGGTGGTAGAGGACACAGAATGTCTAAGATGCCGTAGGGCAGATGGAACCTTCTTCCATATGATATGGGAATGTGGGGTCATACAGGATTTCTGCCAAAAATGTACCAATGAAATTGGCAGGGTCTTAGACCTCCCGACCCAGCTGGATCCCAAGGTGGCACTGCTGGGGATTTGGGGTGAAGGAGACTACATGTGATATGAGAAATCGTTCCTAGCAGTAGCAATGGGTCAGGTTAAAAGACTCATAGCCGCCACGTGGGGGGCATCAGAGGGACCGACCCTAAGCCGATGGAAAAATGAAATGGACTGATGTGCGTCCCTGGAGAAACGCATATATAACACCAGGGGTTGCCATAGGAAATTCTTGAAGGCCTGGGGCAAATGGACAGGACTCTCATAACGCTGGGACAATCAAACGTCACTAGCCTCCAGGTTATATGCCACTGTGGCGGACTCTAATTCCCCTGCTAGTGCTCCCATGCTTCTCCCTGCTGTGTACTTGAGATGCCCACATGTGCTGCGATGCGACCTGGACTTGTTCTTGTTTTGTTCTTCCTTTTTGACTGTACCACCTTCTTTTTTCCACATGTCACAAATGTGGGATACGCATATCCCTTGTTTGTTGTAAACCAATAAAAAGGATTTATTAAAAATAATATTGCCGTATAATCTCAAGAGGGATTGTAACACCGAATGAAGGGGCGAGTTAGAAGAAGGGCCATGCGTGTCTAGTGTAAGATTTTTCCTGGTGAAAACTCCAATTCAGCAATCGTTCTGAACATTTCGACCCAATTAATCCCGCGGTGGTCACAACTGATGCAGACGGGTCCGCTGTGTCCTCCGGCCAAACCATTAAAACAGTGTTTGTCGCATTTCTTCTCAAATTATACATGGCTACTGGGCTAGTGCTGAATCAGTAAGTGAAACCTTACATCAGAGTTGTCAGAGTCCACCCGGGGTCCGTTCTGGTTGCAGCGCTCAAGCATGGTGCAAAAGACTGGCACAAACCCAGCGTTCCACAGCAGACCACGCTTCACTGTGCACTTCCGTGCCACGCTCTGCGCTGGCAACGGGATTTTGAAGATGAGAGGGTGTTGCTGTGAATCAGTACCTCCAGACTCCGCAACAGTAGCCACAGCACACCACACTTCACGCTGCTTTCATTCAAACAGTACATTCTGATTTCCGCTAAGTGTGATAAAAAGGGCCTCTGTGGACAGTTGGAGCATCCTCTCGGTGCATCTGTGCATAAGAGATGGATAATGCAGGGGCTGGACAAATAAAGCATTGATAGCGCCTAGGCCAAATATGTTGGGTAATTCTGCCTCTGGAATCAGAAAAAATCACCACATAGCAGGCATTTAGTAAACTGTAATCCAAGGAATTCAACATTGGAACAACAAATGATTTGGGTATCGATTCCTAGGCGCTCTACAGCTGCTTTACTTCCTAAACCATATTACAGAAGGGGGATGTTATTATTACAGGAGGATTATTCTTTAAAAAAGGTCTGCACCTTTGATCTCGACTGTATATATTTACATTGTTAAGACCCAAACAAATCGGATCAATTAAATGGTAAAGCAAACCTGGCCTGTATTCTGTGTTTTTTAAGGTCTGACATCCGAATTGTTTTTTATTTATGAATAATGAAAATGTCCTCATTTCGCAGAACTAGTTCTGCTTCATGGTATGCCCTTGTGATACAAAAGTGCAATGCTAAATCTATATCTAATGTCCTAATCAAATGTTGGTTGGACTGCGTAAACCTTACATCCTTCAGAGGTTGGTAAACTGACAACCTGTTAAAGCTAATAATGTAATACAGCGCTTAGGAGGTGGATAAACGCTGCATGAAGCGCTACATAAAAATGTTAAATGCGTGTTTGGATTACCACTAATGGGGTATATTTAGCAGTGTTTCTATTTCAATTTCAACTGTAACCCATTTATTTTTGTTTTGTAACAGCACTTGCACTGGCAGAGCAAGGTTGTGAATGTTTGAATAGTAGCTTTGAGGATTTGAAAGATTTACCACATTGACTCCAAGTTCAGGTTGAATGAGTGTTCTAACTCGACATTGCAAACTCATCCTTGCCCCAGGTGAAGTTTTGAGGTGGAAGTATTTTACACACTGTTTTTATGATTAAAGTGCAAACTAAATTGTAAAAGTGAACTGATTTTCCATGGATATGTAGAAACACACCATATAGATGCACACTACACTGGAACTCTAAAAAATATGCGTGTGCAATGCAAGTATACATTCACTGCAAAAAGCCTAATTATTTCTTATAAAATATATTTTCCCCTCCCATTTGGAACTACGATTTCCATCTTATTACTAATATCCTAAAATTGTAAAAGAAAAGGTATGCATGCATGCTCCTCTCCATCAAAACATACAGACAAAAAACATCAGAAGTTTAACAGAAAGAAACCATTCCTTATCCCACATTGTGCTTCTTTCTTTCTGACTAGGTGTACACAGCTCAGAGAATACATATCTGTTTTCAGACGCTCAGAGTGGTGATCTGGTTTCTATTAAGTCACCTATCCTTTACACTGACCTCTGCTCTCAAACTGTGTAAATGGTACCCATTTGAAAATAAAAGGTGTCGTATTTACACGATTTTAATGCGTAAAAATGCCCGGTATGACCCTTATCTGGAGGCCTGCATACAATGTTCAGATCTTTCACTCTGTTTTGGTGAGGCTTTTGGCTGCTATTCCAGCTGTGACATACAATATTTGGATCACTTTCACACTACTTTCCATACCTGTGCCAGTTTCGGTACTCTGTTTTAGGCCTCACAAGCATCCACAAATCAATAGCGTCTGTGTTCCTGCTGGTACCTCGCTCAGCGTAACAGGCGCTTGTCGAGTGGTCTGTGTCTTTGCTGAGTGCCCGTCCCACGACTGCTCGTCAGTGGCCGCGCCACCAGCGAAGACGGTTGTCTTTTCGTTCTAGCCATTTACCTGACCAGAGCCTCTTACTCCGTCAAAGCACACACCATCCAGCCTCCAGATGGTTCCACGGCTTCACGTGGCTACACCTCCAGGACGTTGACGCTACAGAGGCTCACCTCTACATAGCAGTGTTTCTCCTCCCATCTTTGGAGTCTCTCCTCCTTTCTCACATCGCTCTCTCTTTATACATGTAATTTTAGAGAAAGGAATTATGTCTGTCTTCCTTGATCATGGTCTTCAGGCGATGTTCAGCATTACCTGAAGCCAATAGATTCAAAGAAAGATCTTTGTTAAGTATGGTTGTAACAAGGAATGCCAAAGCCTTTTTATTGTCCATGAATGCAGACTGGGTGGTTCGGACTGGCAGTTCCTTATTGAAATGGGACACGAGTTAGGTACCAGTTAGTCACCACTTACCCAGACCCCTGGGGTAGGCTCTTGCGTAGCGGGCTCAACTCCCTAGCCTCAAAGGGAGTGGCACCCTTTTGAGGAGAAGGGATGAATTGTTCCGATTCATCCCAGCTAATTAGGATATTTTTTGAGTATTCATCTTTCAATGTCCCGGCTAGTCAAGAGTATTCTAGGCAACCACAAGTGCGAGAAAGCAAGAAGCCCTGGCAGGGGAGTATACCAGGCAACAATAACTGTATGATATAAAGAGATCATGAAAGGGAATAATGGGACTAGGAGCCAAGCTATGTGGATGCCTCCATGTTGGCTGGCACATGAAATAAAGTACTTCCCTAAACACAAGTCTTTATCAAGTATGAGCCTGGCGCCAAAGGCGCCAGGACTGGCCCCAAGAGGGCCTAGGCAAAGGATGCCTCAGTTTGTTGGAGACCCGAGCTAAGACCCCTCCTGGCCCATGGGCTTGCCAGGGGGGTTTCTGGATGTGGGTCGTGACACCAGCAGACATGCGTGCAGGAGTCACCGTCCCACTCTGCACAGCACCAGAGTGCCCACCAACCCACTCCGCTGAAGGAAAGAAGACCACATACGGCGCTACTGGCACATGAGGCAGCCTACTGGGAATCCCGCACACTGGTGAATATAGCATGATTCAGGTTGTAAGGTGAGCGGGGTGCAGTTCGACGGAGCGTGCTCTCCAGGCGACGGGGCAGAATGCCAAGAGCCAGAGTCCGCTCCACACTGGACCATCATTGACATTGTGCCGTATGAACTCAGCACAGTGCGACAGCACTGCAGGGAGTCACTAACGGGTGCCGCAGGCTGCATGCAGCTAATAGCCCACACAGCGACTACGGGAAGCTCGCTCTCATCACAGAATCTCTCCCCTGAGGCTATTCCTACTTGATGCATCCATCACACAACCAGGGGAGAAGAAGCAGGCACAAAACAGTGATGGCAGACCTGAATAACGGCAACCTGAACAGTCATGGAGGTAGCAAGCATGTGAGACCCGCTTCCCGCAACACCCCCAACAGAAAGGAGCTCCAAGCGGGCATAGGGCAGCTGAAGACAGTAGACCCATGAGCTTTCAGGTGTTGGCACTGTGGGCCATCATTTCAGGAGCCTGACAGGGCCTATCAGGGAGCTGACCACGCAAACAGCAAAGTGCGTGGGGAGTGACAGCCACAGACATCCAGGTGGGGGTGACCTCACACGCCCTGACACACGGCAAGCAGAGGTGGCCATGAACCTACAGCAACTCCTCTAACAAGTGGCCTCTTACACGCGCGGTAGGCGAGAGCCTCCACTTACCACGCGCTTCCTCACAACTGTGCACAGCATAGGACATGAGGTGCAAGAGCACAGACTGTTGCTAGGGTACCAAGTGCGAAAACGTGAGGCTTGCCAGAGCGGAGAGCAGATAATACTTGGCCTAGTGTGTCAAAACCTCAATACAGCAACTAACACGCTGGACCCCCACACGGCATCAATCTTGCAGGGCTTCTGCCACGCCGCCGCAGGCAGGGAGTAATAGCAATCAGCAGACCCGCTGAGTATACCAGGTGATGACCATGAGCCGTCCATGAAGGCGGACAGCCGTCTGCTGCTAGAGGAAATTAGATCTATGAAGTGGAATTACAGAAACAGTGACGGATCTTCAGACCATTGTGAACAAAGTGGAAGATAAGATGAAGCACTGGAACACAACCAGCTATCCGCAGATCACCCTGAAATGAAGCTGGAGGGTTGCTTCTTGACCTCGGACATAGGGATGCGGATTCAGCAGCCAAAATCGACAACCTTGAAAATAGGGAAAGATGTTCCCATATTTTATTTGCATATTGAGACTCGAAGAATCATCAGGATAGACTCTTTTGACCCTGGAGCCGCAAGTTAAGGTGCTGGTCAGTCCACTCTTTGAATCGCCCCGACTCCAGAAATTGAATTTGACTGAATTCACAGGGGGCCCGGCCTTCCTAATGACCCGAGATGTGTCCTGGCTAAATGCCACAATTTTCGGCAGAAGATGGAAATTGTTCTGAGAGCGAGAGAAAAAGAGCTGATAGACTTTGAAGGGTTGCGCATTAAAATATATCGGGACTTATCAGCAACTACCTTGCTGAAAATGAAGGACTGTTGTCCACCGACGACATAGCTGCAAGAGCAAAACATCCGGTACAGATGGAGATTTCCCTTTTCGTTGAACTTTGAGTTTCGTGGTGAAAATACAGAATTGGGGGGGGGGTGAAGCAAACAGTGTTTTGCAACGCTTTACATCGGAAGACTGCAGTGCAGGCCCTGAAGCAACAAGGACTACTCGAGAGCCCGCAAAAGAACATGTAAACCCCAGCTGAGGCAAGGCCGTGCCTTCAGATCCAGAAAGTACCACTGATTCAACACCCCATAAACAGTTAGCCCTAAGCTATCACTTTGCTTGTCAGCCATGTGCTGAGAAGAGGGTCCTTGGGTCACATAGCACATTGGTCGGTGTGGGACCAGGTACCCAGCGTGCCGTGGTCTGAGGAAGAGGAGGGGAGGAGTTTGGAGTCTTCCTAGAAATGCTTTTTCATTGGTTGCAATGTTCTTCATAGAGTTTTAGTTCTTGAAAATCCACAAGGTAGCACCTTCTGAAGAACGACTGCTACATTCCAGGGCGAGGGTATCCATTTGTGTGGTCCTAGATTTATAGGGCATCTCCGATTATAGGAGAGATGGTTAGTTCCATTTCTCTGACGAGGGGGGAAAGGGACAATGGGATGAGGCACTACAAGGAATACATCGTACCCAGAGGCCAATGGCATATTTTGCAAATGGGGGCCGCAAATGTAGTAAGATGCCAAGGGCGGTTGATGAGCGGTTCCAGAGAAGCACCCTCCTGGTCATCCAGCAACTAGCTGCATTTGTGAGATTTTGCCTCTGTTAAAGTCCTGCGCTAAGGTTTGGATCTCTCAACGTTAAGAGGCCGAACTCGCTGCAATACGCTCAATGCTCCTGGGAGAGTTTAAGCTGTCAAGTTTAGACGTATTGTTTGTGTAAGAAACCAAGTACAAGAAAGGAGAGGAATACGATTTCAAAGGGAAAAGCCGCGGGGGGAGAATTTGGGCGTCTGGTCCGTCCAAAAATGCAGGAGTGGGAATATTATTATATCCAGCATCACTGGGCCTAGAGAACGCACAGATATATAAACACACAGAGTGTTGATGATTAGCAATCAATGGGTCTGTAGGACCGATAGCACTCATACTGTGCGCTGCATACATGCCTAACCAGCGACAGCTCCCGTTCTGTAAGGAAATCTTTATTTTCTTAGAATCCTAAGCTCTTTAGCCCACACAGGTTCTTCTGTATGTGCCCCTGTGTACGGATTCACATTCACTTAGCTTCTCTTTGTCGGCCTCTTGGTTTTATGTGCCGGTTCACATTTTCTTGACTTTTCCCGGTTAGCCTCTTGGCTTTGCCAAAATGTGTCACACATCCTCTGCCAGTCTTTGACCCTGCCACACTGCATTCATTCATAAAGTTCACTTTGTGGTGCTCATACTTTCATCAGCTCGTAGCCTGGCTGCGAAGGACCGGAGGGGGGTGGGGGTTTGTACTTCTGCTCTCTATATGGTAGAGGACCCCTGCCAAGATTCTCTATTATTGGTGCGTGGTCAAGCAATCAAGGCCTAGCTTCTCAGGAGGTGATGCAGGCTGGTTCTTAAGTACAGTGTAGTCCCCAAGCACCCACAAAGGAATGTCCGCACACTGTATTAGTTAAAACAGTCTTTATAAAATTAATATTCAAGGTTATGTACAATATCACGATAACTCACTTTGTACTCGGTTATCTATAATGGCAAATATACAGTTCTGCGTGGTACCACAATTACTACTAGATCTCTTTAAAGTGCATCAACTGTACGGTTAAATGTCACACAAATCAGTTCGTAAAGGAAACCCACAATAGATATAAGAGGAAAGTAGTTGGTTAGAACAATTGTCAGAATACTGGCCCCGATACCTCGACACAGTTCTGTGTGGAGATCCCCCCCACCTGGGCAACCTGTGTAATAAAGATATATCACAAGCCCAGTCCATATATTGTTCACAAGAGACTTTCCAATAGTTCTGCAACCCCAAAGTACCTGACATTGTAGCGTTCCTCGTCGGGGAATCAACAGCCTTCTTGAGTGCCCTCCCTTTAAGGCAGGAGTCACGGGTCGTAGAACGTCCGACGGAGAACAGGGTGAACTACGGCGGTGAAGTGGCAACTTCGTTCCTAGCGGTGCTAGTCGACGGGGAAGCGTAAACGTCCTGCAAGAAAGAGGAATGCGGGGCACCTCAGTGTCGATAGTTCTGGACCGCAAAGAGTTTGAAGAACTGTGGCCCAGCTAGGGCGTTGAGTCGTCGGTGTCTGTGGTCTTTGGGTGGCGGGAAACCCACCGGCGGATGCTTCTCGGCACGTCGACGGCCTGACCTTCTCCAGAGGATCAGACGGGAATGATGATGCAGACGAGAGCGTCCTTCGATCAAAAGTTCTTAAGCAACGGGAGCACAGCGGACCCGGTTGGCGACGGCGGTCGTCGTCCGTGGTGGACAACAGTCCGGGCGCTTCTCTTTGGGATTCCGTGGCAGTCCCGATCTCCGGCCGGCAGCCTATCATAGGTCTGTCTAGCAGGGAGCTTTGGCAAAGATCAGCTGGTGCACGATGGTCCCTCGTAGCTCGGGAAGAGGGTGCCTTACCAGGTCCTCTCTGGGTCAGTCCTTGGAGACACAGCAGCTTTCAGATTGATGAAGGAGAAGAACAGCAATTCTTATCTTCCAGCAGGGCTTCAAGTTCAAGCGTCAGTTTCACTTCAGTTACTCTCCGTAGTTTGGACCTGAGCTCTGAACACGATTTCTAGCAGTGAGAGGTCCCCAGATATATTGTTGATCTCCCATTCATTCCGCTGGGTCACACTTGAGCATCCAATCACTACGAAGGGCATTCAGCAGTCTGTCAGCCAATCAGGCGCATATTGCATTCAGGCCATTCTTCTCCATCCAGACACTCACAACACAGAATGTGGATTCGGACTAGTACCACGCCATTCAACACTACACACTGCATTCAAACCAGTTTTGGGCAGGGCTGTCTCAGTCATTGTGTCAAACACCAGAAGCCAGACATCCACAACAAGAAGTGCACATTCGTCACACACTCCATTCACCCAGGTCCCACCCACAGGCGTACCCACAACATACGGTCGTTGGGAAGGCTCCAGCCTGTCTGGTAGGCACTTCCCCACACAACCATATATGGAACTTCCACCCAACAGCCAGTCAGGGGGAAGGGACAGAGTCAGGGCTTCCTGGGACTTCGGGAAGATCAAGGTAACAGGCAATGGAAGGCAAGAGGCCACAGGGGCCATCTTGTCTCCATCAGGAATCTACTGATCCCAATGACAGAGTCTAGGCATCCCAAAATGGAGGACACTCAGGGCACCAGTCAATTCAGCACGGAGTTGCCACCAGCCTGTACCCTGCTCTGTGGGCCACACACAGGTGCCCAAAAACATACACTAGGGGCACAGGGTGCCATAGGGGTATCCATGGGTCCGTTCGTCAAAACCAAAAGAGAGCGCTGCACCGCCAGGAGTCCCACATGAACTCCTGCACGGAAAACTCAACAGAACACACGATAAAAGGCATTAAAGGACAAGGATACGGAGGCCCTATCACTCCGATGCATTTCCAGCATCACACTGGCCCACCCCGGTTTCATTCAGTTCGGTATTCAATATTGTGATCAGTCTTTCGGCATATGTAAATAGTTTTCTGTCATTCGCTTCAATTTGCTACATAACGCTTTAATTGCCAAGGGATACAAAGACTCTGTTTCCTAGTTCTGGAAATTCTCACACACAACTTGTCTTTCAGCTGCTGTGTGAATTAAACACTTGTGCAATGGTCCGCTGCTTAATTTCAGCTTGCGTGTCTGTTCTGACAATATGAATTGCTTTAACCATACTGCAGCGTTAGTTTTCAGTTTTCGCGTGCATGGCGGTCCTGGATTTTGGGGCTCATAGAAACTCACTGGCCTCTTTGAAGTGTCTTAGTTGCACGACAAACCTTGATGCTCACTGCTGCTGTTTCTGGCTTTCAACCGGGGCTTCAGACTGCCCCTTAGATCCTCCGAACGAGCAACCTTCGTCACAGTTTCCCACTTTACTGCTTTCTGCTGCGTGACCTCTGCCACATGGAGCACAAGCCTCTTTGCCACTCACAGGGTTGAATTCAGGCATCCAAGAATCCTCCGGGTCAACGCGCTCTGCCCCAGGCGACTTACTCTGGCTGCCACAGCCTTCGCTGCTACCATGCCTCCTCTGCTTCAAATTGCTCATACCTGTCGCTGCAACACATGACCGGTTCTCCTTCTCTTCTTTCCAGCCCGTATTTGCACCTATTTATTCCTACACATTAAATGGAGGGGAAATGCTCCTATGTGTCGGTTCCCTATTTTTTTTTATTGGGAAAATGTTAACTCCCTATTTTTCTAATTTAGGAGTATTTGCCAATTGTTAGAGAGTAAAAGTGGCCATTGCACCCCGTCTCTGTAAGGATATATAGTTGATTGTTGAAACATCTTGCTTTCCTATGACTTATTCAAGAAGGTATTTCCTAAAACAGACATGGAGGTGTTGTAAGTGTTGGGGAATTGTTTGAATAGTTATCTTTGTTGATTTTTACTAGTTATCTGACTAGTTACTGTCCTTTCTTGCTTAATTGTGCCTTGGATTTTGTCTTTGCAGGTTGGGATCTATCTTTTAGAAGCCAGTTTAAGCAAACCTGACTTTCTCAGTTGCGGAAAGGGAAGAATAAAAAAGTCTTCATTGCTGATTCAGAAACTGATGGAAAAGCTCTTTAACTTTAAAATTCCAGGTACAAAAAATAAGGAGCGTCTGGAGCCACTAAGCTTTGCTATTCATTGAAAATGTAATTGAAATGTCCACTATGGGGTGGAGAATTGCCAATGTGATCTGTGAAAAGACAACTCATAGATGCACCTAAGGTGTTGGGTTGTGATTTATTGCTGATTTCATACTTGCTCTCATTTGAACCTCGAAATAAGTGTTATGTTCAGGAAATCATTTTTGAAAAGCATTTTTCAGACGGAATGTTAAACTGGTAATAAGAGAAAAATATGCAAAATTGAATAATATTTCTGAAAATCAGAGCAGTCTTCTTAAGTGGGATGTTGATATTGTTTGCATGTTCATTATGTTTTACGCATAATCTTATTTTTTATGATCAATTGGTCATATTTAATTTTTTTTCTACTAGTCATTTTTTCACTTTGCGAGACTATCCTCCCTTTGGAAGGGGATGCCTAAAGTTTACCTTGCAGTGCACTGACGTTTACCTTGCAAAAAAACGCTCAAGGAGTAGTCCCATACACAGTCCTAACTCTGTGGGACACAGCTGCAATATAAACAAAGAATGTTCTTAGGACTGGCTTATCTACGGAGGTTATATGATATACCATAGAACCTTTGTCACCAAATAGTCCTACGATAAAATGTTACATTACCTCAATAATATATAATGTTATTTACCAAGAAAGCCCTTCCTCTACATTGACAGTGTGTGACCAGCTGTAACGTGGGGAACTGAGGTGAGCGCATCAGTGCTGTAAAACAGAATGCTTTATTTTTCAGGTTCATCCAAATACCCCTGTCCACTACCAGGAGTCCAAGCCTGAAGAAAAACAAAGAGGTTTAAATTAATATATGCATTCAAACATGACTGACAAATGCAATGTAAATAACAAATGGCAAATACACTTTGAAGGTAAACAATATAACACAACTTTTTTTTATAAAGACAACATTGAGAGAGTGTGCTCACCTCTTACATGCCACTCTGGCTTTATCAATGCTTCTACAATCTTCCAAAACAGCCGCACCCAACTCCTTTCTTACCGTTATGGTACCTTCAATCTACTGTCTCTCTTAGGCACTTATCCTGATTTCCTGCTCCAGACCATGTCCCCTTCAGACACTCTAGTCAGCCTGGCCTTTTTCTACATGTCATACCTCTTCTTCATCAACTCCTTTTTGCTGTCCACCCTTTCTCTCAAAAGACATTGGTCCCAATCCACACATTTTGATCTCCCCAGACACGCTGGACTAATTGCAGTTAGCAGCTCTTATTCAGAGCTAAGCTGTAGGCGTATACCCCTTTCTCAAGCTCTTCTTCACAAACCTTGCCTTCCTTCACTGCCATCCGTACACCATGCATGATAGTACTGTTGAACTTTTCAACCATCCCATTGTTCTCGGGATGGAAGAGAGATGATTTGTGATGAACAACGCCTATGCTAGTCAGACATTGCTTCATAATTTTGGGCGTAAATTGTACACCATTATCAGACCGAATTTAGCTTCAAAAGCCCTCCCTCTGGAATATTTGATCCAGAACAGACACCACTGCACTATAGTCAGCTTCCTGAACAACACATGTCGCTGCCTACCTGGAGTACACTTCCATAAGAACAATACTGTATGTCTTCATCCCTTGAGTAACCGTTATGGGTCCCAAAATATCAACAGCTACATTATCCAAGGCATTTTATGGAAATTCTACAGGCTTCAAAGGTTGAACACAACACCTCAGCGTTTTGTCAGAGTCTCCACATGAGATGCAATCTTTAACCAATCTTTCCACCTGGTTGTCTATACCCAGCCACCAAAAATGAGCTCTTAAATGCCCTTTGGTCTAAGACATTCCCAGGTGGACCTCATGGGCAGTTTCTGAAAACTTGTACCAGACACCCTACAGAGGAACCGTGCGACCAGATCTCAGCAGACAACTCCCTTCTACACGGAGTTCATCTTTAACTCAGTGAAAAAGCATCAACACCCTCCTCACTTGATCAGTCAGATTAGTTATTTTGAACAAAATTCTTCACCTTACTTAACTGATCATCTGCTGTGACCCACCCAAGGATCCTTTGCGACACACCATCCCTAGCCTTTGAGCTAAATTAAGTACAAATACAGAAATGCCTTAAACTTCTTAATGGTCCTAGCGACACACAAGGCTTCCGTGTCTACCGAATTATTTCTCCTCCACCCGTATTGGGCACTAGGAGGCAAATGCTATGACTTTCTCACTCCGATTCTGCTTTTGGAGCAAACCCGCACCAAGACCAGTATTGCTGGCATCCGTTCTCACAAAGGTCTCGCAAACAGTATCAAAATTGCTCAATATAGTTGCATTTACAATACCCTTTTTGGTGTCCCCAAATTCCTTTTGAGATTGCACAGACCATTCAAACAGAACATCCTTCTTACAAAGCCCTAATATGTGCCTAGACCTGTCTGCAAACCCTTCTACAAATTTGGCATAATATTCGACCGAACCTAACCATGACAAAACAACCTGTTTGTCCATGGGTGGCTCAATTCTTACAATGGCGGAGACTAAACTATCTTTTGGTGCAGCGCCTTGCGCATTTAGCTTTTGACCCAGATAATCGATCTCATCAGCCCTGAATCTACACTTGCTCTTTTGTAAAGTCACCCAACACTGCTCAATCAACCCAAGCCACTCATCAGTCTTTCATCATGTTCTTTTTCTGAGCAAGATATCATCTTGATAAAAACCAAACGCCACCAATGTCCGTAAACAGTTTATGCATCATGTGTTGAAAGAACACTGCAGCCAATACTAGCCCAAAAGGCATCTGCATGTATCTGAAAGTACCTTCTTGTGTAATTAATATGGTCAAGTCCCTGGAAGATGGCAAGATCTAAAGTACTAAAGCATTTGGCACCAGTCATCATGCCTACCATTTCCGGATTATTTGGTAGAGGGAATTTGTCCACTAACACACACTTATTCAAAGCTCTCAAGTCAACACAAAGCCTAACACTGCCATTTCCCTTATGCACTACGACAGCTGGGGAAACTCACTCTGAAGCTTCTACCTCCTCTATGATGCTTTTAGCTAATCATTTTTGTTATCTCCTTTGAAACTTCTTCTCTCAATGTAATGGGGACACAGAGAGCTTTAGAGCCTACAGGAACACCATCACACGTAAGCATAATCTTGTGGGAAAAACCCTTTAGACAACCAATATTCATTTCAAACGCACTCAAACTTATCTTCCGGCTTGACCAAAAATTCTAAAATGGCAGCTCAGGGACCTTGGGGTCTATTACAATTCCTAAATCTGACTGTTCAGACCAGCCAGAAGACTGCCGACTCTTTTATACACATACATATGAGCTGCCATACCTTTACCAAGACAGCTAATATTGGCTTTGAAATAACCCAAAAACTCAATGTATGTAGCACCATATGCACTCACCTTTGCCCTGGGTTTGCAAAGAGTTTCTTCCTTGAAAATCCTCCATACATTATAATCCAGAAACGTGTAATCCGAGCCAGAATCAACCATCATATTCACAGAATTTCCATTAATGAGAATATCAGCATGGGGTTTTGTCCTTTTCTTATTTTCTCCACCCATTTCACTGACAGACCAGGCTACTCCTGTAATCTCTGGCTTCATCATTCTCTTCACCACTTTCCCCATCCCGATCAGTTGAAATCACCTTAACCACATCTATTACAAAATGTTTACAACACCTAGGGCAATTACCTTTCTTATTGCATTTCAAACACATCACTGCCAATGCCAAACAATCAACTGCATTGGCATAGTGCGATAAACGTCCAGATCTAAAGCACTTTTTCCCTTTAGACATCCCCAAACTTCTTTCTTGGGTTTGTTATGCTCTATAGATTTGTTGCTTTTACTTTTTGCAGCATAAGGGTTCTTCCCAGGACCACCATGGCAGCCAGCATTCACAACATTCACAGTGCTCAGCAATTGGGTACTGTTCAATTTCAAATCCAGTTCTTTGACACAAGCCATAGTGTGCAATTCTTTTTGCTATGTCAAGGACTTCTTCCAGCGAGGGATCCACCTTAGTCCAGATCTCCCCCCTTGTTTTATTTTCCTTCACCTTGAGTATGAACTGGTCTCTTTAAACTTTCATCATGGGTGATGCCAAGTGTACACGTATTGGCCAATTCACAGAGAGCAGTGATAAACGCCCACAGATTTACCTTCCAACTCGCTCTTGGTACTGAAATCGTACCGTTGTAATATAATGCTGACTCTCTTCTCATACTCCTTGTCAATTTTTTTTATAATGGTATCAAAAACATTTTGCACTTCGATGGACTCCTCATCACCAGCAGCTGGTACACAGAGATCAGGCAAGCTTTTAACAATTAATCTCCGTTAAAATCCTAAACTGTGCATAATCAGGGCTCAATGCCTCTCTTTGCTGAAATTGGGGCCATGCACAACCATGACATATTCTCTTTCCATACTTCCCATTTGACCAAGGGCTCCCCATATATGGGTAAAAACTGTACTAGTAACGCCCTCATACTGCCCACAAAGAAAAGTATGTGCAAAATACAACTCGAACACCTAACAGCAAAATAAACTGAAAGTCAAACCACAGAGAGTAAACATCTGTGAGCAGAGAAGAGTTAAACATTCAAGACTTGCCTGAGCATTACCGGAGACAAAACACAGACAACACCCCTCAATTAGAGCGATATCAAGAAAAGTGTAGCGTCAACCTTAGTAGATGTGAAGGGAATGACAATGCAGAGACAGTACAGTTATTTGAGTCCTCTTCTATCCTTTACTCTTTCATGCCTGCTGAAAGCTTAAATAAAGTACTGTTGCAATTACTAATGAGCGCACCAGCGCTGAGGAGAATAAAAGCGGGAACTGTGGCGCTGCAAAGCCACTACAATCTGTGCTCCTGTCCAACTCCACTAGCCAAGAAGAAGTACTGTTGCCAAAGACGCAGCAGGCGCAAAAGATGCCTCAGCACTTCGCTACGCATGTCCTACATTGGGCGCATGTGCCGGAGATCGAAAGGTCCTTTAAAAAAAAAAAAAAAAAAAATGTTTAGCAGCAGCCCAGCGAAGAGTGTCACAGAAGACACAAGGAAGCTTTTTCCCTGTTGACGCGCCATCGATGGTCCTTAGCAGTGGGGCACTTCTTGCACCCGGGCGGGTCTCTGACGAAGTGGATGCTTCGCAGGATCAGTTGGCTTCCCACTGCTACAACAGTTTGTTGCTGCATGGGCCCCGACCCGGCACTCCCCGAGTGGACTGTTAGGTAAGTATTGGGGCAGTCACACTGTGTGAGACTACACAACACTTATCTGCTTGGTATTAGGTAACCCACCTTTTGGTATAGGTCGGTACTAGACAAGTTGGTAGTGTAACTGAGCAGCCAAGAGGGCTAAATGTGTGCTTTAGAGCTGTACAAATGAAATCCGTAAATACGAGCCAAGTAACATACTCAAGATTTCAGTTATAAATAGTTATTTATTTAACTAACATTTTTAAATAAGCGCTCTTTAAAAAGGCAATTCAGGGGCGCTGTTGTGCAGCTGAAGGAGATGGCCGCCTGATCATGTGGCTCTGGTCCCACCAGTAATCCTTGAACGAATACATCCTGACGTATGTCTAATACAGCTCTGAAATCAACGGGCAAATGAAGGTATCTGTGTACAGAATGTCCAAATGTGAGATTCCGTGCCTGGCCAGAACCAGAATTGTGCTGATCTGAACCCTGAGGCCGAGAGTGTCGGCTGAGCCCGCTGCTGGGACGCGCTGGAGCGAGGGGCCGAGGCCTGAGTTTGAAATAGCAACTGTGCTCCGGATGAGAAGCGATGACAACGTGGACTGCCTCACTGAACCCGACAGCCTTGGGGCCAGCTGAAAGTAATCAAGAGACCTGGAGGTGGATTGGGCCCTGCCAGCTGTGGCGGCCTCTCTCGGAGCCAGAGGAATTAACCAGTGGCAGATTTAAGGCAAAGGGCCCCGTGGGCAAAAATAAAAAAAGGCCCAGGGTGGGTGGGGCATAGAGGTGAAGCCTAGAGTGGGCAGAGATGAACTTTAGGGAAAAAAGCTTCATTTTTCTAAGTTGTTTTTTTTTCCGATTGTTTAGGGGTCTGACCCTAGCCGGAGGCAGCTGGGCCTCTTCGCCAGGTTTTTCTGTCAATGGTGGTAATATTGAATAAGACATATAAGTGCCTTGTGTGCCTAACAGTCCCACAGTGTTGTGATTTTATCCTGTGTATGTGTTCAAGAGCCTCAAGCAAGGGAAGTAGGTCGGGCAATCAGCTGCCCCTATGTTGGCTACTACACAGCAACATATGTCTTACTTTCATGGCATTGAATATGCACTTTGCCTTGTCTGCATGTTACAGGCTGCCCTTTGCCTGCTTCCGTCACCTTAACTGAAGACTTTAAATGTGCGCTTTGAAGCAGGTTACAGACTGGCTTTGATGGCACCCAACATCCAGCAGTGTTATCACCTCTTTTGCTTTGGTTTCATCTGCGTTAGCACTTAGCTGACAGAGCAATTACAAACTTTTTAGTGTCAGTTTAGTGTTTCAGTTCCACTCTGGCTGCCTGCCCCTTGATACTAAAGAATATTCTTATTTAAGGAACGCAAGGGTGCTACACACAGCGTCCACACCCTTCCCACACCTGTAAGCAAGTGAGGGTCCATTCATATTGAAATGTGCCCCCACAATCTCTAACAAATATTTAGCCAGGCCCTGTGAGCGAGCTAAAGCTGCTCTTTGTTATTCCAATGTGCCTGATTTCCACCAAGCAGGGACAAGTGCGTGTCTGTTGTGGCTAGTGTGAAGTAATTTGGAAGGTGTCACAAGGACATGGCAGGGCCTGCTCGCTCTTTGTCTGTCATATAAGTGCTAAGTCTGCCCCTGGAATTAACCCAGCAGTGTGGGTTGAGCGGACTTCGGTGGACTGGGCTGTGCCCGCCCTGCATCGCTGGCTGCTGCTGACCAAGAGAATATCCGTTGTGGCCGTATTTCAACAAAGTGATAATACTTGAAAGGTGGGTGCAGCTGTCGGTACTGCTGCGTGTGGGAGCCGGGGGCTACTGAGATGAGATACAGTCTTGTTGCCCCGTTGATGCCGCAGAGTCACTACTCCTGCAGCAGCGACGCCTGAGCAGTGTAAGTGTCAGGGGAATATTGCCCTTGTAGTGTAGCCGAAGAATTCTTCTGACTATTATACCCCGCTGGCTGATAGTGAACAAGTAGCCAAAAGATAGGATGCCAAACGAAGACCAGGATGGCTGCAGTACTCAGGATAAGGTGCGCCGACACAGGAGTATAGGTATACTGGAAGCGACTGTAAGGAAAGTGACGTTAAGTTACCCACAATCTGTAACAGTAATACAGTGTGAACAAAGAATAGAGGAACAATGACCTTTGCGTTAAACACTGTCAAACCCAAAGAAATGTACCAGCCAATCTACCAGTTTACCCCTGTGGATAAGAAAATGAGACAATAAATGCTAGCTGCTGGAATTGACAGGCTAATGATTACAAAAAAGGAAACTCAAGACACCCTTACCGTGAAGGAAGCTGTACTGGAGCAGTTGAGGCAATGATGATTCGAGGGTCCGTAGAGGAATGCAGAGAATCCAAACAGAAACTACCCCGACGGAACGAGGACGCCTAAGCAGGACTCACTGGCAGTCTCAAGTTCAAAGCACACACAAAGTTTTAAATCCAAAAGGAAGATCCAGAACCAAAATCCAAAGTATCCGTAAACCAAGGCAGTTCAAAGGAAGTCCGTAGCAATCCAAAAGGCAAACAAACGTAGGCTAGTTCGAAATCCGTGGACGTTCCGAGGTCAAAGCAGTACAATGAATGGATCAAACAAAGTTCAAACACCAAGGAGGCAGAAGACAGGCAAAATCCAGGGACAGTCCGAAATCCGATACACAGGAAGGCAGTTCCAAGCTGGGCGGGGAAAGGGAGGGAAGGTACACAAGATTCAATGATACAAAGTAACGCCACTGGAAACCAGGAAGTTCAGAAGCACCGAGTGATTCCCGGCGGCGCTATTTAAACAATCACATGAGCGCATAGTGATCACGTGAACACACTAGCAGCACGCCGGAGGCGGGGCAATGAAGAAACGACAGGACGCCAGCGTTGCCAAGCCAACTTCCATGCGCCTGGTAATCCTCGTCTTAAAGGGCCAGAACCTGTCGGAGCACGGCTTCTCTTGCGAACAACAAAGGGGGCCACAAATCTTCTTAAGCCTGAAGCTTTATTCATGACAGTAAGAATATCAGCCCTGGGAGAGCTGGGGAGAAATGGACAGCTCCTGTCCGTGCTCTCTCCCTGTGAGTGCGCTCACTCCTTGCGGTCTCACACTGGCCCCTGTGAGCAGGGCCGGCCTTGGGGGCAGCAGCGCCTTGGGCGAATTGGCGCCCCCTTCCCCCACGCAGCCCTGGTCAACGGGGCGGGCCGGGAAGTGTCACTTTTTTTTTTAAAAAGCGTCCCCACTCCGGCGAGGAGGTAATTCTATAAATAGGACGCATCAGCACCCTATTGTTCTTAAATGCGCTCTGCTGCCGCGGGCGCATTGACTAACAATGAGGCGCCTGCCACCCCTTCTGCCACTATGCCAGCTCAGGGGAGCCCTTGAACGACTCCCCCTGGCCGGCGTGGTGGGGGGCTAATGGTGCCTTTTGTTGGTGAAGGCGCCCGCGGCAGAGGGGCGCATTTGGTGACAATGGGGTGCTGAGCATCCGATTGTCATTGAATGTGCCCACCTGCTGTGCCTTCTCCTGCTACGCCAGCTCAGGGGAGCCCTTGAAAGACTCCCCCGAGCTGGTGTGGCGGGGGCTAATGGCACCCTGGGGGAGCACAAGTGCAATAGGCGCGACTGACTGCTACAACACTTTCTTGCCCAGGAAATCCCCATGGGCCTATACTGCTGGCTTAATGCTCAGCTCTGATCCAGTGAGGCAAAACGAAATTGGTGCCCACCAGGTCAGACCTGGTGGGCGAAAAGGCACCCGCGAGCAGAACTCGTGGTTTGCCGGTCCGGTAGTAATGGTGCCGGTAGCTTACACCTTTACTACCGGACCGGCAACTTATAATGAGGCTCATAATCACTTAATGAGTAAATTGTAACAAGCATGCAAATACAAAGTAATTATAAGCAGGTGGGCCACACCGGAACCTGATTGGAGGGCATGGCGGCCAACAAAATGCCTCCAGGAGTATCCATAGTTCGAATGGGAATACATCATCGAGTTGGGGTAGATGGTGCAGGAGGAGGAGGGGTGTTTTCCAAGTTAAGTTAAAGTGGTTGTGTGAGAGTGGTGTTACTCCTACGTCCCGTCCCCTTTCCTCCATACTTGTGGGACATCTCTCCGTCCTGTGGGACGGGACCTGAGCACTTTGTAAAAAGCATCCACATTTTTTTCAAAAATGTGTCCCTCCTCTCTTTCCTGCGCGGGGCCCGGCACGCGGCCATAACCCTGCCCACCTTGGCTCCGCCCCACACATCGCCCATCAGTTCTTTTCTCCGCTCGATCGGGGCCGGACGCACTTGCATCCTCGGAAGATTTTCTTCCCTTTTTTCCTCTCTGGCTCTCGCTAGCGTTCGTTTACTAATCTATGTCTTTCAAATTAGACTTTCCAGATTGTTCATCGTGTCACCGTTGCTTCGCGAGGGCGGATCCCCATCCTCTTTCGTTAGAGTGTTTGGGTCCGGAACACCGTTGGGACTCCTGTTTTTACTGTGACTCCCTTTCGGTCTGGGCACTTCAACGTCGGTTGGAGCGGTGGGAGGAGGTGTTCCGACGAACTCCTCCTTCTCTTTTTCAGGCGTTCGTCGACGAGAAGAAAAAATGCCTGGTAAGTTCTTTACTTTTCAGAGCACCCCGGCCAGGGGATACCTTCCCGGGTTCCTCTCAGTCCGGGAGTGGTGTTGATCGCTCTGTTACCGGGGTTCGCCCTGAGGTGCCCGTTGGGCCTAATAATTCTACCAGAGTTTTCTCTGAGGGTCTCCGTAAGGGGCCTGTGAACACCGGAGTACGCTCCAAGGCCCCTCCTGTGGGGGCTATTTGTAGACACAGTTCTACTGAGTCGTGGGGTACCAGAGTTCGCTCTGAGTCCTCTCTGTCGGCTTCCCCCAAAACCGGGGTGCGCCCCGAGGCTTTGGCTGGGCTTGTAGTTACCGAACGGATGTTCGAGGCCCGCGCAGATAAGGCTGTTACCGGGCCTGGGTCCAAGATCCCTCATACAGAGGCTAAAGTTACCAACAGTTCTGGAAGGCCGGACAAGGCTTTGTCGGTGAAAGCGCACCGTTCCCGCTCTTGTGGTGACACCAGATCTGTTGAGGGGGCAAAGAAGCAAAGTTCTTCTTTTACCGGCAGTGCCGAGGTCCTTCCTTCGAAGGCTCAGTTGGCGGTTAGTATGTCACAAAAACATCCCTGGCCTCATAGTACCGGCTCGGCCGAGGTTCCTTATGTTAAGGCTAAGATTAAGACCTGTGATCCATCGACGGGGACCCCTGCCTCACATCCTCACGTGCAGCAGTTCCCCTCAGATGAGGACAAAATGGCGCCCATTCAGCAGCCATTTAGGTGCTACCCCTACAACTACGCCATCGGCTTCTGGTGTAGGTCTCGGTCTCTTGGGTGAACCTAAGGTCCCTTGTGCGCATCCTTACTGGCCGGTTTATGATTGGAACGGCCGGATGCCTCTTCCGCACAATGTTTCGTTGCCCGCGGGGGCGGCTCCTTTGATTTATGTGGATACGTTGGTGGAGTGGCCGGTGTGGCACCCTTCCCCGTTGCGTCCCTGGATTTGTCCACCTCATGAGAGGCCTCCTCCGGTCCAGAAACCATCTCCTGAGGATGCCTTTTTCGGTAAATTTCAAGTGCTTATGCGCACCGACCCCATGAGGGAGTATTTCAAAGGGCTTTTCAAGGAAATATGTCCACCTGCGCCTCCGGCTCCACCCGTTCCGCCGGCACCTCCCTTGCCCATGGTGCCCCCCCCGCTCTTCCGCCTTTGCCTCTATTGTCCACAGTGGACAAGGCAGGATCCTGACCTGTCAGATGACCCTCAAGGCGATCAGGACAACGAGGACCTTCCCTGCTCTATCAGAGCCTTTCATGGCTGGGTACTGGATATGATGAGTTTCTTAGATATTCCGGTGCCCGAGGCACCCGCTCCGCAGGAGGGCGTGCTTTCTGGGGCGTTCACCCTGTCTCCCTTGGAGCGTACCGGCCTGTTCCTGCAGAAGGACGTTCTGGCCGAGGTCCGAAGAGTCTGGGAAAAGTCACACTCGGGACTTTTTGTCAATAAAAAGATTGACGAGAGGTACATGCTGCATTCTTCGGAAAAGGTGGCCCTGTCGTCTTGTCCGCCTCCCTCCTCCACAGTGGTGGCTGCGGCCACTTTGCAGTCCAGGCCTGCAGACTCCTCTTCCACGACGGCTACTCAGGTTCTGAGAAAGGAGGACCTCGGGAGGAAAATGTTCGCCAACTCGGCCTTGCAGCTCAGGCAGGCCAACGCCGAATTGATATTGGCGGGAGCTAACATGCGGATGTGTAAAGGTCTGTCGGAGTTTGAGGAGCACATCCCGGTCGAGAAGACTTCAAAGGAGGCCATTCCGATGCCAGGGTCTTGGCCCAGGATCTCCTGGAGGCTGCGGCTCATCATGTAGACACCTCGGCTCGGGGCCTGATGCTCAGGGTTGATGCCTCACGGCAGGCGTGGCTGCATGCCACTAAAATTTTCTAAGGAAGTGCAAGACAAGGTGTTGGACCTTCCATTGGTAAGGAGCTTTTTCATTCTTCTACTGATGTAGAGCTCACCAAAACCAAGGATAGCACTCAGACGGCTAACTCATTGTCTGTTCTGGTTAAAGCTCCTTTCAAATCCCAGAGACCGTTGTCGCAAAGTCGACCTTCCTCTGGTTTTAGGGGCTTCCTAGACCGCAAATCTCGCAGAGTGGATACTCCTGCGGGGAATAACTGCCGTAGACAACAGCGCACGCGGTTTTTCTCCCGCTCCTCAGTCTCCGCATTAGGTTCAGGTGTCATCACCACCGATAAACCTGCCAAATGAGGGTTTTCTGCGCTCGCACGAGACCCTGGTGGGAGGGCGCATTGCGTCACATTGGGAGGCGTGGCAGACCATCACAGAAGACAGATGGGTCTTGTCATTCGCTCGAGCGGGCTTCGCCTTACCTTTACCCCCTACCCCACCCCTCAACCCTCCTTTTCAGCTGTCGGGCTCACCCTGCCTCAAGGCCGAGGTTCAGAAACTTCTGGAGCTCAGAGCTGTGGAACCCGTTCAGGGCTTCTACTCCCGGCTGTTTACGGTGCCCAAACCCAACCAGGCTGGCGTGCGCACCATCCTAGACCTTTCCCAGTTCAATCTTTTCCTACCCGAAGAGAAATTCAAGATGATCACGCCCAGCCAGATACGCTCCTCTTTGCAGATGGGCGATTGGCTCAGCGTTGTGGATCTTCAGGATGCGTACATGCATGTCCTGATTTGGAATCCACACAGGAGATACCTGCGCTTCTCTTTGGGAGAGGAGCACTTCCAGTTTAGGGTGCTTCCTTTTGCCCCCAGCTCGGCACTGCGTGCCTTCGCAAAGATGATGTCAGTGATTGCGGCCTATCTTCGTCTCCAGGGTATCCATGTGTATCCTTATTTGGACGACTGGCTTTTACGCAGCCCTTGTCCGTTGGCAGCAGCGGGCAACCTCCAGTCTTTCTTTCAGCTCCTGTTCCATCTTGGGCTGTCAGTGAACTGGCGGAAATCCTCCATGACGGTCTCACAGGACCTGATCTTCCTGGGTTTTCGTTGGAACACGATCGACTGCAGAGTATATCTGACCGGGGACAGAATGGCAGATCTGTTGGCCACGTGTCAGATGTTTGTGCAGTCGGAGAGCATGTCGGCCTGGTGGTTCCAGAGGCTTCTGGGCCTCATGGCCTCGTGTGTACTGGCTCTTCCTCTTGCTCATCTGAAAATGAGACGGACCCAGATGGCTCTTCAGAATTCATGGCGTCAATCAGTGGATCCGGATTCCATGCGGATAATGATTCCGGATTCCATGAGAGTGGACCTGGATTGGTGGTCATCTCTCAGCAATCTGTCTGGGGGCGCAGGGTTTCAGGACCCGGTCCCCACGGTGACGATCACGACAGACTCCTCCCTCCTCGGGTGGGGTGCGACGTTAGATCTTCTTCAGGTCTCGGACCTCTGGTCAAGCTCCTGCACATAAATCATTTGGAGCTTCTGGCGATCTTCCTAGCGCTCAGGGCGTTCAGACCGCTCATTGTCAACAAGGTGGTCCGCATAAGAATGGACAATGTGGTGTCAGTGTATTACATAAACAAGAAAGGGGGAACAAAGTCTCCCTCCCTCGTGGACCTGTCCATCCAGATTTGGGGGTGGGGCGTGCTTCATGGTGTCTGGCTGCTTGCAGTGCACATCCCGGGCCAGCTGAATGTCACAGCGGATGCCCTCAGCCGGCGGACAGTGGTCAGCTACGAGTAGGAGTTCAAGGCGGAGGTCCTCTCATGGATTTTCTCGCGTTGGGGCACGCCGGAGGTGGACCTCTTCGCTACAGCAATAAACAAGAAGCTTCCTCAGTATGCCTCCAGAGGGGGGCTGGAGCCTCCTCTCTGCGGGATGCTCTCGAGATTCCATGGCACAACGTGAGAGCTTACGCCTTCCCGCCTCTGCCTCTAGTTCATCGAGCAATTTGGAAGTTGAAGAACTCTGTGAACTGTTCGCTTCTACTGATAGCCCCATGGTGGCCGGCCAGGTTTTGGTTCTCAGAACTTCAACACTTGTTGGTGTATCTGCCGATCAGGTTGCCAGTAACTCCCGATCTTCTTCACCAAGGGGAACAACAGATGTGGCACCCCTTCCCACAATCGCTCAGCTTGGCGGCATGGTGCCTGAGTTCAGGTCTTTAGAGCATCTGAGTTTGTCTGCGGATAACATGCGCATTATCCAGGCAGCCAGGAAACCCTCGACCAGATCTCAATACAGGAGTAAATGGCTCAGCTTCTGTCATTGGTGTTTGGAGAAGACGTTGGACCCGAGGGTGGCCACGATTGACACGGTGCAGTCCTTCGTGTCCTCACTAGCAGAGTCAGGGGTTCATGTTCTGTCATGGACTTATCTCTCAGCGGTTTCCGCTTACCTTTCTACAGACCTGTGTTCTTATTCTCTAACTAACCCAGTGCTGAAGAGGCATTTTGCTGGCTTGACACGCCTCTACCCTCCGGTTCGTAATCCGCACGCGCCATGGGACCTAAATGTAGTCCTGACGGCGCTGTGCCATAAACCCTTCCAACCAATGGCTACGGTAGACCTCAAGTACTTGTCTTGGAAAGTGTCCTTTCTGGTCGCCGTTACGTCAGCAAGGTGAATGAGTGAGCTCCAGGAATTGTCGGTGGAGCATCCTTTCTTGGTCTTTCACAAGGACAAGGTAGTCCTTCAGACAAACCGTCTTTCCTACTGAAGGTAGTGACCGAATTCCATCTGAATCTGTCGATCTCCCCTCTGGTCTTTTTTCCGAACCCTGCCTCAGAGGCTGAAAGAGTTCTACGCTCTCTTGATGTCTGAAGAGCTCTTAACTTCTACCTGGACAGGACTTCCGAGCTTAGGAGTTCTTCTCAACTTTTTGTGACCTTCGGTAACCCTCAGGGCAAGCCGGCGTCTAAGGCAACTACTTCCAAGTGGATTGCCGCCTGCATCACAGAGTCTTTCACCGTCCAAAGGCTGAAACCTCCTAAAGGTATCCATGCACACCTGGTGCGGGGCAAGCCAGGCGCGGTTACTTTTCAGAAATGTTCCCTGAGAGTCCATCGCTAGGGCAGCTACTTGGGCCTCCCCATCTGCTTTCTGTAAGCATTACTGTCTCGACATGAGCTCTAGAGCTGACGCTCAGTTTGGTCAGGCTGTGCTGAGGAACCTGTTTCAGTAAGGGGTATTTCCATCCACCCGTAGTTCCTGTAAGGAGTGCTTGGGAATCTCGCACAAGGATGGAGGAAAGGGGACAGGACTTAGGAGTATTACCAGGTTACTCACCGTAGTGACCACCTTACTCCTAGTCCATAGTCCCCTTCCCTCCATACTCCCGCCCGCTGTCCCCTCTAATAAGGTTCCTCTGTTATTGCTAATGGGTCTTTGACCCGGCGATAGAAAAGGACTGATGGGCGATGCGCGGGGCGGAGCCAAGGTGGGCGGGGTTACAGCCGCGTGCCGGGCCCCGCGCAGGAAAGGGAGGAGGGACACATTTTTGAAAAAAATGTGGATGCTTTTTACAAAGTGCTCCGGTCCCGTCCCACAGGACGGAGAGATGTCCCACAAGTATGGAGGAAAGGGGACTATGGACTAGGAGTAAGGTGGTCACTACGGTGAGTAACCTGGTAATACTCAACCAGGCCCGTATGTTGAGAGAATGTATGAAAACTAGAAAACTTGCACTTGGGGGAGCAGGTCGAAATGGCAGAATGTTAGAAAACTGGGACACCGAGATTTGATCCTGAGTAAGATGCACACATTGGATATGAATGGCAGATAACTTGAAACTGATATTGTTATTGTTATTGTTATTTTGCACTTATATAGCGCCTTATATACCATTGGTATGGTCTGAAGGCGCTTGTAGGTTGAACGCCCTTGGGAACCGAAGTTCAGATCAGTAGAGAGAGTAGGGAGAGTCAAAAGGTGCGTGTGAGCACCGGGTATGTGTGCAGCTCGTGCGGTACTCGTGTAATAGCTGCTTCTTAGCGGTAGGTGTGGTGGTTGAGAGATCATGAGAATGTGTTCGTTCTGGCAGGATTTATCCGGAACGGATGTGGCTGCGTTAGGCCTGAGGAAAACGCCTGGCTGGGGGTGTGGAACCAGCAGTGATTACATAGAATGATGTGGAGTAAGCGGCGGAATGTTGGTATGAGAACAGTTATACCGAATGGTGTCATAGTATCTCTGTGTTCTAGTTGAGTGGTGATGTAAGGAGAGAGTAAGCATGGTGGTGTGGTATGATCGGTTATATGCTCTTTCACTGAGCACACTTCTAATTGCAACTTTCCCAGAGAGGGTACTGGGCGCACTTCTAAATACAGTTTTCCACAGAGAGGCTATTGGGCACACTTCTAGATTCAGTTTACTAGAGGTTATTGGGCACACTTATAAATGAAACATTCCAGAGTGTCTATAGGATACAGTTCTATAGTCAACTTTCACAGATGCTATTGGGAACACTTCTAAATTCAACTTCACAGAGCGACTATTTGGAACACTTCTAAATTCAACTTTACAGAGCGTCTATTGGATACACTTCTATAATCAACTTTCACAGAGGGTATTGGTTGCACTTCTAAATGCAACCTTCACAGCGATGATATTGGGCGCAATTCTAAATTCAATTTTCTACGTAGTGGATTCTGGGCGCACTATTAAGTCAATTTTCAGAGAGGCTTTTCCAGAGAGGGTGTTGGGAACACTTCTAAATTCAATTTAATAGAGAGACTATTGGGCACACTTCTAAATGCAACTTTCCAGAGTGTCTATAGGATACATTTCTATAGTCAACTTTCATAGATGCAATTGGGAACACTTCTAAATTCAATTTACTAGAGAGACTATTGGGCACACTTCTAAATGCAACTCTCAGGGAGGCTATGGGTACACTTCTAAATTTCACTGAGGGGGATAATGGACATACTTCTAAATGCAACTTTCGTAGAGTGTCTATTGGGAACCCTACTAAATTCATAGCGAGGTTATTGGGCACATTTCTAGATGCAACTTTCCAGAGTGTCTATTGGGCACACTTATAAATGCAACTGTCACAGAGGATCTTGGGTACACTTCTAAATTCAGTTTACCATACAGGCTATTGGGCACATTTCTAAATTCATGGAGAGGCTATAGGGCACGCTTTCTTAATGCATCTTTCACATGTTAACATTTACAATTCCATCTAGATGCGACGCAGGCCGATATTCACAACTCCATCTAAGTGTGGATATGCTAACATTCACAATTCTATCCAAGTGTGGACATGCTAACATTCACAATTCTATCCATGTGCGGACATGCTAACATTCACAATTCCATCCAAGTGTGGACATGCCAACATTCACAATTCCATCCAAATGTGGACATGCTAACATTCACAACTCCATCTAAGAGTGGACATGCCAACATTCACAATTCTGTCTAAGTGTGGACATGCTAACATTCACAATTCTATCCAAGTGTGGACATGCCAACATTCATAATTCTATCCAAGTATGGACATGCCAACATTCACAATTCTATCCAAGTGTGGACATGCTAACATTCACAATTCTATCTAGGTGTGGACATGCCAGTATTCACAATTCCATCTGAGAGTGGGCATGCTAACATTCACAATTCTATCCAAGTGTGGACATGCTAACTTTCACAATTCTATTCAAATGAGGACATGCTCACTTTCACAACTCCATCCAAGAGTGGACATGCCAACATTCACAATTCTGTCTAAGTGTGGACATGCCAACATTCACAATTCTGTCTAAGTGTGGACATACAAACATTCACAATTCTGTCTAAGTGTGGACATGCTAACATTCACAATTCTATCTAGGTGTGGATATG
The DNA here is from genome assembly GCF_040938575.1 of Ambystoma mexicanum. Taxonomy (NCBI): domain Eukaryota; kingdom Metazoa; phylum Chordata; class Amphibia; order Caudata; family Ambystomatidae; genus Ambystoma; species Ambystoma mexicanum. Next base: position 1,128,241,097 of record NC_090927.1, read on the forward strand.
CCAGTATTCACAATTCCATCTGAGAGTGGGCATGCTAACATTCACAATTCTATCCAAATGTGGACATGCTAACAATCACAATTCTATCTAAGTGTGGACATGCTAGGATTCATAAAACTTGAAAATCCATGCTAACAATCATATTTCTGTCTAGATTTGGCGCAGGCTAGTCTTTGTGGTTCACTCGTGGTATGGTTAGCATTATACTGCAGGCAGTGTTTGATGTCCCGCCATTAATAGGTTTGGGCTGGTGGTCACATCTCTCTAATAATGCATGGTGCAGGTCTGTAGCAGTCTAGGCCATTGATAGGTAAGTTAGAGTGGCAGGAACTTTCTGGAGTAGAGTGATTGCTCTACTCCCCACCCATGCCACACTCATGGTTTTTGTTGGTGTCTGTTGGTTGCTGGCTTCCTTGGCGTCCCCTGCAGACACCTGCAGACACTTTCTGGAGCCGCCTCTGTTGGAGCCGCCCTTGGCCTCGGGGCCCTTAGCCGCTGGGGCTGCCGGGCAGAGGGCTGCCCTGGGAGGACAAGTGATGAAGGGCTCACGGCCCAATCAGAGCGGGGATGGGCGGGTTGGGAGGCGGGAGGGGAGCGGGAATCAGGAAGAGGGTGCGGGGTGGGAGAGGGACGCTCGGAGGGCCTGGGGGCCCAGTTGGCGCCCGAAAAATAGGCGGCGTGCCCGGATGGGCTTCCTCACCTCGCGCCGGCTGCCTGCAGTGAATGCAGGGGCCGGTGCGAGGAGGGTCGCTAGACCCTTTCAACCTGGGCTCACGGCCCAATCAGAGCGGGGATGGGCGGGTTGGGAGGCGGGAGGGGAGCGGGAATCAGGAAGAGGGTGCGGGGTGGGAGAGGGACGCTCGGAGGGCCTGGGGGCCCAGTTGGCGCCCGAAAAATAGGCGGCGTGCCCGGATGGGCTTCCTCACCTCGCGCCGGCTGCCTGCAGTGAATGCAGGGGCCGGTGCGAGGAGGGTCGCTAGACCCTTTCAACCTGGGCTCACGGCCCAATCAGAGCGGGGATGGGCGGGTTGGGAGGCGGGAGGGGAGCGGGAATCAGGAAGAGGGTGCGGGGTGGGAGAGGGACGCTCGGAGGGCCTGGGGGCCCAGTTGGCGCCCGAAAAATAGGCGGCGTGCCCGGATGGGCTTCCTCACCTCGCGCCGGCTGCCTGCAGTGAATGCAGGGGCCGGTGCGAGGAGGGTCGCTAGACCCTTTCAACCTGGGCTCCCGGCCCAATCAGAGCGGGGATGGGCGGGTTGGGAGGCGGGAGGGGAGCGGGAATCAGGAAGAGGGTGCGGGGTGGGAGAGGGACGCTCGGAGGGCCTGGGGGCCCAGTTGGCGCCCGAAAAATAGGCGGCGTGCCCGGATGGGCTTCCTCACCTCGCGCCGGCTGCCTGCAGTGAATGCAGGGGCCGGTGCGAGGAGGGTCGCTAGACCCTTTCAACCTGGGCTCACGGCCCAATCAGAGCGGGGATGGGCGGGTTGGGAGGCGGGAGGGGAGCGGGAATCAGGAAGAGGGTGCGGGGTGGGAGAGGGACGCTCGGAGGGCCTGGGGGCCCAGTTGGCGCCCGAAAAATAGGCGGCGTGCCCGGATGGGCTTCCTCACCTCGCGCCGGCTGCCTGCAGTGAATGCAGGGGCCGGTGCGAGGAGGGTCGCTAGACCCTTTCAACCTGGGCTCACGGCCCAATCAGAGCGGGGATGGGCGGGTTGGGAGGCGGGAGGGGAGCGGGAATCAGGAAGAGGGTGCGGGGTGGGAGAGGGATGCTCGGAGGGCCTGGGGGCCCAGTTGGCGCCCGAAAAATAGGCGGCGTGCCCGGATGGGCTTCCTCACCTCGCGCCGGCTGCCTGCAGTGAATGCAGGGGCCGGTGCGAGGAGGGTCGCTAGACCCTTTCAACCTGGGCTCCCGGCCCAATCAGAGCGGGGATGGGCGGGTTGGGAGTCGGGAGGGGAGCGGGAATCAGGAAGAGGGTGCGGGGTGGGAGAGGGACGCTCAGAGGGCCTGGGGGCCCAGTTGGCGCCCGAAAAATAGGCGGCGTGCCCGGATGGGCTTCCTCACCTCGCGCCGGCTGCCTGCAGTGAATGCAGGGGCCGGTGCGAGGAGGGTCGCTAGACCCTTTCAACCTAGGCTCCCGGCCCAATCAGAGCGGGGATGGGCGGGTTGGGAGCCGGGAGGGGAGCGGGAATCAGGAAGAGGGTGCGGGGTGGGAGAGGGACGCTCGGAGGGGCTGGGGGCCCAGTTGGCGCCCGAAAAATAGGCGGCGTGCCCGGATGGGCTTCCTCACCTCGCGCCGGCTGCCTGCAGTGAATGCAGGGGCCGGTGCGAGGAGGGTCGCTAGACCCTTTCAACCTGGGCTCACGGCCCAATCAGAGCGGGGATGGGCGGGTTGGGAGGCGGGAGGGGAGCGGGAATCAGGAAGAGGGTGCGGGGTGGGAGAGGGACGCTCGGAGGGCCTGGGGGCCCAGTTGGCGCCCGAAAAATAGGCGGCGTGCCCGGATGGGCTTCCTCACCTCGCGCCGGCTGCCTGCAGTGAATGCAGGGGCCGGTGCGAGGAGGGTCGCTAGACCCTTTCAACCTGGGCTCACGGCCCAATCAGAGCGGGGATGGACGGGTTGGGAGGCGGGAGGGGAGCGGGAATCAGGAAGAGGGTGCGGGGTGGGAGAGGGACGCTCGGAGGGCCTGGGGGCCCAGTTGGCGCCCGAAAATATCATGGAATGTCTGCGGTTTAAACAATCCAATAAAAGCCAGGAAGATATGGGCCTATGTAGAGCGTCACTCACCTAATGGAAACACATGCCCTTGACACAACGCATAGTAAAATGTCACTGAAATAGGGTAGACTGAGGTATTAGACTTCGTATTCTACACACGCGCGTGGGGTGATTACACTAATACATAAATCCATAAACGGTCACACAGAATCCACCCACATTGACCCCAGTGGCAGATATGTAATTGTCACAGGGGCAATAAATAGTGAGAGCATCACATTAGTCAACACTTACGGCCCAAATGTTGATGACGCATACGGGAGGAGCCTATTCGCCATTGTTACCGGACAGTTAAACTTATAATGAGGCCCACTATATGGAAACTCAGATGGTAGAACTAAGGAGGAGGTGGAGATGTACCTGAAACTTAAGACCTGGCTGTTTGATAGCCACTCCCTCCTTGGATGCCTGAACCCTGCTGCACCAATGTTGTTGTTTCTGTAATACGTTGTCCTTCTTTGTGAGTGTTCTGAGCCCTACAGGCGAACAGTGCTATAAAAAAATAAATATAGGTAGAAAGAGACCCCTCTTTCATGCATGGACTGCAAGGCGGTAGAGAAACTAAACGGCCCAATTACATTAGAAAAAATTACAGAGGTAATATCCACTCTGGCTTCCGGGAAGGCCCCTGGCCCGGACTGACTAGTGATGGAGCTCTATAAAACATTTAAAGACACACTAGCCTCCGGTCTACTTGATGTATGGGAGGAGGCTTGCCCCATTGGTCAATTGCCAGCCTCCCTTTCCGAGTGATAACAGTTCTCCTGAAACCGGACAGTCCTCCAGCTGAGATGTCCTTGTATCGAACGTTGGCATTGATAAACGCTAATATGAAAATATATGCGAAGGTACTGGCGAATATGCTACTCTCGTATATGTCTACCCTGGTACACCCGGACCAGTCGGGATTCATCCCTGGTAGGTCAGCCGCGTTAAACCTGAGACGACTCTTTCTGTTCGGGGTGCTGGACTGATTCGGGCTGGGCGGTGGATTTATAAATTATGTGAAACTGTAATATACTAACCCAAAAGCCACTGTACACACCAACTGCAATTACTCTACATCCTTCAAACTGGGAAGGAATGTCCCTTTTCACCCCTTTTATTCACTCTGACCATAGAATCTCTAGCAAGACTTATAAGGGCTTTCCATGGCCATAGAGACACACACATCCAGCCCACCACAGGTCATCTCACTGTATGCGGATGACACCCTATTATACCTTCGGAACCCGAAGCATAACATAAAATCGATACTGGATGAGGTCGTGGTATCCACACTACACTCTGGTTATAAAATAAACACTGCCAAATCAAAATTATTCCCGCTGAAGGAACCACAAACCTACATGGGCTTAAATTGGCTCCAATACTGTAAAATATATAGGAGTAAAGGTGTTATAGACGCGGAAACTATTTGAAAAAAAACATGAACAATCCTTAAATACACTGGTACGCAAATTAAATTTATGGTCCAAATACCCAATCTCATTATTCGGTAGAATCTCACTTTTAAAGATGGTGGTGGCACCCAAACTATTGTATTTTTTTAATACGATCCCACTATGGCGGAAGCGGGGATTCTTGAACAAATTGCGATGATTAGTTATACAACTTGTATGGGAAGGCAGAGTTGCAAGCATGAAATGGGAATTCATCACGGAGCCATATGATAGAGGCGGCCTTGCCGCCCCGGATCTTGAACTCTATTACTTAGCTGCACAGGCACATTATGCAGGGTATCGGTACGTGACTGCCACGGACTTGCTTCACAGTGTGTTAGAAAAATATGGAGTTAACCCGATGGATATCAGATCTGTAATGCTAAGCGAACACTACACAGACTAATGTCCATATGACCCTGCGCGCACTACGGTAAATGCGTGGAATCTAATTTATAGAAGACTGGACACAACCATTCCATATTGCAGTAGTATTCCATTGTGGAAAATGCATTGTATTACAGTGGAAATCAAACCAGGCACCAACATTGAAAGACTGGTTCAAAGAACTGACTTTTGCAAATGACAGAGAGGAAGGATATGTGAGCATGGTCCCAACGGCATGCAGACCCAAGGATATTTGGGGACCATTCTGGGAATACATAGATAAGGAATAAAGGTATATCGATGTCATTATGCTTATAATGTTGTGTAGCATGAGAAAATACTGTAACCTGTACATTGATGAAATGTCCCAAAGCTGACAAAGCAAGGTGTGGCTGCATACAACAACATATTGCTAATGCATTGTATATAAATGTATGTCGAATATAACTGCAATTTGTGTAACAATGTAAATCCACTCTAAAATTACTTTTCAGAATCAAGACAAGTTAGCGGATAATCTTTGGATATGCTTCTTACACAATTCCTACACTCTGAGGTGACTTCAATCACAAGGACGTTACTGGCATTTATATATCACACTAATTATATTGCAGATTCTGAGGTTGCAGAAAGGAAAGGTTTAAGGAAGTAAAAAGGTTAAACAGGTTCTCATTATATGTGAGGGCACTTAAATCTCCAATTAAATCTAGACGAGCCTTTCCGTTTACGGCGCCGTTAACCCCTTAACGCCTGATTCGTAATGAGGCCCAATGAGTTAAGTGCCCCAGGTTTAAACAGTACCTCTAGTTTGAAGAAGAGTGTCCAGCTGGATTCTGTCTTGCTACATCGGTGAAGACCCCATGTTCCTGAGCCTCAGTCGTGGGGACAAGAGGGAGGATGTCTGGAGAGCTCCTGCTGCGGTACTTCAGAGGTTGTCGGCAGCTACGGGCTCCTTTTGGTTCAGAGGCACTTTGCGGTTTCAACGCTTGGTAAACAGCACCATCGCAGTTCTCGGATAGCGGTTGGGCTTCCTTCACTCCTTGGGTCCTGCACTATGGTGAAGGAACTAGAGCTCTGGCCGTCCTGATTCTGGAGGGTCCTTGGGAGACTCCTGGAGCTTCTAGCCGGATTTCAGACGTTGCACTCAACTACGGATTACTTGTCCCCTGGCACTCGGTTCTTGCAGCAATGAAGGAGTACAGCCCGTCGGGGTAGATGGTCCAGTGGAGTTCGTCTCTGTGTTACTTGGTCTGCCTAAACCAAGGGAAGAAGTCGTCCCTTCCGGAGCGTCTGTCTTATTGAAAAAGGAGTTTCAGCACAGCAGAAGGGCTTCACTGGGCAATTCAAAGGTCCAGGAGGCTGCAGCAAGCTTTGTTCATGGTTTCTTCGTCGGGTATTTCTCACAGTGGTCGACTCTGCCTCTTGTCCCAAAACCCTTGCGTTTTAAACCGGTTTCTCCCATTCATGCACAGCCTAGGCTGTCAATCACACAGCAGGGAAGCTGCCCTGAAAGGAAAGCTAGCCCACCAATGAGGACTGGTTGCATTCAGGCATTCCTAGAGACAAAGGACAGGGGAGTTTCGGGACCCTCCCTCACTTCCTGTCCTTGAAGACACACTGCAGCCAGAGGCTGGCTTCAGGGCTGAAGCCCGCCAAAGGCAAAATTTAAAGGGCTTAAATCTGCCTCGACGCACAGAGTAAAACCCAAGAAAGACCTCATAAACGGAAAATGGCGAAAAAAGATGTCGGGTGCCATTTTTTGACAAAATGGTCACCCATGGGTGCTATACTGCCGCTGAGGGTTCAGCCTACGGTAGAAAAGCACAGTGGCAGGAAAAAGAAACCACTGCCGCCAGCCCTTTAAAGTAGTGAGGGTAACCTAAAAATGTTTAATGAGAATGTAGGAAAAGGGCTACTAGGTAACCCCCAAGCACTACTAAGATGGTGTGTGCTGGACCTACAAAGAGTAAAGTCAGTTTCACTTTACTATTCTTGGAAACAGTAGTTCACACAAGAAAAAGTATTTAAACCTCATGAGAAATCTAAAGGATTTGTCTGTGTCGCTGCACTGAATGTTCTGTGTGTCACCATACAAAAATAGATGCCTATGGAGTTTCAGACACCCAAAACAGTGGAAAACATTGGAAACACATAATCCAAATCAGGTCCAGCAAAAGAGCTGGGGGTGTCTAAGTGGGAGGAATTGAGCACTAAAAATGAAAATTCGCCCTAACATGGACCTCGCCAGCAACAAAGGCCGCTAACTGCGACTGGCAAAGGCGGCACACACAGGCAGGGGGACTGCAACATCTCAGATGCATCTTCAAGCAGCAAAAGGTCCTGCAATCCTGAGTGCGGCACTCAGGCAACTTGCAGCTTATAGATGACAGGGACCAGCTCTCAGCTAGAAACTACCACGCAGGGAGATGGGCAAGCTCCAGCTCGTCCCCAACAGCGATGTGGGTAAATGAGGTGAGCACGTCAATGCTGTAAAACAGAACGCTTTATTCTTCAGGTTCATCCAAATGCCCCTCTCCACTGCCAGGCTGCAACTGCCTGAGCTTCATCAAGTAGACTCTATGAATACATCCATGACATTCTAATGTGCCATAATCCAATAGGCTGTGCAAGAGCCCCAGCCTGAAGAAAAAAAAAAGGTTGAACTAAATACCTACATTCAAAAATGACCAGCAAATGCAATGTAAATAAACAAATAAATAGCAAATACACTTTGAAGGTAAACAATATAACATGAGCCTTTAATTCTTTCATACAAAACAAATAAAACCAGTTTTTACAAATTCAACATGCGAGGTTAGTAAGTGCACACAAACTTTCAACAAAATGACATAACATATTCCATAAGAAACACAAGTAATATGGGTCAAAGATTTCAATTCACTGACATTTGAGGAGATTACTAGATAACTTCAACCTATAAGGGGTCATTTAAAAAAATGTTTTAATTGCATGCAGGCGTGGCGCTAGTGCTTATACTTATGTTCTGTTGAGTCTGCTGCATACAATTGTCGTCAATCTCGAAAGTGTTGTGGAAAACTAGACTTTACAGGTTTACTCTCCACAGAGAGAGTGAAAATAACGTTGCCTGCATAGCGAATTACAATTTAATCCATCTATTATCGAGCAGGTGCAGCTGCAAGGCGTGTTCTCTTGGAATCTATCGATTTTACGCCTGCTTGAAAATCTTACTTCTGTATTCATTGTTTCTTAGATGATGTCAAGGCAAATTGCCATCGGTTTGTTTTTAAATTCTTGTATACAAAGGTACAAATTTAAATTGCAAGTTACTGGCTCATTGAAAAGTCTCTTCCGTTCTCTGCATACGCACAGCACACAATTTCTTACTTGCCCAGAGTCAGTTAACACTACCCAATGCCTAGCAGCGAGTGCACATTTTGAGGCCTGTATAGATAGCATAGAGCGCAGTGCAATCCTCAGACTATTATTCCACATAGGCTCCTAAATCAATAATCTCTTTAAGATTGTTAATCTCTTGAAGAGCCTACCGCCTTCTGGAGATTATTTACTTATGGTTTTCAATAGTTCTTCAACTTCTGTTTCTTCATTTTATTCACATGCAGGCATCCCAACTTCCCATTTTGAAATGAGGTGCCATCCTGTTCGTCCTTGCGCTTCCAGATTAGAAACTAATATTAAACTGGTGTGGACCTGAAAGTGGGGTCAAGAGAGCATGGGGTACATTTTAGTCCATTCTAGCCTTTCTACAGTCATAGGAACAGTAATTATGTCTGTAGCAAGAAAGTAGTTTCATCGAAAGTTTTATAACCAAAGTGCTCTTAAATCTTTCCCCTAGAAGCAAAGATTGTTACATATGTACATCGAAATATGGATCCATGTGTTCGTGCTAGCTCATCTTCCCTTCTCCCCAAAAACGAATCCTAACCACCGAATCCTGCCACCATACAGGGCTCCCACATCCTCACTTGCTCAATGCTATTATCCCGAATGTGTCCCCCCTCTCCATTCTGACCACTCTGAAATGGAGGTTTCACCACCATTCCCCCCAACCACCTCACATGCCCCATTCTCTCACTGATCCCCAAACCCTTCCCAATCCCTCATTTTATCCATCATCCTCATCTCTATGTGTGACCATGGGTCCGCCTCACAGCCAAAAATCTATTCACACGTTACCTCCTCGACTCTGATCCTTGTTACTCTTCCTTTCTGTGTGCCGGAAACACTAGTCCTAGAAAGTAGACCTCTGTTTTTGCTGAGCATAGGCTTCAGAGGGCTGCGTTTCTGGCCCATCGCATTCGGCAAAGATGGATCAGGCGAATCCATCTTCACCGAATATGGATACTTCTCTCGAAATATGATACCATAGCTTGAATGATTGTTGCATGAACTATATTGGTATTAACTGATTTGTTTATTTGTCGGTTTTGTAGAATGCCAACTCCCGGGAGTAAGGCCTCAAGTGTTGTCACAGCTAGCTACAGAGTTTAAAGAACAAGAATCTCAAGGTCTGGATAATTTACAAGCCCAAAGAGGAGATAAAAAGAATATCAAATATACAATTGGAGAATGTAACATAAATATATAAACATAAATATAAACGGCAAAGTACATGTTGGGAAAGATTGCTCTAAATGCAATTTTCCCTCCATTTTATGGACCCCCTCAAACTTTTTGCTTTTGTTTGGCTATCCTGGCCTGACTTTTTCCAGTGGAGCAGAGTCTTCCGCTGCACTCCTGGGCTTTTGCTCATTTGTTAGAGGGAAACTGACACGCCCTTCAGGCTTTCAGTACTGGGAAACTGTTTCCCTTAGTCTTTTACTTTGTTGCCATTTCTTAGTAACTTTTTATCAGTGCGCAAAGTACATTACTGTACCATGCAATGGGATCCTTTTGTTTTATGGCCCCAGACAGCCTCCAAGGAATTTTTGGTGAATGTAAAAGTGTTACTAGGACAAACTGGTGGCAGCAGTTTACTTTTCTGGTATTTTAACTACTTTTTATCGATCCATACCATGTTTACTGCAGATGGCTCATGACTGTGGCCAGTGGCAAAAAAGGCCGTGCCACATAGTCCTTTGTTTTGTCCATTGGCCATCTTGCCCATTTGCCTCCCCCGGTCGAGCTGACAAGGGAATTCATTATTTGGGCATGTAGCCTCCCGCGAAAACCACATCTTTCGCAGGCTCCTGTATGTCACGTCTGCTAGCGCCAGGGAAGAGGGTTGGGACTGTCTGGTCCAAGTCCCCACTACTGGTGCCAGGATGTCTGGTCTAAATGAATGCATGGGGACCACGATTGGACCACGACTGGCGTGCATGTAAGGGAGCAGATCTTCTATTGTTTGTCCAGATTCGATCACGCATCGAACTTTGGATAAGAGAAGGGGGCCCTGCATCCATTCTAGGTCGATCTACAGTGGGTCATCTTGAACTACCGAAGGAGCCAAGTATCCTGTGAGCTGAAGCAGACCCGTGGACCCGCCGCAAACGAGCTGGAAGGTTTGGAACATGCTGCTGTCCCATCAGACCCCTGTTTCGTTCTCGACCTTAGAAGGTCTGTCGGTGCTTCAACCCTCTTGAGTAGTGGGAACTACTCTTGGTGTCTCCTGATTTCCCGCCAAAAGAGCCTTCTTGGAAATGTTCCTGGGCTGTCCAGTGAACTGACCAGCTCTTTCGTGGGACATTGCATAGGAGTGCGCTGTTTCGAGCTGAGGCTTGAAACCTGGGGGAATCCCTAGCGTGTGCTTCTCAACACTCTTCTGCTACATTTCAAAGGCCTAGCTCCTCTGGTTTGCGAACAAGGAGAGTGAGTCACACTGCAAGCCTTTGCGGTCACTGCGTTGTGGTGACGGTAACTGTTGGTGGCTTTCCCACCTTCTTTGTTGTGCCTGGAGTCCTGCTGCACCGGAACTTTCTTCTTCTTCCCTTTTGTGGATGGAGTTGTGGCTACTGTCCCGTCACGGGCGATCATCCTATCCCGCAGAACCTGAGAGTTGGATCGAAAGAGCAAAGGTAGCATTTGCAACCTCAGACAACCTCAATTTAACTGGCATAGTTTGGTCTGGATTGAAGCAATGGACGGTGAGTACTTGCATAATTTACCGGTCTCCCCTGGCGCATACTGTTCTTTTTACGCACAAGGGTTCCCTGGGATTCTCTCTTCGGCTGGTATACACTGCGCTCCCTGGCCTATTTCGAAAGTCGGAAACTGCTCTCTCCGTGAGGACAGACACTTCCCTGGCAATTGGAACATCTTCTACCAACCTTCATGACCCATACCTAACAGTCCCAGAATCTTCAAAAGGTACTGTCTTTGCTTTAGGCACGACCACACATTTCTACGCACTGCTGTACTTTGAGCACAAGGCTCTCCACTTCATAGGTCTGAACCGAATAGGTTAGGGGTTCCAGACTGAAGATGGCCTAATGCTTAAATTGTGCTAAGCTCCATTCTGTTACAGGATGTGGATTGTTTCCTCCCTTCATCTCATTAGGCTACAGTGGTTGTATATATGTGAAATAGTGATCTGCTTGTATACAACTGTTACATTATTAATTTGGTTATTTGTTGTGTTTTATTGGGCCTGAAATAAATGTATATGTATTTTTGATCTACACCTGTCTAAGAGTATTCTGTGGTATATTTACTGTGTGTGCTCATTGTGGGCTTCTGATCGCTCTCACCCCTCCTGAGACTTGGTATTGACCGCCTGCCAAGCTACAGTGATTTGTCTGGCTTGTCCAGAAGGTTCCTGTTTCACTAAACTAGGGTGGCCTCCTAAACTTCTGTCCGCCAAGCCAGAGTTTAGAAATCCATTCTAACAGTATGCAAGTAGCCATGAAAAGGGGTAGGACATTAAGTGGTGCACAAAATTTTAGTCTGGTAAATATCAACAGTAGAGGCAAAGATACGAAGGATTGAGAGACCAAGTGCAAGCCATACAGCCTATTAAACAACCTTGGATTTTGATTCAAAGTTGGCAGAGAGCAGGAGAGCTTCCACAGGGGAGAAACGCTAGAAAATCGGTTAACTGTTGAAGGTGATAACTGCACATAGGGTCAGAAATGGGCACAGTAAATTGGGACAGGTGCCCTTAGAGGAATGGGTATGTATCTATAAACTTGTATCACTTATTTGAGCAGCCATGTTTCAAGTGATTTTTTTAAGGCTAAGTTTGGATTGTAGGTGGCTGGGGAGATTGTTCTAATGAGTCGCACCAAGGACTACTAAGGTTCTGATCCCATATTTGACTCTTTAAAAGTGTGGTATCGAGAGGTCAACCTTTTGGCTGGATCTGAGAGACCTCTTGGGCTCCTATATCTTTAAGTAAGTTGAAGAGATTTTTTGGACTAACATAGGCAAAGGAAATGTTCTCAGAAAGGCTGCTAAAGAAGAGGCTAAATGTTTACTTGCTCTCTGTGTGTGTCCTCAGATGCAGTGGATGACGATGAGCAAGAATCCGATCGAGAGCTGCAGAGGGAGAACATTGAAGAGCTCTATGATGGTGTGCGACACACACACCAGCAAGGTGTGAATGTTCGCAAAGAAGTTGTTCAGCACCCAGCACTAATTCCAGTGCTTAGACCATACCAGAGTGAGGCTGTGAATTGGATGCTGCAGAAAGAGAACTTCAAAGGCACTTCTTCAAATGGTAAGAAGACAATATTAGACTAACACAAATACATCTCTTTGATGATCACAGTGCACCAGCTGATATTTTTAATAGTCAGATTTCTTTTATCCGTACTTATTAATATAGGTTGCAAAAACATTTACCAAGCAAGTAAACCTATTTGAAATGAAATGCACTTTTTGTATTGCAGAATATTTGTAGAGGTTCTTTCATATAAAAAATGTGTTTTAGAACATGTGGCATTAAGTTTGATGCAGTGGTGCTCATGTGCCTGCTATTTACAAGTCAGTGGAGAGAATTGCAGGTACATATCTGCCTACCCATTAACACTCATTCTTTGGGCAATAGGGAATGAGGGGGAAAGGAATGTACTGTGCTGGTTCTAGGCTGCAACGTTGTTCAGTACGCTCCTTATCTGGAGTGATGAATGGCTTAGAGAGTTATTTCCATCGGAAATTGTATATATTTTGAACCAGACATACTTGACAAGGTCTATAGTTATAAAGGCAAATAAATGTATCCTTGACAATTCGGGCCTAGCAAGAGAGAACAGAATTAAGGATTTCTTGAGAATAATTGAATGCAATGAGACATTTGTCTAGATAAATGATTTAACTCTATGTGCAAAACATAAATAGCCATGAATAGATTGTAGTGATATCAAAATGAAGTGTAGGCTTAATAATGAGCTGGCTGGGAAAAGAGATGGAGGCATTGAAATTAAATGTGGGCATTATCAGTGTTTTAAAAAATACCTTATCAGTGTTTATATGATAGATATATAATAGGATAGGTTATTTATAAGACACTTAATACCCTGAGATTTCTAAGCGCGGACCTGGGGATCTGTGTTGCTCCGTGTCGTCTTGCTTCCAAGGCAAGCGTGCTGCCCCTGAGCTATCCTCCCGATAATAAAAATATTTCTGAAAATATTCAAAAGGAACAATGGCCCTTTGCACATTTTTTAAGAGAGAAAATTACAGTGCAAGTTAACTCATGATCCATAATGCTATACTAAAAAAATCAGATGGTAAGAATGTGATTATATGAATTGTTGATTGTACAATTCATTTCTAAGATCTGTACATTCACATTAGAGTGTTAGATTGGTCAGATTAAGGCCGTTTGTAACACAGTACACATACCAAAACTGCACCACTTCTATGGCAGGAAGGAATTAATAAATGCGTACATTATTATCCTGGCGTTTTTTCTTCTACCCTGTTCTCGTCATTGTAATACTAGAGCATTCAATAGTTAAGGTTTCACTGGACTTTACATAGGAGAAAAAGATGATATTTTCCTCTAACTTTTGACTATGTTAATGTACGTTCACCAAATTTAGCAAACAATTGGTCTGGCCACATCTGACCGCACAAATGGCTAAGTGACGAGAATGGATTAATCTAATAAATGTGCAAAAATAGCCGTTTTTTGGATTGGGATTTTCATAGACCTAAAATAAAACAGATTTATTTTTCAAGATGCATATCGAGATTTTCAGTATAGACTTAACACTTACCTGGAATTTATGTACGCCACATACGTTTCGGGAAAATCAATTCAGCAAAAGTCAATGTTTACTTTTTGGGAATCCCAGGAATGTACCAATTAATCCGACCTGTGAAGTAGTACGGAATGTAATGAAATATGCTCATGAAAAAAAACCACACCATGGGCCTCATTCCTAGGTTGGCGGTAACCCGCTGGTGCCACCGGCGGGTTGCCGTTTACCCAGAAACACAGAATCCGCCGCCTGACTTCCTGGTGCCACCGGGATATTAGAACTCCCAGTGGCGCGGGAAGTCAGGCGGCAGATTCAGTAACTGCCCATTTCCTTGGAGTCCTATAGGACTCCATGGAAGTGGGGAAACGGAAGCACCGGCACCGTTGCTAACTGTGCTAGTGCTTCTGTGAAAAGTATTCCTGACCCTGCCAGACGCAACCACCCCTGCAAGCAGACTCGTAATGTGGCGTTCCAGGAACAAGGGTGCCGGTAAGCTTACCGTCGCCCTTGTTTCTGGACTGCCACACTTGGAATGAGGCCACATGACTTCCTAGAGCATGCTTTGAATAAACATAGGCACATAATATTCGCTCGGCATACAAGTAAGCAGTAAGTGCTGTGGTAGATCAGAATCAAGATATGGACATGGTGGTGTTGTGTCCAAACCTTATTTTATTAGATCTCAAAGAAAGAAACTTATGTTTTCCCTAAATCTAGAGACACAGACAAAAGTTATCTGTCCAAAATGCTACGCTCACCTAAGTTTTAACCCTACCACTATAAAAAACAGACAAACTCAGGGAAAAGTACACTTGGGCTTTGGCCCTAACTAAACAAATGGTGGTTGGCTTCTGACCTCCACCCTGGTGTGACTTGCTCAGTAGGGCTCTCCACCCTTGTGCACGGTCTCTGCCTGTAGGCTCAATGTCTCTCCAAGCTTCCCTTGGTCTGTAGAGTTCAACTCTTTCAAATCAATGTATGTTACGTGGGGATGTCTGGCCTGTGCCCCCCACCTCCAGTTACACTCCTTGTATTCTTTCCCAAGAAAATTCATGGTGTTTTCCCTTTCTACACCATACTTGGTCTCTATTCCACCTTTGGTGTTGGTTCCTTTTACCCTGGCTAGGGGTCGGCCTTGGGGTATCTGGTTTCTTTGAGCCCTCCTTAGCTTTCGGGTTTCTGATCCAGCCTTGGGGTTTGGTATCTCTTACCCCACATTCGTCTTCCACCTCTCTCCGCCTTGAGGTTTGGTATTTCTCAGCCTGCCTTGGGCTTTTCAGGTTTCCTACCCCACTGTGGGGTTTGATTTTTCTGAGCCAGCTTTGAGCTTTCACCGTTCTTATACCCATCCTGGGGTTTGTTTTCTCTTGGCCTCTACTCTTTGTATTTCCTGGAGCCACAGCGTACGTCAATTCCATGTCAGCACTCTGCAGGCTCTGCCATAGTTCTCTTCACCACTCCTGGTGTGTGATATTCTGCTTCCTGCCACACCTCCAAGAAGGAGGTCCTCTCTCTCACTCACTCACTCCTCCCTTGTTCCAAGCAAATGCTCTGCACACACAGGGCCAGAAACTACACCAAACCATCCTTATAGGAAGCTTTAAGTCATTACACAAGTCCCATATAGACAACAAGCACATTGGGGTCTTGAGAATGCTGAAGATTACGGATTATCGTTTTAATGGGATCTCTCGTCCTCAAAGGGGGGGGGGTTCACTTCCAGTGGGATCCCGCTTGCCCTGTCCATTAGGGTTTGTTAAGCTTGGGAGACTCACATCCCTAGTCCCAAAGGCGGTGGTACCCCCTTGGAGAGAGGGTGCAAATTCTCTGTATTTATCCCAGCACACAGGTAGTATGCTGGGAATGACTTCATGCGCCACCCATCAGCCCCCCCCACACCACATTATATTCCCTCTGAATATTTGTATGCACATACAATATGCCCTGAATGCAAGTAGGCTCAATGCGAACATAAAATATGCTTGCTTTTAATATTGGGTACATTACATTAGTATGATGTTAGACGTGTGCTTTGTGAAGTATTGATGTAGTCTGAGTTAATGTTTCATTTGTAGTTTAATGCACTTTGTATAAGGGATGCATTTCATGCTGTGTTTGCACTTTATTTAAAGGCATTTCCAACATTTGTCACGTTTTACTAGGTAAGCTTCCTCAATGATTGAAAAACTTGCTGTGTCCAGTGGTCACTTTTCTTGGAGGTCGACCTTTGGCCATGCCTGAGCACCGCCTAGCCAACCAATCTGACCACTGGATTTGACCTCTGTGCCTCACCCAACCCTCAGGCACCTCCTGAACACCTATTGTGCCCCCTGGACAGGGCCTGCATAGATGCCCTGGAACTCCCAAGTCCCCTGATGTAGCCACAAAGCCTGACCTGACACCAGGCCATGCCACCACTTTGCAAGGACCTGCCCTAACCACCTAATTTGGCCAGTTTACATGACCAGTGGCCACTTGTCCATGTTATGGCCTTTTGGTCATGGCAATGATACCCCCAATCAACCCGATGTGACCTCTGGATCCGCGGGCCATCACTGACTTTCTGGACACAGTTTGTGGGTTGCAGCTGGATCCACAGCCTACCACAGCCTCATCTCAGACACGGCTCGAGGCTTTTAGGTCCGAGGGCAGGGATGTGGGCCTCCACAGATCCATCTCTGATCCACCCTCGGACCTACAGATGAGATGCCAGGCACATGGCCACCAAGCAAGATGCACAGGCTCATTGGCTCTTTGGACCAATGAGCATGTGTACCAGTGTGGGCCAGGTGCATTGGCCCACAGAGACCCAGCTCGGGACTCATAAGCCCCAATCCAGATCCACAGGCCCACAAACACAAGGTTGATAGCCCACTGGCCACATTGGGTCTGTGGGCCACAAAACTGCTCCACTGATCCTCAAATAGGTATGCAAGCTTGAAATGCCCCTACACGGATTTCGGCCACTTTTATTTTTAAAAAAAAAATACATTTAAAAAAAACTAGATGAATTTTGACCAAATAAAGCAAATCACGCTTTCAGAACAACACCTGATCTTTTTGCCCACGTTATGTGCCAATCCATCGAACACAAATAGTTTCTGCTGTTTGCAAGTGCAAAGCTTCACCTATTAGAAATTGCATGAAAAACTACAGCTCCCCCACCTTCCCACCAACCCCCACTTGATAGCCCTTCTATTTGTTATTGTAACATTATACAAGTTATTTCTTCTGAGACAAAGAAGATTGCAAACAGTACTGATAGTAGGACTAACTCTATTAATGACACGACAAAGATCACCCAAAGCATGAAGATTACCAGCAAGGCCAACACTGAGATGAGGTGGCCACCAGGAGCCATGAAGAATGGCTCAGAGAAGATACAGGAACAGTATTGGTTACTGCAAGGGAGTCCTTTGAAATACATAGAGAATTGCAGACCAGCACAAATGACAGTCCAGCCCTGGAAATTTGAAGAGACACAGACGACGCAGTGGGACAGCTGAGAACAATCTGCTCCCAAAGGCAATAGGCCGATGACGGGTGTCTTTTGCCCGGTGTTGTGGAGTTGGTCAAGGACGTGACTGGGGCCTGGAAGACAGTGACCAAATGGTCCAGTAACGGCACCTACAACATCGGTGAAGAGATTGGGAAGAAGGTACGCGGAGTGAGAGCAGTAGATGCCAAACACAACCGCGCGGCCTGGCGAGAAGACGCAAACACCCAGGAAGAACTGGCCAAGAGTCCTGGTGCCAACAAAGGTAACAGGTACGTCACAGGGACCGGTAGGGGCTTGGAGGTGCGGGAGAGAGAGAAACCACACGGGAATAACGATACAAAGCATCTTCTTGTGGCAGTCCTTGTGAAGAGACTCAACTGAGTGGGCCTAGTGAGAAGGAAATGAATTAAGGGTCTGGCACCCAAACCGAGATGAAAACTATGTTAAAGCGAGTCATCTTCCTTGTGGCAGTACTTGGCAGGGGAGTGAACCAAGAGGACCTAAAGAATAGAAACCAGGGTCTGGGACCCAAACCAAAGCCAGCATACAAGTAATCTACATTGGCAGTACACGGCAGGAGAGTGAAACAAGTGGGCCCGACAAGAGAAGGGGAGCGAACGGGGTCTGGGGCCTAAACAAGTACAAGGTGAATATCGGAGGGAGGAACCCTCCAAACAGTGGCAAAGAAAAGACCACCAACAGTAGAGCCTGGGACTGTTGTATAAGTTAATTAAGAAAACAGGAAAAAGGAGTCATTCCCCCTGTCCTCAATTGGAACATTGTTGAAACTAATACCCAGGGGAAGGGCATCATTCCCCCTGGAACTAGCTTGAACATTTTCAGAGAAGCCAGGGGAAGGGAGTCATTCCTCCTTGCCTCTTCTGGATGTGCGTAAATCAAGACCAGGGGAAGGGAGTCATTCTACTGGTAAA
The DNA here is from genome assembly GCF_040938575.1 of Ambystoma mexicanum. Lineage (NCBI taxonomy): Eukaryota > Metazoa > Chordata > Amphibia > Caudata > Ambystomatidae > Ambystoma > Ambystoma mexicanum. The sequence goes on from NC_090927.1 coordinate 1,128,259,269, forward strand.
TTAAGTTTACTTTTGATTAAGAGTCTATAGTTGTAGTGTATGGGACAGATGTAGGGTTTTGATGCAGGATAGTGGCTTTTTCAGTTGAACATTCTGACAGCTCCTTTAGTTTTTGGTTTGAGGCGGGGAAACCCCTCTTAGAGTTAGGGATAGCTAGATTTGTTTTATTCAATAAAAGTATTTGCCAGCCACTATGACACCTCCTGGTCAGTTGCCTTCTTCTACACCCTTGCAACAGGCGTAGCTCAAGAGCAGCAGAACGCTGTATAGGGTGTGGGTAGCCAGCATTTGGGCTGGAATCTTTTTAACAGTAGCGCATTACTGTGGTTTGCAGTCTCTGCACTCATTGAGATTAGTCCTTGCTGAGGTCTTGTTGAAAAAGACAAGTTTTGAGAGATTTGCAAAACTGGAGAATTGTGGGGGCATTTCGAGCTGTGTGATGATTCATAGTATCACGTCACTTCTCCCTAAGGGGGAGCACTTCCCTGTGAGCGTAGGGAGGTGAGGCCACTACCCAACAGTCCCCCTAGGGGTGATACAAAGCGGGAGGACGTCACAGGGAGCGACTCTTCCCTACAGGAAAAGGACTCACATTCCATGATGGAACTCGCTAACACTCCTGCCCTAGAAACCATGAAACCTTTAAGATCTGTCGAGGTTCAGGCTGAAAGTACGACTGTGTTCTATTGTGATACTACTTCCTGTAAGATTAGACACCATCAATATGAAAATTCAGTCTAAACAAGACTTGTAGTATGAAGGTACTGAGAAGAACATCATTCAGAGTCATGCAGAACACTCATGTTAAAGATACTTGCACGGGTTGGCCCACAGGGTTTATGGTCTTTCCGTTGAAAATCTACAGATAAGACACTTGGTTTATTTTTTTAAAGATTTTTATGGTCTTTCCGTTGAAAAAAATGCATCAAAATGCATTTCCATCGATTGAAAGACCATCGAATGCCATTGCAAGGACAGGCTATCTTTACAATGGAAAAGTGCATTTCCATCGAAACCAGTCCATCGAAAATATAAATGGACTGGTTTCAATGGAAATGCACTTTTACATGTAAAAAATAGCATTTCAATGCTTTTTTTTGTAACTTTAAAACATTACATGGAGCTGTCCAGTACTGAAATTTCGGCGCTGCCCAGCTCTATGTAACGTTTTAAAGTTTTTATGTATATTGGGGAAATGGTGGGGTGTCCCCACAACCCCCACGCCCACCACCCCTTACCCCAGCCCTAACACTAACCCAAGCCCTAACCCTAATGTAAACCAAACCCATAACCCTAATGTAAACCTTAATCTAACCCTAGCCCCAACCCTAACCCCAAACCCCAATATAACCCTAACCCCAAACCCTAACCCCAATATAACCCTAGCCCAAACCTTAACCTCAAACCCAAACCCTAATCTAAACCTAGCCCCAACCCTAACCCCAAAACCCAAACCCTAATCTAACCCACAGTTTTATATTACTAATTTCGATGGATCCATCGAATTATAAACAACGAAATGGAGATTCGATGGAATGGCATTTCGTTGCTTATAATTCGATGATATGGTGTTAGATGCATTAGTATTCGATGGATTGACCAGATACTGCCCAGAGGAGGCAAGAGGGTTACACAACTGAGCCCAACGACGGACTATGGCACTCCGCTGGGGAGGTCCCAGCTCAACAAGCTAAAAAGCAAAGGAGGACTCAGTAAAGAGAGTCACAGGTTCCAAGCCTAGTCAGCCCAGAAAATTCGACCCGGAGAGAAGACGGGACATTGAAGGAATAACCCAGACGCTGGGAGGATGCCGACTGCAGACCAGAAGAGTCCTTCTGTAGCTGAATTGGGAACTGCAATCCGGGAGACCATGGCGTGACCTTGAGGAGGTGTACCGACTGATCCCACAAATACACTGATACCGCCTGCCTGGAACACCCTCAAAGGCATAGCGGGACCTTGGAGCAAGAAGAGCGAAGCCGAACCATTGTTCACTCGGAACGCAGAAGCCCTACACCACAGGGAGAACCAGTGACGTGCTTCAACAAAAGTAAAGGTAATGGGATCTACAGAAGACCCATTAGGGGGGTGGGAGAGTGTGAAGCATGCTTTGGGAATGATCTTCCTTGTCTCAGTAATTGCATTGAGAATAAGAATTGTGAAGCAAGCCTTGGGAGTGATCCCCCTCGTCTTAGTAATTGCGTTGCGAATAAGAGTTGTGAAGAAAGGCTTGGGAGTGAACTGCCTCATCCCAGTAATTGCACCAAGAATAAGAACAATTGGGAAGAATGCCTTGGAAGGAATCTCCTTCATCTCAATAACTGTTCCAACAGTAACCAAAGTATACAGAGCCTCAGGAGCAGTATCCCTGGTCTCTGTAAGTGGGACACAGTGGTTAAAATCCAAGATAAAGAGTGTACTACATTCAAGAGAGCCGTCAGAGAAGCCTGCTGAGAACTAGAAGGGATCACAAGAACTATTGTGAAAAACAGATAGAAGAGCAATTTGAGTCACGGAACCAGGAGAAAGGAATCATTCTCCTTGGTTGCATTTGTTGAATCAGAAGCTAAGTTGTAATGGACTGTCAAGAGAAGGTTGGACTTGTGGAGCCAGGAGAAAGAAGACCTTCTCCTGGCATTTTCTCATCACGAAGAAGAATTGAACTAAAATAAAGACTCTTAGACGTTGCCCCTAGGGCTGACCCCTGCAGAACCAAGAGAAGGGAGTCATTCTTCTGGGACTAACTAGGTTTATTTTTGTTGTTTAGTGGTAGGGCTAGAATAGAGGAGATTTTTGGACAGAGGAAGGATATTCATTTGGACTTCCACCCTGACGACAAACACCCCAGTTATTCCTTGGTTAGGTAGGGACAACCCTCTAGAATTAGGGAAAGGTAGGTGTTTTCTTCTTTCTTTAAATAAAGATCATACTGAAATGCGCCCTCTGTCTCAGTCTCCTCACTCCTGCACGCCACAGCTAATACTGGGATTGAGTTCCAGGGGGGGAGGGTGTATGGCAAGAGGTGGATTGTTTGTGGGTTCTCTTTTTGCGAACGAGTTGTGATTCGAGCCAGTTGAACTTTTTGCTGGAACATGTGCCACCAAATATTTAGAGCTTAGCCACCAGGTACACTGGTATACTACTTGTGACTTGTTTGTAGATGATGCATACAGTCTTGAACAGTATCCCAGCTTGGAAAGGAAGCTAATTCACTTAATATAGGATGGTATTGATTTGGTCGAATTTCCGGCTACCCATAATAAGACTTGCTGCAGCGTGTTGGACTGCTTTTAGAAGAGCCAAGTGAGCGACCGGGAGCCCTAATAGGTCATTTCTCCTGACCTATGGTATGCGAGACCACAAGCACCTGCACTGCAGTCTGGAAGTCCTGTGGAGGGATGAAGGGTTTGATTTTGCAAAGGTTGGAAATTTGGAGCCAAGCCGTTTGGGCCTTTTCGGCTATGTGTTTCTGGAAGGACAGCGGTCAGTGGTGAAGCCTAAGCGTTTATTTGGATTTAAGAGCTGCATATCAAATCCTTCTAAGTGCATATTATTGAGCCACTGTTGAACAAGTTGGTTAGCGGGAGGACACATTCCATCTTGGATGGGTTGTTTGAGAGAGGCAGGTGACATCCAGTACTGGATGATGGCTTGCTAATCGCAGAGACAACTTGATGTCCTGTGGGCTTTTTACTCTCATGAACAACTGAGTATCGTCCGCATATTAGTTGATGGCTATATCATGATCAGCGAGGAGTGTGGCCAGAGGCTCCATGTAAAGGTTAAAAAGGATTGGTGCGTGGATGGTGCCTTGGAGGACTTCGCAGGAGACTGGGAGTTGGTTAGGATGCACGTTATGGTGTTTGCCCAAGAAGTAGGAGATAAACCAATTCAGGCCTTTACTAGAGAATCCCATCCTGTTGGCAGGGACGGAGAGGAGTATGCAGTGGTCGGCGGAGTCAAATGCAGCCGAGAGGTCAAGGAGGACGAGCAGGTATGAGTCGCCCTTCTCCATGATGCTCCACTTGATGCAGAACCCGACTGATTGCCATTTAGAAGGTGTTGTTGTTTGATTCTGGTGAGTGGTTGTGTAGCGACTACTTTTTCCCAGATTTTTGCCAGCAAACATGAGGCTCCTAATGGGCCGGTAGCTGACCAGATTGTCTGGGTCTACAGTCGTTTTTTTCAAAAAAGGTCATATGAGACCAGTCATGAAGGTGTCTGGGAATTAGCCTTCTGTAGGGAGGCATTAATGATGCTGAGGAGTTGAGCGCTGGGCCCATCATTTTTTTAATAATGGAGGCCGGGATGATATTGTCAGAGTAGGAAGTAGGTTTGAGGTAGGCAATTGTTTTTAGGTCGTCTGAGGGTGTGAGAGGAGAGAATTCTGACCAGCATAGCAGTGTGCGTGCTGTAGTACACTGGGGCTGATGCTGTGGGAGGTTGATCAATGATTTGTCAGAGTTTGTGTATTTTTTCAATAACAAGTTTTTGATTCTGTTGCATTTTCCCTGAGTTGCTGGCACCTCAGGTTCAGTACAATGGTTTAACGCTTCAAAGTGAGCTTTGCTCCTGTTAGAGGCTGCCGCGATGGTAGTGGAGAACTAAGCAGCTTTGGCCTTGGTAATCAGAATCCTACGGTAGCAGGGAGAGGTTTGAGGGTTGTGAGCTCTCCAGGCTCTGAATGAGCATTTGTTGGAGGCGTACTTGTGAGTGTAGCATGGAGCATATGGTTTGGTGTGGGCTATTTTTTAGGGGGGGGTATGAGTGACCACCAGTTTTATAGCAGTTGTTGAATAATTCTAGAAGGATCAAGGCATACCCTCTGGTGGGGAAGTCTAAGTTTTGAAGGGGCGATGCTGAGTGAGGTTTAACCTGACCTTTGTGGCTGTGGTTGAGTGGATGATCGACAATGGGATAACTGCATGGTCAGACTAGTCAAGTGGGATAGGGTTGATGCAGGTGATGAGTGGGATGATGTAAAGACAACATCTAGGGTGTTGCCTTTGTTGTTTGTGGGGTAGAGCATTAATTAAGTTCCATGGATCGGGTCAGTGCTAAAAGCTTGCTTCAGGTGTGGTTGTCCGCATGAGACTCAGGGATGTTCCAGCAGTTCCCTAGCCTGCAGTTCCCATGGGCCATGCAAGTCTGAGAAAGCAAAATACCCCTAACCTTGTGTGGTCCATTGTAGATGCGCACTGGGGAACTAAACTGTCAAAGGGAAAGCAAGTTTCCCTTTGACCGTTTAAGCCAGCTCAGGAGCGGTCGTACAGCTGCAGTAAGCAGCGCTCACCGTTTCCACTGGGTTGGTACGGCGAGGATACTGGTGGCTCAGTGCCCCTTCGCTCTTTATGGACAAGCTGCCCATCTCAAAGAGAAGAATGTATGTTTTTTTTTTAAAGTTTGGTGTAGATTCATTGAACACATCAAAAGTATAAACATCTGAAAAATTGCTGGTACTGTGGGTTTCAATTAAGCCATAATTACAGGGTTGCTTTCACTGACTCTAATATAATGAAATGTAGCCTTTTGTGTTCTTCTCATTCCTTACGCAAGGCTTTGCATGCGGATGCTCCACCGGGAGATCAGGTTCCTTTGGAACAAACTGAAGTTTCCAATGGGCTCCGGCTTGGTGCACGATTCAAGTAGCGGTGCAGAAAGGAAAATGTCATGGTGGGTGACCTTTATGGACTCCCAGTGTCTAAGGAACAAGTCTGCACAGATGCTTCATGATGGGCTGAGGTGCTTCTCTCGACAACCTGGAGGTACAACAAATGATCAGAGTGACAGAAGCAATACTCCATATTAATCTCTTGGAGCTGAGAGTGATCCACCTGGCATTCCAAGCTTTCCAGCTGCAGTTGTAGGGAAGGGAGGCTATTTTTCCTAAAAGGCAACACTACTGTGTTATTTAAACAAGTACACTTGCAAGTGATTTCAATCCGGCACTTCACCTAAGTCAACGCCTAGCGTGCAATGCACAACTGAGACCCTTATTTATTTTGTGTCTAAAAGTTATTTTATTCTGAACAATGTACCACTTAAATCACGCCCCTCTCTTGGAACCCCCGGTCACACTGAACCAGGAATCAGGCTGGTTTGCAAAGTTAAAATATTTATTTATGTAGTTCACAATGTAATCATACTATGTTTAATGGTTATACAATAATCACCAATGGGGTGAGGTAACACTAAGCAATCTCTTTAAGAGTAATAGTGAGCAAAACAATTCAGCACAGAAATCATACTTTTGTGAGTGTTCAAATCAAGTAGCAACGTGGTTACTATTTCCCCCTGCACAACCCTCAGCCACCCACCAAGCAATGTAAAGAGATAGGAGGTGAGAGAACAGGTTTCAGGAATGCAGAATTCAACAAAATGGGCCTCATTACACGGAAGGCTGTAGGGGTTTACCGGTAAGGGACCGGTGCTGGTAATCCCCTACCGCTCTACTACGAGGTCCTTTAGCGGATCCCTACCTTATCACCTGGTTTTCCCAGGCGTTAAGGACGGGACCTGTTGAAGGACTTCAGTGCTAATAACAGGCCCGCTAATTGCGGGCCCGTTATTGGCTCCTTCCCCATTCCCATTGAGCCCTATGGGGGCTCAAATGGGAATGAGGAATGGTTCCCGGAATGGGGATTTACCGGTCCCGCAATGGTCGGAATAGACCGGTAAGTCCCTATTCCGGGAACCCGTCTCCGACGGCGGTAAGGGTGTAGCCATGGCGCTAATAGCGCCATAGCTACCGCCTTCCGTGTAATGAGGTCCAATGTCAATCCCAATTTTCCCCCAGCAACACACGAGAGAAACAGAAGTGATTGGCAAACTGTCAAAATGGTTTTAAAGTTATCTGAGAATGGATTGGGTAAAACACTAAATATGGTTTAAATGACTGAAATTGTTGAAATTCTAATGGGAACCGCTTTGGATAGTTGCAGACAAACACTAGCGATGATTTGACACTAATAAGCAATGTGCAAACTTAAAATTGAGGTTGAGTGCAATCAAAAGCTGTTTTACACGTGATTTATTTTGCCAAAACGAAAATTCACGGCAAATTTTTCTGCGTGCGATAATAGCAATCTCAGGAAAACTATATGAATTTGGAATGGAGTGGAAGCTGTGGATGTGAACTACAAGCAGGAGTTGAAATTTTGTGTCTAGCATAAAATGTGAGGAAGTTATGGACGTTTTAGTGGAGGTTGTTTTTCTGAGATGGGCGCAAGAATGAGAAAACAGGGATGCGCTTTCAAAAGACAAACAGGATTTCTTTACAGTAGGGGATGACTATGAAGAAGCAAATACCACACGGAAGCACAGCCACTGGACCAGGGCGCCACTGGATCCGGGCGACTGCCTGCCGAGGAGCTTGCCTTCTTCAGATGGAATATATATGAGCGCAAAGATTTTTAACAATACTAGTACCAAAGGAAGATAGTAGGGATAAGATAGAGGGTTCAGGCAATTCAAAAAGATTTCTAACAATGCAGGTTCCGAAGACAATATAGGATGGATTTGGATAGGGATAGACTATGGATAGTACATATGCTAGTGACACAGTCCTATTCTATGGATACTCACTATATATATGTTTGAACAGAACCGTCAGGAATTCTGGTCCGTCAAGATCAGGGATTCTGCTCAGAAATTCTGCTGGGCACACTGGACTGGACTGGGTCTGCAATGGCTCTGGTCACAGCATGGCACAGCACCGCACAGCAGGATTGGATCTTTTGGTTCTGGTAATAATTATTTTAGCAGGAAAGCAGTTACAGCACAGCCCGGCTGTTTCTTTTGTTCCCCTTAGATTTTGTGGGATTCGTTCTGGTCCTGGAAACGCAAGGCCTAGGTGAAAATGGTTCAACTAATGGAATGGGCCTTTCTGCTTGCCAGGTTTCTGGAATCTGGAGCAAGGGATATGGATGGATCTGCTTCAGGGTGCTTCGCCAGGATCAGGATAGTGGGTGAATCTGTGTGTGTTTCTATGTCCTCGGCTTTCTCTATTTATGCATATGGTAAAGGGGTGTATGTATGCTGGCTTATCCTAAGCGCACCCCCTAGCTAGGCTATTGGCTAGAGTCTCCTCTCTCCCTTGATTGGAGGAGAAAACAGGGTGTCACCATGATGATGTGGGTTTATGAGTCAGAGAATCCTCCCCTTGGCTTTTGAACATAAAATCTACTTTTAGTACAATACATATTTACAAATGTGCAACCTTTCTAACAATAACATACATAGATCACATATTTTGTGGGACAGATACTCTTCCAAGCCCCGTCGCTGTAGGATCTTGGGTCTGCTTTTGACAGAATTCTGCCCTCTTTGGCCGGAACACACGGTCCAATTTCGGAGCAAATTCCCACAAAGGTGTGCATTGTATATGGGCATAAGCGTGTGAAGTTTCATGCTTTTGACATAATTACATTTGGTATAAAACCATAATTTCTACTTTTACTTCCCAGAACATAACCATAGCACAGAGTTCTGACGCCTCTTAAAATGTGCAGCCGAAAATTAGGTTCACAAGTCCGGGGTGTACCTATTTTTCACAATGTTACACAGTAAATTATCAGTCTTTTTAAAAATGTGCTTTTTGTCCTTGTGAATCAACAAATGGTTGTCTGTCCCGCCTCCTCCTCCTTCTGGCAGCTCAGAAGCAATCCCTGCCCCCTTCCTTCTGGGAGAGGCCATTTATGACTCTTCACACTCTGCATATCCTTTCAGCCAGAGGAAGTCCATTGTTCTCTTCCCCTGCAGCCCAATATCTCCTCCCCTGATGTAATCCTCACAGAGGTGTGATTTCCTAGTGGAGAGATAGGCCTGGCCTTTGTGTGGGGAAGTTGTTATACTGGTTTGGCTTGGAGTCAGGCTTAAATTCAAATGTCATTTTGTTGCAATTTGTTCTTGGTTTAAAATAAGCTTTCTAATTTTCAAACAAACAGCTATAACACTTATTTCAGCTTCTAAACCATGAGATTTAAATAGGGACAACCTAGGTTACTTTCAATGATGGGTCACTTAAATTTCAGACATTAGATTTCAGTTGTACAAGTTTAAATCCTTATGATGCAATCCACTGACAGCTGTCATAATACAGGCGGCCGCTGGTACTGCGCCCATGTTTCACAGGCAAGCACATTTTTTTGCTGTGAATGTTGTGGTGACAGATTCCGCTGTTCATGACATTGTATGTTCATGATGATTTCTTGAATGAAGTGGCTAGTAACACCCAGCAAGAATATTGGATGTTTTATGAGGTTTTGGACAGGCATTCTGCAGTTTCAGCAACCAAGAAAATGGATTTGAAAACAAGATTCTGGATTCCGTTCAGCAAAACACTGCTTTTCATGCAGTCTCCATTTTTTACTTGTTGGGCAGCCCAGTGACATGTTTCAGCAGTGCAGTCTCCATTCCACCATGACAACATGCATGGTAGATGGCAGCCATCTTTTTGTGTTGCAAAGCTTGATCTCCATAGGTTTTGGCGCGCACAGGGGTTTTGCGGCCATTTTGATAATTCTGGCACCATCGGCAAACAGGGATGCCGCAAGGCAGAGCATAAGTGGGTTAATACATCCCACAAAGTCCCCCTACTCAAGACTTGAAATGTGACTGCCCGTCAAGGGGAAGTTGGGAGATTGGGATGTCATTATTTCTTTTTGGTCCAAGTGGAAACATTCGTCTGCTTCTCCCATCAGTGCTGGATCGACAGGTTCTCCTCACCAGTTCGGATGGAGCGAGACCGCGGGCCCCTTGGGTCTTTCCTCCGGGTTTCCTTGGTGCTTGGAATCCAGGGTTTCAGTACTATGATGACAGAACAGAGCAAGGTTATATACATCCCCCCACCACTATTCATGTAGTGGGGCAGATGCATTCATTTGACACACAATTGACAATCTTTCCCGCCTGTAATTGCTACTAATTTTAACAGGTGGAATGGTTTTTAATAGTTGTAATTTTCTAGGGCTCCGGAATGTCCCCCTCTGGGTCTCCAGATGGTTGATGTGGACCCACTTATCTCCCCCCTCTGCCAAACTGCCTTTGGGTATACAGATTTTGTAGGCGACTGGTGAGATTCTGTCTACAATTTTAAAAGGACCCCACCAGCTAGGAAGAAATGTGTGCTGTTTGGCCTGGTTCCTTTGGAAATTGTACAAGTAGACCCGGCCTCCCACTTGGTATTGTTTTTTAGTCGTCTTAAGGTCATAGTGGGTCTTCATACTGTCTGAATATCTTTCTAGATTCCGCTGAGCTTAGGCAAAAGCATGTTGAAGGTGTTTTCTCAGATTCTCAACGTACTCATGAGTTGTGGAGGCATTTATCAAGGTCTGCTCTTGGGTTGTGTAGAGCAGATGCTGGGGAAGCACCATCCTTCATCCAGTCATCCGCTCAAACGGTGACATTTTTGTTGCAGAAGAAGGGGTAGATCTGATGGCCATCGGTACAAGAGGTAGTCGAATGTCCCAACTTGGCCCAGAATCTGCCACAAACTTTTTTAATATGCTCACAATTGTTGTGTTGTATCTCTCAACTCCACCACTAGAAGCTGGCTGGTAGGCAATGTTTAGTTTCCTTTTGACCCCAATTATCTCCCACATCTTTGTCATCACTTTGCTAGTGAAGTGACTACCTCGGTCTGACTCAATCCTTTGGGGTAGTCCAAAACACAAGAAGATATGGTTGATCATCAGGGCAGCTGCTGTTTCTACGTTGCAGTTTGGGGCCGGGAGACATTCCACCCATTTAGTGAACAAGCATGTCACAGTAAACATGTACTTGTTCCCCCTAGAGGAGCGAATCACGGGCCCGATAAAATCGACTTGTAAATCTGACCAAGGCAGTGTCATCACCCTCTTTTGAAGGGGAGCACGGTGTGTGAGGGATATTTTTGCTGAAATTGTGCACACACAAGGCACACCTTCAAGTATTGGTCGAGGTCCTGCCCCATGTGTGGCCAGTATGCAACCTCTCAAGATTTCTAGTGTCATAGGAAAACCCTGATGACCGGCTATGGCCGCATCATGGGCGTGACTTAGCATCAGGCTTCGGAATGAGGTAGGGACCACCCACTGGTCATGGCCAGCTATGGATCTCCTTACCAACAAACCTTCTTGGATTCTGAACATTTTTGGACATTTCATCAACACTCGGATGTCCGCTTTCCCAATGTAGTTGGTATCCGTCAGGGGAAAGTTCTCAGGGTCCTCAATGTGTTGATAAAACCTACCAATTATTGGATCCCCTTTCAAGCCATGATCAAATCAGCATCTGGGGTCTCCTTGCTCCATTGTGCAGTTGAGAGTTCATTGTGAGCATTTGTCTGGGACCTAGTGATAGCAGTGAACTGGATTTCCCCCAACAGGAACTCGATCTCAAGTAGATCCCCCTTGCATGGCTCTGTTTTTGGCCAGCTGATCAGCTAGGTAATTTCCAGTTTTGTCTGGTCCCTCTACTTTAGAATGACCCTTGATCTTTTTCTAGTAGATGGTTATCCCATTCGAGGTGACCAGATCATCAATATTTTGGATTCATTTTCCATGTTTCAATGTTTTTTTTATTAGCACAAAGCATGCCTCTGGTTTTCCAGTTAACCGGGTGCTCTACGAACCCGTTCCGTACATAATCTGAGTCAGTGATTATGACCAATTCGTGGAGTTGGTGTTGGACAGCAGTGAGGATGGCTTGATGCACAGCCATCAGCTCTGCCACTTGACTACTTCGGGGACTGATTTTGTACCCAGCAGAGGGTTCTGGGGCATCATTCATACATGCATTCCCTACGCCGGCCACAAGTTATTTTTCTTTGTTGCTGTCAATATGCTAGAAACATCCATCCACGTAGACAGTGGGCATTCCCTCACACTGGTCTTCTTAATAGACTTTGTGTGGGGAATTAAGGTATGCCTCCATTATGTCCTTGATTTTAAGACTTTCGTCCTCAAGACAGTTTTCTCGGGCACAATCATGCAAGTCAGCCAGTCCTTGCGCGAGGGGACTCTTCTTGTTTTGGCCATATCTGACCTCCACAGGAAAACCTTGCATTGACAGAATCCAGGAATTAATTCGGGAATTACTCACATTTCCGGCCCAGATTCTGTTACTTTGGAGATATTGCAGAGGCTGGTGTGGAGTCTCCACTATGATGTGTTCCCCCTTGATAAACGGGCGGTAATTCTTCAATGCCTTCTCACAGTCTTTGAATTTTTCCTCCACAGAGGATAAAGTCTTACTCACATAGATTACTTTATTAACCTTGTCATGCTTTTGATATAATACTGCGGCCAAGCATGTATTTGAGAACTCTGTCTCCAAGAAGAACTCCTTGTTTTTGACAAGGTAAGCTAGGCAAGGCGTTGTGAGAGGCTTCTTTTGAGGTGTCTTAATGCCTCAGCTTTTTCTGGACCCCACTCCCACTTGACCCCCCTAGCCCCTTCAAAAGATAGATCAGGGGTGTTGTGATCTCTGCATAGTCCTCAATGAACTTTCTACTGTAATTAGTTAGTCCAAGGAGGCTCCTTAGTTCCCGGGTCTTTTAATTTCTGAAGTGCTACCACTTACTTTTCCTTGGGACAGAGACCCTGATGAGTTATCACATGCCCCAAGAAATTGACACGGGTTCTGCACCACTGTGCCTTTTGAAAGGAGAGTTTTGCTCCGGCAGCCCTCAACTGTGTCAGAACATAACGGATCTCTGCTGTGTGTTTCCACAGTTGAGCTTTTGACTAGAACATCATCTACATAGGCCAGGTTACCCCTTTCACCCAGGTCGGGCATGGCCTTGTGTAGAAAGAGGTTATATTCATTGCCGGAGTTGATGTATCCGAAGGGAGTCCGGGTCCATGTGTACTGCTGCCCCCCCGAAGGTGAAAGCCAGCTTGTATTGGTCCTCCCTACTGACAGGTACAGTCCAGTACCCTTTTGGTCAGGTCAGTTGCAGTGAATTCCTGTGACCCTTGGATCTGGGCCAGCCCTTGTTCAATGTAGGGAAGAGGCCATCAGGAAGTATGGACCCGTTTGTTGAGCTCCCTTATGTCTACACAGAGTCTCCACTGGTGTCACGACCCTAGCCCAAAACCCCCTCTGGCCAACCCATTGGCCAGGTGGAGTCAGGACTCGGGCCTCTAGAGCCTGGCATCCTCTTCAAAAGCCCTCATGGGGCCAGACCTGGCGCCTATGGCGCCAGGCTCATACAACCATGTGCTTGGGAACTACTTTATTGTATTGTCAGCCAACATGGAGGCATCCACATAGCTTGGTTCCTAAGAACCAAGCTATGCAGTCTAGTGTTTTGGGTGTGGTAGCCTAGGGACTACTTTACCTGGACTATTTTGTTGGGGCTATTTAAACCACACCCGAGCAAGACAACACGCTTCGTGTTACTTTGCAGCTTGCAACGTGTGACGCTCTCCGTTTCCAGCTATTCCCTCGAACCTCGGAGAAGCAGAACCTGCAAGAAGACAAAAGGAACATCATTAGCAGCAGCATCTTACCTGCAGTCTTCTTCATCTTTAAACACTCTCAGCTACTGAGAACAGCTTCCTCGAATCTGCATGCCTCCCGGACAGAACGACCAGAAAGAGGAAGATAGAGGCAACATTAAAGAAAGCAGTAGAGACATTTACAAATTAGGAACTGCTTAAAAGGCTTACCTGGCTGGTCGCCTCTCAGCTGGCACCACTCCGGACATTCCACTCGCGCTGAAGAACACCGCGACATACAAGGAAGGAAAACACAGGTTAGCAAAGGCAAGACTTTGCAGCGCTGCGCATATCGCTTACTTACCGCATTATAGCGCTCTTAATGCGCCATCATTTACCAGCGGGGCTCAACCAAGCCAGTTCGCTGCGCTGACGCTCTGCAAACCTAAGGGAGAAAAGAGAGACATTTTAAACAAAGAAAGGCATGCAGGATAGCAACAAAACTAAAGAACAGCAATAAGACCTACCTGAACAATATCAAACGGGCCAGCGTCAGTGAAGTAACTGGACCGCACTCGCCCATGAAAGACAACGTGCCCCTGCAAAGAAGGCAGGACGGAGAGCATGCTTAATTCTACCACAAGGTGAGGAGAGGGCGCCAGAGGGACTGAAATCATATGGGGGTGAAGGGAGGATACTTACCCCAGTCGGTCAGTCTTGAACACAGTCCTCCTGTATTTTCAGGCAGAACCTTCCCCGCAAACCACATCAGGGCAAATCTGAGAAGCATACCAGCGAGTAACCCAGCTGGGTTGCGTCCCTGTGGATACCAGGTGAGCGTAACAACTGGCTGTTTTGGTTTCAAAATCCCCAGCACCGGATTATTGAAGGTGCTGTGAACTGGACGAATTATCGCACGGGACTTGAGGTTCTTAATTATTTCAGTAAGGGACTCCATTGATGCGAGAGGCAAGCGATATTGCTTCACAAATACTGGAGTCATGCAAGGGTCCGTGGGAATTGTTGTTGTGTGGATGTCGGTGCGACCACAGTCATATGAGTCCATAGCAAAGAGATCTTGAAAATCTAGGAAACTTGTTTCAATTTTTGCTTTTGTTCCAGAGTCTCACAGGCATCAGCTAGGTTGACTCTCTCTTCAACAATCTGCCTGAAGCTTGGAAAGACTTCCGCTTTTGCTATCTCAGCAGCCTCCTCCAGTTGGGTGCAGAAGTCCCTGGTCAAAGTGCTGATCTGGACTGGTGGCTTCAGGTGGGGAAGGCAGTCCTCATGGACTTGGAAGATCACCTCATCCCTCATGAAGTCACGGGTCACATCTTCCTTACCATAAGGGCAGGAAGTATACACCAGGAAATTCCCCCCATGCTGGGTGAAGATCCTGTCTGGTGTTGCGTCATCATCGCTATCACTGTCAAAACAGTCCTTGGGGATTGGTCCTAACAGTTAATTACCTAAATCTATGGAAAAATGTTGGTCATTAACCGCCATTCCAATAATGGTGCCTGCGTCCAGAGTGATACTCTTTAGGTCACTGTTATCCACCTCTATTGGAATGGTGGCGTGTTCTATGTTGACTAGTGGTGTTGGGTTTACCCCCAACCCTTGCTGTTGGAAATGAGCATTAAGATGGACATAGGCGTCAGGGTTTTTTCAGTTTCTGTCCTCTTTTAATTTTTACTTCCAGAGAGAATTGTCGGATCCGTTCTGGGATGGTGACTTCCTCTCCAATCTGAATTTCAACTGCATATGGCAGCAGTTGTGCTGACCAAAATGCTTTCTCTGGGTCATCAAAGTCCATGGGATTACCTGCTAATCGGGACCAAGCTTTGAAGTTTATTAGGTCCAAACTACTGGCAAAGCGATTGAGAATGTCACTGCCTAAATAAAATGCAGCAGGGACATCTCGCACGACCCAACAATTATGGACTATGTTCTTGTTGCCTATGGACATTTTGAGCATGCACCTGCTAGGCAGGAGATTTGTAATTGGGTGTTTACAGATCAATTTCCCATTTGTCTATCAGTTTAAATGTGGGAATGGCTGGATCTTTTGGGAGTTTGCAGAACATGGCTTTGCTGATGAAGCTCTTACTGTTGTTCACACACACTCGGGTGAGAACAGAGTCCTTCCCTTCATTTAACTGAATAGGAATGAACAACTGCTCTCCAATTTTCTGAATATCTACCAAGCTTTGAGGTGATTTCTCATCTTTCTGGACTATAGGAGTGGGATTTTCTGATTGTGAATTTGTAAAGAATTTCAGAGTGTTTCCTTCCAGGGTGGAATGCCATCTTCGACTGGAAGGAAGGTTGATTTTCAGAAATAGAGAGGACTCCCCATCACCGTTTGTTGTCCTACTGCAATTACTGTCACGTCTGGGATTTGATTATTTTGGAAGTGAAATTCTATTTGGTCAGATTTTTGTTCAACCATGTGGCATGTGCCCTTTAAACTAACATGGTGGACACTCTGTTTCAATTTTATTGGTCGGTTAGTCTGGGTCCAGAGGACCTTCTCTACACAATCTATGAGGGGTGACAATCTACCCAGGATGTCATTCCCTAGTAAACAAGGGGTGCCCTCTGGAGTCAAAACTATGACCGGGTACTTCACCTTGTGTCGCCCAATTTTAATGTCCAAATCTGCAGTCCCCTCGACTGGAATTTCCTTCCCGTCAAAGTTCTGAAGTTGTCCAGGAAGAGGGGTGAGAGGAATTTGGTATTTCTCCCCCCTTCCCGAATTCAGTTGATCAAAGGCCCTTTTTGACAGAAGGGTAGCTTGGGATCCAGTGTCCACCAGTGCCAAAATTGTATTTTGCCCCTGTATTTGGACCGATGCATTGAATCTTCCCTCCTTCTCCTCAAGGGGGCAGACATAATGCACATTTTTGGATAACTGGTGGGTTAGTTTCTTGGCTTTGGATACTGACAAAGTTGATTTGGGCAGGATTCTGTTTGGGGTCTTGGGAATCTGGAAGAAAAAGGTGACAGCTAGGTATGGGGGAAGTCTTGGGTTCCCCTGGTTCTGATTCTGGGCCACTCCCCCCTTTTTGGAGGCAGTCACTAGGATGGGTTTGAACCCAGGGATTTTCGTGCTGGTGATTCTGGGGTTTGATGATGGGCAGTGCTAACTCCGTTCCCACATCTACCCAGTCTGGATTTGGATCCTTTGGGACCCATTTTTCTTTGGGAGGAGTTCCCCCCCCATCCCTGAAGGAGAAGATCCTTTTAGGAGGATCCTGTGAGGATCCTTCTCCTTCAAACTGGAAGAGTTGTACCTCCTCCTCAAAATCGGTCTTTTTGGGCTCTTTATTTCTCCTACCCCCCCTCTGTTCCTTGGGTTGCAGACTTTCAGGGGCAGGAGATTTTGGGTCCGGTTCCTGGGTTTCCAGGGGCCTTTCACAAGTGGGGAAGGAAGCGTCCTTCATGGCTTTACACCCCCTTCCCCTTGTGCCTCCTCCCTGGGAACCGGTGGGTTGTCGGGGTTCTTCCCCCGTCATTGCTCTGGAGCACCAGATCCTGCAATTGATGCCTTCTGAGCCGCCATGCTCATCTGAGGGTTCTGTTGAGTCCTCAGCATGCGACCCAGATCCTGTGCCATGTGCTGGACCTGGCGCTGTAGTTGTGACACCCGCTCTGGCTGATACAGGGTCCTCATGTCTCCCCTGGGCTGATCCCGGGAAGGGTAGCTATCCCTTCTCACAAAATACCCTGGGTTAGGGAAGTTTGGGTACCCCTCCACCCTCGGCCTCCCCTCTCCCAGATTGGGCTGTCTAGGCTTAGGAAAGTGGGGAAAGAAGGATGGGTTGTTTTTGGGGTTGATATTTTGCGGGTACCTAGGAAAGACATTTTGTCCAGTATTTGGGTGATTATTGCCCTCCTGGGGGGAAGTTGGGAGGGAAGTTCCCTGGATTTCTTGCTGTCTGGTTGGATCTCCCCCCGCCCCCCTTGGACTGGTGGAGTCCACACACAACCCAGGATGGGTCTATTCCCCTTGTAGCGTGGGCTGATGTAGTAAGGGGACTTAGGGGTCCCATTTGTAGGGTTGCCTCCTTGGCTCCCTGTTTGTGATTGGCCCGAGGGCCTTCTGGGTTTGGGGTTGTTTTGATTCTGTGCGGGCAGGTTTTTAGGCCCCCCCCATCTCCAAATCTAAAATAGGGGCAACCTTCATCTCCGCCACTTTAGCAGCAGCAGGGGTGTTAGTTGTTTTGGGGCTTTTGGGATTATTTTTGTTTTCCAACGGCTTCTGCACCTCATAGATGCGCGTTGCTTGTTCGATCCCCCCAGCCTAGTGATCTTTTCTCTTCAAAGTCCCTCACTAGCTGGGTCATAATATACTTAGGGAGAGCATGAAAGAAAGTGTTTACAAATTCTTTGCTGTCAGTGCGCACCCTTCTAGTGGTCTGCGCAAAGGCGTGTTTCAACTCCTGAACGAATTCTTGTGGAGCCTGGTCTTCCCCACATTGTAAGTTATAGGCTGCCTTGCGAGCCTCTTGAGGATTCCTGTGAACGGAAACATTTTTCAGGATGGCCGCCCTATAGGTGTACCATCTGGAATGATTCTGATCCTCCAGCCCCGCAAAGAAGCTGGAGTACTCAGGAGAAAATGTCCACTTCACATATTGAATACAGCTTTGGCCGTCCTTCAGATGGAAAGTGTTCATCATCTGTTCAAATAGCTCAAGGTTCTCCCAAACCAAATATTTTGCATTCTTGTGATAGGGCGTGATGACGCTCCTAATGGCTTTTATTTGTTTCAGGGGATCATTGAGCAAGGCCCTTTTGACTTTATTGGCTTTCTTAATTCGGGTCACCCTGGTCCACTCATCCTCTGACTCAGAGGCACTGCTACCAGAGGTTCCTGTCTGGTCTTCTAGGCTCTCCTGGATTCTGCGAGCTTGGGCATGGCTGGCAGAATGTGGGGGCCTAGTTTCTTGGGTCCTGTGGCACTCAGAAGAGTCTTCTGACTCTTCCTTGCTCCCAGGATTGGCTGAGTACCCCTCCCCCCACTGTCCTACCTGGGAAGAGGTTTTTAATATACTCTTAGTGGGCCTACCCTCATGGAATTCCCCACTAAATGTTACCGTCTGATCTCTGGACAAGTGGTATTTCTGAGGATCCATTTCTCTTATTCTCCCCTCATTGGAGTCTCCCCGATCAGAGAATATGGCCCTAGCACTTAGGAACCCATACCCAGATGCCCGCCCATCCATTTCTGGGAGACGCTGACTTATGAGCCCCATGTTCCTCATTGGGTTGAACTCTACCATCCCCGTGGCCCTTGACTCATGTGAGCCAGTGGACATGGGGAAGGCAGAGTCCATGGAGTTGAAGAGATGAAAGTCTCTGGTGCCATGGTTCCTGAGGTTATGCTCAGGTGTTTCCCTCTCCCAGCGGACCTCATCTCTCTCAGCCCCTACTCCTCCTAGAACCTGACCCTTTTGTTCTTCTATCAAGTCCTTACTAGTCTCTATTAGTTGTTCCTGCATAGCTGTCTGTGGAGCCTGTCATTTTTCTCACAGAGAGCCTCATTGTCTCTCTGTGCTTCCTGTGTAATTTTGGGGTATTGGGCCAATATTTGCTGCAGGAGGGTTACCTCCTGAGTCCTGGCCTTACTGGCCTGGTCATTCTTTGCTAGAGCATCTTCCACCATCCTGGTGTGCTCTAACAGTTTTTCGTAGTCTTTTTGGAGCTCACCCAGTCCCTGAAGGGTCAGGTGATTTTCTTCCATCTTGGTTTTTAAATAACTGACCTCCTGGCCTAAGGTGTCCCTTTCCTGAATTCGAGTACCCCTCTGTGCAGCCAGGTCATCCCTTTGTTTTTTGAGTTCACCATCTTTCTGGCGCTTTTCATTAAATTCTGTCTGGGAGTCAAGGTCTTTGAGAATTAATTTGTTATTTTCCTCTTTTATCTCATCAATCTGATTTTCCAGGGTGGTCATCTACCCTGTGCAGGCCCTGTTATAGCTTAACTGCTGCTCCAGCTTTTGTTGGCTCCGTAGTAGAGAGACCAAACTTTCTTGGCACTCCTTTTGCAGCGCCAGTACTTTGGTATCCTGCTCTACCTTCTCTTGCTGCAGGATATCCAGATCTCCTTTTACTTTTATCGGGTACTGTCTGGTTTCATTTTCTGATTCTTGGCTCTTTTGTAGCCTTTGCTCTGCAGAGTCCAAATCAGTATGGGTTTTTTCTAATGATTGTAGTTGCCTGTTTGCCAGATCTAGGTTTTCGGCATATTTTTCCTGTATTGCTCCAATTTGGAGGTACAGATATGCCACTATTTTGGCAATTTTACTTTGCTTTTCTTTTACCTCAGGGGCCATGTACAATTCACTAAGTGCCATGTGTAATGGACCCTGATCCTGCTGTATATCTAATCCTGTGGCAGTGGCTTGTTCTTTGATTTCCTGCAGCCAAACAGTCTGATCCTGCTCTGTCCAATCACCCCTGACAAATAATTTGTGCATTAGGTGTTCTTTTGACATATTAATTTCTACTGGGGTCGCCATTCCGCAAATATTAATTTCCTTTCTGACTTACAGGAGTTATTTTATTTTAGCAAAACAGGCCAACTCCTTAGAGTGTTTCAAATGAAGGGTGTTTTTCACAGTGTAGCACAGTGTGGTAGCCCAACAGGGTTTATGTACCCCGTCAGTTAGCACGCTGTATTAGTCTGTCAAAAGTGGTATGTCTAATTCAGGATCTCGTGACGAGCCCCCAATCTGTAAGTGATTTCAATACGGCACTTCCCCTAAGTCAGTGTCTAGCGTGTAATGCACAACTGCAACCCTTATTTATTTTGTCTTAAAGTTCTTTTATTCTGAACGATGTACCACTTATATCACGCCCCTCTCTTGGAACCCCCGCCCCCTGTTCACACTGAACCAGGAATCAGGCTGGTTTGCAAAGTTAAAATATTTATTTATGTAGTTCACAATATAATCACACTGTTTGATGGTTATACAATAATCACCAATGGGGTGAGGTAACACTAAGCAATCTCTTTAATCACAAGGAGTAATAGTGAGCAAAACAATTCAGCACAGAAATAATACTTTTGTGAGTGTTCAAATCAAGTAGCAATGTGGTTACTATTTCCACCTGCACACCCCTCAGCCCCCCACCAAGCAATGTAAAGAGATAGGAGCAGAGAGAACAGGTTTCAGGAATGCAGAATTCAACAAAATGTCAATCCAGTTAACTGAGAATGGATTGGGTAAAACACTAAATATGGTTTAAATGACTGAAATTGTTGAAATTCTAATGGGAGCCACTTTGGATAGTTGCAGACAAACACTAGCAATGATTTGACACTGATAAGCAATGTGCAAACTTAAAATTTGAGGTCGGGTGCAATCAAAAGCTGTTTTACACGTGATATATTTTGCCAAAATGAAAATTTGCAGCAAACTTTTCTGTGTGCGATTTGGAATGCCAGGGTGCCACTATATTCGGGTGATTGCCTGCCGAGGAGCTTGCCTTCTTCAGATGAAATATGAGGGCAAAGATATTTAACAATACTAGTACCAAAGGAAGATAGTAGGGATAAGATGGAGGGTTCAGGCAATTCAAAAAGATTTCTAACAATGCAGGTTCTGAAGACAATATAGGATGGATGTGGATAGGGAATAGACTATGGATAGTACATATGCTAGTGACACAGTCCTATTCTATGGATACTCACTATATATGTTTGAACAGAACCGTCAGGAATTCTGGTCCGTCAAGATAATTCTGCTCAGAAATTCTGCTGGGCACACTGGAGTGGACTGGGTCTGCAATGGCTCTGGTCACAGCATGGCACAGCACCGCACAGCAGGATTGGATCTTGTGGTTCTGGTAATAACTATTTTAGCAGGAAAGCAGTTACAGCACAGCCCGGCTGTTTCTTGTGTTCCCCTTAGATTTTGTGGGATTCGTTCTGGTCCTGGAAACGCAAGGCGTAGGTGAAAATGGTTCAACTAATGGAATGGTCCCTTCTGCTTGCCAAGTTTCTGGAATCTGGAGCAAGGGATATGGATGGATCTGCTTCAGGGTGCTTCGCCAGGATCAGGATAGTGGGTGAATCTGTGTGTGTGTTTCTATGTCCTCAGCTTTCTCTATTTATGCATATGGTAAAGGGGTGTGTGTATGCTGGCTTATCCTAAGTGGACCCGCTAGGTAGGCTATTGGCTAGAGTCTCCTCGCTCCCTTGATTGGAGGAGAAAACAGGGTCTCATCATGATGATGTGGGTTTATGAGTGAGAGATTCCTCCCCTTGGCTTTTGAACATAAAATCTACTTTTAGTACAATACATATTTACAAATGTGCAACCTTTCTAACAATAACATACATAGATCACATATTTGGTGGAGCAGATACTCTGCCAAGCCCCGTCGCTGTAGGATTTTGGGTCTGCTTCTGACAGAATTCCACCCTTTTTGGCCAGAACACATGGTCCAATTTCGGATCAAATTCCCACAAAGGTGAGCATTGTATATGGGCATAAGCGTGTGAAGTTTCATGCTTTTGACATAATTACTTTTGGTATAAAACGATAATTTCCACTGTTACTTCCCAGAACATAGCACAGAGTTCTGGCGCCTCTTAAAATGTGCAGCCGAAAATTAGGGTCACAAGTCCGGGGTGTACATATTTTTTCACAATTTTACACAGTAAATTATCAGTCTTTTTAAAAATGTGCTTTTTGTCCTTGTGAATCAACAAATGGTTGTCTGTCCCCGCCTCCTTCTCCTTCTGGCAGCTCAGAAGCAATCTCTGGCCCCCTTCCTTCTGGGAGAGGCCGTTTATGACTCTTCACACTCTGCATATCCTTTCAGCCAGAGGAAGTCCATTGTCCTCTTCCCCTGCAGCCCAGGATCTCCTCCCCTGATCTAATCCTCACAGAGGTGTGATTTCCTAGTGGAGAAATAGGCCTTTCCTTTGTGGGGGGAAGTTGTAATACTGGTTTGTCTTGGAGCCAGGCTTAAATTCAAATGTCATTTTGTTGCAATTTGTTCTTGGTTTAAAATAAACTTTCTATTTTCCAAACAAACAGCTATACCACTTATTTCAGCTTCTAAACAATGAGATTTCAATAGTGACAACATAGGTTACTCTTAATGAGAGGTCACTTAAATTTCAGACATTAGATTTCAGTTGTACAAGTTTAAATCCTTATGATGCAATCCACTGACAGCTGTCATACAAGTGGCCGCTGATACTGCGCCCAGATTTTGACGGATTTCACAGGCAGGCACATTTTTTTGCTGTGAATGTGACAGATTCCGCTTTTCATGTATGTTCATAATGATTTCTTGAATGAAGTGACTAGTAACACCCCACAAGAATGTTGGATGTTTTTATGATGTTTTGGACCGGCATTCTGCAGTTTCAGCAACCAAGAAAAAGGATCCCTTTCAGCAAAACAGTGCTTTCCATGCAGTCTCCATTTTTACTTATTGGGCAGCCCAGTGACATGTTTCAGCAGTGCGGTCTCTGTTCCACCACTGACAACATGCATGGTAGATTTGGCAGCCATCTTTTCGTGTTGCAAAGCGTGATCTCCATAGGTTTTGGCGCGCATAGGGGTTTTGCGGCCATTTTGATAATTCTGGCACCATCAGCACACAGGGATGCCACAGGGCAGAGCATAAGTGAGCTAATACATCCCACACACTGGTGTGGGTTCCATCAAGCTGTGCAGAGAGACTTGGGCTCTTTGGTTATGGTTGTGTGCCAGGAAGATCTCCTTCTAGGTTTTTTCCTGACTGCAGGAGCAGCGTGAGCGTGGATGCCCTCAGCAGGGGGACGTCTGTGTCACAGAAGTGGTCTCTGGACCAATCGGTGGGGGATCACATCTTTCTGATGTGGGATCACATCTTTCTGATGTGCATCCTAAACACTGGTGCGTCTTTTTGTGACCCTTGACAGCAAGAAATGCAACCTGTTTCTCTCTAGGGAGGTATGCAGGAAAAGTGCACATGGCAATGCTCTCCTGGTTCCTTGCAAGTTTGCAAGGATTTATGTATCCGTTCTCTCTCCCCTGTTGCAGATGAAGCAGAGCAGAGTCAGGCACTATCGGAGGGGAGTGATCTTGGTCAACCTGAGGTGGCCCTGGAGAGTCTGATAAGCAAATCTACACAATTTGAGCAGTGTTCCAAGTCTTCAATTACATGGTTCTATGTGAAATTTCCGAATATTGAAGGCTGCACGCAAAGAAGACAGATTTCTTTTTTCAGTTGATTTGGTGTGGTCTTCAATATTTGAAAAGATCATATTTTTGGGGAAGAGGGGTTTGGAGGGCTCGAAGGAGGGTTACCCCCATAACACCTCTTAAGGCCTATCCCTGGCTCTCCCACGCCGGTGGGCATTTCTGTTAACACAGGTGTTTTCACCCCCCAAACATCATCCATTTCCTGAGAAATTTAGTCCCACCTACCACCCAAAAAATATATGCAAGCACACAGATACTTACTTGCTCACGTAGACACACAAACTGGCATCCATCTCACTGCGACTCCTACTACATTCTCTCTCTCTCCCTCTCTCCCTCTCTCTCTAATATATATATATAGTTTTTATTTTATTTTTATTTTCATATGGTGAAAGACATGCATAAGGGTCCAGGGTCATGACTTCTCTGAGGAGGGGGTAGACTTTGTGGTGGCCACCAGAAATCAGAGTATGTGAAAGTGGTTTTGTGCACTTGGCTGCTCTTCTGCAGGTTGTGCGATTAGCAGAGGATTGAGACTTTCTCAGCTTCCCTGGCAAAGGTTTTGGACTTTGTGCAGACACTGGTGAAGGTGGCGCTTTAGGTATACACCGGTGATATTTGGCTGCACTATGCATATTTATGCGAAAGCCTGAATAGGGCTCACTTGTCAAGATCCTAATTGTGGTTCAATTCCTGAAAGGGTTGCTGATTCTCCACCCAACAGTACCATACTTCCAGGTGCAAGGAGACCTGAACTTAGACTTGGTGCAAATGATGTGTCCACCCTTTAAGCCTATGCACAGCTGCAACTTCAAATTCCTTACATTAAAGACTTGCCTTCAGATAAGCATCCATTCAGCCAGGTGAAGTTTGTTTGCTTGTAGGCTCTGCACGATTTTCACTTAACACAAAATGACGTTTTGGGTGAAGGGTCTTTCCGATCCAAAGTGATAAGTGAATTCCACATTTGCCAAGCAATTCCTTTTTCCGCTTTGTTTCAACCTCCTCACCTGTCTAAGGTGGATGAGAGGTTGCACAGACTCTTAGCCATTACCTATCTAGGTCGGATAAGTACAGGATAGACAGACATTTGTTTGTGACCTACAGTCACGCATCCATTGGGGGGTGGTTGTGACCAAACAGGCCATCTAGCGATGGATTGTGGCATGCATCACAATCTGTTAGGAGGCAGCACCCAAAACTCCTCCCGAGAGGTATGTGGCACACTCCACCAGGAGTTGCGTGTCTACAACCACTTTCATCACGGGAGTCCCAGTTCACGAGATCTACAGGGTGTCTACTTGGTCCAACTTAAATACATTTGCTAAGCATTAATGCCTAGACTCTGATGAAAAGGCGGAGTTCTTCTTTGGCAGGTTAGTAGTGCTGCATGTGCTAGTAACTCCTAGGCTTCCTATTTCCTTATTTTCTTGATTGGCATTGCTGGGTTAATCTTTCAAACATAAGGGATCTGCATACGAAATAGCATACATTAAAATAACAACTTGCGTACCTTACAGGTAGCGTTTGTTCTCCTTTCCTCCCACATCTCTCTCTCTCTACCTCTCAGGCCAAGCCGACTCTATCACTGCCGCCCACATTCTCGGTCATCCAACCCATGAAGCGTGTGTCCGCTGAGGTGTTCACTGCTACTTTCTCTCCTCTTTCTGCACTTTTGGCTGACACAGCCCTATCTAACCTTCATCTCTCTATCTCCAACACCCTTGATTTACTTACTTGCCCCTGTCATGAGGATCCACTTCAAGCCCAAATCCAAGTGCAACTCTTGGTATGAATCTGATCTAGTTACCCTCAAACGCAAGTGCAGGGTGGCTGAGAGGAAGTGGAGGGCATCAGGGGCACCCTCTGACAAACTGGCCTGCCGCCTGCTCCAAAGGCAATACAGACTCTCTGTCCTCACTAAGAAGAGAGCCCACATCCAAGCCTGCGTCTCTGTGGCATCTAACAACTGGGCCATACTCTGCAAAATCTGCAAGGAGCTGGCCAATCCTGCTGCAGTGTTTAACTCTCCTGTACCCTCATAGGCCCTCTGTACGGCCTTGCCCTCTCATTTCACCACTAAAACTTGGGACATCCTGTCCACCTTCACTTCCTCTTCCTCCACTCCTGGCTCACATGTGGCCGTCTCTCCTCCTCCATTCTCTTCCTTTCCCTTTTTCCTCCCTGACAACATTTTTAGACAAGTCCGATCTCTGAAAGTCTCATCAAAACAGGTTCTCCCCTGTTCATCCAAAACCATCAAGGACCACATTTACACCCTTGCTCCAGCCCTGGCCGATTTCTGTAATCGCTCCTTTGCCTCTGGAACCTTCCCCTCTCCCTGAAAAGCTCCCGTGTGCACCCCCTGCTAAAGAAGCCCTCTGCCGATCCCTCCTCTCCGGCTAACTGTCGCCTGATCTCCATCACTCCTTTCTTGGGCAACTTCTTGGAAAGGCTGGCCATCTCCCAGCTTAATCTGCACACTGAATCTGTTGGCTGTCTCCAGGATCACCTGTTGGCTTCAGAGCTAGCAGAAGACGGAAACTGTTCTCCTGAACACCCGTGAAGATCTGCTCTCTAACCTTCATTCTGACCTCATTCTCCTTAATCTTTCTTCTGCTTTTGATACGGTCAACCACGCCATCCTGCTCAATTCGCTCTGTGATAACCTGGGTATTACTGATCAATCCCTGGGCTGGCTGACCTCGTTTCTCACGGACCGACCTTCTCGGGTCCAACTGGGGTCTTTCCTATCTTCTATCTCTCTTTCCACTTGTGGTGTTCCCCAGCGGTCTAACCTTTCTCCCTGGCTTTTCAACCAATACTTGGAACCTCTTGCCCACTGCATCACTGCTTTCTGCTCCAACTTTCAGTGCTGTGCGGATGACACCCAGCTCTCTTTCAGGCGCCCCTCGTCCGTCTCTTCTCTTTCTCTCATTCCGGAGTGTCTGACTGCAATTGATGAATGGTGTGCCTCTAATGATCTCTGCCTCAATCCCAGTAAGACTGAGATCCTCCTCATCGGCACACCAGCTCCCTCCTTTCCTCTCTCGCTCGCTCGCTCGCTCTCTCTCTGGCTGGCCACTCTGGGCCCTCTTCCTGCTCCTACCTGTGAGGCTAAGAACCTCGGGGTCATCTTCGACTCCACCCTCTCCTTCTCCCCTCACATCTCTGATGTCTCAGAAGTCAAACTATCAGCTGCACCTCTTCGAAGGTATTCTTCCTTTCCTAACTTTCCCCCAGAAGCTCACTGTCTCCAGTGCTCTGGTCCTATTTAGGCTGGACTGCTGCAACAGCCTCTTTCTGAATATTCCTGCCTATACTCTCTGACCTCTACAACTTATCCAGAACAGGACTGCAAGACTTGTCCTTGGCCTCAAGCCCAAGTATCGTTTATCTCCATCTCTGAAATCTCTTCACTGGCTCCCAGTGCGGCATGGATCAAGTTCAAGACCCTCTGCATCGTCCACAAGGTTTTCTGGGGCCTGTTACCGCACTATCTCCAGCTCGCTCTTCCTAAATTTCTCCCTTCTCGAGCTCTCCGCCCATCCACCTCCAACTCCGAGTTTCACAGTAGCAATGGGCCGCAAGACTTCCTTTATAGCACCTTCTTTTCAGAAGAAATGTTTTACCCATCTGCTCCTTTCCACGTCCTCTCCTTTGTACCCTTCATCTGAGGTTGCCATGGCGATATGCCGTGCACAGGCGCCCATTCAACAACGCTTCGTTCCACTACAGCACAATGTATGCATCGGAACGATCACGTGATCACCTCGTCCGTTCTGCCCAGCACTTGCATAAAGCACCTCTCGTTATCCTGCAAGGTGCTTCTGATTGAAGTTAGTACTTTTCTAGCATTCCGTCTGAACTTCCGAAACTCTGATTCCGTTCTGTTTATCTGGACTGCCTTTTGCCTTGCGATTCTGCTCCGTCTTGTTGACCGCACATTACCGAACACTCTGCCTGTCCCTCGGACTATCTACTTCCTTCCGGAAATATCCTTGTTCATTGCCCGCATGGTACTGAAACGTATCGCTTGTTCCTCGGCCTGCCTTTGCGTGTGGATTCTGTTTTGAAGACCAGAGACTATTCCAACTTGCCTGATTTTAGATTGCCTCCACGCTTCCACAAGTACTGTCCTCTTCTTTCTATTATTTTGGATTTACATTGTGCACACTCGCGTTTTGATCTACTCTTTTCCTGGCGTTTGGTGTTATCTATCACATAATCACATGTTTGTGTTCTCCGGTGGGAAGAAACCGGATTGGAGAGCTTCCTTCAGGTCACCCAAGCATAAGCGAAGTCCAGTGCCTAACTAGTAGGTTACTCCTCCAGCTACTATTTTGTTATTATTTGATTCCTTAATCCTATTCTAAACTGTTTTTTTTCTTTGCAGCCTGGCACACTGGCAGTGTTTGCCCTGCTCTTTCATTTGATTTACTCTTCAGCAGAGAGGTGTATCAAGGCAAAGATCTCCCTGTGAGGAGACTTGGGCCAATTCTGGTCCAGGTTGTACTACACAACGATACCCACTCCATATAATTGATTTTGTTTTGGTGAGTACTGACACTGAGGGTGATTCGCTTTTCAAAGTAGAGAGCTCGGGGCAGATCTCTATCCTCGGCTGCGGCCTCCCTCGGGAACAGCCTCCCTGCCTCTCTCAAACTTCAGCAGAACCACCTCCAGTTCCCGAAGCAACTCAAGACCTTCCTCTTTGCTTCTGCTTTCTCTCTTCCTCTTCCCTGCTGATGCCCCGACTGCTCCACGCACTGGCCACCTGGCTACCCTCTGAACTCGGGCCCAGGCTCCTGCCTGCCAGTTGACTTTGCACTGCCTCTGGGCTCCCCCAGCATTTAAGGGTCTGTATCTGTAACCCTACAGTCCCTTCTCTCTGCGTTACCTGCACTTAGCCACCTGCTGGCTACACTTTTGAGTTACCTGCGCTTCTCCCACACCCCCTCAGCACTTCTCCCCTACCACTTCCCTGCACTTGCGCCATCTGAATGACACAGGGCCTAGTATGATCATTGTTTTGTCCTCCCCAAGTTTCCCCCTCCTTGCCTTGTCGCACCTAGAAACACTTGTGTACAGGCACGTTATAAATGTCATATATCATATCGGCATAGGGTCTTACATGGAATCACATGCTATGAATATTCCCTGTCGTCAGGCTGGGAATCTTCAGTAAAATAAAGCAGTTTCGCCTTAAGCTAAAAACGGCATTGTCGCTCGTATAGCCTATTGCTGTTGCTTTGGGTCATATTGCCCCATCCAATGACATTTGTCCTCCTTAGCTCCACCCCTTGTGGCCATCTTCAGATTTGGATTGCACGTTTTCGTGTTGGAGTCCTCAAGTTTCACTCCTTGACTGACTTGAATATTTTGCCTGTTTTTTCTTCAAATCTGTCAATGTTGTGACCTTTCGTCAGTGGGTATCCTTTGCCAGTCTCGATCCAACCATCTGTCGGATTGCTATGTTGTGTGAGGCCGCAAACCAAGTTTTGGGCGTAGTACATGCGCCATGTCGGAGGGTGAGAAGAAGAGCCTCTTCACGGCCTGTTCCTTATGCGGTCAGAAGAATGTCTTCGAGGACCGCCACCAAAAGTGCATTTACTGCCTGCATGATATGGAGGGATGCCCCGTTGGCCAGTCTTTCTCCTCCGACGAGGAAGGATCACCATCAGAGACTGCTCTCATGGCTTGACGAAGGTAAGGCCTCTGACTAGATGTCTGTGCGCTGTCATGCCTCTGCCAGGGCTAGCAGGCCCAAAGATCATATTTCCTCTGGCAAGAGGTTGAGGTCCTTCGAGGACACTTCCAAGGGGAAGGTACCTAAAAAGGCAAAGTCATCACATACTCCGACTTCCTCGTTGACGAGCATCGCGGCTGCAGTGTCTGTTGTCTGGATCGGTGACAGGCGCGACGGGAACCCCATCTTCAGAGGGCCAGAGATCATCCGCTCTGTCACTGTCAACCCTGTTGACAAAACATTGTTCATCGTTGTCGGCACCGTTCGTTGTCGATGACCATTGTTGAAATCATCACCATTGTTGACAAAGACTCCACCGACAACACTGTCTGCCAAGCTGGTCAACGACTGCAGGCACCATTTCAGCAGTCACAGCGGCTATCTCATGGGTAGCATTGCATCCAAGGCCTCCGTCAGTCGCGCCTGGGTCTGTTCCATCCGCAATACCGTCTCATGGTGTGCCTGTGCTAAGCACCTTGCCGAGAGGGTACAGCAGAGAGACAGAGGTACCTCCAGATCTCTCATTTTCTACCAAAACCCACAAAAGTTCAACTGCCTGCCACATCCTTGCAGGCTTCCCAGGGTTGCTTCACCAGCCTCTGTCTCTGCTCCTGCCATCCTGTCAAAGTAGGAAGTGGAAGAAGTCTTTGAAGACATTGCTCACACCTTATGGAGGGTGGTGTTGGCCTGCTTCCTCAGCCGGCCCCATGGCCTGCACAGCTGCTTCAGCCTCTGCCCTACGAACCCCTGGCTGCAATCCTGATGCCTCAGGCTCTGAGAGATCAGTTGCCAATAGACGTTTCTTTAGATATTTTGTCTTGGATATAGTGTCTTGCAATGTTTTTTCCCATTTCTTCATATAGTTCCATTGGACTTCTTCAGTGTGTGCGTTTAAGAATTTGTATGTGTCTTGAGACAAATTTTGTTGCGCACGTATGGGTTGTTAGAAAAGCTTCAAAGGGGGTGAGATCGCTTGTCGCTGCGGCGTATGTACGGGGTCGATAACCATTGGCAGAGTTGGTCATATTTGTATCTATCTTTATTTGTCAAACCTAGCAGGGATTGACAGTCCTCATATGACCTAACCTTCTGTTCGTGATATATGTCCACTATTTTGATGCATCCCGCCTCTTCGCATTTCCTGTATGCTCCCTTCTCCATCCCCCGTGGGAAGTGGGAAGTCCCGAACATGGGTTTGAAACGAGCCGGGTCTTGTGTGAGCGTTCCTCCTCTTGTTGCATTGTACCGGACCTCCAATGTCGCTTTCATTACCTCACTTACTTGGAGGTTTGGATGTTTGGAGTAGAAAGCCCATATCTTGTGCCAGTTCCCCAGGACCCATTCCTTCAATATCACAAGCAAGTGATGTCCCACGTCTCATGTTTGCACTGGAGACAGTGGGAGTGCTGCAGGTTACCCCAAGGTAGAGCTGGCCACTTCACTGGATGGCCCAGGAACACTTCCGAAGGGGCTCGTTCGGTGGGTAGGCAGGGGGCGCCAAGAGTAGTTCCCACTACTCCAAAGGGGCAAAGCGCCTTGGCAGGCCGCCTTGATTGAAAAAGAAAGCAGGGGTCCGACGCAACAGCAGATTTTCGAAGGGTGCCAAAACCTTCCAAAGCTTCTCAGGTGGTTTCACGAGTCTGTTTCTTCAAGTAGGAGATTTGGCTCCTTCTGTAATTCGGTGCCTAACATAGTTTCCCAGTACTGACAGACTGAAGGACGTGTCAGTTTCCCCATAACAAGTGAGCAAAAGGCCAGGGGAGTTCAGCTGAGGGCTGGGCTCCACTGGAAAAAGTCAGGTTAGGATAGTCATACAAAAGCAAAACGTTTGGGTGGGGGGGTCCATAAATGGAGGGAAAATTGCACATATATGAAATCTTTCCTAACATTTGCCAGCAGGTATCCTCAGGCAGGGAGTCCAGGTGATGCCTTCTTGTTCCTGTGTGAAGGTCTATTTATGCATTCCCGCCAATTCCACTGCTCCTACGTGTGATCAACAAACTCAATCTATCCTGCTGCAGGATTATCCTCATTGCACTTATTTGACCCAGATAGATCTGGTACCTGGACCTTCTTCACCTGGTGAACCTGGTGGTGCTGGCTATCAAGCTGCCTCCTTTTCCGGACCTGCTATCCAGTTAAGGAGGGGCAATCCCGCACCACGACCCAGCATCCCTGAACCTGGCAGCCTGGCTTAGAATTTGGGCATTTTTCGCTGCCGGTGGAATGTAAGAAGATTCTAGCCAAGGCCAGGGCTCCATCTGCACTTGCATGCTCCAACACTGGAAGCGGTTTACAGTGTGTTGCGCCAGTCACAGAAAATCTCTCTACAGCATTGCAACTTCGCCTTACCTGCTCTTGCTTGCTAAAACTGGCCTTGCCCATGCCTCCATCAAAGTGTACTTAGCTGCTATATTACGGTATACCCAGGCTCCTGGCAAGCTCTCCCTGTGGTCTCACAGGCTCATAAGAGTTCCTCAAGGGCCTCTTCAGAACATTCCCTCCCGGTGAAGGGTTCTGCCCTGCCGTTGGAGTTGAATGTGGTCCTGTCTGATCAGTGCTCCGTTTGAGCCTATGGATTGGACATCTCTCAAGTTCCTGTCATGGAAGACCGCCTTCCTAGTGGCGATCACTGCGGCCAGGCGTGTTGGAGAGATCCAGGCTCTATCCTGTAAGCTTCCATATTTTTCTTTGCACCAATCCAAGGTGGTTCTACAAACTCATCGGTCCCTAATGCCAAAGATCTCGTCTGACTTTCATTTGAATAAACCTTTGATCTTACCAGTTTTCTTTGCAGACCCTTCATACGCCTGCTGAAAGGTCCTTGCATTAACAGGACGTGTCGCATGCCTTGAAATTCTATGTGGCACTCACTTTCAAAAAACATCTCATCAACTTTGGACCTCTGGGGCATGGGAAGGCCCTATTGAAGACTTCCATCTCCAAGTGTCTCTCCGGTTGTTCATGCAATTCCATCAATCGGCTGAGAGCCCATTCCACCAGAGCCACCGCTCCAACTACTACATTTCTCTCTGGTGTTCCCATGCTGGATACCTGCAGGGCTGCTACATGAAGGTCTACTCACACCAAGATTTTACTGTGTCCACAGGGATTCCAGAGTGGTGCCTCGTGTCGAACAAGCAGTGCTTTGCAACCTGTTTTTTGAGGTGTGTGTGTTCCAGGGGTAAGTCTTATTGCTTCTGTTGAGCCTTCCCACCTCCTGCAATTTTGTATATGTACTGCTGTGTAATCGTATTCATAGAATGTGAATCCAAGTAAGACCCCATGCTGGAGAAGGAACAATTACTTACCTGTATTCTTGTTCTCCAGTATGGGTCTTACATGTATTCACACGCTGACCCTCCCTCCTTCCCCTCGACGGCTCTTCTTGGTTCCTACTGCCACTTTACGTGTGCGACCAAATCTAAAGATGGCCAGCAGGGGTGGAGCTGAGGAGGACGAATGTTATTGGATGGGGCAGTATGAACCCAAGTGACAGCAATAGGCTATACAAGTGACAATGCATTTTACTGAGGATTCCCAGCCTGATGACGGAGGAATATTCATAGCATGCTGGAGAACCATGGTTAACTGTAAGGAGGTACGTAAGTTGTTCTTCTAATGTATGCTATTTCCTATGCAGATCCCATATGTTTGAAAGATTACCCCAGCAATGCCAATCAAAAAAATGAGGAAAGGGGGAGCCTTGGAGTTACTAGGACATGCAGCACTACAGAGCTGCCAAAGAAGGACTCAGCCCATGCATCTGAGTCTAGGCATTAATGCTTAGCAAATGTATTCTAGTTAGACCAAATAGACACCCTGCAGATCTTCTGAACTGGGACCCCTGTGATGAAAGTGGTTGTAGACGCGTGTCTCATGGTGGAGTGTGCCCCAATCCTCTCGGAGGAGTTTTGTGTGTTGCCTCTTAACAACAGATCATGATGCATACCACAATGCATTGCTAGATGGCCTGTTTGGTCACAGCCACCCCCATGGATGCGTGACTGTAGGTCACAAACAAATGTCAATCTATGCGGTTCTTATCAGCTCTAGAAAGGTAATGGCTAAGAACCCTTTTCAGAGCGTCTGTGCAACCTCTCCTCCATCTTAGACAAGTGAGGGGGTTAAAAAGAGAGCTGAAAACTTTGGAATTCATTGATCACTTTGGGTCGGAAAGGCTCTTCACCCAGAACGTCGCTTTGTGTTAAGTGAAATTTGTGCAGAGTTTAAGGAAGGCATGGTATCAAACCGTAAGAATGATACAAGTGATCATGGTTCAAGGGTGTTTATTGAACTTCAATTGGGTTTTAAATGCGCCTCTCCAATTCAAAATCTAAAGATGGGAGCAAGCTACGACCATCAAATAATAATAACATAGTCCTAGTCGAGTCTGTCAAAACAAAAGGGCCTATGCTAATAAACCTTTTGCCAATTCTTCTAAATACAAATAGTGTGAGAAACAATGTTATGAAAAAGAAAAGTGTTCAAGAAATTATATGTCAGGATATTCAAGCCTATGGCTTCCTTTCTCCACGTTTTCAACACGGGACACAGCGGCACACTCGAGCGTAGCACACTCTCTGGTTTCTGTAGCAAAGATGGGGTGGGAGAACGCCTTAACATCAGTGCCGTCTGTGCCAAAACTCTTTTCCATTCAAACGAGTTGGGTGGTAGCCCTTAAATGCAGTGGTAACGCTATTAATGGTGCATTTAAGCATCCCCCGAATCATGAGTCTGGCAGCATTTACCTCCAGCTCAGAGCTGGGAGTAAACGTGCCAGAAAAATTCCCATTTTCTAGCGCAATTAGCGCTGCGCTATTATTGTGCCAAAAATTCCCCATTGGGTTCAATGGACCCAATGGGGAATTACAGTTACCGCCCAACCCTTGTTCCGGCACTAATAGCACAAAACCGGTTGGTGGTAACGCTATTAGCACAGACGGTAACCCAGTGGTAGCACCGCTGGGATACCGCCCAACTCGTGATGAGGCCCAAAGTGTCTTATTTCAGAGGGCCTGATGCAACACGACAAACAATTAAAGTTCCTCTCTTCTTAGGATTTCACATATACAACTTTTCAGGTGATTTACTGTTGACCCCGGTCCCACTCTGCCGGGCTCAGACTCACTTCAACACAGAACCCTCAATTGGTCTCCCTGCGGTGGGCTTGGACCGAATGTACCTACTTTTTCAAACTTTCACTACTTGCTCAAAATCGAAGGTTTTCGGCTGTGTACTGGATTTTACTCTACCTGTCGCAGGACTGCTGCGATTCACAATTACTCTATCTATTCTTGATAAAATCTTTTACTCATTCTGTGCCGGACCATCTGTTAAAGCTATTGTATCTTGAATTTGAAGTTCAATCACTCAACAGCAGTTCAATCTTACTCGCGTCTCTTATCACACACGTTTTAACAATGTTCGTTCCAGTGCTCGCCATACAATATTGCCGCTTCCAACCTTATCTTCATTACAGACTGGTCTTGTATCGGCCTCCCTAACTTACGGATGTGTTGATTTCACTGACGCTGCTTTATTCTTGGAGTCAAGAGCGGTACCACGGTGGCTGACTCTTTTCCCTGCCTTGATTATTGACGCGGGAGGGCCCCGGGTATCCTCGCCACACAATGCAGGATTCTTCAGCCTGGCTTCCTGGTCTTACGCTTTCTATTCTCGAGGTTTTGAGAAAGAAACGGTTCCCTGTCGAAAAGGTCAAGGGAACTTTCCTCCTTGCGATCCCCTTTGTTTTGCCGTCTTTTTTTGCTCGTGCAACTGCCGTCTCGAAATTTCAGTTTCCTTGTGTGCTTTGCCTCACTCTGAGCGTGCTCTCGTACTCAGCCTTTTATCCTTGTGGGGAAGCTTAATGGAAGTCACTTGCGTGTGATGGTCAGTAATGTCCTTACTTCTCCTGACCTTTGTATTAAGACACGTCAGGTATACTGCTCGGGTGTTAGTCTGTTTTCTCTCATAGCGGGGTATCTGTGTGAAGTGTTTGTATTTTAAAAAGGGGGTAGAGTTCCTAAATATCCTACCTAGTAGGATAGGGTAAACGTGTTACAGGGAAGGGGATACCGTGTCTCACCATCTGGTTTCCCAGTCCCCAAAAAACCTTCACCCAGGTGATCCTCACGCACTGGTCCACCCCCAGGAACTGGATCCAAAAGCGATGGCCGTGTCCTGGCCACCTGGATGACAGATCCTCGGGGACTAGTGGGTGAGACACCTTCTGGTTTCTCACAAGAGCCTGTAAGCAAACAGAGACTATAATTGTTCTTTTATAATGTGCTTATTACCATAGACCAAAGTTCAGTCACTCACCTGGCTGAATGGATGCTTACCAGAAGGCAAGTCTTTAAGGTAAGTAACCTGAAGTCGCAGCTCCGCATGGGCTTAAAGGGTGGAGCCATAATTTGCTCCAAGTCTCCTTGAACCTGGAAGTATGATATGTCAAGTGTTTTTAAGCGTGACAAGACAAAGGGTGGAAGACAGAGGTAGGACAAGACAAACAATCTCATTAGGCCTTAACATTCTTATTGTGCAAGTGCAACAGCGCAAAAAGTGTAGGGGGACAGGGGAGGGTGAAGTGCCAGGAAGGGGGGTGGGGGAATGGGAGAGGAAAGGGGAAGTGCAAGCAGAGCAGCAATGCTCTTGTGTGAGTGCAGCCAGGGCAGTACAGCTCTGGGTAAGTGGAAGGAGGCAGGCAGTTGTAGAGGTTACAATTACAGCCCCCAAGTGCGCAGTGGGCCCAGAGGCAGTGCAGTGCAGGGGAGACAGATCATGGAGGAGCCTGGTACCCAGTGAGACTCTGGGGGTAGCAAGAAACCAGCAGGTGGGTAGGTCGGCAGGGGAGAAAAGGGAAGGTTTGAGAAGCTTTCGGAACATTAGGTGGTCTGGCTCAAGTTTGAAAGTGACAGGGAGGCCATTCCAGAGGGGGAGGCCCTGCAGAGGAGAGAATCTACCGCCCCACTCGCTGCCTGGAGAAGCGAATGACCCTCCGAGAGTTGGAGGATGCTGAAGTGCTCGAGAAGAAAGGTATTTTGGGCGAGAGAGTTGGATGTAGTGGGGGCCCCAGCCCCAGAAAACCTTTTGAACAATGCAGAGGGTCTTGATCCTTGCCACCACCTGGAGCCAGTGGAGAGATTTTGGCGCTGGAGATAATTGGTCCCTAGGTTTGCAGCCAAGGATAAGTCTTGCAGTCCTGTTATTGATTAGTTGCAGAGGGCAGAGAGTAGAGGAAGGTAGATTGAGAAATAGGCTGTTGCAGTAGTCCAGCCTAGAGAGAACCAGGGATCGGGAGACAGTGAGCTTCTGGGTGAATGTAAGAAAAGGAAGAATACCTCTTAGAAGATGCATCTGATAGTGGGCCTTTTTGGCAAGGTCCTTGATGTGAGGAGTGAAGGAGAGAGTGGAATCGAAGATGACACCAAGGTTGCTTGCCTCTGAGGAAGGCGAAGGAAGAGGGGCCGAGGGGGGCGGCCAGAGTGCGAGAGGGAAAGCAGGAGCAGGGGTCCCAATGAGAAGGATCTCTGTCTTCTCCAGCATGGGGTCTGGCATGGATTCACATGCTCATGAATATTCCCGGTCGTCAGGCCGGGAATTCTCGGTAAAGAAAAAAAATCAGTATCAGTTTCGTTTCTGATCTGTCTTTCTTAGTAGTAACCAATCACTGGTCTCTGGGTCATACTGCCCCCAGCCAATGACTGCCCTCTCCCTAAGCCCCGCCTCTGGCAGCCATCCTCAGATTTTTACCGCACGCTCATGTGTTGGGAGTCCTCGTGTTTAGTTCTCGAGCTTTTTGCTGCGTTGTCGTGCTTTTTCAAAGAGATTTTCTCATTTTTCGGTCAAATAGAGCCTCATGCTCCACCGTGTCTACATCTGATCAATGGGGACTCGTTTTCGATTTTCTACGCCCCTCAAGGGTGAAGTTTTCGTCCAGTTACGCTTCTTGGAGGAGTCCAGAAGTTTCTGCATCCTACCAGGACATGGCCTAGGAGAAAGGAAGCTCGACACCCGGAAAGCTGTTCAGAGTTTGCCCGGGATGCCAGCTGCAGAATGTGTCAAGGAGGACGAGCACTCAAAATGTCTCTACTGCCGTCATGAGGACAAAACGCACATGGAGAAGAACTGTGCATTTTGCGGGACCATGTCGGAACGGACCATCAGGGACCAACACCTTCGTCTCTCCAACTGGCTGGAAGGAAAGAGCCCGTCAGGTGAGAAGAAGAAGTCCGAGCGGTCTTCTAAGTCTTGTGAGGGTGCCCCGGTAACGGGGACCCAACAGAAGGCAAAGCACTGCGAGTCCACGGGAACCGGGAGTGCCAAATGGTCAGGCTCCTCGGCTGCCAGGCAGGGCGCATCCTCTCCAGCGCCATCAACCACCAGCCAACGCTGTGGCTCAGGGAAGAGGAAGGCTGAGAACCCGGGAAAGCTTCTGGAGAGGCCCCGGTCGATCTCGAAGGATCCAGCCGAGGGGGACTGAGGCGGTGACCCTCCCCCAAGGTAAAGGCCACATGCCCGCAGAAGGTGGTGAAGGCCTTGATTCACCCAGCCAAGGCCTCTATCGAGGAAGTCGCAGCGGCCCTGGCGCAGCTTGAGGAGGCTACACCAGTGGAGGCGACCTCGGGGCCCAGAGTTTCCCTGCCACCGCAGAGGGAAGCCTCTTTCAGGCCCATCGAGAAGACCCTGTTAAAACCCCAGAGGAAAAAGAGGGGGGCGGGGCGGTGGCCATTGTGGACACGGACACAGCCTCCGAGGAGGAATTGGTTGAAGTCTTGGAGGGCCTCGATGAGGGCGTCGCAGAGGCCCGGTCCCACGGGAGGGATCCCGACAAAGGGGACGACGAGAACGACGGCGGCACCAGCGAGGTTCCTAGTCAACCGTCACTTCCGGAGCCGCAGGACAACTCAGCGGCCATTTTGTTGGCAGTACAATCCTTATGTTCGGAGATAAGGACGAGATTGCCCCTACCACCGATGGAGGAGCCGGAACCAGGCCCGACGGAGAAGCCAGAGCCAGGCCCGTTGGGAATTCCCCCAAACAAGAGAAGACGGACCCATCCAGCCCCGCCTTTTCAGCCCTCGCGGCCTGCTCAGCCTTTGCCCACGTCCCCCGTACCTGGGATGACACGGGAACAGACACGGACACGGCAACAACGTTTACGGATGACGAGAGTGGCGACGACAGGATAGAGCTCCCATCGCCTCCAGCCCGGGCCACCCCACCCGACGAGATTGGGTCTTTCCACGCTATGATCGCCAGGGCATTTGAGCTTTTTCAGCTCTGCACCGAAGAGAAGAAGGAAGGTTTCCTTTACCAACGCCGCAAGGTCAAGAGGAAGACAGTCCTCGCCGTGCCTCTGCTGGATGACATCTGGGATGAGGGTCTCACCCTTCTCAAGAACCCGTCTACGACGCCTGCCAAGAGGGATCGGTACGAGAAGAAGTACCAGGTCCCCGACACGGCCTCTTTGTGCCTTAGGGCGCAACCGACCCCTGACTCGGTCGTCTCAGCAGCAGCCAAGAAGAAAGCGGGGGGGGGCATCGGCCTCAATGTCAACTTCCCCGCCGGACGGCGAAGGAAAGAAGCTGGATGCAATGGGACGACGAGTTATCTCGTCGGCGGCAACCACGATTAAGGCGGCCAACGCCCTCGCGATCGTGGCCCGTTACGACAGGGAGTTATGGTACAAAATCGCCCGCCTGTTGGACTTCCTACCAGACGACAAGAGGGCTGAGGCCCTGGAGATGTTGCAGGAAGGTGAGGTGGCGTCGGACCACGCCATAACGGTGGCAACGGACATTGCCGACATCGGTTTCTGCCAGCTACGCAACAGCGTTTGCCTCAGACGACAAGGGTGGCTCAAGGCGACGGATTTCCGCCAGGACGTACAAGCCAAGGTTTTGGACATGCCGTTCGACAGGAACAACCTGTTTGGGAAAACAGTGGATGAGTCCCTCCAAGCCATCAAGGCAGACACGGAGACAGCTAAGGCCGAAGGAGTTCTCCAGCAACGAAGGCCGTCCTTTCGGAGCCCCGGAGGCAAGCAGGATGCCTCCAAGGGATTTGGCGGTGGCTCCTCTACGTACCGCCAAGCGGCCCGCTCCTCGTCGCAGGAAGCCTATAGAGGACGAGGCAAATCGGGTGGGTCCTGCCGTCGTCGCCAGGGAGGCCGAGGCGGCAAGGCATCCCCCAAGCAAGATTGAACCGACCGTGGCGTCGGGGCCCCCACCGAAGCACCCTGGTGGGAGGCTGGCTGGCAAAGTTCGTCAGCGTGTGGGAGTCCATCTCCACTGACCGTTGGGTGCTGGACGCCCTGGCCCAGGGTCACACCCTCAAATTTCTAAATAAATGCCCCCGCATTCCTCCCGTGGCCAGAAAAGAAAACCACGTCCCTCAACTGCTGTTGGAGGTAAGGGCGATGCTCAAAGGTGCCATCGAGCTCGTCCCAAAGAGGCTCTGGGGCTCTGGAGTATACTCAAGGTACTTCCTTGTGAAAAAGAAGACAGGAGGGTGGCGACCCATCCTAGACCTGCGACGACTGAAAAAGTACATCAAGGCACAGAAGTTCCGGATGGTCACCCTCCAGCACGTGCTGGGACAGCTGGAGGAGGGCGATTTCCTGTCGTCGTTGGTTTTGGAGGATGCATACTTTCACATTCCCATTCTAAAAGGACACCGGAAGTTCCTCAGTTTCGTGGTCCAAGGGCGGCACTACCGGTTCAAGGCCCTCCCGTTCGGATTGAAGTCGGCACCCAGGGTTTTCATCAAGTGCCTCGCTCCAGTGGCGGTGCGGCTGCGCCTGCATGGGATCCACGTCTACCCCTACCTGGACGATTGGCTCATCCGCGCAAGGACAAGGGAGCTCGCCGTAGAACACACAGCGAAGACCGTCCAGCTGCTCACGGACCTGGGGTTCTCCATCAACTTCCCCAAGTTCCACCTGGTCCCCTCTCAAGTCGCACTGTTTCT
Source organism: Ambystoma mexicanum (assembly GCF_040938575.1). Classification (NCBI taxonomy): domain Eukaryota; kingdom Metazoa; phylum Chordata; class Amphibia; order Caudata; family Ambystomatidae; genus Ambystoma; species Ambystoma mexicanum. Next base: position 1,128,299,626 of record NC_090927.1, read on the forward strand.
GGCAGCCAAGCTCGACACAGTGGCGCGTCTGGCCTCACTGTCGGAGGAAAGGACATAGGCCATCCTAGGCAAGGTGCAGCGTCTGCTGGCCACGGAAGTGGCCAGAGTGAGGTCCTTCAAGTCCCTCCTCCAGATGATGTCCTCTTACATTTATCTCGTGCGCCTGTGCAGGCTTCGGATGCACCCTCTACAGGAGTTCCTCGACACCCGCTGGATTCAAGCGTCGGGCAGCTTCGAGGACAGGATTCCTCTCAACGAAACCTTCTGACGAGCGATCCGGTGGTGGGGCACCCGCGCTCATCTAGTGGCGGGGACAGGCTTTCAGACCCCGGCCCACCAGGCGACGGTGACGATGGATGCCTCCTTGGAGGGGTGGGGAGCCCACACCAGAGATCTTCACGCGAGAGGCGTTTGGCTCCCGGAGGAGAAGCCGCTCCACATCAACATCCTGGAGCTCCGGGCAGTGTTCTGGGCCCTCAGATCCTTTCTCCTGTCCCTCAAGGGCAAGGTGGTGAGGATCTTCACCGACAACACCACCACGATGTTCTACATCCGGAAGCAGGACGGAACCAGACCCCCGGCCCTATCCAAGGAAGCCCAGGACCTGTGGCATTGGGCCGTTGCTCAAGGGATGTTTCTGGTGCTGTTTCATCTGGCAGAGATAAAAAACACCATCGTCGACTCACTCAGCAGAGATCTGCGCTCGTGCCACGAGTGGGAACTACGCCAGGATCAAGTGGACCGACTCTTTCAGTGATGGGGCAAACCCCAGATCGACCTGTTTGCGATGACGCTGAACTCCAAGTGCCAGAGGTTCGCCAGCAGGTTTCCCCAATCGAGGAGCATGGGCGATGCTTTCTCATTCCCCTGGGACGGCCTGTTCCTATATGCGTTTCCTTCGTTGCCGTTGCTGCTCCGACTCATCAACCAGCTCAAGAGGTACCGGTGCAGAATGATCCTCGTCGCACCGGTATGGCAGAGACAGATCTGGTTCCCCGACCTTCTGGACTTGTCAGCGTCCCCACCAGTCAAGCTGTCGACGGTCGCAGATCTTCTCTCCAGAGAAGGAGGCGCAATTCTTCATCACGACCCGGAGTCGCTGAACTTGCAGGCCTGGCTCCTGCAGCACTAGAGTTTGGAGGATACGATATCCCGGCCGACTGCAGAGAGGTTCTTGCGAAGGCCAGGGCGTCCTCAACTCTCAAGTGCTACGGACATAAGTGGAAGAGGTTCTCTATCTGATGCCGTGCACAGAAGATTAACCCTCTGCGGATTACGACCCCTCAAGTATTGCCGTACCTTCTGTCGCTAGCCAAAACTGGACTATCTCATGCTTCAATCAAGATACACCTGGCAGCGATTTCCGATACACCAGGACTACAGGGTGGTCATCCCTGTGGTCTCATCGCCTGGTTAAGGAATTTATGAAGGGACTGTTTCGATCATTCCTGCCGGTGAAGGCGCCAGCCCCGGCGTGGGAGCTCAACGTGGTGCTGACCAGGCTCATAAGTCCCCCATTCAAGCAATTGCATTCGGCTCCGTTGAAGTGTCTGTCGTGGGAAACAGCGTTCCTGGTGGCCATCACCTCCGCACGACGCGTGGGAGAGATCCAGGCACTATCCTGCAAGCCTCCATACCTGACCTTTCACGACATGAGGGTAGTGCTGATTACGCACCCCTCCTTCATGCCCAAGTAGCCGTCGGACTTCTATCTCAACGAGCCCTTGGTGTTACCAGTCTTTTTCCCATCGCCTTCGTTGTCGGCCAAGAGGACTTTGCACTCGCTGGATGTAGCTAGAGCGCTGAAGTTCTACGTGGACCGAACGAAGAGTTTTCGGAGGACATCACAGCTGTTTGTGAACTTTGGACCTGTGAACCAAGGGAAGGCTCTCTCGAAGGCTTTCATTTCCAGATGGCTCTCCGGCTGCATCATGCACTGTCATCGGTTGGCGAACCGACCGTTGCCCGGCTGTCCGAGAGCCCATTCGAACAGAGCGGTCGCTGCTACCACAATGTTCTTGTCTGTTGTGCCCCTGCTGGACATCTGCAGGGCTGCTACGTGGAGGTCGACGCACACCTTCACGAGATTCTACTGCATCGACCGGGATTCCAGGGAGGAGTCCAGGGTCGGCCAAGCGGTGCTGCTCAACCTGTTCGCTTAAGGTGAGCCTGGTGAGGAGGTAAGAAATGCTTAATATTGAGTTTTGATGTAATGCTTAATACTGAGCCTTTGCCACCTCACATGGTTGTGCATGTGTGTACTGCTATGTATTCTTATATTCATGAGCATGTGAATCCATGCCAGACCCCCTGCTGGAGAAGGAACAAGTTACTTACCTGTAACTGTTGTTCTCTAGCGTGGGTCTTGCATGGATTCACATGCGAACCCTCCCTCCTAGCCCTCTGCAGCTCTTCACTTGGTCATAATCCCACTTTACCTGCTACCAAATCTGAGGATGGCTGCCAGAGGCGGGGCTTAGGGAGAGGGCAGTCATTGGCTGGAGGCAGTATGACCCAGAGACCAGGGCAGTGATTGGTTACTACTAAGAAAGACAGATCAGAAACGAAACTGATACTGATTTTTTTTCTTTACCGAGGATTCCCGGCCTGACGGGAAATATTCATGAGCATGTGAATCCATGCCAGACCCACGCTGGAGAACAACAGTTACAGGTAAGTAACTTGTTCCTTACTAGCATTAAGGCAGAGATCGTTGGAGGCGTATCACTCCTGAATCGCTGATAGACAGTCAGGAATGAGCGAGAGAGAAGAGGAGGCGAGGGGAGCCTGAAAGAGAGCAGAGTGTCATCCGCATAATACTGAAGTATGGCACTGTTGGTAGAGAATCAGAAACCCTTTCAGGAATTGCACCACAATTGGGATATTGACCAGTGAGCCCTGTTCAGGCTTTCACATAAAGATGGATAGTGCAGCCAAATATCACCAGTGGCCCCTACAGCCCCTCCTTCACCAGTGTCTGCACGAAGTTCAAAACCTTTGTCAGGGGAGCGGAAAAATGATCAATCCCCTGTGCACTGCACTACTTGCAGAAGCACAGCCGAATGCACAAAACGAACTTTCATATACTCTGCTTTCTGGTGCCCACCACAACATCTATGCCCTCCTCAGCCAAGTCATGCCCCTGGAAAGAAGGCAGTTTCTAATTGATGAAAATACCTTTCACCATACCGAAAAAGAAAAGAATTATGCTTTAGAAAGACCGCTCTGCGATCACTCAGATTGGTCATTCTAAACAAGCACCTCCCACCCGGCTGGAAACATAAGTCGCAGGTGAGGATGAGAGTGAACGGGGGGGTGGGGAATTGGGGGGTTTGTGTCAGTGTGTCAGTGTCTGCCTGGAGACTGGGAATATTCATAGCATTTTAATCCATGTAAGACCCATATCACGAGGGGGGGAGAGTTACAGATAAGTAACTTATTTCTTCTGATAGATACAATGGGCCTCATTACGGGTCAGGCAGTCTGGAAATAACAGTGATGGTAAACCCGCCGCCACTGTTTAATCCGGGCCGCCCGATCTCGAGTCCTGCAGGCGGGAGGTGGCGTTCCCTCCAGGTCTGACCTGGCGGGTTTAACATCGCCCGCCTGCAGGCGGACGTGCAAACACCAGCACCATCACGAGATGGTGCCGGTGTTTCCACTTCCCCATTCCCACTGAGTTCTACGGGACTCAATGGGAATGGGGGTTTACCAAATTCTGCCTCTGGAATTCCCGGGACACCAGGGTCGTAATGCCCTGGTAATTCCGGGAGTCACAGAGGCGGAATGGTAATACGAGTCCGGCAGTAACCACGCTGGAAAAACCGGATGGTTGCCGCCAGACTTGTAATGAGGCCCAATGTCTCCTCTGCAGATTCCTTATCTGTGTGTGCTATTCCATTAATTTGCCTAGGAATGATCCTAGCATGCCTGCAGTGGGTTTTTTCCAGGAGCTGTTGGACTTGGGAGGTGGCACTACTTATACCTCTGACACTGTCAGTTCTGGAAGAGGCTGCAAGGCGCATCATTGCACCATCATGGGTATGGGTGGCTCCACCCAGTGCTGTGCGAGCGTGATTAAAAATATCTGTCTAGCGTGAAGGCTGCATGTTTTAAAGGTAAGTAATCTGCATATGAGACCTCATTGTATCCATCAGAATCAATGTTACCCATAGGGTAGGATACCCTATGGGTAACATTCCCTCATTACCTATGGGTAACAACCCTCGGGTTGTTAATCTCAATTCAAAGTGGCGTGTATTGCCCAGTTGCCTAAATCTTAACTCCTGGGTTTATCCTACATGCTTCGTCCATGAATCTAGGCTAAATTACTGACAATATCATCTACTCCCCAAATGTCAAAAACAAAGAAGGTGTAAAACCTTCTCTTTCCTAGCGTAAAACTGTGGAATTCCCCCTGGCCATTCTCTGTCACAAACCCTGTAACCTCGAATTTGGAAAGACTTGGAAAAACTGGCTTTTGCAACATGCTCACTTTCTAACAGTTTAGTTTTTTGTTTGCAGTCTAGATACTGCAACCCCAGAAGCCAGAGGCACAAAAGGTTGTGCACAAAAGTATGACATGCTTGCATTAGGCTTCCAGGGTCGCGTTGTCCAGTCTACGGGAAGGAGGCAGCCAGAGGAAGGAGCCTGCAGCAGGCAAGTGGCAGGAGTGAGCAGGGACGGGGCGAGGGCAGCAGACTGGGGTGACTAGGTGGGCAGGATCACACCCAAAAGGTACCGGAATAGGGCTGTCAACAAAAGGCTGACTTTGCGGTGCAGCCTTCTCAGCCTGAAATCCACATGGTCGGCCTTTTGTTCACGGCATTAGTACCCCGATCTTTATTTTCAAACCCAGCGATATATACTCTCAGGAGACTTGTGGTATGTAGATCCTTACAAAATAAGTCTTCCAAATGAGGTTACTTAGAACAGTGCTTAGTGTACGAATTTGGTTCACGTGCACCTAAAGGAATGGGAAATTTGAACTGAGCTAGATTTACATACTAAAAACTGAAACGTATAATATGTTTCTGTTGAAGCTTTGTTGGTCAAGTGTAGACAGCAAGGAATAGAACTTTGTGGAATGGTGTGAAATGAGAAAGTATGTTAAACAGCAATACTGACCTTTCCCCCAATTTAATCTATTTTTAGAAAACACCCTACACTACCTTTGGAGAGAAGTCACTACACCGGATGGGATGAAACTTTACTATAACCCGTTTACTGGCAGGTAAGATTCTCTAAAAACAAAGCTGATCTACAAGGTTTACATCTCATGTTTCAGGATCACAGCCACCTTCTATTATTTAACATATTAAATCGTCCTTATGGTAATAATGGTATGGAAATTACATATACACTGGACTATGTTTTAGACAACTGGGTCTATAGGGATGCGCAAGACCAATGATTGTTTTGTATGGGGAATTTAAGCTGCGATTGGAATGAGAAAGTTACACCCCTTTATAGAAGAAGATGATCTAATATGAGATCTCTCCTAATGTTCCCCCTGCATGCAACAAGCACTAAATACATGCACTTCAGTCAGCTTCAATTCTTTTTAAACTACGTGTATCGGCATTTAATGGGAGAGTAATTGATGATATCCCATCTTTACCTAAAGGATAATAAAACAAGTCATTTATATTTTGATAAGCTTGCCCCATTTGAAAGGTGTTCAGAAAATGGAAGTTACCCAAAGAAGGGAGCGTGACCATGGGGGCTCTGTCTTTTACCTTGATCTTCAATTGGAATGCAGTGATTAATGACTTAAGAAATGATAGAGCAGACAGTTAGGCCATATATAGTGCTAATAATAGGAGACATGTTAAATGGGAGAAATCTGAACCTGATTTGGTTGGACTAGCAATTTATTGCGATCAATTGCCTACTGTTGAACATGTTTTGGGCACATTACAATTACAGAATTCTCTCATTGTAAGTTCCATTGCAATAATAGCTTTATTCCTAGTTGTCAATCCACCAAAGATAGCTGGTATGATAATTAGTGACAAAAGAAAAAGCGTGAACTATTGAAGGCTCTAAAAAGCATTGGTGATCCTGGTACTGAAAATGACGTGACGCAGTTAAGGACAGAGTATACCAATGTGCTTAAATCTTTAAAAAATAACTGAGGCTAAAGAGAGGTGGGAGGCTCTAATGCAAGCGTCACATACAAAGGATACCAGAGCATTTTGGAAACTAGTCCATCAAAGTATTAAAAAAGAGGAGAACCCATTTGAAATGGCAAGTAACAAAACCATGTGGTTCGATAATTTCTCCACTTTATATAAGTAAAATAGACTGATCTTTATTGCAAATTCCAAAAATATATTAAATTATTATGTCGAGATGAACCTGTAGTTTTTACGTTACTTGAAGTTCAAAAAGCAATCAAATGAGAACCAATCCTGGGGTATAGCACAAGGACCTCACAGAACAACGGCATATTTGTTTAAGAGGTAACCCAACTGTATGGGCACCCTATTTGCTTTTGTTATTCAGTACAATAGTACAATCTGGTAAAGTGCCTGCCTCATGGAAAATAAGATAGAGAGGCCTTATGTTTTGATTGTTTGGGAATTAGAGAATGCTGGAATTATAAGTGGGAGGATAAAAGTGAGTAACGCTAACCTGACATTGGGGAAAGTGAGAAACAGTTTACTGACCTTTTCTAAATCCTTTGGGAATTGCATCCTTACCCCAGCGCTTGTGGTTTCCAAAGCAAAGGTTGTTGTAGAGGCAGTATATGGGGCTGACGTTTTGGGCCATTTTAAATCTAACAAATTTGCCACCACTGAAAATATTTTCTTGAAAAGGTTGCGAAGACTTCTGTTAGGTGCACCTATCATCCCTTTACAACTGGATCTTGGTCTTACCCCAATCGAATATAATGTTGCTTTGAAACCTTTGATACGTTGGATAAGATTATGGCCAAGGTGCGACTTCATTACACTAGTTCAGTAATGTCAAGAACAGCCTTTCTATTTTGAATCTCAACGATCTATGGTACAATCCTTCTAATTTAACATCATCTTATAAACAATTTGTGATAGATGCATACACAGTGGGCTTTAAATGCAATGATTCCCAAATGTTTGAATACCTCGTCTGGCATTCAAAACTTACGGATTGTTTAAATAATCATGGAGTCAGGTTTTGAAGTGCAGCTGATTTACTGTGCAGAAATTCAAATATAAAGGATGTGATTTACGCTGTGTCGGATTGGATTGGTAAAGCTTGGTCCAAAATAAGTAGATTATTGACTTTGTGATATTGATTTTATGTGCTATGTCTTAACTAGTTGTGACGATATATTTTGAAATCCATTCCTGTTTTTTTAAATTCGATCTTAGATTTTTTAAGACACCTGTATGAATTATGCACATTTTGTATGTGTTATTTATTGTAAACTTTTATAGCCTAATTGTGCCAAAATAAAGTATGCTGATTGAGTAGCATGCAGTGCGGCTTGATGTGATTTGAGGTGCCTTCCTCTAAGATGAAGCTGTTGGAGCCCGTTGTCCGAGGCCTGGCGTGCAAGCCTGCTTTTCGGAGGCTACCTGCCAGCTGCCTGAGTGGAAGATTGAGCGGCAGATGGAGCCGGATCTGCCTTATTGGCTTGAGTGGAGCGGGGAGCAGACTCAGCTCAGACAGACGGCAAGCAGCGTAAGCAGGCAGTCTGGGCACAGTGTTTCCCACTACTGGAGGTTGTTGGTGAAAAGCAACCCATTCCCTAACTAACCCAAAACCACTTTCCTACCCCTAACCATCCCACCCTCCCATATACACAGAATATCAAGGTTGTCATTGAGTTAAAAGAATGTTCAGTATTCGCAAATTCTGCAGGCATTAATGTCCCATAAAGTCCCAGCGTAGAATGTTCAAGATCATTGCCCATTCCGTTGAAAATTTGGCTTGCTCCCCTTGGACTGTGTATGTAATCCACTCTAAGGATGCAAAGTTCCACAACTTATAATACCAGTCTTTTATGTGTGGAGGATCCGTAGACTTCCATTTCTGAGCGACTACTAGCAGTGCAGCCAATTGAAGAATATAGAATGCTTTCCTCTTGTATTTCAGCCACTATTGGTTGTCTTGTGGTGACAAGCCTAAAAGACTTTTCTCCAAGGGGTCTCTCTTTCTTGAAAGCAAATATTCCCTTCATATTTTCCTGCACCTCCTACCAAAATTGAGCTAATTTAGGACACGACCACCATACGTGCAACCAATCCCCTTTCCCACCACACCACCTCCAACAAGAGGCCGGAACCGATGTAGAGATTTTATGTAATCGTTTGGGGGTATAATGCCACTGATACATTAATTTAAACCAATAGTCCCTAATTTGTATAGACCTTGTCATTTTTGGAATTTCTAACCATAAGCGGGACCATGATTCGTCTGTAGGCATATGTCCCAAGGTCTTTGCCCAGGCCAGTTGAAATGTAGGGACATTTGGCAGACGTGCATCCACCAAGTGCTTGCATAATCTAGAAATTAAGTGTTTATCCGCTGAGCTAGAAGTTACAAACTGATCAAATGGTGTGAGTGGTCTTAGTGCTGCCAACCTGTTAGATGGGGTCCTTAGCCTGCGGCAGACTTGAAAATATTGGAAGTAATGCTTCTCTTGGAGGGCCAACTCCTCTCTTTAATCTCTTGGTCTAAAAACATGTCTCTAAACTTTATACACCACTCCCTTTTTCATTCAAAGAAGGAAATAGCTGAGTTTCCTGGAGTGAATTGAGAATTTGCAAACAAGGGGGTAAACGGGGAAGGAAATGATGTAAAGCCATGCTGATGGACAGCCTGTTCCCAAGTATCCTCCACTACCCTTGTAATTACACTTTGATGTATATTCTGGGGTCTGTCAGATCTAGGTAACCATAGTTTCTCTCACATTCTAGGTCCCACCATAGCTCTTTCCATCGGTCTCCACCTTTTATCTGAGTCCATTCCTTAAAAACGCGCAACTGTGCCACACAGTAATAGTCTCTAAAGTTAGGGAGGCCTACCCCTCCCCTGTTCAAAGGGATTATTAATGTTTTCAATGTAATGGGTGGGGGTTTATTTTTCCATATATACTTTGACATTATTTTATGCAACGTTCGAATAAAGGAAGCTGGAATTCGTATCGGAGGAGCTTGAAATTATAACAACTTAGATAAGATCACCATTTTAATTGTGTTAATCCGCCCCGGCCACAATACCATTAAAGGGCTCTAGGATTGGACTAGCTTTTGAATTTCATCTGATAGGGGGTGAAAATTGGCCACAAATAATTCTCAGAGCGAACATTAAATTGATTTCTGTATGTTCCACACCCCCTAAATCTCCCCCACCCTCATCCCGCCCTATTCCACTAACATTGTGTTAGCATCTTACATAGACTACATATATGTGCCTTCACATTCGTTACTGATCATATGGGTCATATTACTATTCAAGTGTAGCTGTGTTGTAAAGCCCTCAGCTCCTGCACCATATGTCTCCAGGAGTCGAGGTCAACACTAGGTTCCCCTTGACCCCGGCAGGCTGCTTTCTGCCACACTGAGGTTTCCGCCAGCATCCATTTATGGAGATCACTCCACCACAGGCGCACTTCTTGTCTCCTGCGCGCCTTCCACCCCATCACTAGTCTCATTTTTGCCATGATATATGATAGGTCCTTTGGCTTACTGACGTATTTTGCCTGTTTTGGTCGCACGAAAATGACGAGCATACAGGCTGTTTGGTGTGCCTGTGTCCAGCGTTATACCCACCCTGGCCAAAGCCTGTGCTAATCCTTCCCAGTATTGCCGGATCTCAGAACAAGCCCAGAACATGTGCACCAGATCTGCATTAATCAGTCTGCATTTCGGGCAAGTTTGGTATGTTGCTTTGCTGAAATTGGCAATCCTCTTTGGGGTCAGGTATGCCCTGTGAGTAATATATAGTTGTATTAGTTGGAGCTTTGCGTTTCTAGACACCTTTTTATGATAGACTAATGCTCTAGCCCAGACTGCATCTGTTAATTGCTTTTGTAAATCCGCCTCCCAACTGCACCTGGTCTGCTTCAGCATGTCCTCGCGCGATGATATGAATAACTCATACAACCTAGACACTGCATATCTCCCTTCCGAGATATTGTAGTGTTTCTATGGTGCTATACTCTTGGTACACCCGTCCGTACCTGGCCACCTCTGCTTAAATCTAGTGAGGCATGAAGCATGAAGCATGTACTGTCCTGTATGTATGCCTAGTTCTGAGGTTATTACATTAAAGTCCATTAGTTTGCCACCATGTAATAAGTCTCCTACCGTCACCACTCCCATGGGTTCCCAGTATTTCCTCACGTTCAGTCTAAATTGTGGGTCTTTGGCCTTGAGTGCCACCAATGGGACCGGAGGGGGTTGGGGAATGCAGCACTCGTTTTCCTTAGAAACATCAGGCTCTGTGCCAAATCGTCCCTCCCAGCTTCAGCAGCCATGAGGACTTTGGGGTACTTGGTGGTGTCAACCATAACACCACCTTCAGATAGAATAGGGCGCATAAGTTCTGTAGCATCAAAGTGTCTTGGGTCTGTTCATCTGATAATCAATTTGTGATAAATTGCAACTGACTCGCCACAAAATACGCCTCAAAATTGGGCACCTTTATGCCACCTTGTTCGTATGGTCTTTGCAATTTGGTTAGTGCTACTATGCATCTCGTGCCGTGCCATAAGAAGCCTCAACAAATACCGTCGAGCCTTTTAAAGCCTCTAGGAATATTGTATGGAATATTTGTGAAAAAATTATAAGCCTCGGGGGGCACCACCATTTGTAATGATGCCGCTCTCCCCATCAGCGAGAGCAGAATCTGATCCAGAAAGCCATGGACTTTTCTACTTTGTCTACCGCCTTAAGTGTGTTCTGTAAATATTCCGTCTTGGTGTCATGAAATGTGTTCACTCCCAGATATCTGAACGAGTCAACCTCCCATTTTACTAGCAACATCGGCAATGCTCGCTGAATTGTGCCACCCTTCCGGAAATGTTCAAGGATCTGTTCTCTATCCTTATAATGGAGTATCCTGGCTATTATAGGCCGTAGTGGAGCACCTAGAGGCAGCCTCCTAGACTGGGACCTGTGAGCTCTTTCCACTGTAAAGACCTAGGTGAGGGCGCCTGGACCTATTTCCTGCAGTAACATATTCTCGATATAGTTGGTCGAGTTTGCGCCCTCTTTGCCTTCTGGAAGTCCTATAATTTTCACATGGTTACGTTTGGCCCGGCCTTCTGCATCTTCCACTCTGCCCTCAAGATTCTGCACTTGCTGTTGTAATATGGATACGTCCCTGGAGGTGTCTTTCTGGCTGACTGCATTCACTGCTACCTCCTTTTCCAGTGTCCCAGTGCACTCCGAGAGCGCCCGAACATCTTTCCTCAACAGGTTCAAGTCCAGGCTAATGGCGTCCATTTTAGATTCCAAAGCAATCTTGAGGGCCGCTATGGCATCCAGGACCTGCTGATCTCCCTTGGTGGGATTTTGGTCTCCTTGCGTTGGTATGGCCTCTGATACAGCACTGTCTGCCAAACTTGTGGATTTAGCAAAGGTGTCCAATGTCGGCTGCTTAGACTTATTCTTCTGTGACTTGGACGCCATGGATGAGTTGTGCTGGACCGGCGAATCCACTCCTACTGCCGGCTTGTTTACTTGCGCCTGTTGCGGGTGCCAGCTGTTGCCTGGGGTCTACTCGTAAAATTCCGGGGTAGCTGAGATGGCTCCCAGGTGCTTTGAACGGGCTTCGCTACCAGAGGGCGTCCTCGTATTCCTGCTGTGCCTGCGCCTTGTGCTTTCCGGGAGGAAGTCAGTCCCCCTGCGTACATGCGCTGCCATGATGCCTGATGCAATTCGTCACCTCCAGGATTGCTGACGTTTGCGTGCTGTCCTCTGTGTGTTTTTCTCGTGAGGTGCGTGGCACCTTTGGGGCCTCCTTGTAGTCAGGCACACTTCCCAGAGTCTGATTATAGACAACCAGCTGTTGCTCTTGTCACCCCTTTGGTCGCTGTACTCTGAGTGCTAGTGTCAGCCTCCTATACGTGTATATTCTCACCCTTCCCCTGGTTTAGTGCCTTGATGGGCCTCCTTTCTCCGTTATGATACAACCCTGTTGTTGTTGAGGCAGCCAGCGTGGATCTGCTTCTTCCTAGCACCTCAGGTCTTATTTTGCTCAGGCCCTTGTTCGCTGCAGGTTTTTACTTGAACTTGTGTTCCATAATCTCTAGCACGCTAGGCATTACCGCCTTCTCCTGGTTGTCTGTGTGGATGTGGATTGCCCTGCGTCTGTAGCGCCTCCGTGCGTTGGGTCTAGTGGGTGTGTGCCCTCTCTTATATACCCTCATACCAGGACTGCTTGTTGCCACTTTTCTTGAAGCAGCTTGCCCGAATTTGCTGCCCAATGTGCACCTCAAGGGATGCAGTCTTGCCACAGAACGTCACTCACTTGGCTGAGGCAATTACACTTTAATGCTATTTTTCTGTTGCTCTGGCGTTTCCTGCACCTCCTCCCCACTCCAGCACTGTCCTTATACAGCTGTAGGCTGCTCCACATTCTGCAGTGCCTGCTCTCAATATGATCAGAGGGTGTGTGCTCACCCTTGTGTTCTGCCATATCAGGGCTGCTGTGTGAAGTCAACTTCAAAGTTGCTGATTGCCGAGCACTTCTCGACTTGCAATTTCGCCTGTTGTTATTGGGTCTATGATGCGGTTTCATCTACAGCGATACATTGTATCTAAGCTCCGATGCTCCAGCGTTTCAAACGCACTTCTGTACTCTATCTGGTGCGAATGCAAAGTGTACCGCTGTCCACAGTACCCTCCTTTGTTGTGCCTATGGGCGTGCTCCGACCAATGCAGATTGTGTCCTGGGCCCATATACTTCCTCGTTTTGGCAGCTCCATTAGGGTACAGCTAAATGCCCCATGCTGTGATCCGGCTGTTATCTCGCTTATGCATGCGAGAGGGTGGGCGGGGGCACTTCTCAAGCTTGCCGCATTGTCAGTGCCCTTGCGGGCTTGCACAATGTCCCCTGTCTGTCTGGCCCAGTCCCTCTTCCCCCGACGCTCACCTCCTATATTATTGTATTGTCCCACGGCCACGCTGCAAGCGGCCGCTCCAGCCACCTTGCCAGCTGCTTGATCAACACTGTCCCGCACCAGTTCTACAATCCAGCAGCACAGCCTTCAGCGAGCTTTTCCACAAGCCACAGTTTTCTCTACCCCTAATGCACTTTGTGTGACTATCAAGTCACTCCACAGTCCTAATCACGGTCAGCAGTCCACTGGGCCTCGTCCTCTGTCCTCAACACCTCTTTGTGCTTTGTTCGGCAAAATCTCGGCTAGGTCCCAGCAACCGCCATCTTCCTTCCACCTCGTTGTACCAGACACTTTCTCTTGTTGCTTATAACTCCTTGATCCTCAAACCTCCAACGTCCGGATTTTCATCTTTTCGTGCCCGCTACATTCATACAACTGATATTGCTGTGTAAAGGTTTAGCACACGCTATGGCCACACTTGCAGGCCAGGATCAGTACAGATCTTCAGGAGCTTTTCAGAAAGGCTTCCTTACAACATGGTTGTTAAGTCACGTGTTATGTTTACCTCCAAAACCCGGATGCTCCATGGCATCCATCGAAACTTTGTCTTCGACATTGCTACAGATAATTCACCTTGTTTAAGACCCAATTCAAAATTCTGGCCTTTGTGATATTTAATTTTAAGACCAGTCACAGTACTGAATTTTTCTAGTTGAACTAGGTCTGCAGGTATTGAGCTGCTCAGGTTACAGACCGTGAGGAGCATATAATCAGTATATATGCCACCATCTTACGAGTCTCTTCCCCCAAAGGAAATACCTTCTATTTGTTCGGATTGTCAAAGCTGCGATAATAAAGGTTCTAAATGCAGTGCATGTAAAAGCTGAGAAAGAGGACAGCCCTGTTCGTACCCTTATCAAGATCAACGCTTGGGGAAAGTTGATCATTAATAAGCAGTCTAGCAGAAGGGTACACATAATTAGCCTTAACCATTGCTAAATATTTAGAACCAAACCCCATGGCTCATAAGGTGTTAAAAAGGAAGGACCATTCCACACGGTCAAATGTTTTTTCAGCGTCTAATGACACTAAAACTGCTGCATTCCCAGTTTTGGTCACCTTTTAAATTAGATCACAGATTTGCTATATGTTGTCATGGGTTTGTCGTTCTTTAATAAATCCCTTCTGATCGGGATGGATAAGGTGAGGCATAAGATCCTTAAGTCGGTTTACAAGAATTTCTGTATATATTTTTGCATCAATATTCATGAGCGCAATCGGCGGTATGACCCGCATTTAGATGGATCCTTACCTGGCTTTGGAATAAAATTATTTTAGACTCTTCCATTGAAGCTGTAATTTTACCACTCCCAATAAAAGAATTATATAGATCTGTTAATTTAGGGGCTAAGATTACACAAAACATTTTATTGAAGGAGGCAATATACCCATCTGGACCATGCGCTCTATTTGTTGGAAGGTTAGTTATTACTGATAAGACTTCTTCTTGAGTAATATTCCTATCTAAATTCACTCTATCTTCTTCTGAGATTTTCTGCATTTGAATTGATTGATTGTAAATCATTGTTTGTGTGCTTCTTGGTCTGGGGAATCTGACTCATATAAAGTAGAATAAAATGCTAGGAACTGGGCTATAATATCCTCTGTCACCGTTACCCTTTTTCCAATTGTATCTTCCACTACTTGAATTATCTGGGACGCCAATTTCTGTTTTAATTGTCTAGCTAGCATTCTGTCTGCTTTATGTGCCTTAACATATACCCTCTGTTTTAAATATAATAAGTATCTTTCTGCCTGCTTAGTTCGTATTAAGTCCAATTTACCTTTAGCTATGCGATACCGCCTGTGCAGACTCAGGGATATATTTGACATTTCTTTAAGGATATCCTTTACCTCCGACTCCAGCTCTTATTTCCATTCTACGCCTAAGCTTCCCCCATGTGCCTGTATTGCAATAAGTTCCCCCTAAGGGTGGCTTTAAACGCGGATCTAATATTAAATCTTTCGGGAATTTCCAGCTCCAGAGCATGGGAGCCACTTCGGGAAAGTTAAGGTCCGTGGTCAAAGGTGCATGGTCTGAGATGGTAATTGTGTGGGTGTCGATTTGTGTCACTCTTCCTATGAGCCTAGTCGAAGCACAAAAGTAGTCTATTGGGGAAAATAATTTGTGAACGTGGGAATACAATGTATGCGCCCTTTCATCTCCTTTGAAGGCAGGCCATATGTCTTTAAGTGTCAGCTGGTCAAATTTCTGTCTAAGAGCTAGTGAAGGTGGAGGTCTAGCATACAAAGTATTGGAGCTTCTATTCCGTAATGGATCCCATGCAATATTCAAATCCCCATCACAATTATTTTTCCCTGGCCAAAACTGTTCCAAATTGAACAGAGCTGTCTTCAGAAAACCCTCCTGGTCTGTGCTCGGGGCATATTTAGATGCAAAAGTTAGTCATCTAACCCATTTGCACTTAAATGTAAAGAAACCGGCCCTCTTTATCAACTAACACCTTCATGATTGAAACCTGTAAGTTTGTCTTGAAAGCGATAAATACTCCTGCTGGCTTCCCTTTTGCATTGGCCTGGCTTATTATTGGGTATTGCTGTAGTTTAAGCTTATGGCGATCCCAATATTTGTGCGTGTCCTGCACAGCTATAAGTTCAGGCTGAGGTGTATTTAGTAAGAGTTCCAATTACCTCCTCTTTACAGGGGTATTAAGCCCCCTTATGTTAAGTGTCGGACACCTGAAAGCAAAGCCACTAAATCCAGACCTCCCCCTTAATACGCAGCTCTGAACTCGTCTCTCATTCCCTCTGATTTTGATACTGTGTACAAGGCCTTCTCTACCCCCCTCCCAACTTCCCTGTACAACCCTTAACTTATACCCTCCCACCCCAACATTGTCCCAACATTTCCCCGTTCTCCCTGGTGCAGACTATCTTTGCTATTCTCTCATTGGAGTCCCTCCTCCAAGATGGCCTGCCGTTTAAACCAGGAATATGTGCAGAGTGTCCTAAAACCCTCATTTCTGTCTTCTTTGAGTTCCTAGATGAGCTTCAAACGTGTCCCAATTGTACAATATATCACCCTATTCTGCAAAACATGACCTTATCATTTCTTAGCACCAATAGCCAAGTAGAAAGCAAACCTTCATGATTCCGGGGGCTTCTCCACTAGTAAAGGGCCTTTCTGCTTTCTTGTCCGGGTCTGTTGAATGGACGTTTATTCCCAGTGTCTTGGTCCTCGGGGAGCGTGAGGTTGGATTCCCGTGCTACCAGTACTAGGGCCTGGCTAGTCCTCCTGATCTAGTATCAATATTCAAGCCCCCTCCGCTTTCGTTGTGACCCGGTGCTGTTTGCCTTCCCAAGTCAATAGAAGGCCAAAGAGGAAAAGTCCATCTGTACGGCATCTTACGTGTTTGTAGATGTTGCAGGATCTCTTGCATATCTCTTCTCTTTTGTTGTGTTTCTTGGGACTGATCCTGATATAAATATATATATGGGAATATATATATGGCAGGCAGGGTATAGTACTCACCGAGAGCTCCTTCAGATAATGAACCCCGACGCAGTGTCTCGACCCCGGGTGGGGGAGAGAGAAAAACGGTCCCAGACAGGCAGACGGCCTACGGTGGAGGAACATCCCTGACACAACAGAGGGCCTGGATGCCTTCTACGACGGTCTGGAGCTCCCTTCTCCCGGCGATCTCCACCTCTCAAGTCCCTCTGGGCTCTTAAGCTCCCCAGGGACTTTCCACTTGTTTCTGCCAGCAGGGGGTCTCGCGCCAGTCTTGAGGTGAAATCACCTCACAGACAGCCCGCTCCCCCTGCTGGTGGAACCTACCATGTCTCTACTGACAAACTCTGCATGCCAGAAATGTGCAGCACAGTGAAACTGACAAGAGGAAGGGAAGAAAGACAAACATGCTCGTTAAACAAAGCGTGACACATAGCCCATGCACACACAGGCAACCCACAGGGAATGCAGGTTTACATAGTTATTGGTGTTCTACTGGGATTTGGGGAACTGTGCTTTACAGACACCCTGTTGGATTGAGTAACCCTTCTACCATGCTCACTCTCACCTCTCCCTTTCCTATTCTTCCCTCTACTACCCTTCGTCACCTCTATCCACTTCTCCTGGTCGGGTTACGGCTTTATCATGAATGGTGAGGTTCACTTGACACAGGTTCTCGTTTTGCCGGTACTTGTTTCTTCGTTCAGAATAGTTATTTCCTGGAGAAAGCAAAATGTATTTGGACTGCTCATAAACAGGCTAGAATAGGGAGGGGGGGCGGGAACTGTGTCCCTCTCAACTGCCACCATCCACCTCAGGGGTAGGACTAGCTCTGGATTGTCCCTGGTTGGCTTCCCATCCGCAGCTAAGAGGGGTTCCCAACCCTAGGGTAGTGACCTTGTCACACAAGTTCTCAATTAATGTATTGCCTCTGAATGCCTGTTAGGAATACCTGAAAAATGAGTTTTTGCTTTGAATGTATCTATCTGTAAAGGCAGTGCCACTGCCCAGGACTGAATCTCATGCCAACTGACCTCTACACTAAAGCTATCTTGTGAATCGAACTGGTGTATATATTGGCTAATTTCATGCAGAATGACCACAGAATGGCAAAGAGCAGTTATCGTCATACTATTTTATAGCGAGCGACTCTTTGAAGAAGAATATTACAGAAAGCTCATCAATATTTCTCGACTACTTTGAAGCCCCATTAACCTTGTGAAATGTTCAGTTCGAACAGATTAGCTTAGAATGTATTCAATATTTGTAGTCTCTTTTGAACACACAGTGCAAAAGGGTTTCTGTCAAATAATGTAATTGCTTTCCATCAGAAGTGCTTTGTACTCTGGCATCTGCATGCATGTCTTAACTCGGCAAATGTATGCCTTTTTAAATAATTAACGGTGTCATTGTTTGCAACACGATCTACAGACTGGAATTGTTTAAAGCATGAGTACCTTTTGGGCATAAGACACTCTGGTTTGATGCATCTGTGGCAGGCTAGAGTGCATGCTTGGACCTCTGTGTGACGGAAAGAACTGGTTGGGAAAGGAAAAATACGAACACTGGAGTTCGCAGATGTCTGAATGGCTCGCAGATGTATTTCTCCCAGCGATCGCATCATCAGCCTAAATTCAAATTGTCAGTAGTACTGTGGTCTAAATTGATATCTAACGAGGCAGCTCTCTCTCCTCTGCCCTCCTCTGGGTTTCTGGCAAGTAACTTTGCAACAGCAACAATTCATCTTCCAGGCATGGAAAAAGGCTTACATTGATAGATTAGCAAATATGTGAAGTACACAATTAAAAGTTAGCTTCATCCCCAGGGCACCTAAAGGCACAAGTTGACTTACAGCTAGTCTGATGATGTGTGTAGTAACCCCAGTGTTGCTTTCTTAGCGGTCATTTCCCTGTGATGGACAGCGAGTGAAGTGTACGTCACGGGAGCTCCAGTTCCTTTAACAATATTTTATGCTATTAGAGTTGCCTCTAGGACAACCACTGATTCCGATTTTTAAGGGCTGCCTATTACGCATACCGACCCAAATCATTGCTCCCGTTATACTGCATTTGGTGAAGGTCAATTTTACCACATTTCTTTGACATTTTTAGGAGGGTGCCGGACAATGTGATATTTGTATTGCGATTTTAGGATTGTGGGGAGATGGGAGGGTGAGGTGGTGCATAGAAGTGAGTATGAGGGGGCATACTCCCATAACAAATGCTGCACAAAATGTGTTGAAACGGTCACCACAGTGAGTTTGATCAGATCCCTATTAAGAAGACACTTTGCATTCAATTATTGGATTCAGATCCCTCCTACTTTGTACCATGGTTCCTTTCTGCCTCTGATGATGCACAGAGTTTTGATAATTAGATGTGTTCTTTGTAAAGTATTAAGCAGTTCTTGCACAATTTCCTGCATGAGAACAGCAATTATAACAGGGGTCCTGTGGGTCAGTGGGCTAAAGCATTGAGTGCAGGAATCTAGGTTTGACCTCATTGTCACAGGCTTGAGTCAAATTAGGTTTATTCGCTCTTCATCCTTCAAGATCGACAAAATAATTACGGTTAAGTTTGGCAACAATAAGAATTTGTCATAAGCCCCCTTTGGGGTGGATGATGCTCTGTAGAAACCCTTGTTATGCTATTATGTTATGCTAGTTTCTCTGCATTGGGTTATTGTGGCATCCTGTTTCCCTACTTGAATGCCTGTCTGAGCATGTGAAATGCTGGGAAGTTATGTAGTTTGTGATTTCACTGCCGAGTGTTCCATCTCTCAGGATTCCACAAGGTGCACTCGCAGCTCACTAACTTGGATGATGAGCGTCAGTGGGTCCGTTTATCTATGTATTTCAATTATTAAATGTGAGTGGAACTTAAATAAAAGGAATTTACATAAGTACTAAGATAAGGACTCCAACATACTTCATGTGAGCCTGCATACTACCATTTGGTGACAAGGGTAGTATAGCGTAACTTTAGTAAACTTGATATTCCAACAAGAAAATACTCTTTCTCCTTGCCCATCCTCATATCCCATAATCTAATACACAAATCATGAGAACATTCTAATAATGTGCCATTTGAAATTCAGCAACAAGGCTGTTAGAATGTGCATTTAATGCCGGTCGAGGGCAATTGACGTATCCTCAGTGGTGATTAATGCCGGTCGAGGGCAATTGATGTATCCTCAGTGGTGATTAATGCCGGTCGAGGGCAATTGATGTATCCTCAGTGGTGAGTGGTGTCGAGTTAGGATAAGTGAGTATTCTTGGTAGCTGATGTCTAAGTAATCATGTCCGTACCTGTAGAGGGCATATGCATCTAGGATTTGTTGGTTGTTTTTGTACTTGTTTATTACTGTTCCCATTGTGTCCTGTTTTCTTGGGTGCATGTTGTATGTACATTAACACATCAACACAGGGTTACCAGCTTTTAAACAATCACCTGTTTGTGGATTGTCTTTTGAATTCTACTGTGTTACCAGAAAGCAAACAACTGTCCTGGGCAGATCTACAGCTCACCCTGCAAACGGAAAAGCAGCTGCAACTTCCCTTATTAGAAATGTCCTTGTGGTCAAGATTTGCAAAGTAACAATGTAGAAATCCACCAAAACATTGTATGGTGCGCAGTTTAAGCCCCCTGACATAAGCGCGCTTCAGAGAGGCGAGCATAAGCATGCCACAAAGCTTGTGACTTTCGGAAAGGCAAATAACGCCAACTTGAGACTTTGCAGGATTGGTGAGTCAAACAATGGGTATGCCGTTGGCAGACGAAGAGGAATCTGGTACACCATGCTGGCGTGACCACGACCATATCATGGTGAGTGAAATGCCCGGCTTACGATGCTGAGACCAACGTTACCTGTACTGCTAGCGGCTCAACAACATAGTCGATTACCTGAGTGAGTGCCGGACCCTGCAAGGTTTTCCTGCATAAACAAAGGTACCAGGGAGAATGGGAGAAGTATATGAGTGGAGAAACTCATCCCAGTCATAACGATGAGATAACACAAAATAAATCAGCCTATCTGGAGTTGTGAGAAGCTCAAAAAGAGCGTGACGAATAACCCTGTATGGCCTGTAAAGCAAGTAATGAGAGACTGGAAACCAATACCCTGGTAAGAAGGGGAAAGCCCCCCTGAGTAGAGGATGGAAGAGTGCAGAGAAAATGCCACAAAAGCATGTAATAAGTGCTGTGAGATAGGACTGTCAAGTGAACAGTATAAGAGAAGTAATAATCCAGTGCAGAGAGAACCCAGGAGACATTTGATAAAGTCATATCAAACCTAGGAAAAGTTCAATTTAAAGACTGACAGATATACGACCAAAGACGAGGATGGTTTTTTTTATTTGCTTTATTGTGCACATGGTTATTAATGTAAACCTTAAGCAATTATTTGCCTATTTTTAAGAAGTAAATGGGGCTGATGCAAGTCCTATCTCTAGGGCGGGTTACAATGTGTACATTTACATATTTCAAAATGTTCTCTCTTCTTGGATAGGGTCCTGCTCCGATTAAAACCATTGATCTGTTTCTTCTGCGAACACCATGTTTAATTTTGCATGCTGCCCTCTGATTGCACAGGCACTAATAAGTAACTAAAACAATAACATGACGTAAGCATTTCTAGACCCTGCATCATGGTTCTCTGGTCCCTTACAAGTCCTTCTTAGAACCCTGGCATCCTCCACAGAACATATCCACGTGCCCTTCACCCCCCTCTACGTGTACAATCTGCACCCAGTGTGATGGCAACTTTCCTCTGGACTCGCATGATTATAATGCACGTCTCCAAATATCAACTTGTCAAGTGGTTGCAGATGTATAAATGGAGAACCAGAGAACAGAAGTGGGAGCAACAGTGAGACATGTGGGAGAGAAACCAGCAGGTGACCTGTGACATGAAGAGAAGACTGTAGTGGGGCTTGCGAGGAAGCCAGGACGCCGGCCGATGCCCCGAGGAGCTGTGTAGCGCAAGGCCAGTTCAGCCATGGGGCTACCACTGATGTGCGAGCCTCAATATTGGGACGCATGTTACCAATCCTGCCAGCAAGCAGGAAGGAAGAAGGGACGCCGTCAGCATCCATGTCGGGGAAGCGAGGCCCTGGCGTGTGTAGGCGAAAACACGGAGTGCGAGTGGGGCTCGCTGGAGTCAGTCTGCTGACAGGAGAAGCAGACCGAAGGCAGGAGGCGGCGCTGCAGAGGACACCAGAAGCAGGGACTGTCGGGGAGACCACTCGAAGCTGGGGCACTTCGAGAAGGTTGCGCACAGATAATTAACTGCCGTACAATGTTCATTGAATACTGAATGGAATGAAAACATGAAACAAAGCTGCAATATCCATCTTGAATACCTCACTGAATGAAAACTCAAACCGAAGATAAAATATGCATTTTAAACACTTAGCTGAATGAAGGCTTGAACCAACACTGAACTATATATGTATACATATATTGAATACTGAACTGAATGAAAACGCCTAACAAGAACAAGTTATGTATATTGAATATGGACAAAACTTATAACGGATGAAAGATTAAAAAAAAACGAAAGTGCCCAATTAAATGCAACCTTCTTAAAAGACTGCAAGTGTGAAAGTGTGTCACAGAAGGGAGGGCCGTGAACCAGACCACTGCAATACAGTGAACTTTATTTATGCGTACAGTGCTAAAAGGCCAAAGACTAGCACAGAGGTGTGTAACACATACTGGCAAAGTCAAGAGGCTGATGAGGAGAAGCCAGGAAAGTGCGAGCCTATATATAAAGCCAAGATACCAACAAAGAGAAGTCAAGTGAAGGCGAATCTGTACACAAGCGTAAAACAGAAGAGCCGTGGGTTCCTGGTTGTGCAACTTATGATGGGTGGACTGTGTGTTCTGTCAACTGTACTTAGACTAGGGAACTCTGACGTATGAAAGCCAAAGACATTGTGAAATATATCCAGAAGAAGCCCTACAAGTAATCTTGTGATGCAAACCAGAAGGAGGGTGAAGTTGGGCTGGATTTGTGTTGAACTTTGAAAGACTGAAACAAATGTCAGTTGTGTATTGTAGTGTTGGGGAAGGGAACCCTGAGTCCTAAGGAACTACAAAAAACGCTGTCTTACAGAGCCTCGAGGCATTATTTTTAACTGTGTTGCTTGGAACTTGGAGATGGGAACCCAGAGGATTGTGCGGAACTATACTGCCTTGAACTTGAGAAAAGTAATCTCAAGACTTTGGGAAGGTGAGCCGAAAAGGAGGCTAAAAGCTGGGAGAAGCACATACTTTGTGTTGAACACTGTTTCTTTGATTATTGACATCCCTACACGTGGTTTCACTTTAGTTGTGAGGGCAAGGATAGGTTTTGGACACAGACAGATTTTTTATTTGAACACTTTGACTTATACTTTCCTTAGTTTCGTTCAGGTAGGGAAACCACACCTTAGCATAGGGAAAGTTAGGCCTTCAACCATGCTGACATTTGCTTTACTAAATTATCTTATTTTAAACTTTAAGTCTGTGGTCTGTGTCTTGCTTCATGATGCATTCACACGCTCCTGCTGGAGAGCCTTAGTTAAAACACAACATTCTTGCTTTTGAATTTATTTTATTACTTGCTATTTGCCACCATGCCTGTTTTTTCATTAGTGCTTGTATTCTTCCTTTAATTAAAGAAAGGCACTTTTGGTAAGAATAATGGAGGAGGCTTTTGAGTTAACCATATATCTGGAATGGTATGGTAACAGGGAAGACATGGTGGTCAGTAAAGAGTTGCAACTGCACGGTTCTCTTCTAAGGTAATAGCTTGCTTCTTTGTCCCACTGCCATAGACTGTCCAAGAACATGTGGGCCTCATTACGAGTCACCCGGTCTGGAAATAACGGTGGCGGTAAAACCACTGCCACTGTTGTTTCCTGACAGTGTGATCTCGAGTTCTGCAGACGGGAGGTGTCATTCACGCCAGGTGTGACCTGGCGGGTTTAACACCACCCTCCTGCAGGCGGACGTGGAAACACCGGCACCATCACGAGATGGTGCCGGTGTTTCCACTTCCCCATTCCCATTGAGTCCTATGGGACTCAATGGGAATGGGGATTTACCAAATTCTGCCTCCGGAATTCCCGGGTCACCGGGGTCGTAATGCCCCGATAATTCCGGGAATCACAGAGGCGGAATGGTAATACGAGTCCGGCGGTAACCTGCCGGAATTTCAGGCACGGTTACCGCCTGACTCGTAATGAGGCCCACAGTGTTTGGACCTGGAAGTTGCTCATTGAATTTCTGCGGTTTGGTCCCTTTCATTGACTGATAGATAACACGTCTGCTCATTCCAAAACATCCTCTTTTTGGAGACCTTCTGCTCTAGTCAGACTGCTCTCTTAAAGACCTGAACCTTTTTGTATACATCATAAAATATTACAAGCCTTTTTGTTTCTTGGTGAAATCGGTTGGAACCTCCTTACTGAACTTTTTATAGATCGGAAACCTGGTAGATGAATGGACTCCATATATTGCAAGTGGGCAAGCCGTGTAGATTCTGGGGTGCTGTTAAAAGTTCATCACGCATGCTGTGCAGTTTTGTGTAAAGTCAAGGGCCTCGGAAGCGTATTACGCGACAAAGGTACGTACACCTAGTTGTTCAGGATTGACCTTTCTATACCTCTTGGTTTAGTGAATGTTTTAATTATCGTTTAGATTATAACCATGACGAATAACATAGCCACAAAAAATAGCATCCTTGTTTACAGTTCGGCATCTATTCCATATGTCTGCCTGTACTAAACACAATTGATCTACAGAACAGGTGATTGCTGAACATGATGTTGCTATTACATTTTTGCCCAACTGTGATCAAATGGCTTTTCCAAAAGTCATGTTTTGAGAAAAAAAATGCCGGTGTAGTAATGCTGATGCATATCTTGCTGTTTATTCCTCAAGTTCCTTTTTTAAATTTTGCATTGAAAAACTACCGAATCTGGTACAGAAATGAAACAGCTCAATTTAAAAGACTAAAAGATACATGCCACAAAATGAGTGCCGTCCTTTTCTGTTTCTCCGTCTGTCTTATTTTAATTTATTTTATGCAACCCCCACTTTGACTGTGTCTCTTGACGTCCTGTTTTCATTGTCTGCTTGTGTATTTTTCCCCAGCATTATCCGAGAGCGTCCAGCTGCTGGACCCCAGTGGCCAGGTGGAATCCTCGCAGACGAGATGGGACTGGGAAAGACGGTGGAAGTGCTGGCTCTCATCCTATCCCATCCTCGGAAAAATGTTGTGCAGGATGTCTTGGCGTTACCTGAAGTAAGGAAAACGGAGCAGCAATTAAGAGCATTGACCGACTATAGCTATATTAGCATGCTGCTGCGTTGTCAGCTTTCTTCTTCTTCTTCTTTAATGTATGTTATAAAAAGAAAATAATCGCACTCCTTTAAACATTGAACAGTTTATGTGCACATCTTTTCCGAACAAAATCCAGCGTACTTGCCTAGAGAATAAGTTGTGCTCGCTGAGTAAATAGGTTCACCTTTTCTATGTGTATTACAATTTAGCGTACTACCATGGCTGCGACCGAACAAAATGTGCACGGAATGCTATGATAGACAAGGTGCCATTTGTGATAATGGGGTCGGTGTTGGGAAGAAAAGTCAATTTCTGCCTACTTCATCAGTCCCCTAAACCTTATGCTTTTATGTGTGATGGTCCTGACCATTTCCCCACTTCATATAGGGACATAACTTTGTGTCCCCGAAGTATGTGCCACAGCAGTGGTACCATCTAGCTTAACTGGGCAAGTAACTTTGCCCAGACAGATGTTTGTCAGGTTAGAAGCAAGGTAACATACAATTGGCATGCACGTGTTGTGGCTACTTTACAGCATGTCGCATTTTTGCTCCCTGGAGACTCTAAAATGGAACCTTCAGTGTATGTATAAAATCAAGTAACGTCTTGATTTTATACATAAGAATGACCACGTAGTGTCTCAGATGTGAGCTCCCACAAGGACCTCACCAAGAGACTTGGGTGGGAGTGCCTGGGGTTGTGATGTGTGGTATTCCTCTGGAACCCACCTCCCCTGAGTTTGGCAGTCTAGGAGCCTGTGAAAGTTTGTGGCAACCTGCACCGATTGGCTGGCCGCCATATGCTTGAATGGTTTGAGTGCATGATTGGCTGATAGGGTCACTCTCCTTATCCCAGTTTGTGCGTATGAGCTGACACTCTGCACCCGCACTTTGTCAAACGCACCGCCTGAAGTATGGGAAAGGAAACCGAACCAGAGGATGGGCACAAAGCCTCTGCACCTGCATCTCCTCAGCTCTGAAATACTGGACTGTGAGTCCTACATTTGCTTGTGACCAGAAGGAACCCTGTATGGCGCTCCTTACTCTTCATCCAACAGAACCAGATAGATCACCAACTCTGGAAGGCATCTTTGTGCTCTGTTCACCTCTAGAACATGCCTGTTTCTCTAGACAGTGAAGCCTGAGCCCCACTCTCCATAGGTCCAGAATGGTAGTCACTGCTGTTGGGCATTGTGATGAATCCTGCGCAGTCATCACCAAACCCCACCCTAAAGTCTCCTCCCATGTGGCCAGGGTAAGGCAGCTGATCCTAACCCTGGGGGTGGTATCAAGAGGGAGGATCACATGGGAGGAGACGGCTATCAATGGGAAGTGGTGACTCCGCTAGGCGGGACGCAGTATTCATCCTCTTCTGAAAATGAAAGTCAAATCATTCCTAAATATCCAATGGAAGGTTATCAATGCGCAAGTCCCTCCCATATAAATATTCCAAGAACATGTCGTGGATATCAGGACTGAAAAATTTTAATGCTTCAGGGGTTCAAGAGATTAATTTGAAACCTTTGAATTATCATAATTCTACCTTAAATGGAAGTCCTCATTACAACGTTCAAGCACAAACCGTTTTCCCAACCTCTCCTGTTTCTAAAAATTCTCACTACCAGTTTAAACTAACTAAATGTAAAATTGAACAAACTAATATCACATTATCTAATATGGACTTCATTAACCATAATGAATCTTCATTG
This sequence comes from Ambystoma mexicanum, assembly GCF_040938575.1. Taxonomy (NCBI): domain Eukaryota; kingdom Metazoa; phylum Chordata; class Amphibia; order Caudata; family Ambystomatidae; genus Ambystoma; species Ambystoma mexicanum. The sequence goes on from NC_090927.1 coordinate 1,128,326,254, forward strand.
CCTCTGGGCCCTTCTTCCTCGTCCCAGTACTATATGTATAATAGGCCCTCTACCTTAGAGACCCCCAGCAACTTGGCTGGCTTTTGAGGACTTGATTTTTTTCAACCTGGAGAGAGTGAGACCATTTTTCCCACTCTCATGTATTTTAATGTGAATTTGGACACTGTATTTCTTTTGGTTGTGGGGTCTGACAAACTCAATAGGCATCATCTTTTACATTGTGTCACACAGCACCTTCAGTGCAGTGACACAGGGAAGTCTTTCAGATTTCCCAAGGTTTAAATACCTTCGCTGGGATAAACTACTGTTTCCCAGAGCAGTAAAGTGAAATTGACTTTACTTACATATGTGACTTTCTAGACCCAGCACACACTATTTTACAAAAGGGTGCTTTGAGTGGTTACCTGGTATCCCCTTTGTCTAGCTTCTCAAGTAACATTTTTGTTACCTTTTCCACGATGAATGGCTGGTGGCAGTGGTTTACGTTTTACTACCATTATGGGATTTTACCGTGGGCTGGGTTCGCAGCCACGATAAAACACCCATGTGTGCCATTTTTGTCAAAATGGCCCCAGTCTTCTTTTTTCGCCATTTCTTTGTGGAAATGTCCTTCTTGAGATTTACTCTGCACACCAAATCTGGTTTGGTCCCTTTGTTCGTTTTGTCTGTGGCAGGCTTCAGGAGCAAAACCTGCCTCTGGCTCCAGGGTGTCTGGGGTGAGCAGGAAGTGAGGGAGGTACCCTAAACTCCCTGTGCTTAGTCTCCTAGGAGACGCAAATGCACTCTGTAGTGATTGGCCAGCAGACTGTCCGGCAAGGACAGCCACCCTGCTTGGTGACTGACAGCTAGGCTGGAATGAATGGGAGAGAACTGAATAAAAGGCGAGGCTTTTGGCTTTGAAGGCAGAGTCGACCACTGTACGAAGGAACCAAAGAAGAACTTGAAGAGGACGTCTGTGCAACTCCTGGACCGTTGATTTGCCCGGTGAAGCCCTGCTGCTGTGCTGAAACTACAAATTCGCATCGACAGAGAAGCCCCTGCAAGGACGACTTCTTCCCTTGAGTTGGTGTGACCAATCGACTCCAAAGTAAGCCACCTAGACATTCTCTCGGAGCTGGATGAATTTCTGCAGAGTTGCTGCTGGAAACCGAAACGCCCTGGAGAGGAACGACAGATTGTGTGCGTTGCTTTTAAGCTCTCCAAGAGCTACAGGAAGATCCTCTGGACACCCAGGAAGCAGGACTGATCGAGCCTGAGCCCCCTAAACCGAGTGCGGAACCCCAGAAGCAAGGAAAGCACATCTCGACAGCCAGGAACCACAGTGTTGCTATTTGCGGCAGACGCAAGGAGCTGAAACACCAAACAGCCACTTGTTTGAAGATTGCCGGTTGCGAGCAGTGACCGTCCCATTGCAGTGCAGGAGTCCCTAGAAGTCCTCCCTCTTTTCCCCACGACTGAGGCCCAGGAACAGTGAGACCCGGAAGAGCTGCTCAGTGTTACGCTCACCTGGTTCCCACTGGGGCGTCGACCGGAACTGGGCCGCTGTTATTTCCACCACCGTGACGTGTAGCGCCGAGATGACTGACTGGACTGGCCGGCTCAGCCTAGTTTGTCTGGCTCGCAAGAATATTCTTCTGCAAAGGAGAAGAGGAATTAACCACCCGTGGAATTGTCAACCCACCTTCCCCACGCCCGTTGTCTTCCCACTGATCACTCTTGTTGTCCCCTCCTTAGTCTCACCTGATGGTTTGGAAGGATGAGCTCTACATCCTGCGTCGACCGCAGGGTCGCGTGATGACCAGTTACTTCACTGGCGTAGAGGAATTGGTGAGTTCCAGTATTGACTCTAAAGTCCAATTGTTCATAAGAGTTCAAATGTCTGCTCTTCACTCTGTCCGATTCCTTGCAGGTTGCCGATTAATCCACTCGAAGATTTCCAAATGGCACTCGGTAAGATTCAGGTAAGTCTATTGTGTTTTTCCCCTTGGGGGCTGGGGTACGGCGATGAAGCAGAGTTGACTGTCCCGACCCGAGATGAGGTGAGACCCCCGTGGTAAATCAGGTAAGTTTTGTGGGGGGTAACTGGTATTGTCCTTGCTTTCTCCCCTTAGGGGCTGGGGTACGGCGATGAAGCAGAGTTGACTGCGCCGACCCGAAATGAGGTGAGTACCTCCCGTGGTAAATCAGGTAAGTCCTTGGGGGTAGCTTGTATGGCCTTAGAGAGTCCCCTTGCTCACCTTGCTGTCTTTGTCTCCTTAGGTGTCGTAGGGCGGCCGCGAGATGGAGAGAGCGTGATGGAATGCTGAAGTACCGCCAAGCAGGTGAGTTCAGCGCAGCGCCGTATGGAATGCGAAGCAATACTTCAAAGACTTCTGTCTTTCAGTTCCGTGGCAAAATGGATCAGGATTCAGGTAAGGATTAAAATTAAAACTCCTGTTCTAACCTTTATCCTTTTGTCTTCTTGTTACAGGAGTCCCAGGACTGAAGCGGGCGTGGCTGAAGACTGGAGCTGCTGAAAACACAGTGAGCGTTACGCTGCAGCAAGCAGAATAACGCGAAGCACGTGTGGCTGTCCGGGCGTGGTTTAAATAGCCTTGGAAGAAGATCCAGGTAAGTATTCTTCCACAGCCCCACCCAAGTAACAAAATAGTCCGATCAGTAAAATAGTCCCTCCTAAGCCTCATTTGGCTTGAGTCTTCATGCAGCATGGTCTGCCTCAGGTGAGTATGCAGCATGGTCTGCTTCAGGTAAGTTATCAATAATGAGCCTGGTGCCCATGGCGCCAGGACTGACTTTATCTTTATGAGCCTGGCGCCATAGGCACCAGGACTGTACCCAAACAGCCCCTAACTGGGGCTTTTGGGCATGCTCCAAGTGGCATGATGAACACAGTAGGGGAGTCCCCCGAATGAACCATTCAGCAACTAATTTGATAGCCCAGATTTAGCTCATACTAGGCCCCATTCCATATGCTGTTTTAATCACCACACAGAATGTAAAATATAATACACAGTGTTTGTCATTTTGTACAAAAAAGTAATAATTTATTACATAGGCCATTGTCCTACATTTACACAAAAATATAAAAAAAGCCACATTAATACATATATCAATATGGGAGATGTATATATACATCTGATGGCATTTTAATGATTTAATCATGAAACAAAAGGTGACACAAAGACAATTCCATAGTATGGAGGAAAGAGGGCACAAACCACTGTCTTCCTGGCCCTATCTGGCTAATAAGTCACAGAAGTCCTCCAAAACATAGTGTCACCTAATACATATTCTAAAATTGATTATGCATGACAAGAATTGTACTTGACTAAAAATACACATCCCAGGCCAAGTGGCATGATGCCTGCTTCTGGGGCTGCTGGGCCTGGTCTGGTCTTCCGGGGGCAGGCATCATGACAGCACTCCCCCTCAAGGCCCCTCCTAAAGTCTTTCTTCCCCTTGGCCGTGGTTTGTCTGGAAATTCCCGATGGAACCTCTTCACTAAACGAGGTGCATGCACGTGGTCACTAGGTTCCCAAGACCTTTCCTGTGGACCATAACCTTTCCAGTCAATTAGGTAAAAGAGTTTTGATCTCACTCTTTTTGAGTCCAAAATATTCTTGACTTCGAACTCGGGCTCCCCGTCTATGAGGATAGGTTCACGTGGAGTGGTTAGCCTTGTTCCTGGTTGCACTGGCTTCAAAAGAGACACGTGGAAAACGGGATGGATTCGCATATGAGCAGGTAGGTCCAACTTAACGGCCACTGGGTTAATAATTGCCTTGACAGAAAAAGGTCCCAAATACCTGGGGTTAAAGGTCCGAGGCCCCTTAAGTGGTAAGTGCTTAGTGGCTAACCATACTTGGTCCCCTATTTGGTATTGAGGAGCTTCACTTCTGTGCTGATCCGCATCCTTTTTGTATTTTTCCTTAGCCTTTTGCAAATGGATGGTTGCTTCTTTAAAGGCTTGTGTAATAACAGCGTGGAGATGGTCCACTGCGGGCATCTCTAAATGCTGGGGTGAGTCCAAATCCGAGGTTCGAGGATGGTGCCCATAATTGGTAAAAAAAAGGCCTTTGTCCAGTTCCTGAGTGTACGGAATTATTGTACGCATACTCTGCGATCCACAGAATGTCTTTCCAATTCCCCTCAGACTGATGTAGCATACAACGGAGGTACTGTTCAAGAGTCTGGTTGGTCCTCTCCGTTTGACCGTCGGTCTGAGGGTGGTGACTGGTCGAAAGCCTAACATCAATTTGTGCCAGTTGGCAGCATTTCCTCCAAAAATGTGAAATGAATTGACTGCCCCGATCTGAAATTAACACTGAAGGAAAGCCATGCAGGCGGACAACATTTTCAAGGAATTCCTTGGCCAGGATTTAAGCTGAAGGTATCCCTTTTAAAGGAATGAAGTGGGCCATTTTAGAAAAAAGATCTACAATAACTAGAACGGTATTGTAACCTTGGTACGGGGGTAAATCCGTGATGAAGTCTAATGATAAGGTATGCCAAGGGGTAGGTGGTATGTCTAATGGTTGCAATAATCCAGCAGGTTTTTTCTTTTGCCCTTTATTTTGTGCGCAAATGCCACAAGACATGACAAATGACTTGACATCCTTTCGACAGGTAGGCCACCAAAATTGCTTCCTAATTTTAGCTTCGGTTTTTGCAATACCCGGATGCCCTTCTATTAAGGTGTCATGGTAATGGGAAATGACAAGTTCCTGTAGTTCCTTTTGCGGTAAAAATAGCCGGGCTTGGTAATAAGGTAAATCATCGATGACAGAGTACTCTGGACCTTTCTTTGCCCAGTCCTGTAGGGCAACGGAATCAAAGAGTTGGTGGATCTTGTTTTGAATGTTCTCCAGTGTCTGTATGGAAGTCAGGCCAAGGATTCTCTGTTCTGGAATTATGGGTACGGGTTCTGAAGTTATTTCTGCTTCTCCCATTCCAATCCGGGACAAGGCGTCTGCTTTACCATTCTTACAACCTGGTCGATAGGTTATTACAAAATCAAACTCGGCGAAGAACAATGCCCAACGGAGTTGGCGCAAAGATTGGGCTTTGGCTGTCTTTAGGTATTGCAAGTTGCGGTGATCGGTGATGACCTTGATGGTATGTCTGCCACCCAGTAGATAGTGCCGCCAAGCCTTGAAGGCGGACTTGATGGCCAGCAGCTCCTTGTCGGTTATGGCATAGTTTAATTCGGGGGCTGAAAATTTTCTTGACCAAAACGCCACTGGGTGAAGATGGTTAGTTTCGGGATCCTTTTGGGAAAGGACTGCTCCCATGGCTGAACTGGATGCATCTGTTTCCACTATGTAGGGAAGCTCGGGTGCGGGTGTCTTAATATGGGAGCAGATGTGAATTTAGCTTTTAACTCTTGGAAGGCGTTCTCGGCTTTCTCTGTCCACACAAAGCGTTTGTTTTTTCGCAATAGTGTTGTGATGGGATGTACAATGTGCGAGAAGTCCGCGATAAACCTGCGTTAGAAATTGGCAAATCCAAGCATGCTTTGAACTCCTTTGATTGAACTTGGCGAAGGCCAATTAAGAATGGCATCCACTTTTCGTGTATCCATCCGGATTCCCCTGGGGGTCAGAATAAATCCAAGGAATTCCACTTCCGTAGTGTGGAAGATGCATTTTTCCAGTTTAGCATATAATTTATGCTGGTGTAACTTCTCTAGGACTGCTCGGACGTGTTTTACATGCTCAGATTCTGATAAAGAGTATACTAAGATGTCGTCGATGTAAACGACCACACAAACGTCGATAAGCTCTCGGAGGACATCGTTCATGAAGAACTGGAAGGCTGCTGGTGCATTGCATAGTTCGAAGGGCATCACCTGGTACTCAAATAGCCCGTACTTGGTGCGAAAAGCAGTCTTCCATTCGTCACCCTCTTTGACACGTAACAGATGATATGCCCCCCGAAGGTCTAGTTTCTTGTATATACAAGCGTCCTTCACCTGGTCTAGTAGTTCTGGGATCAAAGGCAGTGGGTATCGATTCTTGATGGTTATCTGATTCAGTGCGCAGTAGTCTATACATGTTCTAAGGTCGCCTTCCTTTTTCGGTACAAAGAACAAAGCTGAAGATGCAGGGGATTTGAACGGGCGAATGAAGCCATTAGCAAGGTACTGGTCTAGGTACTGGCGCAAATGAAGGTTTTCGGGTTCCGTAAGGGCATAGATTCTGCTGCAAGGTGGTTGTGCTCCAGGTACAAGATCTATTTGACAATCATACGATCTGTGAGGTGGTAAGGCGTTTGCCTGTTCCTTTTGAAAGACATCCTAAAAGTCTTGGTATTCAACAGGTAATTGCATGGCTACTGGAATTACTGGGGCCAGGACTGAGTTTTGAGTTTTCCTTGGGTAGCAGGTGTGAGCACATTCTGGGAAGGTTAGTCTCTTCTCTCGCCAATCAATACAGGGATTATGTTTTTCCAACCAAGGTATCCCCAGTATCAGCTGAAACTGTGGGGCCTTGATTAAGTCAAACATCATAGCCTCTCGATGCCCATCTTGACTAAGCAATGTCATCTCTGCAGTGGAATGAGTTACGGGTCCAGAGGCAATTTCCGTTCCATCTACAGTGGTGACAACATCGGCCGTGGTCTTGCGGGTGAGAGATAGATTCATCCTGGTAGCCAATTCCCAGTCCAAGTAATTTCCTATGGCTCCACTGTCTAGGTACGCCTTTACCGCGTGCATGCGTGATGGCTGCTCTGGATCTACAAGGACCATGGGTATGGTGAAATGCGAGGTCAGAGTGTCCTTCTTTAAGCTCGGCAAGCGGACCTCTACGCTTGCTGGGCGTGGTCGTTTCCCGAGTCAGATTTCACATGGTTTTCGTCTGCTGCTCCTATAACTTTATTGAGTGGTTTTACAGGGCAGTTCCAAAGAAAATGACCAGCAGTTCCGCAATATAAACATAATTGCAGTTGCCGTCTTCTATCTCTCTCCTTTTGGGTTAGGGGTCCTTTAACCCCCCCGATTTGCATTGGTTCTGAGACATCTACTCTCTTGGAGCTTATGTGGGTTTTAACCAACACCCTGTTCTCAAACTTGGTTCGGTCAGCCTTCCTGGTTTGAAGTCTGTGATCGAGCTGGACCACTAGATCTATATATTCAGCACAGTCTTGAGGCGGGTTCACGATTTGGGCCAAAACATCTTTGAGTTCTCCTCGAAGTCCTCGATGGAATAATGTGATTCGCTTGGCTTCAGGCCATTCGGTTTCCACTACTAATCTATTGAAAGTTGCAATGTAAGATAAAAGATCCTGGTTACCTTGACGTAGGGATAAAAGTTCGTTGTCCAAAGCCTGTCCTCGGGAGTGTCGGGCGAATAGTCTTTCCATGCTTGTTCGAAAACCCTGGAAATCTCGAATATTCGGGTCATCCTGGTTAACTAGTGGAATGGACCAATCCGCCGCACTGCCGCTGAGATATGACAGTACAAAGGCTACCTTGGCCTGATCGTTTGGGAAAGCCCCAGGTCTACATAAAAAGTGCAAGCGGCATTGATTCATGAATGTTGCAAACCCTTTTGGGTCTCTGGCAAAGCGTTCAGGCGGAGCCAAAGGAACGGCTGCAGGTAAATTTATCTGCACCGGGTTACTCGATGGCACAGGAGCTGGACTTGCCCCAAGTCCTGGTAGAGGTGTTTGTCCAGCCTGGCTCTGTAATAGTTGTCTGGCCAACTCATCAGTTCTTTTGACACTATCAGTTCCCTCCTGAGGGCATTGGTTTCTTGGCGGACGGAATGCACTTTGGCCCTTAATTCCCCTAATAATTGGGCCAACTGATCATTTTCCAAGGTCTCCATGACGCCCAGGTGGGTATTTGTGGGTAGGCTTTGCGTTTTGTTACGCTCACCTGGTTCCCACGGGGGCGTCGACCGGAACTGGGCCGCTGTTATTTCCACCAGCGTGACGTGTAGCGCCGAGATGACTGACTGGACTGGCCCGCTCAGCTTAGTTTGTCTGGCTCGCAAGAATATTCTTCTGCAAAGGAGAAGGGGAATTAACCACCCGTGGAATTGTGTCAACCCACCTTCCCCACTCCCGTTGTCTTCCCACTGATCACTCTTGATGTCCCCTCCTTAGTCTCACCTGATGGTTTGGAAGGATGAGCTCTCCATCCTGCGTCGACCGCAGGGTTGCGTTGATGACCAGTTACTTCACTGGCGTAGAGGAATTGGTGAGTTCCGGTATTGACTCTAAAGTCCAATTGTTCATAAGAGTTCAAATGTCTGCTCTTCACTCTGTCCGATTCCTTGCAGGTTGCCGATTAATCCACTCGAAGATTTCCAAATGGCACTTGGTAAGATTCAGGTAAGTCTATTGTGTTTTTCCCCTTAGGGGCCGGGGTACGGCGATGAAGCAGAGTTGACTGCGCCGACCCGAAATGAGGTGAGTACCTCCCGTGGTAAATCAGGTAAGTCCTTGGGGGGGGTAGCTTGTATGGCCTTAGAGAGTCCCCTTGCTCACCTTGCTTTCTTTGTCTCCTTAGGTGTCGGAGGGCGGCCGCGAGATGGAGAGAGCGTGATGGAATGCTGAAGTACCGCCAAGCAGGTGAGTTCAGCGCGGCGCCGTAGGAATGCGAAGCGATGCTTCAAAGACTTCTGTCTTTCAGTTCTGTGGCGAAATGGATCAGGATTCAGGTAAGGATTAAAGTTAAAACTCCTGTTCTAACCTTTATCCTTTTGTCTTCTTGTTTCAGGAGTCCCAGGACTGAAGCTGGCGTGGCTGAAGACTGGAGCTGCTGAAAACACGGTGAGCGTTACGCTGCAGCAAGCAGAATAACGCGAAGCACGTGTGGCTGTCCGGGTGTGGTTTTAAATAGCCTTGGAAGAAGATCCAGGTAAGTATTCTTCCACAGCCCCACCCAAGTAACAAAATAGTTCCTTCAGTAAAATAGTCCCTCCTAAGCCTCATTTGGCTTGAGTCTTCATGCAGCATGGTCTGCCTCAGGTGAGTATGCAGCATGGTCTGCTTCAGGTAAGTTATCAATATTGAGCCTGGCGCCCATGGCGCCAGGACTGACTTTATCTTTATGAGCCTGGCACCATAGGTGCCAGGACTGTACCCAAACAGCCCCTAACTGGGGCTTTTGGGCATGCTCCAAGTGGCATGATGCCTGCTTCCGGGGCTGCTGGGCCTGGTCTGGTCTTCCGGGAGCAGGCATCATGACACTCAGGAACAGAATTCATCTGCTGAACCTTTTCCTCAATACAAAGTTACTGTAAAAGTATGAGAGAACTTACCTCTTGCTGTATAGTTGCTTGCATTTTCTACTACTCAAGTCTAACGGCTTGTGAACATACATTGATTCTTCTTTTTCTTCAAAGACTTCTAAAACATTGTGCAAATACTTTTCTTACTAACCTGCAAAGAAGTGCTTCAGCTCATATAGACATTTGCCCATTGAGTTTGGCTTAGCCTGTTCCACTGAATGACTCTTACTGGGGGAACAAAGTATTTGCATGCTTAAGAATATTTGTGGTCTCTTGTATGTTCTAATAACATTTTCCTTAAGTGACTTTAAATGCAACAGTGATATATTAATGTCCCCAGCCGCCTAGCTATTGAAGTCACCTGAGGGTGTATGTTGTGTCTGTGGGCCATCCCAAAAGGGTACTTACTGATTTAGAGATATTAAGAGTGCGTATTTTGTGAAGTATATTTGAGTGTTGCTATTATATTGCTCCCTTCTGAAGAAGGCTTACTCTAATTGACTGATACATTAACTGTAACTCCCCTACAGCTGACATCATATAAGCCTGGCTGCTCAATCACATTACCAACCTGTGTAGTACAGACTTATACCAAAGGTTGGGTTCCTATTGCCAGGAGGTCAGGGTTGTTGTAGTGCACCCAAAGGGTATTGCATACAATGTTGCCTAACACCTAGCAAACTTAGATTAAAGAAAAATGACCTAATGTCCAAAGCGTCTCTGACCCTTACACTAATAGACACATACAAGGGAAATATGGCTAAATTCAAACAGTACCTCAATTCAAACTTAAGGGTTCTTGGAAAGCACTCCTTGTAACCTGCCAGCATTGTACTCCTTTCCGCTGGATCAGTTCAGGAATACTTTGAGCACAGTTCTGTTTTAACAAAGTTACTTTTAAGGCAACTCAAAAAGTCTCTTTCAACCACAATGTTTCTCTCCCTGGGCACAGCAAATGTCTTTTCCACAAATGTTTGTTCACAGTTCAAAACTGATGTTTTCCACAATATCCTTCTTCGAAAAAGTAAATGTCATTCTTCCACAACACAAGATCAAAACATAAGCAATTGTTCTTTTCTAAATGTTCCACAAGTATTCACTTATTTCATCTTCTTGAAATGTACCACATTTGTCGGATAGCACAGCAACTTTTTTTTGGCATACCTTCAAATAAACTATTGTTGTCAGGAAAGCACAGTTCATAAAACAAAAAAGATGAATAGTTCTTCACTTAAAGGTATTTTCACCAAAACTTTTCAACATAGATATACTTCATTAAATCATCTTGTTTCCTGGTAAACTCGCCTGCCAGGAAGAAAAGTCCCACAACAACATTCAGTTTTGATGGCAATATTGATTCCAAGATTCTCCACACCAATCTCTCTTGGGAAAAGGGCTGACCAATAACAGACTTTCTCGTCTTTGTTGTGTGTTCTAGTTTACCCAAACTGATAACTTATTATAGAAGTTATTTTCTAGTATCTCTTAAATGCTTCTTTTTAAAAAACATTTTTATTAGTTTTTCAAACAAACAATACAAACCAAACTTGCAGTGCATGTAATAACATTTCAATTATCACTTCATTATGTCCACCACTTCCCCTATCCCACCCACCCCCCCCCCTTTCGAGCCTACTTTCTCTCATATTCTGTTTCTGCATCCTGCGGTAGGGATCCCTCTTCTGTGAGTTCCATTGGGTCTTGCTTTGGCCCAAATAACTCTATTAATAATTTCCAGGCCATCAGGGTCTCAGTTTCTTCCTCCCCCCCGATACTGCTAGTTTCTTGCCATACCATGGTTTCTGCCTCCGCCCATTTCTGTAAACCTTTCCACCATACTTCTAGTCGTGGTCTGTGGCATGTCTTCCACCCCATAGCAATTCTTCTCTTTGCAAGTGCATACGCCAAGTCTTTTAGTCTGCTCACATGTTTAAACTTACGTGGTCTAGGAAACCCACCGATCAAGCAGGCCCACACTGTATCCACCACAATCTTAATACCCTTTTCTTCTAGTCTGTGTGCCACTTCACCCAAGAAACGCTCAGTGATTGGACATGACCAAAACACATGCACCATTCCAGCATTTTCCTCATCACATTTGGGGCATGCTTGCCGTCTTGCATTTTTGAATCTAGCTATCCTCTGAGGTGTCATATACGCCCTATCTGTAATATATAGTTGCATCTGCTGTAGTCTTGCGTTCCGTGACACCTTTTTGTGATACCCTTGGGCCCTTTCGCACATCTCATCACCCATCGGGGCTCCCACTTCCGCCTCCCAATCTTGTCTCAGTTGTACTACCTCTTTTCCCACTTTGGACATCATCCACTCATATATTCTGGAAATCTCATGTCCCCCTTCCGCTATGTCATGTATCGTATCTATGGTGGCGTCCGGCTCCTCCTCTAGTACCACTTCAGACCATGTCATCCTGATTCTCCGCACCATTCTATGATACGTAATATACTGGCCCATGTGTAACCCGGTTTCCTCCCTCAACACCTCGAAGTCCATTATAGTCCCCTCTTGCCATACATCGGCCATTGTTGCTATCCCCACCGGTTCCCAGTGATTCCTGATCATCATCCTCAGTTGCCTTTCTTCACCTGCTAACACCACTAGTGGTACCTGTGGGGAACTCGGAAATGGGTTCTCCATCATCCGGCATGCCCTGCGCCACATCTTCCACCCAAGTATCATCATTTTAGGACGCCCTTCCATTTCTGCCTTGGGCAGCCACATCATTTCCTTTAAGTAGAATGGAGCACAATCCTGTCGGAACAACCTGGATTCAGAAGTCACTTCCTCTGAGAGCCACTTGGCTACATATTGCAGCTGGCTTGCTATATAATAAACTTTGTAGTTAGGCAGTTTTACACCCCCTTCCTCATGTGGATTCCATAGTTTCCAGAGGGCCACTCTATTTCGTGTTCCATGACAAAGGAAATCCCTGCACATACCATCTAATCTAATGAAGAATTTCTTCGCTATCAAGTGTGGTATATTCCCAAAGTAGTGTAAGAGCCTGGGTAGGACCACCATCTTCAACATTGCCCCACGCCCCATCATTGCTAAAGGCAGCTTCACCCAGAACTTCATGCAATTTTCAATTTTCTTAATCGCTACGTCTGTATTATACTTATGCTCCTCTTCCACCGTATGATATATATCTATCCCAAGATATCAAAATGTGCTAACCTCCCATGGTATCTGTAACTCCGGTAACCGTGTTAATGGTATCCCTTTATATCTACCCAGTGGGAACATGCTAGATTTCTGGGGGTTCACAGCTATACCAGACAGCCCCGCATATCTCTCCATCACCTCCAGGATGTATTGGAGGTTTTCCTCCGGGTGTCGCAAATACAACAACATATCATCCGCATACAAGGAAATTAAGTGCTGTTCCCCTCCCACGGCAATGCCTATCATATCATACTGCTGCCTCAAGTATATTGGTAGGGGTTCCAGGGCCAGTATATAAAGCATGGGAGACCATGGACATCCCGGAGCTGCCATCTTTCTGATATCACTGCCCCCATTTTAACTCTAGCCAGCGGTTCACTGTATAACATTTTTGCCCACTGTAGGTATCGATTCCCTATTCCATAACCAGCCAAGGCCGCCATCAGCCGCGGCCATTTGACCGAGTCAAAGGCCTTTATTGCATCCAGTGGTACAATTGCCAGTTCGCCTTCAATCTCGTTTCCATGCTCAATAACTCGATGGAGTCGCCTGAGATTATTGGATATGTTCCTATTCGGAACATACCCTCTCTGGTCGGGATGTATTAATTTACCAATAACCCTCCTCAGTCTATTTGCCAAAACGGCCGTCAGTATTTTACTGTCCTGATTTAACATCGATAGGGGTCTATACGAACCACATCTATGTCCAGGCTTGTTGGGTTTGGGAAGCAGTATTATTATTGGTTCTCTGAGGGACTCTGGCAGTCTACCTATCTCATATGCCTCATTCAACATCTCTAAAAGCGGGGGGAGCACCTCTCCCTTAAATATCTTGTAGAATTCACTCGGGAGTCCATCAGCCCCCGGGGTCTTGCTGGTGGGCAACTGCCGCACCACTTCTTCTAACTCTTCTAAAGTAATCAGTGCGTCCAACTCCTCTTGCTCCTCCACACTGATCTGCGGCAGTCATATATCCTCCAATGTTTCTACTATCTTCGTGTGATTACTCTCCTTGTCATCTCCATACAGTAGCCTTTAATACTCTGCAAACTCCTGGTTAACTCCTTCTTGGGTGTCAACTATGTTCCCATCTTCCCTTGTTATTGTTCTAATCGTGGGCTTGGGGGTCTCACTCTTATATAGCCATGCCAAGATCCTTCCTGGTTTATCCCCTCCTGCATGCTGTCTCTCTACGTATTTTTTATAGTTAAGGTTACACGGTCTCTCCCAATGCCCAGCACATTTCTGTTGCAGCCTGAGTATTAATTCAGTGTCTTCCTTAGTAATTTCTTCTCCCCTCAATGCCCTCTCTAATTCTTCCTCCGTTTCCTGTAGCTCAGCCAGGATCCCACCTTGCAGCCCTTTGGTCTTTGCTATGGCTACCCCTCTCATCACAACTTTAAAGGCCTCCCAAAGCGTACCCGCCGAGTCCACACTGCCAGTGTTGACCTCAACATAGTTAATAATCTCCTCCCTCATGTCTTCTCTAAAAACGGGGTCTTTCAGCGCCTCTGCTCTGAGGCGCCATGTCGGGATCCTCGCTCTCAGGGGTCGGTATTGCCATTTTAGGATTAATGGCGAGTGGTCTGAGAGGACCCTCGCTTTATATTCTGTCTGCGTGATCTCTGTCATTATCTCTTGCGTGGCAAAAATATAGTCCAACCTAGTATGTAGCTGCTGAGGAGCGGAATAATGCGAATATTGCCTCTCTTGGGGGTGATGTGACCTCCATACATCCCCGAGCCCAAAATCATCCAGCAGTGCCTGCAATGCTTTGGCGGCTGGGGCAGGTCTATCCATTTTGCCATCTGATCTGTCTAACTTAGGATTTAGTACACAATTAAAGTCTCCTACCCAAATCACCGCTCTCCCCACACACGTGCTGAGATTGTTACACAGAGTTCTAAAATATGCTGCCGTGTTTTGATTCAGAACATCCGTATTTATAATGCTTATCTCCCTGTTTTCCACCAATCCCCTCATTATGACCATCCTCCCGTCCGTTTCCACTATCGTCTGTAACAACTGAAACGGGACATGCGGCGCCACCCAGATGATTACTCCCCTAGCGTAAGCCGAATATGATGAGCCCACCACAGTTCCCCTCCATTTCTTCCCGATCATCTCCATCTTATCCCGCGTCAGGTGAGTCTCCTGCAGCAGGGCTATGTCTATCTTCTGTCTGTGTAGGTATAGCATAACCTTCTCATTCCTCTTTAAGTAGATATTAAGCCCTCTGACATTCCAAGTGATTATGTTAAGATTCCCCCATGGCCTGTCAGAGTCCCACCCCTCCCCCCACAAGTGCAGTCCAAATCCAAGTGTATTCCCCTTCTATATAGGCGTGTTTCCCAACTTGAACACCCCTTAACTAAAAACACAACAAACACCCCAACCGACCTCCCTCCCACCTCCCTTCCCTGCCCCAACTATTCCCTCCCCATCTGTTGCCCAGCTCCATCCCTGGATCTCAGGCACCCCCGCATTTAGCTCTTTCTGACAATAGCCTGTACTCGCAGCTCAGCAGGGTAAAGTCGACCTAGTGGCTGTCTTACTACTACTTCCTGGGGGTAGGGTGCCTTCATCATGCTGCTCCTATTTGCTTCAAATTCACCATGCGTAATGTTACCCAGTTTACTTGTGTGCTTTATACTCTATATTCCAGTCCAACAAGTTCAACAAGTCCAAGAGTATCATAATACAATTTCAACATTAGCCGTCTGTGCCCTTCCCCCGTTATCTGTGCCACAGTCTCTACTGGGATTCCCCCCCATTTAACGTTTCATTATGCATGAAATATCCCCATCACTTATCGTGCTCCTCGAGGTCCTGCTCCTCCTCTCGTTACGGACAACCCTGCAAGTCCAGCCATGCAGCCGCTTCCTCTGGGGTATAAAAAAAACGCTCTACTTTTATGCAGAACATTTAGCTTCGCAGGATACAAAAGCATGTATTTGATTCCAGCCGTGTGCAGTCTTCTCTTGATCGCCACATAGCTGTAACGCTGTCTCTGCACTAGCATTTTGTAATCGGGATATGCCGTGATGGTTGCAGATGCTCTTTCTATCGTTCCGCCTTTACGAAAGTACTCCAAGATCTTCTCTCTATCTTTATAGTTCAGGATATTTGCAATTATCACACGAGGGGGTGGCCCCGGGCCGCGGTTTCCTCATCAAGGCACTGTGTGCTCGCTCAATTGTAAATCCTTGTGAGAGCTTGTCACCCCCCCTATGTCTTGCAGGATCATATTCTCCACATAGTCCATGGGGTCCTGGCCTTCTTCCCCCTCCGGCAGGCCGACCACGCAAATGTTGTTTCGTCTCGCCCTTCCTTCAGCTTCTTCCGCTCGGTTCTCAAGGTTAGCCACCTGCTGCTTTAGTATATGGACCTCCTTTGTGTTGTTGGTGCTGGTTTCTGTGTTGGTTTTCACCGCACTCTCTAGGCCACTCGTTCTTTCTGCCAGCGCCCTGACACCTTGACGCAGCAGGGTGACCTCTATTTCTACTGCATCTATTTTGGTCTCCAGGCAGTTTGTAGGTCTGCCATTGCTGTCCCCCATGAGGTTTTCAACTCCGTTATAGCTGCTTGGATCAGATGGTTTTCTTTTGCTGGGGGTACCTTCTACAGATGCAGCTGCTGCACTTTGTGCCGGTGCGGTAGGAGTCTGTTGCGTCTTGGCAAAGACGTCCATCGTGGGTTGTTTACTCTTGGCCTTAGCTCCTCTCATTGAAATCATGCAATCCTAACTGTGTGTCTAGTTCCAGCTCTTTCGTCGCGTGCCAATTCTGCTTCTTCGTTCTTCTGTGACGCCACAGGGATAGTCGAGGCCTGGAAGCGTTATCCTCAGAGGACTGCAGTATGTGTTAATATGCGTTGAGTTGTGTTTCAAATGGGTTGTGTCCTCCCACGTCTTCAACCGTTGCTAATTCTTCCTATAGACCTCCTCAGACTCCTGGCAGAGCCATCCGTATTCTGCACGGTCTGTACTTTCTCTGCCCGTGTTCACACAGGTCCTGCAGGCACCATCGTTGCTCTGGCTCGACCCTGCATGGAATATTTCTGCAGTCGTGGCAATCAATGACCTGCTCCTTTGTTCCCTTGGGCCATCAGATGTACCCCCTTCTCCACCACCGTTACGCCTCAGGCTCATATGGTACGTAGTGTCATGTGCCCATTTTCTATCTGGGGCGGCATAACCAGATTAGTTACCTGGGCATATGCCCCCGCAGAGTGGGAAGGTCCTTTCTCCCTCACTGTAGTAAATAACTGGCATCCGGTGTCCGTATCCTTTGGGTATTAATATGGCCTTCCGTTTATGCAGGGTATTTATTCCTTTCAACGCAATGGCAGGGAGGCGTTATATTCAATGTCTTATCCCAGCTTCCGCATACAATTACGGGCAGGAATGGATCGTGCTAGCAGCGCCGGCTCCTCTCGCACAGCGCGACTCGTTCGCTGTTGTTTGTTTAGAGTAGCAGTGTGCATTTTCCATCGGCTCTGCACAATATGCAGCCGCTAGGAACGTTTCGTTCGTGTCTGGAGGCTCACCGCTATTGTAGCCAAAGTTCACTGAACATGGCTACTGTATCTGCTGCACAGTTCACTCCGCCGCTCTGAGTCCTGTAATTGGCCTCGCTATAACAGTGCGCTGTGTTCTATGGGCAAATGTTGCTCATAACATTAGGAGCGAGCGGATACAAAAACAAAGCGCTGCTCGAGTGTTGAATGACGGTCCTCTTCCTAACGCGGCTCAATTACTTCTGCGGTCGTAGTTTCGGTCCCTTTGTTGTCTGCCATCTTGTATGCCTTTGTTTCCACGGAGCCGAATTCATAAAAGTTCTTTTTCTCTGTAATACTTCACTCGATTTACTTGCTTCCTTCAGTGGTTGTGGGGCACCTTTTCCGACGTCTTGGCATTTATTTTTGAGGTACGCGGAGCCTTTTTCAGCGTGATTTTTCAGATCAACGTCGGATCCACATGAGCTGCTCAGCAAGGCACGTCCTACACCATGGCTAGTTAGCCACGCCCCTCAGTATCTCTTAAATGCTTCTCGACGACCGTTGGACTGTTGGCAGTTTGGATTACAATTTTTCCCCAGTTTGTATCCCAAAAAGGGAGAATTGCGGTCTTGTATCCTCTGTATGATTTCATAGTCTCTTGGCTGTTGGCAATGTGAAATACAAGCTTTCCCCAATCTGCGTCTCTTGAAAGGGGATAGCTTTGTTGGTTTAACATATTTTTCTCGTAGCCTCTTGGCTGTTGGTAATGCTGTTTGTAAGCTTTCCCACTTGTATGCTCCTATGAGGGAATTCACGTTCTTGCCACTTCTGCTTTACTTCTTTAATTGCTTGATATTTACAGTTAGAAAGTTACTGCTTTGTTTCATTAAGTATTGGGTTTTCAAAATGATTGGATTTCAACTTTCCTTCATTAAATTGTTTGCTATTCAAAACTTTGTAGCTTCTGTTTTATTTCTTTAACAGTTCGGTATTCAAAATCATTAATCTTTAATGACTTTCCTTTATGGAACGCCACAGGGTCAGCATTCACATTTGGCCAACTCACTGGTGGTATTCTGCTGCTCTATCTCGTTGGTCAAGTGTTGCAGCAAGTCTTCGGTCTCCCGTCCGCCTTCTATCCTGCAACCGCGTAACTTCGGTGAGTTGCACGTCGGTCTCCTGGAGCTCTGACAGCTCTGTTGATCTTCTGCAGCCTTTCTCTCGCTGACATGCTGTACGCAGAACGGGGAGCACATTTTCTCTTCAGCTGGGTCTCTTTCTGACATGCCGCTGCACGTACTCTGCAATCTGCTGGGCTTCTTCCTGCCACACTGCTTCCTGCTGTACGTACTCTGCAAGCTGCTGGGCATTCACGCTTCGTGACAGGTTCTCCTGGCGTTCCTCTTTCTGTGGCTGCTCCTGCACCACAGATCACTTCAGCTGTGCCTCCTGCACAACATTCAACATTGGCTCCATCTCCTTCCTGCTCTCTCTTCACCTGTGCCTCATCTTGGGAATTAAATGGCCCACTCAGGTGCCTAGGTCTATAACAAATAACTGCACCTTTTGTTCAACAGTACTTTGAAACTTCATTGCCTCTGGGCCCTTCTTCCTCGTCCCAGTACATATAGTATAGACATTTACCCAACCCTTTTTCCTTTAATAACTGTCAAACCTTGAGAAAACTCTACCTTTGTGTCTGTCTCACATTTCTGACCCCTCACAGCACTTAACAGCCGAACACTATAGCGGGACCCTGCACTAGCCTCCAAGCATGGATACCTTCTGTGGTCCTACCCTACTGCGCTCTGCTCCAACCACTACCTTGGACCTTGTCTAAAGTCACTATTGCCGTTTCTTCAGTCTGGGGTCTGGGGTCTGTGGTCCACTCCTCCAGGGTCAGGATGTTTTTTTTTGCTGTGACGCCCATCCAGCAGAAAACACAACATCTCTGGCTGCTGCTCCAAGACCACCACTCTGCAAACTCTTCAGCTGCAAGACTGCAACACCCTCTCTTTAGCTGATCTTCTTCCTTTTGGTTCCTGAGGTCCTGATTTTGATGCAGAAACTTTGTATAATATTGAGTAATTTTCTTCTGCTGGATATTTTTTTTGTCATTCTATACTCGGCTCTAGTCATTGTTCAGGGTACTCTGGCATTTCAGCACCCCCTTGCTGACCTCACATCTGTCCGACAATCCTGACTCCTCCAGCTGATGTCAAAGCCCCTCTTTGCAGTCTTGAAGCCAGCACGCTGCTGTGCCCTTGTGTGCTGACTGGAGCTCTTGATCGAGGTCCTCTCATCCAGATTGTGTGAACACCTAGCATGTCACCCCATAAATCAATATTGGGTTTTTGACTTGCATTGGGAACCCAAACCCAGCCAGGAGCCTTCGCTATTCTAAAGAGAATAAAGTGTGGATATTCATATATGGGAATTAGATTTCAAAGGGCCTTGAGCCTCACCCAAGCCTCATTTTGACTTTGCAAGACTATGGACACTTTGTTGGACACTGGGAGGTCCTATTTTCTGAATGTGTATTACTCACCTGTCATTTATTATTTATAGTAGATGTTTCCTTGCACTTACAAATAATGATTTTCCATAAAAACATTGGGTGGAAAGTCCTTTTTGGAATACATAATCAATTTTGTTTCTCTATCTCATAACCATCATTTTCCTACCAAAGGGGTTGTTTTAACTGCTCAATCGTACTATCACTTTGAGAGTCAAGATAACCCTTTGGGAAACACCACACAAACCAAGTAGTGTTCTATATTCGGGCCCTAGAAATAGGATTTAGAGAAACCTTTGTTACCGCAGGAAGAATTTGTGACTGTGTGGAAAATTATGATGATCATTCTCTATGCATCAAAAATGGCATTTTGAAATGGACCTTATGACTCAGGTTATACCTGACTGTGCCTACCTACACAGGTCTGTGCGTTTGTCGTGGTGTGAGCATAGGAAAATGTGTGTGGATTAACCCCACACAAGTTTTCATGAGGTTGGTCTACCATAATTCCATTTAATTAAACATTTCAAAAAGCCCAGGCGATTGCATGCCCACCATCGGATGGTCGAATTCTTCGCACTGAGAGAAAAGCAATCAAAATGGTTGGATGGCAAGGTTGGACAGGCTACGTGATCCCTTCCTATGCTTTGGTTGGCTGAAGAAACTTAAGCTTAGGATAACTTCTCATTAAGACGTTAACACTGTCTACTTCTTTGAAAGTTCAAAATACATCTCAGTTAAGCTTCCATCAAGACTTTATTTTCAGCTCAGGAAAAGAATTGGTTATCTTCTTCCGTACACTGTGTCACTGACAACTTTAAGGCGTACTCTGAGATGGCAAGAAGTTTGGCTGTTGGTGGAATTGAATGCTGTGGTCACAAAGGGCCAGATTCACAGAAACATTTCACTTGCCCTATATTTGAATGTGAATGAAACAAAACTCCCACATTTTACTCGTTATCTAATTCACAAAATGTGTATATGCCTTCTTTATTGCCTTATTGCATGCAGATTTTCATTGCACCTTTAAAATGTATAGGAATGGGGTGTGTCGCTGGAGTGTTTGCTGCATGCTTGGTTATCAGCGGAGGAGGATCTTGCATACCGTTGATATCTGCTGCAACACATGCTGGCTATTGTTCGTGGTCTTAAGATTACTGCTGCAGAGGTTTCACAGGCCTTGGTCGGAAAGGGCAAGGTCGTTTCTCTTGTCACCCTCTCATTAAGCGCCGTCTTTCTTCTCTTCTTGAACTGCTGTGCTGAGTTAGGTCTTTCTTTGTGTGGTTTGCCTTTCTCGTCTTGTGCTCTTGTGTTCCACCTTTTATTCCTATGGGGACTTAAAAGGGCCAGCTTGTTTGGGTGTGATCCTCGTCAATTGCTTAACTATGCCTGACCTTTGTATTGGGACATGTTCGGTAAACAGCTCGGGTGTTAGTCTGTTTTCTGTGAAAGTGTTTGTGTCGAAAAAGGCGTGTGGGGGGGGGTCAGTGTTTCGGAATATCCTACATTGTAGGAGGGGGGAAAAGGTGTTGAAAGAAGGGGGAGAAGGCGTCTCACTTGTCTGTGTCCTACTTCACCCCCCGAGAACCCCTCATCCAGGTGATCTTCCCTCACTGGTCCACCCCCAGGAACTGGATTCAATAGGGATGGCCGTGTCCTGGCCACCTGGATGACAGATCCCCTGGGACTAGTTAGGAAGACACCTTCAGGTTTCTCGCAAGTGGTAGGGGGAGAAGTTAGAAGGTTAGAATAGGATTTTGTGCCAAGGACTTCATTTAGTAAGACATCCTGACAAGGAAGAGGGCGAAGGAAAAGGTCCAAGGGAAGTAAGCCAGAAGTCTGGCATCCAGAAAGACCGATGGCAAGGGGATCCCATGACGAGGACCTCAGTCTTTCCCCCATTTAGTTTCAGCCAGTTTGCAGCCACCCAGGAGCCCAAGTCTTCAAGGCAGCCTCTAAACCGTGCAGCAGTATCAGGCTTGGGTAAGGTCAAGATGGACCAAGATTTGCGTGTCATCGGCATAGGAGTAATACCGGAAGCCATGTGAGAGGATAAGGCAGAGGAGTGGCCTGATGTAAATATTGAATAATATAGGGGGAAGTGCAGACCCCTGCAGGATAACAGAGTAGCCTTAGAGCAGAAAGGAGCAAGAAAAACAGACTGAGAGCGGTCCGCCAGAAAGAACCACCACCAGGTCAGAATCTGACCTGACAGACCTGCAGCTGATAACCAAGATATTAGGGTGGGATAGTCTACAGTATCGAAGGCAACAGAAGAGATCTAATTGAACCTGTGCGCTGACACCACCCTGATCAACCAGGCGGACAAGATCGTCAATCACGAATGTAAGGACTGACTTAGTGCCTCTCGCAGGGCGAAAACCAGACTGGAAGGAATCGAAGAAACCAGATAATTCCAGAAAGGAGGAGAGCAAAGGAGAGATGAGGGACTCCAGCAACTTCATGAGGAAAGGTAGAAGCGAAATAAGCTGAAAATTCGAGAGCACAGACAGATAGAGAAGGTTTATTAAGCAGGGGAATAACCAGTGCATGTTTCAAGGCACTGGGAATATATCCCGATGAAAAGGATATATTAACAGAGGATGTAATCAGTGCCACATTATCCCCTGAAATCTCTTTGAGACGAGTAAGGGGGATAGGCTCAAGAGATGAAGAAGATTTAAGCTAATGAATTGCAGGAAGAAAATCTAGATCAGAGAGGATAGGAAAGGTAGACAAATTAGCTTTAGCTGTAGCGGCAGAAGCCAAAGAGAGAGGAGTTACAGATTGCCCCACCGTGCCGGTAATATTCTGGCGAATAGTTTCGATTTTATTAAGAAAAAAGTGACAAAGAGAATCACAAAGATCCTGAGAGGGTGAAAGCCATGAGCTGACCTTGACGGGGAGGACAGTGAATGAACCAGATGGAACATAGATTTAGGCTGATTTATGGCTGCCTCCACCTTTGTGCTAAAAAAGGATTGCTTAGCAGAAATAATTGCCTGATAGGTGGATGTGGTAAGACGGAAGAGGGTTTTATCAGCCAGCGAATAGCTTGCTCCCCACTTCCTTTCCACCTGCCTGCAATGATGTTCATGAGCCTCGAGTTCATTTGAGAACCTAGGCTCAGAGGGACGATTTTTCTTTTTGCAGCGCCAAAGGGGAGCTAAGGCATCAGCTACCGCACAAAAAGTTGCATCCAGAGTTAGCAATGAGCAGGGTGTATAATGAGCTTGCTAGGAGGTAAGTGAGGCTACAAGATCAGAGTTAGAGATGAGGTGCCAGCTGTGATTAAAGCCGTCTTGCCTAACAACAAGCAGACTAGCAGCCAGTAGTGGGATAGAGAATAACATACCTGGAGAAGGGAAGCATTCTCCAGGACCACGAATAGTGAAGATTGTGTGTTGTAAAGCCAAACAGAACAAGAGAGTCGCTCCCCTGGCATTGTGGAGACATTGAGAACCAAATACCTGAAGAAGGGAGTCCTTCTGCAGGAAACCAATAGTAAAGCAAAACTATGGTCAATAAGGAATGATATTTGAGTTGTAACTTTTTCTTTTGAATTGCAACTGAAACTTTACAGCACCACAAGCTGGAACTTTGTTTCTTTGGAAAAGAACTAAGACCTGGGGAAGGGAGTCATTCTCTTTTTTTGTTTGGCACCAATTAAAGATTTCATAAGACAAAATGACCAGAATTCCCCCTACGATTGGAACTGTGGCTCTTTGTCCAGAAGGAGGGAGTCATTCTTCCGGACCAGGAAGATCCACTACCTTTTTCTTATTAGATACAAGTGTGAGGGATAGCCGTAGACATTTTGACATGATTCCTTAGTTGCTTGGTAGAGGCAGGGAAGCCCCTCTTAGAGTTAGGGAGAGATAGGTTTCCTCTTTATTTTTGCCAAGCTTTAAGTCTTTGCCAATCACCATGCCACCATTGCGTCAACCTGTACTTCTGCACCCTCACACCTACTACAGTACACATTTTGGCAAAATGTGGCATTGAGCCAGGATTCGCGCTGCCGCGCATTTTGAAATTATAGGTTTGAAAATGTAAGATGTATACTTTCAGATGACTGCTTAGATGTCATTGCTGTAGCCAGAATGCTTTTCACCAGGGCAACATATGCAAGGATCGAAATAAATATTTGATAGGTCTGAGCTAAATGTGGCTTCTGGGTATCGAGCACCACACAGAAAGCAGGAGTTACCTTTGGGGAACAAAGAGCTAGTACATAATCTGACTTTCACACAATATCCAAAATATACATTTGTGACCATATTTATAATATTTTAAATGCCATCTATATTTTTTTTTTAATGTTCTGATCCTTTGATTAGACATGGTATGAAAAACCATGAACAAGGACATTGAATTACATTAAAAGATGAATGTTATATTAATGAAAATAATGTAACAAAGCAAGGGTACAGGAGTAGAAGGTAATGTATTTGAATATAGTGCTTCTTTGAATAGAATAAAACTAGTGAAAGAATGTACAAACGTAATGCGGTGGAAAAAAGACTACTCGCCATTCTGGTGTGTTGGTGAACAGTGATTAGTAAAAGCAATAACAAAAGCAGACCAACAGCAGCACGGGACTTTGGCGCAAGTGAGAACGCCTTCCCTCTGTGCATTGTTCTTTTATAGCCCAAGGAACACATACATTTCGATGAAAGGGGTGGTCCAAACAGGGCCAGGTTTCCTACTGAAACAATGTTGCTAGCTGAGAGCAAAGTCTCATTATACAAGCCTTTGATACGAGCTGCACTCTTTCATGTTAGTTAGTGTTATCAAGAAGGACAGCATATCATAATGTAGTCAAGGTGAATATACTTCTCAAAGATTCACAGACGCTCTGAGACAGGACAAGAATGCTTGCAATATGATGAATTCCGTCTACTAATGCTGCTTTGTTTTTTATTTTTCCTTGGGTCTCTTAGGCCCACTAGTTTCAGCGCCATGATGCCTCCGGTTAGAGGTGATGTTTTGTGCTTAATAAGTGCCGTACCATACAATATCATTTTCCTAAGAAAGTGGGAGCCTAAAACACACTTATATATGCCAAAAGGGAATCACATCAGAAGCGAGAGATGTGAAGGTGAGCATCTCTACACACTAAGCAAAGTGCCTTTATCACAAAGACATGCGCAGTAAGTGAAAACTTGCAGCGCACAAGGAGACAGCAGTTTAAACATGGCCGTCTGCAGTTTCAGCTCATCATTATAATACAGTTCTATGCAAAGGGAGTAAATGACAGTTTCAATTCCCAAGTTTTCCTCCACAGTACCATATTATGGGACCTTCGCTCCAGTCTCATCATAAACATCTCTAAGGGAATAAATGTCCCATCCTGGCATATCGTAACAAATTGTATCCTCAGTCACATGACAGTAAACAACTTGTGCAGTTTGAGAACTTCAGAACAGGTGTTTCATAACCGATAATGGAGGCACTTACAAACCATTGACAGACAGGATAGACTCTGAATTATGACTAGTGCGGTTAGTCAAATCTAACCAATAGAAGCACCCGTTAGTGCCAATAGACCTACAATCTAAGACCCAAAGGTCCAGGGAGCCTCTGGACTGGTGTGGAGGAGGCTCACAGCATGACGAATGTGGTTGGCTATGTCAGGAATATTGCTTGAGTAACATGGTTTCTGATGTTTGTTAATCTGCTTAGATTCACATGCTGTGCATAGTCTGACATCCAGTGGTCACTGCGGAGTATTGCATTTTGTTTTTCGTAGTCGAAAAGGGGACGTCGACAAGGCGTGTCTGTAACACTATCCCTATAGTGACGTGCAGTGTACCCACAATCCCTCACGCGTCGAGGTCTCTCAGATTGTTTTTTTCCGCCCAGTTATTGGTCGCCTTTATGCAGAGCTGATCGAGAGACATTGCAAAATCATTTCCTCGACCCTTGGTCGTTTATTATTATTAATAACTTCACATAGATCCCTACCTCGACGTAGCTGCCAAGCTGTTCTCCGCAGAGCAAGATCTTCGACGGAAGGACGAGCGGAGGAGATCCTTCGGCGCTGCCGAACACGTGGCCTGGCCTCGCCGGCCTAACACAGTAGGGAGAGCGGGGTTATGTGGTCATTTCTTTGTTTCACTCTCGGAATGCCTTTCTCTTTCCCCTCCCTCTCTTTCGAGGTCGTAATCACATTTGATGCCCTCAGCTATGGAGAGGAGGCCCTTTAGGTTTTGCCCGCGTTGCAAGGGCAGGTTTACCTGGAAAGACGAGCATAAACGTTGTAACCGTTGCTTGCCCCTCAATCACAAAGAGGACGGCTGTGCGGCCTGTATGTTACTTAAGCCGAAAGCTTTAAAGTACCGCAGGGTCAAAAGGTGGGCAGCCTATGCGATGTCTAGGTCTGACTCCTCGCCCGCTGCCGCCGCCGCCAAATGTGATGAGGACAGTGACTACACGGCCTCCGCAACGGAGGTTGTAGACCTTTCGAAGGAGCGTTCCCGCCCCTCGTCGTCCGTCCCCGGCCCCGACAAGACCGGCACACGCCCCGCTTATGGGGATGAACACCCCGGCGACGAGGACAAACGCAGAAAACGCATAAGCACATACCCCACGGCACGCATTCGTCCAAGACAACGGCAGCCATAGCGTCAACAGAGGCGTCGGGACCACCGGCGTCTTCCGCCGACCGTAAGGGTCGCAAGCCCTCACCGCTTCCGCGACCGGCAACTGGGTTTTCTATAAATAAGGGCGCTAACCCCAAATCCTCAGGCGACGTGCCTCGCAAGAGTGCGTACGTTGCCAGTAAAGACTTGCCACTGCCTAGCGCGACGGCGAGCGATTCCCTCGACGGAGAAGCTGATCGCCGAAAGCCTCACACGTATAGCTTCTAAAGACAGCCAGAGACGGACGGCGGGGGACACGCCTAAAACCGCTCACAAGGCCAAAGAAACACTGAGGACGCCGGAAGGTAGGCTGGGACAGCTCCCACCGTCGACAGAAGGCCCTAGCCCGCGAGAAGGTTTCTCAGAAGGCAGAGGGACCCTATCTTCAACGCTATGGGACAGAACTAAGCACCTACAGGGTGAAGAAACTCCATTTTCACTCCCAGACCGCTCTGGCCTACCTTACTGGACTTTAGAGAGGTTGCAATCCTGTATGGATAAGGTAGACAGGTTCATGGCCATCCCAGAAAATAGGACACCCAAGAGGCCAAGGAGGGCCATGGGCTAAATACCCGAAGCTCTTTAACCCCCTACAGGAAGACATGAACTCTTACGACCTCACTGAAGAGGACTCTCACTTCCAGGAAGAAGATGAGTTTGCGAATAATGAAGACCAGAAAGAGGAAGAAGGTTTTCATGATGACACTAACATAGGTGAGGAGGACTACGAGGAGGACCCAGGTGAAGGTGGCTCACGGCCCTGGCAGTCGCCATCAGGGTCTACAGACCCCGACATTATAGACATTTCTTCTCCTCAGACCACACCGGTCAGGAACCCATCTCCAGTAGACGATCAGCCCACCTTCAATGCACTACTAAGGAAGGCAGCAGCACATTTTGAAGTTGAAACTGGGGAGGTCACCCCAGATACTGATTTTGTTGAAAGGATTATTAAAGAAAAACCTCCCACTAGTCAAACTATTCCTATCCTTGCCTCAGTTAAGAGACGAATCACCCCATCGCTGTCCACCCCTGCGCTGGTAAGAGGGGTCAATCCAAGAATCGAGAAATTGTTCTCACCCTCTCAGTCAGACCCATTATATATCAGGGGTCACTCCGTCCCGGACTCCTTAGTGGTGACTAACACAAGGAAGAGGGCTGGGGTTCCACTGTCAACCAGCGAGGCACCCCCAGATAAAGAAGGGAAAAAGCTTTATGCCTTGGGCAAAAGAATTACCGCCTCGGCAGCGTTTTCAACTAGGATTGCCAATAATAATACATTGCTGGCAAGCTACGCTGATGCTCAATGGGGAAAGCTTAAGCAGGACATCGAAGAAGCCCCTGAACCTCTAAGAACTGGCTTATTGGCTACAGTTACAGAAGGAACTCTGGTCAACCAGAGCATCATTAAGAACACTCTTGATGCGGCAGAAACTGCTGGCCGTTCTTTGGTGCAGGGAATTCTGCTGATGCGTCACGTCTGGCTTCGCAATTCCGGTTTCAAGGCAGAAACGCAGGCGTCACTCGTTAATAAGCCAATAGAAGAGTGAAATCTCTTTGGAAGGACACTGGACGACGCACTGGAAAATGCGAAGAAAGAATTCGACACCATAAAGACCTTGGACCAAATCTCAAAACCTCCAAACAGGCGGCGATTTGGCAACATGCACTTTTTTCATGGCCAACGCCAACAGCAGCAGCAGCAGCAACAGCAGTACACTGCGGGCAACTGGCCCTCTAATCAGGGAACCAGTAACCAGTATAACCAAAGAGGACAACGCCGTGGCAAGGGCAGAGGCCGGGGCTCCACCCCCAGAGGCACCCCGTCAAATAACACCAAATGACCCTCCCATGCGTCTCCGGTTGGGGGCCGGATAACATCGTTCCTATCAGCATGGGAGGGAATAACATCAGACCGGTGGGTATTGTCAACTGTAGCCCATGGGTACTGTGTAGAGTTCAATCGGTCCCCCACCTACAGACCTCCAAGGGGACGACGCCTGTCACCAGAACACCTCATCATCCTCCTGCAAGAGGTAGAACAGCTGCTACAGAAAGGAGCAATAGAGGTCGTGCCCCTATCTCAGGTAATGGAAGGTATTTATTCAGTCTACTTCCTTGTACCCAAAAAGGACCTAACCATGCGCCCTGTACTAGATCTGCGCCCAGCGAACAAATTTGTAAAACCACAAAAATTTCATATGGTAACATTACAGGAGGTAATTCCCCTACCATCTCAGGGGGACTACATGACAACACTGGACATGAAAGATGCATACTTTCATAATTTGATGTTGCCAGCGCACGGAAAATACCTCAGGTTCATGATAGAAGGCAAACACTAACAGTTCAGAGTGCTAGCCTTCGGCATAGCGTCTGCACTGAGGGTATTCACGAAGGTACTGGCAGTGGCAGCGGCCCACGTGCGCAGGTTATCCATACCGGTATACCCTTACCTCGACGATTGGCTCATAACAGAGGAGTCTTGTGAGACATGCTTCTCAAACACACAAAAGACAGTAGACCTTTTGTTCCAACTGGGCTTCTCCATCAACGAGAAGAAGTCAAGCTTAGACCCAAGGCAAATCAAACAATTCCTAGGGGCTCTAATTCGAACAAAGGACGGCCTCGTCTTCCCCTCCAACGAGAGGGTCCAAAATATGCTGTTTCAGATCCCTCAATATGTGGCCGGTCGAGAGGTGACGGTACGTAAAGCAATGCGCTTGCTAGGAATGATGGTGTCATGTATTTATTTGGTACCTCACGCGCGCCTGCGCATGCGCCTAATGCAAGAGTGGCTCAACAGCCAGTGGTGTCAGGCCAGCGGACAATGGGATGATCTAGTGGTGGTCTTGCAGGCCTTGGTTCTCTCGCTGCGGTGGTGGTCGAAGGAAAACCTGGTAATAGGGAAACCATTAGCCACCTCCGCAGTGGAAGCCACTCTAACCACATACGCATCCCTCACAGGATGGGGAGCTCACCTATCCCATCAGACTGCACACAGAGTTTGGTCTCCAAGTTTAGCGTCCAAACACATAAACCTGTTGGAATTACTAGCAGTGTTCAAAGCACTGAAAGCCTTCCAGACACACATACAAGGGAAAACAGTGATGGTCCTCACGGACAGCACCACAGCCATGTACTACCTCAACAAGCAAGGGGGCACTCACTCTCCAGGACTGTCCAAGCTGTCCCAGAACATCTGGAAGTGGGCTCTCAGACACATGTTCCTATTGTCACAACATGTACCAGGGGAACTCAATCTGCTAGCAGACAGACTCAGCAGAGACTTCCCTCTGCCCTCAGAGTACGAATGGCGGTTACACGAAGACATTGTCTTCGACGTCTTCACATAATGGGGCTTCCCAGAAATAGACCTGTTGGCAACTCTGGAGAACTTACAATGCCTAGATTACGCCTCCAGATACCCACAGAACCGCTCCAAGGGGAACGGTCTCTGGATATCATGGTCAGGGAAATTTGTTTACGGTTCCCCCCCACCCCCCGACTCCTCTGCTGAACATGATAGTGCACAAGATGCACCAGGAACCAGTCACCATGATACTGATAGCCCCGATGTGGGCCCTGCTGTCACAGGACAAGGGCAAGACACTACACCCATGCCCACAGAACATGAATTTAGCAGCCTGGCTCCTGAGGTCATAGAATTTGGCCATTTACAGCTCCCACAGAGATGCATGGACATTCTCAGAGAAGCAAGAAAACCCAACACTCGCCACTGCTATTCTAGCAAGTGGAAGAGATTTGTCATCTGGTGTAGAGGTAAGAGCATCAATCCAGTTCACTGCTCTCCCTCACAAATTGTCCTTTACCTGACTCATCTACTGGACTCAGGTCTATTGTGCTATTCTATTAAATTCCATCTAGCGGCACTTTCTGCATACACCACCTCTCAACTTAAGGTGTCATGGTGGAAAGTCCCAGTTATCAAAGCCTTCATGGAGGGGGTAAAGAGACTACACCCTCCGATAGCAAACCCAGCTCCCGGCTGGGACCTTAATGTGGTACTTACCAGGCTCATGGGCTCACCCTTTGAACCCATGCACAAGGCAACTCTTAAGGGCCTCACTCTTAAGACTGCTTTCCTGATAGCTATCACTTCCATTAGGAGAGTAAGTGAACTACAGGCTCTTTCTGTTATAGACCCCTTTGTAACAGTTCACAAAGATAAGGTGATTCTACGCACACACCCAAGGTTTGCACTGAAATTCATATCGAAATTCCATGTCAACCAATCAATAGAACTACCAACGTTCTTTCAAAACCCTTCAAATTTGGGAGAAAAAAGCCTGCATACACTCGATGTGCGCAGAGCTGTCATGTTTTATATGGAAAGAACTAGAACACTGAGAAAGACTAATCAGTTCTTTGTCTCGGTGGCAGCAGAAAGAGAAGGAGATGCAGTCTCAAAGTCCACTATATCTAGATGGATTGTTCAATGCATCACTCTCTGTTTCTCTCTTGCTAAGAGAGAACTACCCTTCAAGCCAAGAGCACACTCTACTCTAGGCACTGGGGCATCCATAGCATTCATTGCAAATGTTCCCCTTGAGTCCATTTTCAAAGCGGCAACCTGGAGTTCTGTACACACCTTTACAAAACACTACTGTCTAGATGCTCACTCTAGATCTGATTCCCAGGTGGGACAAGCAGTATTAAGACATCTTTTCTCTACTTTTCCTTCTCACAACCCACCTCCAACTGCGGGTACTGCTTGCTAGTCTATGCACAGCATGTGATTCTAAGCAGATTAACAAACATCAGAAGACAATGCATGATGGTTGTATCTGCTTAGATTCACATGCGCCCACCCTTCCTCCCCGCTCGGATGGAAGGAACATAGACATCTTTCTACATCCCTCTCTCTTTTCTGTACTCACTCACGTAAAGAAGGCTCCCATAGGGCAGAAAAAGTACAGAGGGACCTCAACGCGTGAGGGATTGTGGGTACACTGCACGTCACTATAGGGATAGTGTTACAGACACGCCTTGTCGACGTCCCCTTTTCGACTACGAAAAACAAAATGCAATACTCTGCAGTGACCACTGGATGTCGGACTATGCACAGCATGTGAATCTAAGCAGAGACAACCATCAGAAATGCTTTTACGGTAAGTAATGCATTGTCATGTAAGTACATCACTCGCTCTTCAGGGCTGCACAAATGCCACCTTGAGAAGCCAGAATAATATCTAAGTCAATATACGATTCTGAAGCACCATTGCTTGGATGGCTACTTGCTCTCTGGGTAATGGTGTCAAGGAGGCTGCAATGGCATTAGCAATATCCTCTCCTAACCGTGACAGTTGAATCAGACCATCCCTATTTATTTTAATCCCTACGGCTGATATCGGGTATTCCACCTCCGTAACAAAGTTTTCCTAGGAATTGCTTCTCTTGGATGGGACTGAACAGGAATAGTAGGAGTATGACACACTGTAGGCAGACTGTACCCTATGTACCTACTCCCTCCCCAATTGATGGTTAAAGAGGGGTAAGCTTTGGCCCCACAAATCAACTAAGTTCCAGAATATGTAGCGTACCCGGACTGGGAGAATGAAAAATTACATTCTAAGGCAAATGTAACATTATTAATCACTGGACTGGAATCGGTGGACAGGTAATAATAACGTTTGCTAGTTCCCATGAACAAAGAACTTTTGTCAATATGATACATGAGACCAACGGCTGTGGGAGGACAGGTGGATTGCTGCTGGTTTAGTACGTACTTGATCCTGGGTGGGAAAATTCCAAGGACTGTTAACACCCAAATGGGAATGAGCATCCCTACATGGTCCTGGGCCCTGCGACTGGGTAATCAACTTGATATCCAAACAGACATTCCCCAAACTGAAAGGGAATGGGTGCGATGGAAACCTGGAGGATGAATCATGTGGCAAATGGGCACAAACCCAGAAATCAGTAAGATTAAAGCTACAGGCATACTGCCAGAAGAGGAATAATAAGTATTTTCACTGTGAACCAAGGGATGTGCAGGGGGACGGTCACTCTAATGGCAAGTGGAACGGAAAGTGTCTGTCCCAGTGAAGCATGAATATATCCATATTCTAACCATAACTACAATAACGGAAATGTAGCCAGACATTCTGCACACCAGGCCCACTCCTCGAATGTCCAAGTTCTGAAATCATATCGTACTGTCAGATAAAGATTTGTGGATTTACAGATAAAGTTCAATTTAGTCCATCGAAAGCAGTAAGATGTAGGACACAGGCAAAAGAAGTCTGCTAAACCAAACCTTCAGTTCAAAGTTTTAAGGCTATTTGAAGTGCGAGACAGGCATGGTATCAAGAGAGAGACGGACTCCTTTATTTACTAAAGTTCCTTGGTTGGCGTAATGCCTAACTGGCCCTAACACTTAAGGGATGGTTCCGTTAACTGAAGTTTCTAAAGGCCGTCGATGTCGATTAGCCCAAAGTAAAAAAAGTCTGTGTCTAAACCTATGCTTGCCTTCACTCCTTACATAAATGTGATGGGAAGTATTTAAAAAAGGAAAGACCTTCTCCACAGAGCCCTTGCAATAATCTCAAATACCTTTGGTGTCTTTGGATTCCTCAGAGTTCCCTTCCCCGAGCTTCAATCACGACAACAAGAACCTCTCGGGGTTCTCTTCTCCAAGCTCCAATCAAAACAAGTTAGCCCGTTCTGGGTTCCCTTCCCCAAGTTCAGGCCCCTTTCAACTTGTCCAAGTTAAAAAACTATTTTAAAAAACACACTAAAGAAATATAAGACAGTTCTTTGTGAAGCTTCTCAGGGTTCCCTTCCCCAAGCTCAGGCGCTGTTCAGTTTCCAACACAAATTCAGTTTTGTCAGGATGGACTTTGCTTTGTTTGTTAGTTCTCTCAGGGTTCCCTTCCCCACGCTTAGGCCCCTTTTCGGTTTCAAATACAAGTTCAACTTGTTAGAATGTACCTTTTCTTTTAAACACAGTTCTTTCATACACACTTCACTTGTGGGACATAATCAGAGACTTTCGAAACCGCATGGTTCTTTACTGCTTCTAGGCGTGATCACTCCGCTCTGTAACCCCACTCTTTAATCCTTGCTATTCCTTCTTAAGCCTTTGACCTTAAAGTGCTTCTTGCACCCCTTCCTGTTCTCCTTTGTGTCTTTTTGCTTTCTTCAGAAGCTGCAGATCCTGATTCAGCATTTGAACTTACTGACTGAGAGCCGTTGCCTCGCCTTCTGGTGCTGGCAGTTCCGTTCCAGTGACTATGGAAGAGTCTGACATCGACAAACGATCGGAGACGTCACTGGGGTTGTTTCAGTGGTCGCGGTGGAGCTGGAGCCAAGCCGAGGAAGATCGGCCGCTGCAGAGGTGGCGTCGTCTG
Source organism: Ambystoma mexicanum (assembly GCF_040938575.1). NCBI lineage: Eukaryota > Metazoa > Chordata > Amphibia > Caudata > Ambystomatidae > Ambystoma > Ambystoma mexicanum. The sequence goes on from NC_090927.1 coordinate 1,128,359,713, forward strand.
TAGGGGCAGCGACCTAGCTGCAATTGGCTGCATAGATCCAGGCCGGGATACCTGCACACTTAATGGTGGAGTTCGTCATCAGTAGGACCTGGAAGGGACCACGCCACCTTGGCTGCAGCGCCGACGTCCCTTTATGGACCTTCACCAGGACCCGTGTCCTGGCTGTAGAAGCTGACAAGGTTCAGTAACCGGTGCAGGCAAAGCTTCAAGGACCTGGGTATGAAGAGATCGAACAGTTTGAACCAAAATGTGACCATATTTAATCAAGGTATCATCCTCTAAGGACAAGCTTTGAATGTGGGGAACTGGTGGGTGTACAGTTTTTATTCTCACATGATGACATGTGAGTTTTTCATGAGCAGGCAGTTTATGCTTTTGCTGGGAATTATTGCAAATGCCAAACAGAACTAGGGGGCAGGGTTTAAGGCCATTTCAACTGTTTCCTTACACACTATAGACAGCCTCAACTTTAGGTCTCCATTTCGGCGTTATACATGACGAGAACAATAACTGCTGAGTTATTCCTAGAGCTTTGCACACTTCTCTAATAACCTGACCAGTAAAATGGGTATCCCGGTCGCTGTCTATACAGAAGGTCAATCCAAACCGAGATATAAGGTCTTTCCTGGTTCTCCTTTTTGAGTGTTGTACTGCCAAGTAGGACAATCCCCTTCCCCTGGTCTTTCCTGTGGTAATATCTTGAACGTTGCACAATTTGGTGCCTGTACCAGTATTCTCCCATGTCCTGTTTCAACCTGTTAATAGCACAGATTCCTCACTCTAGTTAAGTGAGCCACAGCCTTGTTATACATAAACAATTATGTATGTTATATCAATTTTCGTTGGTTGAAAGTTATTATACCCTGGGTGGGGGGGGGGGTTGCCCCTGCTTATTCCTGACTGTCTTTCACACTCACTGCGCTGAGGAAGATTAGGACACGGATGATCCATTTACTGATCTCCACCAACGGTATTTGGGTGTATTTGTTTCTAATTGGATGTGTTCTATTCATGTCCTACTTCTTCCCCATTAAGTTATTACATTTTGCCTTCTTAAATTCCGCAGAGCACTGTTATCAACCAATCTTCTCCCCCCAAACCCCTTCCCTATTTTACTCAGCTCCGTAGCCCGGACCTCGTTGTCACTGCCTCTCGGCGAGCGCGTCGCAGGACATGGCTATTTTCTCCCTAGTCGCGCACCAAGCATGGGATGAGCTGCATGTCTTTGGACTCGTCTGCTAGTCCCAATACAAATGCTCTTTACTTTGCCTTATCATATTTATACCGCGCACCACTGACCCGGTGGCTTAGGGGTGCAAAAACACACAAAACTAATAAAGAAACTGAGTCCAGGGCGGTACAGAAACGTGTCAGAGGACAGTGCAGTTATCTTCCACTATCTAAACAAAGGGTTTTTTAGCCTTTTCCTAAACGGGGCTATTGATTTCCATGCCATGGGTGCTGCCACAAAAAACGCTTCTTTCTTTACCTGGGTCATCCTGTGTGCTGGAACTCTTAAGTTGGTTGGTGTTGTTTGATCTAAGATGGCGTGCATTTGATTTTGTCTCCAGCACTTCTGTGTTATAAGGAGAAGGCAAAAGTCAATTCTGTCTTCTATAGTGAGCCAGTGCAGGCTCCTTCTTGCCTCAGAGACATGATCCCTTCTTTTGAGATCCATGATGGTTCTGTCTGCATTATTCTGAATGACTTGAAGCTGACCTATGTCGGATTTAGCAAGGCCTGCAAGCAGACTGCCACAATAATCAAGCCTAGAACCGATTATGGTCCTAGCTAATATCTCACGGTTTGATCTAGAAATGAAAGGGCGTGTTTGGGTCAGCAGTTTAATGTAGTATGAAGCTGAGGACACCAAACTGCCGACCTGTGCCTTCATATTGAGATTAGTCAAAGTAGACCCCAAAGTTTTCACTTTCTTTGGTTTTTATATCCCAACCATCAATTCGGAACTGGGCATACTCATTTCCCATTTTATGGGTTTTAGCCACAGTGGCTTCCACCATCAGTTTGGTTTTGCCTGTGTTCTGGGCCAGCCCATTATTACTCATCCAACATTGGATCAGTCCTTCAATCCGATTGATGGTTTTCACATCCTCTGCATGATTACAGAGAGCGGGATAACACACTGTGTATCATCTGCTTTCCGACTGGATGTTGTCCCCAAACAGATGGTACTCCTGTGGGAAGCCCATGTTCCAGCCGGCTCTTGGGGTTCTCAGTTTGTCGCCGTGGATATAGCCTTTCAGTGTCAATGGTATCTTGAATATCCAATGCAAAAGGCTTTCTCTCTTGGTGTCAATGCTATCTTGGATACCGGGTGCAAAATGCTTTCTCTTTCGCTGTCTGCAGCCGCTGGGTGCACCAGGCTGCAAACTTCTCATCGCCTCCTGCTTGCGAGTGTGTTTCAGTGTTTTTCAGCCTTAAGCTACAGCTTGTGTGAAGCTCCTCTTCCGTACTGCACATTTCCATGTTTTGGTGGGTATTCCCCGCAATCTGCTGCCAGTTGCAATGTACATTACAATCTTGCCTCCTACTGCCTCCCTCGATATCAAGTGGAAAACTTCTCCTCTGAAGTATTTCCCGTCTCTTTCTGTTTCCTACGCCACAATGTATCTGTTGCATCAGTAGCTCTGATAGGTTGTTCCAACGACGATACCAAGTTTCCTTCCTTCTACTTTGGCGTTGGTAAGCTTTGACACTGCCTGTCCTGCTATTGCTTTCCGCACTTTCCCTGCAACAGCTTCCCCCACGACAACCACCTCTGCTACTACTTCTGCCACTATGATCACTACTGCAACTACAACCACTTTCAACCACACGTTCTTCTTTCACGTGTGTTTTTATTTCTGGGCTGATTTCCCATATCCTACAACTAGACTGTTGCCAGTACTGTTCCTCTTCATGTGGCCTCCTCGGCCCAGTACCAGAGGAGGTTGGTTTTGCCGCTTGATGTTGCAGATTAGGGTTAGCCTGAGGTAGGATATTGCTAACCTTTTTATTATACTTTACTTTAAGGACTGGAATAATGTCCTTAGGTTGGGAAAAGGGGATGTAAACGAAGTGTGCGCAGATCCCACATGAGGAAAGCACTGGCAGGAGAGTATTCCAGGCAAATTGAAGGTGCAAGAACATACCTATATAAAAAAAAAACCCTGGCAGCAGAGTATACCAGGCAGTTACAATTCGTCATCGTCGACCTTGTGCCCTTCGAAGGCCTCAGTCTTCCTTCGAGTATGACATTGATGCTGGTATATAAGGCGCGTACCGTGTCCGTGCTTCAGTTCTGTTTTTCAGCGCACCAGCTCGTAACAGTTCTTCGCTTTGGCGTGTTCGATAACAGTATAGTTGCTAAAAATTTTGACTCGTACCCAAAAAAAAGGAGAGGAAGGGGAAACTTTCTTTGGGCAAACCATCGCCAAAGCCGTCTTTGGTAACCCCCACAAACAAATTGTCCGAAGATAAGAGCCCAAGAGAGAGATCTCCCCACCGGGTCACAAGGCATGGTAGGCTCACCAAGCCTTCGAGATCCTGTCATTTCTCTTCACCGTCTTTGAGAAAATCTAAGAAAAGTTGTCATCGATCCAGGTCGTCTCCTATGGATTCTTCACCCAAAGGGAATCTGGTAAGCTTTCCAAAGAAGGGGGCTAGTAAAGCAGAGCTGGAAAAATTCTGCCTTCAGATGTTGGAAGTGTGAGGGAGGCATGGTATCACAAGTAGACTCTGACACAAGAGCTGCTTGTTTCAAAACCTTTATTGATAGTTTAAAAGGGGTTGGAAAACTCCTATCTTGTCATATAACTAAGATAAAGTATTGTCGACCATCAAACAAAAAGAAAATTCAGTACTTAATCAAAATAAAATGGCATATACTAATAACCTAATGCCTGCCCTCTTTCTAATACAATAAATGTGTAAAGGGAATATGTAATGCAAAAAATGAAAATCAATGTTCAAAAGAAATGTCAGTATGGCTGAATAAACTCCCTTCCCCACGTTTTGTAGCACAGGGTAAGGTGGCACACTTGGACCTTGCGACGCACTCTGGCTTCGGACACAAGGATGCAGTTTGTTTCGTGGACCAGGGCCCACTTGGCCTTCCATGGAAAGTCACTAGTTTATCCACTGCATTTCTCGGCTTTCTCTCGCTCCAGCCCATGTCACCTTTTAGCGTATCATACAGTTCAACAAAGTTATTTTCCTTCTGGTTAGCACAATTCAGTACAGGTTTCCCTCCACCGGGTCAAAACTTTTAATCACAATTTGTGGGGTTCCCTTCCCCAAGTTTCAATCGCACCTTCATAGATCTCCCTCGATTGGGCAAGAGCCTCCTTTCACGTTCCTTTTGCTGTCCAAGACTTTCCGAGGCATTTGCTCTTACCTCGGCATGACCACTTCGACCTTCTTTCCTCAAACGTAAATTTTTCTCTCCAACACCAAGGCCTCTTGGTAAATGTAGTTTTGAGCCCAGTAATTATTTCAAAGTTCAAAGATATCCCTTAAATCCAGGTTATCCTCTGCCAGGATCCAGAGGGGTATCCAGGATTGTCTAACAAGTGGGGTCTGAAGCTAATGTATTTGGGCCCACAGCAGTGACATTGACATCTGTAAATACTCACACAGTGCTGCTGATTGGGCATCTACAGATTTTGAGTGGGCCTTGCCACTCAGGCCCTACAATGTCTACGCCTCTGCCAGAATCAAACCTAACGGTTCCAAGACAGTCTTCACATCCAGGTGTCCCTCTGCCGGGATTAAAGCTAACAGTTTAAAGCTTGCATCTCAGTTTCTTTCTCTTCCCACCGCTTTTATAGCATCAGACATTTCACTTAGATTTTCGATTGGGCAATCTTCTTTGGCCGGACGACTGTTACTTTGTATCCTTAATTTACAGTTCTTTATAATGCTTTGCTTTCTCTTGCGTCTTATCGGCACACGCGCAACCTTCATTCGTCGGATACTGTTGCTGTCAAGTTTCATTTAACACAGACCAGACTTGCATTTCTTTCATCAACTAACCGGCTGTGTTAATTCATTTTTTGTCTTTCGTGACTTTGATCCTGAAGTCAAGACTGCTACCACAACTGCTGTTGCACCTCCCCAACTACGCTGTTTTTTTGTCTCTTCTCTCCAGCTGGGCTTACTTGCACAACCTTCAAGGCCCTTCGGAGGTAATGATTGCTCACCGGGGTGTCCAAGGTATCTCTGTACTTCGGTTCCGTACCTCGGCCTGTCGCTCTGCTCCACCTGGTTCGCTGCCATCCTGGAAGAACTGCTCCTTCTTGTCCATCGCCTTGCTCATAGTGTGTCTCAGTTTTCCGCCTTTTAACCATGTGTGGAGAACCAATAGCTACCAGGTGTCTGTTATTAAGATCAAGTGCCTGACCCTGCCTGATATTATTAGTGGGACATGTCCAATGTATTGCATGGGTGGTACTCCTTTCAGCCTCAGATCTCCTCTTACTTGGCTCAGTGTTTGTGTAGAAAAGGGGGCGGGTCTGGGAATTTGGAATGTCCTATAAAATTAGACTGCAAAGGGGTATTTGTAAAGGGGGATACCATGTCTCATCGTCTGGCGCTCCACTCCTACTCCCCAGGGACCCCTCACCCAGGTGATCCTCCCGCACTTGTCTACCCCCAGGGTCTGGATCCAAAGGCGATGGCCGTGCCCTGGCCACCTGAGTAAGGGATCGCCAGGGTCTAGCCAGTGAAACGCCCTCTGGTTTTTCACAGAAGTGTTTGAGAAGATGGCAACGTCAGCCCCTTTGAAGAAGTCGTTGGGGACTCCCGACCCCATCGCGCAGGAGGCCAACCGGGTGTCGATGAAAACCGCTCCCCAAAAGCCTGGACAGCAGGTTGTCGAAGGCTTCAAAGGATTCAAAGACCTCAAGGGCATCTTGTGTGCCACTCATGGCCTCAACGCCTCGAAGGGATAACCCTCCTCCAATCCACTCGACACTGTCGGAGGCATCGAAGTCGAGCACATTGACTCCAAAGTCATCGGAGTCGACGCCCTAAACGTCCTTTTTGGAACAGTTGAAGGTTTACAAACCACAAAGCAAAACATACATATTTTACGTCTTTGGCCTCTATTTATGAGGAAGAGGTGGAGGAGGAAAAAAGCCCTTTTGTCATGGTGCAAGCTCCCAAATCCCTGAAACTGGTGAGCCCATCCCTGACTTCGGCATCCTTGGGGGCTTATCAGGCCCAAGCTAGGCTCACCTGGACTCAGTCCTGGCACCGCCGGTGCCAGGCTCATGGTAGGTGTTAACTATATGGTCTATATACTCTGCTCTGGGAGGCTGAGCCATTCAGTGCTGGGTGTGGTTTGGGACTACTTTACCTGAAGAGGCAGGATACAGTTAAGGGGACTATTTGCCTGGAACTACTTGCAAGGCTATTTAAACCGCACCCTGCAAACTGAACACGCTTCGCGTTATTCTGCACTCCTGCAGCGTAACGCTCACCGTGTCAGTTCAGCCCTTGCTTCCCTTCAGCCACGCCCGTCCAGAGTCTTCTATCCATCGGCACCTGTGAAAAGAGAAGAACAGGAGTTATTAAAGCGTTGAAGGCCTTATCTGCAGTCAACATCCTGGCCTCGCCATCTGCTTATCCACGGACCGCCGCATCTGCAGAAGAGCAGAACAGAAGGTACCCTCTCGGGTAGCTATTCACCTGGGGTCGGCCTCCTCCAGGAATTCCATGAGCAGTTCATCATCATCCGGAATTGCGCCGCGCCTCGACACCGTCAAGTAACTCCGTCGAGCGGTTCTTCCATCTTCTTCCTCGAATCGTGCCGCTCCTGCCGAACAGAAAAGAGACAGCAGGTTAGTCGCACACAGCAAAGGAAAGCTAATTAAAACTAACAATTAGCGCGCCTCGCACAGCGATATACTCACCGGCAGGAATCCTGCTCATCATTGTCAGGAGAGTCAACCCATCATCCGAAAACCGCCCAACTCCACGCCTGAAAGACAGGAACAAACATTAGTTACTTTTGAGCGAGAAAGACTTAAGGCAGCTATTCCAAGGAGTTATTGGGATAGAGACTTACCTGTTTATTCCGATTCTTCCAATTCAGCAACCTCCATCGGATCAGTGAAGTAACTTGATCTTGGAAAGACTGTATATCTGCGCCCCTGCCAGAGTGTGCAGGACGGAGAGCTCACCTATAAAAAAGATGAGCCAGAGGAAGAGGGGGAAATCGGAAGGAGGTGAAACCAAAACCAGCTCCATTCAGTTGGCTAATATCTTGTTTCGACTTGCAGGCGAACGTCTCCTGAGGTGAGAACGAAGGGAAGACGTGGGCTAGCACCCTCATTTAAGCAGCGCAACACCAGTGCAGATATCATCCTTCGGACACGAGTTACGCCCCCGTGGAGACCAGGTGAGCGTGACACCTTTTTATGGTCTTGTACAGTACAGCACTCCTGGTGTTCCAGAGGAACCGATATCCCAGGAATTAAGCATTTTGTGGACACCCTGAAGGATGCCACTGGTCTAGATACTTCTCCAGAAGTTGATTCTGGCACCCCTGACGGCTCAGGAGATGCCGATGCTTCTTATAGAGCAGTAATGGCAAAGGGTATAGAATACCTGGGCTGGGGTAGATCACCTGTTGAGTATGAACAAGATGACTTGACTGATATCTTGGATAAGGGGCGACCTAAGGACCCAGTCCTTCCCTTTCATACTGCAGGGACACTATTCCTGCAGTCCAAAAGGACTTCACTAAGAAATCTAGACCCTCATCAGTGGATCCAGAGTTTCTTTCAAAACATCCAAGTGCTTAAAGCCTTGTTGTTCAAGTAGCCACTGCCACTTCTAAGGGAGCAGCCTATCGCACGATTCCTCCAGACAGGGAGGATAAAAGGCTTGATGCTATTGGAAAGAACGTTTTTTTTCTTCAGATAGTATGGCACTGAAGGCAGCCAACGCCACTTGTGCACTGGCAAAGTTTACCTAAACCTTGCTGGAGGTAATTGCCATGGCATCGGAGCACATCCCAGAGACAGTGGTCATGCACTACCTCAACAAGAGAGGGGGTGTAGGGTCACTACAACTATAGAGAGAGGCGATGCAGCTCTGGTTTTAGGCACTGCAAGAAGGAATCTCTCTGTCAGCAGTTCATGTGGCCGGAGAGTAAAACACAGCAGAGGATGCGCTGAGCAGGCAGAGCACTGTCTCCCACGAGTAGGAGCTAGCTCAGGAAGTCCTTCAAGAGCTCTTCACCCTTTGGGGAAACTCTCGTAGATCCGTTCACATCCAGTGTCAACAGGAAATTCTGCTCCAGAGAATTTCCTCAGAGATGGGCTCTAGGAGACACATTGGTAGTGTACTGGGAATTTTTCATTGCTGTACGCTTTCCGCCAGTCCCCATCATTCCTCATGTTCTCAGAAGGCTGAGGACATTATGGAAATCCATGATCCTGATTGCTCTGGACTGGGCTACGAGAACGTGATACCCAGAACTTCTGGAAATGTCCATCTGCCCTCCAATTTGTCTTTCACAAAGGCAGGGTCCCGTCATGCATTCTTCATCCAGAGATCAGGACCCTCAACCTCCACGCGTGGTTTCTGAGAGGTTGAGGTACAAAGATTGAGACCTTCCTGAAGGTGCCATGGAGGTGTTGCTTTCAGCCAGAAGGCCAGCAACTAAATCTCTATACTGCTGCCATTGTAACAACTTCTGCAGCGGTGTAGACCTAAAGGAATTGATCCATTTTCTTGGTACACGCCATCGGTTTTGTCTTTTCTCCTACATCTAACCCATCAGGAGATACAGTTTGCTACGGCCAAGGGCTATCGTGCTGTGCTGTCCATTTTAAAGTGCTCTCCTGAACAAGGTTCCTACTGTCATCCAGTTTTTAAAAAGATTGACCAACATCTTACTGCGAGTTCCATTCATTGTTCCAATCTGGGATTTCAACCTAGGATTAAGCTTCCTGATGGATTCCCCATTCGAACCATTACATTCTTGTCCATTTAGGATGTTGTCTTTGAAAACCGCTTTCTTGACGGCCGTTACCTCTGCTCGCAGAGTGAGCGAGCTTCAGGCCTTATCTTCTAAACCACCATTCATGGTCTGTTAGTTTTGAGGGTTTGTTTTTCTTTTCTACCGAACATCGTGTCAGAATTTCATTTGATGCAAAAAATTACCGGCTTTCTACCTTCCTATTTATCCATCTAAAGAGGAGAAGAGATTGCACAGACCTTGCCCTAGAAGGGCCTTAAGCTTCTATAGTAACAGGGTTTCTAAGATGAGACTGGACGACACACTTTCTGTTGGTTACACGAGCCACAGAATGGGTCAGGCTGTTACTAAACAAACGCTGTCTCGTGGATTATACTGAGTATATCTGAATTTTAGAACTTGGCTGAGAAGGCGGTTCCCGAAGATTTAACAGCCCACTGAACTAGAGGTGTGGCCACTTCTTCAGCCCTCCAGAGAGGGGTACCGATGCAGGACATCTGCAATGCTGCCACCTGGTCTTCAGTGCATACATTTGCTAAACACGACTGTTTAGATTCCCTTTCTGGCTGAGAATCCAGATTTCGTAAGGCTGTTTTACACAGTGTAAATCAGAATTGAACTCTTCTTTCCCACCTACTACAAAACACTGCAGTGGGAAAATATCAAAGATGAGGAATATGTGGGAGGAACATCCGATCGAAGGAACGTTACCAAGGGCCCAGTTACCTCAGGGTTCGGCGCGCGGTATAAATAAAGAAACTAAACTAAACTAACTTGTTCTTATGGAAAATTTGTGTTGGAGTTACGCGTTTTCCTTTTTGAACATTTATAAACCACTCAATGCCAAAGACATTACCCTCTTCACCATAGAGTTAATTTTGTTAGAATGTGTGGGCCAGAATAGTACTTTGGACATGGCACAATTTTACTTTGGACTTTCTTATGTTGACAGACCCTTAGTTTTGGTTTTAGGTAGGGAAATGCCTCCTAGAGCAGGGACAGAGAGGCATTTCCCCACCCCCTTATATTTTATAAAAGAATTTGACCAAAACCATGACGCCCTTGTGTCTGAGTCTCATTCCTGGCTCATCACAGTAAGTATTTAAGAACCTCTGAAACCATTTAGAGGAAGTAGGGATCAAGCATATGTTGTGTCTCTGCTAGTTTAGCTGACCTAATGTTGGAGTCCATCCTTGGTGGCATAGCGGGAGCCACTGCAGCTACAAGTCCAGCGGGGTGTCCCTGTGTCCGCCCTCAGCCAGACCATAGTCCGCTTGAGGACTGGACTGGACTGGACTGGACTGGGCTGGGCCTACTGCGCTACATCGGCTGGAGTGTGGAAGCCGGTGCTCCGTCTTCTACTCCCGACCGTGCTCTACAGAACAGGAACCAGGATTCTGATTCTAGGTTCCTGTCTGCTTGGAGCACGACCGGGAGCCAGAGGCCTTGAGAGAAGCAGGAAGCAGCCGGTAAGAACATTTTTGTTTTTTATTTGTATGTGTTTGTGCGTGTCGAATGTGATTGTGTTATGTATGTCTGTATGGTATGTATGTAAACATGTTTCTGATGCTTTTTAATATGCTTAGAATCACATGCTGCGCATATAGTCCAACATCTAGTGGTAATCGCGGAGTATCGCATATTTCTTTCGAGGATCGAAATGGGACGTGGACTGTAGCACTATCCCTAACGTGACGTGTAGTGTACCCAAAATCCCTCACGCGTCGAGGTTTTTTCTTTTCTTTTCCGCCCAACTAGTTGGTCGCCTTATGCGGCGCTCGAAAGAGTTATATTGCATATATATTTACTTCTTTGTCCCACGAACGGTGATCGTCTAATCTTCAACGTACTTCTTTGACGACTGCTTCGTGGACCCCTACGCCGAGAAGACATCCACTGCTGTTCGGCCACTGGTGCATTGGTCGGAGTCTAGGCAGACAAAACGGTGGGAGGCCTACGCAATGCAGGCTGAGAGTTGTTCTCCCATCAGCGCCGTCACCTCGGACTAGGATTCTAGCGGCAGCCATGGCTCCGACCTGGAGGCTATAGACCTTTTGGCGGAACCCTCCGGTTTCCAGGTGCCCGTCCCCAGCCCCGCTAAGCAGGCCACAGGTACTGTGATGGGGAGTTCACACCCTGGCAACAGGGGCATACACACACTACCCAACGAAAAGCACAGAACCCCCAAAACCCCCTCGACAGATACATTGAGGAGGCATCAGACGCCAACAGGCCCGTCGAAAAACTTCGGCGCCTGTGGACCCTCGCGGGCCGATGCCCTCCCCGCAACCGTCGTCTCGGCATGCGACTGGGCATTATGCTAAGGGCGTTTCCACCAAAAAAACAGAGTACCAACATGCCGGTTAAGAGTGCATCAACGCTTAAGGTTTCGACTGTGTTGACCACTGTGACGGCGCATACAGGCACGTTGAAATCCATTCTACAACTGCCGAAATTGCGCCAGAGTCTCACGGCTATTATTTTGGCGTAATATTGGGGAGAAGTTGGACCCCCACCAGGGTTGTGGGGGGCCAGCAGCCATACCCTCACCAGCTATGGGAGACCCCAACACCTCCCATATGGCCCACAGAAATGCAACAGAGACCCCAGCAGGCAGCCACATGTTCCAAACTGCGTTTATTTCTGAGCAGCAAAAAAAGAAAAAAACACGCAGAGCATCGTGCACATCGAGAGTTCAGGCGCCGTCTCCCCCGGGGCTGGCTTGCAAGCCAGCTTTGTAATCACACTGCAGGCTGACCTCACAGAATTGGATCAGCTCCCAGAAACCTATCTCCTCCTGCTATTGGCTGCTAAGTGATAGGTTACCTATGTAGCCCTTATAGAGAGCCTGACAATTGGATGTTAGCCTTTTGCGTCAGTGGGTTGGTTTAGCTGTGCCAGCCCCCCATTACCTAATTCTAACTTGTTGCATTATGACTTTGTTCCCATAACTTTTTAGCTGAAGCAAGCAGTTTGCACCTGAGCTCTGAGCGCTGATTGGCTGGGCTGAGCCATTCTTGTTACAATTATGTTTCAAATGTTATGCGAGTCTTTGCGAAAATGTCTTTCTTTCCCAGAAAGAAAAGAAAAAAAACACACTGGGTTGCCGTGGTTTATTCGCATTTGTGGAGAATTAAAAATGTTTGTCTGCAGAAAGCAATCTTATCTTGAATGCGCAACCTTGGCTGCTCGTGGGTTTTGCGAGGAGCATTGCTGAAGGCTTCTGCAGCCAGTGTTCAGTGAGAGAAATGAACTTGGCTGAAATGTTCCTGAAACATGGCTTTACACTGTGCAATTAGACCTTGTTAATTCATATAGGCATTTGCAAGCCTTTAAACAGGGATTTTTGTGTTTGTAGATTCTGATATTGCAGCATTGATTCTAATGTAGCATGGAAGTTGCACTGTTGGTGAAGTGGGTGTGTTTCAGCATATTTGTCACCCATGGGTGCGCTGGGGCCTGGTTCAAATGATAACTGCGCTCCTTGTTCTTCCTGCTGTTCTTCTGTATATGCGCCTGGGGTGAGGGGGCATGGGTTTGATCTCGATTTTCCCTCTTCAGTAAGAACTATCAAAGAGCACCGCCCCTGCCCCCCCCCTCGTCGAGAGGTGTACTCTGAAGGCCCCCAGACACTTTCTAAGGCCTTAAATGCTAAATCGCCCCCTTCCGAAGAGCCTTTCTCTCCTCCAGGCCCCTGTGGTTCATCCCTGTGGACCAGACAGAGGTTTGAAAATTACATGGACAAAATGTCCCAATTCATGGACTTCTCAGAAAGGTACATAATCCCTAAAAGACCTTGGGAGGAAGACTCCTGCCCTATCCTACCTAAAATGCAGAAGCTTCCAGTTCAAACTCAAACTCATCAGGGAGACATTTTTGAGTATTCTGAGCCAGAGACGTATGGGGAGCCCTTTAGTCACGAAGACAACCCCTTTGGTCAGGAGACAACTGACCAGGGCTCAGACTTGGGACAAGATCAGCCAGAGGAAGGGCCTTGACTCTCACCAACTCCTACCCCTGACCCAGATGTTATTTGTCTGGACCTGCCCTCCTCGCCTCAACAGTGGAAGCAATCGCCTATTGACAACCAAATGGCTTTAAATGCCATCCTAAAGAGGGCCGCAGACCACTTCCAGATCACCACGCAGGAAGCTGTTCGCGACACTGATTTTGTTGAGGACATTCTAAAGGAAAAACCTCCTACAAGTCAGGCTTTTCCCCTGCTGAATTCCATTAAGAAGCGCCTTGCGCCTTCTTTACTGTCCCCTTCCCTTAAGGGCTGTCAACCCTTGGGTTGAAAAGCTGTTTCGCCCCTCTCCATCTGACCCTATGTATATTCGGAGCCATGCCACACCAGACTCCTTGGTTGTCACAACCACCAGGAAAAGGGCTGGGGTGCCACTGTCTACTGCAGAGTATCCTCCCCTTCAAGGACTGCAAGAAACTCTATGCCCTATGCAAGCGTATCACCACGTCAACAGCATATTCTACTAAAATTGTAAATACTACTCTTCTCACGAGTTATAGCTATGTGCAGTGGAATTTGCTTCAAGAAGGCCTTCAAGAGGTCCCTGAACCTGCACGATCACGCCTTCTGGTGGTCGTTTCAGAGGGAAAGCAAGTGACCCACAACATCCTTAAAAACACGCTAGATGCTGCAGAGACGGCAGGATGACTGGCGTAAGGTACTCTTCTTAAGAGGCACCCCCGGCTAAAGAATTCTGGTTTTAACCCAAAGACTCGGGCCTCCTTGATTAATAAGCACGTTGAAGACTAACTTTTTTGTAAGGCTGTGGACGCACTCTTGGAAACGCTAAGAAGGAGCATGAGATGCTAAAGTCCCTCAATCAATTCACAGCCAAGCCCTTTCAACAGCAGGGAGGTGCAAACTCTCGACGTTCCTTTCGGGGGCAGTCCTTCTCCCGTTCTCCACACATGCAATATGGCGTAGGAAGTTCACCATAGTCCACCGGACAAGGTTCAGCTGGCAACAGCCAATACCAGCAGCGAGGACTGCTCAGTGGAAAGAGTAGAGGCAGAAACTCCACTCCAAGAGGAACTCGGCCTCCAAACCAAAATGACTCGCCAGTCCGGGTCCTCTCCCGTGCTTCCCCGGTCGGGGGACGGTTGTCATCATTCATTCACTCATTCAAGGGGGTCACATCAGACCAGTGGGTACTCAAGACTGTCACCCATGGTTATTGCATTAAGTTCTCCTGGCCACCTCAATACCATCCGCCAAGGAGCAGACACCTGCCACCAACACATCTGCAAATACTGCTGGAAGAGGTTGAGATCCTGCAGTTAAAGGGTGCCATCAAAGTCGTCCCTATTCACCAGGTAAACAAGGGTATTTTTTCAGTGTACTTCCTTGTACCCAAAAAGGATCTCGCCATGCACCGTGTATTAGACTTTCGCCCAGCAAACAAGTACGTCAAGCCACAAATGTTCAGAATGAGAACATTGCAGGAAGTAATCCCACTGCTGTTACAGGGGGATTACATGGCAACATTGAATATGAAAGATGCATACTTTCCTATTTCAATGTTACCAGTGAACTGAAAGTACCTAAGGATCATGATACAGAACACGCACTCAGTTCAAGGTTCTCCCCTTCGGCATTACTGCAGCTCCTCGGGTGTTCATGAAGGTGCTGGCGGTAGACAGGCAGTCCATCCCAGTCTACCCTTACTTCAACGACTGGCTAATAACAGGGGATTTGTACGGAACATGCTTATCAAATAACCAGAAGACGCTAGATCTCCTCTTCAGTTTAGGGTTCTCGATCAATGAGAAAAAGTCCAGCCTAGACCCCAGCCAAGTCAAACAGTTTCTGGGGGTTCTAATTCGGACCAAAGACGGCCTCGTCTTTCTCTTCAACGAGAGGGTTCAAAACATGCTGTTCCAGATCCCTCACTATGTAGCCAGTCACGAGATGACCATATGCAAAGCCATGCAACTGTTAGGGATGATGGCCTCCTGCATCTACCTAGTTCCACATGCACGTCTGCGCATGCGCCCCATGCAAGAGTGGCTCTCGAGCCAATGGTGTCAGGCCAGCGGACAATGGGATGATCTAGTGGTTGTCTCGGCAGCGTCTTTGCAGTGGTGGTCAAGGGAAAGCCACCTATGAGGGAAAACCTTCACCAGCCTCGTAGTAGAAGCCACTCTTACCACCGACGCATCTCTGACAGGGTGGGGGGGCGCACAGTGTGTGGTCCCCAGCAGTAGCAACCAACCATATAAACCTGTTGGAACTGCTAGCAGTGTTCAAGGCCCTGAAGGCATTCCAAACACACCTCCAGGGGAAGACAGTCCTAGTCCTTACGGACAGTACTATGGCCTTGTATTACCTGAACAAACAAAGGGGAACTCAACTTTCCAGGGCTATCCAAACTGTCACAGAACATATGGAAATGGGCTATGAAACACAAGATGTTCCTCCTGTCACAAAACGTTCCAGGGGAACTCAGTCTTCTGGCAGACATACTCAGCAGAGACTTCCCACTACCCGTAGAGTACACGTGGCGATTACACGAGGACATTGTTCTCAACGTCTTTGCAAACTGGGGCTTCCCAGAGATCGACTTGTTCGCTACTCTGGAGAACACACAATGCCCAGATTATGCCTCCAGGTACCGCAGAACCGCTCCAAGGGGAACGGTCTCTGGATAACATGGTCAGGGAAATGTGCCTATGCTTTCTGACTCCAGCCACCCACCCGACTCCCCTGCTCAACAGGATAGTGCACAAGATGCACCAGGAACTAGTCGGGATGATCCTGGTGGCCCCAATGTGGGCTCGCCAACCTTAGTTCTCCCATCTCATGGAAATGTCAGTCTCCCCTCCCAGGAAGCTGCCTTGTCCCTACAACATGCTGTCGCAAGACAAGGGGAAAACACTATATCCATGCCCTCAAACTCTCAATTTATCAGCCTGGCTCCTGAGATCATAGAGTTTGTCACCTCCAACTCCCTCAAAGATGTATGAACATACCCGGGGAAGCACGGAAACCCAACACCATACATTGCTACTCCAGCAAACGGAAACGCTTTGTCATCTGGTGTAATGGCAAAAGCATCAATCCAATTGAATGCACACCAAAGCATATCGCAGTCCCCACCTTCAAACGACAAAAAGACGGAAGCACCAGTTTTCCTGTCCTAGCTCCCAAAAACTGGAATGCGCTACCACCAGCCATCAGGAAAGATACCTCCCTCATGTCATTCTGCAAAGCCCTCAAAACACAACTTTTTCACTAAACCTCACTGCCTAATGCTTACATAACTGGCACTGCTACTACTGTATTACACTATTGTACTACACACCCTAGACCGCTATGTAAGATGCTGTTATACTGCTGATATGTAAATATGTAAACTGTGTTTTCTGTAAGCTTCAATGTGTTTAATTTGTTGTACCTCTAAGCAAGTATCCTGTGACAGCGCCACAATGCCCTAGGGGCATTCGTGCTTTATAAATCCAATAATAAATGAACATTGTCCTGTACCTAACTCACCTGCTAGATTCAGGCCTGGTTTTCAATTCCATAAAGGTCCACTTAGCTGCACTATCCGCATACATCACATCCCAGATTAAAGTTTTGTGGTGGAAAATCCCAGTAATAAAGGCATTTATGGAGGGGGTAAAAATAATTAATCCCCCTATTTCCAACCCAGCTCTCGGATGGGACCTGAACGTTATACTTGCTAGACTAATGGGGCCTCCCTTTGAACTTATGTATAAGACTAGTCTTAAAGCATTCACCTACAAGACGCCTCTTGGTGGCAATCACATCAATAAGGAGAGTTAGCGAACTGCAAGCCCTTTCAGTTCAAGACCCATTCATCACGATTCACAAGGATAAGGTGGTCCTGCGCACTCACCCACGTTTTGTGCCTACATTTATTTCAAAGTTCCATGTGAACCAGTTCATAGAACTACCCACCTTTTTCCAGAACCCCACTAACGTGGCAGTAAGAAGCCTCCACACACTAAATGTAAGGGGAGCAGTGATCTATTACTTGGAAAAGACGAGGCCACTAAGAAAGACAAACCATTTTTTTGTTTCAGTGGCAACTGATAGAGAAGGGGATCCTGTCTCTAAATCAGCTCTTTCAAAGTGGATCGTAACTGCAACCCACTGTGCTACACTCTAGCCAAGAAAGATCTACCCTTCACGCTTAGGGCACACTCTACTTGGTGCACAGAACTACCATAGCCTTACCATAGCATTAATTGCAAATATTCCTCGAGTCCATTTGTAAAGCAGCAACCTGGAGTTCTGTACACACCTTTACACAACACTATTGCCTAGATGCGCACTCTAGGTCTGATTCTCAGGTGGGACAAGCAGTGCTAAGACATCTCTTTGCTACTGTTCCTTCACACATCCCTCCACCATCTCTGGGTACTGCTCGCTAGTCTATACACAGCATGTGAGTCTAACAGATTAACAAGCATCAGAAGACATGCATTACTCACCGTAATAGCATTTCTGATGATTGTATCTGCTTCGATTCACATGTGCCCACCCTTCCTCCACTCATAGAGTAGAATGAACATAGACATCTTACACCTCCTCTCTTCTGTACACACTTCCTCACGCTGACCATAAGGCTCCCTCACAGCAGAAAAAAACACAATCGGAGAGACCTTAACGTGTGAGGGATTATAAAGCAAGTACGATAAGTGTTATTTGTCTAGAGTCTACATTAGGGCATCTTTTTAAAATGTATTTTTATTGTGAAGTTGCCTTTTTCATGGCAAAGCCAACAGGAGTATGTTCTTAGTGTGGGTAATGGCATATATTGGCAGAGCAAACTTGGGTATACTTTCTTCTAGGATCATTACTGGATTTATGCACAAAGCAAACATTAGTTTAGCATTGGTGGAGTTATTGCTGGCGGGACTCCCTTTCTCCTGCGCACCTCCTCTTTTCCTGTTTCTGAATCAGACCGGCAGCCTAGATCCTGGTTTGTCGGGGAAACCAACTCCGGGGTTCCCAATTATTTGGAAGATTGGTGGGGATGACAAACTATGGATCAGTTGGGCGCTGGTAGGATATAATGGTCAAGTGGTCGCTGTTATGCGAATTGATCAAATACATGGTCCAGTCAAGTCTTTGAGGTCAGGTTCTCCATCCAGAGGTGAGGTCAGGTTCTCCATCCAGACACCAGAACCCTCAACCTTCACGCTTGGCTTCTGAAAGGGTGAGGTACAAGGATTGGGATCTCCCTGATGACATCATGGAGGTGTTGCTTTCGGCCAGAAGGCCAGCAACGAAGTCTTCATACTGCTGCCGTTGAAACAAATTTTGCAGCTGGTGGACGGAAGAGAATATCGACCCTTTTTCATGTGGTACACCAACTGTGTTATCGTTTCTACTCTACTTGGCAAACTCAGGCCTTCAAGTTGGCACTGTAAAAGGCTATCTCGCAGCGCTTTCTATCTTCAAGCGCACTGCGGAGGAACCATCGTATTTCAAACTTCCTCTAGTGGTACAATTTCTCAAAGGATTAACTAATGTTTATCCTCCAAAACCATTCCAGGTTCCCTTATGGGACTTAAATTTAGTCTTAAACTTCCTAATGGGCACTCCATTCGAACCACTTCACTCTTGTGCTTCACTCTTGTGTGCTGAGATTTCTCACGCTTAAAACTGTCCTATTGGTAGCACTGACATCTGCTAGGAGAGTGAGCGAGCTACAAGCTCTCTCCTGTAAACCCCCACATACAATCTTCCACAAGGACAAAGTTGTCCTACAGGTGAAGCCTAATTTCCTCCCAAAGGTGGTTTCTGAATTTCATATTACTCAGAAAATTACCTTACCTTCGTTCTACCCTCCTCCCCATCTGGGGAAAGAGGAGGAAAGGCTACATAGGCTGGACCCAAGGCGAGCTAACAGCTTTTACATCAACAGAATGGCTAGGATCAGGCAAGCAGACCAACTTTTTGTAGGATACTCAGGTCACAAGTTGGGACTACCCATAACAAAACAAACCATCTCCAGGTGGATTATTTTGGCCATTCTGGAATGTTACAAACTGGCAGGGAAAGAGCCACCCCAAAATCTCAGGGCTCATTCAACCAGGGGTATCGCAGCCTCTTCAGCTCTCCAAAGAGGGGTACCGGTCCGAGACATATGTGCGGCTGCCACATGGTCGTCCGCACATACATTCACAAAATTTTACAACCTGGATTCCTCCACTACTCAAGAGACCAGATTTGGCAAGGCCGTATTACATTCGGTCCATCCCTAAAGGGATACATAACATTCTCACTCCCACCTCCAATTACATGCCACTGCTATGGGAGTCTATCAAAGATAAGGAATACGTCGGAGGACACAATCCCTTGGAAGAACAAGTTACTTCTTACCTGGTAACGTTCTTTCGACGGGATGTTCCTCTGACGTATTCCTTATCGCCCCTCCCATCCATCCCCGCAGTGATACTTCCCTTGTGGTTGCAGCTTGCGCTCCTTCAAGGTCAATGACCAATTCAGGCATCACTTTTCTTATGCTACAAAACGGAACTGAGCAACGGACGTAGCGCGTGGCTATTTATGGGCATGATGACGTTGGCGCCGATACGGTGGCCGTCGAGGGACATCGGCTCGGCGGACGTCGACACGCAGTGCCCTCTACAGAAAATGTTTTCAAAGCCAGCAAGCTGGAAACGTATTATCAAAGATAAGGAATACGTCGGAGGAACATCCCGTCGAAAGAACGTTACCAGGTAAGAAGTAACTTGTTCATCTAGTCTAAAGAAAGCATTCTGCCACTGTTCACAACTAACCTGCCTTTCTTCCCTATTCTATGCTGATACCCCTCACTTAAGAATTCACATGCCTATATAAATCTGCCTGCAGCTAGTGCATCTATTACTGAATTTAAGTATTGTGTGGTACCACATAGATTGTCTATATTTGCCATTCTTTGAATAAGTATTTCCTAGTACAAAGAGTTATCATTTAAATGTTTATATATATGTATACCTGAATCTTATTTTATATAAAGAAGCTGTGTTATCACCTAACATAGTGTGTGGACATTCCTTTATGGGGGCTTTGGGGAAACATTGTACTGAAGAACCAACCTGCATTACCTCCTGAAAGCTTAAGCATGGCTGCTTGTCCATTGCTACCAAATGGAGAGCCCTGGCTGCGGTATTCTGTGCCTTTACCCTACCATATAGAGGGCAGAAGTACAGATAACCCCCTCCAGTCTATACAGGCATCATGAAAGTGCCTTGGTAAATGCTCCTTTGCACAGTGACTTGCATCTGTTGGATTTTCATAGGAGTAATCTTTCAAAACCGATGGCAAACTGTCTTGCTTTTTACATATTTTTTCACTTCGTGCCATTTTAACCCATTATTCACGAAATATTGTTTGTCGCTTTTGGATATTTGTGGCAAATATTCACACCACACCAATAAAATAATCACCAGCTACTATTGGTGGATGGTATTTTGGCTGCCAGAGCTCCTTGTTTTTAAGGCGATTTAATCTTTGATCAAAAAACATACTTTCATATTTCACCTAGTGCAGTGTGACCGTGTCTCATCACAGGCATCGCATATGTGTGCTGGCCAAGTTCGCACTGGAATGTGGAGTGGCCCCCCTCTTTGTCGAGGAGTTTGGGATGAGGGGACTCTGCATGGCTGGCAGTGGGAACCGCCAAATTCTGTGCTACGCCCATGCATCCCTAGTGTAAGATCCAGAAACTCCTGAGCATCGCCCAGGGCAGTATTGTACAAGTCACTCTCTGGGGTTTAAAGTGTCCCAGACCACTTCTTTATCTGTGCCCATGTCTAGGAATTGGTGTGCGGTTGAAGTAGATGACTGGGTTTAGCCAGGATCTATGGTCTTCCCATTGTGTCACTTGGCATGTTCGCTTTAAGGTGAGGTGGCAAACCCACTTTGCTACTTGGGCAAACACTATATCAGACCCCTCCTGCCCTTGTGGTTATGTAATGCTTTTTTGTTCATGGGTGCTCCTCTCCCTACTGGGTTCCGACACAATACCTGGTATATCACAGTCGTGCAAGACTTCTTTTTATGGGTTGGTGACCTCGAATTTCTACGCAAATGGCCTGTACACAAGGTTGCTTTGATGGTTGGGCTCTGCCGGTCACTGGGAGTGGGCTCTCGGCAGCCCTCTTGTAGCCTTACTCCTCAACTTGTTTCTCTTCAGCTCTGGCCTGACAGGTTTAGCCCACCTCCCTTCTTTTTCCCCTGGCTACTGTTTGGTCTTTTTGCTTAGGCACTTCAGATTCTGGTCTCCTGACTTTTCTTTTTGTGTCTTCTGTTTGGCCCTTTTGCTAGGCCAGCTCGGTTTCTGCTCTACAAACTCTCCTCCTTTCTGCTCTGCATGCTACCATTCTTGCTGGAACGCTGTCAAAACAACCACCTCGTCTGAAAGCTTGAGTCACACTGTTGTAGATTGAATAATTGGGCCAGTGAGCAATTGGTTCTTGGCTTCGGTGCCCTACCAGTTTTCTGCCTTGTGATTGGCCCTTGCTCAATAGTTCACCTACACAGTTGTTTTATGAGTAATCCCCAGGAGTTGTCATAAGGTTTTTGGTCTAGTCGGCCTTTTCCTCGGCCCTTGCATTCTGAGGTCATAAAAGCTGTGGCCACCGTGCTGGGATCAGGGAGCGCCTTTATGGTGGCCCACTGATGGGTTCTGGAGACCTCTACTGAAACAGTCTATCTGTTAGCAGGTTCCTAAAGACCCTGCGCTGATTGTGACTACTTACGCTGTGTGTCAACCAATGAGATCACACATGGGTAAGCCTGACATGTGTCTTTTTTGGACGGCCTGAAAACGAATGCTCCGCATTCTCTTTACCGCACGTACAGTTTTGGGCACATGCATGCTTTCACGAGGTACAGATAAAGCCTTTAATGAAATGATAGGTTCCCAAAAATGTATTGATTTGATATTTTCATTTTTTTAGGGTATGCAAGTGAATTACTTCATTCCACCGCAACCTGTAGAAAGTAAGCAAGAGGCGAGCACTAAAGTGATGGACTTTAAACCAAAGGAAAGAATACAATATCCCAGTGAGTTTTTTAAATTTTATTTCTCGTATCTTCTCCTTTACATAAACCAATACCTGCTGTGAAATTGTATGCGTTAGCGTAACAGTAGCTTCCAATTGGCTTTTCCGTGGGAGTTCATTTTTCTTTAGTTGAACAGTCAATGTACAGTGGTGTTTATGCTAAGGAAGGCATTGTTGAGTGGCCAACAGCATCTAGTTCTGACTGAGCAATTTAAAGATTTCAAATGATGGAAGCTGTTGGGCTGAGCAAGATGCAATTTGGAAATGGGGCCAACACAACATGAAAAACAAGCATTGGTAAATCCATTAAGTGTGGCCTTTTCACAATTAACATCTTATATTAAGTTGTTTATGAAGCCATTTTGGGCATAAGCTTTTGGAAGACTATCTGAAGAGAATACTGGAATGTGTTGGTAGTCTCAGAACAAACATCAAGGATTGAATGGCTTGCTTTCCTCTCGCAAGGCTGGTTAGATACACACATTGATGGGAAGAAAAGGTACCGGCACTCGTGAAAGTATAGCTCACCGCAAAGCTGCTTTATTTGTACTAGGACGTTATCAGAAATTCTGAGCTTTTGTACTTCTAAGGAGATATAATATACATTCTACAGATAAAGGCAGTGCATTATTACAGATGTACAGTAAATCTTTTCAGAACAGTCAGAAAAATGTGAATCCGCTTGGAATCTCAAATTATTGTTTACACTTTTGTGTGGGTGTCATGCACCTGTTATTGTTTTTACAGACAATTCTGATAATTCCAGGTCTAATGTGTTTGTTAAGGTCTCAATTATACCAGCAACTCAAAAATGTCCTGCATTGACGGGGGCAGATTGGACACTCCCAAATTGAAATGCATTCTGGAAATACATGTGTCGCGCTCAACTGCAAGCAACTATTAATGGCATGGACGTCTGCAATCTACAGGCCACACAGGTAGACGCATCAGCTGCGCAACCAAATTTTGGAAAATACATTGTAAAAAACAGATGTGCTTCTTCCTCCCCACGACGACTGAAAATCACACACAGTGAGCAAACCAAATTGAAATATGAAGGACACATTGGAGATCACCCACTCCTCACAATGTCCCTATGCCATACACAGCATTGGCCAAGATGTCTGTCACACCTGTACAGCGCTCCCATGCTGACAGTCACTTATGAGGTGAGGTAATGGCACCAGCTCACTTATGTGATCCCTCCTTAATAAATGTTTCTCAGTTCTGCAACCCACCATACAGATTTGTTTCTCTTAAATTTCATAGAATGTTGCCACTGCGTTCCAGTGCTGATTTCCAACAGCTCCAATACAGTCCTTCTTCAATGCTGTCAAACACTGCCATTGCCTATAATGGCTGCACTCCACCAGCCTTTTGCTTCCTATGACCAACCGGCAACTGCTGCATACTTCGGGACTCACCAGGATTAATGTCAAATTGCCAGATACATGATGACCACTTACTGCAGTGTGAGCAACTAACACAGAATCCATGTCAACGTCACTGGCCAAAACATCAGCCAATTCACCGACTCTGTAGGTATCGGGGGAAAGGAGGTGACTGTGATATTGATTAAGAACATTCCTGCAGTCATCATTGCACGCAAGTGTCACAGGTAGCCTTAGGAATACCCAGACTCCAGAGGATGGTTCAAGGGTTTTTATTTGGTAGAACTAAGATTATTCAGAAACTTGACGGTATGTGAATGAAATGTGGCAAACTAAGGGCCACCCCACTCTCATCGCCTTTTGGGTTTCCCACCTCCGTAAGACCACGCTTCCCTATTTACAAGGTTGGTAACTAGAGATTGGTACCATCTACTATCTGGAATTCTGACTAGAATTATGGCCTTAATGCTTTTGTCTTTTCTAGCTGACTCCCTCCATGGTCCTTTTAGAGGAAACCTATCCTGGATATGGTTTTTAATGAGATGTTGTGCCTTTTCAAGTGCCCACTTCCTCTCACTCTGTTTCTGCACAGTTGTGTTTTTGTCCTTTCCTTACTCTCTCCGTGTTCTTTGTTTACTCCACTCCCTCTCTGCCCTTCTCTCACTTATCCTCTCCTCTACTCACTCCTTGTATCCTTACGATGGTCACACAAACTCCTATCTACTCTTCTCCTCTCTCCACTGTACTGAACTGCCAGTCTCCTCACCCTTCTACTCTCCACTCGCCTCTTCTCTCCCCTCCACTCTCCAATCTTCTTTCCCCTCTCTATTGTCTACTCTCCCCTCTGCTAACGTCTAATCTCTTCTCCTCTCTCCTCTATTTTTTACTCTCCTCCCACTTTCAATTATCCTCATACACTCCCTCATGCACTCTCCTTACTTTCACTCACAGATGGGTGGTGATGGGAGGCAGTTCAGAGAAACTGTGTCCTGCATTGGATAAATAACTACTTATTTGGAAATATGAGGGCATGTATGTGTTGCAGGGAGATCTCCCTGGGTGGTGAAGTTGCTTGATTTGAGTTGGAATCCAGAGACATCTGAGCCTGCTTGGATATACACATGGGTACATGATTGTGTGTAAGCCATTTGGTAGTTTGAAGATCATGAAAAGATTATGGTATGCAAGAGAACTTGTATTTTCAAAGGATTGACTGGTATGAGCTAGTTGGTGGTGCTAGTGTACAAGCATGTGGCCGTCAGGGTACGAGGTTGAGAGTTTGATGTTATTCACAGGTTAGTCACATATATTGAATGAAGTAGCAAACCCGAAAATGATGTTGCGAGCATCGCATAACGTTCAGATATCAAATCAGTGGCACATCTCTGTGTCAAAGGTGAATGACCACTAAGGCACAGAGAGAGTGAGGGAGCGCCACACACCCCTAGCAGCATCCCATTTCTTCAAGGATTTACAAAAAAGATATCATGTTGTGCAAGTGAAAAACTGAAAGAGCATGTGGTTGCACAAATGGGTCCCCAGGATGGAATTTGAGACCCTCCTATCATCCCAGCGCTCCCATAATGGAAAAGTTGGGACTGGGATTCCACATTGGGGGACGTGAGATATGCTTTTGAGTGCATTATTGTAAAGTGGTTGGTGAGGATTCCTCTATCCCTTTCCAGACAATTGTAATTTTGTTATCAAGGGAACTTTAAGGGGACTTGCACAGTGTTTTTCCTGCTTGTGTTTCTCTTGATCTCTACTATGTATTTTTTTTAAATGTGTTGTGTTTTGGATTACAATTTAAAACCTTTCACAAATTCATCAATTTGACAATCAAAAACATTAAAAATGTGAAACAAATAAAACACATAATTATACTAATAAAAGCATTGTGTCCCATTTATACAATTTACACACAGAAAAGAAGAAAGAACAAATCTGAAACTGAGCTCTCACCTACTAATACATTCAGATGGACAAGCTCATAATAAATAACCTCAAATGCATCGTCAACCAAACATTTTAACCCCTGATCAGTCCTG
This sequence comes from Ambystoma mexicanum, assembly GCF_040938575.1. NCBI lineage: Eukaryota > Metazoa > Chordata > Amphibia > Caudata > Ambystomatidae > Ambystoma > Ambystoma mexicanum. The sequence continues at coordinate 1,128,385,212 of NC_090927.1, forward strand.
CAAAGGCAACACCAGATTAACTAATTTAGAGATGTTAACAGTTTGAGAATGTCCTTAAAAAATTCAATAAACAATCCCACAAGATGTTTGCTACTACTGCTGATGGCGAATGAACAAATCTTTCTAAGTGGAACAATCTTCTCTGTGCGAGAGCAGAACAATCCCTAATTAAATGGTAGAGTCTCTGGTTATTCTAATTTACGTAAGCGAAAAGTTCAGCTATTTTGGGAGAGTCCTATTTTCGGACCCACTATTTCCAAGGTTGTTAAACCATTACACAGGAAATCTAAAAAACAAAGTTCTGTAATCACTATAAGGGAATTTAATAACATATTTAATAGGCTATTTCGGTGCTGGGAAATAGTTGATATATTCTTTATATAATTTTAGATCGTTAAGACTCTCATTTGATTATCATCCAATTCCATTAGCTTTTTCTTAACTCACCTCCTGTCGTCAACAAATATTATTCCTGCCTTTTCCAAAAAGCTTTCGCAGGATTGCGTAAACTCCTTTTAGAGTAGGATCCGAATTTGTGTGTGCAACTCCTGCCAGACTATCAAATAGAGAATTTCCACTGACTTCTTTAATCTTAAAGTATAGTCCCAATGTGGCCCATCTATATAAAAACCCAGGGAATTTAAATCCAGCTCTAAACGAATAATCCTGATGGGTACAGAGTTAGGGAGGCCCAAAACTGACCTCCAAATACTTCCTTCACAAGTATTTAACCATCTATGAATCTTAATTGATAGCACTTCCATACCATAGAGAAGAGCCGGCATCGCCTTTGCTTTGTCAAATTCTAAAAAGGGCTTTACGGAGAACTAACAATATTTCTTCAAGATGACTTTCATCTGATTTATAAAACCAGGCTTCCTACTTTTAGTGATTTTTATTTGCATTTTTTATTTGCAAAGATAAAACCCAAATACACCAAATTGTCAACATCCTCAATAATGTCTCCATTAATATTCCATTTAAAGTTTTTATACTTTTGTCATGTTAAAAATAAAAATGCAAGACTTTGTCGGATTTATTTTTAAAAGATTAGCACGCACGTAATTACCCACCAGATCAAAATTATGCTGTAGTCCTACAGGCGTGACGTCCAACAAAATAAGATAATTGGCATACGCCAACCACCCAACCTCATGAGAGACCAACTTGGGAGGGAATACTGTCACATTGTTATGGTTAAACTGGAGGACAGAAATATACAAAGGTGTAGGGGCAAGAACACACTCTTGCCTCAGACCTATGACCACTGATACATCTCTTGAACAGCGACCCTCCGAATTCAACTAAATGTTTAGATTGTTCTCTGTGTAGAACAATACCAATATCTTTAGAAGACCCTTAGGTACATCTTTTTTGGCTACTTTAAGCCACAACAGGGTCCTAGCCACCTTACCAAATTCTGCCGACAAATCTAAGCTAGTTGAATTTTGCGGCGGGCTCCCTTTCCTCCATGACTTAGAGTTACAAAGCGTGAAGGCCAACCCGTTTAGATTGGTTCCCATTCCTTTCCTGAACCCCATTTGATAGATACTCAGAATCGTTGTAGATTTTATCCAATTCACTAGATCCTTGAGCACAAAACTGGCTAATAACTTTCTTGAGGTATTGATTAAGGAAATTAGTCTATATCTATTTGGATTCGTACGTAGACCTCTGCATGACCACTTCGACCTCTGTTGAAACAATTTGACAATCCACAATCTTCACAACGCCAATGCTCTTTGGTGCTTGTAGTTTTACTTTTGTCCTCTTGACAGTTTTCAAAGTCCATATACATTTCACTCAATCAACTCTCGTTTCGGATTGCGATTACTTTCTTCCCTTTTGTTTCCTGCTTTCCATTACTCAGAACATTTCACAGAGACTTTCGAATGTGCGATTCTGCTTCACAGGACCACTCCGTTGCTTTGTACATTTTTCTTGGCATTCAATCATTGTTCTATTCATTACGCATTTTATCGGCACACGCGCACCCTTCAACTCGTGTTACATGCCTCCCTTTTACTCTTAACACAAACCAGGCTTTTGTTGCCTTCGATAACTTACCAGTCGAGTTAATTGCCTTCTATTTTCAATGCTTTTCACATAGCAGTCAAGGCTGTTACCAAAACCTCCTCTGCTCCTCCTCAAATCAGTCGTTCACCCGCAAGGGCAGCGGTCTGCCTGGAAGAACTTTGAAGGTTTCTCTTTTCCGCTCACTCGTTTTCGTCATGGAATGCTTACTGCTTCCCGTAAGGGTGGAATTCTCGCCTGGCTCTCCGCAGCAGCTGATCAGCCCCTTGGCCTTCCAACTTCCACAGCCTGGTTCATATCAGTCACGAAAGAGCTGTTCCTTCTCGTGCCCACCCTCGCTCGGTGTGTGCCTGTACGCGCCACCTTTTATCCTGACAGGGAGCATTAACAAATGGCAGGTGTATGTAATTTGGATTACGTGCCTGACTGACTGATCTTACTAGAGGAATAGAGCCATTCCAATTCAGTAGATGTAATCTTCCCAGGCTCATTCCTAATCTTCCTCAGCTCAGTAGTATTGTCAATGTGAAGTGGGGAGGAATTATGGGAGTTGTAGTTTCCCATAAAATAAGTGGGGATAAGGGTTTGATGGGTTAGGGAAAAGTGGGGATACTATGTCTCACCATGAGGTGCTTCACCCCTATTCCAGAGGACCCCTTTCCCAGGTGATCCTCCCTCGCTTGTCCACCCCCAGGGTCGGGATCCAAAAGTGATGGCTGCCCCTGGGCACCCGAGTACGGGATCCCTGGGACTAAACTGTAAAACAGCCTCTGGTTTTTCACACGGATCATAAAGGCAAAACGGACACAACCCGACAGGTATACCTCCTTTGGCTCTTTAAGGTAGCTTGCACAGAAATCAGCCTATGCTCTTCGAAGGGATTTGAGCTAACACAGAAGCAATCCAAACAACAATAGTACTGTGGTGCCATAATAAAAGTATGTCCAACCAAGGTTCTATAAAAATAGGAGACTTAACGCACAAATAAAAAACACTATAACACACACAAACCTCTGTAACAAAAGGTGTGGACTATGCAGATTTCTAATAAATAAGTGTACTCTGGGACTGAAAGCAGGGGTGTACAGGTAATTTGTTTTATTATATATTATTTTATTGCTTATAGTGTGAACCCAGGTCAAGATCAGTGGAGCACATTACTACAGGATTGAGGCAGAATTTGGAGTGTCATTTTATACAATACAAAAATAAGGCGATTACCTGTTAATCTCTCTGGTTCGTCAGGTAAGTATCAAACGAGAATATAAAGGGTTTTGAACCAGAGTAGACAGGATGACAAGGAAATCTTGTTGATTTTTCTCAAATTAATTTTATTTGATCTAATACAAAAGAACCTATATGTGTCTAAAATAATTGTCATCATTCATTTGCACAATTTTCACTGATCATAAACATTCTTTTTCAACTTAAGACCCAAACTACAACTCATACATACATATCTCTCTGTCATTCATTCATTCATCCATCCATAGTGTCAAAAGGCTCTTTTTCAAATATTGCTTGATGTTATAACTTATATATAACTAATACAATAGGTTTTTGTAAATATTTCAAGTCCAACATTAATACAGGTGTTGTTGGCTGTTCGTTCTACTTTTGAACAGTTGGTAATCGTCGACATACGTTTCGGTCTTTTTAGGGTTTTAACAATCGCCCTTCGATTCTCGACCTTCTTCAGGACGTTTAAACAAAGAACCCGTTCTCTCTTTGCCTCATGTGGACTGAAATGAGTCACTTCACCTAAATAAAAACAGATAGATACTATTTTAGGAACAAATATCTTGTTATCCATATTTCTTCTTTTAACACTGATTGTGTGCAGCAACACTATAACTGGTTGCTTATACCTTCACTCACCTCCACATTGATTATAGGAGATGCTTGAAGGAAAAATCAGAATCAATCCGTCACTAGGACCGAATGGTGATATCTTCACCATGGGCCTATAAAACAATAGAATAAAGTACGTCAACATATAGGATCACCACTATGTTCACTTTTATCCTCATTTTACACTTCCATTTACATTAGTTCTCCACAATCATTCATACCTGAATCTGGATCCAGGTTGCGTGCGTGGATAACTTCTATTTCTTGTTTCTCCCAGGTTATAATGGGTATGTCTCCCTCTCCTATGTGCTACCTGGAAACATGAATTTGTGTCAATCGCCTATATTTCACCTTGACGTCATTACTAATATGCCATTATACATCTGGTTATCTCTTTGTATGGTGTGTCTGATGATAAAGTACTCTGTCAATAACCTGTACTTCGCATAAACAACATTGCAAATATTTTATAGTACATCTAATCCACTCATCGAGTTGCACTCTGCACCTCGCACCAACTGCTAAATCGTAGTTCTATGCCTCGTGTCTCATCAGTGGTCTTAATATCCCATCCTAAATGGCATGTGCCTGCAATCAAATGAAGGCATATTAGCCGGGTGCTCCCATTTTCGCTATGAGAATCTCATCTATGCTTTTCCCCCTTGAATCTTATATTCGGGTCTCATTCTGCATATTTTTTCAACTCGTGCAGTCATTACGCCGCGCGGTAGACATGCCTTGCTGTAGTATCACTAGGACTCCTATCTCTGTTTTTTATCACATTATGAGTAATTCTCTCCTAGTCTGCAGTTAATATCATCCCGCTGCGGTTGACATGTAGTCATGTTGTTATGCATGTCCACTTACCTCTCAGGCCCCTCTGTTATCAATGATTCTGACCCGCTCCTGCGTTTGTTCTAATGGCCGTTTACTACGTTCTCTTCCTCCGCTCTAGTAACCGACATCAAGGAGGGACTCATGAATATAAATCCCTGGTATAGAAACATGACTAATCCCTCTCTCCGATCCAATGGAGCATTGCTGGCCTTATTGTGTGTAAAACAAAGTGCCACCGGGTAGACCTATTGTGTCCGCAATAGATTCTCTCTTAGAACTCTTTCTGTATATGCGGAAGTGTTTCTTAAACCTTTTGTACTTCATCTTATGTACGGGACTCAATGGACATGATCCGAATTCTGCAAGAGTTGCAGATCACACAAGGAGATATATTGGTGACGATGGATGTCGAGTCCCTGTACACCTCCATACCTGAGATGGACTGTCTTGGGGTTTTGGGGGATGTTTTAGACAGACGCCCACCCCCTCATCAACCACCAACAGGCTTTGTGCTAGAATTTATACGTCTCACCATGACAGAAAATGTCTTCCTGTACAAGAACCAGTTATATGAACAAGAGAAGGGAGTTGAGCATGCGTGCAACTTTCGCCCCAGATATTGCAAATCTGTATATGGCGCGTTTTGAGGACAAATACTTATTAGGCATTGAACGTGCACTGACACATCATATACTCCGCCATCACCTGGTGGTATGGTCGAGATATATAGATGTTGTATTTTTGATATTGAGGGGAGGAGAGGCCCTTCTAAAATCATTCCATGAATGGCTGAACATGTGTGACGCTAACATCAGGTTCACCATGGAGCACAGTAGACAGCAAGTGAGCTTTCTGGACTTATTGATAGATAAATCTGAGGGCAGACTGATTACCACTCTCTATAGGAAGCCCACGGACAAAAAAATCACTGCTTCATTTCCAAAGTTTCCATCCGGCTGGATTGCGCCAGAATTTACCCAATGGGCAATTCTTGCGTATCAGACATAACTGCACAGAAAGATGGGAATTCCTGAAGCATGCAGACCAATTGAAAGGTAGAATACATGATAGAGGTTATCCTAAGAAATTAGTGAGAGACCAGATGAAAAGGGCTTTGAATACTGATAGGGAGATATGCCTTACAACACGAGAAAGAAGAGTAAATGACAGAATAGTCTGTGTCACCACTTTTAACCTGGTAAATTGTGACATTAAAACGATAATCAATAAAAACTGGAATCTAATCAAACAACCCGGGACCCTATCTAAAAAAACAATGTTTACCTTTAAGAAGAGCCACAATCTCAGGCAGAGACTGGTCCATACATACAGAGAAGGTACTAGGGATAACACAGTGTTGAATCAATGGGGTTTACCTCCGATCACCGGACACCACAAATGTGCGAACCTGTGTAGTGTGCCCTTTGACTGAAAAAATGCATGAGTTTAGATGGGGGAATAACGTATGAAAATTTAAACACCATACAAATCATCTATCCCAAAATGCAATATACATAATTAAATGGCCATGCTTATTGTTTTATGTGGGGAAAACAACTAGAGAAGTGCGCCAGCGCATAGCAGAACACAGTTCCTGTATAAGGAATAGTGTGGCCGACAAACCTCTGGTTGAACATTTTGCTAAATACAACCACAGAGATGTTGATCTAACTTGGTTTGTGCTACAACAAGTAGTAGCCAATAAAAGAGGGGGAGACATGGGCAGTATTTTACATCTTCTCCAGCATGGGGTCTGGCATGGATTCACATGCTCATGAATATTCCCCGTCGTCAGACTGGGAATCCTCGGTAAAGAAAAAACCAGTATCAGTTTCGATTCTGATCTGTCTTTCGTAGTAATAACCAATCACTGATCTCTGCGTCATACTGACCACAGCCAATGACTGCCCTCTATCTAAGCCCCGCCTCTGGCAGCCATCTTCAGATTTTTACCGCACGTTCATGTGTTGGGATCCTCGTGCTATTGCTCTCGAGCGTTAGTGCTATTTTTTCACGTTTTTTCTCAAAAACTTCGTTTTTTCGGTCAAAAGAGCCTCAAGCTCCACCGACTCTCCATCCGATCAACGGGGACCCGTGTCGGATTCGTCTGCGCCCCTCAAAGGTGAAGATTCGTCGAGCTACGCTTTTGGAGGACTCCAGAAGTTTCTCAGGCCCGGTCATGGCCCAGGAGAAGGGAAGCTCGACGCCCGGAAAGCTGTTCAGGGTCTGCCCTGGATGCCAGCTGCAGAACGTCTTCAAGGAGGACGAACACTCTTTTTGTCTTTACTGCCTACATGAGGACGAGACGCACGTGGAGAAGGACTGTGCGTTTTGCGGCAACATGTCGGAGCGGACCATGAAGGACCGCCATCAACGTCTCGCCAACTGGCTAGAAGGGAAGAGCCCGTCCGGCGAGAAGAAGAGGAAGAAATCCGAGCGGTCTTCTAAGACCTTTCAGGACGCCCCGGCGACGGGGGTCCAACATAAGGCCAAGCACTGCGAGTCCGCTGGCACCGGGAGCGCCGAACGGTCGGGCTCTACGGGCGCCAGGCAGGGCGCACCCTCCCCGGCACCATCAACCACGAGCCAACGCTCTGGGTCGGGTAAGAGGAAGGCCGAGCACCCGGCGAAGCTCCTGGAGAGGCCCCGGTCGAGCTCGAAGGCGGAGGGGAGCGAGGCAGTGTCCCCCCCCCCCCTCAAGGATAAGGCGGTGAGCGCACCTAAGGTGGTGAAGGCCTTAATCCATCCGGCCAAGCCCTCTATCGAAACTGTCGCGGCGGCCCTGGCTCAGCCTGTGGAGGCTAGACCAGTGGTGGCGACCTCGGGGCTCAGAGTTTCCCTGCCACCTCGGAGGGAGTCCTCTTTTGTGCCCATCGATAGGACCCCCGTGAAATCCCCCGAGGGGAAGAAAAAGGGGGGGGGGCAGGGCGTCGTCGTAGATTCGGCTTCAACCTCGGAGGAGGAACTGGTCGAGGTCTTAAGCCACGGCCTCGGCGTGGAAGAAGACCGGCCCGTCGGGATGGATCCCGACGCAGGTGATGACGACATCGTCGAGGGTACCGACGGGGCCCCTGATCGCCCGTCGGATTCCCCTCTGCCAGCGCCGCAAGACAACTCGGCGGCCATTTTGTTGGCTATGCAGTCCTTATGCTCAGATGTAAGGACGAGACTACCGTTGCCGACGGAGGAACCTCTCCCGTCGGGGGACCCAGAACCGGGACCTTCTGGTGTTCCCCCTACCAAGAAAAGAAGGATCCACCCTCCACCTCCTTTTCAGCCGTCGCGCCCCGTCCAGCCCTCCTCCCCGTCCACCCGAGGGGATGATACGGGGACTGACACGGCAGCGACGGGTACGGACGACGAGGTATACGACGAGGATGTACCGTCGTCGCCTCCCACCAGGGCTTCTCCGCCCGACGAGATTGGATCGTTCCACTCCATGATCGCCAGGGCATCCGAGCTTTTCCAACTCTGCCCTGAGGAGAAGAAGAAGGAAGGTTTCCTTTATCAGCGGCGCGAGGCCAAGAGGAAGACGGTCCTTGCAGTGCCTCTATTGGACGACATTTGGGATGAGGGCCTCACCCTCCTCAAGAACCCTTCCACGACGCCAGCTAGAAGAGACCGGTACGAGAAGAAGTACCGGGTCCCGGACACGGCCCCCCTGTGCCTCCGGGCACAGCCTACCCCGGACTCCGTCGTCTCCGCGGCGGCCAGGAAGAAAGCGGGGGGGGGTGCGGCCTCCACATCGACTTCCCCACCGGACGGCAAGGGAAAGAAATTGGACGCTATGGGACGCAGAGTCATCTCGTCTGCAGCGACGACGATTAAAGCGGCCAACGCCTTGGCTATCGTGGCCCGCTACGACAGGGAGCTCTGGTACAAACTGGCTCCCCTGCTGGACTTCCTGCCGGACGACAAGAGGGCAGAGGCCCTGGAGATCCTGCAGGAAGGTGAGGTGGCTTCGGACCACGCCATTACCGTTGCGACGGACATCGCCGATACTGGGTTCCGCCAGTTGGGCAACGGCGTTTGCCTTAGGCGGCGTGGATGGCTCAAGGCTACGGACTTCCGTCAAGACGTTCAGACCAGAGTCCTGGACATGCCCTTCGATGGGAACAACCTGTTTGAGAAAACAGTGGACGATTCCCTTCAGGCCATTAAAGCGGACACTGAGACGGCCCGGGCCCTTGGAGTTCTGCAACGACGACGGACGCCCTTTCGGAGCAGCGGAGGCAAGGGCGCCTCCAAAGGTTCCGGCGGCGGTTTCTCCACCTACCGTCAAGCGGCCCGCTCGTCGTCTCAGGAGGCCTACAGAGGACGAGGCAAGTTTGGCGGACCCCGCCGTCGTCGCCAAGGAGGTCAAGGCTGCAAGGCCTCGTCGAAGCAGGATTGAACCGGCCGTGGGGTCGGGCCCCCACCGAAGCACCCCGGTGGGAGGCCGGCTGGCGAGCTTCGTCAGCGTGTGGGAGTCCATCTCCACCGACCGTTGGGTGCTGGACGCCTTGGCCCGGGGCCACGCGCTCGAGTTTCAAAGAAGGTGCCCGCGCGTCCCCCCCGTGGCCAGGAAAGAACTTCACGTCCCTCAACTTCTCCTGGAGGTAAAGGCGATGCTCAGGAAGGGCGCCATCGAACTCGTCCCAAAGAGGCTTCGGGGCTCCGGAGTTTACTCGAGATACTTCCTCGTGAAGAAGAAGACGGGGGGATGGCGCCCCATCCTGGACCTGCGACGTCTGAACAAGTTCATCAAGGCGCAGAAGTTCGGGATGGTCACCCTCCAGCACGTCCTGGGTCAGCTGGAGGAAGGAGACTTCCTGTCGACGTTGGATTTGGAGGATGCCTACTTCCATATTCCCATCCTAAAGGGGCACCGAAAATTCCTCAGGTTTGTGGTCCAAGGGCGTCATTACCAGTTCAAAGCCCTCCCCTTCGGACTACGGTCGGCACCCAGGGTATTCACCAAGTGCCTCGCACCGGTGGCGGCGCAGCTGCGCCGCGAGGGGGTCCACGTCTACCCCTACCTGGACGACTGGCTCATCCGATCCAAGACGAGGGAGCTCGCCGTGGTTCACACGGCAAGGACCGTCCAACTTCTCACGGACCTGGGATTCTCCGTGAACTACGCCAAATCCCACCTGCGCAACACGCTCTGTTTCTGGGAGCGAGGCTCAACACAGTGTCCCTTCTGGCCTCCCCGTCGGAGGAGAGGACCAGGACCATCCTGGGCAAGGTGCAGCGGATGTTGGTGGCCGACGCGGCCAAGGTGAGGTCCATCAAGTCCCTCCTCGGAATGATGTCTTCCTGCATCTACCTCATTCCCATGTGCAGGCTCCGGATGCGCCCGTTGCAGGAGTTCCTGGACGCGCGCTGGATCCAAACGACGGGCAGCTTCGAGGAAAGGATCACACTCGACGAGAGTTTCCGACGAGCGATCCGGTGGTGGGGCACCCACGCGCATCTGACGGCGGGCATGGACTTCCAGACCCCAGCCCACCAGGAGACAGTGACCACGGATGCCTCCCTGGAAGGGTGGGGAGCGCACACCGAAAATCTGCACGCAAGAGGCCTTTGGCTCCCGACGGAGAAATCCCTACATATCAACGTCCTGAGCTCCGTGCAGTGTTTTGGGCCCTCAGGTCCTTCCTTCCGTCCCTCAAGGGCAAGGTGGTGAGGATCTTCACCGACAACACCACCACCATGTTTTACATCAGGAAACAGGGTGGAACCAGGTCCCCAGCACTGTCCAAGGAGGCGCAGGACCTGTGGCATTGGGCCGTCGCCCAAAGGATATTTCTGGTGCCGTTTCATCTGGCAGGGATAAGAAACACCATTGCCGACTCACTCAGCAGGGAGCTGCGCTCGTGCCACGAGTGGGAGCTACGGCAGGATCTAGTGGATCGCCTCTTCCGACGGTGGGGCACACCCCAGATCGACCTGTTCGCGACGGCGACGAACTCCAAGTGCCGGAGGTTCGCCAGCAGGTTTCCCCAGGCGAGGAGCATGGGCGATGCTTTCTCGTTCCCCTGGGAGGGCCTGTTCCTCTACGCGTTCCCTCCTTTGCCACTGCTAATCCGGCTCGTCAACCAGCTCAAGAGGTCACGGTGCAGGATGATCCTCGTCGCACCTGCGTGGCCGAGGCAGATATGGTTCCCGGACCTTCTGGACTTGTCAGCGTCCCCGCCAATCAAGCTGCCGGTGGACGCGGATCTACTCTCCAGGGAAGGAGGCGCCATCCTCCACCACGACCCGAAATCGCTGAACTTGCAGGGCTGGCTCCTGCAGCGCTAGAGTTTGGAGGATACGACATACCGGCCGACTGCAGAGAGGTTCTTGCAAAGGCCAGGGCGTCCTCGACTCTTAAATGCTACGGACACAAATGGAAGAGGTTCTCTGTCTGGTGCCACGCACAGAAGATTAACCCTCTACGGATTACGGCTCCCCAAGTACTGCCGTACCTGCTGACGCTGGCCAAAGCTGGACTGGCACACGCGTCCATCAAGATTCATCTTGCTGCGATCTCCCGATACACCAGAACCACGGGGCGGACGTCCTTGTGGTCTCATAGTCTGGTGAAAGAGTTCATGAAGGGACTGTTCAGATCGTTCCCGCCGGTGAAGGCTCCGGCCCCGGCGTGGGAGCTCAACGTGGTGCTGACCAAGCTCATGGGACCTCCGTTCGAGCCTCTGCACTTGGCTCCGTTGAAATTTCTGTCGTGGAAAACAGCGTTTCTTGTGGCCATCACCTCCGCGCGACGAGTGGGAGAGATCCAGGCCCTTTCCTGTAAGGCCCCGTACTTGACTTTTCACGACACGAGGGTAGTGCTCAGGACGCACCCCTCCTTCATGCCCAAGGTACCGTCGGACTTCCATCTCAACGAACCCTTGGTGTTGCCTGTGTTCTTCCCGTCGCCTTCGTCGCCGGCTGAGAGGACTTTGCACTCGCTGGATGTGGCTAGAGCGCTGAAGTTCTACGTGGACCGCACGAAGTGTTTTCGGAAGACGTCACAACTCTTTGTGAACTTTGGACCTGTCAATCAGGGGAAGGCTCTCTCGAAGGCTTCCATTTCCAGATGGCTCTCTGGCTGTATCATGTACTGTCACCGGTTGGCAAACCGACCGCTGCCTGGCCGTGCTATAGCCCATTTCGCCAGAGCGATCGCAGCTACCACGGCGTTCCTATCTGGTGTGCCCCTGCTGGACATATGCAGGGCTGCTACGTGGAGGTCGACGCACACCTTCACGAAATTCTACTGCGTCGACTGGGATTCCAGGGAGGAGTCCAGGGTCGGCCAAGCAGTGCTGCGCAACCTGTTCGCCTGAGGTGAGCCTGGTGAGGAGGTAAGATGCTTAATGTTGAGTTTGATGTAATGCTTAATGTTGAGCCTTTGCCACCTCCCGTGGTTGTGCATGTGTGTACTGCTATGTATTCTTTATTCATGAGCATGTGAATCCATGCCAGAACCCATGCTGGAGAAGGAACAAGTTACTTACCTGTAACTGTTGTTCTCCAGCATGGGTCTGGCATGGATTCACATGCGAACCCTCCCGCCTACCCCTCTGCGGCTCTTCACTTGGTCATACTGCCACTTCACGTGCTTCCAAATCTGAAGATGGCTGCCAGAGGCGGGGCTTAGGTAGAGGGCAGTCATTGGCTGTGGTCAGTATGACGCAGAGATCAGTGATTGGTTATTACTACGAAAGACAGATCAGAATCAAAACTGATACTTGTTTTTTCTTTACCGAGGATTCCCAGCCTGACGACGGGGAATATTCATGAGCATGTGAATCCATGCCAGACCCATGCTGGAGTACAACAGTTACAGGTAAGTAACTTGTTCCACATTGAGCAACGATGGATCTATAATCTGGACATGGTACGACAGGGTCTCAACGTATCCGTTGAGTGGAATGTCCTGGTGACTAGATAAGCTACAAAACCATTATATTAAAAAAGGGCAGTCACAAGGGGGCACAGGATTGATCCCATTCTCTCCAGACCTGCAATCTGGTGTTTATATGCAGTGTGATCATTAGAGATAACATAACGGCGCCGGAAGAAAATGTAGTACACATAAGAATACACATAGATAAATATATGTGGGAGAGAGGGAAAGGGGCTATCTGAGCTCTTGGACCGCTGCTCAATTAAGGATAAACAATGAAATAAATAAAAAACTGATGGGCACATTAAAACAGAGACTGGTTTCTCTGAACAACCAGCAATGTAAGCACTTGCACTAATCCAGAGAGCTCTTTACTATACGTGAGGAACAGATGGCAGTTGAGAAGTGGCAATTCCCTCCCCTTTTGTCCACTAAAAGCATATGGCACTCTGGGGTTCCGGATGCAGAAGTATCGAGCTGGATCAATAAGAGAGTTGTAGAATCATAAAATACAATAACAACATGAAGGAATTGAGTAATCATTACATACAATGGGCACTTAGTTTTACACACAATAAGGCCTGTGATTCTCCCTAGGATCAGAGAGAGGGATTAATCCTGTTTCTATGACCAGGGGTTTGTATTCGCGAGTCCCTCCTTGATGTTGGTTACTATAGCCGAGGAAGAGAAGGTAGTCAACGGCCATTAGAACAAACGCAGGAGCGGGTCAGAATCAGTGATAACAGAGGGACCTGAGGGGTAAGTGGACCTGCATAACAACATGACTACACGCCAGCCGCAGCGGGATGATATTAACTGCAGACTAGGAGAGAATTACTCATAATGTGATAAAATACAGAGATAGGAGTCCTAGTTATAATACAGCAAGGCACGCCTACCGCGCGGTGTAATGACTGCACGAGGACTGAACAAATATGCTGAGTGAGACACAAATATAAGATTCAAGGGGGAAAAGCATAGATGAGATTCTCATAGCAAAAATGGGAGCACCCGGCTAATATGCCTTCATTTCATTGCAGGCACACGCCATTTAGGTTGGGATATTAAGACCACTGATGAGGAATGAAACACGAGGCATAGGACTACGACTTGGCAGTTGGTGCGAGGTGCAGAGTGCAACTCGGTGAGTGGACTAGATGTACTATAACATATTTGCAATGATGTTTAGGTGAAGTACAGGTTATTGACAGAGTACTTTGTCATCAAACACACCATACAAAGAGCTAACCCGATGTAATATGGCATATTTGTATTGACGTCAAGGTGAAATATAGGTGATTGACACAGATTCATGTTTCCAGGTAGCACATAGGAGAGAGAATACCTGTTATAACCTGGGAGAAACAAAAAATATAAGTGATCGAAGGTCGCAACCTGGATCGAGATCCAGGTATGAATTATTGTGGAGAACCAATGAAAATGGAAGTGTAACATGAGGATAAAAGTGAACATAGTGGTGATCCTATATATTGACATAGTTTATTCTAGTGTTTTATAGGCCGAAGGTGAAGATATCACTGTTCGGTCCTAGTGACGGATTGATTCCAATTTTCCTTCAAGCATCTCCTATAATCAATGTGGAGGTGAGTGAAGGTATAAGCAACCAGTTATAGTGTTGCTGTACACAATCATAGTGTTAAAGAAGAAATATGGGTGACAAGATGCAGATATAGGTTCCTAAAATAGTATCTATATGTTTTTATTTAGGTGAAGTGACTCATTTCAGTCCTCATGAGGCAAAGATTGAACGAGTTCTTTGTTTAAACGTCCTGAAGAAGGTCAAGAATTGAAGGGCGGTTCTTAAAACCCTAAAAAGACTGAAACATATGTCGACGATTACCAACTGTTCAAAAGTAGAACTAACAGCCAACAACACCTGTATTCATGTTTGGATTTAAATATTTACAAAAACCTATTGTATTAGTGATATATAAGTTAGAACATCACGGAATATTTGAAAAAGAGCCTTTTGCCAATATGGGCACTATGGATGAATGAATGACTGAGAGAGATATGTTGTATGAGTTGTAGTTTGGGTCATAAGTTGAAAAATAATGTTTATGATCAGTGACAATTGTGCAAATGAATTATGACAATTATTTTAGACACATTGGTTCTTATGTATTAGATAAAATAAAATTCTTTTTTGAGAAAAATCAACAACATTTCCTTGTCATCCTGCCTACTCTGATTCAAAACCTTTTATATTCTCGTGTCATTTTATACAGTAACGCAGTACTGTTGGTGTAGGGAAGAGGGATTTTTGTTTGTTCAGCATGTGTATTGTTGAAAGAGCCATATTTTTAGTGTTTTGCAGAACTGGGGGATGGTAGTGGCATTTCGGGCCTATACAGGGATTGAGTTCCAGATGGTTGAGGCGTAGCAGGAGAAGGACTGCTTGCAAGCCTTCTCTTTGCGGGCTAGCTTTGACTCCAACATTCTGTTAGTTTTGTTACGTGAGGTGTGAGAGTCTCAAGAGGTGTAGAATTCAGCCGCCAAGTATGTTGGTGTTGCATTTGAGACTGTTTTGTAGGTGATATCATGCACTTTTGAATATAATCCTGGTGAGGAGGGCCATTGAAACATGCACAGTGTTGGACAGATGCCGTCGAATTTGTAGGCACCTGTAATGAGGTGGGCTGCAGCGTGGTGTGCTGCTTTTAGAGGGCCAGGTGTGAGGCTGGAAGCTCAGTAAGGAGGGCATTTCCTTCATCGATGTGTGAGATAACAAGGGCTTGGGCCACCATACATAATTTGTTCAGGGAATGAAGGGGTTGATTTTGCATAGTGGGTGGATATGAAGCCATGCGGGTTTGTGCCTTTTTGGAAGGAAAGGCTACTGTTGACGATTAAGCCAAGAGATTTGGCACCGGGAGACACGTTACACTGCAGCAATAACACATTCAGTGAACATCTAGAAGTTAGCGAGGCACTATGGCACTTTAAAGCAGGCCTGCTGACGGAACTGCTTAAAATAACTTAACTTTAGTTTTTGTTCTTGAGGCTCAATATTGTCGAGCGAGGCTTCTATGTGCCTTAAATGGATGTAGTCGGTGTGGAGATGTTTTGAGTCCTGATGGGATTGAATCGGATGGGTCAATTCAGCATTTAGACAGCAGATCGAAAGTGGAGTGTGTCAAAAGCAGCTCCTGGTACTTGAGCAGTTCGCAAATCATTTCTAAAAGGCTGAGCCGGCTCGAAAATAGATCCAAGCTGGAAAACAGGGACCAGAGCTGCTCCTTGACTTCCGGTTCCTCTCGTACTGTTACACCTGGGGTTCGGTCCGCTTTGCGTGTTATCCTCAGCTGAAGAATCGGCATCTCACCTTCCTGTTTATTGTTTTTTCCAGTCGTTTTTTCTCCTAAAAAGGATTTGTCTACGCATAGAGGGTAAGACATACGACACTAGTTATTTTTCTGTTGCCTACACTATTAATAAAGCAATCCGGTCACTAGTCCCAGTCTTAGCTAATTGCTCCCTATTCCTCTTCCTCCTTAGGTTTGGCCATTAGACCATCCACAAATAACTCGGGTACTTAGTAGGTCTGTTTTTCTTTTTTTTGTCAACTAATGTTAACGTATCTCCTTTTTCTTTGTAGCCTGATGTTGATGTAGCGATGTGGGTGTTCCCCGCTCTATTGGGTGATTTACCCTTCTGACGGACTGGTTTCTATGCACAGCAGGAAGGTCTATTGCCAAAAAGATTTTGCTCAGTTAGAGGAGGTCCGGTCTGGGTCATTCCCCAAAGGGAATTCTCCCAGTAGTGGCTGAAGTTTCGGAATCTTGAGCAGCTGACTCGCATAATTCTGAGCAACGCCCCGGCCTGCCTGCACGGTGGTGAGTAACACAGACCATCTCCAGGGGCAAAGTAAGTCCTGGATCTGCACTTGCCAGGCAGGAAGATTTTTAGAGAGCACTTTCAGGGTCTGTCGCCTCGAGTGGGCAGTTACTAGTGGCCTTAGCCTGCAGTTGGCCTTCTCTGGCCAGCAGGTGACCACAGATGTTTCTCTGGGATGGTGTGTATTTTTTTTGGAAGTCTTTGTCTTCACATCTATGAACAAGACTTTGGAGCAGAGTGTACCCCCAACATTGTACCAGGTGAAATCCATCATCTTCAGTAGTTCCAAGATGATTCAACAGAGGGGGTGGTCTAGAAACGTGTGTACAGGTGCGTTATAAATGCCCTATCATAACATAACCCCTTTTAATATGCAATCTTATACAGAGGATTGATTCCATTCTAGCCATCTGTAAGGATCCGATCCTGGCTGCTGTTTCAGATTTTTTCCTAGTTATGTTCTACCCAGAATGTTTTGTCTGCAGGAAGTGGGGAGGGGCCACAGGAAGCTCAAGACCCCTAGTAAATCCCAAGACGGTGCAACCACTATCTTGTTAGAAAGTCCTTGTGTGGACTATTCTACTCCACCCCCTTCTCTTTTCTGCCTGCATCAGATTCCTTGGTAATTTCCACTGTGGTGTGAGTTCTCCATTGTCTTGACAAGGCTTGCCTATGAAGCAGTGGTTACCAACTAACCACATGGGGAGATTTCCTGTCCTCTGGAGGAAGTGACAAGCCTTCCGGTAGAGATCAGTAGGGGTGCTTCGTGGGCTGGGCCCAAATGGTGATTTTGGGTGCAACCCAGTTCCAAGACCTGATGCACATAAGGCCCTGTAAGTGTGCCTTTCTTTTTGCATACAGTATTGTCTCAACATTTTGTAATTAGAAGTAAGGATTGGCAATAGATTTATTAGTATAGGTCCTTTTATTTTGACAGAGACTGGACTTAGTACTGTTATTATTATTTGATGGTCGTAGCTTGCTCCCATCTTTAGGTTTAGATAGGCGTTCAACCAACCCATTGAAGTTCAATAAACACCCTAGAACTGTAATCACTTGCATCTGGCTTCACTGTTTGATACCATGCCTTCCTTACATGTGCTGTCAGGAGTGGGATGCGACTCAATTGAGACAAATTGGGGGACTCTAAAATACCAGAAACTTGGTCACAGAGCCTCCTATCCCTCTACCACCACCACCAAAGAATCCATAGTCCATGCCAGTGCTCGTTCCGCAGGAACATGCGTCGGTCCCAGGAGTGAGTGAGGGGCAGGTGGTGAGACCCTGATCTCACGCCCTGTATCCCGGGAGCTGCTTGCCGGTGCTGCCCTGCCTGGGTGACTCTATGTGAATGAGAGGGACGCAGTGGCGTTAAGATGGCGGGAGCGGCGACTTGAAGGAGAAAGCAGAAAGTAAAGCGGTACATGGAAAGACAGAGAAAGCCAGGAAAAGCGAGTGTGCAAAGCGAAAGACAATAAAGTGAGGGTGCAAGCAACCTGAATCAGTAAAGGGAGTGCAAGCAATTCGACAGAGTGAAAAGTAGTGAAAGAAAGTACAGAGAGGGTGCAAGGGACCCGAAACAGGAAAGTAGGGTGCAAGTGACCCGGCAGATTGGAAAAGTTAAAGAAAAGTGAAAGAAAGTAAAGAAAGGGTGAAAGCGACGCGAAAGCTGGAAAGGAGGGTACTGAAGACCCACAGATTGACAAATGAAAGTGCAAGAGGCACCATACAAGGAAAGGAAGGTGCAATTGTGCACAAGCTAAGTATAGAGTGCCCAGGGCACGAACAAGTGAAGAAGAGTGTGCAAGAAGCACTGTGAAGAAGAGAGGAGGGTGCAGGTGTGCACCATAGAAGGAAAAAAGGTGTCAAAGAAATAGTCAGACCGGAAAGGGCATAGCAGGGAAAGGTGCCAGAAGAAAGAGACAGAGAAGTGTGTTTTAAAATGGTGCATCTTGACAAGGTGAACTTTTGTGTGCAACCAGAGGGGCCTAAGCTTGGGGAAGGGAATCCCGAGAGGCCCATGAGAGACATTGTTGAACATTGTTAAGAGAGGCCTAAACCTTGGGGAAGGGAACCCTAAGAGGCCTAATAAGAACTGTCTTTTTGTGTGGAACTGGAAGGATCAAAGCTTGGGGAAGGGAACCCCAAGAGACCCATAGACATTGTGAACTCTATTGACTTACTGCAAGAGCCCTACGTGGAAGGTTCCAAGGGCAAACCTTTTGACATGGGCTGGCAGAACCACACCTATTGGTATCTGAAACCAGCTGTGGTTAGCATTTCATTTTTAACCACCATTTGTTCTTTAAGAAGATCCCTGAACACATAAGAGTGAGGGCAAGCATAGGTTTAGACACAGATGGACTTACAGACATAGACAGCCCTTAGAAACATCAGTTGAGTGAACAATCCCTTTAGAGTTAGGGCCAATTAGGTATTACACCAACCACGGAACTTTATTAAATAAAGTTTAAAAAAAATATTTATTTATTTAATATACATATAGACAAGTCGGCTTTGTAGATACATTACAGACAACATATATGTAAACAAAAATTATGCAGGGTTTTGCCAAGATCAACACTAAAAATGTAATGTTTAAAATTCAATACATTCCCTATCGCTAAAAGTTATAACAAGGATATAAATAAAATGTTAATACTAGATTAAAAGCGGCATATTTTTGTTATCCGTTCAGTCTAAAACCCCCTTAGATAGGTTGTTTAAAATTTCACTACATTTCAAGTAGAGTTTTACAAAAAAAAATATAAAATTTATATAATTTCCTTCCATGAATCTGGACCATACAAAAGATCTGTCATCGCATCCAGTAGCATTATCTTATGCTTTCAAATGGTTAGATCTGTCCCTATTTAGACTTGCGCAATCTACCAATGTGTGTTCTAGTGTTTCTAAAGCATTATTGCCACATAGTCGGCACATGTGCTCAGATCTATCAATGTCAATGTTAATGTTAATGTTAAAGGATATTTGTACCGCGCACTATCACCACCGGAGTGGTCCCCTGGCGCTCTGGCGGCTCTGAAAAAAGGGAGGAGGGGGGTGAATTAGTGGGAATAAGCTGGAAAAGTGAAAGAGAGCAGGGATGTGCTGTTGGCAGCCTCAGCCCGGTGGGTCCGTTGGCTGGGCTTGTGGTGTTTTACAGTCGGTAGTTGTCGCGTGCTGTTGTGCAAGTCTATGTGTGGTTTGTTTTGTTGTTGCAGTGTAGTGAAGTTTGTACAGATTGCTGTGTTTTAGGCTTGTGGTTGTGTTTGGTTAGAGTTTGAGAGGTGTATGCAGAGGGGTAAAATTGTTAGTAGATTGGTTAGTTGGCATTGCTGTTCTTCTAATTATGTCTAGGTGAGATGCTTGCTATCATTCACTATGCCAGTGAGTGTGGTACTTGATAATTTTCAATATTCTGTCTAGATGTGAGGCAGGATAGTGATCACAATTCCATCCATGTGTGGCACTTGCTATCATTCACATTTTCATTTTAAGTGTGGCGCATGCTAACATTACTAATCCTGTTTAGATGCAACACAGGTCAAGGTTAAGAATTCCATCCAAGTGTGGCACATGCTAACATTCACATTTCTATCTGGATGCGACGCAGGCTAAGGTTAAGAATATCAATACCAATGTTTGCGCCTCTACACTCCAGTACTTCACTGATGTTGAATTTAATTAACAGTATGGTCTAATGACAGCACTGTTAGGGAAGGCCGAGATGTATTTAGTTTTAGAAGCTTGGCGCATTCTGTGTTGGACATGTGGGCCACTGTTTACATTTGTTGATAATCGCATCAGGTTATTCTCAGTACTAGAAGTGTTAAAGGAATAGTGCGCTCAAAAATGTTATTGTCCCGAGCGTTTGGGCATGTGGTTTAAAGTAATTTGTGATTGATCGTAAAAACATTTCCTAAGCACCTTACCATAGTTTTCCTCACTTTTACACATGTAAAATCAGGCATCGGGCACAGCCATCTTGTGCTAATCTTATCCGTTGACGCATCGCCCTAAATTGAACTGCCCTCGCGGCACTAAATCATATCCCCCGCCCCTGAAGCTGACATCACAAGACGCGTACGGCTCATTTCAAAATGCAAATGCACGTCTTGTGTCAATGTTCTCTGTGTGCCAGCTAATGATGTGTCTCCATGCAAATGGCAGGACGCCTCTTTCCTCAATAAGTATAAACAGACCGCTTCTCATCAGACAACATCAGAGTTGCTTTTTCAATCATTTCGCTGTCTTTTTTTGTATATCCATTTGACTCTTTTCTGCTCTGTTCAGCTATCTTCGTTGCTCGTAGCCTATGCGAACATATACTCGTACTAGCATTACTACCGATTTTAATTTATTTTGTCATATAATGGCAACAATACAGCCCTACCAGTACGAGCCAGAGTATTCCAGGGCGGAATTAGTTAAAAGAGAAAGATGCATAAACTATGGGGCATTGGATGACGGAAGGGAGGACGAATCAATGGGTCCTGATCCAGAGCCTAGTCGCATGGAAGACTTCTCCACCTGGTTTACCTGCAATTAATGCAAGGTCATGCGAACCGAGGAGGAGAACTGCTGCTGCAGAGAAAACTCTGGATGCTTGGCCTACATATCGGAACACGAGACACGCCCGCAATGCGTTACCGAGCTGCATGCCTTCAGGGCAGCCTCCCTCACAAGGTCCGTGTTGAGGATTATGATGGTGCTTATGCACGAACTTCGCAACAGTTCGCCCTCGCAATCCAAGTAACGAGTAAGTGTACTCTAGATGTGATGTAACTTAGGCCACTAACATTTCATGTTGGTCTTCTATATTGTCGTAACTTTGATCTATCACTGCCAAATGAATGTAGTCTGGCAATTCCATACATCTCTCGCGATTTGGAGAAATCATAGTGGTCATCTTTTGTCTCTTTCACGTACAACCAAGAAACAATATTTCTCTGTCCCCCAAACGTTATGGATTGCATGGTTGTTCACTTTGTGTCTACACTTTAAAGCCCAGGTTAATTGATCCATGAAGTAACACATTTGTACTGGCAACTATGCCATAGGATACAAGATTGCATTTTCAACTAAGGTTTGTACACTTATCATTTTCATTTAAATACAGGGTAGGTGCCTTTCCCCGGCTTACTACGTGTAAGAGAAAATAAAATAGCCAACACAACCCCTGTCGGGGAAGGAGGCACTGAGACCCGGCTGCAAGAGTTCAAAGGATGGTTTATTTCTCCAGCTAGGAAATAACCCAAAAACCCCTCCAACCACATTTACATCATCACTCATATATATACCAATTAGAGTAACTCTAACAAAAAATACTAAATGGACTCGATTGGCCAGGCGGTGTGGTGCTGTAGGTGTGGGTGGCATCTCTTTCTCCTGGTTGGCTGAGTGGCTGACGGGATGGTGGACGTCCGATATCTTGCGCTCCACGCAGGTCAGGGTCCGGTCACTCTGGTCACTACCTACGCTAATATGTTGCATTCGAAAAACACTAAATAACAAATTATCTAAACATTGTATACTTCTTTTCATATTTCTATACAAATCACACATAGTATTTATTGTCAGTACAATTGGGTCATTTGTGGCTTTAATTGGAGGCCTTGACCTTTATTGTGCATGTAAAAAGAGTCAAGCTGTGTTTCACATATCTCCTAAGGTTTAGACCTATTAGTATAAGTAAAAACATATATTGTGGCAAAGTGCTTAAGGTTAGTAGCGGGTGTGTTGGGTGGGTTTCGCAGCGCAGGCGAGGGTCTGGCACTTGAAAGAAATACCTTATAGGGAGCGCAGGGTCAGGATGGCAATACATTACTCTAAATGGGGGTGGGTGGCTTGTACGTTAATGGGGACGAACAAGCAAAAAGTGCTTAGCTCGTCCTGGTTCACATGCTGGTTCTCATGCTAACAGTGATCTCAGAGGAAGAAACTGTATCATATTGGTTGTTGCAACTTTCTCCAGCTTCAGCGTGAGAATGGGAGCGCAGAGCTTTCCTTCGCAGGGGGAGTGCAAGGGTGGGGGCCAGCCAGCTGCCTGCGCGCCTTGTGTGCGTGTGTCTCTGTCCTTGGCTATTACAGTGGAAGGGGAGCTGAGCCTTGCTGTACTATCGCAGTGAGGCCTGTTTACCCAAGATGGAGTCGAAAGGGGGCACAAAAGATGGATGCCCCGTGTCCTGCTCAGTAGTCCCATCTATGTAGCGGTCAACCATGGTTAACTTTACATAAGGGTAAGGGGCAACCCCACTACTGGAGGTACGTGGTCCAAATCTCGTACTAAGGAGTGTACGGCAAAGTTTGTATGTTTCTCTTCCACAGGTGGTACAGGCTGGTGGCCGATCGTTCGTTTACATGGCGGCTTCATGGGAGGCTTGGATACTGCGTTCGACAAGTAATACCCGCCTGTGTCGTTGGTGCTATTCGAGCCAAATTCACCAGTGACAGTTGTCACTACAGGGGATTTTCCCACACTGTGCTGCAACCCGAAGTATACAATTTGTAGTAAATTTGTTCCATCAACATCAGCAACAAAATTAAATAAAAATCCTCTTTTATGAATAGTTGTTTCAATTATTCATTGAATCAAGGACACGGTCACTTGTCCTGGCAGGATGGGAACGGCCAAGGTGCCAAACACCACGTATGCTTCAAAGGTATCTTCCGTGCAGGGGCCATTGTACACACAGCCTCCCCAGATCCCATATCTCCAGGCAGGCTCCCCTGAAGCAAGCAGCGCCCCTGCAATCCACATAAGTGTGTCTCCATTCAGCAGTGTTCCACCACTTTTCTGCATGCCTCGTGCCCCTCCATCCCCCCTCCAGTATCAATGGCAGTTCGCACCTGTGGCCGTGCCCTCCCAAGGGGGCTGGCAGGGTGGGAACGGCCAATTTGCCAAACACCATGTACACTTCAAAGGTATCTTCCGCGCAGGGGCCATTGTACACCCGGCCTAGCCAGACCCTGTGTCTCCAGGCAGGCTCCACTGAAGCAGGTCGCGCCCCTGCAATCCACATAAGTGTGTCTCCATTCAGCAGTGTTCCGGCCCTTTTCTGCATCATAGACACCCACTTTTCTAATTCTTTATAAACCCCTTTATAGTTATCCTGGGAACATCTGTGAGCACTGGAAGTCAACTTGTAATCGTGCTACCTGTTCTCCTGCTACTAACTATCCTGCTTGCTGAATCCAATTGTTTGTTAGTCAAGGTAAGGGCAGGCCACCTAATCATAGCTTTCTGATCTCAAAATGTCTTTCTATTTCGAACAAATGTACCTAGTAGTGTAATGTTCATTCATCTCAATGACTTTACTATTGTCTACTGTTTAAAGTGTTCTGATCTCGATATATAGCAAATTTCATCAGTGTCAATTGTGATAGAATTGCATCTTTCTCGAACCATGTCTATAATCATGTTTCCTTTTGATGCATGAAAGTACATTCAACGGACGAGTAACACGTACCGATGTACGTCGCATCAATCAATTCTGGTATGAAAGTTATCCCGGTGTATATTCGACTACGCTAAACAGGTTTTGCTTCTTTGACCAAAAGAAACATTGCATAGAAAACTTTGCTATAATCCCATCAATCTCATGCATTCAGTAGAATATTTTTGTAATTATGTGTACTTTTTTGATACAGATTTTTCAAGAATGCCTGCTTGTATGTTTTTCGGTTGCCGTTTTAGGAGCCATGTCAAAAGTATGGACACTATCATGCATAAATGCCTGATGAATATTGATTTAATATGAGAATGGTTTCAACATTGTGGATTTCCTGTGACTAGCTTGAAAGTAGAGTCGAGGCTGTCTTGGGAGACTCGAGGGCCCACGATTCCGCATCTGCACTTTACCCCGGATATGTACGACCAAGCGCAGTACACAAAAAAGCATTGACTCAGCATGTCTTGTAAATTGCTTCCAAATGCAATTACAAATTTATTCGTGGACACGCTGCCTCAGGTGTGTCCCAGATGATGAATTGCATATTTACCAGATTGTATTACTTTTTAATTACAACACATTTAACTACACATCTGTCCCTGGTTTATGGAGCATCATAGAAAGTAATTATGTTCATAGAAAACAATGCCATAGTGCCCTTCAAAAGAAGCATAATCTTTTCGTAATCGCGTACTTGCCATGTCCATTTTTTTAGCAGAGCATACTGACTGGAGCACAGACCCTCGCAAGTGACGACCCCACCGACATGTCCAGTATACCAATGGTGAGCCCTAGAGACTTGCAGAAGTTCATATTATCAAGAGTTGGATCTTCCCACATATCTAATGCAAATTAATTTTACCTTTTACCACTTCGTGACAATGCACTAAAAATGAAGGAGCAAGATTCTGCATCCATTTCTTTTCCGGAGTCAACAACACGTTCTAGCGCCTATCAGGTCATTTTATTTCACTTTTCAATTACGAGAATGTATTATGCTTGGTATTTCAAATAATATAAAACATGTATCCTGTTGGTGGTTTACACTGTGTCATTTAAGGGTTTCTCTTAATATGTACCATTGTTTGCATCCCATTGTCTCTGTTCCATTTCCCTGTTTTCATCCATACTAAAACAAGTACTGTGTTACAGGGGGGTGCTGGTACTTCGACTACAATGACATCATCCTTTGGAGCTGGTCCAGAGTATGCGGTATACATACTGACAGTTCCCTTGAATGAAAGAAAGTAAATCCTACATAGGATCGTATTAGACAGTGACATTCTTATAAACGTGCAGTCTTTCAAACATCTATCATTTCAGTTCTAACGTTACAATTTCTCCCTAATGCAGAATACATTGCAAAATATTTGAGGGCAACATTACAATCAGTATGTTTGGCATGGGGATCTCTGCTTGAGTACACTTGCCATCAATCAGGTGAAATTCGAAATGTATATTTCGACCTAATGACATACACTGTTTACGAGGGTATGTATGTAAGCGATGTGTGCGATAAAAGATTTTAATTTAAAAAATGTTTGATTTTTTATTTTAATCAGTTTTCTATTCAAGGAATGTAAACAAGGCCGGGAATTAGAAGAGGAGGCACATGGATCAGAGGTGATGGGCCAGCTTGCTGTTGCGGTCGTTCCAGAGAAGACCACGGTTTCACAGAAAATCAAGAAAACAAGGGTAAATAAAAATAAAAAAATCTGTTTTCTCTAAGCGTTTTGGGCTGGTATTTTCTCCATAACATGTTTTTTTATTTAAAGTGCTATCTACTGTATGTGTGATTTACATTGAACATGTTTTTACAACCCATCTCCTAGAGGCCCAGAAGGAAAAGAAGTATAAAGACACAGACAACAAATGAAACCACATATGCTGCTTGCCAAACAGATTTCACCATGGAGCAACTACTATTTGAGGCGTAGCGTGGTCCAGTCAATAGGCAGACTCGAGATGTTTATGTCCAATGGCGAGAAAATGAATTGAATGTGACCGGTAAAGGCAACAAAGTGTTGTTGGACCATTGCTACAAAGTGTGAACTCGACAAGATGAAGATGAAACTGAATATAATGAAGCTGCATTGGAATTCCTCGAAGAACACTTGGCACAATCTACACCCGCAAAAAAAGGTCCACCCAATAAACATTTGTTGTTGATGGTTTCTCCAATTCATGTGCAAATAACACAAGCTGAACTAACCAAAGACTGAAGCTTCAACGCAATTGACCGAGGAACTTGCAGGAGATCTCGACTACAGTTTGCCTAGTTTGAGCGAATTGTCCACCACAGTTGAGTCACAAACCACAATCATGCAGGGTGATTGGCCAATAAAGGAGCATAAATGCATTGTATTCAACAGCTGCCTGGTAGAGATTATACTGATGCTGAAATGTGTCCAGTAAGGGGGAAGATATGTGGAGAGCCATTGGTGATTGTGACTCGTGTATTACAAGGCACTAACCTGAAAATCCAAGCCACCTGTGCCCAGCTCCAGGATACATTTTCATGGTCCGCTCAACCGATGCTGGGCAAAGTGCCAGCTGGAAATCTACTGTGTTCAGCAGCTCTACTTTTCAGTGGCTCTACTTTTAGTAAGTAGTCCAGTTTCTGTCAATTTGTGGGACTTCAGTTCCTTGCTAAAATGCAGTACTATAAATATCAAAGAGAATGTTTATTCCCCGCTATTAGTCAAGCCTGGAAAATTGAACAAATGTCAATTGAAAGGACATTATCCGGCAAACGGTTCAGGCTAGCTGGCGATGGACAGTGTGACGGCCCCATATTTTCAGTAAAGTACTGCACATACCACTTTCAGGACATGGAAACTAAAAAAATTGTGAGTTTGGAGGTTGCGCAGGTGTCCAAATGTAAATCCTCAGTGGCCATGGAGAAACATGGTTTCATAAAATCCCTCGAACATATTCAAATAGACCTCATAGCCACTGGCACATGTTTCAATAGCCAAGGCCATGCGAGAGCAGTTTCCAAACATTCGCCATCAATTTGATGTATGGCACGTTGCCAATTCAATCAAAAAAAATCACAGCTGCAGGTAAAAAAAAGCATTCTGAAAATATTTTACAGTGGTCCCAGTCTTTCAGCAACCATCTTTGGTGGAGCTCTAAAACTTGTGATGGGTCTGTGGAAATTCTACTTGAAAAATGGCGCTCATTGATGCACCACTGTTCCAACGTTCACTCATGGCATGAAAACCAACATTTTCACCAATGTGCACATGGACCTTTTATCAGAAGAACAGGAACGCAAGAAGAAGTGGTTGGTTCCATCTTCACCTCCACACAAAGCTCTTGAGAAGATCATGTTTGATAAAACTCTTACAAGAGACCTGAAGGGACTCACAGAATTCTGTGACACCGGAGATTTTGAGGTGTTCCACAATATGTGCCTAAAGTACAGGCCCAAGAGGTTGCATTTCGGCATAGACGGTATGCAATAACACGCATGACTAGCGGTACTAGCTCATAACGAGAACATAGTGAGAGAACAATCGAGAACTGCTGGAAACTTTTGGGATGCTTCGTTACACAATGGCCTTTGCAAAAAGAAGCAAAAAATGGGTGGTCAAGCCAATATACCAGGAAATGGTCTCACTTTGACTGTGTTGGACATGCATACTCATGGAATCGATCATGATTTTGTTCCTAGGACACATGCATTGACACAAAACATTGCAAACGTGCCCTGTGCAACCAAAGCAAACCTCGTTGAAACTTCCCGGTATAAATGATTAGCAGCGGTGTGTATGTTCCACAATATTTGTACATTGTACATGACCAATGGAAATCTATGTAACTTGAATTTCGAAGCTATTAAACGTATTAAGAAGTATTACGCGTCCAAATTGTCTTTTCAAATGTATCCTCTTTGTCAATTTTTTTTGCAGAAGTGCCTGTTGGAGGATGACGCATAGTAACTGTGTTTTTCCCCTCTTCCCGCTTTATGCCAGCTCTTGTGGGTCATACACTGATCAGGGCACGGGAGGGTCAGATGGATATCAGCATGAAAGCAACTGCGGGTTCTGCAGTTGCCTTAACATGCACGTGTCCAAATAGAATAAATAAATGCGCGCCCCAATAAGGAATGAGACCTAAGCTAAATAACAAACTTGGCATGCAAGAACTAATGACTGTAAGCAAAACACCACATGAAAGGGGGCTGTTGGTTTGAAATAGGTGCATTCTGACCTATATTTTTATGGGGGAATGTGTTGGGGGTCGTTGCTTTCGGATGTCTTATCAGAAGGGCTGATCTTTGATTTACAGCCTTTGGAGTCTTACGATTTCAAACACAGTGGGGATAGGTGTTGGTGTTACCAAAATATATGACCACTCTAGATTAGGTATATGGTAGGTGGATTTGAGGTCGTGCGGGGGTAGGGTCTGTTAGGGAGAATTCTCTCTTTAGGCTGAATTTCCTAACCTAGTGAATCCCCCAGCAGCTTTGCTGGATTTCTGGAGTTTGTTTTTTTCTCCTGCCAAGAGTGAGACTCTTTTTCTCCCACTCTTGGACATGATTTATGGTGTTCCTTTGACTGTTAATGTGTTTTATGGGCTATGGGGTCCTTTACTCCATTGGGTCTCATGTGTTTTTACTATGTGTGTTACACAGCACCCTCCGTGCAGTAACACAGGGGTGTCATAGTGACACCCCACCATAGACTTCATACCTTGGGACTGACTACTGTCTCCCAGGGCATGTAAAGTCACCATTGGCTTTACTAGTCCCAAATTATTAACAGAAACCAGTACAAACCATCATATTGTGGACGTACTGGTTGGGGCAGTTCGATTGCCCCGGGGTCTGTTAGTCGAGGGGGCACGTCTCCGTCCCCCCCTGATCGAGTTTTGGCTGGTGGCAGTGGATACTACTTTTTATATTCGACCGCAAATATATCCCTATGGGATTTTCCCATTGTTCGAGACTACCAACTTTAATCATTTAATTCTCATAGCCTTCAACATACCGCCGGTTTATTTAATTAATATTAATTCACCGGTTGGTATTTTTTGCCAGGGCTCGATTCTAAAATGGCGTTTGTGTTCTCTTCTGTGACTCCAACCCAAGTCAAGCCCTTTGTTCCACTTTTTGGCGGGCTTCTCCACAGAAGCCTCCAAAAGTGGTGCCACTCTGTCTGGGTACCACAGGGGATGTGGGAGGGGGTTTAGGCACCCTGGACTGAGTTACCTTGGTAACTCAAGTCGCACTCTTGTGTGATTGGCCCAAGTGGTGAGCCGGCTGGCTCACCACTTAGCATGTTTGATTGACAGCTAGGCTGAGTGAATGGGGGTGTGCTGCATAAAAGCAGGGCTTTGGGGACTGGAACATCAGATGTCGCCACAGGACCTGAGAATCCGACGAGGGAGAAGCTGAGCCGACCTACCACGACGACACCACCAGTGGAGCCCTGCGGAACCGACTCACGACTTCCCGACGACAGAGAAGATCTCCCGGCTGGAGAGGCTTCTTCCCCTGACTGGTGGGGACAACCAGTTTACCTTCTCTTCGCAGCCCGGCTTGTGGTCGAATTGCCCGGGCCAAGCACCCCGGCAACCGGATAACCACTTACCACTGGACCGCGAACTAAAGGACCGCTCCTTTTACCTGAGAACTCCGCGGCTGGTTTCTTCCCTGGCAGTGCAACGGACTCCTGTCTTCCTCCCCTTCGAGATCCTCTCTTCCCCCGGACGAAGCACCGACTTGCATCCGCTGCCAGGAACAACTGCCCCCAGTGGAGCATTCTCACCACTTTAAGGTACCGTGTCCGCCAGGCCTCCCTTTCTAAAGATTGCTACAAGGTAATAATAACCCCTTAACCTTCTGGACTGGACTGGCCGCCTTCACCTTCTAACTGGTCCCTTTCTTTTGGTCCAACTCTTTTCGAACCTTTGCAAGACTCTGTGCACTGCAACCATGTGACCTTGGACACATTTTGTTAGATCCTCTTAAAGTGGATCCGGCCTACTGAACTCTAACTTCACGGTTTTACATTGCCTTCCTCTCTTGTTCTTTTCTTGTAAAAGTGTTGGGATCTGTTTCAATTGATTCTCTGCTTTTCTCTCCCTTTTAAAACAAATTATTAGAGTGCCATCTGCATTAAGCGCTCACGGCTGTCTGAAAAAAAGTGGGGCTTTACTTAAGACTTGTCTAATATTCTTTTATGGGAGTGTATATCTTTTAGTGACTATGTTTTTGAATTGCTTACTATTAGTGCCTGTGTGTTTTTATAGATGGTGGTTTTAAATAAATAATTATATCTCTTTTACACCAAGCCCTGGTCAGTGTTTACTTGTTCTACTGTGTTCTTTTGACCTATTGTGAATACTCTGTATACTGCCTAACTCTTCTTGAGGGAAGTCTGACTGCTCAGCCACAGCTACCAAGTGAATCTGTGTGGTACAGGCTGCTACCAAGTGGGTTTACTGCCAAACACCTGTAGACTTAAATCTTTTGCAGTGGTCCCAGAGGGAACTGCACAGGTTTCTGCCTAACAGGGTCTGATGACCAGATGCGTTCAAAGGGATTAGGGTTCATGGGTTTAGTGGACCGTGGCCTGGCAGGGAGGGGTTGGAGATGGCATGAGCCAGTCAGCAGAGATGGATGGGGCACTAAGGTTGGAGCAGGCCTTGGTCTCACATTCTTGGGTGAGCACATTTTGTCAGGGCTCGATACTCGCTACTTGCAAAAATGAATAGCTGCATTTCCATGAGAACAGGAGATGCACTGAGCTGACAGAGGACAGAGGTGGTGGGAGCTGGCTGTGTGCGCTGCTCAAAGAGGGAGAGTGAACAGTTTGCCAGAGGGGCAGAGGGCTTCGAAAAAGAAGGCGTTTGGAAGGACACAAAATGGAGTTCAAAGTATACACATTAGCATGAAGCATGGGTGATGCAAATAGGTACAGGAGAGGTGGAGATGTCTCCCACCTTAGCTTATACGTCAATTGCCCAGTACGAGAATGGTGCAGGGGCGCGGGATATACCGCCTCTACTCCAACATTTGTTAGTGCACGGGAAGGTCACTGGAGATGGAAGGGCACTTGGATTTATGACTTGTCATTGTCTCACTTTATCCCCTGAGCACATTCCTCTGCGAAAACAGGGTGCACACAGATGCGACAATAGTGAGGACACTAACGAACTGTTGTCATAAAATAACGAAATCATTATCAATATAGAAGAGTAAAAAAATATTCACAATAGCGCGGCGTTGGTGGATGCCAGCAAACAATTTGTTTGTTTTTCGAACATATTTCAAATGCCACTTCGGTTGGCCAGGCTAATCGCTCCCATGGGAGTGAAGGTCACTGCGTTTGATGTTGCTTGTGGGCTGTTCACAGAGACACATCCGGTACAGTATGTTTTTGATTTGTGGCTTTCCTTCACTTAAAGGAAAGTTAGCATACACACGCTCCTAAGAAGTTTCAATTATTGTTCGCCCTTGGAAGTAAGGGAGGATACGCTATGACGAATGATTGAATGACGGGAGGTGTGTATTACCCGCAAAAATGATGAGGTTCACCATTTCAAAACTGGACAAAGAACATGTAAATTTATTTTATGAAAACGTTGATCTGAGCGGAGACGCTGCGTTACGCCAAGAGAATGGAAATACCAAATATAATGTACGTTTTACTGTAGACTAGTTTATAGACGAACGAGTCAAGGTTTCATTTTCTGACCGGTATTACTGGTATTTCTGGCTAACATTGTAATGGGTTGTTGGTTGGGGCATATTGTGACGACACGCAAACCCAACCTGTATGTATTTGTCTTTTTCCCGGGCACATGGGCAGTCCAGCACCGAAATGCATAGAGTCCACCGCTGGGTTCCCCCAGGTTCCACCAACGCCAAGTTTGTTGCTAATATTCCGTTATAATGCTGTCTATGTGTTGTCCGAATTCTTCCGTCAGCTTCTGCATCCGCATCCCATTGCGAGCTAAACATACTCCACATCACTAACCTCTCAAGCACATGTAGACTCCAACTTTCCGTAATGTTTTCTCTGTTTCCATTGTTTCTGGTTTGTGTTCATTATTAGGTTTTACCCGGTGTAGAATTAAAGGGTAAATGGATGAACTAGAATAAAGAAAGGCTACTGAGATATATTTCTGGTATGTTTTCTACACAGCTACATCCTTCCTTTCTGCGGATGTAGTCGTTTCCAGATGCCAAGTGATGGGTTCTTCAGCAGGCAGTGGCAGATACACCTAAATGGCTGGCTTACAATTGCGCTGATGTGGGACGATCGCCCAGGACCGATATGCCCTTTCGCGGTACCAGCTACAAGGAGCAACCTGAAATCGCATATTCCCCAAGTTGAACTGCCCTTGCGGCACTAAATCATATCCCTGCCCCTGAAGTTGACATCACTATTCCTAGCGATATTCTCGACCTATTTTCATGACGTTAGTGTGCAGCGTAGCCAAACGCGCCCAGTCATCACCTACGTCTTGACGTTAGTTGATGCATAACCCGGAATATCAACACACACATCCTCTCACAGCACGTCCCAAATCAAAATAGAAAACACTATTTTTAAAGGAAACACCAATACTCTGCAATTTATAATGTGCTTTTATTTCACAGTAAACGCTCCGAGAACATCCGCCAATTTCCATATTCAACCAAATTGTTAATTTCGTTGTTATCAAATCTTTATCATGAGGCACACAGTGTTCCTTTCAGTAGAAGAAGCGCATTGGATGCACCTTGAATCACATCACACACAGTGGAAACAATGTGTATGATGGACTCATGATGGGCAGCATGGAGGCCTAGGGTTTTACGGTGTGAAGATCCCTTACTCCTGCAGGGAAACGGGACAAGGCTAAAGGGAGAAGTTGTGCAAGATTTTGATTATGCCATACTTGCTATGTATTGGTGATTGATATCCTTCCGATATGGAAGTGCAATGTTTTGATGGCTCATTATTCAAAGTAAAAAATAGTTATTTAAAATAATTAAAACAAATGCATACCTAGTGGTTGCCTGTCCTCTAAGGGGGTGTGGGGTTATCCCAGTAGTATCTTTTTGCCCTGTTCCCTAGCGGTGTTAAGCTTAGCAGGCTCTCCTCCCTAGTAACAAAGGGAGTGGCTCCCCCTTGGGGAGAGAGGACGACTTTCCTGGATTCGTCAGTGAGTTAGGACAATTTTCAGTTAAGAAGACACTTATTGCATTTTTATGAATTCTAAGAGATTTCTCAAAATGTTAACACGTTTGTTCAAACACTTTTGCTGGGTTGTTGTTGTTAGTGCCTACTAAATGGTCCATTCCTCCTAGGCCTTTTTCCTTAAATCATTTTTTATTTTGGGGATGTTGTCCCCTCTAATTATGTTTATTCTTTTCGCTTGAATGCCCTTGAGCGAAACTACTCCGCTTATGTGTAGAGATTTCATATATATGTTTTGTCAGTAGAATGTGTTTTTCTGACTATCGCAACCCAACGTGTGGTGCTATTGCTTTAGAGAGATTTTTTTAAATGTTATGTCCTGGTGTATTGCGGCTACATCTTCTTGCCTGACCTTAGCCTTGTTTTTATTGCAGGCTTGCGGGTGATGCTACTCTCAGCAATCAAGGAGCTGAATATGAAGAAGGGTGCTTCTACCATTGCCATCTTTAAGCATATCAGTGCTGTGTACAGTTATGATGTGCAAAGGAACAGGCGTCTTCTCAAAAAGACTTTGGAGAAATTAATCGGAGAACATGTGGTAGAACAGGGGAAAGGACATGGCTTTAACGGATCTTTCAAACTGGGCAAAAACTACAAGGAACAGATGCACATCAAACCAATTAAACAGGTAAAATTAGATTGAAAATGAATGTGAATTTTTCAGAGCTACGAGGACAGGCAGATAATAACTGCATGCATGGTGATGGACGGCTTTTAGAGAGATGAATGGGAGGTGTTGTAATGGATGAGAGCTAGATTTCTAATAAGATGGCCTATACTATTGTGTCAATAACTTTGAAATTAAAAATATGTTGATGTAAATGGTACTGTGACTTTGATATTTTTATACTTAGAGATGATTATAAGAAATGTTTGTCTCTTCTCATAACCATCCTGTATGAAAAACACATCTCTCCATTATGCAAACAAATATTTTGAGTATTTCTTTTGTTGCAAATACTGCCATGAAAAATGGCACGAAATCTTTGTTGCTATTATATATGATTTGTCAATAGTCGCTAATGTCAGTTGCAGGATGTTTCAGTAAGTTGCGACAACATCTATCATGAAATGCTGGTACGGCTCGATAATTCAGCAGGGGATCTGGAAAGACACATTTTACAATACTTTAACCATTTCTTGCAGGATTGGAGAATTAACTCGGTGTGCTTCTCATGTTGTGACACAGCTCCTGTCTATGTTGGGTAGCAGTCATCTTGTACACCAAGAACTGCCACAATTTTCTTTGAGAAAGAGGGACAATCTCGGAGCCTCGTCTCAACCCCTACAAGCTTGGAAGACTAAAACTCCTGTAAGCTACTGGGACGAGGACCCCCGGCCTGGTTCAAGGGACCACTTGAATAGTGACGCAGGAGGGCGTGTACCACCCAGAGCTATTGGATGATGGACCCGGGGATGGAATGTGGCGGATACACTGGTCCTTTTGCCTTGGTGGCCGACACTTAGCTAGGGGGCGGTCTATTGACATCTTTACAAATCCACTGCTGGCAAACCCCTTCCTGGGCGGTCCAACTGAGCCAACTCTTAATGGTCATGGTCCTGTTGCCACTTTTGCGAAACCTGAAGGTGTCTCACATGCTATTCCCTGGAGAGCTGTCCAGGGGGCCAGGACATGGCCATCACTATTGGATCCAGTTCCTGTGGGTGGACCAGTGGGTGAGGATCATCTGGGTGAGGGGTCTTCGGGGAGTGGAAGTGGGCCACTGAAGGTTGAGACGCGGTACCCCCTTGCTTGTAACACCTTTTCCCCATCCTACCCTGTAGGATAGTTATAAGCTCTAACCCCCCGAACCCCTTTCCGACACAAAACACTTTCTTAGACCATAACAGACAACGGACTAACACCAGAGCCGTTTACCTGACCTGTCCCAACACACGGGTCGGGCTGAGTCAGGCAATTGACAATAACCTCACACACATCTGACAGCCCTTTACCTTCCTGACAGGGATAAAAGGCTGAGCGCAAAAGCACACTTCGAGCAAGGCCGTACGAACACAAATACAGCTAAATCGGACCAGCAGTTCAAACGGAGGAGAAAGGCGGTGAGACCTAGAAGGATGATGAAGGGGGAACTGCCCTTGCCCTTTTCAACTCAGACCTGCATAGCCTCTGAGAGGGAAATCATAAGACCGGGAGTTACAGCTGGCATGTGGAGGAGCAGATGTCAATGGTGCACAGGGGCCTCCCGCATTGATAGCACAGGTGGGGAGTCATGCTGGCTACCGTGGTACTGTCTTTGATTCCAGAGGCAAGACAAGCCCAACGGGTTCAACACAGCCGGTGAGTCGGAGGAAGCTGATGGCAAAACCGACATGTGTTGAGCCCAAGGTTAAAAGTGGCAACATTAGATGAATAATCTGAAACAAAGAAGTTGTGTGTGTTTGAACTTTTGTGAAAGCTCAGAGAAGGGCCAACTTGCAGAGTGGTCGGGCACTGCGGGATTGCTCAGTCGAAGGACTCTCGCTGGCCCCTTGTGTGTTGAAAACGGCAAGTACCAGAAGGCCTTAGGAAAGGACGATATGAGATGTTAGAGTGGACCTACAAAGGTCACGTCAAATCCTTTGTACAATCGAAAGTCTCTGACCCATGGCCTGGGGAAAGCTAGGGGAAGGAAACCCCCCTTTTCTGATAAGATTGTGAACCCAGACAGAGGGATGCCGAAAGAAAGCTAGGCGAAGGGAGCCCATGCTTTGTGAGGAAAATAAGTAAATCATGAACTGTGTTAAAGAAGGCAGTAGTGAACCCGACAGAGGGAGGCCCACTTTGCAAGGAGGATCCGAGACCGGCGGAGGGTTATCCTAGGGACGAAGAGCAATTACCTGGGTGCAAGACCACCAAAGGAACTTTAGTTTGTTTGTTTTTAATCAGCAGGCCTTCTAAGGCAAGAGACTTTGAGGAAAGAGACTTAGCCCCTGAAGGTTCTGATATAGTTGAACTGGAGTTGTGAGCCTCATGCTGGAGAGACCCAGGACGGTGCTGTGCTCAGGAGTTCCGCCTTGTCCCGTGCTTGAAACGTGGGGAAGGGAGACCCAGCTATGCCATCCTGACTTATCATTTTGAGAACACTTCTTTCTTTTCTGGTGAACATTTCCCCACACTCTTTTTGTAACTTAGTGGCAAGGATTGGCAATAGTTTTTGTTAGTATAGATGCTACTAGGACTGCTTTATTATTTGATGGTCGTAGATTGCTCCCATCTTAGCTTTAGATTAGGTGTTTTTCTCACGTCTGCATGCAGTTTAATAAACACCCTTGAACTGTGATCACTTGTCTGTCTTGCCACCATAAGTTCCTTACACTGCTGAATCAACCCTCCCGCCCAGAGCAGGAAAACTATAGTTCCCTTCACCCGTTTGCAGTTTTGGGGCCCTGCAACTCCAGCCATGAAGCTATGCCTGGCCCTTTAAGGGAAAGGCATTTGAAAGTCCAATCAACAGTAGCACATGCAAGTAGGTAAAAGATGCATCCCTTTAGGACTCAGTTTGCAGCTGTGGACATCTCACAGAAGAATTTGTGTCCAGTTGTCCAGCTCCTGGTCCTTTCTGAAACAACGTCTGAGGTGACACTTCATTGTTCCCTGCCTCATGAAACCTGCATTAGGGATCCAATTTTTCCATTCCAGCAGGGAACAGAAATACCTTGTTCTTCAACCCGAGGTGCACACAGCAAAGGCATAATTGTAGCAACCCACCCATTTTGATCATGCCAAACATCCTCAAGGAGGGTTAAATGGAGTGAAAAACATTGCAAAACATCTGCTGGGCTTAATATATATATCTATATATATATAGATATATATATATATATATATATAAACATTTATCTTGACGGTTACAGCATGATAAAACTTGCAATATAAACAATAGCCCAGCTTTCAGTGCAAATACAAAGACATTGCATACAATTCACATTATTCCAACTCCTCTAATTCCGTGGTCTACTCAGCCGACTGGGGCATGCTTTGGCTATTCGCTAAGTAGTGGCGAAATGGGGCCCATATGTCTTTGGGTTTGCTGGAGGCCACCACCTTCACAATCGTTGACATATGATAGATCTTTAATCCACGTCTGGATCATAGGGTCTGTTTTCGCCTTCCAATTTCTTAGGATATTGCGCTTAGCGACTGCCCCCGCCACTGTGAACAGTCTGCAAACCTTGACGGGTACCTTTCCAATATCCCCATGTTAATATTTCAGTGGAGTTGGGGGGGGGGGGGGGGGAATGGAGATGGCCAGTATATAACTTAAAGTGCCAGCCATACCAACCCAAATCTGGTATATAGGTGGACAGTCCCAATACATGTGAATGAGTCGGCTTCAGGGGCCCCATATTTTGGACAGCAGGTACATTAAGGTAAATTTAGCCAATTTTTGGGGGATAAAGTGAAGATGATTTAGGATTTTAAATTGTATCAGTCTCAGGTTTAGGTTAAGGGAAACCGTACCCGTGTGCCTACAATATCGACACCATTGAGTATCGTCCAGCGTCACCCCCAAGTCCCGCTCCCATTTTGCTTTCATTACATTCTCAGTGGGGGAATGGGCCTGCGTTAACCTGTAGAACGTGGAGATGCCATCTTGTACACCTCCCCACCCCCACCAAGAATGGATGGGTCTCTGGCTCGGTAGGGACGGGGGGGGTCACCTGCCTCAACGCCGCTTTCATCCGATGGTATTGCAATGTGATGATGGGCCCATGGCCTATTTTATCCTGGACCTCCCCTGGTGTGGCAAGCTTCCCGTTAGGGAACATATCTCCCATAGTCAAATGCTTCTGTGGGTCCCATGCTCTTTGTATTGTTGTGTCGAATGTGGGGGCAATATCAGGCTAATTCCAACGGGGAGATGCCCCACCGTATGGCTCTGCTGCTATATCTATCTTCTTGAATAACCTGTACCATGCCTTCACCGTGCTGTTCATGGGGTCCACCTCATCAATCTTGCTAAATGCCCTAGCAAATATCACTGATCGTGTGTCTGTGGGCAGGCTGCATAATTCTCCACCTGTATGTGGGCATAGTTTTCGGTATTATTGAACCAATATCTAGCAAATTATGCCAGTGCTGCGTTATAATATACATCAAAATTAGGGGCAGCAAGGCCACCAATATCATACCTCGCACAATTTGGCCCAGCTCCTTCTAATAGCACCCACCCCCCAGACAAAGCTAGATGCCATCAAACACAGTCTAGTAAAGAACGAGTTCCCGGGCCAAATTGGAATGTTGCTGAAGAGATAGAGTAATTTAGGCACCACAACCATCTTCGGTAGGGCTATACAGCTGTAGACAGAGATCAGTCATTTGATCCAAATTTTAAATGTAGTTTCCAGTTGGGAGATGTATGGTTCATATTTGGCTTTGTACAGAGTGTGCCTGTCGGTGGCCACTATGACCCCCAAATAACGGACAGTACCGGTAGACCAGCGAAAGTCCTTCATGGCTGCAGTCTGCATAGTCCCGTGTTTCGGTGGAATAATTTCGGACTTGGCTGGATTAATTCTGTTTCCAGAGTATCTAGGGAATTCATTTATGTCTATCATAATGGGGGTGTCACAGTGCCTGCCCCCAGACATCAGGAGCAGACCAGTCGGCCCAGAGTACCGGCACCCATGGGGACCTTTAAGGCCCCAAAGGATTGCCTAAGGGCTCTCTGGACTCAGTCCTGGCGCCGTTGGCGCCAGGCTCATACTGCCTTTTCAGGCAAGACAAGTTATCAAGTAACAGAACCATGTACAACCCAGTCTGAGGTTGGTTGAAGGGACTGCTTTATCTGGGGACTATTTGATAAGGTGTGGTGCAGGGACAACTTCATCTGAGAACTACTTCTGGGAAGCTATTTAAACCACGCCTGAATAACAGAACACGTTTTGCGTTATTCTGCACTCCTGCAGCGTAACGCTCACCGTGTCTGCAGCTCCAGTCCTGTCTTCAGCCACGCCTGCCCTGGTCATCGCGATCCGCACCTGCAAAGGAAGGAGAGATCGCAGATTAGAACAAGAGCTTTACCTGATACTCCATCACCATCACTCGGGAGTCTCCGCATCTGCAGAAAAAGGAACATCAGTTAACCGTGCTACGTAAGAACCAGTTTAAAGACAACTAGCATAGCGCAGCGTGATACTCATCTAAGCGCTGTACATCCATGCGATCCAACGAGGCATTCTCACGCAATCGCCGTCCCGGTGCAGCCGCATCTGCAGATCAAGGAAAGAAAACAGGTGAGCTGCGCTTCGCTAAAGGACATTCAATCTCGCGCAGCATAATACTCATCAGAAGCAGTATTTGCTTGCGGTTCCATGAGTCACCATTACATGACCTTCGCTCCAGCGGCGCCGCACCTGCAGAAATAAAAGGAGACAGCAGGTTAATAGCACGAAAGAACAATATCACTTGTTGGACATTTTTGAATCGTGCAAGTATTGAAACTTACCTTGGCATTACCTCATCTCATCCGGAGTCGCCTTTCTTCGGGAGTACCTCAAAGGGGAATCTGCAAAGAAAAGTACAGGAGTGAACTTTAAGACAACCAGAACTCTAAAGCATTTCACGCTATATAGGATTGGCATAAAGACTTACCTCAGAGTCATTGTTGTCTGGAACCCTGCCATAAGGCTACAGGATCAGTGAAGTTAACTGGATTCCCTGAATATCGACGCACCTCTGCACACAATCGCAGGATGGAGAGCCCATCCTTCATAACATTAAGGTGAGACACAGTGAAGGGACATTGGGAGGTCGCGGAGGTGGAAGTTGGCCCTTCTCCTTACGGCTAGGTAATTTATCACTTTCACATTTTTGGCAAATCTTCCTTCGTGCCCAACAGACGAAACTAAAGGGGCAGGTGCAGTCACTCATCACTTCGCTACGAGTCACGCTGGTGGAGACCGCCGCAGTCCAGCTTCGTTCGGCGCCCCTGTGGAAACCAGGTGAGCGTAACATGGGGCCAGGTTAACCTCTGGGTCTCTGATGTATAGCAGAGTATCATCTGCATATAACAATATTAGTTGAGGCAGGCCTCTCACACGAACACCTCAGTTGGAGTGCTTGTAGCATATTAGTGCTGCCAGGCCTTCTGTAGTAAGGGCGAAAATAAGGAGAGACAATGGGCAGCCCGGTCTTGGGCCCCTGTGTAAGGTGAAACTGGATGAGAGTGTGTGGTTTGTCCTGACTCTGGCACATGGGTCTTTGTATAGGAGCTGAATGTAGCTAAGGGACTGGGGCCCAAACCCCAAGCGCCCTAGCACCGCAAACATATACTTCCAGGAAACAGAATCAAGATGCTTTTTCAGGGTCAAGGGGATACCGCAACCACTTTGGCCTTAGGGTCAAGTTGGGAGATTATGGCGAAGAGTCTACATAAGTCTAAAGAAGTAGATCTAGTTGGAATGAACCCCAACTGATTGGGGTGCACCAGCTGATTCATGTATGGTAGTAGCCTGTTGGCAATAGCCTTTGGGAACACTTTAGTGTCTGCATTGATCAATGATAGGGGGCGATGTGATGTAGTGTCATGCAGGGGTTTGCTAGGTTTTAGTAGGACTGAGATGACTGATTCACGTAGAGAACGGGGGAGTGTTCCAGAGGCCAAAGCGTCCCCCCCATACCGCCAGCAGTTTGGGGGCCAGTTCTGTTACATAGCACTTTCTATAGATAGATCGGGAGACCGTCGGGTCCGGGGGAACTTGCCAGCTGCGAGATCCTTTATCACTCTTTCTAACTCCTCGAGTGTTCGAGGGAGATCTAATGTCTCCCTGCTCTCTTGTGTTAGTTTGGGGAGCGGGATCGCATTAATGTACTGTGCCAAGTCTTGCGCAGTCACTCGATAAGTGTTTTTGTACAGGCAGGAGTAGAATTCAAGAAACGTATCATTGATCGCCTGGTCCTCCTTGTGTGTAACCGTTCTCCCCTGAAATGCTAGTAATGGATTTGACATTGTGTTCAGATTTTATCAATTTGGCAAGGGTCTTGCTAGCCTTGTCCCCCTCCCCATATCTCCTGGCACATGTAGGGTGTGTAATATACATTCTCCAGCATTGGATCTTTCATGGATTCACATGCTTAGAATATTCCCCGTCGTCAGACTGGGACCCCTCGGTACACATATATAGCCTTTTCCAATAGGAAAACTTCCGACACTTTTGTGTCCTATCCACGTCCTTTTAGGACCCGCCTACACATGCTCTGTAGGCCGTCCCAGTATAAGAGGCCCGCCCCCGCGGCTCCCCTTCAGATTTCAACCGTCTCCAAAGTAGTGGGATCTCCACGTGTTGTCTTACTATTTTGTACAAGGTTGCATTACTTTGGCGTAAGGAAAATGTCCTCCGTGTCA
This sequence comes from Ambystoma mexicanum, assembly GCF_040938575.1. Lineage (NCBI taxonomy): Eukaryota > Metazoa > Chordata > Amphibia > Caudata > Ambystomatidae > Ambystoma > Ambystoma mexicanum. The sequence goes on from NC_090927.1 coordinate 1,128,426,676, forward strand.
GGAAAGGCGCTATTCCGTCCATGCGCAACGTGCGGCTTGAAAAAAGTTTACGAGGGGGACGGACATATGGATTGTATATATTGCCTCCACCCTCATCATTCGGCGGATAACTGCGACATATGCAAAGGGTTTTCTCAAAAAACCCTCAAAGACCGGAGTCGACGACTGGTGGCATGGCTGAATGATGGAGCGGGGGCATACCCCCCTTCTGAGGTAGGCTCCACACAATCGGCGAAAACATCACGCCGCGCTACCTCGTCGGAACCACCGGCGAAGAAATCTCGACCGACGGAAAAAGAGTCGTCTGGAAGTCACTCAACTAGAGACTCCTCGTCAAAGAAATCATCTTCATCAAAAAAGCATGAAAAGGAAAGGAAATCCTCCTCGGGCGATCATCATAGATCGACCACGAGTCGAGTAAAAGCAAGCAAAGTGTGGAAAAGGCGGGACCGCCAAAACCACCTGCTAAGTCACCGTCGTCGACGGCGGTCCAGTCATCGGCCTCCACCCTGCCACTTACGCAGGTGGCATCCACCGTCCCACCGACGCCGTCGACGATGTCCTCGTCGACGGGGGTCCTACAGGAGGCCTGAAGTTTTTTGATCCGATCCCTCCGGATACTTTACTACAAGAACAGGCTGTGTTGCTGTCCTCGGAGGACGAGAACGAGAGAATAGCTGGCCCAGCAGACCTAGGGCTACGAGTGGCTGACAAGTCGTCGACAAGGGGATCCATTATACCGGTATCTGCCCCTCTTCTCAATCGTCAATCTGTTTTGTCGTTGGAAATTCTGTCCACGCTTCAGTCTTTGTTACAGTCGTTGGACCAGAGACTACCTCAGGCAAACCTGCCACAGTCACCCGTTGACGAGCCGGGCCCGTCCCGTCAGCCGACGCACCTACGCACGGCAATCTCAACACTGGCACAAGAGGAAGGTGAGCTGCCAGATTCGGAGTCTGACAGGGGAGCCATGTCGGATATCTCATCCCCTTCCAGAGATCCAACCTGGGAGTCAGAGGTGGAGTTGGAAACCCCTAGAAGCCCAGCTCACCCGTCCCCTCCGGACGACATTGCGTCATTCCATTCTATGATGGAAAAGGCATGCAAAGAATTTGGTTTGTCCCAGGAAGAACAGAAAAAGGACTGGTTTTTGTCCGACCACATGGGTAAGAGAAGAAGGTCTGTGTTCTCGATACCAATACTAGACCATGTGTGGAAGGAGGGGTTGCAGACAATGCGTCACCCGTTTTCAGAGCCGGCAGTGAAAGGACGCCTGGAAAAAAAGTTTAAGGCTCCAGAGTCTACCCCCAAGTGTTTATCCTCCCAACCAACGCCAGACTCGGCGGTGTCGGCGGCAGCTGCGAGGAATGCGAAGGCCCAGCACAAGTGTACGACTCTGCCTGAAAACGAAGCGAGACGCCAAGATGCCTTTGGCAAAAAAGTGCTATCCATGGGAGCGACCACAGTAAAGGCCGCAAACTCTCTGGCAATTGTTGCCAGATACGATAGGGAGATGTGGCACAGGCTAGCTCCGTTGCTTGATCATCTTCCGGAAGAACATTGGAAGGCAGCGATGGTTCTTGTCCGAGAAGGTGAGGAAGCCTCAAATCACGCAATAAACATCGCGGTGGACCTCGCTGAGTCAGGCTTCAAGCAAGTCAATAATGGGGTCGTATTACGTCGACAGTCATGGCTTAAGTGTACCTACTTCAGGCCAGAAGTACAATACAAAGTTTTAGATATGCCCTTTGAGGGAGACCGTCTTTTCGGTGAGAAGGTGGACAAAGCCCTAAAGGGAATGAAAGAGGACTCGGACACGGCACGTTCATTGGGTGCCCTCCAGAGTGGCAGAAGCTACAAGTCTTTTCGTTCCTTTAGAGGGGCTTCAGGTAATTCAAGATTCTCTGCGTCTGGAGACAGATCCTTTGGCAGATCGGCTTACCCCTTCCAGGGATACAGACGTGCCTCCCAAACGGCAAACCGTCGCCGGAACTTCCAGACTTCCAGGAAAAGACCATCATATCCGTCGTTGTCGAGAGACAAGCAAAATAAAGATCAGAAGTGACATACAACACACCGTTCGGGGGGGACGAGTTTCAGCGTATGTCGACGAATGGGAACGAATAACGACGGATCAATGGGTGCTGGATACTCTAAGAAACGGACACTCTCTGCAATTCAAACACAGCCCTCCGCAAATTCCACCTGCGTTCACCGCTCATTCCCATCTGAAGATACTGCAACAAGAGGTAACACGCAAAGGGTGTGATAGAATTAGTCCCAACATCACAGAGAGGTCAAGGAGTCTACTCAAGATATTTCGTCGTAAAAAAGCCGAACGGCAAATGGCGTCCCATTTTAGACTTACGCGATCTCAACAAGTATTTAAAGAGCCTAAAATTCAAGATGCTCACTCTGCAGGAAGTGATCCGCGCCGTTCAAGAGGGGGATTTTCTAGCGTCCCTGGATTTACAGGACGCGTATTTCCATATTCCAATGTGTCGGAAACACAGGAAATTCCTAAGATTTGTAATAGGGCGGACTCACTACCAATTCACTGTTCTTCCTTTTGGGCTCAAGACCTCCCCCAGAACGTTCACGAAATGCCTGGCTCCAGTAGCGGCCTGGCTAAGGAAGCAAGGCCACCACGTATACCCATACCTCGACGACTGGCTGGTAAGGGGATCCTCCCCAGCGTCGACCAACACAAGTTTACAAGCCACCATGCAGCTTCTACAACAGCTGGGATTCGCCATAAACTTCGAAAATTCCTCTCTACGGCTATCAAGAACGCTGGTATTCCTGGGGGCACAGTTCGAGACCCAGTTAGGGCTAGTGAAACCTTCTCTCGACAGAACCTCAAGACTCAATCAACAAGCGTGCCGACTACGGCGAAACACCAAGATCTCAGTGAGAAAATACGTTTCGGTCCTAGGGGCCATGGCATCCTGCATCCATCTGGTGGAAAACTGTCGCCTATTCATGAGGCCAGTCCAGGAATTCCTCGCGGACCGATGGACGCAGTCTCAAGGATCGTGGTCAGACAAGATAACCATCGACGACAAGCTGCTTCGGACCCTTCAGTGGTGGCAGAGTTTCCACAATCTGAACAACGGTGTACCCCTACAGGAGCCGGAGTTTCAGCGAACCATAGTCACGGATGCGTCCCTAACCGGATGGGGAGCTCAGATGGGTGCTCTCCAAACGCAAGGTCGATGGTCTCCAATGGAGTCACTCCTACACATAAACGTGTTAGAGCTCAGAGCAGTACGATGGGCCCTGAAGGCATTCCTACCACACATCAAGGGTTCGCGAGTACGAATACTGACCGACAATACAACGGCCATGTTTTATCTGAGGAAACTAGGAGGGACGCGATCAAGAACTCTTTCCATAGAAGCCCAGAAAACATGGCATTGGGCATTAAAGCACGAAATTTCCATCGTGGCTCATCACCTCCCAGGAGTGAGGAACTCCCAAGCAGACTCCCTCAGCAGAAGCATGGCCCAGATACACGAGTGGGAAATGGACACAGTTCACCTGAAATGGGGTCACCCCCCTCTGGACGCCTTCGCGACCAAAGACTACAAGAAATGCGAGCAATTCGTAAGCAGATGGCCTCAAGAGGGTTCCATGGGGGAGGCATTCTCCTTCCCATGAACGGACATGTTCCTCTATACTTTTCCCCTGTTCCCCCTCATACGGAGGACACTACAGTGGATACGCAGATACGATTGCCGGGTAATTCTAGTGACACCATACTGGCCAAGGCAACCGTGGTTCTCCGACCTGCTTCACCTGTCGCTGGAACATCCCATAGCGTTTCCGAAAGTCCCGAACCTACTATCCCGGGACAAAGGCACAGTGTGGCATCACGACCCGGACAGTCTCAACCTTACAGCCTGGCTCCTGACTTTTCGGAGTTCGGTGCTTTAGACGTTTCGGAGGATTGTCAAAAAATTCTGCAAGCGGCAAGAGCCCCTTCTCCAAACAAATCCTACTCCTATAAGTGGCGGAGGTTCTGTGAATGGTGTAGAGGACAACAGGGCCTACAGCCGTTGTTGGTGACGCCGGAACAAGTTCTCCTTACCTGCTCCTCTTGGCGGAGAGGGGATTATCCTTCACATTGATAAAAGTGCACCTTGCTGCCATCTCGAGGTGCGCAAGGAAGAGGCAGTCGTCTCCTCTATTTAGCGACAGACTTGTAAAACACTTCATGAGGGGTTTATTTCGAGCTTTTCCTCCGGGAAAACGTTTCCCCCGACTTGGAGTCTTAACACAGTATTGGCAGGCTTAATGAAACCGCCTTTTGAGCCTATGGCCACGTCCGACATAAAATTCATTTCGTGGAAGTTGGCATTCTTGATTGCTATCACATCAGCTAGAAGAATCTCGGAACTGCAAGCGCTGGTCGTAGACCCGCCATACCTAAGATTCTTTAAGGACAAAGTAGTCCTGGCAACTAATCCTATGTTTGTCCCAAAAGTTCCGACAGTGTATCACAAACACTCGTCCATTGTTCTCCCTACTTTCTTCGCCACACCATCATCGGCAGCAGAAAAAGCTCTTCATACCCTGGACGTTAAGAGGGCTCTGAAATTTTACCTACATCGTACACAGGAACTCGGGTCTACTCGACAACTGTTCGTCGCATATGGTCCGTCGACGAGAGGAAAAGCGATCTCTAAACAAGGATTGGCTCGATGGGTCTCATCGACGATTGCGTTTTGTCACTCTAAGGCCGGAAGGCCACTGCAGGGACATCCTAGAGCCCATTCTACAAGATCAATGTCCTCCTCAACAGCTTTATGGGCAGGAATTCCGTTGACGGACATATGCCAAGCTGCGGCATGGTCAGTGCCCCACACGTTTACCCGCCACTACTGCCTTGCCAGGCAGCATGCGGACGAGGTGCAGATGGGAAGAGCTGTCCTGCGCCATCTGTTTTAGTAAGGTAAGCTCCACGCTGTGGAGAATTTGTTGTCTACCTTTTAATGACGGTATATTGTATGTGGGTAAGGTTATATGAGTTAACTTATTCCTACTGTACATATGCATTGTGTAGTATGGTGAGGGTATATTACATTACATTCTCACCGCCGTCTCAAGTGAATGCAATCTATTCTAAGCATGTGAATCCATGAAAGATCCAATGCTGGAGAAGGGAATAGTTTCTTACCTGTAACTCCATTTCTCCAGCATTGGTATCTTTCATGGATTCACATGCGCCCACCAACCTCCCCGGAATGTAATGTATTTGATTGATAAGTTTAACCCTTCCTACTTTGGAGGGGCCGAAATCTGAAGGGGAGCCGCGGGGGCGGGCCTCTTATACTGGGACGGCCTACGGAGCATGCGTAGGCGGGTCCTAAAAGGACATAGATAGGACACAAAAGTGTCGGAAGTTTTCCTATTGGAAAAGGCTATATATGTGTACCGAGGGGTCCCAGTCTGACGACGGGGAATATTCTAAGCATGTGAATCCATGAAAGATACCAATGCTGGAGAAATGGAGTTACAGGTAAGAAACTATTCCCTTATTTCCCATCTGCCAGCTTTCTGAATTCATATAATTGCGCCTGTAAGGGTGCTAGGGTAGACTCCGGATCGCTGTAGATCCATTCTTATAACACATAGAGCTCCATGGGACATTGACAATAAGTGACCCTGTAACCAAACCTTAATTGATTCCCACACTATGGCCATGGAACCCACTGAGCCCTCATTACGAACAAAAGAATTCTGTGATGTCGATCCTTAGGTGCTCCAGTATTGCACCGTCTTGTAAAAGAGCCAACAGCATTCTCCAGAGCCTAGGACCATGATCGGGGCGAGCCACAACAATTTCCAACTGCAGCGGTGAATGATCCGATATCGTGCGTTGTAAAATGGTGCAGTCTTTTGTGTGGGGGGACATGTTTGGGCGAGCACAACCAGAAGTCTATGCGGGAACTGGAGTAGTCTATATTTGAATGTAGGATAAATTCCTCCCCTCAACGATACAGCTCACGCCACGCATCGACTAGGGGTAGGTACAACATCCCTTGTAGTATTGTGTGCGCTGCCCTAGTGAGTGGGGCTGAGCCCTTGTGGTCCTGTCCATTTGAATGTTAAGGATATTATTGAAATGGCCCCCCCATATAACTTTGGCGTCATCCAAAGGCATTATAAACTCTATGATGTCCAAGTACAATTCGGGGTCGTCCTCATTTGGCCCATATGTGTTGACCAATATAACTTTTGGACTCAGCAGGGACCCCCAGATGATCAGATACCTTTCCATAGTGTCAGCCTTGGATCTGATTAGTTGGAATCCTGCGTTTTGATAAATTAGAGTCAGAACACCCCTAGATTGTGAGGAATAATCAGTCCTCATCCGCAGCAGGCCCCATTCACGAGCAAATGTGTCAACAACTTTGCACAGGGTGTGTGTTTCCTTTAGCATCAGGACCTAGATTTTATGCCGCTTAGTACAGGCAAGTATTTTCTGGGCTTTACTCTGATTGCTTAGCCCCCTAATGTTTCACATGAGCAGTCTAATCGTAGAGCCCAATCCAGCCATTACCCCAATGTGTCAGTAATTGAAGTGCACATTCAAGTAAGATGCAGTGTATGAGTATGAACCTAGCGCAGCCGTCAATTTTTCTGTTTAACCCTTCCTTCAACTATCAACCTACCAATCCCACCCCCACCATCCCTCCAACTGGACAGTGTATACCATCTTACCAACTTGCTAATCTGTAACAGTGGGGGGTATTGTGTAACCCCAACCAATGGCATTTTGCCTTTAACAGAAGTGATCTGCACTATATGGCCACCGGACTTGACGGGTCTCCTAGTTGCATGCCCAAGTGGGCCAAACAACTATGAGCATTGCGAGCGTTGGATAAATAGAAGCATAAATAGTAGCAGCTGTCAGCCATTGCTTGCTTGTGTCGGAATGTTCTGTTCAATATAAGCCATAGCTTCCTCTGGGGTTTCAAAGAAGTGGGATCTGCCGGCATGTTGGCCTCTCAGCTTCACTGGGAACATCATGGCATAAGGGATCATCCTGTCTCTGAGAGCTTTCTTAACATGGTGATAAGTTTGCCTGGCCGCCTGCACACCATTGGAGAAATCAGGGTATATATGGACTCAAAGGATAGAGTACCCTTTTCATTTGATAGCCGAAGTATCCGGTCTCGGTCCCGTTAATTCAATAGACGGGCAATGATTGTGCGTGATGGGGCGCCAGGTTTAGGTGGCGGGGCCAGGGACCTATGCGCTCTTTCCACAAGAAACTGCAGTGAAAATTGTGCCTCCGGAAACATTGCGCGAAGTGCGTTTTCGAGGAACACCTCAATGGGCACATTTAGGGACCTCTCGGCCATGACCACCACCCTGATTTTATTCCGTCGGGACCTGGATTCCAAATCGTTGCATTTAACGCACACAGCCTTTAGGGTCTTATTGATGTCCTCTAGGTCTTTACCGTGTGCTGACGGTGTCCTCGAGTGCGCCCACCCTGGTTTCTGCCGCAGTGACCTTGGCGCTTTCCTTCTGCTGATCAGCCCTTATGAAGGCAATGTTGTTGCCTATATCATCTAGCTTGCCATTCACTGCTGCAAACCTGACTTGCGATGCTGTTATATAGGCATCCATGGTCTTATCGGAGTGCGTCTGAGCAGCTGCAGCGGTTTCCTGGGAGCCCGCCATGTCATCCTCTGGTCTTTGCACATTTGTGTACGCATCCATGTGGCCCTTTTTATGTCCCTTGGTGCATCCACAAGTCATCCCCTTCGCTTCAGGCAGTTTGCTGGTTATGAGTGACTGAGGCAGCGCGCACCTATGTGTAGCTGCGGCCCGACCTTAGGGGCAGGGAGTGCAAACCAGTTACTGAATGATGTTTACCTTTTCTCCAGTAATAGGGGCAGTGTTATGCAGGAGGGGGCACCCCCACGCCTAGACTGTAGGCACTGTACAGGGAAAGGAGTTGCCGGCATACACCTTATACAGGGCTCCGGTGTCAACGGCGGTTCAGGCTTCAGGTACCCATGTGGCGGCGTATGGAGAATCAGGCAGCAGCACATTGATGCTAGATGTGTATATACGGCAGGGGGCCCCGGTCACAACCCTGCTTGGCCCCAATCCCTGAAGCCGCCTCTCACCTTATATGCCTCGGTTGATCATATATCGGATGGTGCCCAGACTTCTTATCGCTCAGCCGCCCCGCCTCCTGGGAGCTGCCAGGGGATCTGATGCTCTCTCCGGTGGGGGTCGGCGCCCTCGCTGCATGCCGTCACAGGGTCTATGCTCCGCTCGGCCCGTGCAGGGTCAGCTGCTTCTTGTGAGCACGGCGTCACCCAATCTCCCTCTGGCACATAGCTGCAGCACACCTCCCAAAATTTCGACAGCAGGTGGGGAAGAGGTTCGCTGCCCGGCAGATGCGATCGCAGCCATCCTAGGTCCAGTCAATCCACAGGATGTACTGTACTTAGGTGGCCATTTTCGTCGGCGCACCACAGCTGGGCCTCATATATTTTTGGGCAGTTCCCCTAAGCTTCAAACCTACCAAGATGTGAACAGCAGCATACGCCAATCCCAGCCTCCATGACTCAATTGCCCCATCCGAGTTCAAATGCTCAGTGAAAGGCCAACATAGAGGGACCAAAGGACAGACTTTAAAAAACACCAGCACCAGGTACTGGGTATGGGCAGTAGGAGCAGAATTCTTACATTTAGAGACTGAAGAGCAGTGGAAGAAGACGAGCATGGGGAAATTGAGGAGGCTGGCGAGGTAGTGGCATTGGAGAGTAAGAGACCAGGAGGAGGTGGTAGCATCAGGAGAGGAGTGTGAACATAAGGTGGTGATGGAACTGAGAAGAACATAACATCAGGAGGTAAAAGGTGACAAAAGGAGATGGTATTAGTGAAGGAGGTAGTAGTATCTGAAGCCGGATGTTGGCAGGAGGAGGTGATAAGGTAGAAGGCGGAGATGGCAACAACAGCAGAGACGACTACATCAGAGATGGTTGTAAGGTCAGTGGGAGAACGGGTGCAATAAGAGAAGGAAAACCATTAGGATGAGGGACCCCCGAAAGCATACATCTAGACTAAAGAAGAGGATCTGGAAGCCCCAAAAATCGGCCACACCAGAAGGGAGGTGAGGCAACCTCCCATGAACTTTAAAAGACTTGAACACTGGCTCCACAGAGAGAGACATTCCTTTGAGAGGAGACCACCCTTATTATTGTTTTTTCTTTTGGGGAGATCCAAATTTAATTTCAGCTGGCTCCTAATAATATACAATCTCTAAATAAAAATAGTACATCTACACTATGGGCCTCATTACAAGTACACCGGTCCGGAGTTAACGCCGGCGGTAAAACCATACCGGCACCGTTTCCACGTCCGCCCAATCATGACCCGCGGCCCCGGAAGTAGCACCTCCTCAAACCGCCACCACGGACTTAAGGGTCCCGTAAAGTCCACCTGCACGGAAACCCCTCTGTTACCGGCAACACGAAACACCGCAAGCATCACAACTAGCGCGGACATGGAAACACCGCCAGAAAAATGGCCTTAAAACCGTGATCACGGTGGCGGAACCGCCGCCACCGCGAACATGACGTTAAACCGTGCCTGCTGAACAGAATCGGGGCACAGGTGCACCAAATCAGCCCAGCTGGACCCAGCAGCACACTGGGAGCCCACAAAAGGGCCATACCCAGCCCAACACAACACAGAACCATGCAGGCAGCAGCTCTAGTAGCACTTGGAATGGGCCTACTCAACCAACAGGCAGCACTGCACATGATGGCAGTAATGGTGCAGAGGAGGAGGTGGAGGAGGCGCAGGCGCCAACCAGCCAACCCTGCACCTATGGCAAACCCCATTGTGCAGCCGCCACTACCCCGCAGGCAGCCTGCAATAGCACGCATCAGGGCCTCACCCTGGAACCTTACCCCAGGACAGATCCACACACTATACCGGCTGGACCGCCCAACAATCCTGTACATCACTGCCATGATTGAGCCACTTAGACACCCCCACTGCCACCCCCCCCCTCCTGAAGGTTGTGTCTGTGCTGCATTTCTTGGCACTGGCACCTATCAACACACGGTCGGTGAGCTGCACGGCATATCACAACCCTGTTTCTCGAAAATCCTGGTACAGGTTCTGGATGCCCTTTTGCGCCATATGTCGGAACACAAAGCCCTACCCCGTACCCTCCCCGAGGTCATTGCCACAAAGTTGGCCTTCCATGCCATAGCAGGCATGCCAAATTGCATAGGTGCACTTGACTGCACCCATATTGAGCTGACAGTACCACGTGCAATTGAGATGGTGTTCTGCAATAGGAAACAGTATCACTCACTGAAAGTACAGATGGTATGTGATGCCACGCTACTGATTACACACTGCTGCGCACGTTTCCCAGGCTCAACCCATGACTCAATGGTACTGCGGAATTCCACGGTACATGGAACGCTATGCCAGACAAAGCACATGGCTATTGGGTGAGTACAGCTGACAATGCTCTGACCCTGTTGAAGCGTTATGTATGTGTCCAGGCCAATGAGCAATGTGAGTGTGCCGCTGGACCGCACATGCATCAACCCCCCTCCCATCTACCAAATAGACAGCGGATACCAAACATCACAAAGGAAGACATGACAGGTCACCACAGTGTGCCTGTACACACCCTGCCACAGCCCATCCTGTCACTGTCCCATACACCTTGTGCCACTGCAGACACCCACCCACAAATGGAACACTGCCCTCCCAATGCGCGAGATGCCTGTAAATGAGACGTCGTGCATTGACTAATTCAGTACAGTGGAGTCACTCTGCCATGTGTGCACATCACTGCACTATGACATACTCACAATCCAATGTCACCCGCAGGGCACAGTACACATGCACATAAATGTGTAGGCCAATGTCCAGTTGGGGACATCCACTGTGATGCCCAATGAACACTTCAAACCACTGCATGGCACATATGCATGAATGAACAATGATACAAGATAGCACAGCATCAGATTAAGACATGATACCACAAACACTGACATGTCCCCCCATCTTCATCCCATGTAGGTGATGCTGGATATGCACTCACGCCATGGATGATGACACCTGTACAGAGACCAAGGAACAGGCATGAAGAGGCATGCAATAGGACACATGTCCGCACACGTGGAATGATTGAGAGGACATTCGGACTGCTGAAGGCCCGTTTCCGCTGTCTGACCAGATCTGGGGGATCACTGCTGTACAGCCCAGTGAAGATGGGTAAAATCACGCTCGTATGTGCCATGCTGCACAATCTGTGCCTGCGCAGGAACATCCCAATGCCCTAGACGAAGATGATGGGGATGGGATGGCACCACCTCCCCCTGGGGGTGCACTTGATGGCCAAAGAGGACGGGATGAGCTGATTCGGATTTACTTTTGAGACACAGCACATTCACAGCAATGCATAGAGTGATGACAATAAATGATTTGTTGTACTGCAAATGAAATGATAGATGTCCAAACATGTATGTTTTGCTTTCAAATTATGATATGTTGATGAATTCACAACAGGGAAGGAGGTGAAATGGTTAGGAAAGCTGTACACCGAGCCCACCCACCACCCAAACGTACCCACCCCCACCCAGGCCCCAATGTTCAAACACCCAAAACAACCTCCCCCACCACCCAAACGTACCCACCCCTCACACCCTTCAAGTCCACGTGTGTCCTGCAGTGCCCCACACACATATCATCACTTCTGTGTGCCTTCTGTGCCTGTGCATCCTTGCCCGAGAGCCCTGTTAGCTGACTTGAGCGCCTCCTTGGACTGGCAGTAGTGGAGCTTGATGGGGTGGTGGTATTTGATGGCACAGAATCCGGTATGGATGGCATCCGTGCAAGATTTGTCTGTTGCCCAATTAACATGGCCTCAATGAGCCTGGAGGTGTTGTCGTTACCCTCCTGCACATGGCGTGCCAGGGTGACTATTGTGCTTGCAAAGCGTCCAATAGACCTGGAGAGGCGACGCACTGACGTGCTATAGCACCCCCTCTGCAGCCTAGATTCTTCAAGCTGCCTCTCCACCAGCTGGGTGAGGGTTGCCTGCTGCTCCTCCATCCGCTGCATGCGGGAATTCAGCTCTGCCATGGATGGGGTGGGTGACCTCATGGGACTTCTGAGTGAAGTGGGGCTAAACTCCAGCTGATGGAAGGAACCCAGGTCATCAAATGTGGGCGTCTCCCCTGTGGCCCAGTATCAGAGTACTCTACCGGGGCACTGTTGTCACTACAGGCCGCCTCCTCTGCGGTGCAGCTGCCTTCTGTGTTGGTTTGGGTGGGCATGGTGGGTTCCTGTGGCACCTGTCTTGCCTCAGGCAGCGTGGAGATGGTGGGGATGTCGGTGGTGGCGGCCGGCACATCTGTTGCAGTTGGTAGTGGGGGCTGAGATGCCGAACTGCTGGCAGCATCCTCTTGTGTGGGGGCGGTGGCTTGGGAACGTGCCGGTGCTGATTGCCTGGCCTGTTGTGCAGTGTCACTGTCTCTGGATACGGCTGTGGGGACACAGAGGACATGCAATTAGTGTTGTGGTGGTGGCTGATGGGTGCATCACATGCATCATACATGTTGGTCATTGTATAGTGTTCGTTACATGCATCTGATTGCTTGGGGTATGCATTGTTGTGATATTGGGTGCCATACGGATCCTGATGGGTCCTTTGGGCCAGTAACGCACTGCCTGGGGGGGGTGCTTATTAATGGGTCCTTTGGGCCAGTCATGCACTGCCTGGGGGGGGGGCTATTAATGGGTCCGTTGGCACTGTAATGCCATCAACATATTCTTTTACGGCATTCATGTTTGACCACTTACCAGCACCTGCAGGTGGGCTCACTCCTGCCTCAGCCTCCCCGATCCCTTGAATGCCCTCAAGGTGGAGGACACTGCTGCAACGCTCCTCCCATACTTGCAGCCTCAGTGGGGAAGGGGGTCCTCCACCTGTCCCACTGCTGCGTTGGCGGTGTGTGGAGATGAGGTTACGAACCCTCAGCCTGAGGTCGTCCCACCGCTTGTGGCAGTCCTTGATGCTCCTCACTGTCACGCCCACAGCGGCGGACTTGCGTGCTGCTTCTGCCCACACTTCCTTCCTCCGCTGCTGTGTGGCACGCCGTTGATCGGCAATGAACAGCATCTCTGCATGCTCCACTATGTGCTCCACGAGCACAGTTGGCTCCGCCTCACTGAAGCGCTGTTTGTGCTGCCTCTGCGCTGGAATCCTGGCAGACATGCTGGTGGTCCCTTTTGCCTTCTCACAGTATGGATTGTGCTTGTGCTGACTCTGGATGGCAATGGATTGTGCTTTATATGATGGCCGCCTCTCTGTTTCCGTTTTTTGGCGATCATGGTATTTCCGGTTCCCTTTCCGTGGCGACGGAGGCGGACACAGGTTTTGCGCAACTTGTGGCAGCGCTATGTCCATTTCCGTGGCTTTTTCCGCGACGGTAACGGCACGTAATCGGACGGTCTTTCCGCAACCTTGCGGACACAGAAACTTTATTACCGCCGTCACGGAATCACCGCGATCCGAAGCTGCCAGGTTGTAACGAGGCCCTATGTCTTGGCGGTCTTCTTAATCCCAGATCCTACATAACTCTATGTGCCAGGAAGGTTGTTATGGCCCATGGCACAAAGACCTTATTTCACCAACCTTGAACATGTTTGAAAGGCTACCAGCGAGAAAAGAAATTGCACTAAAACACTTTACATAACTCTCAAAAGCATCTAGGGTAAAAGCCCAGACTAACCAACTAGACAGTTCAAACACTACAGACCCAGCAGATCACTGAGGTCCTTCTATGATAAAGTGTCAGCACATACTCTGAGGAAAATGAGCCTAGACATACTACCCATTATTTCACAAGGCTGAGCATCTTGGAACAAAGTTACATGAGAATTTAGACTTGAACCTAACTGTACAGGATTCGAGAGGAACTTGAAAAGAGAATGGGCCTCATGCCGAGCTGGGGGGTAAGGGGTTAACAGCGCTGGTAATGGTGCCGGTGCCGCTAACCCCTTACCGCCCTATTACGTGTCTGCTCGCGGGACCCGCAAAGGGCGCATGGTAAAACCAGGCGCACTTCCTGGGTCCCGCTAGCAGACCAGGGAGCTAACAACGGGCCCGTTATTAACGGGCCCGTTGTTAGCTCCCTCTCCATTCCCATTGAGCCCTATGGGGGCTCAAATGGGAATGGGGATGGGTTCCCTGAATGGGGAAATACCGGGTCCTGCAAGGTTGGAATGGCCCGTGATTTCCCATTCAGGGAACCCGGACCGGGTATGCGGTATGTGGGCTACCTCCAACCTTGGAATGACCCCCCAATGTTTAATTGGGACCTAAACATAATTGGTCTGACAGGGGTTCCCTTATTATCAGTACGTCTTCTGAAACAGTTAGACTTCAAGCACCCTAGAAGGTAACCCGATAACTATAAATGATTTTTGTACCCTATTTTCTCCTAGTATTGTGTTGATGATTCCTCCAGTGTTTCCCTCCTTGTTTAAATAAGTTTAGATATTGATATCTGTCAATTATAGGCTCCAGTTGCAACTCCTGTCATCTGTTTTTCCTGCTGTATGTTGTTTGGATTTTGTGTACTCTGTTCTTGCCTCACCTACAAATCACCTTTGCGCGTGATGCTTCTCCATTTATAAATCGCAATAAATACATTTGGCCCACCACCTTCAACGTAATGATCAGTCAGTGCCATCCTCATCAATTGTAACCACATTTGTGTGCTTTGCTGTATTGAAGGTTTTTCTTCAGTGACAGTGATGTTGCATTTAATTGAGTCCTGACTAAGGACACATTACTTTAGGAAAATGTGTGCCTGTTTCTTTCTTTTGTCGAAATCATGTTGCCTCAGCAAGTTCAGAATTAGATAAACATTTTTTCCAGCAACAATAGAAAAAGACTAAAAAAGTGGTTTCAAATGTACAGATTCTGTCCTTTTATTTTATTTTTGTAAATTCAGAATTTTTGTGAAGTTTTGTATCAATTTAGAGCTACTGTTCCTCCAGCCTGTAGCATAGCTTAATGTTGCGCCTCTGACCCTAAACACAACAAATATCAGGCACCTCTCTTACTCCTCTATACGTGTTCTACAAAATTTTAAGCAAAGATTAGCATCCAGTATCATGGCTTTATGGTGTCCTTTGGCATAAAACCACCTCCTGGTAGGCGAAACAGCCCAATGTTTGCCTTAGGAAGTGTCCCCTGAATCTAAGCCAACAGGTAACCCTTGTGTAATCCCTGGTCGGGGGATAAAAGAAAGGATTCACGGACACCGGTGACAGTTAGATAAACCTTTAACAGGGTTAGAGGCGCTCTGCTCAGCGCCAGTGACTGCCATAACCCGGGCCTTTATATTGTCACACCCCTGATTAGCAGGGAGTGCCTATAAGCGTTGCTGCCCCCCAGGTGGCCCTCATTCCAGGGCACATTTAATTACTGGTGCTCCCCACAGCAAGGGAGCACCTTGAATGTGTTTTAGCCCTTCTGGGGCTCAATTAAAAAATAAGGGCACCTCCCTTTCAGGTGGCCCACCAGAACTCCCTGGGCCACACCTGGCAGACGTGGCCCAGGTGGAGTGGGTAGTGTGGGATGCCTCAGGCTGTCTCTGAGTGCTGGGCGCTGCATCTGACATACGCAGCCAGCCTACATAAGACTTAAAGATTTTGGGGCCCCCATACACTGTTGCTGCTGCCTGCCGTCCACTGCCAGGAGAGTCACCATCAAAGAGCGCAGGAAAAAGGAACGAAGATTAAACGAGCAGCAAGGACATCCAGACAGCCCTGGCCAAGTTGTCTTTAAATCGTGCACTGTATAGACTTTGTATATATTTTTTAAGACATTTTATATTTTCAAAGGACTGTTTTTTTTTATATTTGTCTGTTTTTAGTAACGCAGCTGCTAGGCTTAGTGTAATCTGTATATAATGTCTGGTGCTCTACCCTTTTTGTAAAAAAAACTCCCTAAACCCTGCTGGTGTACTGGAAAAGTATATAAGAAAGCTTAAAACAACTCAAAATAACCATTCACCAGCATTCATTTTGTCCGCCTCTCCTTTTGTGTTCCAGTCACTCTAACCTTGCGTTTTCTCCTAGTGGTATTTGGGGAACTGACCTGCCCTAACATCTTGATCTTCCCTAGCCTTATACACCAGGGTGATCTCAAACCCAGGAGAGCAGGGTTTGGAGACAGGTAAGAGGCGGGTCAAGTTAGAAGTGAAGGTTTAAATTGTATATTGTGACCCCCTAGCCCTGTCTCACTATATGGTGCGTTGGAGGATCACCCTGCTACACTTGGCTCCTCTACTGGTAACTGTGGTTGAACAATCAAGGCCAATGATTATGAGAAGAGCGGCATAGACAAGAATATAGGGTAATGCCACCCTTGGTTCCATGTCTTTTTTTTTAACTATGCCCTTTCCTCTTTTTCTATCTGCTTTTTCTTTCCCTGAAAATAAATTGATACATTTGCTGCAATGCTTATGCACACACATGTCTTAGCACCGTTGGTACGAAATGACATTTCACACAGAGGTACTCTGAAAAGGTAGGTCTTGATGTAGCTTACATGTAATCTATTTGGATTTAACAAGTCTTCAGGGACATTCTTTGGTATTAACCCTACTAGTTAAATTCAACCACAAACTAAATGGATAACAGGGACCTCAGGGTTCCAAGTTTGACAGAGTCGAAGTATATGAAAAAAAGTAGTGGAACTATGTTCCCTGCCAGCCTGCCTCGCTCCCCTCAAACCCTATCTCCACACACCCTTCCACGCACAATACAAACCCTCAAACAAATGTGCCTGCTGTTTAAGGGAACATTCAGTGCAGTGCACTGAAGGGAAAGTTTCAACTGCATCCTACAGTTTTATTTTAAAACAAAACCATTCCGGAATGGTTTCCTTTAAAAATAAAAGTATAGGAACAGTAAAACTTAATTTTTAAAAAGTAGAGGAGCACCGCTCACAACCGCTCCTGCCCACTTCGACATCTGACAGGGACCAGCTTGGCAACCAGACGATTCCTATTTGGTGGGATGTTGTCTTCTGTACCTCAGGACCTGGCCCTAAGTTTGACAAAGTGTAAGGGTATACATTGTCTTATTTGGGAGATTAGGGGGCCAACAATGTAACCTTTGAAACATTTTGCAGGCATCACTTGAAGGCCACCAACAACATTTATGGCCATATTGCTGGTCTTTCTTGCAGGTGTGGATTCAAGTTTCAATCTGAGAAACAATTCACAAACGGGTAATATGTGATTTTGGCAATTAATGTATATGGCAAGATCTGTATCCCACGTTCAGCCCTCACACTCTCGTGAGAACAATGTCTGACCATTGGTTTCAGTAATGCTTTACACAGAGGGATGCACCATGGTACATCTTGTTGTACCCACCCCCCCAAATGAAACAAAGATGGGCACCAAACAGTGGAGCCCACATAACCAGCTGTGTGATTGTGACAAATTGGATTTTGCTCCGCAGGAGTACAAGGATGAGTAAGGGAAAAATGTCCCACTCAGCACTCACACTTCTACAAACCGAAACACAACGCAATCATAAAGGAAAAACAAGGACAGTTAAGATATATACCTCCTTTGCATTTTGTGGTAATGTGGGCCGAAGAAGTCTAGGGGTCTGAATGTGAACCCGTAGGGACCTAAACAACACAGTATCACAGCCCAAAATAAAGGGAATGTCCCATCAAGGTTCTATAAACAATATCTATACTTTAATCAAATACATCCTCTCCGATATAACGAATGGAAAATACTGTACAAAAACCCACCCCAAAGTTAGAATAGAGAAGGGGGTCAGAGAAAGCTGGACCTGAGAGGGACAAGGGTGCAACAAGGAGGAAGGGGACTCCCGGGCGGCACGAGGACACAGAAGCGAAGGAAAGGCAACAAATCCAGGTACAATCCAAATCCAAAGGGCAATCCAATGAAAGTCCAGAATTCCAAAGCCAAAAGTCAAAAATCCAAGAAAACAGGTCTTAGCCTAATACCGAATCCTAAGAGCAATCTCAAGAATGTCCATAGTTCTAGGAAAAATGTAATCCATATATCAAAAACACCAAATCCAGGAGAGCAAACCAAAAACCCAAATCTATGCAAAAAAGGTGCTCCGGAGCACAAGAAAAAAAAAAGGCAAAAGCAACAGCAGAAAGGCTAAACGCTGTAAAGCAGTTGAGGAGCAATGTATTCTGTTCCTGGGTCGCTTTTAAACTGAAGGAGCTGATTGCTAAGGGTCACATAACGTTTCCTGAACATCATGTGACTGCTGGACGATTACGTGATGCTGGAAACGTCCCGGGACAGTGAGGCTGAGTGCCGTTAAATTGCCACAGCAGTCACCAGGGGCACTGTGCTTGTGGGGAGGAGTCTCCATTAATGCAGGGCCTCCGTTTGAGGAGAGCAGGGCCGACCTGTGGCATGCCGAGGATGAGATGCAACAAAGAACATTAGCAGGTAAATGACAAAGGTCTTCATGCCCGGAGCATGACCTAAAGGTCGCCTGCTTTAGTAGTCGCAATCCCTGCTCTTGAATGGAGTGGACTTTGCTCTTCTGATGTCACATCCAAAGTGCTCTGCTCCAGCGGATGTGGAAGGTACAGGAAAGGGAGAAAGAGACAGAGCAAAACAAAATGGTGGAATTCTCCTTCCATTGACCAGAGCACTGCTACCATTCATAATCCTGCAACTTCTCACTAAGAAAAAAGGCCCTTAGAGATGCAGCACCCTTTGTGAGGCTACTCCTTTTGAATAAGTGTGCTCCTTCGATGCACGGACCCCGGACAGCTGCTTGCTGTGTGGCTATCTTGGGTGGGGGATTGTTACCTGCTCTCACAAAGAGGAAGCCCGGCCCTCCAGGTTCCTGTCCTGCCATTTGGTGGGCTACACCCAGCTGACCAGAATACTCTGGAGCTGACACATACAATATCAATTGGTATGTAGCAGTCATGATAATAAGTAGTACCATGCACTATGCCTAAATTCTGGTATAGCTTTATTTTAAAGTTTTTAAAGTTTATCCTGCCACAATCATGGCTTACTTATGAACATCATGGTTTTGGTACATGGGTGCATATCTTAAATATGGGCCCAGGTATTATAACTGAGTAGCAACGCGCTCGTCTTGGAAGCAAGACGACGCAGAGCAACACGGGTATGAATGCCGAGTTTGCGCTTAGGAACCTCTTTGGTATTAAGCGTGTTATAAAGAACCAATTTTATTATTATAATAAAATGTAGCTACTGTGCGGCAGAGACTTCTGTCACTGCCGGTGTCAAATGGGCATCTGCTATCTCTGATCCTGCTCGGTGCCAGAGAAGTCGCTGCGGATCATTATACTCATGCAGCAGGACACAGATACATACTATGCTTTTGGTATGGAGTTTACGAAAGGGGAATCTGATCAGCAGAATTCCCTTCCAGAGATGGAATTACCTGCATCATTTTATAATAGAATACAAATAAAAAAAGCCAGGGCTTTGCACGCTTGCCAAATCGCAATTCCTCACAGAGACGAAACTCTCACGAGCCAGAAAATGTAGTGCATTTTGAGCTTCCTGATCATAGGATACTTGGGGGCTTACAGGGTGCTCAATTGGTACCCGTGTCATTGATGAAGCATCACCTGAGAACACATCATGCAAAGGTCAGTTCAGGAAAATCAAAAATGCTCAGAACCTTGCACCAGAGCTGTAGGTTAGAACATTTACTTTCAGTGCTTCTCTGCCACTCTCCCAAAACCTATGCCTCTCTAGGAAAATACCAAATGGAGTTGTGACGAATCCTAGGGTATTTTCACTGCTCCCATAGGTGGAGCCCCTTCCCATGAGGCCAGGGAGGTGAGGCCGCTACCAGATAGTCCGCCTGGGGGTGGCACACAGCCTCCATGGGACCAGTGACGATCGCATTGGGAGAACACGGTATTCACCCCCTTCATTTCTGTCCCCTATTTCCTCTCACCCCACTCAGTCCCCTGTGGTCCCTCACACCTCTATGTATCTCTGAAGAGTAGAGGACGTCATTCATACAGATCATACGGGGATGAGGAAGAGTGAGGCCTACCCATATGGAATGCATACAATGAATGACACGAAGATCAGACAAGGAGGCAGAAGCCCACTGCAGAACCAACATACGTGGTGCAGTCTACTAAAGGCAGCCTGTGCGATAAAAAGCAAGGAAGGACTGTGTACCTTGTCAAGCCAGCCCTGGAGGAGAGAGTAACCACACGCTGGCACCATAGCGAGAGACCCGAATTGAAGAGAACAAGGCGCTGTCGCGGAAGGACTAATGTCTCCAGTAGCTCCATGGAGCAGGAACACATCCGGTGACAAAAGAGGAAACGGCAAAGCCAAGGCAAGGGGAAGGTCGCAGCTGAGTACGCGAGAGAGCCTGTTAGGTAAGAATTGGTGTAGTAACACTGGGTGAGACAAGACAAAACGTATCTGCTTGGTATTAGGTAACCCACGTTTGGTATAGTCTGTACTACACAAGTTGGTAGTGTGACTGAGCAGCCAGGCCTATCTCAAGAGGGGTAAATGTGAGCTGTAGAGCTGTAGCAATGAAATTCACATATACAAGTATCCAAGTAACATTTAGACTCAAGGTTTCAGTAATAAACATTTATTTAACATCAATTTTTAAATAAGAGTTCTTTAAAAAGGGCAAGATATGCGACAATAAAACGTACTTTACAATACTTTTCAGAATCAGCCCAAGTTAGTGGATACTCTTTGGCTATGCTTCTTACACAATTCCTACACCCGGAGGTGACTTCATTCACAAGGACAATAATGGAATTTATATATCACTAGTTATGCTTTGCAGATTCTGAAGTTGTAGAAAGGGAAGGTTAAAGGAAGGAAAAAGATTAAACAGGTTCTCAGGGCATTTGAGTATACTTAAATCTTCCAATGAACTCTAGACCAGCCTTTCCCAGCAATGGCAGTCTAAAACACGTTACCATCTATGAGGGACAGAAATATCAAAATCTGCAGGGAGCCAGGATAGCCAAAGTCAATTTGAGCACAGTCTATAGAAGTGAGGCACTTCTTAGATAATAACAGTCTTGCACAAAGTGAGAGAGTTTTGTAGAAATCATTTGTAGGATCACAAGCTGTTAGAAACAACTCTAGAACGTAAGCCAATGCAAGTTTCAATTGAGAAAAGCACAGCTCAAAAGAACTGAGGTAAGTACTCCAATTCAAAACAGTATCTTTGGAGGCTGGATTCTGTCCTGTTGAAGCGGGGCAGACCCTGGGTATCTGAGCCTCAGTCGTGGGGACAAAAGGGATGACGTCTGGAGGGCTCATGCGGCAGCAATTTGGAGGTCGTCGACAGCTACGGGCTCTTTGCGGATCAGCGACACTTCACGGTTTTAGCGCTCCGTAAAGAGCACCACCGTGGACTTTGGATACCGGTTGGGCTTCCTTCACTCCTTGGGTCCTGCACTCTGGTGAGGGGACTCTGGTTTGGGCCGTCCTGCTTCTGGAGGGTCCTTAGGAGACTCTTGGAGCTTCTGGCTGGATTTCAGACGTTGCACTTGACTACAGATTTCTTGACCCCTGGCACTCGGTTCTTGCAGCAGCGAAGCCAATCAGGGAAGGGTGTCCAGTGGAGTTTGTCTCAGAGTTAGTTGGTCCCACTTACCCAAGGGAAGAATTCGTCCATTCCGGAGCTTCTCTTGTCGATTAGAAAGAGTTTCAGCACAGCAGCAGGGCTTCACCAGGCAATTCAAAGGTCCAGGAGGATGCAGCAAGCTTCGGTCACAGTTTCTTCATCGGGTGTTTCTCCCAGTGGTCGACTTTAAGCAGGTTTCTCCCATTCATGCACAGCTTAGGCTGTCAATCACACAGCAGGGTGGCTGTCCTAGCCAGCCAGCCAATCAAGACTGGTTGCATTCAGGCATTCCTAGAGACAAAGGACAGTGGAGTTTCGGGAACCTCCCTCACATCTTGCCTTTTCAGACACACTGGAGGCAGAGGCGGGCTTCAGGTCTGAAGCCAGACAAAGGCAAAACGAACAAGGGGATCAGACCTGGTAAAACCCAAGAAAGTCCTCACAAACAGAAAATAATGAAAAAAGAAGACCCATACCCCCCACGGATGGCAGAGTTAGTTCATAGTCTCTTGTTGTTGTAGTTTGATTTACAGGATGTCCAGGATTCGGATCTTATGTGGACACCATTGTAGCATGTAATCGCTCTGTAGGTATGATAGGATAGTTCCCCAGTCCATACGAAAATCTTCCGGTATCCCTTGGATCTTAAATGTCATACATTCCAGAGAAACGAATTTCCATACTTCTGGAGCCAGTCTATTTTTGTAGGTGGGTCCTTCTGCTTCCATTGTTGGGCTGTTGGGCTGTTGGGCTGTTGTCAGCCATACTGCTATGATCAGCGTCATCACTCCTTTCTGCTGCCTTTTTGTGTATGTTTTCTGGGTTGGGTGCACATTCCTGCCAACCATATCCTGTCTTTCAGTTTTTCGGCCCCTTGTATCATGTTACCCATTTGTTCTTTTATTTCTTTCTAGGATTGTGTTATAGCTGAACATTCCCACCATATGTTTCCAGTCCCCTACTGCTTGGCATCCGCGCCAGCATTTCTCGCTAGCAGTGGAATACATCATGTAGAGTCTTTCAGGAGTGAAGTGCCACTGGAGAAGGATTTTGTACCACATTTCTATTAGTTGTATGGATCGTGTTAGTTTGGGGGTTTGTGCCATACATCTGTCCATTGATCTCGTGATATTGGCTCCCCCAGCATCTTCTCCCACCTCTTCATGTATCTCCATTGGATTTCCTCTCCTTGTTCATTCAGGAGTTGTACAGGTTTGATATCAGACTCTGGGATCCCGTGTCCGTTGTCATATAAGTTTCAAACCGGGTTAAGTGTCTTGTAGCGGTTTCTTTATTGGCTGGGGACGAAAGCCAGTTTGTAAGTTGTGTGTGCTGGTATTTTTCAGTTGCTTTCACCCCTACCTCCTGAATGCATTCTTGGAGTGTCATAACCGTCGGACAGTTGTACATATCTCATATTTTTGTGCATCCTGCCAGAACCAGCTGGTATGCTTTAATTTCCATTCGAGGTTGGAAGTCCGGGTTCCCAAACATTGGGGTGAAGGGTGATGGGAATGTCGTCAGGTTCCCTCTTCTGATCGCTCCGTCCCATGCTTCTAGTTCTGACCCCATGACTTTGCTTATTCTGGTGTTCGGATGTCTGTGTCTCTTGTCCCTCCATAGCATGTTCGACAGGGGCGCCCAAGTGACTGCTTCATCTTGTCTCTCCCAAATGTGTTGATGGGGTTGTGCCACCCATTCTTTTATAACCCGTAGATGTGCAGCTTAGTAATATTCCCTAAAGTGGGGAGTGTCAGCCCTTTCATTTATTTGTGCTGTTAGTGCTGCCATTGCCACTCTAGGTGTTTTATGTTGCCATACGAAGGCGGCCATCATTCTGTTCAATTCTCTTAAGAATGTCTTTGGTATTTTTATCAGGAGTGTTTGGAAATAGTAGAGGAGCTTTGGTAGGATGGACATTTTGACTACTGTCACTGTGCCCCACCATGAAATGTTGAGAGGGTTCCATTTCACGAGGTCCGCTTTCAGTTTGGCTAACAGATTTGGGTAGTTGGCGATGTAAAGCTGCTTTACTGTGGGTGTTTGTTTAATCCCGAAGTATGTGATGCTATCTGTTGCCTTATTCATGTGGGTGGAGCGGGCTAAGTCTTTGATCTTGATCGGGTCCGCTGTTAGATTTAGGATTTCTGATTTATGCCTGTTGATTTTCAGGCCAGAGATGGTCCCGAAGAGGTCCAACAGCCGGCATGGACTGGTCTGGTTCTGTCAGGGCCAGGAGCATGTTGTCCATGAAGGACATTGTTTTATGTTCTTCTTCCATTTGTATACCTTGTATCTGTCATAGTTCTCGCATTCTTATCAATAGTGGTTCTAGAAAGATTGCATATAGGTGGGGTCATAACGGGCAACCTAACCTTGTTTTGTGCCTCTGGTTGGTGCAATTTGGGCCGACAAGAGGCCTTTCTGCAAAATCCTCATCCTGGTAATTTTATAGTTTGCTTTAATCCTCTGCATGTATTTTTGTCCAAAACCCATGCGCTCCATTGTATGAAATAGCTGCGTCCATTCAACTCTGTCGAGCGCTTCTGCGTCCAGTGAGACCAGAATCGCCGGGGTGTGAGAGTACTCTGCTTTTTCAATGAGATCGCTCACCCTGCGTGTGTTGTCTGCCACCTCGAGATAAAGCCTGCCTGGTCTGGGGATAGAAGTGTTGGTAACAGCCCTGAGAGTCTATCTGCCAGTATTTATGTGTAGAGCTTGGCATCCAAATTGATTAGGGCGATTGGTCGGTATGACCCGGGTAGTGTCGGGTCATTTCCTGGCTTGGGGAATATCACCAGCTTCGACTCATTCATTGAGGGTGCTATGTTACCCTGTGTTTTGAAGCTATTAAATAACTTGGCCAGTCTCTGGGCCAGCGCTCCTTGGAATTTCTTAAAGAAAGTCTCTGTATAGCCATCCGGGCCTGGCGCCTTATTTTTCAGTAGCTCCTTGATTGCCTGGATTACCTCCTCCGGTTGTATATCCCTTTCCGAGCATTTTCAAGGTAGGTCTTCTGGTCGTCCGTTCTTGGATTGTCTAACAGATATAGGGTCTGATGGTATGTTTCTCATTATCTCCCCCATCTCCTCATTGGTCGTTTTCAAGTTCCCTTGCTGGACTATTGTTGTCCTACGGCCTTTGTCTAGAAGTTGTCTTGCCAGGAGTTTGTCTGCTTTATTGGCGCTAATATAGTATATTTGTTTTGCTCTTAGGAGGGCCATCTCCGCCTTCCTGGACTGATGTAACCCCAGTTGGCCTTGTATGTGTTTCATAGCCTGTGTTGCCTTCCTGCTGGGGTTGTTGACGAGTACTCTTCGCACTTCTGCAAGTTTTTCTTCAAGTTCTTCTTCCCATTTTGCGCATTGCTTATCCCTTTGAGCCTTCAGAGCTATCAACTCTCCCCGTAGCACTGCTTTAAATGCGTCCCATACTACTCCCTGGGAGGTTGTACCTGTGTCGTTCTCTGCGAAGTAGAGATCTATCTTCTCTTTTATCGTGCCCATTGTCGTGGCATCTTGCAATATCTCTGCTGGAAATCTCCATGTCCGGACCCCTCCTTTAGTTCTCTGAGTGTTGAGAGTGGTTATTATTGGGGCATGGTCCGAGACGGAGATCGGGCCTAGTTCTATTTCCTCTACTTTCCCCAGTAATCCCATCGAGTCACACATGTAGTTGATTCTGGATTGTGTATTATAAGGTGGGAGTAGTGCATGAAGCCTGTGCATCTCCTCTCTTTGCTCGCTAGAGGTCGTGCAGGGACAGTGTCTCAAAGGCTTTCTTCAGTGCTTTTGTGGGGGCACTTGCCTCTGCTCATGTCTTGGAGCTTCTGTCCAATTTGGGATTCTATGCTATATTGAGGTCTCCCCCCAAGACGATATCCCCTGTTGCAAATTCTTCTAGTGTCGCGAGTATTCCTTTGAGAAATCCATCTTGTCCTATATTGGGTGCGTATATAGTTGCCAGGGTGAAGCGCTTGCCTTCCAGTGTTATGTTCAAGAAGAGGTATCTCCCGTCCTTGTTCGCCCTGTGGCTCTGCACTTGTGCCTTAAGTATATCCTGTATAGCAATGAGGACTCCCACCCTCTTCCCCTCAGCGTTGGCTTTATATAGGTGTGAGGCTCTCCTGATCTGTGCTTTTTCGCCCTTCTTTGAGTGTTTCTTGGTACATAATGATATCCGCCTTCATTCTCCATGCCTGCCGTTCCAGTTTTTTTCCTTTTCATCAGGGTGTTCATTACCCTGACATTCTGTGTTAGGAGCCTTATTTGATTTGTGGTTCCCTTACCATTATCCTTTTATTTCCTGTGTTTCTGTCCTATATTGTTCCCTTGGACTATCATGTTTAATACTTTACGGCTCCTCCGCCATCCATGCCCTCCTCCCTCCCTTCCCCATCTTCCCTCTGTTCCCGGGGTGGGGGGGCTAGGTTTCTACATGCGTCCAGACGTTGTGTCCTGCGCTCCTGGCCCCCTATCCACCTCAGGTTCATATTGTGGGGGATCCTAAACCTCACTGTGGATTCCAAACTCGCCCTTCCTCCCTCACCCTTGGGCCTGTGCATTGTTATTCCGGGCGAGTCCTTGCCCTTCAATGTGTACTGTTGCTCTTCTTGTTGAATAATCATTTTCCGTTAGTCTCTTCATCTCTGTGATCCGGTAGGCTCTATCTGTACGTTCTTCCTCTGTTTTTCTTCATTACTGTTTTCCATCCCTCCGGCTTATTGGGGCCTCTCATTCTCCTTTGTTACTGGGTGTGGCCGTCTTCATCTCCTTGTTGTAGCCCCAGGATGTGCTGACCTTCCTCACAAGTTGTTATCCTGTGTTGAATTCCTTCCCAAGTGAACAGGAGGCCACATGGGAAGGTCCATTTGTATTTCACTTGGGCGGCCGTTAAGTGTTGGACCATTGGGCCCATTTTCCGTCTCTTCAGCAAGGTGGTCTGAGCAAGGTCTTGATATAATTGGACTTCCTGGCCATTCACTTGTATCGGGGCTGCAAATCTCGCCTTGCGTAGTATCAGTTCTTTCTGAGAGTAGGCGGTTATGGCTGCTAGCGCATCTCTTGGCCTGGTCCCCGGTTCTGTTTACCTCCTAGGGCCAACCCAGTGCAATCTTATCTATTTTTGTTTGAGGGTCTGTGTCTTCCGCTTGGATTTCTGTGAAAAGTTGAGTGCTTGTTCCCTGCAGGTCTTTCTCCTCTATTGTTTCCGGTAAATTCTTAATTCTGATGTTTGATCTTCTCAATCTATTTTCCAAATCCTCTCATTGGAGCTCTAAATTAGTGTAGGCGCGCCCCACCTGTTCCAGTAATTCATCTGACTTCTGTGTATTGTCTTTTACCTGTTGAACTACGCTTTCAAGTGTGTCCGTTCTCCCTTCTAGCTTTGCTATGTCGATCTTGACCTCCTGGAGTGACTGTTTCATACCATCTCTCAATGTTTGTAACTGTTCCTGTATAGAGAGTAGGAATTGGTTTTGTAGCTCCTTAAAGCAGTTCTGCATTTCAAGTTTAGTCATTGCGTTGTCCCCCATAGTTTGCTGCATGGTTTGCTGCGTACTGACGTGTTTTCTGTTGCTGTTTCCCCTTTATTTGTCAAGCTTGTGCTTGTGTACTCCAAAGCTGTCTTAGATTCTGGTCTTGCTTTCTTTGGGGAGGGGACTGCGCTGGGGTTTTGGCTCTGGGCTTGGACATTGATGTTTGTGGTTTAGACTTTTCCACTTATCTTTTGGCGGCTTATTGTCTCGTGGTTCCGGTTTATTCCAAGACCTAACGGTATGCGTCCGCTATGTTTCCCTTGTCCTGCCGCTCTCTTTGGGGGTTGGTTACCCTTAGCTGTCGGGGTCTTGTCCTTTTATGGCAGTGGATATGTCTTCTAGTGAAGTGGATCGGGATCCAGTCCTTCATAGTGATGGGGTGCGGCTGCTCCTCTAGAGTCTGTTCTTTTGGGTCCTCTCTACTTGGCTTCAGGAGGGGGCAGGGTTGTCTTGCCTCTGATTTGTCATCCTGCCTTTCACTGCTCTCCCTCTTCTTGCTCCTCCGAGTGGCCAAGTGGCTCGATTCCTAGTGGGTCAGCCTCGTTTTTGTTGCTCTCTTCCTCATGTGGCCGGTATGTATTTCCCTTCACTTGTCTCGTAGCTCCCACCCTTCTGTTGATCAGCCCCTCCTGGCCCGGGGCTCTGTGTTGCTTCTGGGTTGAGTGTTGGTTGTCAGCACTCCATTTGCCCCTTATTTGTGCGTCTTGCCGGATGGGCTGATGTCCAGTTCAGTCTAGCAGGATAGTGCACCAGACTTGACACTACAGTTTTGAGGTAGAGAAAGAGCACGTGAAGAGACTCCCCCCCCCTCCCCCCGATATTTGGGAACTGTGCTTTGTGATGAGAAGGTCTACAGTCAAGTCTGGCAGGATAGTGAACCAGACTTACTACTACGTTTGTGAACTGGAGAAAAGAATTGGGAGAAGAGACCCACCTTCCCCCCCCCCGATATTTGGGCACTGTATTTTGTATGCGTTTGGAAGATCACTTAAGATCAAGAACTTTTACGTTAAAGAATCACTCATTTTGTTTTCTCTTCAAGAACAGAACATTTTAAATCTGTATCCAGAATGAGACAAGCCGCCTCCTGGATGAAGTTGATGCCCAGTATTTCCTTAGTTAATCTAGAGTGTAAGGGACAGAACTAGGTTTGGACACAGGACGGTGGACATTTTACTTTACTCGACATCGTTACAGAGTCCTTAGTATTTTTGTTGAGGTAGGGCAGCCCTGCATAGAAATAGGGCAAGATAGGTTTTTCCTTTTCTTTTACTTTTATTTAAATACAATTCTTTGCCATTAAACACTCCACCACTGTGTCACACTCGTATTTCTGCACCCTTACAGAGTAGAGTAATAAAATATAGTTTCGCCTTAATCATAAGGTTATATTGATAAATGCACGACAAGCAGCCGAGTAATCTGTGCAACTTGTTTCTATTTCTCTGTATTAGTTTGTATAGCAATAAAACAAACCTTTCACAAAATGGATACACATTTACGAACACAAACCTTCTAAATACATAGGGCTGCATCACGAGTTTGGCAGTGCTGTAAAAAATGCAGCGGTAATAACGTTACTGCTACATCACTGCACTGCCCAACTATGATCTGGAGGTAAATCTGCCAACTTTCCGCCCATTTTCGGCGCAATTACCCCTGCAGTAATTGCATTGAAAAGGACCCATTGAGTCCAAATGGGGACTTACACCACCACCGCCACTTGTAATCCGGCGGTAATACTGACGGACCAAGTGGCAGTAACGGTAATTGCTTTGGCTGGTGTTCCGGCATATTTATCGCCAGGATACCGCCCAATTCGTGATGAGGCCCTTAATTCTTTGATTCTAAAACCTTTCATGTTATTAATTGACTAAAAACAATATTCAACACTATTATACATTTGATTCTAGAATTTCATACAATTGCTTCAAAAATCTACACATTGCTAAAATCAGGGATATTCGATGACCTCCATAAATCTAATAATAACCACAAAAGTGATATGTGCAAGGTTTTGAATGAATCTTAACCACTGGCATTGCTCTGGGCAACCTTCCACACCACTGTTTTTTAGCCCGTCTGTGCCATTGCAGAAGGGGTACAGCCATAAGCAAATCAGTCAAGAACTGCCACCAGTGGTAGCAGCCGAGCCCAAACTGGTAGGCCAGGTCCCCTCTGCCTGGAAACACAAGCAACCCCAGAGATGTTTCGGCCTTGTTGGGCCTCCTCAGTGAAGTGCAGCTTGGTTCCCTATGGCGCAGCGAGCAAGGGACCCACGTCTGGGCATACCCTCTCTCACATAGTGAGACCAACTATAACCACGAAAGTGATGGGTGGAAGGTTTTGAATGAATCTTAACCACTGGCATTGCTCTGGGCAACCTTCCACACCACCATTTTTTAGCCCGTCTGCGCCATTGCAAAAGGGGTCCAGCTGTATGCAAATCAGTCAGGTACTGCCACCTATTTGGGGTAGAACCAAGCCTGATTTGCATATTTTTCCTCCTTTTGTAATGGCTTGGCAGGCTGAAAAACGATGGTCTGGAGTGTTGCCCAGAGCAGTGCCCATGGTTATGATTCATTCAAAAGCTTCCAGCCATCTCCTTTTTGTTTTGCTAAAGTCACCCCGAGTGGGACGGGTATGCTCAGACGTGGGTCCTGAATCTGCCGGGCCTAGAGATCCAAGCTACTCCTCACTGATGACGCCCAACAAGGCTCAAACATGTCTGGGGATGCTTGTGGTCTCGTGCAGAGGGGATGTGACCTAGAAGTTTGGACTGGACTGCCCCTTTTGGGGTAGGACCAAGCCTAATTTGCATTTGGTTTTTCCCCTTCTGTAATCGCTTGGCAGGCTGAAAAACGATGGTCTGTGGTTATGATTAATTCAAAACCATCCAGCCATCACCTATTTGTTTTGCTCCATACAGTGAGCAGCTGCCATTTCAGTTTATTTGTGGGTACATTTAGTGAAATACACAATAGCCGCTAGTCCCCAGGGATCCGTCATCCAAGTGGCCAGGACATGGCCTTCGATGTTGGAGGCCAAGCTTCCCGGAGGCCTAGGGTCATGGTATGCGCTGTCTCTCACCTGCTACTTGCGAAACTGAAAGCCCACAAGCACAAGGTTGGAAGTTTGAAATGTACGGGGTGCAGAAAAGTGGAAGTCTAAAGTTTAAACCATAAATACAACACGTCAGGACATTTTATGGTGTGCTGGTGGGGCTATGCACCTGCTGCCGGGCTGCTGTTGGAAAGTACATTTAATTCGGATCAGTTAATGATGATGCTTCAGGGTACATTCACTCGAATATATCTATTGCCATGTGAAACACCAAAGTCTGCATTCATATCCATACATGCGAGTGCTGCTATGGCTCAGGCGATAGCTCAGTGTATTAAACACGTGTGGCAGAGATCTTAGCTATGCCGGATCACTGCACCAAGTTCGGGCAGGGCGACTCTGCCATTCCCATGTTTGAGGATGGCCATGCCCATCAACTCATCACCCAAGCCACGCACCCAACTGAGAGCCGGCCCTCGACATCCCTCCCCACTTAAAACATTGAAATCTCCCTACCGCCCTTTTGCAAATAAACTCTTCACCGAAAGTCGGAGTGGAAGATGAATTACTGTTTCAAGAACACAATTCAGTACCAAAACATCACTGAACATTGCAGGCAGCGTGCGCAACGCTGCGAATATGCTGGATTCACTGCCAACAGCGTGACACAACTATTACACTAACTTACAAAAACACACTTTGTATGATCGCACTTCAGATCGAATGAAATCATGGTGCTGCTGTGATGTTTAGAAACCAGTATGCCCACGTAAAAAGCTTTGGAAAGAGGGGATAACATAGCATTGCAAAGGGTGTGTGAAGAAAAGGGGGAGAGGGAGAGAGAAAGAGAACTGGGAGATAAAGTGGTAAAAAGTGGAACACACATGACTCACTTATCTTACTGAAGATACTGAAAGGGGGGGGGTCGCGACTCCCGGTCAGGCTGCATTCTGGATCCTCTGGGGACTGACAGTGATGCCGGGCAGGAGCAAAACAAAGAAGAAGCTGGCTCTGGCTCACTGGAGACGGCAGACGAGTGGCAAGTGGCTGCTGTCAGTTCTCTCTGCTCTGTTAGTGGCACTGGGGTGTTTTTTTTTTTTTAACTATATTTTTATTGACATTGTACATACAAGGTAGGGTGCGACGGCATTCCCCACCGACCATACAATAGGCTTACAGACAAGGATGTCAACGTTTTTATCTTTTAATCCCATTCCCACACCCTCCCCACCCCCCAACTTTGCAACATACCAAGTTTTGAGGTTTTTGCGGGTTATAGAAGCTACAGAGAGAACTTTCAAACATCGTTGTATGCGTTAGTTATACAATTTGACATCGTGGGATCAGCGTGGTTCAGAGCAAGATGAGGGTCAATCTCCATTTCTAGGGCCGTTGTCGGGATAAGCCCAGAGGATACATAATAAAACATATCTTTACAGACGCATTGAGACACATTCGTCATGGAGGAGAACTGTGGTCCATTCCTGTGTGAAATCCGAGACTTTGTCATTTTTCACTGCTGTAAGTTTTTCATATGTAAAAATCACCCTTAGTTCACAAAGCCATTCCTCCTTGGTTGGTGCTAATGCGCTTTTCCATTTTTGGGCCAATGCTAGCCTCCCCGCCCTCAGCATGGCCCTGATGACCCTCGGGAATGCATTCTGTTCCGTTTCCGGCATGGGGGTACCCAGGAGGATTTCTAAGGGGAGTAGCGATGGACTGAACCCCTCTATATCCTTAATCCAGCTGAGAAGCTCCGACCAGTACACCTGAATAACCGGACATCCCCACCACATATGGAACCATGTGCCCCTTTGGTGACATAACCTAGGACAGTAGGGGGATACTTCTGCGAACATTCTGGACAGGGTGGCCGAGGGGCGATGCCAGGAGTGGAGAATCTTGAAGCTGTGCTCCATGGCTGCGGTGTACAGAGTACCGGTAAATATAGTTTTGAAAATTGCCCTCCATGTGTGGTCATCCAACGTCATGCCCAGCCTTTCTTCCCATATTCGTTTGAAAGGTTGCCTACCCTCCAAATTAGCCGTTATCAGAGTAGTATAAAACTTGGACAGAGAGCCATTTCGAGAGACACTTTTAGCTATTACTTCTTCAAAGGGGCGAGGGGGCGATTTAGGTTGTCAGCCCTCCGAGGGTGAGTCAGAATTCCCTTCAAACGCAAATACTCAAAGATCGAGGGTGGTTTGTCACCCAGTGCTTCGGTCAATTGTTCGTAATCTATGAAGCCCTCCTCGCGGGAGAGTTGGGAAACCCTCTCCAAACCCATGTCTGACCAAGCTTGAGTGTCGCGGAAGCCCCTGGTGTCTAGATTGATAGGGGGACCCCATAACGATGGTAAAGGGGACGGCCAGGATGACAACATCATGTTATCTTTATTCGGTTTCCAGACTGCCCATAAGACTGCTAGTGTGGGGTGCACTCTAAGATGGGAGGGGATGGTTTTTGGGGAGGCCCATAGTAGATCTCTAACTTTTTTCGGGTGGGTATGGATATCCTCAATGTATGTTCAATATGTTCTCATATCCTCTCTCATGTGCTCCAACATCACCCGGAGCTGAGCTGCTTTATAGTATAGTCTGAAGGCGGGAAGGGCGAGTCCACCGTGAGACTTCGGAAGGGTCAAGGTGGAGAATTTGACTCTTGCTCTCCTCCCGTCCCATATAAACTGGAGGACTCGGGCATGTAAAACCTCGAAGAAGGATTCAGGAATGAGCACAGGGAGGGCTGCAAAAAGATACAATAAGCGAGGTAAGATGTTCATTTTAACCGTTACCATACGCCCAAACCAAGAGAGTGCAAGAGGCGCCCAGCGTTTGAGATCGCTGCTAATCTTGGCCAAAATCTCCGGGAAGTTACACTGATATAGTAGCGAAAGGTTCCTAGGAACGCAGGTGCCTAGATACCTAGTGGACACTCGTTCTATTCTCACTCCCAATAATTCCGAGCGATCCCCAGTGTCTTGGTCCCCGGGACCCATAGGCATAATACTAGACTTGGGGGCGTTTATCTTAAGCCCCGAGAAGGCCCCATAGAGGTTTATAAGATCGAATAATCTAGGTAGTGAGACCTGGAGGTTGGTTAGATACCCCAAAATATCTTCGCAATCGCCACAACGTATCCCTGTAATTTCCTGGTCCGCTCTGATCGCTATGGCCAGGGGCTCCATTGCCAGAGCGTATAGAAGGGGGGAAAGAGGACAGCCTTGCCGGGTTCCTCTAGATAAGGCCAGGGGTTCCGACGTGCCACCATTGACCAAGACTCTTGCCGTGGGGCTATTATATAGTGTCGAGACCCACCTACAGAAATTCTCCCCGAGGCCCATTTTCTGGAGAACTCTACCCATATAAGGCTACTCGACTTGGTCGAAGGCCTTTTCAGAGTCTAAAGCAAGCAAGTACCCCTCTACCCCCTGCCTCGAGGCCTCATGCATGAGGCCTAGGGTCTTCCGTATGTTATCGGAACCCTGGCGTCCCGGAATGAACCCTACCTGGTCTCCATGTATTAGTGAGGGGAGGAGCTTCGCCAGTCTGTTCGCCAGAAGTTTGGCCAGGATCTTAACATCCACGTTAAGAAGGGAAATGGGGCGATATGATTGACACTGGGAAGGGTCCTTCCCCTCTTTGGGGATTACTACTATCAATGCTGACATCATCGAGGGTGGGAGGGTGCCCTGATCAAGTGCTGAGTTAAACATTTTGTCCATAAACGGGGCTAGCGTTGACCGATAGGTTTTATAAAACTTGACTGTGAACCCATCGTTGCCTGGGGCTGTTCCACTCTTCAGGGAGGATATGGTATCTATTATCTCCTCTGGGGATACGGGGAGATCCAGTGTATCTGCCTTTTCGTGTGAGAGGCCGGGAATCGGGAGGGAGTCCAAGAAGTTGTCGATCTCTATTCCGTCCCCTGCGTATTCCGAGCAGTACAGGCGTTCATAATACTGCCGAAAGTGTTCAGCTATTTTATTATCTCTTACAGGTGACTCCCCTCCCGGTGGCCGGATGGAGTTAACCCTCCTACTATTTCTGAGCTCCCGGAGCCTCCAAGCTAATATTTTATCTGCCTTTTCCCCTTTTTCCATGTACTTCTGTTTCAGGAAGGACAGCTTTTTTTTCTGTTTGTCCCACCTGGAGGTCTGCCAGGCTTGAGCGCAACCTTTGGAGTTCCTCCCACTTTCCGGGGAACATTTGTGTTTTTAGTTTCCCACCCGGTTGGATAGCCTCTATCTTTTTCCTCAATAATTTCTCCTCTTGGCCCCTTTCCCTCTTTTTTCTTGAACCTGTCTCGATGAGAATGCCTCTAATGGTCGCCTTGAATGCCTCCCAGACACCCATAACTCCGACCTCCCCATTGTCGTTGATAGAGAAGTATTCTGTAATAGCTGTAATAGCTGTAAGGAGGGATTGCCGTACCTCTTTGTCGTGCAGAAGGAGGTCGTTACACCTCCATAGGGACCCAGGTGGTGAGGCCGGGGGCATACCCATTTTTATTCTAACCATGTCATGGTCTGTCCAGGGAACCACCTCTACCCCTGATTCCGTGACCTCGCCCCGGAGCGTGGCGTCAACCAAGATATAATCAATACGGGAAAAAGTAGCATGGGGTTTCGAGAAAAATGTGAAGTCGGGGTCTCGATCTTGTTTTGTGTGGTGTGTGTCGCTCAAGCCCAGATCTTCATTAACTGTTTGAAATGCCTCAGCCAATTTTTTTTGGAGGCGTTGATTAGGGCATGGGTTGGGCGAGCTTCTGTCTCTGTCAGGGCAAAGAACCATGTTAAAATCCCCCCGACCAGTAAAGTACCCTCAGAAAATGCTACAATTTTCTCTCTAATCCCCATCCAGAAGCCATCTTGCGCCTCATTTGGAGCATAAATACAGACCAGGGTGAACAGCCGACCCCTCACCTCCTCTTTAACCATGATATATCGTCCTTCCGGGTCTGACCTCTGGGCTTTGAGAACGAAGTGTGCCCCGGGAGAAACCAATTGGGCAATTCCTCGTTTCTTGGCCTGGAAGAACGCTGCATACACTTGTTCAATAGCTTTAGCTCTCAGCTTTGGTTCCTTGTCCCTAACCCAATGTGTTTCTTGTACAAATAATTGGAGCCGGAGCCTTGAAAATTCCCTCACCAGCAACAACCTTTTAGTGGGAGAGTTGAGCCCCCGCACATTTAACGAACCCACTGTCAAAAATTGAAAGGAATCATCCATCATAGCGATGGTAAAAGCTTATGTCTCCCTTCTCGGGACGGCTAATTCCAGTGCTCCCGCAGTACTTCCGCCCCCGCTATAGTCAAATAACAAACCTGCAGTTACAAAACAGACCAGAAAACTTGGCTTGACCCAACTAAAATCCTCTTGAACAAACCCCAACTTTTCCCTCCCCTCTCCCTCCTCCCCCCTGAACGCCTGGTGGACCAGCGGCTTCATCCTGTCGCTGAGCCAGGCCACCATTGTCTCCCTCCTCCGGGCTCTTGAGCTCTTCAATAACAACTAGAGCCCCCCCTCCCCCCTGTCGTGTTCAGATTACAAATAATTACAGTGCTTCCCCCAATGGCATGAAAATCAAACTAGACCGTGAAGCTTCTCGGGGTTCCTCAAGTGTCAGGTTGACCAGGGGATGTCGGAGCCACTCTTCTGAACTTCCTGTGGCCTCGGACTTTACGTCTCTCCTGTGAAGCCTTAATTCTCCCGGGTCCAACTGTCTCTCTTCCGCGCTCTTGCTCTTCCACTTCCATGTTTGGTTCTCCGAGAAGTTTGTCCGACACCCTATGAATGTCATCCTCTGTGACCAGGGCATATTTGTACCCTTCCAGTTCAAAGGAAAGTGAAAAAGGGTATCCCCATCTGTATCGGACCCCCTTGGTTTGGAGCATTTTCGTCAGCGGGGAGCAGAGTCGATGTCTTGCCAGGGTGAAGGCAGACAGATCCTGGTACACCGAAATCCGGGCTCCCTCCCAGTCCACCGGGCCCTACTTACGTGCCAGTTCCAGAATTTTGTTCTTCTCCGCGAAGTAGTGGAAACGTACGAGAATGGACCTGGGGCCTCTGTTGACCGCTCCCGCCCTGTGAGCTCTATCAATAGTGGGTTCATTCGTGTTCGCCCCCTCAAAGAGTGATCCCACCACCGCGTTTACAGCTTTGATTATGTCCATTTAAGTTTCACCTTCCCGCTCCGGGAACCCCAAAGAGCGAAGATTACAGCGTCGTTCTCTATTCTCTAAGTCATCAAGCTTTAGGGAGCATTTCTCTTCTCTCCTCTCGAGTTCCGATAGGCGCATGTCGAATTGCGTCTCGAATATGTCATTCGAGGCTGTGTTGTTTTCAAGCGCTTGGACCCTGTCGTCTATATTGTCCACTTTTTTATCCAGGGTATCCAGCCGTAGCGTTATGTCTGCTCTCAAGCCTCTTATTTGCTCCAGGAGGGCAGCCATACCTTTGGTGACTGTGCTAGTATCGGACATATCCAGGTGTGCCGGGGCCGCCATCTCAGGGCAGGTTGTTGATCTTGGGGGCAGGCGCCGAAATTTCTGTAGGTCCTCTTTCCAGGTCATAGGCTCTCCCCGATCATCTCCACAAGGACTCCCCCCGGACTCCACAGACCAGGCGGGCTGCACCTTTGGGCCCCCCCACAACACTGGGGTGCGCGCACCGGGGGGATATCTCTGTATACGGCCTTAACTTTACACTCTCCGTCGAGGCGGGGGGTTACTCGAGGCAAATAGTGAAGGTTGTCTTGGGGCGCTCCCATGCCACGTGGGACTCGCCGAACTTTCGTCTCACCCCACCTGTGAAAAGCAGAGTCCGGGGAAGGCCGGACGCGGAGGGGACTAAGGGACCGCAGCGGGCCCCTCTTGCTTGATTCGATGTAAATTGCCCATGAAATTGTTCTGTTACACTTTCTGTTGTTTTTCGGCTGCAAAGTACTGTGCCGAGGAAGATGGAGACCTGTGGATTGAGGGTTACTATCCGTGGACGGCTGAAACTTCTCGGGTATTTTCGGCCCTCTTTGCCAGCACAGCCCCGGTAAAAAATGCTCAGCCTGTCTTGCCCGGGCTCTCGCTGTGTCGGGGTCCCCACGTCTCTCCACAGACTCTGCTTCCCCCAGCGATCTCCAGGCCGAGGTGCAGGCAATGAGATTTTCACCCTCGACGGAGTCAACAGCGACTTTGAAGTAGTCGCAGGCCGCTTTCCTGGCTGGAGATGTCGTAGGGTACAGGCCCCGGTCGCTTCGCTCCTCCGGGCTATTCTTTGCGCCCCTAGCAGCCGTCTGAATTCCAGGTAGCCACAGGCCTCAACCCCTACGAAGTCTCTCCGTTAGTCCGTCGGAGCCGTGGCGCGGGGGAAGGCGGACCTCCCTCTCCCTCCTCTCTCCAAAGGCCCGAACTCGACGAGTTCTCCATGCCGGAAGATCGGAGTTGGGGTCCGCGGGGGCTCCGGTGCGACAGCAATCCGTGGGGGGGTCGGCACTGTACTCCTGGGGGCCTGGGGGGGCTCAAATCCCTCTTACGGCGCCCTTTGGAGGAGACCAGTGCGGATGCGTCAGTGCATCTCGGCGCCCCCTGGTGGATCTCCCTGGGGTGTTTTTAAGCGCTTTTTACACGGGCAAACTGGTGCTGGTATGAATGAGTCAGAGTGTTAACTGATGACAGTTGCACACCTGCAGAGAGGTAAAGCTGTCTAGAATGCAGGCCCACTCCCCATGCACCGGCGCACCTCCCCTACCATTACAATAACAGCACGAAACCATTCAGTGACTAATGGCCCATCATTAGCAGTTTGGTGCTGGCATTGTAATGGGAGGGGCTGACTTTAGGTGCAGGGAGAACTGAAGTGTTGTTATTGTTGTGCTTATGAAGAAATAAGCACAACAATAAGCGACTAAAACACACGATAAGCGGACAAAACCCGCGACAAGCGACCTATGAAAAAAACACGCGACTTGGTTAAAAAACAAGCCCAAAGTCGCTTGTTATAAGCGGACATGGCAACACTGCCAGACACCCTGCGGCGGGCCGGCAACTTCAAGAGAAAGAAGCAGCAGCACCAGTGCGGTGGGACACAGCAGTACAGGAGGACGGCGCAGACACAGCACAGATCAGAAGGTGAGGAGGAGCGAGCCCTAAGGCGCCAGACTATGATGCTCGCATTTAAGAGTAGCACAGGAACAGTGGGTACTCGTTTAAGGCAGAATAACGAGTAAGGAGAACTACGAAGAGGCAGGCGAAGGAGCTCAATAGGAGGGAGGGAGTAAGAAGAGGAGGCCAGCTGGACAGCAGAGGGGCACAGAGGTAGAGAGAGCAAATAACACAGGGATCAACCATAAAGAAACAGCAGTGCTGAAACTTGACACAGCTAGTGTCAGAGGTCTTCCAGGGAAAGGAAATCAGACCCCCAAGAGGAGGCTGAACAGTCAGGCGCAGGAAGGGGAACTGAGGAAGGAAAGGTGAGAGAGTGTGGTCAGGCGCAACAGTCAGGACTCAAGGACTTTGCTGGCAACTTGGCCCCACACAGTCTGAAAAGCGGGGTAGCTGCGGGGTAGCTGCCGGCATGATGGTGAAAGGCCAACAGAAAATAGACCTCTACGCTGTCCCCAAGCATAAGGCATCCAAAGGACAGGAGGAGGAAAGCGACACAGCAGCAGTGGGGGCAGGGAAAGGCGAAGGTGTCACGCTGGAAGGACTGATGGTGGCCAACCAGGAATCTAGAATCTCTACAAAGTGCAGGAAGTGGGGGTGGACGCGTCTCTACTACGAGCAGACCTGCACAAAGTTAGTGAAAGGGTGACAGAGGTGGAACAACGCGTAAACACGGTGGCAGACGATGTAGACATACTCAAGAATCAATTGCGAGGCCTCATCGGAGTTACATGAGGGCTGGAGGTGAAAGCGGAACACTCCGAAGGTCGCTCCCGTCACAATAATATACACCTGGCGGGGATCCTGGAGGGCCAGGAAGGGCCAGGTGCAGAACTGTATGTAGAAAAACTGATATTGGAGGTCCTGCGACCAAAAGGTCTATCGAAACAGTTCACAGTGGAAAGGGCGCATTGAGTACCGGGCAGACCACCACCTCCGGGGGCCAGCCCAGAGCGATAATAGCCAAACTGCTCAACTTCAGAGACATGGATCCGATACTGCAGGTACATCGAGGTGGAGAACGCCAGGATTTTGATCTTACCAGACAGGAGGTCCAGAAACAGAGGAGATCCTTCGACTTAGCTCGCTGCAGGCCTCACGAATTGAATTTGCGCTACATGACATTTTTCCCGGCAAAACTAAAAGTGATGGAGGGGAACTGTTCCGTGTTATTCCTAGCCCCGAAAGACTCATGGGACTTGCTGGACAGAAGAGAACCAAAGGAGATGCCTCAGGGGCCGGACGACCAACAACGGAAGGAGAAAGGGAGCAATTAACCATCAGGGAATTGTACTGGTGCATTGAAGAGGATCAAGTTTTGATCATAAGACTTGAAGGGGGTAAAAGCAGGATACTTTCTGCAAGGAAACCGCGATGGTGCACATCGATGTGTGGCTTGAGCGGAAAGAGAACCTAGCCAACCCCAGAACCAGGGCCCACCTACCGCACCGGATAGCGGATGCGACTTGGAGGTTTATCTCGGTCGAAGCAGGTTGAAAGGGGGGGGACATGCGGAGACTTAAGGGAGGGGGCAGGGCGAGTTTGGGTCGGGGAGTTGGGGGGGGGGGCAGTTGTTTTTTGGGGGTAGGGATAAGGTTGACCTTAAGGTTGTTAAATGTCAAGGGGAAGGGTGCCGGGACGACAGCTTCAAAACCGTAGTAGATCTAGGCAGAAAAAATACAGACAACTGCAAGGGTGGGAACCACCTTAGTATAGGCACTCGGAATGTGCGGGGGCTGGGGAGTAAAAGGAAAAGGATCAGAGTGGCCCAATATTTGAAATGGCAAGGGATACAGCTGGCCTTATTGCAGGAGACAAACCTGCAGGGAGCGGACTTGAAAGCCTTGCAAACTAAGTGGGGGGGGGGGCAAGGTGTTTGGGTCCTTGTACTCTACTTACGCGAGAGGAGTACTGATCTGGGTTGCCTCGAGGATCCCCATACAGGTGGAACGCACAGTGGGGGACACAGAGGGAAGGAAGATGGCCCTGGTAGGACAATGGGAGGGACAGGACATCTGTGTGGTGAATTCTTACGCTCCGAATGTGGACGACAAGGCCTACTTCACCTCAGTGATGGAGTTGACAGGAGGACAACGGACTGGGTTATTTATATGGGGAGGGGATTTTAATTGTGTCCTGGACCCGGAACTGGATCGCACGGGAAGGGGTGGTGCGGGGGCAACAAAATGACAGATGCGGGAGTCCTTGCGACAGGCGGTGGACAGGCTGGATCTAGTGGAATTATGGAGGGAAACGCATGGGTCTGAGAGGGGGTACTCTCCTTTCACTCGGGTGTCCACAGAACATTTTCTAGGCTTGACTACCTATTTGTGGGTAGAGTTTCCATTGGTTCAATGACCTGCAATATCTGGATAGGGCCCTGTCTGATCACTCCTCTGGTTACTAGGTTGAAGGGTACACACAGTCCGGCAGGAATGAGGGTATGGAGGATGAAGCAGGGGCTGCTGGGGGATGTGGTTAACGCACAGGCCCTGAGGGAGGCATTTTTCTTGAATTAAATGAGGGGTTGGTGGAAGATGTGGGGGTACAATGGGAGGCATTTAAGGTGACACTAAGGGGGGTGTGACTGTCTCAGGCGATCGCTAGATGACACTAGTAAAAAACTGGAGGGGAGATTCGGCAATTGGAGGTGGATATGGAGGGAGTACAACAAGTGGGGGAGTTATTGGCAGAGAAACTTGCCTTCCACCGTGGGGCGCTGGACTCTTTAGGGCAATTCGATATGGGCTATATACAGCACGAGTGCATGGGGAAGGTGACAAAGCAGGCCGACATTTAGCATGGTTGATAAAACGGGAGATTTCAGGGGGGTCAATTACTCAGAGACTGGACCTAACGGGTTGCCTGGTGTCATCACAACAAAAGATAAATAAGGTATTCCAGAATTATTATAAGCAATTATACTCGATGGAAGGGAACTATTCAGGTCAGGAGGCCTCAGATCTGCCAGACCTGGTACAAATGCCCAGGCTGGATGGAGAAATCAGAGAAGGATTAGATCTGGCAATAGAAGAGGGGGAAATATTGGGGGCAATAAAGGCAATGCAGGCTAACAAGGTGCTGGGGAGTGATGGCCTCCCGGTGGAGTTTTACAGGACCTTTGCAGATGTACTAGTCCCCCAACTGACACGCACTTAAGAAAGGCTCTCTGCCGGAGTCAATGAAGGAAGCAGTAATTACAGTATTGTTAAAAAAGGGGGGACCCGCAGCAGTGTGCTTCCTACGGGCCTATTTCCCTATTAAATATGGACACGAAAATTCTGGGGAAGGTATTGGCAACTAGGTTGGCGCTGGTGGCTTCCAGCCTGGTACATCTGGATCAGTGTGGATTTGTGGGTGGGCGGGACACTGGCATGAACTTAAGCAGATTACACCATGTAATGGATTTAATTAAGTACTCACACATAGAAATAGCTTTGGTAGCAATAGACGCGGTCAAAGCCTTTGACTCGTTGGAATGGCCGTGGTTATTCAAGGTACTGGAGGCATGTGACCTAGGTGGCTGCGACTATTGTACAACACTCCTACAGCTAGGGTGAAGACAGGCGGGTGGGTCTCACAAGAGTGGAACATGGAGCACGTCAGGGGTGCCCGGTCTTCCCACTTTTGTTTGCCTTGGGGCTGGAACCATTGGCGAGGTACTTTAGGACATATATCCCGAGGCGGGAATCTGGGCAGGGGGCATGGCCCATACCATCTCGCTTTATGTGGATGATGTATTGCTTTATGTGGATGACCCACTGGAAAATATACCAGTGATACTAGAGATCTTGTGAAATTTCTGCAAGCTGTTAAGGTTTCAGGTCAACAAAAAACGTTGGGGAAAGGAATCCTTTAAATACTTGGGGATTCAGATCTTCCATAAAGTGGAGGAAACATTTGTACACACCACGGGGAGGGCACTCTTGCGTACAGAAGATGCAATACAATTCTGGAAAAAGCTACCCTCATCACTGATGGGGAGAGTTGCGCTTTGCAAAATGGTGGTCCTCCCGCGGCTTTTATACTATTTCGCGAATATCCCATATACAGTTAAGAACATATTTTTTAAAATGCTGGATAAAATACTAGAGGAACTGCTGTGGCACACAGGGCGCACCAGGATGGCTATGCAAACATTACGTCGTAGAACAGAGGAAGGGGGCCTCAATATGCCAGACATCAAATTGTATTTTTTGGCAGCACAGCTGCAGGTGGTAGCACGCTGGCGAACTGCTCCAGGAGGGGAAATGTCAGGATTGTTGGGTGGGATTCAGCCAGAAAGAAAGGGAATGGAGCTTCTGTGGGGGGGCCATTGGGGTAAGGGGGGGCACAATCATTTTTAAGGTGGTAAGAACTGTATGGGGGAAGCTACT
The DNA here is from genome assembly GCF_040938575.1 of Ambystoma mexicanum. NCBI lineage: Eukaryota > Metazoa > Chordata > Amphibia > Caudata > Ambystomatidae > Ambystoma > Ambystoma mexicanum. The sequence goes on from NC_090927.1 coordinate 1,128,469,504, forward strand.
GAAAAAAATGCAGGCCAAAGAACTATACAGCAGGGAATTGCTGATCAGGTTTAATACCACTTTTAGAACAGCATTGTAAAGTGTAGGTCTCAGGACATTAAGGGAGCGACATTGCGCCACACTAGGGGATCTTTTCAGGGGAGGCAAGTTACTAACATTCGAGGAATGGAGGCAAACATACCAGGTAGCGAGCGTTCATTTCCTCACGTACGCCAAAGTGGTAAGATGCCTGACGGCATTGTGAGACGGTATCCCGGAAGAGCCAGAGGTGAATCCATTAATGCAGACTGTGTTGGAGTTAGGAGAGGGCGGTGGTAGAGTGTCACGGTTATACAGGGCTTTGCAGGCAGCAAGAAAGGACAAGGAGTTGGCGGTGAAGAGTAGATGGGAAAGGGACTCGGAAGAGAGATGGACCAAAACGTGGGAACAGGACAAAAAGACATCTACGAATGCGCGGTTCCAACTCACCCAATTCTATTACCCGCATAGGGTATATCTGACAACAGGGAGGTTACACGCGATAAATAACTCTGCGCCACATAACTGTCCGTGATGCAGAGGAGGCCATGCCAGGTTTTGCCATATGGTCTGGGTTTGCCCAGTTGTGGCTAAATACTGAGGAGAGGTGGTGAACTGGCTGAATACCCTGATGGGTAGCAGATATGAATGTATCCATGAGGCGTGCCTGTGGGGGCTCTTACCTGGGTTTAAGAGGTACAAAAACCTGATTTCTGCTGACATTGGCCAAATGACAGATTTCAATAGAGTGGAAGAAGCCAGCGGGTCCGTTGGTGAGACAATGGCTCCATGAGACGCACAAGTGGGGTTTGGCGCAGATTACCTGAGCAAACACAGGGAGCCGGAAAGGGAAAATGTACTAGTAATGGACTGGAGACAACTACTGAATGAACTAGAATCCACTCAGGATCTAAAACCTCCTTGAACAGGCACACAACCAAGAGCACAAGACACAGAGGGAAGGAGAGGGATAGATCTAAATGGAGGGAAAGGGTTCCTAGCCCGTGAAGACGGTGTGCAGTCAAAAAGTCGAAAGAATAAAGTCGAAAGACAAAAATGTCGAAAACAAATGCGAAAAAAAGTTGAATGTTTTATTTTTTTATTTATATGTATTTTTTGGGTTTAGTAAGTAAAAAAAAAAAAGGGGTAAAATAAAAAGAAAAAGGGGGGTTGGGGAGAACCCCCATTTCGGATAAAAAACTTAATGAAAAAGAAATGTGACTTTTTTTTCTTTTTTTTTTCTTCTATTTTTTGACTTTCGACATTATTGTTTTCGATGTAATGACTATAAACCCGTAAAAACTGAGCCGAGGAAGGAGACTAGGGGAACCGATGGGGAAGGGAGGCATTCGGGGTTGGGAGGGGGGAGTCAGGGAGAAATTGGGGGAAAATATGGGGGAGGGAGGAAAGTAGAGGTGTGGGAAATGTTTGGGGAAAAGGTTCTTGTTGTAAAATGAGTTATATAAAATCATATAGGAGATATGAGCTGGGGCAAACACCGATGGCGGCGGGGGGGACGCAGAACATTTAGTCAGACCATGGTAAAGGGGAAACATACAGCAGTGATGCCTTCGCCACAGCTAGCTCTGACTGCAACACAGAGCAACACACGTGGCACAAAAGTGGGGGATACGGTAAAGAACTGTGGACGGATCCCCCTAAAGGGGGAGCGATAACAAATCCCTCGTAAAAAACTTGACGCAAAAGCTTATCAGGTGAATTAGAGCCCAAGATGCAAATTAATGGACTGAACTCTAGCAGGAGTAATATTTGGTGGCTCCGCCGAACCAAACTCATGGGTTGGGCCATACGGCCATGAGAGGATCACATGGGTCAACGGTGATAATCTCCATAATTGCAATGCATGAGGTTTCTATGTTACAATGCCTACTTGTTTTTTTCTTGTATTATGTATAATCAAAACCAATAAAAAGAGTTTTAAAAAAAACACCAACATGGAAAAGTTGTATGCCATTTAATTGTTTAAAAAATCATTTTGGAGAACCAATGTCCAGATAAGTCTCTGACATGTATTATATTTGAATTTTGTAAAAGTTTCTTTTTCCATCAAATTTGAGAAATGGGATTCAAGAGTGGGCTAATGGTATATATGACGGGTACGATGAGGGGGTGATCAAATGAAGGGGATAGAGGGACACTTATATTTGTTTTATCTTTTAATGGTTTCAAATTAGTCAGCCTTGAGTACATATTGGATGATTGATATATGTGCTTGGATTAGGTGGGGTTGCAATTTCTGAGTTAGGTGGGTATGAAAGAAGTATATTTGAGCAAATGTAAAAGATATGTTGGCAGGGGCTGAAATTAAGCTGCAGGGAAATAGTTTGTAAGCAGCTCCAGTTCATGGCTGCACAGTTTCCTCTATTTGGCAAAGTAGGTGTCTCTACATTGTCAGGCTGAGGAGGTGAAGATACAGAGGATCTAGGAGGCGCCACGCCTTGATATTAGGGCTTTGTGTAACAAGTCAACTGACTTGGCTGTGTTAGGCTTGTGTCCTTTTGAAGGGCTGTAAGAGTGGAGTCAGTGTTCTATGCATCGATGAATGGATTTAAGCATATTTGCATTTGAGAATGGGGTCGAGTTGTAAAATTGTTAAAAAAAAAGACTGCCACAGGTTTACCGGGACCAATAAGGACACCAAGACCATATGCTGGAGTTCAACACCATCCTTTTGGAATTGGTTGTTACAAGATGGAGACAACTGAAAATAGAAAATGGGATTTTTCAAACATAACGGTCAGGATGGTCTTCTGGATATAACTGGCCCTCTCTCCGCCCCACCCCCCCCTGAAAGAACCCCACAATATCCTTGCTGGTTTTCCCAGTCTCTCAGGCCTTCCAAACTCCTTGATAGTGCATCCCACTCCTTACAAAAAGGGGTGTTGTCACTCCTTCCTTGGAAAATATTGGGCATTAATGTTTCCTGAACTCTTCCTCTGTGGTTGATCTAGTTTTGGGCTTTTCAGAGTCTCATACCCCAACACTCACTTGGGTGCGTAGTCTTGCCAGCAGACAGGTCAGTGGGTGTAGCCAGCAGGGAGGGCTGGAAAGGTGACTCTGGGGGTCCACCTTATCCGCGCACCCTCCTATTCTTCTTTCCTCACATCTGTATTCTCGCAGTAACCTTCTTGCCCCTCACTTGTTCCTCACACCGCCGTCTATTCCTGCCTAGGGCTAACTTTACCCACTGGAACGTTCCTATAATGTCTGCCTAGGGGCCTGCTCTCCACTTGCTCTACAGTCCCTTCTTCACCACCTGATCTCTCTTTTTCTCTTCTTCTAGATCTTTCATTTCTGGTTGTTACCATGGCTTTCTCTTCTCTTCTCTGTCACCCCCTGGTCTGGGCCACCTTAACCACCTGCCCATTACCTCTTCCAAACCACCACCTTATCTTGGCACTCTCCCACCCAGTTTACTACCTTCTCCCCTCAATGTTATAACCGCTGCCTATTCTCTACCACCTTTGCAATCCTCTTCAAGGGTTGATGTTTCCACTACCACCACCACCACTACCACTACCACCACTTCAGTGGCACTTCTAGCCCTTGATGTTATCCCATCATTTTACCCCCTCCTCTTAACTTCCGCCCTCGCTTCCTGTTGGTACTACCTCCTCCTGCAATCTCTGTCTTGCCACCCCTGCAGTCATGATATTACCACTTCTTACTGCAATGTTGGTATTCGCATCTCCTCCTGACTTCCGGTTGCTCTGGATGATATTACAACTCTGCTTTAGTATTTTATCTAACTTTTACCGCCTTATCCTACTCTTTTCTGCAGTCACCTCTCCAACAGTCTCGATCTTTCCAGTTTTTTATCTACCAACAAATTCAAGCCTCCTGCTCCTCCAAGTTACACTGAAGACTGGCGTTTCTAGCTTTTATAGTTCTCTCCTGGTTTGGGCTCTTTGTGTTTGGCTGCACCCGAGTCTTATTAGTACAAGGTTGGGATTGCCTACTATTTCTGGGAACACCTGGTCACACTTTTGGGCTGGGGGAGGGTGGGCCAACCCTTCATGTGGCCTACCTACCATCTTGGATTTCAGTCACCCGTTCTGGGCCCTCTCCACTGTGGCCTGCTGTCCTATGTCCTAAACATGTGCACACGCAGTTGAAAGACCGCATGGTAACGTTTCCAGACTTTTTGACTATTAAGAGAATGTTTATTTGTGTGCACCTTGCAACATTGTATTTGTATCAAGGGAACACTTTGCCAAGAGACAATGAATCAGTAATTATGTGTCTTATGTTTTTACTACCGGCAAGGCAAGCCGTCCGCTCCCCTGCCTCATTTCCCACTTATTTTGTCATTTGTTTTTTCCCTCTGTTTGCTTCTGCCGCCACTGGACGTTTTCCCAGGCCCTTTCCCAGTCCCTCCCTTGTCCCTTCTCTCAACCCGCCCATCTTGGTTCCTGATTGGGTCCCAGCCAAAGCACGTGACTGGAACTCTGCCTCGTCAGTAGCTCCCCCAGGGCAACCTTGCCTAGGCAGCCGGCTAAGTTCTACAGGCAAAAGGCAGCACCCTACTGAACATCTCCACCTCGTGTTTGCCCGTGTTCACCTGGGACGCCTGACATCGACTGATAAGGTAAGTGCTGGTGTGGGCGGGGAGTACAGCCATTACTGTACTCCAGTAAAACCCCACCACTCTTACTACATAATAACGTATACCTACATGCACCTAGTCTAATTACATAACTGGTATTCATTGCACTGCCATCATTGAATCTACCTGATGCTCCCCTATTATGGCAAAGTTGAATCTAGGTGGGGTTTCATTGCACTGCCAAAGATGGATGGCTGGGGATAGGAACTATGAGGTACATAGATGGATTGCTGGGGGTAGGAAGTGAGTTGCACTTAGCTGGGTTTGGGTGGTAGGAAATGAATTGCAGTTAGAGGGATTTTGAGGGTAGGAAATGTGACACATTTGGATGGATTGGTGGGGGTGGGAAATGTACTGCACCTAGATGGATTTTCAGGGGAGAGTCTGTGTCAAGTCGTCAAAACGTATAAACTGTCCTTGTGTCCAAAACATACTAATCTGACCCTCACACTAGAAGTGATCAACTAAGGGTGCGAGGAAATATCTTATTCTTGGCACCAAGTGTTCATAATTAAAACAAATAAATCCAACAGAAGCAGTTTGCTGCAAGGAGAAATCCCTGGAACCAGAGGGTGGTTCCCTTAACCTATATATATAGGTAGGATGGCAAAAGTGTCTCTTTCAAGTAAATATTTCTTTAGCATGGCAAAATAATATTTCAAACAACAGTTCCTTTAAGAGATGGCAAGTGTCTTGTTCAAACAATGGTTCCTTTCGGATGGAAAATGTTTTTTTTTTCAAACAACTCCTTGAGTATGGCCAAAGTGTCTCTTTCAAACAATAATTCTTTAAGGATGACAAAAGTGTCTTTTGTATACTTCTTTACCATGTGCTTTGTAAAATAAGTAAGTTTATTTATACAATTTTGATGGAACTCCTGGTGCACTCCCCTGCCAGGATTCCTCTAGTAGACTCTTCCGATCCCCAGCTAGGTATCTTGCTACAAGGTTTGAGTGGATTACCTGGTGTACTCTCCTGCCAGGAATCCCTTTTAGGGTCATGCAGATCCCCTGCTATACTTCTCTGCCAAGTATCTCCCCCCCCCCCCCAAATGCTCACTCACTGCCTGGTGCCTCTTTCACCAGGACTTCCTCATCAGTTTCAGTGTCCGCGTATACTTTGAGTGGATTACATGGTATACTCTCCTGCCAGGAATCCTCTTTTTGGGTCATGCAGATACTCCTGGCATACTCCTCTGCCAAGTATCCCCCCCCCAAACAAATGTTCACTGCCCGATATGTTCCTTTCACCGGGACCTCTTCTCTGATTCAATGTCTTCTAACACAACACAGTTGTATTACTTCACTGTGCTTCTATTTGCTTGAGGTATGACTTGTTTCAATTTTCCCCACATTGATATCCCATTCATGAGGACTTGTTCAAGTTCTGCTGCTGTACTTATTTCTTTAACATTGATTTGCTTAGGGTTATACATGCTCCAACCTTTCCCTTATTGACTTCCCATATATGGAGACTTGTTCAAGTTCTGCTTTTGACCTTCATTTGTTTGGTATTCAAATATGTGTATCTGTTTTGTTGGCTTGCATGCCTGTTGGTATCCCTCGGGGTCCCCTATGGCTTTTATTGGACTCACTGGTGTTTTATAGCGTTCCCCACCCGTGGCATGTCATCTCAAGGAAGCTTCCTCTCTGGGACAGCCTCTGTTGCTCTGCAGACTTTCCTCCAGCTCTCCCTGCAGCTTCCAGCTCACCCCCGGCTTCACTCCATGACCGGGACCAAATACTGCTGTCTTTAAGCAGGACTACATCTCTGAAAGCTCTGCTGCTGGTGTAATTCCAGTCTTGCAGCTGTGCCTGCAGCGGCTCTCCTGGTCTTGCACCAATCCAGTAAGTATCTCTGGTAATTGCAAGCTGCCTTCTTGAATTTTCCACCTTTTTGTTCCTCTCCGGTACAGTCCTTACTCATACCGCTTCCTTCTCCTGCTCTCTCTGCAGTTCAAGTGCGGACAGCATTTTTAAATGTCCCGCGCACTTGTGATCCTTCAAAACAACTAGTGGGCATATTCAGAGTTGAGTTTTCTTCAATCTGCATTAACTCCTCATCTCGGTACTAGAGGGTTTATGGAAGTTTGACAAAATTCCTAAGATTTGTACAGGAGTATTGTTTGGAGCATTTACTTAAGAAAACATTAGAAACAGGAGATATTAGGTCTGGGTTATGTGTTTGAGGTATTAATAGTATCTTGACTTGAATGTTTTTCAGGAAGGGGTTTCTGAGTTTTACAATTAGAGGGATTTATATGGTGACAACAAGTCATCAAGAACTTAGAATGTATGAGGTATTCTTCTCTAGTAAGTTAAGAATACCACATCCCTCCTGATGAGGTCACCACCTCTCCCGACAGCCATCTCCTCCTATATGATCCTCCCTCATGATACCACTGCCAGGGTCAGGGAGGGGCTGCAGTCCCCTCGTCATATAGGAGGAGATCTTTGATGGGGAATCACTGATGACTCCACTCCACAGGAGTCCTCACAGCACACATCAGAATGCAGCAACAATACGAAAAATTCTGTCTCGCTGGTCACATTGTTTTCCTCCTACTTATACCAGACAATGCCTCAACACCTCTGCCATTAGTATGCAGCGAAGACATACAACAAATTTGGGCCAGCTGGACACCTAACAAGCCTCTTGCACTCACGCTTTATCCTGACCTCTCTCAGTACCCTTACACATGCCTGACCTCGTGGGATGCATTTTATCGGAGACCGGCCAGCCCTCCTAAGCCTTAAAATGGCCAAATGGGTACACACATTCTAAACCCACTTTGTGATTTCCCACATTTTGGACTTTGGTCCCTGAGGGTGTTCCCACCACTAGCGCTATATAAATGGCAACTACAATACAATATGTGGGAAAGCATTTGATTCAGGAACCACAAACATGCAAAATGGAGTTCATAGATCATATCACTGGGGCTGAAGGATGACCTTTTGATACCACAGTTGAAAGGCCACGAGTTTGTAACATTGTATTGTTTCAATGAAATTAAGTTTGGATGATATAAAGCATTTCTATTTCCTCTTTAGGATTCTGGATCTGGACAGTAAGAGTTTAAACTCTAGAAGGCATTCACTAGAATTGTCTTGCATGACCATACCAGGAGAGGGTGGGTGTCAAATCTACCTGGGCAAATGCTGGAGAGTTCTATGAGTCAGCAGGATTGGTTTTGTAGCACTGTGGTTATCTTCTGCTCTGTAACCAAGAGTGACAAGGGGATCCTTCCGAAACGTGGGCCCAACATCTACTGGTTCGGAGTGACATCTAGCCCTCTGAAGTACCTCCTTGGCAATCCCTATAGCCAGACAGGACTTTATCACAGAGAATACATATGGTTCATTGGTTAGAGTGGGAAGGGTTGAACATTTGGTTTGACAAGGGTAAGGATCATTTGGGGGGACAAGAAGTGTGAAAGAGTCTGTCACTGAGTTCATTGTCCGAGAGGAGTTCTGTAAATTGAAGCACCTAGGGATGGTAGCCAACTGGCAATGTAAAGGCACTGCAAGGGTATGAAAGCTGGGGCGTGGCCAGGCAGCAACCGAGGCGGATGTGCCCGCCGTATGCTCCCTTGTGCGAGCCCAATAAGCCCTGCAAATGTGGCAATTATAATGTAAAAATCCCTTTTTTCATAGTGCCGTGATTCCCCCCCCCCAAGTCAGCGACCTCACAACTCGAAGAATGCAGCAAGCTGTTTTGAGCTCTTGGTGGATTGAGTCGGGGTCTCGACTCAGTCTTTGAGGTGGCAAAAATGGCAGATGCCATGGGGAAGATGTTGTGAAGCTCGACCCCCTGCAGGTATAAGGGGCATTTGAAGCAAAGTCCCATAACAGATCGAGGTGGGGGCCTAATTTGAGGCAAGATATCAGGCCCGCAATCCCAGGTGGCACAGTGGTCTGAGTGCAGGTAAAGTCTTGGTGGCTTGAGACTCCAGTAGAGCGGAGGCTGCCCAAGTAGCGGACTGAGGCTGCAGCCGGCAGGGTGCTCGCCACTCTCCTGTGGTGGCCCGGCAGCGGCGCCCCGGTACAAGGGCTGTTGGTGGAAGCCTGACGGGAATGTCGGATCTGCACTTCCCGCTTGTTGAAGGAGGGAAGGGGAATGCAGACCAGCCTGCAAGGGAGTCGTGGTGGCACCCCTGAGTACCTAGCACCAGCGGTGGAGGCAGGCAGACTGTAGAGCCGGGAACAAGACAGCAACGTTCGTGAAGCACTCCAGTGGGGGCTCCCAGGTCCTAGCCAGAATTATATGAACATATCCCCCACCAGCCTGTGAAGACACAGTGGGGGAGGGGCGAGGCTCTCTAAACGGGCTGGAACTGACTGAGCCAATGGGGCTATGTAATGCTGCAGTGGGCCACAACACTAAACACAAAGCCTGTCAGATCCCACTGCATGCACCTTTAAACGGGCCTTGGACACATTTGTAACTGGAACTGTCTGAGTGTGGTGGCTTGCCCCCACAGAAGTGTGGGTGCTCTGGACATCTGGGAGTCTCCTGCGACTGGGTGGGCCTGCAGATAGTTCACGCTCTGGCGCCGCTATCTGGCTGAAGGAACTGGGTTAGGCACAGGCACAGACAACAAGAGTGGGGCCCTGGTCAGCTGCTAGAACCATTCATAGGCCGCTATAGCCAGGTGGAGGAACCCTACTTCTCTGGATCTGCTAGCGGAGAGAAATGGCTAAAGCGGGTGCACAATCCAAGCCGGGTGACATTAAGGTACAATTAAACATGCAGGATAAGGAGAACTCGGCACAATAGGTTTGTGTTTAGGTTCATTTGCATCCGCCAGGTGCAGCACATCCAAATCACTCATTTACCAAATCACTCCACCCTGAAGCAGGATCTCACTGCAGAGATTAAATCAACGAAAGAGGCACTGGCCAAGATGGCCACAGATCTTAACTCTGATATGGTTCGTTTGGAGTCATGTGGGAACAAAGTTGAAAAAGCGCTATGCGACGAGGCACATGAGCAAGTGAGTTGGCAAACAGAGTGGTGGGCATCCAGGAACAGCTTGAGACGATCTGGGCCAAACAAGAGGATTTAGAGAGCAGATCCCTGAGAAATACGTGGCATTCCTCGGCATGTGCAAGATCCGGACCCGACAGGCTAGGTTTGTGATCTGTTCAGGTCCTTATTAGTACTCCAAGACACCACTGTCCTGGTATTAGACAGAATGCAACGCGTGTAGTCCTCAATACAGCAGCAGCACAATCTGGTGCCTGATATTCTGTCAAGAGTCCACTACTTACAATTGAAGGAAGAGATCATGATGACAGCCGAGAAGAATGAGCCAATTGAATTCCGGGGGACAAAGATCTCGTTATGTCAGGATCTTTCACCTAGGATGCTGGCGAGGAGGCGCAAGCTACACATTGTCACGGCATGGCTTCAATCAAACATCAAATATCGATGGGGGGGGGTGGTCACCTGTAAGCTACTCTTTGAATATCAAGAATAGCAATACCTTATTGGGTCGGAAGAAGAGGCAGCGGAGCTAATGGACACTACCCTGGTTTCTTCTCTAGATGATACAGGGAGGGGAGTCGAATCAGGCTCGGAACTCAGAAACTGCACCAGGGAACCTAGAGGGAGGAGGAATTCGGTCAAATCATCTTCAGAGGCGGAGAGGGGGCCGGCTCAGAGAGCCCCTAGCTGACACTTTGGCCCGTCAAGAGCTGGCTGTCCAGTGCTTTGTTCAGGAATCCTTTTATTCTTCAACAGTTAACTTTGAGTGGGTGTTTCAGCCACTGGGGAAACGTAAATATGCTAAGGTATTTATGCCAAGAAGATTGGGGGTTTAGCTGCGGGAGGAGAGGGCTCCATGAAGGAAGTGCGCTCATGTTTAAACTACCAAAAATGGTTATGGAATTGCTTTTAGTGCAGTGTTAGGATTCCCTTGTTTCTTGGGGTGTTATTGTTTACTTTTTAGTCACACGAAGGACCATTGTTGCTGTGTGCCAAGGAGATCCCTTGATGGAGATTCTCCTGTTTCTTGCTCTGGGTTATCTAGGAAATTTCTTGCCAATTGTGGAGCATAATGGCGTCACCTGACCTTCAGTGACTAACCTTGAATGTGCGGGGTCTTAATTCACCAGTGAAACGCAAGGCACTGGAACATAGACTCTCCTCTTTGGATGCAGCCTCGGTCTTCCTCCCGGAGACCCACTTATTGGTGGCAGATAAAAAGCACCTCTTCAGTAGATTGTACCCTTCAGTATATTTTGCTACTAGCGGTCTTAAAAAGCAGAGAGTCACCATCATGGTTCGCAGAGGACTGCCCTTGAGGGTGTTCAAGGTATTGCGAGACAAGGAGGGGAGGTATCTGTTCCTCATAGCCCAAATAGGGGATCGTTAAATCGCTATAGCAGCCCCGTACAGCCCTAATGATAAACAGGCGGAGTTCCTTGCTAGATTCTCAGAGGTACTAGCTGAATATGCTGAAGGGGAGATGGGGTGGTGGGGTGTATTTTATTTGTGTCATAGATCCAGGGATGGATAAGTTGCTAGTTACTACCAGTAATGATGAATGAAATGTCTATGCAATGACGACATTACTGAGGGAACACTCGCCAATAGAGGCATGGCGTTTCTTTCATCCTGGGGAGAGAGACTATACCTTTTATTCTGCTGTTCATAAAGGCTTTTCTAGGTTATGTTTTTGGTCTCTAACACCCTCATCCCGGTAGTTTAGGGGATATAAATTCTACCAAAGGCACTATCAGATCACTTCTCACCCCTTAGGATTGAGGTAGGGTTGAGTCAGCCTGCTCCGCCATATAGACCTCCCTGGAGGCTCAATGATTCTATATTGATCGATGTTGCTCTGATAGCTCAGGTAGGAGAGGCAATAACACATTATTTCCAGGACAATTATATGATATGGCTTTTATAACGTGCCTATACGCTGGGGGGTTTGGATTTTCGAACGGTCTGGGATGCTGGGAAGGCAGTGATAGGGGGAGTCATCATAGGTTAATTTGCAGCTTGGGGGAGGGCCCAGAAACAGCAGCAAGCCATATTAGAAGGAATAGTTCAGGACAAAGAAAAAGAGCACACAGCAAAAGGGAATCGACGATCCCTTGGGGATCTCCGTATAGCTAGACTGGCGTTAGACTCGCACCTGACAGGGAAGGGAGCAAAATCAATTCTCCGAAAAAAGCAGTACTTCTACTCCAGAGGCAACAAGGCTAATACATTGTTAGCAGCTAAACTGAAGAAACAGACCACACACAACTATATTGGGGCCCCGAGGGATGGGGAAGGGAAACGGGTCATCACAGAGGCCAAAAAGCTGCGGGTCATGGAGGACTTCTTTCGGAAAGCTTCAGCCCCACATCAAGGGGACCCAGTTCATATTCTCGAATTTCTTCACCAAGCGAATCTTCCCCAGATTATTGAGTAAGTGAGGGAAGCACTCAAGGGGGCTATAACTGCTCAAGAGCTGTCCAGGCAATTCAATCCCTCCCAACAGGGAAAGCCCTTGGCACTGATGGCTTCACTAATAAATATTATTAAAAGAATTCCGGGCCTTCTGATTCCACAACTCACCAAGCGCTTTAACTCCTTTTTAGGCTCAGGGAAAGTATCTGAGTCCATGGCAGAATCAGCAACAATCTTGTTGTTGAAACCCTAGAAGGACCCAGATGACTGCATCTTTTATCGTCCCATAGCCCTCTTAAATACAGATGCAAAAATATATAGTAACATTTTTAATGGGGGAACTCCTCCCACAGATGATATAAATGGTGATTAGACAGGTTTCATTAAAAACGGGGGTGCTCAGGACAATATTCGGTGGGTGATTGACCTAATTGCCCTAGCTCCGCGAATCCCGGGGGGACCGTCCCTTCTCGCTCTGGACGCTCATCAGGCTTTTGATAGTATGTTGTGGAGTTTTTCAAAGGCTCTTTTACCTGCATATGAGTTTGGCCCATCCTTCACTAAACTGATTATGGCAAACTTCCAAGTTCCATCAACCAGTATTAAAGTCAACGCTCTCATGTCTTCACCCCTGCTCCTGGGAAGGTGCACGTACCAATGCTGTCCTTTGTCCCCCTTCGTCTTTGCACTGGCACTAGATCCCCTAGTACCGATATATGTGGTAATGCCTGCATTTTGTGCTCTACTTATGGAGGGGATACACATAAAGTGGCATTGTACGCCAATGACATTATCTGCTTTGTCCAAAATCCCCTGTGTTCCCTCCCAGTGCTACTTGAGCTGCTGGAGAAATTTACCCTGATATCAGGCTTCCACTTTAAACATAAGAAACGGTGGGGCTGGTGATTCAAGAGACTCTTGAAGTTTGCCAAGCTTTACAAACCTCTGACCCTTTCAAGTGGGCTGATCGGGAAGTCACTTATCCGGGGATACTTATATCAAATACGTATGGGTCACTTTTAGGGGCCAACATCATCCCCATACTATTTAAGGAGACCTAAGAGACACCCAAGAGATTTGAGATGCAGGAGATTTCGTGGTTGGGGTGAATCAGTGTGGTAAAGATGACGATACTCTTGAGACTCATCTACATCTTCCAGGCTCTGCCAATTACTATCCCGGAGCGAGACTTACTAGAAATGCAGAAGGAGGTGGATTGATTAATTTGGTGGGGAAAACCACCTAGAATTTCTCAGAAAGTGCTTCTAAAATCTCGAGGGATGGGTTGCTGGGATTCCTTTGATCCAGTGTTATTTTCGGGCGAAACAGATTGCCCCGATGCTTGACTGGGCATTGTAGGACATATGCCTGAAATAGAAGACACTCAAACAGGTTAGCTTAGCTTACCCTCTGGCTCACCTCCCTTTTCTCCCAAAATCGGCGTGAAGAACCCAGATAAAGCTTTTGAAATCCACCAGCACTACCTTGGCCCATTGGGACAAAGCTTGCTCGCAACTGGGGTTTAGACCGGTCCTGGGTCCTCTATCCACAGTGTTTAATAACCTAGAGATTACTCCCGGCATGGAGGGGAGGCTTTTCGCACAATGGGAGTCATTCAGGATATGCCTGAGAGACCTATCTAAGGAGGGAATGACACTCACATTTACAAAATGTAAGGAGAAACTTTGTCAGAAGCGGAGTGTTTCAGGTACTGTCAACTCAGACATTGGTTGTCTAATAATCGGATCAAGCAGGCAGGCGGTAGGCCAACTAGGGGAATCAGGCTCAGGGTTATAGAGGGCCAAGAGGCACGCAAGATTTCCTCCAGTTACAGACTCTTAGGAAAGTCCTCCAGTGATGATACATTACCAAACATGACCCGTTGGGAGAGGGAGTTGGTGATTGGGATGTCAGAAGAGTCTTTAGGAAAGATATGGTCTCAAGCCCATAGTAGTTCTTGCTGCACAACAATTAAAGAGAGGCCTATTAAATTATGTTTTCAGTGGTACAAGACTCCTCAAAGATTGAATGCGATTTGCCCCCGCCTACCTGGATGGCTGTTGTCAGGATTGCCGACAATTGGGTGATTTTGCACACATGTGGTGGCACTGCCCAATCATGCAAACAAATTGGTAGGAAATTCGTTCAAGAATAAAGGACATAACAGGCAGCTTGCTTTCTATGTGCCCGCTGACTCTGGTTCTAGGAGATGTCCCTGAGGATGGTTCTTTTGCGCTAACTTGGGCCAGAGCGGAGCTGGTATTGCATCTGTTAAATGCGGCAAGAATAAACCGTGCACGCTTCTGGAAGACCCATGTATATCATATTGGTGGGTAAAAGTGTGGGAGATCATAGCCATGGAAAAACTCACTTCTCAGGCTGAATGACAGGCTTAATGTGGTTACAGGAAACCACCTGGAAGGTGAAAGCTGAAGGGAGGCTGCCAGAAGGAGGAGTGGGAAGGGGCATTATGATGCTCAGATGTGCTAAGACTTTGATATGGGAGTACTCGCGTGACTTTTATTATTTTGTCGATTTCAGTTTTAGTTATTTTGGGGAGTTACAAACTGTAAACATGGAATTTCGATATTCTGTAACTCATCTCATAATATTATGGCTGTATTACAATAGCATGTTCATCGAGATTTCAATAAAAGACATCTTGGAGAAAAAAAAGAGTATGAAAGCTGTGCTCAGCGAAGACCTTTCTACTGGAAGTTAAGTTTAATAGCCAAGGTCGAGGTAGGGCCAATGAGACAATAGAGAATAACATTGCTATTGGTACTGGGTAGGGTCAGATTTAGATTAATTTGAATAATGACTGATTAAAGTTGGGCCTGGAATTAACGAGGGTTGGATAGTTTGGGGGGGGGGTTGTAGTACTAGCTTTCTTGGCCACATGTATCAAGGTTTCTGATGTTTGTAAATCTGCTTAGATTCACATGCTGTGCATAGGTCCGACATCCAGTGGTCACTGCGGAGTATTGCATTTTGTTTTTCGTAGTCGAAAAGGGGACGTCGACAAGGCGTGTCTGTAACACTATCCCTATAGTGACGTGCGTTGTACCCACAATCCCTCACGCGTCGAGGTCCCTCAGATTGTTTTTTTCCGCCCAGCTTATGGTCGCCTTACGCGGAGCTCCTAGAGAGACATTGCTAAACACTTACTACGGACCTCGGTCCTTTATATATACTTATTGTTAAAGATCCCTCCCCTCGACGATAGCTGTGAAGCTGTTTCTCCGCCGAGCAAGTTTTCGACGGAGGGGAAGAGACGGAGGAGATCCTTCGGCGCTGCCGAACACGTGGCCAGGCCTCGCCGGCCAACATACAGTAGGGAGAGTGGGGGTTCGAACTTTTATCTTCTCGTCGAGAATGTCTTTCTTTCTCCCCTATCTTTCCCTTGGGGTTGTTATCACCAGTGTTTATTGCCTCAGCTATGGAGAGGACACCTTTTAAGTTTTGCCCACGCTGTAGGGGCAAATACACTTGGAAGGACAAACACAAGCTCTGTAATCGTTGCTTGCCCCTCGATCATAAAGAGGACAGCTGCGTGGCCTGTAAGCACTTGAAACCAAGAACTCTTAAAGAACGGAAAGTTAAGAGGTGGGCGGACTACGCTATGTCGAAGTCAGTTTCCTCACCCGCCGCCGCTGTTACAGAAAGTGACGAGGAGGGTGATAACTCGACGTCCGTTACGGAAGTCATTAACCCCCAGAAGGAGCGCTCGCGCTCCTCGACGTCCGTCCCCGGCCCCGACGGGCTCGGCTCACGCCCTGCTTATGGGGATGAACACCCCGGCGACAAGGACGCACACAGACCCCATAGGCCTAAGCACACAACCCACGGCTCTTCTTCATCGAGGACGAAGGATCCATCAGCGCCGAAGGGGACGCAGGGCACTCCGGCGTCTACCTCAGACCGTAAGGGTCTCAAGCCCCACCCGCAAACGCAGCCGCGACCAGCGATTGGGCTTTCATCTAACATGGGCGCTACCTCAAAAACATCCGACGTAACGCTCCATAGAGTGGCCGTCGAGAAACAACGCGTAACGCAGGCAACGTCGACTCCAGAACCCTCTACTGACGAACTCGTTGTCGAGAGCCTGGCGAGAATTGTTTCCGAGGACAAACGTAAGCGGACGACGAAACAGACGTCGAATACCGCACCAAAAGATATAGAAACGCCGAAAAAGCACACAAGTGGCCAGGAACTGCCCCCTTCATCTAAGGGCACTTCTGAACTACCGGAGGGCTTTTCTGAGGGCGACGGAAACCTTTCGTCGACGTTGTGGGAGCGTTCTAAGCGTTTTGAAGGTGAAAACACGGATTTCCCCCCTCTAGACTATTCAGGGGTTCCCCATGAGACCCTTGAAAGACTCCATTCTTGTATGGAAAAAATGGAAAGGTTTTTGGGTAGCCAAAACCCACCCACACCCAAAAGACCAAGAGAATGGACCCAGGATGACCCTAGGGTCAAGATTCCTAGGCGGTTTCCCCCTTCTACAGACGCATGTGACCTCACTGAAGAGGAGCAATACCTCCAGGAAGATGAGGAGTGTTTGGGTGGAGAGGAAGAACATGAGGAAGAGAGGTTTGAAGAAGACCCTTACACTAGTGCAGGAGCTTTTGAAGAGGATACAGCTACTTCACAGCCCTGGCACTCCCCATCAGTGCAGCCTTGGCAATCCCCATCAGTGCACTCAGACCCTGATGTCTTTCAGCCTTCTCCTCCCAAGGACTCACCTATTGGAAACACCTCCCCCATAGATGACCAACCTTCACTTAATACACTGTTGCGCAAGGCAGCAGCGCATTTTGAAATAGACACAGGGGAGACTCTTCCGGACATAGACTTTGTAGAAAGAGTTATTAAAGAAAAAGCCCCGGTCAGTCAGTCTATTCCGCTCCTGGCTTCTATAAGGAGAAGAATAACTCCTTCCCTTTCCAATCCGGCCTTAGTCAGAGGGGTCAACCCTCGGATAGAAAAGCTCTTCAGCCCTTCGTCCTCTGACCCTTTGTACATCAGGGGACATTCTATTCCAGACTCCCTTGTAGTGACTAATACAAGAAAAAGAGCGGGGGTACCACTATCTACTAGTGAGGCACCACCTGACAAAGAGGGCAATTAGCTCTATGCACTTGGGAAGAGAATCACAACCTCTGCCGCCTTCTCAACCAGGATTGCAAATAACAATTCTCTACTAGCTAGCTACGCAGATGCACAGTGGAGCAAGCTGCGCTGCGAAGCAGAGGACGCACCAGAACCCCTGCGTTCACGCCTGCTAGCTATAATATCAGAGGGAACTCTTGTAAACCAGGGCATCGTAAAGAACTCCTTAGATGCCGCAGAGACAGCTGGCCGTTCCCTGGTTCAGGGAATACTTCTCAAACGCCATGTCTGGTTGCGCAATTCGGGTTTTAAGCCGGAAACACAGGCTTCCCTGATAAATAAACCCATAGAACAAACACATCTGTTTGGAAAAGCAGTTGATGAGGCCCTAGAACATGCGAAGAAGGAGTTTGATACCATGTCATGATCTCTGCTTCCAAAAGGTCAGGGTTTTCCCAACTCCTTTGGAAGCAGATCCATAACCCAGGTTCCGAGTACCAACCAGTCCCAATTGGGACCTTTTGGACTCAGTCCTGGCGCCAGTGGCATCAGGCTCATAAATATGCCCAGTCCCAGCGCTGGAAGCGCCGGGCTCATAATGCTTGGGTGGACTTACCTTCAGCAGACCATGCTGCTTACTTGCCTGCCAGTTGAGCCTCTGATCCTCTTCTGTTTGGAACTACTTTTCCTGTTGGGTGGGGCTGGAGCCACTCCCTAGATTCAGAACACTGGAACTCTTCTGGAAGGCAGGAACTCTTTTCTTACCAGGAACTCTTTTCTTACTTAGGCGTGGCTGTGGAAGGAGACACCTAAGCACTACAGGAGGCTATTTAAACCACACCCGGTGGATGAATATTGCTTTGCGTTATTCTGCAACCTCTGCAGCAGAACGCTCATCGTGTCTTCTGCATCCGGTCCTGGGCCTAAGGAAAAAGGCTTACCATCCTGAATCCAGTCTTCAGCAACACCTATAAAGACAAGAAAGAACAGGTTAGCATTCCGGCATCTGAAAGGCAAAGGCTTACCATCCTGAATCCAGTCTTCAGCAACACCTATAAAGACAAGAAAGAACAGGTTAGCATTCCGGCATCTGAAAGGCAAAGGCTTACCTACTCTTCGTGCGCTCTGGAGGTCTTCACTCTGCATTCCGGCATCTGAAAGACAAAAGTTTACCAACTCTTCGCACGCTCCGGAGGCCTACGGCGCTGCATCCCGCATCTGAAAGACAAAACAAGGTGCGTTTAAAGACATTGGGGAACTTTAATACTCACGTGCCATTACTCCTTTCCACATCTAATCCAGTGGGTATTCCGGCACCCTGCAGCCGCTCCGAACTCGTACCTGCAAAATAAAAAGACAGTTAGAGCGCATAGTGAAGCAGGCAACAAGTGCTTACTTACGTGCTTCCAGGCGCTTCTATTCATCACACGGGCTCCATCTTCAACTCACTTCAGCCCGTCATCCGCCATCGCCGGAACCCTGCAAAACAAGAGACATCATTACTAAAGACTTTAAAGACATTTGAATGACTCGAAACTTACCGTTCGTGCAGTAAACGACGGACAGCAGTCCCCTGAAGTCAAGAGGCCTGCGCTACAGATCCAGTGAAGAAACTGGTTACAGCACCCTGCCCCGAGGCAGATGGAGAGCTCGGCATTCACTTACCTAAGACATCTTACTCTACACGTCAGGCATACAGTGCACAGAGGTCCAGCCCAAAGAGCTAACCGGGTGCTACACATCACCTTTGAAGATACGGTAGTCGCCCAGTCAAGACCGGCGCCTCTGCGAGAATCAGGTGAGCGTTACAGAACGCAAAGCCTACCGCAAAACTCTCGCCCAGGCGCTATGGAAACCTCGGATACTGACCCCCTAGCCCGGTTACTTGGGGAACTAAGGGCAGAAGTGCATGCAGCTCGTCAGGAAACAAATGCTCTAAGAAGGGAACTAATTATTTCCAAGGAGAGAACAGACAATCTTGCTAGACAAGTGCTACAGTCACAAGCCGGACAGACCCCGTTACCCGCATCAGGGGCAAATCTTCCTTCAACATCCTCTATGAATCCAGTGCAGATCAACCTACCTGGGAATGTACCTCTGGCTCCGCCCGAACGATTTTCTGGTGACCCAAAGAGGTTTGCAGTATTTATCAATCAGTGCCGGTTGCACTTCTTATGCCGGCCAGCAGCCTTTCCAACTGATCAAGCAAAAGTAGCTTTTGTACTTTCGTACCTTTGTGGCAATGCGGAAGACTGGTCGATCCCTCTAGTTAATCAAGATGATCCGGTTCTCCATGATTTTCAAGCCTTTCAGCTTAGTATGGAAAAACTGTTCGCAAGACATTCACAGGGGCAGGCCTTGGACAATGAGCTTCTTTCGTTGCGACAGGGTAATCAAGACCTTTTGGCTTATATTGCATCTTTCAATAGACTAATAGTGGAAACTCAATGGCCTGAGGACAAAAGGATTACGCTGTTTTATGGAGGTCTACGTGGAGAGCTCAAAGACGTTTTAGCCCAAGTAGTGAATCCCCCACAAGACTGTTCGGATTATATAGACTTGGTCGTTCAAATAGATCACAGGCTGCAGAACAGGAAGGCCGATCGTTCCAAGTTTGATGCTCGAGTATTTTCCAAACCGCCAACTCCTTCCAAAGGAGTAGACTCCGGGGAACCCATGCAAATAGGGGGTCTGAAAGGTCCTCTAACACAAAGGGAGCGGGAAAGGAGGAAACAGTTGCAATTATGCCTATATTGCGGAAACTCAGGGCACTTTCTTCGAGACTGTCCGGTGAAACCTGCCAAGAAGGCAGTAGGAGCTGCAGTTACCAAAGTTACAAACTCTGAGCAGGGAAACGACCTCGCCCGACAAGAATAGAGGTCCTCTTGCCGAGCGTGAAAACCAGTTCCGTGACCTCGCATTTCGTGATACCTATGGTCCTCATTAGCCCTGATAAACCGGATCGATTACATGCAATTGAAGCTTACGTCGACAGCGGTGCCATCAGCAATTATGTGGATCATGAAATGGTTTTGAAGATGAATCTAACTCTTTGTCCCAAGGCTGTAAAGGACGTCATTACTACGGTGGATGGTACGGAGATAGCCTCCGGGCCAGTAACGCATACCACTCAAGAGGTGACGCTAGTAAGTCAAGATGGACACCATGAGAAGATCGTGTTCGATGTGATCAAGGCCCCTCAGTTTCAGATTATTCTAGTAATACCTTGGTTAGAGAAACACAATCCTCTGATCGATTGGCGAGCAAGAACGGTCCAGTTTCCAGAATGTGTCTCTACTTGTCACCCTCCACCTGGTGTTGCACTGGCCGCAATTTCTTCAGAGACTCCCCAGTTACCTCCCGAATACCTAGAATACCAAGATGTTTTCCGGAAGGATCAGGCTAACTCTCTACCTCCTCATAGGTCTTATGACTGCCAGATAGACCTGATACCTGGATCTACTCCTCCTTGTAGTAGAATTTATGCCCTCACCGAGCCTGAGAACCTTCACCTTCGACAATACCTGGATCAATACCTGGCAAATGGGTTTATTCGTCCTTCCAAGTCCCCTGCTTCTTCAGCTTTGTTCTTCGTTCCAAAAAAGGAAGGAGACCTTAGAACTTGTATCGATTATCGCTCCCTGAACCAGATCACCGTTAAGAATAGATATCCGTTAACTTTGATCCCTGAACTCCTGGACCAAGTCAGAAAAGCATGCATATATACAAAGCTGGATCTTAGAGGAGCTTACCACTTGGTACGAGTAAAAGAGGGCGATGAATGGAAGACGGCCTTCCGCACCAAGTATGGGCTATTTGAATATCAGGTCATGCCCTTCGGACTTTGCAATGCCCCGGCCGCCTTTCAATATTTTATGAACGATGTCCTCAGAGAGCTCATAGATGTATGTGTTGTTGTTTACATTGACGACATCCTCGTTTATTCTTCATCGGAATCTGAACATCGGAAACACGTGAAAATGGTCCTCGAAAGATTGCGTCAACACAAACTTTTCGCTAAGTTGGAAAAATGTGTTTTCAACGTGACTGAAGTTGAATTCTTGGGATTCATATTATCACCTGGCGGAGCGCGTATGGAGTCAAAGAAGGTCGATGCAGTTCTCAAATGGCCATCACCATCCTCAGTAAAAGGTGTGCAAAGCATGTTAGGCTTTGCTAACTTTTACCGCAGGTTTATCCCCGAATTCTCTCAAATAGTCCAGCCCATCACTGCCTTGTTAAAGAAAAACAAACGTTTTGAATGGTCTACCGAGGCGGAACAAGCTTTCCAGGATTTGAAGACTAAATTTATCTCTGCACCAATCTTAAAACACCCTCGCCCCGAACTCCCCTACATCGTGGAAACTGATGCTTCAAGCCTTGCCATGGGGGCAGTTCTATCACAAAAGGACCCGGAAACCAATCAGTTGCATCCCGTGGCATTTTGGTCCCGCAAATTCTCGCCTCCTGAAATCAATTATACGATTACTGACAAGGAACTTCTGGCTATCAAGTCTGCCTTTAAGGCTTGGCGGCATTATCTGCTGGGGGCCCGACACACCGTTACTGTGATTACGGATCACCGAAACCTGCAATATTTGAAGACCGCAAAAGCCCAATCCTCTAGACAACTCCGTTGGGCATTATTCTTTGCCGAGTTTGACTTCATAATTACCTATTGACCTGGTACAAAGAACGGTAAAGCCGATGCCCTTTCTCGGATGGGAGTGGAAGAACACTTGGTCAACCCTAAACCTGTACCAATCATTCCCGAACAAAGAATTCTGGGTGTAATCGCCACAGAATCCATAGAGGAAGTTAAGGATAAAGCCAGGCAACTTGTAACTCCAGCAGACATACATAATTGGCATCTGCAGGGAAAGGACTTTGCAGTAAAGGACAACTTATTGTATTTCCAAGAACGATTATACCTACCCAGCACAGATTTACAGAAAAAAGTAATCTCTTGTTATCACGACTCTTTAATGGAAGGTCATCCCGGTATAGCCAAGACCTCAGAAAAGATCAAGCGCTACTTCTGGTGGCCGTCTTGGAAAAAAGATATCAGAGACTTTATAATGTCCTGTGGAGTATGCGCCCAAAACCAGAGTCAAAAGGAAAGACCAGCAGGCCTCTTACGCCCTATTGACATCCCACCTTGCCCTTGGCATACGCTTTCTATGGACTTCATCACCGATCTACCTCCATGCTCCGGATACAATACGATTCTAGTAATCGTGGACTTATTCTCCAAGATGGCGCATTTCATTCCGCTCAAAGGCTTGCCAACAGCAGCAACTCTGGCCTGAGAATTTCTCGAAAACATCGTCCGACTGCACGGTTTTCCTTCGGTTCTAATTTCGGATCGAGGTAGTCAATTTATTTCTCATTTTTGGCGAAGTTTCTGTCGGTCGGCTCAAATTGATGTGAGACTATCGACCAGTCACCACCCTCAGACTGACGGACAAACCGAGAGGACCAATCAAACTCTGGAACAGTATTTACGCTGCATGCTGCAACAAACTGAAAAAACTTGGAAAGATATCCTTTGGATAGCCGAGTATGCCTACAATAACTCTGTCCATTCGGGAACTGGGAAAACCCTGTTTTTTCTTTTGTACGGCAGTCACCCTCGAACCTCGGAGTTGGATCCCCTCCAAGATCTTGAAACACCAGCAGTAGACTACCTGCATTCTACAATCACCCAAGCCTTTAAGGAAGCTGTTTCTCACCTTCAAAGGGCTAAAGAACAATACAAGAAAGGAGCAGATCAACATCGGAAGGAAGCCCCTCACTATCAAGTAGGGGATCAAGTCTGGTTATCCACCAAATATCTATCTCTAAAAGGGCCACGCACATTCAACCCAAGATACCTTGGTCCCTATTCCATCACTACCATAGTAAACCCAGTAGCGGTCAAGTTGGACTTGCCCCCGCACATGAAGATACATCCGGTCTTCCACGTCTCTCTATTAAAACCCGTGCAACCTCAAACCCGACTAACCAAATCTCCAAAACCTATCCTAGTGGATGGAGAACTCGAGTTTGAAGTCAAAAGCATTCTGGACTCCAAGATCTCCAAATCTAAACTATTCTACCTAATTGACTGGAAAGGCTACGGCCCCCAAGAGAGATCCTGGGAACCTGCTGAATATGTCCACACTCCTCGCCTAATCAAAAGATTTCACCGAACATTTCCTGACAAGCCAAAACCCCCGGAGAAGCCCGGTTTGGGAGGGGCCTTGAGGGGGGGTACTGTCATGATCTCTGCTTCCAAAAGGTCAGGGTTTTCCCAACTCCCTTGGAAGCAGATCCATAACCCAGGTTCCGAGTGCCAACCAGTCCCAATTGGGACCTTTTGGACCCAGTCCTGGCGCCAGTGGCACCAGGCTCATAAATATGCCCAGTCCCAGCGCTGGAAGCGCCGGGCTCATAATGCTTGGGTGGACTTACCTGCAGCAGACCATGCTGCTTACTTGCCTGCCAGTTGAGCCTCTGATCCTCTTCTGTTTGGAACTACTTTTCCTGTTGGGTGGGGCTGGAGCCACTCCCTAGATTCAGAACACTGGAACTCTTCTGGAAGGCAGGAACTCTTTTCTTACCAGGAACTCTTTTCTTACTTAGGCGTGGCTGTGGAAGGAGACACCTAAGCACTACAGGAGGCTATTTAAACCACACCCGGTGGATGAATCTTGCTTTGCGTTATTCTGGAACCTCTGCAGCAGAACGCTCATCGTGTCTTCTGCATCCGGTCCTGGGCCTAAGGAAAAAGGCTTACCATCCTGAATCCAGTCTTCAGCAACACCTATAAAGACAAGAAAGAACAGGTTAGCATTCCGGCATCTGAAAGGCAAAGGCTTACCATCCTGAATCCAGTCTTCAGCAACACCTATAAAGTCAAGAAAGAACAGGTTAGCATTCCGGCATCTGAAAGGCAAAGGCTTACCATCCAGAATCCAGTCTTCAGCAACACCTATAAAGACAAGAAAGAACAGGTTAGCATTCCGGCATCTGAAAGGCAAAGGCTTACCTACTCTTCGTGCGCTCTGGAGGTCTTCACTCTGCATTCCGGCATCTGAAAGACAAAAGTTTACCAACTCTTCGCACGCTCCGGAGGCCTTCGGCGCTGCATCCCGCATCTGAAAGACAAAACAAGGTGCGTTTAAAGACATTGGGGAACTTTAATACTCACGTGCCATTACTCCTTTCCACATCTAATCCAGTGGGTTTTCCGGCACCCTGCAGCCGCTCCGAACTCGTACCTGCAAAATAAAAAGACAGTTAGAGCGCATAGTGAAGCAGGCAACAAGCGCTTACTTACGTGCTTCCAGGCGCTTCTATTCATCACACGGGCTCCATCTTCAACTCACTTCAGCCCGTCATCCGCCATCGCCGGAACCCTGCAAAACAAGAGACATCATTACTAAAGACTTTAAAGACATTTGAATGACTCGAAACTTACCGTTCGTGCAGTAAACGACGGACAGCAGTCCCCTGAAGTCAAGAGGCCTGCGCTACCTATCCAGTGAAGAAACTGGTTACAGCACCCTGCCCCGAGGCAGATGGAGAGCTCGGCATTCACTTACCTAAGACATCTTACTCTACACGTCAGGCATACAGTGCACAGAGGTCCAGCCCAAAGAGCCAACCGGGTGCTACACATCACCTTTGAAGATACGGTAGTCGCCCAGTCAAGACCGGCGCCTCTGCGAGAATCAGGTGAGCGTTACAACCATCAAGACTCTTGACCAAATTTCTAGGCCACCTAACAGACGCAGCTATGGCAATAGACGCTCCTTTCGTGGCCAACGCCAGCAACAAAGCCAACAGCAATTTTACTCTGCTACCAACTGGCCCTCTAACCAAAGCACCCAGTTCAGTCAAAGAGGCCAACGTCGTGGCAAAGGAAGAGGGCGCGGCTCCAGTCCCAAAGGCCCCACGCCCAATACCAACAAATGACCCGAAGATTCGGGTCCCCTCCCATGCATCACCGGTCGGGGGCCGGCTAACATCGTTCCTTTCAGCATGGGAGGGAATAACGTCAGACCGCTGGGTATTATCCACCATAGCCCACGGATACTGCATCGAATTCAACGGTTCCCCGAAATACAGACCCCCACGGAACCGACGCATGACACCGGAACACCTCACTATTCTTCTTCAAGAAGTAGAAGAGCTACTGAAAAAAGAAGCTATATAGGCTGTCCCCCTATCTCAGGTAACAGAAGGTATTTATTCAGTGTACTTCCTTGTACCCAAAAAGGATTTAACCATGCGCCCTGTATTAGATCTGCGTCCAGCGAACAAGTTTGTCAAACCCCAAAGGATTCGTACGGTGACCTTGCAGGAAGTAATCCCACTGTTATCACAGGGGGATTACATGACAACACTAGACATGAAAGATGCATACTTTCATATTTTAATGTTGCCAGCGCACAGAAAATACCTCAGGTTCAAGATAGAGAACAAACACTACCAGTTCAGAGTACTACCCTTCGGGATAGCATCTGCACCAAGGGTATTTACGAAAGTACTGGCAGTGGCAGCGGCCCACCTGCGCAGGTTATCCATCCCGGTATACCCTTACCTCGACGACTGGCTAAAACAGGGGATTCTTACGAAACATGCTTCTCCAATACCCAAAAGACCGTAGACCTTTTGTCCCAACTGGGCTTCTCCATCAACGAAAAGAAGTCCAGCTTAGACCCCAGCCAAATCAAACCATTCCTAGGGGCTCTAATTCGAACAAGGGACGGCCTCGTCTTCCCCTCCAACGAGACTGTCCAAAACATGCTGTTTCAGATCCCCTGTTATGTGGCGGGTCGAGAGGTGACGGTACGCAAAGCAATGCGCTTTCTAGGGATGATGGCGTCATGTATTTATTTGGTACCTCACGCGCGCTTGCGCATGCGCCCAATGCAAGAGTGGCTTTACAGCCAGTGGTGTCAGGCCAGCGGACAATGGGACGATCTAGTGGTGGTCTCGCAGGCCTTGGTTCTCTCGCTACGGTGGTGGACAAAGGAAAACCTGTTATTAGGGAAGACTTTTGCCACACCCGCAGTGGAAGCCACTCTAACCACAGACGCATCCCTTACAGGATGGGGGGCTCACCTATCCCATCAGACTGCTCACGGAGTGTGGACTCCGAGTTTAGCATCCAAGCATATAAACCTGCTGGAACTACTAGCGGTGTTCAAAGCACTGAAAGCCTTTCAGGAACACTTACAAGGAAAGACAGTGATGGTCCTCACAGACCGCACCACAGCCATGTACTACCTCAACAAGCAAGGGGGCACTCACTCTCCAGGACTGTCCAGGCTGTCCCAGAATATATGGAAGTGGGCTCTCAAACACAACATGTTCCTACTATCACAACATGTACCAGGGGAACTCAATCTGCTAGCAGACAAACTCAGCAGAGACTTCCCCCTGCCCAAAGAGTATGAATGGCAATTGCACGAAGACATAGTCTTAGACGTCTTCACGCAATGGGGTTTCCCGGAAATGGACCTGTTCGCAACCCTGGAGAACTCACAATGCCAAAGTTACGCCTCCAGGTACCCCCAAAACCAGTCCAAGGGGAACGGTCTGTCGATGCAATGGTCAGGGAAATTTGTTTACGCCTTTCCCCCGACTCCCCTCCTCAACAAAGTGGTGCACAAGATGCACCAAGAGCAGGTTACCATGATACTAGTGGCCCCAATGTGGGCCCGGCAGCCATGGTTCGCTCACTTGATGGAGATGTCCCTATCCCCCCCAATGAAACTTCCCTGCCCGTACAACATGCTGTCACAAGACAAGGGCAGGACACTGCATCCATGCCCTCAGACCATGAACTTAGCAGCCTGGCTCCTGAGATCATAGTATTTGGACATTTACATCTCCCTCAAAGATGTATGGACATCCTCAGGGAAGCCAGAAAACCTAATACTCGCCACTGCTATTCTAGCAGGTGGAAAAGATTTGTCATCTGGTGTAGAAGTAAGAACATCAACCCGGTTGACTGCTCTGCCACTAACATTATTCTGTACTTGACCCATTTACTGGATTCAGGTCTAGTGTTTAATTCCATTAAAGTCCACCTAGCGGCACTTTCTGCATACACCACTTCCCAACTTAAAGTGTCGTGGTGGAAGATACCAGTTATCAAGGCCTTCATGGAAGGGGTAAAGAGAATACACCGCCCGATAGCTAACCCAGCTCCCGGATGGGACTTAAACGTGGTACTTTCTAGACTCATGGGCACTCCTTTCGAACCCATGCACAAGGCAACTCTTAAAGACCTCACTCTTAAGACTGCTTTCCTAATAGCTATCACCTCCATTAGGAGAGTAAGTGAACTACAGGCTCTTTCTGTACTAGACCCCTTCGTAACAGTTCACAAGGATAAGGTGGTTCTTCGCACACACCCAAGGTTTGCACCAAAATTCATCTCGAAATTTCATGTAAACCAATCTATAGAACTACCAACGTTCTTTCAAAACCCTTCCAGCTTGGGAGAAAAAAGTCTGCATACACTAGATGTATGCAGAGCTGTCATGTTCTACATGGAAAGAACCAGAACACTGAGAAAGACTAATCAGTTCTTTGTCTCGGTGGCAGCAGGAAGAGAAGGAGATGCAGTCTCTAAGTCCACTATATCTAGATGGATTGTTCAATGCATCACTCTCTGTTACACTCTTGCTAAGAGAGAACTACCCTTCAAGCCAAGAGCACATTCCACTCGAGGCACTGGGGCTTCCATAGCATTCATTGCAAATGTTCCCCTTGAGTCCATCTGCAAAGCGGCTACCTGGAGTTCTGTGCACACCTTTACAAAACACTACTGTCTAGATGCACACTCTAGATCTGACTCCCAGGTGGGACAGGCAGTATTAAGACATCTTTTCTCTACTGTTCCTTCTCATAACCCACCGCCAACTCCGGGTACTGCTCGCTAGTCTATGCACAGCATGTGATTCTAAGCAGATTAACAAACATCAGAAGACAATGCATTACTTACCGTAAAAGCATTTCTGATGGTTGTATCTGCTTAGATTCACATGCGCCCACCCTTCCTCCCCGCTCGGATGGAAGGAACATAGACATCCTTTCCTATATTTCTCTCTTTTCTGTACTCACTCACGTATAGAAGGCTCCCTCAGGGCAGAAAAATACAAACAGAGGGACCTCGACGCGTGAGGGATTGTGGGTACAACGCACGTCACTATAGGGATAGTGTTACAGACACGCCTTGTCGACGTCCCCTTTTCGACTACGAAAAACAAAATGCAATACTCCGCAGTGACCACTGGATGTCGGACCTCTGCACAGCATGTGAATCTAAGCAGATACAACCATCAGAAATGCTTTTACGGTAAGTAATGCATTGTCATATGAGGAATTGGTTACTGTGTGATGTGTGTGGAGGATAGCAGAGGTAGTAGTCATAGGTCTGTGCCACCACTGATTCCCATTTGAATCCTAGTAGCTGTTGCAGACATAGAAGGAAGGGGTTGGGAAAAGATGTTAGACTGGTGAGGAACATCTAGTGCTCCATAGCCAAACACTCTTATAGGGACGTTCACTTTATTGGAAATGTTAGTGTTTATAGATTTGTGCGGTTGGGTATGTTAAAGGTGGTGATTGGATGTCCTGATTGAGGAAGGAAATTGTCATATTGTTAGTATGGGAATATGGGCAATCGGGCACAGTTTTAGGAGGTAGGGACATATTCTGACTAGCTATCAAGGTTAGGGGCAATATAAGGACAGGCAACAACATTTCAGTGTGGATATTCATTTTAAGGGTATACGGTGTGAATATTGCTGCTGTTGGGTGAGTTATCGAGAAATTGGTGATAGGGAGCGCTCTGCTTGTATTTACCCTAATTACTAATTGTGAAGGACTTGGCAGGGCAGGGAGACTGATGTAGACTCATGCTTTCAGGCCACACACAATGCTTTCTTTAAAGGTGGGGTTTAGGGTCATCCAAAAGCTAATCACTGTTGTGGGTCACCTTCCATGTAATAACATGTTTCTAACTTTGTTAACATTTGTTGAGAAACAATCTTGCTAAAATGAATATTTAATTTTTATGACCTTATGATCTGGGAAATGTGAATTACTTGGCATCAAGGAGTGAAAATCGTATTTTTTCTTTCACGTATGTAGGTTTTGCAACCAACAAGAACTTCAGGGAGGATACAGAAGCTGGCTGCACTGGAGGATAAACATGTCCCAGAATTGGCTGTGAGGTGCGATACAGAACATGACGGTGATTTGCTAGCCCGCCAGCAGGCAAGTATCACAGCTGCAGAACATGACTATTGCATTACCAGCATGGATGAGCAAGGGCAGAATGAGCCTACCATCTGCTCTAAAGAGGAGAGCAGTCAAGGAGAAACCCCTTTCCTCAGTGCTATAGATGACAACTCTAACTCTCTGTCAGTGCATCCTACAAACTCTTACAGTGACAGCTTGAGTCCATTGCAGATGGATTTAAGGAAAAATATGCTCGAGTCCGAAATCAAAGATGATGTGCCTCAGAGTCCGCCTTCCCAAGAAATTGCATCACCACCCAGTTCGATTTTACCCTTTAACACGCCAAACTACCGGTTTGAATGTATTTGTGGAGAGCTTGGACTTTTTGATTACAAGCCACGTGTGCAATGTTTGCAATGTCACTTGTGGCAACATGCTGACTGTGTAAACTATAAAGAGGAGAATCTGAGCATCAAACCCTTTTACTGCCCCCACTGTCTGGTGGCCATGAAGCCAGTCTCTACTGGAGCAACGCTGATTATCTCCCCAAACTCCATCTGCCACCAGTGGGTGGATGAGATAAACAGACACGTGAGATCATCATCCTTGAAGGTCATGGTAAGAGACATTTTAAGTCATGACTTAAAGGACTGTACTTTCTTTGTTTTCCCTCGCATAACAGTTAAAATTTAAACTGTATTCAATTTTTAATGGCGATCCTGGCAGATAAACTAATATGAGCCACTTGTGCTGTGGTTGTACAATGTGTAAGTAGCTGTTATTTTGTGAAGTCTTGGATTCTAAAATAGAACTATACACTAAGGAAGTACTAACATATATTTTAAATGTGGTTCCTTTGTCAATGCAACTGGATGAATGCACATTTGGTCAAGACCTTTTTGGGTTTTTTTTGTCTACTGATTTTATTCAGATCCAGACAATTCAGTACAATTCATTAATAGAAGCGCAAAAAAGGATACATCTACATAAAGCCAAGACACAACACAATAACACATAGTAACAAGGAAAGGACCAACAGTGAGAATAGCAAGATGTCAAGTTTTGAAACAAAGTATAAGAATCACATTTGTAAAACGAATTCAATGCTTGACCTTCTTAACACTTACAGGTGTTATATAAAATGATAACTTTTAAGTTTCTAAAAGTGAAACACTAAGATATCCATCTGGGAAACGGATCAAATCTAAAACCATATAGAGCTCAAACGATGGAACATAACATAACAATGACAAAAACATAAAAAGGGACAGAAACAAAAGGGGGCAGGGCGAACTAGATCCTGATGGCTAAAGCATATACAAATACATTCCAATTCATGTGACGATAAATGTAATCCTTTTAAATATTTCTTATTACTCATTCATTTAAACATAGAACCTATTATAATTAATGCTAGTTAACTACTCTATAAAGAGACACCATTTCCTCTCATAGTTGGCAGAAAGTACAGGTGTATTATCAGTACATTTCTCCATTATATGGATATTACATATATTATTCTACTATCCCTTTATCGTAATATTTTTGAAATCCTTCCAATTAGACGTTATTGAATGGATAATAAATCAAAGAAATAAATCTTTTTAATTTTCATTTAATTAAAAGCAAAACTACCTAATAAAATATTAGCAAGACTTAAAGGGGTGTTGATTTTAAGTATCTGTTGAAGCAAGTTCCATACCGAGACCCAAATTTATTCACAAAATAACACTCATAAAACATATGTTTAAATGAACCCATTTCCAAATTGCGAGACCAACAAAATGCATAATTTGAGAATTTAGCATTAAATCATTTTCATTGAGTTAATAAGGCTGTATGATTATGATAGTTTATTATATTTCAAGGCGCTTCAAGGCAAGGGAGGGAACAAGGGAAAATACAATGACATTCATACATACTATGAACAACAAGAATGTGAAATGAACTATCGTACTCGGCCTGGCGACATTTCAGAGTGCAAGAGATAAGTCACAGATAGGAAGGAGATGGGAAACGGCGTCTACTGTTCTAGGGCTGATGACATTTCTGGTAGAGCCGGAATTTTTACTAGAGGGGAGGAGAAAGGAGGGAGAGGAACAAAGCAAGCAACTATCGTAATAGGCATGACAACATTTCAGATAGTGCTGGTGGGGTGTGAGAGGGGAACAAGTATGGGGGGGAGGAGACACACTTTTGTTGCTGCTATCATACTAGGTCCAGGGAAAATTCTGATACAGAAAGTGCATCGAAAAAAGTAAGGGAGAAGGGAGAGGAGGAGAGAACAGAGAAAAAACAGTGAAAAAGCAGTGAAGCAATGGGGAGAGCGAATAAGTTGTAGAAGTCAGTAAAAACACATAATGTTGCAGGGAACAGGGAATGTAGGCAAGGAATCAAGACAAAAGGCACAGCATGATTCAGGGCCACCCTGAGTGCAAGATCCCGGGGAGGTCCAGCATGAGAATTGAGAAGGTGAAGCACAGGTCGGTGATGGTGAAACCATAGTGAATCAAGACAACTGCTGCAGTGAAAAGGTGTGGGGGGGGGCAGTGGGAGAAGGGATAAGGAGAAGGGGAGGGAAGCAGGAAGAAGAGAGCTAGCAAAGCAGGGGGGGGGGCAAAAATGTGTTTGCGTCCAGTTTACAGAGGATGAAACTACCTTAATCTTAGAATAAATAGAGGACCATGTAGATTCATTGAACTGTAAATCACAATCTGCTTTCTTCTATAATTCTGAAGACCATTTCAAGTTAGGGGGTCTGCTTTTATTTAACATTTTGTAGAAATTAAATTCTTTGAATAAAAATGAAATCCATATATCAGTCTAGTTGGTTCCATAGTTTATCTGTGCCTCAATATTTAAACAGTCCAAGCAGGCATTCATCAGATTAATATACTGATTAGAAATAACATTTGGGAAAGAGAATTTTGTATTTTTTATTTTTCATAGAGAGTCACATTGGGGCAAGGCCCAGAGTAGACAACACATCAGTACAGGCATTATTTAGACACTTATTTACACATTACACAATAAGCATCTCAAGTTAGGGTTAGGA
This sequence comes from Ambystoma mexicanum, assembly GCF_040938575.1. Lineage (NCBI taxonomy): Eukaryota > Metazoa > Chordata > Amphibia > Caudata > Ambystomatidae > Ambystoma > Ambystoma mexicanum. The sequence continues at coordinate 1,128,501,963 of NC_090927.1, forward strand.
CAGATGTGTAGTATTTTCATCAGGTAGAATGTTACATAAATAGAGTCAGAATAGGGTCCAAATGTCCTTAGGACGACCGCTTGAGGCCATGGTTGGCACAAATGGTTCCTCACATTCATTTACCATTGATAGATCTTTGAGAAATTCTTCCCTTTTGGGTGCTCTAGTGGACTTCCAACATTTCAAAATACACCTTTTAGCTATAAAACATGCAATGTTAAAAAACCACCTGGTGGTCTCAGCCACCTTCCCAATGTCACCAAACAAGTATTTCAACAGAGATGGGGATGCAGGGATCATCGTAATGTCTTCCAGAATGTCTGCAACCTCTCCCCAGAAAGCTTCTGCTAATGGACCTGCCCAGTACATGTGATATGCACCTGCATTTGGTGTATCACACTTTAGGCATTCCCCGGTGCAACCTTCCACAAATTTGGCCAATTTTGCTGGGGTAAAGTGGAGTTGGTTGAGTACCTTGAATTGGATTAGTCTTAGTCCTGAGTTCATAAACACAGTTCTAGTGAGTTGACAAAATTGGAGCCAGGGGGGTCTCACCCAATTCAATACCCAGGTCGCGTTCCCAGGTTTCCTTGATGGTGTTACATGAGTCTGGATGTGACTGGACCAAGTTGTACAGCATTGAGACCCCTTTCTTTTGTCCTCCAATTGCCGTTATGGCCCTTATACACTTGTGCGTAGAGGGCTCCAGAGGGAATGTCGGCCATTTGGAGGCAAATGCAGCCTTCATGCGGTGAGACTCAAAGCGCCTGAAGTGGCCATCTCGCACCACCTCAACGAAATCCCCCATTCACAGTAAGTACCCCCTGGGAACATATCCCGCATCTTAAATTGCTTGTTTGGGTCCCATGCCTTGTCAAATGTGGGTGTAATGTTGGGGAAATTCCATTACAGGATTTCCGGGTCATATGGGGTTGTCAACTCAATCCTCTTGTATATTTGGAAACATGCATATGTAGTGGTGCTTACTGGGTCAAATTCGCAAGTATCCTTGTGTTTGGGGTCAAATATGACCGACCGCACTTCAACAGGGCAAGGAGCATATTTTTCTAGAGAGATATGTGTGGCTGTGTCATTGGGTTCAAACCAGTGTTTTGCGAACTGCGCTTGGGACACCAAATAATACAACTCAAAGTCAGGCACTGAAATGCCACCCTTCGAGAACGGCTCCGCCAGTTTGCACCACTTCAGCCAGGCCGTCTTTCCGCCCCATACAAATGAGGTAACTAATGTCTGAAGTTTTGCAAAGAAAGTTCTTCCAGGCCAGACCGGAATGTTCACAAAGTAATACAACAATTTGGGAAGAATCACCAATTTAAGAAGGGCCACTCGCCCGTATAAAGAGATAGGGAGTTTAGACCATAGTTGCAATTTGGTAGACAGATTTTGTAACTGTTCCCCATAATTTTCGGTATATAGTGTATTTTTATCCCCAGATAACATTACTCCTAGATAGCGGACATGTGTAGGGGACCACCTAAACCCACCCACGCCAGATAGATCTCCGGTGTTGGGTGTCAGTGGGAACCATTCTGATTTCGAGACATTAATTTTATAACCAGAATACTCAGAAAACACATGTATATCCGCCATAATGGGTTCTAAATTTTCTTCCGGATTCTGGATGTATAACAGGGTTTCATCAGCGTAGAGAGATATTATCTGCGGGGATCCCGTCATTCTGAGCCCTCTGTGTGCTTGGTTTTGGCATACGAATTCCGCCGTGGGTTCTATAGTGAGTGCAAACAGTATCGGGGAGAAGGTGAAAGGGGCCCCTAGGGGTCCCTCGTGCTATGGAAACAAGGCAATGACCATACACGAAAAGATGCGCCAGACACGAGGTTTCAAATTCCCAATGCTAGGGTTTATTGCAAGCAAAAGATAGTATCAATTGGCCAATTCTGATCTCACGCCCCGCGACGTGAGTTTCCTAGACCTCGAGGGACGCAAGAGAGCGAATTACGTACATCAGTTACATATATACAAAATGCATATCATACAATCAGCAAAGTCATGTTCAACACCCCTCTGTATTAAGTTCCTTTGAACTCGGGATGACGATGGACATATCCGACGAGTATGACGATTATAATACTTTCGATGTCTATTCTAGTAACAATGTGCAATTTAGAAAGTGCAGAGGCATCTTTTAGAACACGGTGGTTCTGTTCTTGGAAGCAATCTGTTCACGGGGGAAGAGCCACATTCCAAGCTTTGCTATCTATGAGGTACTATTCGTGTCCTGGGAGCCGACACGTTCTAAAGGGTTTTGCGAGGGGGGGCCGTAAGAGAAGCATAATTCAGGCCTTTAACTGTATTATTCTAACATATTCTACCATCGTACGAGACTGGCTGGCAGCTGTGAAGTGATTAAATGCCCTGCAGCTTCCTCCCAAGGCTACAGAGAGGGAGCGTGGGCATTCCTCTCTGGGCTACTCATGAGGAGTTTCAGCAAACTCTTCAGTCCCGCGACCTTGTCCTTTCATATTCAGACAACAATGTTAACAGTTGAGCAGAGTAAGCAGAATCCGCAAGAATTGAAAGCTGCAAAGCAGTTTTTAGACAAAAAGCAATGAGCAACGGTTAACAAGCAAAATGGCGATTCTTACTACATTTAAAATGGCCGTTCGTCGGTCAAGCATAGCAGTTCATATTTCTCCAATTCGGTGCATAAGACGGTTGGCCCACGGCCATCAAGTTACGTCTATCATTCAAATGAAGGGTATTCATTTTTCCAGATTGACAAAGCGACATCCTTGCCGGGTGCCCCTGTTCAGTAGAAAGGGAGGTGACATGGTGTGGTTCGTTTGAACTATCGACCCAGGGTTTGTATAAAGTAATCGGACACATTTAGTATTGACCTAGACCAAACCTCTCCAGTACCAGGAATAGGTAGGACCAGAAGATTGAGTCAAAGACTTTTTCGGCATCCAGTGCTGCGCTAGCAGCTATTGCCTTCGGATTTATTTGCGCCATTACTCCAAAATGTCGTCATCGATTTTGAGCTGTGGACCTTGTGGGGATAAAGCCTGCTTGGTCGGGGAAGACCAAGATAGGCATGAACGGTAGGAGTCTGGTTGCCAGGATTTTAGCAAAATTTTTTTGCATCCTTGTTGATTAGGGAGAGGGGCCTGTAAGAAGCCATGTCTTGTGCAGGGCAGCGGGATTTAAGGAGCACCGTAATTGCCGCCCGCGCATCCATTCGGGGAGCATACCCCGATCCATTGCCTCCTACCCAACTTTCAGTAATACTGGGGCTAGTTTGTCCTGGAATTCTTTATACAGTTCAGCTCCCAGGCCATCAGACCCAGGAGTTCTGCCAGAGGTTAGTGCTTATATTGCATTGACAATTTCCTCTAGTGTAATGGGAATGTCTAATGCCATGCGTGTATCGGGGGTTAGGGTTGGGAGGTCGAGCTCATGTAAGTATTTGGTTGTCTCTTCCCTAGATTTAATGTCATGGTTGGAATAGAGGGTTTTATAGAATTCGGCGAACGTGGCATTAATGTCTAGTTCTCGGCTAAGTATCGTCCCTGTTGGTGTTTGGATATTAGTAATGGGAGTATGGTGGCTTTCTGCTTTACGTGTATTAGCTAAGTGTTTAACAGCTTTATTACTTTCTCTGTATCTCCGGGCCCGGGCCGGTCATATATAGGATCATATATAGGATCTCTCGATCTGCTAGTTTGCTGAATTTGTTCAGTGTTGCATGTATATCTGAGAGGGACCCTTTACTGTGTGTAGTGCTGTATTCGATTTCAAGCAGTTACAGCTTCGCTTCTACTATGGCTCAGTTCCCTCCTTACAGATTTTATCAGTCCAGTGGATTTTGCCATAATGGCTCCCCATACCCACACTTTGAAAGTCTCCCATAGTGTTGCGTGATTATCTACTGACCCCTCATTTAATTCGAAGAATTCTTCTATTTCTATGTGGAGTGATTCGCATGTATGGGGGTCCCTGAGAATGGCGGGGGGCATCCTCCAAGGTTTGGTGTGTGGTGCTGCGTCTCGTAAGGTAAGAGCAAGTGATATTGGAGAGTGATCTGAGAGGGTGCAGGGGTGAATCTCACAGTTAAACACTGCGCCTGAGAGGGTTGAACCTATGAGCCAGTAGTCAATGTGTGACTCTGAGTCGTGCACAGAGGAGTAGAAGGTAAACAGTTTTACCTGTGGGTGTAATTCTCGCCATATGTCAATTATAGATGTTTGTTGCATTATCTGTTTTAGGAAAAGTGCAGCTCTTGTAGGGTTCAGAGGGGTAGTCGAAGATCGGTCTAGGGATGCATCATTGAAGTCCCCACCCCCATATTACTAGTGCATCGTCGGCTATGACTAGCATATCTTGTATAGCGCTGTAAAATTCAGGGTCATTGATATTCGGTCCGTAGGTATTGACTATTACAATTTGTCGACCTGCCACCTCCCCCCCAGACCAGTACATATATGCCCAGGGTGTCTACCCTGCTGTTGAGGTGTCGGAAGCCCAGTTTTGAGTGAATCAACATGAGCACTCCTCTGGATTGTGCAGAGTATTCCGTGTAATACCGAGTGGCCCCCAGCGTGAAAGAAAGCTAGTGCAAACCTGTCCAATAGCATGTGTCTCCTGTAAGAGGAGGATCTGGGGGTTATGCCTAGCCACATATGCAGCCGTTTTCCAGGCCTTGATACGGTTATTAAGCCCCTGAACATTCCAGGAGAGCAGTTTGATCATCAATCCCCCCATCAGCCTGCATCATGACTGTCTATTGTTTTAGGTCTGTGCTCTGTGTATCAATGAGCTCCCGCCCAATCGGCGGTACCCGGTGTAACATGACTCTGATTTTAACTGTTTAACATCCCCAACAATTCTCAGGAAGGCATAAAAAGTGGCCATTTTCCATAACCCACCCCCATCCCCACAATCAACCCCAACATGATGATGAACCCTCCTCATTAACTCGTGGAACTTTCCGGAGGTGCGTGCGTTGCAGCCTATGGCCGGTGAAGCCGAACTAGACTCATCCGGCTACAAACAATAAACATAGGTCGATGCCACCTAGACACCCATATATCCTATAGCAAACTTTTGAAAAAAGATATTTTCGTACATACATTCAGTCATCAGGGCTTCTCCTGAGATCATTTTCGTCTGGAACTCTCCCATGTGGTGGAAGTGGAATCGTGGCTTCTATGTAATCCATGGCTGCAGTTGGATGTTCAAAGAAATGCGCACGGCCACCATGCTGTATGCGCATTTTCGCCGGGAATATCAATGCATATGTTACACTCACCTGGTCTCTGTGGGGGCATCTGCTTCGTGGGGGTCTGGTCTTCCTATGCCTCCTCCGCTATCCGCTCCCTCCTAACTGGACTGCTCCTGCGATGGAGAATTCCCGGTATGTTAAGATACCAAATAAGTTTCCACCCAATCGTAGCCGCTTGGGTTCCCTAGGTTCAGGTTCTGAGTAAATGCTTCTCCTGCTCACCTTATGTATTTACTAGGCAAGATCTCCATCCTGCTTGTTCTCAGAAGTTGTTTCTGTACGAGCCCAGTTGCTAAACTGGTTCGTGTGGTAGAAAGGCGTGGAGTCTAACCCAGGCCTGCTGTGGCAGCGACTTCAGTCCCTTCTTGCTATGTGTCTCCTTCTTGTTGGTGCGTTATCCACTTGTTTGTGTCCCAATGTCCAAACGCCAAGATGTGTCCTTCCTTTATGTGTGATCTAGAGCTAGAGCACTGTTGTTGCTGTTCACGCTTTAATGTTCTTTCCTTTATTTGCAGGGGCCGGGAGCTTCAAGTTCGAGGCTTTAGAAGCGTTGAGTCGGTTCGGGTGCAGCTGATAGTTCGCTGACTTTAGCGGAACCCCAGGACCAGGGAGGTAGGTATGTTCATGCGTCAGTTAAGCACTACAGTGATAACTGGCTTATTCCGATGCACTCACTGTGTTTTTTTTCCTTCCTTACAGGTGCAGATGTCACTGCTGTATCGAACTGCGCTCACGAGGCCGTATACTTCCAGGGATCTGAAAACCTACTGCAACGAGGTGTCTCAGAAGGCGAGAGATTTCCAGATGCGAGATGAAACGGGTGAGTTGCGCTGCATTGCACGAGTGGGCCGCGCTGATTTTCTCTTTTCCTCTTCTTTTTCAGGCGCAGGCATCGGTGCGCGTTACGCTGCTGAGCAGACTAACGTGAAGTGTGTGTTGGAGTTGGAGCGTGGCTTATATAGCCTGCCACGCCCGGGAGCCTCGGCCACACCCAGACACTAGTGTGTATGGCTAACCTCATGAAATGTAGGCTGTGGCCCTATGCCCTCCATGTTGAATATTGTGAATTTCTTCTGACCCAATGTTCCTCGTTCATTCTGTAATGAGCCTGGCGCCACTGGCGACAGGACAGAGTGCAAGTTCCTTTTCCAAGATTTCTCCTGAGGGAGATTGGTGTTATCCCTTGATGCAATGACCCCATGGGTGTGGTGTTACGTGTGTGCTCTTGGCCTGTAGACCGTGACAGCATATGGGACCTTTCTCAACCTGAGTTGTTTCTTGACTGGGTCATACGACCTCCTTTGCGCTTGCACTCCTGCGGCGCAGTCGGGGTATATATGAATGGTGTCACCGCCATGACGGAGTGGTCCCATCTCCCTCGCCAGATGAAGAGCCGTGTCTCTGTCCCTGTAGGTTAGTAGTTTGGCGATGATGATGCAGGGAGGAGCCCCTGGTTTAGACATAGGGGCCAATGTGCGATGTGCTCTCTCTACTAGGAAGTGTTCCGAAAAGGAATCGGCTGTAAACAGGGATTTCAATAGTGTCTCGAACTGAGACTCCATCGGGCCTTTACAGAAGGATTCGGCTATTTCCACTATACGGATGTTGTTGCAGCAAGAGCCATGTAATTTGGTAATTTCATCCTTCAAAAAAGTAATCTCTTGTATTTTGGCCAATCGAGTCTTCGTTGGTACTGATCCTACTCTCTGCTTCTGTGATCCTTGCACTTTCCTTGTCCACTCAAGACTTGAGTGAACCAATAGTGACGACGATGTTGTCTAATTTGACATTGACTGACATAAAACCATTCTGTACAGTGGCGAGGAGGTGCTCAAATCTGGTATTCTCCAATGAAGTCGGGGGGGGGGTCAGATAGTGGGGTAGGCATATCGACCGGGGTCTGAGTGCTTGAGAAGGAATCCATTGGTCCAGTTCTCTTCTTCTTGGCGTTGCCCAGAGAGTAGTTATAGGCAGCTAGCGGCCGCCTGCGTGCCCAGTAACGACCGGCCAGCGGTACAGACTTCTGTCCATGTGTATGCTCCCGGTGCAGTTCTGGGAACTTTGGGTTGAACTATATGCCGGGATACTCTGCTTGCGCTTTGATGTACGTGGCCTTTGAATCCACAGGGTCACAGCATATGTGTGGTTGATTCAGTGCTCATGGTATATCCTTCGTATATAGGTTATTTCTCACTCAGGTTTGTACAAAGTGTTCAAATGCGTATGGTTTTATTGGCCCTGTAGTTTGCCGTGCAGTTCACAGTATGAGGGGTTCTATTCTCTCCTAGAATGGACTGTGCCCTCTCACGTATTGGTTCACCGGTAGTTTCACATGGAAAAATGACAGTTAGCAACGGGTGTTAGTAATTGGCACCTGGGATGAGGCTGCCTCCTTTGTAGTGTTCGCCGTGGGACCAAAGCAAAGTGTTAGGGGTTTCTTTGTAAAGAACGAGGCCAGTAATTAGTTCGGATCACCCGCGCATGTATGCAATAAAGATTTCCCGGTCAGCGCTGCGTTGTGGGGAAAAGGAGCCCAGCATATAACTTGTAATTAAGAGTGTGTGGGATACTAAGCCATGCCAGTGCAGATGCGTCTCATGGAGCCCCCACGTGCCACGTTAGCAGATTCGGGTGTGTTGTGTTCTGCCACGTACCTTAGCAGGGGGTCCGGTTCCCACGTCCGGATGCCTTGTGGTGAGTATTAACACGAAAACACTGCCCTGCCATAGAGGCACCATCAGCTGGTGTAACGGTATGGACCGGCGCCAAAGCAATCCGCCCTATGCCCAATCAAGTAAATAGAAAAGGAAGAACATTCACTGGCCCTGTGTGAAGTACGAATATATCAGCAAATGGGAAGGAGGGCCCTGCCGCACTAGGCTACGGTACCTTACCCCCAGTGCGGTGAAAAACACTGTCTCAGCGAACACGTACACGTATGCAGGGCCGAACCAGACACGGGTGATGCTCCATAGCGACGGGGAAGTGAAGATTACCTGCCGTGAAGACACTGGGCCAGCGCGAAGGGCGCAGTTCACTGAGAACAAAGCATGGGCCCAAAGCTGCAGGAGAAGTAAACGAGGGATGAGGGTTCCTCTCCTCATGGTTGGTGGTGTCACATGGATGAAACCTCAGGGATCCGAAGGGCAATTATAGTCCGGATAGTTAAGTTAGCTGGTATCCCTGGAGGTTGGTTCGTTAGCTTGGACAGTCACGGCCTGGTCAAAAGGCGGGCGGCATGCACGGCTACGAGGGCCGTCTCACAGTCTCTGCCCACCTCCAGGGCCCTAGTGCGTTATTCAGAGGCGGGGTCTGGTGACTGCAGCACGGAACGCGCATCCGGCACCTCCTCATCGAAGCCCTTGCTGTTTACAGTGAAGCGGATTTCTCGAAGAAAAAACATCCGATTTCCTTCAGGATTTGTGTCATGTGTGCCACAACATCTTGGGATGGGTTTCATATAGCGTGAGCATCTCAGGTGGCCCCCAAATCAGGATTAATTTCAGTCAAGGATCATCACCGGACAGGAGCTCGAACCTCAGGCGACCATCTTGTGTGTGCGCAACAGCGCTCCCCCCTGGGAGAGAGAATTTAATTGAATTCTACAAAGGAAAGAATATTAGATCCAGTAATAATTTGGTTAATATATATCACACCTTTGTTTAATCAAGATTTCCACAAGATTGATCTACAGTTAATGGTTATATTTTTATTACACACTATGAAAGGAGACAAAGACTTTGACGTCTATGTGAAAAAGTAAGAATTCTCTTAAATAAGAAATTGTCAGATAGAATCTAGACCGAGTAAAAATTTAAATTATATCCTTAATATCAAAAGGTGATACAAGTTCTTTTTCTACTATCAACCATTTTGGCATATGCTCATGTTCATTTGGGAGAAACCTGTGCGTGCCTGTTGTTTGAGAATAAAAGCCTTATATGATATCACTTGAAATCAGGAAATTTAACACCACCATCTTCATACACATTTTTTAATATACTTAAATAGATTCTATTTTTCTTTTTGTGACCCCACAAAAACTCTACAGGAATTGTATTAATAGATTCAAAGATAGACATAGGAATATGAACCAATTGTAGATAATATAGAATCACTGGGGTAAACATAATTTTAATTGATTCTAACCCCCCCTACCACGTCAGATATAAATGAGACACCAAAGCAACTGATTCACGTAATCTCGCTAAAAGGGTCTTGATATTAAATTTAATTATTCTGCGTTCGAGGAAGATATGGAAATTCCTAAAATTCTCAGTCATGTTTGAGACATAAAGGATTAAGTGGAAGCATACTGAGATGTGTCCTTGTTTAATTTATAAGCAGAGAATTCTGAATTTTGTTGTAGTAAATAAATTGGGAAGTTTGTTGCATGGATTCCTTATAAAAATTAGAATATCATCTGCATAAGCTGCAATTTTGCCAAACAATGCCAGGAATATCTTTAATAATGTAAATAAGTTCTTATAGGGGTTCCAGGGACAAAACAAAAAGGAGTGGCGATAAAGGACAACCTTGTTGAGTACCTCTTTGCAATGCACAGAAAGGAGAGAAATTACCATTTATAAAAATAGATGTTTTGGGGTCAGAATATAAAGTTTAACCACAGTAAGAAAGTGTCATGATGCCTACCTCCAAGGAGCCAGGTCCGACCCAGCAACCCCAGAGGCAGGCATCATTCCCCCCAGGGAAGTGCCAGCGGGCCCAAGCTGGGGCCCTTTGGACACAGTCCTGGCGCCTTAGGCGCCAGGCTCATGTTGGACCCCCCTGTCCTGGCGCCTTAGGCGCCAGGCTCATAAAGCTAGACATGTGTTCAAGTGTTTTAATGTGCACTTACCTGATGCAGACCATGCTGCTACATCCAGGCCCTCTTGAGGCCTGAATGGAACTACTTTACCTGTGGGACTACTTTCCACCTGGGTGTGGTCGGGGAAGGATACATACCTGATCGGTGGAAGGATACATGCCTGGAACTTCTTCCAAAGCTATTTAAACCACGCCCGATCAGCAACTCACGCTTCGCGTTCTGCTCCTCGCAGCTGGACGCTCACCGTGTCAGCTCCTGCATCTGGACTTCAGCCACGCCTGTCAGCATCCTGGGTTGCCTGCAAAGGGAGATAAGAGAGAATTGGCGAGAAAGAAGACCTTACCTGCCAAAGCTGCATCACGGGGACATCACACCGACGATCCTGAAAGGGAAGACATCATTTTAAAAGCATTTCGCTTCGATCGCTGCAGCGCTGCATTGCACTCACCTTTCCTGGGCGCCTCCATCTTCAGCAGCGATCATCCGTATCCGCACCCACTTCCCAGAGCCTAGAGAGAAAAGACAAGAAAACAAGGTGAGAGAAGGAAGGGAAATAGGAAAAGCTAAGTTTCCTTCTAAGACTTACCTGTTGGGTCATTCCCATTTCATTTCGGGTCCTGCCGCTTCCTGGCATTCCGGACCCCGGCCCCAATGGGGAAAAAAGACAAAGACATTGAATGAGCGAATGCAAAGACATTACCTGAACGCTCATCCAGAACTTACACTTCGGATCGGCGCCATATCTCCGGCATTCCGAACCCCGGCCCCTAAGGGGAAAAAGACATAAGCATTAGCGCTTGCTGCAATAAGACAATGAATATTATTATTAAGCTTGAACTTTTGAACTTGCAACAGAACTCTTACAGCGCCTCACCTGAATAGTCGAGCTTATTTTGAACTCCCATCAAACCTCAATCCAGTGAAGTAACTGGGTTTCAACGCGCCCCTGCATCAGAAGCAGGATGGAGAACTCATCCTTCCAGACCCTAAGGTGAGACTTCACGGGGAATCGTGGAAGGGTATCGAGGAGGGTTGGAAGGGAGTGGGAGGCTTGAGCATTATTCCGTCAGTAGGTAATACTCCCTTTTCACGCACAGGGCAATATTCCTGCGAGCCAGAAAAGCCAGAGTAGAGGGGCCCTTCCTGTCCATCATCAGAGTCCTGCGCTTCACCATTGAAGAAGCATCAGCACTCGAAGCCAGACCTGCGCCTCTGTGGGAATCAGGTGAGCGTGACAGAACGCGAAGCCTACCCACAATTTCCCACCCGGGCACTATGGAGACTTCCGAGACAGATCAGCTGGCCCAGCTTTTGGGGGAATTACGGGCAGAAGTGCACTCAGCCTGCCAGGAGACCAACGCTCTCAAAAGAGAACTGATCCTATCCAAGGAAAGAACTGATGACCTGGCCAAAAGGTTATTGCAGGCCCAGGCAGGGCACACTCCTTTACCTAATTCCGGAGGTACCTCCACATCAATGGGTTTGAATAACCCGGTACAAATCAATCTACCTGGACACATGCCTTTGGCCCCGCCTGAAAGTTTTACGGGGATCCCAAGAAATATGCCGTCTTTATGAACCAATGTCGTTTACACTTTCTATGCAGACCTGGGGCCTTCCCTAACGACCAGACCAAGGTAGCCTTTATACTATATTACCTCAGTGGCAGTGCTGCCGATTGGTCTATTCCATTGGTAAATCAGGATGATCCCATTCTCCAGGATTTTCAGGGCTTCCAGGCCAGCATGGAAAGATTATTTGCTCGACACTCTCAAGGACAGGCCCTTGATAACGAACTGCTATCCTTACGACAAGGTAATCAGTATCTCCTGTCCTACGTTGCCACCTTTAATAGACTGGTTGTGGAAACTGGATGGCCAGAAAACAAAAGGATCACATTGTTTCATCGAGGCCTGCGCGGAGAGCTTAAGGATGTTCTAGCTCAGATAGTAGATCCACCCCAGGTCTGCGCAGACCACATAGACTTGGTGGTTCAACTTGATCACAGACTTCAAAATAGAAAAGCAGATCAGTTCAAGTACGAAACCCGAGTACCGATCAAAACCCACGCTAACTCCCAAGAGTACCGACGTACCCGAACCTATGCAAATCGGCGGTGTTAAAGGACCATTAACGCGGAAGGAACGAGAGAGAAGGCGGCAAATGCAACTTTGTCTGTATTGCGGGACTTCCGGTCACTTTCTTCGAAATTGTCCGGTTAAACCACCTAAGAAGGTGGTTGGAGCCACTGATAACGATTTATTGACACCTGATTCGGGAAACGACCTAGCCCGACAAGCGTAGGGGTCCGCTTGCCGAGCTTGAAAACAAACTCTTTGACCTCGCATTTTGTCATGCCAATGGTGCTCGTGGACCCAAAACAGCCTCAGCAGTTGCATGCTGTAAAAGCATACATCGACAGTGGAGCTATTGGAAACTACATAGACCATGAATTGGCTTCCAGGATTAAGCTCCCTCTCCGCCCGAAAGTAACCCAAGATGTCATTACTACAGTAGATGGAACCGAAATAGCCTCAGGGCCTGCAACGCATTCCACTGTTGAAATGACACTGGTGGGTCAGGATGGACATCGGGAAGCAATCGTGTTTGATGTGATCAAGGCCCCACAATTTCAAGTAATTCTTGGAATTCCTTGGTTAGAAACACATAATCCCAGAATCGACTGGCAAGCATGTGAACCAACTTGTTATCCAAGAAATCCAGTTATGGGTCTAGCCTCAGCAACTTCCACCCCTGTACAGCTACCGTCAGAATACCAAGAATTCCAAGACGTTTTTCAGAAGGAACAGGCTAACACGTTACCTCCCCATCGGTCTTATGATTGCCAAATCGATCTGGTACCCAATGCTCAACTACCTTGTAGTAGGATTTATGCTCTTACGGAACCTGAGAACCTGCATTTGCGTCAGTATTTAGATCAGTAACTAGCCAATGGTTTTATTCGCCCGTCCAAGTCTCCTGTCTCCTCAGCTCTGTTCTTCGTGCCGAAAAAAGAGGGCGACCTTAGAACATGTATAGACTATTGCGCCCTAAATCAAATAACGATTAAGAATCGTTATCCTCTGCCCCTGATCCCTGAGCTTATCGACCAGGTGAAAGACGCTTGTGTGTACACCAAGTTAGATCTCCGAGGAGCTTATCACCTGGTGCGTATAAAAGAAGGCGACGAATGGAAGACTGCATACCGCACCAAATTTGGGCTCTTCGAATATCAGGTGATGCCCTTCGGTTTGTGCAATGCACCTGCCGCCTTTCAGTACTTTATGAATGATGTTCTTCGGGAACTTATCGATGTCTGTGTCATTGTTTATATTGACGACATCCTGGTGTACTCTTTTTCAGAATCCGATCACAGAAAACATGTTAGGGCAGTTCTTGAGAAATTGCGCCAGCACAGACTATTTGCAAAGCTCGAAAAATGCGTTTTTCATACCACAGAAGTTGAGTTTCTCGGATTCAACCTGACACCTCAAGGAGTCCGAATGGACTAGCGAAAGGTGGACGCCATCCTCAAATGGCCATCTCCTAGCTCGGTGAAGGGAGTTCAGAGCATGCTCGGCTTCGCCAATTTCTATCGAAGATTCATTCCGGAATTTTCCCGAACAGTCCAACCCATCACAGCTCTCCTAAAGAAAAACAAACGCTTTGAATGGACTCTTGAGGCCGAACAAGCCTTTCAGGACCTGAAAACCAAATTCACCTCTGCACCTGTATTGAAGCACCCGCACCCAGATCTCCCTTACATTGTGGAAACCGACGCATCCAGTTCGGCCATGGGAGCTGTCCTGTCGCAAAGAGACCCAGAAACTAACCATCTACACCCTGTGGCCTTTTGGTCCAGGAAATGTTCTCCTCCTGAAATCAACTACGCAATTACCGACAAGGAGTTACTGGCTATTAAATCTGCTTTCAAGGCTTGGCGTCACTACCTTCTCGCAGCAAGACACACCATCACCGTAATTACGGACCACAGAAATTTACAATATTTAAAGACGGCCAAAGCTCAATCTTCACGACAACTCCGATGGGCTCTATTCTTTGCGGAATTTGATTTCGTAATTACCTATCGCCCTGGCTGCAAGAATGGTAAAGCAGACGCCTTATCCCGGATTGGCATGGAAGAACCCAATTCGAGTTTAGAACCTGTGCCAATCATACCTGAACAAAGAATCTTAGGCCTAACTTCATTGCTAACTATTGAGGACATCCAAACGCAAGTAAAACGACTTCTAGACTCTTCAGCCTTACTGGAATGGAGTCAAAAGGGTCCTCATTACACTGTTAAGGATGATTTACCCTACTTCCAGGAGCGGTTGTTTCTGCCAAGTAAAGAATTGCAAGAACTTGTTATTGCCCATCATCATGAATCATTAATGGAAGGACACCCTGGTATCGCTAAAACGGAGGAAAAAATCAAACGCCACTTCTGGTGGCCTTCTTGGAGAAAAGACATAAAGTCTTTTGTATTGTCTTGCGGAATTTGTGCCCAAAACAAGGGTCAAAAGAAAAGGCAAGCCGGCCTACTTCAACCCTTTGATATTCCACCGGCACCATGGCACACCTTGTCAATGGACTTTATAACTGACCTGCCTCCTTGTGCTGGTTACAACACTATCCTTGTAATTGTGGATCTATTCTCCAAAATGGCCCACTTTATCCCTTTAAAAGGTTTGCCTTCAGCTTCCACCTTGGCCAAGGAATTTCTGGAGAATATAGTTTTCATACATGGTTTTCCTTCCATATTAGTCTCGGATCGTGGAAGTCAATTTATCTCCCATTTTTGGAAGAAATGTTGCCAACTAGCACAAATAGATGTGCGGTTATCCACCAGCCACCACCCCCAGACCGACGGACAAACCGAGAGAACCAATCAGACTCTCGAGCAATATCTTCGGTGCATGTAACACCAATCCGAGTTAAATTGGAAAGACATCCTTTGGATCGCAGAATATACATACAACAATTCAGTGCATTCTGGAACCGGACAAACTCCTTTTTATACTTTGTATGGTCACCATCCTCGGACCTCTGACCTAGATCCACCTCTGACCCTGGAAATGCCCGCAGTAAATCATCTGCATTCCACAATAACCCGAGCCTTCAAAGAAGCTGCAACTCATTTACAGCAAGCCAAGAAAAAGTATAAAGAAAATGCTGATTTGCACCGAAGTAAAACTCCTCCTTACCAAGTAGGAGACCAGGTATGGCTAGCAACGAAACATTTGCCCCTCAAGGGCCTGCGAACCTTCAATCCCAGATTCATAGGACCTTATCCCATCAAG
The DNA here is from genome assembly GCF_040938575.1 of Ambystoma mexicanum. Classification (NCBI taxonomy): domain Eukaryota; kingdom Metazoa; phylum Chordata; class Amphibia; order Caudata; family Ambystomatidae; genus Ambystoma; species Ambystoma mexicanum. Next base: position 1,128,517,357 of record NC_090927.1, read on the forward strand.
GCTATTATCAATCCCGTGGCCTTTAAACTGGATTTACCGTCTAACATGCGTATTCATCCAGTTTTTCATGCATCACTTTTGAAGCCAGTACAACCAGGGACCCGAATGTCCAAGCCTCCAGACCTAGTTCAAATTGAAGGGGAATTAGACTTCGAAGTTATACATTTTAGACTCCAAGGTGTTAAAAGTCAAAACTCTTCTATCTTGTTGACTGGAAGGGATATGGACCTCAGGAGAGATCGTGGGAGCCTAGTAACCAGGTTCACACACCTCGATTAATACAAAGGTTCCACCGGAGATTTCCGAACAAGCCAAAACCCCCGGAGGGAACAACCTTGGGAGGGGCCTTGAGGGGGGGTACTGTCATGATGCCTACCTCCAAGGAGCCAGGTCCGACCCAGCAACCCCAGAGGCAGGCATCAATCCCCCCGGGGAAGTGCCAGCGGGCCCAAGCTGGGGCCCTTTGGACACAGTCCTGGCGCCTTAGTTGCCAGGCTCATGTTGGACCCCTGTCCTGGCGCCTTAGGCGCCAGGCTCATAAAGCCAGACATGTGTTCAAGTATTTTAATGTGCACTTACCTGATGCAGACCATGCTGCTACATCCAGGCCCTCTTGAGGCATGAATGGAACTACTTTACCTGTGGGACTACTTTCCACCTGGGTGTGGTCGGGAAAGGAAACATACCTGATCGGTGGAAGGATACATGCCTGGAACTTCTTCCAAAGCTATTTAAACCACACCCGATCAGCAACTCACGCTTCGCGCTGTTCTGCTCCTCGCAGCTGGACGCTCACCGTGTCAGCTCCTGCATCTGGACTTCAGCCACGCCTGTCAGCATCCTGGGTTGCCTGCAAAGGGAGATAAGAGAGAATTGGAGAGAAAGAAGACCTTACCTGCTAAAGCTGCATCACAGGGACATCACACCGACGATCCTGAAAGGGAAGACATCATTTTAAAAGCATTTCGCTTCGATCGCTGCAGCGCTGCATTTCACTCACCTTTCCTGGGCGCCTCCATCTTCAGCAGCGAACATCCGGATCCGCACCCACTTCCCAGAGCCTAGAGAGAAAAGACAAGAAAACAAGGTGAGAGAAGGAAGGGAAATAGGAAAAGCTCAGTTTCCTTCTAAGACTTACCTGTTGGGTCATTCCCATTTCATTTCGGGTCCTGCCGCTTCCTAGCATTCCGGACCCCAGCCCCAATGGGGAAAAAAGACAAAGACATTGAATGAGGGAATGCAAAGACATTACCTGAACGCTCATCCAGAACTTACACTTCGGGTCGGCGCCATATCTCCGGCATGCCGAACCCCGGCCCCTAAGGGGAAAAAGACATAAGCATTAGCGCTTGCTGCAATAAGACATTGAACATTATTATTAAGCTTGAACTTTTGAACTTGCAACAGAACTCTTACAGCGCCTCACCTGAATAGTCAAGCTTATTTTGAACTCCCATCAAACCTCAATCCAGTGAAATAACTGGGTTTCAACGCGCCCCTGTATCAGAAGCAGGATGGAGAACTCATCCTTCCAGACCCTAAGGTGAGACTTCACGGGGAATCGTGGAAGGGTATCGAGGAGGGTTGGAAGGGAGTGGGAGGCTTGAGCATTATTCCGTCAGTAGGTAATACTCCCTTTTCACGCACAGGGGAATATTCCTGCGAGCCAGAAAAGCCAGAGTAGAGGGGCCCTTCCTGTCCATCATCAGAGTCCTGCGCTTCACCATTGAAGAAGCATCAGCACTCGAAGCCAGACCTGCGCCTCCGTGGGAATCAGGTGAGCGTGACAGAAAGACCTCATCTATACCATGCCATTTGAGTATTTCAAATAAGTAGTCGCACTCTAAATGATCAAAGGCTTTTTCCACATGCAAAACAATGGCCATAAAACTATCAGTCAATTGTTTATTTTTATTAATGATATGAAGCACATCCAAAAAAAGTCTCGAATTGGATGAAATATTTCTTCCCTTGACAAAACCTACCCGGTCAGATGTAACTAATTTGTGTGTGAATAATTACATTCTATTTACAATATTTATGAAAAAAATGTGCAATCTGAGTTCGTTAGTGATCTTGCCCTATACATTTTAGGAAGTTCATTTTCCTTATTTGGCTTTGGGAAAATAATCAAAAGAGCCTTGGTAAAAGTTCCAGATGGTCTACTTATACCAGAGAAGTATTCATGTAGGGAATCTAATTTTGGGGTTAAACTGGAGTCAAAATGCTCAAGGAAATCCATAGAGAAGTCATCTATACCAGGGGCTTTGCTGTTTTTCAAATTCGTTATGGATTTGTAGATTTCATCAATATGAATAGGGGTCCTCCAAGGGACTCGGATTCGTAAGTGGGTTTGCATTTTTATTTAATGGACCAAATACATTTTGAAAATCGATTTGTCAATCAATATGCTCCAATGTATACAGATTTTCGTGAAAACATCTAAAATACCTTTCTCATAAGACACTAAGACTCCTGGTTTATTTTTAACACAGGATATTGTTGATCTTTCCTTTCTGGTTTTTAAATATTATGCAAGTGCCTTACTAGTCTTATTCAACGTTTTTGATTTATATTTAAGTAATACCCCAGAAGCTTGTTCTGATAATTTGTATCTATGGTAAAGCGTAAAGATAACATTTCCCTAAACAGACCATCGTCCATCTAAGAGTTGTGATCTCTTCAAGTTTATTCAATTGGTTAAAAAGATTATCCAAATCTTTTCCTCTTAGCCACAAATTAAATATGCCTATTAAAGCTGCTTTATAAGTATTCCAATTATGAACTGGTGAAGTGTCGGTAACTTTATTATTTTCAACGAAAACATTATGAAATTTAAGATCTGACGTTTCAAAATTACGATCTTCCAATAAAGTTATTAAATCTCCATCTGTTAAACCTTTTTCAACACTATTCAGATCATAATTTTGTAATGACTGGAGCATGATCCGAAATTACACAACTTACGTTTGTAGATTCTACTACTGTACTAGATAAGGATTTCAATAAGATTAGGCAAATCAAACTGCATTAACATTTTTGTCATATCGGCCAAAAATATTTGTAGGACCAAATGCATTAACAATAGAAATAATATGAGAATACATTTGTAATTTAACTAAGGCCCATCTCTCCTTAGTATCAGAATCTTTATGAAAAATGTTGTGATTAAATTTGCAACACCATTCTGTTTTTCCTCAGCTTGACTTGCAATAACTTCCCCCACCCAATGTTTCTTTTAATTTCATGGTTTCTTGTAAATGTCATTATCCCAACCAAGTATTATTTTAGACTCTTCATTAAATATAGATCCACAACTACACATTTTAACAGAACATTTCACATGAAGGATGCACATAAACACCAAGAACCTAAACCATTGTACCAGTATATATGATATTGAACAAGACGGACATGATACAAGACGGAAGATCAGGGAGAAAAAGGAGAAACACTGCAATACTTGACTCCAAGGTATTAATGTTCATCTACGTTTGTCATTGAAGAATAAGACCCAAAACAGCATGTAGAATAAGTCAACCTCTTAAAAAATACATATAAACAAACATGCAGTGTATGGGTGCAGAAGGCAGTGACTGACACACATGTTGCATAGTGATTGCAATAGACTTTTATTCACCAAGAAAATAAAGAGAAAACCTAACTTTCCATATCTATATCGGGGTCTCCCTGCCTCAACTAAAATGTTAATGGGTCTGTCAGAATGTCCTTGTAACTTAGAGTCCACCATCATGTGTCAACATCTCTAACTCTGTCCCTTACACTTATAACTAAATTAGAAGGTTACATCAATGTTATTTGTCCAGGAAAATGACTCCCTTCCCCTGGACTACATGGCACAGCTATGGTTGCAGTTCTTAACCAGGGGGAATGACTCCCTTCCCCTGGTCGCAGATTCCACAAATAAAGGCTTGCAGTGTTCTTGGTCCAGGAGAATGGCTTCATTCTGCTGGAGTGGATATTTCACATGCAAAAGGATTGCCAATCTGCTAACACTCTCTAGCCGAAAGTTTGTCACACAAACCAAGGGGAATTGCTCCCTTCCCATTGTTGAAGTAGCCAGGAGAATGACTTCCCTCTCTTGGCTACAGCTCCTTCCCTTCTCCAGCATGGGGTCTGGCATGGATTCACATGCTCATGAATATTCCCGCTCGTCAGGCCGGGAATCCTTGGTAAAAGAAAAAACGGTTTCACTTTCACTTACAAACTGTATTTCTTCTCTAAACCAATCACTGAGCTCTGGGTCATACTGTCCTCAGCCAATGACTGCCCTCTCCCTAAACCCGTCCTCTGGCAGCCATCTTCAGATTTGGAAAGCACGTGAAGTGGCAGTATGACGAAGAGCCGCAGAGGAGATGGCTGGAGGGTTCGCATGTGAATCCATGCCAGACCCATGATGGAGAACAATAGTTACAGGTAAGTAACTTGTTCCTTCTCCAGCATGTGGTCTGGCATGGATTCAAATGCTCCTGAATAAAAAATACATATCAGTACAACATTACACAACCGTGAGAGGTGGCAAGGCTCAACAGAAGCAATTACTCTTACCTCCGGAACAGGCTCACCTTCAAGCGAACAAGTTGCGCAGCACTGCTTGCTTGGCTGACCTTGGACTGGGGGATCCCTGTCGACGCAGTAAAATCTTGTGAAGGTGTGCATGGATCTCCACGTAGCAGCCCTGCAGAAGTCCAGCAGAGGCACACCAGACGGGAACGCCGTCGTCGGAGTGATCGCTCTGGTGGAATGGGCTTGGACGGCCGGGCAGATTGGCAACCCGTGACAGTGTCTGATACAGCCAGAGAGCCACCTGGAGATGGAAGCCTTGGACAAGGCCTGCCCATGGTTCACTGGACCAAAGTTCACGAATAGTTGAGACGTCTTCCGGAAACTCTCTGTGCGTGTCACATAGAACGTCGGAGCACGAGCCACATCCAGCGAGTGCCGAGCCCTTTCAGCCGGCGACGAAGGTTTCAGAAAAAAACACAGGCAACGCTAAAGGTTTGTTGAGGTGGAATTCCGACTGAACCTTTGGTATGAAAGAGGGGTGCGCCCGCAGCACCACCCTTGTGTTGTGAAAAGTAAAATAAGGCTGTTTGCAGGATAGGGCCTGGATCTCACCTACCCTCCTAGTAGAGGTGATAGCCACTTGAAAAGCTGTTTTCAATGAAAGGCACTTCAGAGGGGCCTGATGCAGAAGCTCAAACAGGGCCACCCAGGGCCCTCGTCAGTACCGCGTTAAGTTCCAAGTCCTTTGAGGAACTCCTTCATGAGACGGTGGGACCAAAAAGACCACCGTCCTGGAGACGTGATGTAGCGGGAGATAGCTGCCAGATGCACCATGATAGAAGAGTGCGCCAACCCCGCCTTGATATGATATGATATGGCATTTGTAACGCGCCTATACACAAGTGTTTCAAGACGCGACGAGGCAGGGAAGGGGGAACAAGGGGAGACAGACAACGATCCTACTAGGCCAGGTGTCATTCAGATCGCGCAAGTGCATGGGTAGGTGGGGGGAAAGTGCAAGGGGGAAAGGGAGAGGGGAAAGTGCAGTACAGGGTTAGTAATGAACAGGATAAATAATAAGGGCCAGCTGGTGGCAAGTGCAAGATAAGTGCAGACAAGTGCTGGGAAGGGGGGCTGTAGGGATACAGAGACAGTCCCGCATGCAGGGGTTGCCAGGAAGGCAGTGCAGGGGAGAGTGGCTGGGCCAAGGACCGAGATTGGTGAGTGGCCCAGTGGCTGATTCAGTACAGTTTCTGTGATTTAGCAGGGGAGAGGGAGAGAGAAAGCAGAAGCAAAGAGGAAGGTTTTGAGGTGCTTCCGGAACCGGAGATGGTTCTCCTAAAGTTTCAGGGAGGCAGGAAGGCTGTTCCAGAGGGAGGCCCCTGCTGCGGAGAGAGATCTCCCCCCAACTCGTTGCTTGGAGAAGCGGCTGACCCTGAGGGAGTTGGAGGCGGAAGAGCAAAGTGCTCGAGAAGAAAGATATTTAGGAAGGGAGAGTTGAAGGTAATTTGGCCCCAGGCCCCACGAGGCCTTGTGGACAATGCAGAGGGTTTTGAACTTAATCCTTGCAGCCACAGGGAGCCAGTGAAGCAATTTCAGTCCTGGAGAGATACGGTCCTTAGGCTTCAGGCCAAGGACAAGTCTCGCAGTCCTGTTCTGGATGAGTTGCAGAGGGCGGAGAGTAGAGGCAGGCAGATTTAGATAGAGGCTGTTACAGTAGTCCAGCTTCGAGAGAACCAGGGCTCTGGAGACATTGAGCTTCTGGGGGAAGGAGAGGAAAGGAAGGATACCTCTGAGGAGGTGCAGCTGGTAGTGTGACTTCTTAGAAACGTCAGAATTGGCCAAGGCACCAAGTACGGAAGAATCTGAAGGGCCGTGATCCACAGAGGATTGATCTTCTGCGTCATGAAATGCTTCCACTTGTGCTCATAGCACTTCAGAGTCAGCGATGCTTTAGCCCTGGCAAGGACCTCCTTGCAGTCCGCTGGCAACTCGTACCTCCGAACTCTAAGGCTGCAGGAGCCAAGCCTTCAGGTTCAGCTACCCTTGGTCGTGATGTAGGATTGTGCCTCCTTCTCTGGCGAGCAGATCCGCCTCCACTGGAAGCTTTCCCTGAGTTGACGTTGACAGGCTGAGAAGGTCCGTGTTCCAAATCTGCCTCAGCCACGCCGGGGCGATGAGGATCCTCCTGCATCAGCCCCGTTTGAGTTGATTGATGACTCGCAGCTGGAGATGCAACAGAGGAATGCATACAGGAACAGGCCTTCCCACAGGAAGGAAAATACACGTCCACCATGCTCCTCGGCTGGTGCAACCTGCTTGCGAATCGTTGGCATTTGGAATTTGTCGCCATTACAAATAGATCGATCTGGGGTCTGCTCCACTTGAGAAAAGAGGCGGTCCACTTGATCTGTCAAAGTTCCCACTCGTGGCAGGAGCGCAGCTGCCTGTTGACAGAGTTAGCGATGGTGTTCTTGACTCCCGCCAGGTGAAAAGGGATGAGGAACATATCTTGGGCGACGGCCGAGTGCCACAAGTCCTGCGCCTCTCTGGAGAGCGCTGGGATCTGGTGCCCCCTTGCTTCATGATGTAGAACATTGTGGTGGTTTCCTTGAAGACTCTCACCATCTTGCCCTTGAGGGACGGAAGGAACGACTTGAGGGTCCAGAACACTGCCTGCAGCTCCAGGACATTGATGTGGAGATCCCTCTCCTCCAGTAGCCACAGGCCTCTGGCGTGGAGACATCCAGTGTGGGCTTCCCAGTCCTCCAGGTAAGTGTCCGTGGTGACTGTCTCCTGGTATGGGGGCTGTGGAAACCTGTGCCCCCGGTGATGTTGGAACACATGCCCCACCACCTTAATCGCTCGACGGAACTCCTTGTCGAGGACAATCTTGTCGGGAAAGCTTCCGGACACCTGGATCCAAAGAGTGTCCAGGAATTCCTGAAAGGGTTGCATCCACAACCTACAGAGCTGGATCAGGTAGATGCACGACATCATGCCGAGCAGCGACTTCATGGTCCGCACTGTGGTGGTCTTCAGTGCCAACAACCGTTGCACCTTGCCCAACGGGGCCACTATCCTCTCCTCCAAGGGGTCTGCCAGGCAGGAGACTGTGTTGAGCCTTGGCCCCAGGAAAATCGCGTTCTGCGATGGTATCAAGCAGTACTTTGGATAATTGACAGAGAACCCCAGATCTGTCAGCAACTGGACAGTACTCTCTGTGTGTTCGACGGCTATGTCCCTTGACCTGGCCCAGATGAGCCAGTTGTCGAGGTACAGGTACACGTGTATCCCATGAAGATGCAGATGGGCCGTCACTGGTTCCAGGCACTTCGTAAACACCCGGGGTGCCGACTTCAGTCCGAAGGGGAGGGCCTTGATTTGGTAGTGCCTTCCCTGTACTACGAAGCGCAGGAACATACAATGCTTCTCGTGAATGGGGACGTGGAAGTATGCGTCCAGCAACGTCAAGAAGTCTCCTTCCTCCAGTTGGCCGAGCACGTGCTGCAACGTGACCATCCTGAATTTTTTGGACTTGAGGTGTTTGTTGAGACACTGCAGGTCTAGAATTGGCCTCCAGCCCCCGGTCTTCTTCTTTACCAAGAAGTATCTGGAGTGGACGCCGGAGCCCGGGAGTCGCTTTTGAACCAGCTCTATCGACCCTTTTCTTATCATGGCCCATATTTCCTGCAGGAGCTGAGGGATGTGCTGCTCCTGCCGGGCCACCAGAGGTATCCACTGACACTCCTGCTGGAACTCTAGTGTGTGTCCATATGCAAGAGCGTCTAGCACCCATCGGTCGGTGGAGATCTTCTTCCACTCGCTGACGAAGCCCGCCAGCCGGCCTCCCACCAGGGTGCATGGGTGGGGGCCAGACATCGTGGCCGGTTCAATCTTGCTTCCGGGCCTCCGTACCGCCTTGGGAGCGACATCGGTCACCTCTGCCGAAGGCCTTATCAGGTCTTCTGTAGGCCTTGTGGGTAGTGGACTGGGAGGGTTGACGATTAGAAGAGGACCTTCCGCCGAAACCCTTCGACAATCCGCCTGACTTCCCGCCGGAGGCAAGTTGGGGAGAATTCTCATAAATTGCTAATTTCCCTTACCTACTGAGTCCCCCAGCAGCTTTGCTGGATTTCTAGGGTTTATTCTCTTCACCTGTTTAGAGTGTGAGCCTTTTTGCCACTCTTACATGTGTTTTGCTATGTGTATTTCTACTTTTTGTGTGATCTTGGGCACTGGTCCCTCACCTACTCCATGGCACCATATTTTCATGTGTGTTAGACAGCACCTTCAGTACAGTGACACAGGGTTGTCTTTTAGACTTCCCACTGACTCCATTTTTCTGGGGCTGACTACTGTCCCCCAGAAAAGATAAAGTTGCAATTAATTTATTTAGTCACTTTAACCACAGACCCGTACACCCCATCTTACATGGAGTATTGGAAAGGGTTAATTATTATCTCTTTTTATCTGTGTCTCTTGGAGCATTGTTTCGCTCCCTTTACATTAAGACTTGGATGGTGGCAGTGGTATCTAACCTATTTATTATACTGCGGTTATCTTAAATAAATATGGTATTGTTTTAGGCTATTATATTAGCCTCAAACATGAACCTGCTTGACCATTTATGCTTTATTACGGTTCCGGCTGGGTTTATTCGCCATTTCTTTTTGTAAATGTCTTTCTCGTGTTTTACTCTGCGCGCCAAACCATGTTTGGTCCCTTTGTTCGCCGTCTTTTTGCGGGCTTCTGCATAGAAACCCTCCTTAAGGCGCCTGAAAGTCTGGGTAGGCAGGATGTGAGGAAGGGGTTTTAGGACCCCTGCCATGGGTTCCCTTGGTAACCCAAGTTGCACTCCTGTTTGATTGGCTGGGTGAATGTCCTTGCCAGGACAGCCACCCTGCTGTGCGATTGTCAGCCAGGCTGTGTGAATGGGGGAAAACTGCATAAAAAGCTGGTCTCTGGGACTGGAATATCAGAGTAGCCACTGGAACGAAAGAACCTACGAGGAGCTGATGGAATAGGACTCCAACAACGACTGAACCGCCCGGTGAAGCCCTGCTGCAGGTCCGAAACTTCAGAATCCGACGACAGAGAAGATCCTCCAGGAAACTTCTTCCCTTGAGCTGGTGGGACCAACCAGTTTGCCTAAACTGAAAGCCAGGACCCCTCCTCTGGTCGAATTTGCTGTACAGAGCTACAGTGGGCCGGATTGCCAGGAAGGTCGGACCCTGCTTGGGTTTTAAGGAGCGCACCTTTTATTTGTTGCTTTGCTCTGCTGCTGGTTTCTTCCCTGGGTAGTGCAGGACCCTCCAGTCTTCCTACTTCTGATCAGTCTGACAGTCACTTCAGGAAACGTGAGCCTGCAGGAACAACCAGGAACGTCTGCCTCAGCTACAGCTCCCACTCCGTTTTAAGGTACTGTGCAAATCCGGTTGTTCGTTTCGTTCAGCCGCAGTGAAAGTGTTTGAAATCTCTCTCCAAACCGAGGGCTTCTCCTTCTCTTCTCTTTGAACTAACTTTTCTACCAACAAACCTCCTCTGGAATCCGTGGCACAAACTTTTCCGCAAACTACACTGAACTGTATTATCTTGAGCAAAAGACTTTTGAACCATTGACTTTGGCCCTAAGCCTTTTCTATCTGATTTTATCATTGTAGTCTCTCTTGTTCCATTGCCCTGAGTACTTACCTGTTGGTGTGATTCAATTTCTGTTAACGTCTGTCTTTCCCTCCCTTTTAAATTGCTGGAGTGCCATTTTGCTCCCACTTCATTTTGTGAGCTTAACTTGTTGTTACGCTCACCTGGTTCCCACAGGGGCGTAGATCGAACCCAGACAGCTGCGGCCTCCACCAGCGTGAAGCGTAGGGCTAAGATGACCGTCTGGACGGACCCCCTCAGTCTTGCAAGCTTGACTCGTAGAAATATTCTTCTATAGATGGAGAAAGGTATTTAGCCCCGTGGGTGTGAATACAGACCCACCTCCCTGCTCCCGTTCTCCTCACTTGCCACCTCCGATATTCCTGGTCAGTGTTCTCACCTTATATTTTTGATTGGTGAGCTCTCCGATACCAGTTACTTCACTGGTTTTAGGTGTTGGGGTTCTAGACGATTATTGAGTCCTGAGTTTGCCAAGTTTTTAAAGAGTTCAAATGTCCAAAGTCCCCTCTTGCACTCCCTGTTGATTTGCGGCGGCAAATTCTGTTTGGAGGTTGCTGGCAGCGTTCAGGTAAGAGTCTGTATTACCCAAACTGTCCTGTAAAGGTGCATGAGAATTGCTCACTGTCTTTTCCTTTTTTCCTAGATGCGGCGTATTGAAGGATAAAGCCTCCGGTGATAATCAGGTAAGTCTTGTAATATAAGTGATTGTCTTTTTAGTCTCTGTAGGCTCACCTTGCTTTTTTGTGTTTTTTCCCCAGGTGTTGAAGATCACCGAAAAAGTGACGGAGGCAGCGCTGAGTCGGAGATGCTGTGTGCTGATGAAAATGGAGCGGCGCTGTGGCTGGGATGCCACGCGTGCTGGAAGAATGTCCCTTCAGGCTCGGAGTGATGCATGATCCGAAATCAGGTGAGGAATCAGATTAAAGTCTGTAATCTAACCTCTTCTTCTGTTTTCCTTTCTCTTAGGGGCTCCGTGTTCGAGGCGGGCGTGGCAGAAGGCTGGAAGCAGGTTTGCTGATGCGGTGAGCGTCACGCTGCTAAATGCAGAATAACGTGAAGCGTGTGTTGAAGATCGGGCGTGGTTTAAATAGCTTTGAAAGTAGTCCCAGGTAAGAAGTCCCTAGAACCACACCCGAGTGAAAAGTAGTCCTTGTGAAAAAAATAGTCCCTCCAGGTCTCACGTTGGCCTGGATGGATGTGCAGCATGGTCTGCCTGAGGTAAGTGATGACTATGAGCCTGGCGCCTTAGGCTCCAGGACTGATTTCTACTGTGAGCCTGGCGCCTAAGGCGCCAGGACTGAACCCAGATAGCCCCTAGCCCGGCCTTCTGAGGTTTAAACAGATGTCCGGATGCCTGCCTCCGGGGTGGATGGGCTTGGTCCAGCTGCCCGGGGGTAGGCATCATGACACTTGTCTGGAATTTAAGGGAAGTTGTGTGGTGTATTAAAAGTGTGATTATTAAACTGCTCATAATAGTGAAATGTTATACAACTGAAGAGTGAAATAAATGTATATTCTTTTACTTGAAAACCTTGAGTCAGTGTTTGCCTGAATCATAGTAATTGCTGTCCTTTGTGTAACTATTTGATACTGCTCACTTAATCTTGAGATAAGTCTGGCTGCTCAGCCACTGCTACCACTTTAACTGTGTAGTACAGCCTTGTACCAAAGGTGAAATTGTACTGTCACTTGTAGTCTTAGTTGTGTGTGGTGTTCCCAAAGGGTACTGCATATAATTCTGCCTAACAAGGCACGAAAGGACGGGCGGTGTTGAAGAGTGCTCAAGAAATGGGCTGTCTCGGTGTCAGTCTTAACGGCCTGCAACGACTCGTCGATGGCCTTCCCAAAGAGGTTATCCCTGTTGAAGGGCATGTCCAGAACCCTTGTCTGGACTTCCTGACGAAAGTTTGTGGCTTTCAGCCAGCCACAATGATGGAGGCAGACACTGTTCCCCATCTGTCGAAACCCTGTGTCTGTGATGTCCAGGGCCACCTCCCTCTCATAGAGGATGGAAAGTGTTTCGACCCGCTTGACGTAGAGTAGGAACTCCAGCAGTGGGGCCATCTTATACCACAGCTCCCTGTTGTATCTTGCCAGGATTGCAAGGGCATTGGCCTCCTTGACTGTTGATGCCGCTGAGTAGATTACTTTTCTTCCCATGGCTTCCAACTTCTTCCCCTGGCTATCCGGAGGGACCGAGGATGAAGACGACGGGTTAGAAGACTTCTTCCTTGCCTTCGCAGAGGCCATTGAGTCTGGGGAAGGCTGTGAACGTAGGCACCGGAGTGTAGACTCAGGCACCCAGTACGTAGCCGATCCCTCTTGGCCAGGGACTTTGGTCGGGTTCCTCATCAAAGCCAGGCCTTCCTCCTAAACGTCTTCCAGGAGAGGCACCGCCAAGATGATCTTCCTCTTGGCCTCAGTGAAGGTGAGCAGCCTCAGCCTGTCGCGGGACCCGCTTGCACGGCGCCCCCAACAGAAACGGACTTGCGGTGCTTGGCCTCGTCTTTGGCCCCCATGGATGGAGCACTCTCAAAGGACTTAGAAGCCCGCCCTTTGGACCAGCCAGTCCTGGGTGAGGCATGCCCCTGCTTCCCAAACGGGGCAGAGGCCTTGGCTCTGAGCCACGCTGCCAGCCTACTGTGACGATCCTTCAAGGTTTGTTTGGAGAATTTGAGGCAGATTTCACAATCAGCTCCCCTGTGGTCCAGATGGAGACAGTAGAGGCACTCGAGGTGTTGGTCCTCTTCAAACACATTCCTTAGCCGCAGCTGGAGCAGAGCTTGAAAAGGGAGTTTTCCTCCTCCTACGACATGGTCCGGAGTGCGTAGTAGGCCTGATGGCCTTCTGAAAGCTTCGATTAAACTTTGATGATTCTTGCCCTTGAGGGGCATTGAAATTCACTAACAAACAGATCCCCGCTTGTCGGCCGATGTAGAGAAAGAGCACATGGGCTCTCTTTGAAAAAAACTTTTTACTGAAAAAGCGCAAAAAACATAGCTCAGCTCACTGAGCAAAACGCAAGAACTCCAACAGCTATGCGTGTGGTAAAAATCATAAGATGGCTACCAGAGGAGAGGATTGGGAAGAGGGCGGTCTTTGGCTGGGGGCAGTATGACCCAGAGCTCAGTGATTGGTTTAGAGGAGAAATAGTGTGAAAGTGAACCATTTTTCTTTTACAGAGGATTCCCGGCCTGACGGGGAATATTCATGAGCATGAGAATCCATGCCAGACCCATGCTGGAGAAAGATAGTTACAGGTAAATAACTTGTTCCTTCCCCAGGCTCTTTGCCTTCTCTCCTGAAGTGTCACACTACCAGGAGAATGACTTCCTTCTCCTGGTATCTTGGATTTCTCAACCTGTTGAGCGAAGGGGGATGACTCCCTTCCGCTGGTCTCCTTGCTTCCTTTTTAAGCTGCTCCGCAACCCAGTTCTCATAAAGTTTAGGGTCTCAGACGCAGGCTTCCTCTGTCATGGCTAACTTGGTCCACTCTCCTGCCAAGTGCTGCTGCGAGGAAGAAGATTCCGGTTTCTTTCTCCTTGTGGGTCCCAGACTCGGATTCCCCAGCTTTGCTGCATGGGCAGACTTGGTTCACGAACCTGCCAAGTACCGTCACAAGAAAAATAACTTGCTTCTTTATTTGGGTCCCAGACTCCGGTTTCTCTAATTTTCTGGTTCGGCTCACCTGGCTCACTCTCTCGCCAAGTACCGAAATGAGGAAGATGCCTCACTTCGATATGTGGGTCCCAGACCCAGGTTTCTCTCACTCTATGGTTCGCCTCCATTTGGCTTACTCTCTCGCCAAGTACTGCCATGAGGAAGATGCCTCGCTTCTCGATGTGAGTCCCAGACCCTGGTTTCTCTCCTCAAGCCCCCGCTGATATGGGCATCGAGCCATTTACCTTTTTGGGCTCCTGGATGCTCCAACGGTCCTCATTGAGTGCTTGCGGTTGTTAGTCGGGCTGCCTGGGTGCTTCTTGGCTTGCCTGGTCTGGGCCTGTGCCTCTCTTTCCTGACACCGGCTTCCAAATCCCAGTTCTGCTCCGGACCAGCCCCATGCCACTGGTTTCTTCACTCCCTCGATGCCTGATGACTTCCTTCTTCTCCACGTCCTTTCTTCCGGACTGGGTGGTCTTTCGCTCTGGTCTGCTGTTGCAGCGTTGGCCCTCCCGAATGCAGCTCCTCTGGGTTCAGAACAACTTCAAGTCCCTTGTCAGTTTTTATCTCTGTCTCACAACCACTCCTCTCCGGAGTGGTCTTTACAATTCCACCTGGTGTTCTTGAAGGCTCCACACCTCTTCTTTGTGCCAGTACTTACAGAGTGTATGGTACCAACTGAACAGTAGCACATAGAGGTGCTAGGAAGAGTACAGAAAGAGGAGGATAGAGGTGAGTATGGGTTAGAGAGAACAGTGTTGTGCCGATTGTGTCCCAAATGGTTGTCCTTATCCCCAAAGGGGGTGTCCATTCCCATGAGATCCTCCCACTGTGCACCACCCCAAGGGGGCTATGCGGTAGCGCCTCACCTCAATGGCCTAATGGGAAGGGGCTCTACCTCGGGGAGAAGTGACGACTTCAAGGGATTCGTCAAAGCAGACAACATTTTAAATGGAGTTTGGGCACCCCAAAAAAGAAGGGAGCAGGCACCTAGATTTCCCACACCGGCTCATAATTCTCTGGATTAATACGTTTTACTTAAAACATGACTTCATAGCTGTATAAGCATTAGCACTACAGGTACTTTAATGAGGTGGATGGTTGTTGAACATGGATTTGAGTTGAAGTATCCGTTTCATCCATCATGTAGAGTCTGAACATTTTTAAAAAATCTGCAGGGTCATCAAATAGTGATGTCTTGCCCTTAATAGTAACTTTGAATGTGCAATGATGTACCAATCAAAATCAGGCATTCAATTGCTTGAGAGCAGGTCAATATGAAAGTAGTTATTTTCTTTGTTGTGCAGTCACCATGCATACATCTTGGGAGATGAAAATTCTGTGATCATTCCAGTTTAGTTGATTTATTTCCTTTACTTTCTTAATGATCGACTGTAGTTGTGTGTATTCACGAAGCAAAATAATCAGTATCCACAGGTTGGAGTTCTTATGAGGTTCTTGATGTTTAGAACCAATCCTATTCAACCTTTGAATATTTAGAGAAATGGAAGAGTGGATTTTGAGGATATTAGGAAGCATTTTTTCTAAAATAGCACTGCATCTTCTCCTTCAGCTCCCTCCGGAAGACCAAACAAGCATGATTATTCCTGCAGTTCCTATTTTCCAAATCTTCATTTCGAAGGGATTGGTTCCTCCAACGTATTCCACATCTATGACAGGTAATCACCACAGCTGTGCTGCTTCAGAAAATGTCTTGCTTCGATGACGTTGATACGCTGTCCTCGAGGGCCTCCATCAAGCCGACGTCAACGGATGTTATAAGTAGGACGCACGACGCCCGTAGCCTCAGTTCAGTTTTTCCCGCGAACGTGTTCACTTCGGAGATCTCGGCGCACCTCAGTTCTTCTGAGTTATTCTTTCGGTTCTTACAAACGTGTTTGTTGAGAAGATTTCATGTCTCTGTCTTCTTCCACCCCGCGGCTGGGTTTCAAGAAGTGTCGGGACTGCGGTTCCAAGATATTGCTGACGGTTCCGCACAACGCCTGCCTCTGGTGCCTCGGTGAGGACCACGCCACGGATGATTGTGACGATTGTCAGTCGTTGACATCGAAGGCCTTGCAGGAGCGGAAGAAGCTTTCTGTCGGTAGGGTGTCCAAGCCCCGAAAGTCAAAATCCGCTGGGCTTTCGACCGACGATTCGAGAGGCGACTCTCCGCTTCGTAGGAGTAAGTCCAGGGGGTCTCGCTCCGGGAGTGGTTCCCACCATTCCTCTGCCTATTTGAGGCACTCGCAAAAGTGCCGTCATCGGTCGCCTTCCTCGTCCGAGGACTCCGCCCGTCGGTGGGTTGCTTTTCCCAACAAGCATTCCTCTCCTGCGGAATGGGATACATTTTGTAGGGAGATGTTGCCGATTTTTGAATCGCAGGGCTCCGTTCTGTCCGCGCCTTTGAAAGAAGCCAGCATTGAACGTGCTAGGGCCACCGCTCGCATGCCTTCAGGCTCGGGTGGTCGGCGCGATCATCGGGAGCCTTCGAGGTCCCGATCGGACAAGGTGGATCGCTCTAGACATGCCTGCTACAGGTCCTGGTCCTTGACGCCCTCGAGACTGTCAGAGCCTGTGAGGTCTTTGAAGAAGACGTCAACGCCATTGGCGCCATGTCCGTCAAGGGACTCTCTCGAGGCTCCACCTCCGAGGAAGCCATCGGTGCCAATGCCGTCGAAGGACACGCTCGGGGCACCGCCCTCGAGGCCTGTGTCGAAGCCATCTGCGCCACGCTCGATGCCGACGCCGATTCCGTTGCTGCCCTCGACGCCTTTCGAGGAGGTTTTATCAGAGGTGCCCCGGAGACCGGTGGAAACCCTGAGGAAGGCTTTGGCCAAGTCAAAAAATGTGGTTGTGCCTTTTTCTGTGCCCTCATTCAGGGATTTATTCCAGCCTCTGGATTATATTTCTGAGGTGGATGAAGGGCCTGAGGAAGGTTTGGTTCCTTATGAGATTCCTGACGAGCTCTTATCTGGTCATAGCCAGATGGAAGACCTGCGTCAGTCTTTGCACGACGCCAGTGGTCTGGACACCTCTCCGGAGGTTGAGTTTGGTAGGCCTGAGCCTGGCACGCACGCCAAGTCTTCGTACCGGCGGCTCATTTCGAGGGAGACGGAGTACTTGGGGTAGTTTGTGCCACCATTGGATTTCTGCAAGATGACCTGACAGATATCTTGGACCAAGGTCCACCAACTGACCCGGTACTGCCATTCCATATGGTCTTGCAAAGATGGGTGGCGGCGGCTTTGACTGCCCTGGAGAGTCTCCCGGCAGTGGCTAAATCGTTGCCGAAAAAGTACCACCCAGCCAGTGGCGACCCCGGCTACTTGTCAGTGCACCCTACTCTGGAGAGTTTGGTGGTGCAGGTGTCTACGGCCCCAGCGAAACAGGTGTCGTACCCTACCATCCCTCCTGATAGGGACGACAAACGTTTTGATGGTTGGGTGAAGAAGGTCTTTTCTTCAGGGGCTATGGCTTTGAAAGCAGCCAACTCCGTGTGTGCCTTAGCACGTTTCACTCACACGCTGTGGAATTGTTTCGTTAGCGGCTGAACATATTCCCGAAGGGGAGGAACGGGATGGCTTTCTTGCCCTTGTACAGGATGGCAAGGATGCCATGTGTGAATCCGTTCAATCCGGTCTGGAAGTGGCAGACTGTGTCAGCCGGTCCATGGCGGTGAGCACTGTGATGCGCAGATTTGCGTGGTTGCAGAAGTTGGGGTTTGCTCCTAATGTACAAGCCCAGCTTCTCAACATGCCCTTTGATGGTGAACATCTTTTTGGCAGCAAGGCTGATGAGAGCCTTGAGAGGTTGCAGACCTCGAAGGCTGCAGCAAAGTCGTTGAGCGCTGCAGTCCGCCAACCTCCGCCTTTTCGTCCTAGGGGACAGCAATGGAGGGGAGGTTCCTTTCGATACTCCTCTTCCTTTGGTAGATCGAGGGGAGCTGCAAGTCAAAGGGGCCAACGTAGGAGTACCAGAGGTGGAAAACGGGGTACTCGAGGTGCCAAGGCCGCTCGAGCAGTTGCCTCTTTGCCCTCAGGCACTGCTGCAGCCGCTTCAGCTCAGTCATGAGGCCATGTCCCATGTTTCGCCGGTTAGGGGGAAGGCTGGCGCAGGATCTTGTAGAATGGCGTGCCATTACTTCAGATGTGTGGGTTCTGGAGATCATAGCCCACGGCTACTGTCTTCCTTTCCGGCAGAGGCCTCACGACAATCCACCAGGAGCCTCTCTTTGAAGAGTCCGGATCCGCTCCTTGCGCAGGAAATCAAATCCCTGCTGGAGAAAGGCACCATAGAACTGGTGCCTGTAGCGGAGAGGAGCAAGGGATGCATTCCCCATATTTTTTGATCCTGAAAAAAGACAGGGGATTGAGAGCCATCATGGACTTGCATGGTTTGAACAAGCTCCTCAGGAAGGACAAGTTCAAGATGGTTACTCTCTCTTAAGTCCTCCAGTCCCTTCAACTATAGGACTGGTTGGAGTCTCTCGACCTCAAGGACGCTTACTTTCATGTGCCGATTCATCCCAAGCACAAGAAGTACCTGAGGTTTGCGGTTGGAGACTCGCACTTTCAGTTTAGGGTCCTGCCGCTCGGATTGACCTCCGCCCGAGGCTTTTCACCAAGCTCATGGTGGTGGTGGCAGCGTATGTCAGGAAAGGGAGGATTGACGCCTACCCCTACCTGGATGATTGGTTGATCAGGGCGTGCACTCACGAGCTAGTCCTGGATCTGTCAGTCACCTGCCACTCCCTTCACAGGCTCGGCAAGCTGACAGTCAGCGGTCGTTGGAAACACGTTGTGGTAATAAGACCGTATACAGTAGCAGAATTAGTCTACTCAATTTTCAGTAAATTACAGTTCATCTCTCGTTTAGGAAAGATCTTGAATTTTTCTATTTGGCCTGTAGCCTTACCACAAATTGGGAGTTCGGAAGAGCCCCATAATACCGCTGGCTAGCAATGTGGCTGCTTTGAAGAGTTCTAGATTTGACTGTAAGCGACTAGATTTATACAACCAATCGGGGAACACCATAATGAGAGAAATAGCCTTATCCCAGAGATTCCTGCAGCAAACAGCGTTTTACCTTTTGCTGCCATCATTTGCTGAGTATTGTAAGGAACTCATGGTGGCAACAGTAAAGACAGACACAAGTGATCACAGTTCAAGGGTGTTTATTAAACTGTATGCAGGGGGTGAAAACGCCTAATCTAAACCTAAAGCTAAAATGGGAGCAAGTAATATCAAATAATAATAGGGCAGTCCTAGTAGCGCCTTGTCAAATAAAAAGGGCCTATACTAAAAAAAAATATATATTTCCTAGCCTTACCCGTAAGTTACAAAGAACGATATAAGAAAAGAAAGAAGTGTTCTCAAAATGATAAGTCGGGATGGTATGGCTGGGTCTCCCTTCCACGCGTCTCAAGCTATTGCTCTTCACCCCTAGGATCTCCCTCTGCCGGGCTTGAATCCTTCTCCTAGCTTTCTTTCGGCATTCCTCTGGCGGATTCACACTTGCCTTATTTCACATTTCACTATCTTATTAGAAAGTGGGGTTCCCTTCCCCTAGCTTTCTCTCAACCATGAGTTAGAGGCTTCGATTGTACAAAGGATTTGACGTGACCTTTGTAGGACCACTCTGACATCTCACATCGCCCTTTCCTAGGGCCTTCTGATACTTGCAGTTTTCAATAAAAAAGGGGCAATCGAGAGTCCTTCGACTAAGCACTCTTATGGCACCTGATCACTCTGCAGCTGACCCTTCTCTGGGCTTTCACAAAAGTTAAAACACACACAAGTTCTTTGTTTCAGGTTCCTGCGTTCATCTACCTGTTGGCTTGTCTTGCCTCTGGAGTCAAGGACAGTACCAGGGTAGCCAGCAAGCCTCTCCACCTGTGCTATCAATGCGGGAGGCCCCTGTGCAACATTGACATCTGTTCCCCCACACACCAGCTGTAACTCCCTGTCTTATGATTTCCCTCTCTGAGGCTTTGCGGGTCTGGCAAGGGCAGTTCCACCTTCGTCATCCTTCCAGGTTTCGCTTCCTTTCTCCTCCGTTTGAACTGCCGGTTCAGTATACCTGTATTCTCTCATCGTGTGCTTTCGTGCTCTGCCTTTTATCCCTGTGGGGAAGGTGAATGGCTGTCAGATGTGCGTGGTAATTATCAATTGCCTGACTCTGCTTGACCCATGTGTTGGAACATGTCAGGTAAACGGCTCTGGTGTTAGTCCATTGTCGGTTACGCTGTAGGAAAGTTTTTGTGTCGTAAAGGGGGGTATTGCTTCTAAATATCCTACAGGGTAGGATGGGGGAAAGGTGTTACAAGGAAGGGGGTACCGCGTCTCAACTTTCGTTGTCCCACTTCCACTCCTCGAAGACCCTTCGCCCGGTTGATCTTCCCCCAATGGTCCAACCCCAGGATCTAGATCCAACAACCCAATATATTTTACCCCTGTATTTTGCCAAAATCTTTAAGCACTAGATTTGAGTTGTGATATACACGTTTATACAGACAATGATACATGTACTATCCAGGCTATGAATTTCAGCGTTTGTTTCAGTAAAATACCACCAACGTGCACCGAGAATAGACTACACTTTGCTATCTAATAAGAATGCTTCGGAAGATTATAGCTCTGTCCAGAGACCAGCAGAATACCCAGTTAAAAATAAAACCAGAGTGATTTCAATGGTAGGTGCATAGGAAAGTTTGGTTTAAGTGAACTGCATTCCATGTGAAACATATTGGTTTCATATACTGCACTCTGTGTAGCTTGCCTCAATTAAATGCATTATCAAAAAGGGCCAAATGTCTCAAATTCTCCGGGATTATCAGGGGAAGCTGTCTATTTTAGTCAATGTTTATATCACTTGGGGGGAAGTCTTTGTTCTGCTACTCAGATGGTGTGACAGGCAGGAAACCATGTTGCAATGCCCAAATGATCAAAATAAAAATATCTTTATGGCAAAAATGTACCAAGTCTTTCCATATCAGTTACTGAAATTGTACGTTTAAAGTCCTGTTGGTCTGCGCGGAAGCTGCAATCAGGATGTGTTTGAGTGTTATTGTGCCGCCAACGCAGGTGGGGCAGTTCTTGACCCACATTGATGGGCTAAAACCAGACTTTTGTATGGTTCTTAGGTTTTTTGACCCAGGAAAAAAGGATTTCCTCAGCTCAGTGCGGGGTAAGATGACAGAGGCACCAATGCCCTTGCTGCTTCTCCTATGATTGAAAACTTCTGAGAATGCTTTGCTGCCGCAGCTCCTGCTTCTGTGTGATCACTGCTATATCAAACTACGCCCTGGAAGCAGCATGGGCATACCTTTTGGGAATTGGTACTCTTGCACGTCTGACCCACACCATTGTTTGACTGCCTTGTCCATTAGAGCTACCTCTGCAAGAGAATGAAAATCTCCTAGAAATGTTTATCGGCCAACGTTTTCCACAGATGGAGCATTTTCTCAGCGAAGGTAACTGCAATTTTATTGTTTAATGATCACTGTTACAATGGATTTCTAAACTCTGGCCTGGGGGCAGATGTTTAGGAAGCCACCCTTGTCAGATGAACAGGGGACACTTCTGGGAAGATAGCCAGACCAATTCATGGTAGCTTGTAGAGCAGTCAAGGCTAAATCTCAGGAGGAGTGAGGGTGATCAGGTGTCTCCATTGAGCACACACAGTGAAACACCAAGAATTACAATTAGAGAGTAGTATACAAAAATAAACCATTTATTTTAGGCCCAATAACAACACAATGGGCCTCATTACGAGTTTGGCAGTAAAAATCTGGTGTTTTTGTGATGCTGGTCCCACCGTTTCCTGCAACCCATGATGCAGGAAATAACAGATGATCCTGGGCTGTCAGGTGCGTGCATTCCGGCATGCCAGTAACAATGGTACCAGCATCACGGAAACACTGACAAGGGCCAAAAAACGACAGCAGTGTCGCTGCTGGTGCCCCCGGATTCAACATCACGAGGCCGGAGCCAGCGTCACCGGAATTACTGTGACTGGAAATAAAGTGATCGCTGAAACAGGAAACAGTGCGGCGGCCATCATAAAAACACAATCCATTGCAATCTGCAGTATCCACTTACCATCCACCTCTCCTAACTGCATAAACCGATAGTGGAACATGTCCACTCACATCCGTGAGACCCGGCAACGCAAGCCCCGCTTCTCTGAGATGGAGCTGAACATGCTATCGGAGGCCATTGTCCTGCATGCAGGGGAGTTGATCTCCACTGACAAGCGCTGCCAAAGACAGCTGCGGAAAAAGGCCATGTGGGAAGAAATGGCACAGAAGGTCTCAGCAGTGGGGACAACCTCACGCACAGTCGGGGATTGGCACAAGCGGTAGGATGACCTCCGCCTGAGGGTGCGGAACCGCCTCTCGGCACACTGCAGGCAAAGCATGGCCACAGTTGGTGGACCCTCCTCGCCAATTAGACTCATGCCCTGGGAGGAGAAGTGCAGCAGTGTGCTGCACATGGAGTCCATAGAAGGGGTTGGCGCTGCGGAGGCCAGAGCCGGGACACCCGACGAGGTTGGTGAGTACACGTAGCCCTAAAATACTGTACCCCCCCTGGCCACCCTGCACCCACCAACATACCACCACATCACTTAGATGGGAATTGCACCGTCCCCCAGAATACACCCTGCAGGCACACA
Organism: Ambystoma mexicanum; assembly: GCF_040938575.1. Taxonomy (NCBI): domain Eukaryota; kingdom Metazoa; phylum Chordata; class Amphibia; order Caudata; family Ambystomatidae; genus Ambystoma; species Ambystoma mexicanum. The sequence continues at coordinate 1,128,539,884 of NC_090927.1, forward strand.
CCCCACACCTGAATCATCAGCCAGGGCCCTGTCATGGCCATACACCCCAGCCCCCTCACAAATACCTGTGCCTTTAATAAATGATGAACACTGCACAGGCACCCTGTACTGCCAAGTGTAGAGGCATCTTCCCCCCCACACAGACACATGGCTCCCTGCCACAATGTACTGCATACGTGGCACCAAGACACAACAATGTTGTACCTCAGCTCCACCCACATAGCCACCCTCCCATACAATGGCAATGACATGTGTCCCCCATGTCCCTGCCAGACCTGACAAACACCCCCAATACACATATTGGCCCTACAACTGGGTCATCCATCAGGCCCAGCCTTGCCCCATCCAACCCCCACACTCCACATCCCAACACCCCACACTCCGAAGGAGCCCTCATACCACCATCCCCAGCAAATGTCAAGACACCACGTCAGTAGTCCCAGTACAGCAGTGTATCATGTACCAACAACCCACAACAGAGGCATGTGTGCACCATGCCATGTTCAACAGCATGTCCCCTCTACAGCACGCCTCACAACCTACACATTGCATGTATCTGTGCATCTTGACCCCACACCTGTCCCTAACATCATGCCTTGCTTCCACCCTCCGACACCTCATCTGACAGCGACTCAGTGCAACCAGTCGCCTCAAAGGGTATCAGATGCCAACGGCAGACAACTTCACGGACCACCACCACCCAGGACACTTCAGCAAACACTTTGACGGTCACAACTGCCACTCCAACCCAGACCGCACCTGCAGTGGCCACACCTGCTGCCCCCTCTGCCCTGCCAGCACGTGTTTTGGCTACACCTGCTGCCCCCTCCACCCTGTCAGCACCTGCTGTGGCTACAGCTGCTGCCCCCTCACCCCTGCCAGTAGTCCTGCTGCGCACTGAGGCCCAGCTGATTCCCGAATGGTGTGCAGGACACTGGGTGACTCAATGCACATGCCCTTTGTCGTAATACATCCGCTATTGTCCTCATGGCCAGGAGGGTCCGCAAGGGCAACAGCATCATGGCGGCCATGGCCATGACCATGGCCAAGTCAATGGCAATGTCCCTGCAGGCGGCCCTGGATCAATGGGCAGGTGACCTTACAACACCCCATCCACAAGCTGCACCTGTCGGGCACACCACACCAGGGCAGCCCAGGTTTCAAGGGGGCCCTTAAATAGTCCAAGGACTAACGTGTGCCATGGGTGTGTCTTGAGCTGAGACATCATGGACAACATGCCACAAGCTGGGGAGGGGTTGTGGGGAGAGATAGTTGGGGAGGGGTTCAGGGGAGGGATAGTTGGGAGGGGTTGCGGGGAGGGATAGCAGCAGCTTGGAACCCGAAGGGATCTCCATACCTTAAGATGGCCGCCATGATTCACTTTGCACACCTAGCCTGATCCGTGTTTACATCACGGAGCCCGCATATGTGGATTGACTGGTGCCTTCCACATTAACCAATTGCCATTTGCTGGCAGGTGAACGCCGGCGAACCAACGAAGGCCCAACATCCAAGGCTCCTGTCCCGAGCCTCCACAACAGCAGCACCATCCCAGGAGCAGGAGCTCCCTTCACACTGCAGGAGCAGTGGTCATATGCCTTCAGATCCCCCGCTCGAGGTAAACCTGGGAGTTATTTCCAAAAGATCAGCTGGAACAGCCGACTCTGTACTGTCAGAAGCATTCTGTTTGTATGAAAATACAGAGTGCCTATACAGCAACTATTATAACTCCATGTGCAGCATTGCAGAATACGAAGCTTGCTGCAAATTGAAATAGCCGTTGCTTGGTACCATGAGGGATCTCCATACTTTAAGATGGCCGCTGTGATTCACTTGGTGCACCTAGCCTGATTTGTGTATACAGCACAGAGCCCGCACATGTGGATTGGCTGGTGCCTTCCACATTAACCAATTGCCATTGTCCGGCAGGTGTACACCGGCCCACCAACGAAGGCCCAACATGCACGCTCCTGTCCTGAGTCTGTCGGAGCCGGGAGAAATGGGGAAACACTGTACATATCAGGTATCTCTTTCTTCCCTTGCTGTGAAGTTTTCACTTCTGAGCTGCATCTTGCACGAGCATGTCTGATTCATTCACATTGGGTCTCTTTCTCTGCTCGCCTTTCGATGTTGTACAATGGAACATATACTGTTAATATAAAGCTCCCTCCAACTTGTTCTATATTATGCCGCGGAATTGCTGTACCTGTACAATCGATGTGTGAGTGAATGCCACTCTAATGTGCCTGCCAATCTTCATTCTCTTCTAGCATGTTAGGGTTATTGCTTAAAATTGTTCATCCTCTAAACGTATGGGCACACTAATGCTATTCACATCCCCAGTTGTTTCTATGTGCACAGTTGTGATCCCATAAACGAATAACATTAAACCTATAGGTCCTATGGATTCAGTTCCTACTGAAACCCGCGCTACAAATTATTTGTGCCTTGCATACCATTCGAGCCATATACACAGGATATCTTGGATACACCATCCTGCGCAATTCAACTTCCCTCGCTTGCTACGCCCCTCGTTATCACTACGGTATCTCATCCTTAGAACAAATTGCGATTATCACTGTATTAGCCTTGAAACGTATCTTTGCCACCATATTTTGTTGCCTATCTCTACTCCCATTGGTATTGAACGGTTACTTTCGCCATACACTACAATGACGGCCCACTCATGTTAAACTAATTCTTAGCATACACTTTTGAGACGTCTGTTATTGTCATTCCACCACTGTCACTAACGCCTTGCCTCAGTTCCGCAACCTGTCTATGCTATAATGCTGAAGGTGCTCATTGAACGTGCATATTGAATGTGCCTTGCCATGCTATAATTGATGAGTGCACCTGCCCATGCCACAAATCTATTGTGATTATTTATTGCACCCGCCCATGCTGCAACTGCTGATTGTGACTACTAAATCTGCAAATATTGACTGTGATTATTGATTGTGCCATTCCATACCATAAATCTTTTGCTGCATCAGTTTTAATTAATCACCTCATCCTGCCCATGAAAAACACCGACGGTTTCACCCTGATTCTAATCTAACCGGATTGAATATCCACTTTGACCACAGCCGTCCTTTAAGACCCATTCCACACGGATCCTAAGCCTCTGCTAACCTGCCTTAAGCACCATGTCCCCCCAACCCCCCAAGACAGGCCCTCCGCACCATGCTCGCAACGAGCACCTTCAAGCTCGAACCCTCTCTCAGCCGCACACAACACGACCCATGAGCACCTCCTGCCTCAACCTTAAGCTATGCTCCAGGGACATGGGCTACACAAAAAAGTCCTCCACCCTGTTAAACACCACACCACAGACTCACCCAAGCCACAGGCCCCCACACTTGCCTGCCACTCTAGAACTCTCAACCTGGAACGATCCCTCCCACCCCAAGACCCACAAGCCAGTAACTGCAACCACTTGCATAGCTGCCACTGAAACACAGCTTAAGTGCGCCCTCATCAACGCCTGATCTATCCCTGCGCATGCAACAGACCTACACGGTCTAATTACCACCCATGATCTAGACCTATGTGCTGTGACCGAGAACTGGCTTCACAAAACCTCAGGCCCAGCTCTGACAATAGTAATCCCCTTGGGCTACCCAATATTTTCATATGATTGTGTGATTTATTTTGGGCACAGTGTAGATTGTGGTTGGTGGCCTAGGTCATGTGCATGTGTGATGTGCTCAAAAGTTGCATCTAATCAGTTCATAGCATGTATCATGCACATCCCTGGCATCCCTGCGATGGGCAATGCAATTTCATCTTCAATGTCAGTGTCGTCCTCCGCCTCCTCTCGGTGCATGTCTATCTGTGGGAAGGAGACTGTTGTGCCTTATTGTGATGCTGGAAATGCATCGGAGGGACAGGACCTCCGTATCCTTTTCCTTTACTGCATTTTTTTCATGTGTTCTGTCGTGTTTTCTGCACAGGGGTTCATGTGGGACTCCTGGCGGTGCAGCTCTCTTTCCTTTGGTTTGGTGAACGGACCCGTGGAATACCCTTATGGCACCCATGGGTGGGGGTACAACCCTGTGCCCCTAGTGTATGTTTTTGGGCACCTGTGGGTGGCCCGCAGAGCAGGGTATGGGCTGGTGCAGCTCCATGCTGAATTTGACAGGTGCGCGAAGTATCCTCCATTTTGGGATACCCCGGCCCTGCCATTGGGATCAGTTGATTCCTGATGGAAAACAAGATGGCCCTGGTGGCCTCTTGCTTTCTATTACCCATTACCTTGTTTTCCCAAAGTCCTGGGAAGCCCTGACTCTGTCCCTTCCCCCTGACTGGCTGTTGGGTGGAAATGCCATATATGGTGGTGTTGTGAAGGCCCGGCCAGACTAGCTGGAGCCTTCCCGGTGATATATGTTGTGGGTACCTCCTGTGGGTGGGACCTGGGTGAATAGAGTGTGTGACGAATATGCATTCTGTGTTGTGGGTGTCTAGTATCTGGTGGTTGACACAATGACTGAGACAACCCTGCCCGAAACCGGTATTAATGTAGCTTGGAGTGTTGAATGGCTTGGTACTTGTCCCAATACACATAACTTGTTGTGAGTGTCTGGAGAGAAGTGAATGGCCTGAATACCTCATGTGCCTGATTGGCTGCCTGCCTGCCTGCATGAATGCCCGTAGTCGGGATTGGATGCTTGAGTGTGACTCAACAGTATATCTGGGGACCTCTCACTGCTAGGAATCGTGTTCAGAAGCTGAAGTCCACTACGACGAGTAACTGGAGTCCCGCTGGACGAGAAGGAGTGCTGTGGCTCTCCCTCGCAATCTGAAGGCTGCTGTGTTTCCAAGGACTGACCCAGAGAGGACCTGGTAAGGTGCCCTATTCCCGAGCTACGAGGGACCATCGTGCACAGCTGATCTTTGCCAACGCTCCCTGGTAGGCAGACCTTCGACAGGCTGCCAACCCGATACAGGGACTGCTGCGGAATCTCAGAGAAGCCCTCGGACTGTTGTCCGCCACTGTCGACGACTGCCGTCGGCGACCGGAGCCGCCATGCTCCCGTTTGTCTAAGAACTTTAATTGATCATCGGACGCTCTTGTCTGCATCGTCATCCGCTTGTCTCCCGCTGGAGAAGGCCTGACCGTCGACGCGCCGAGGACATGCACTGGTGGGTTTCCCGCCACCTAAAGACCACAGAGATGCCGACGACTCGACGCCCTTGGTGGGCCACAGTTCTTAATCATCTCTTTGCGGTCCAGAACTATCGTCACCGAGGTGCCCCGCACGCCTTTTCCTTGCAGGACGCCAACGCTCTGTCATCGACGAGCACCGCTAGGAACGAAGTTGCCACTTCCCTGCCGTAGTTCACCCTGTTCACCATCGGACGTTCGACGACCCGTGACTCCTGCCTTAAAGGGAGGGCACTCAAGAAGGGCCGTCGATTCTCCGACACCGAACCCCAAGTTCCCCGACACCTCTCGACGATCCGTGGCTCCCGCCTGAAAGGGAGGCACTCAAGAAGAATCGGTTGACGCATCGTCGGAGAACTCTACTCCACCAGGTACATTGGGGGGGGGGTAAAGCCTTAATAGGAAGAAGTGAGACTATTGAACATATGGACTGGGCTTGTGTGATATATCTTATTTACAGGTTGCCCAGGTGGGGGGGATCTCTACTCAGAACTGTGCCTCGTGGTAGGGTTCAGTATTCTGCCTACTGTTTCAACCATCTTGCGTTCCTTCCTATCTCTATTGCTGGTTTCCTCGTTATTGATCTGTGTGACATTTTAATCGTACAGTTGATGCACTTTAATGAGATTTGATAACATTAGTGGTACCACTTTAGAATTGTATATATTTATCATTCTTGACTTCCGAGTACAAAGTGCGTTGTTGTGATCGTGTACATACCTTTGAATATTAATTATATAAAGACTGTGTTTTCAGTAATACAGTGTGTGGAAAATCCTTTGTGGGGGTTCGGGGACTACACTGTACTTAAGAACCAGCCTGCATCACCTCCTGAGAAGCTAGGCCTTGATTGCTCGTCCATTGCTACCTTATAGAGAATCTTGGCTGGGGTCTTCTGTGCCTCTCCTCTACCATATAGAGGGGAAGTACAGACACCCCCTACCAGTCTTTACACTTATGCACATGTAATGTAACATGGAACAGGCCAGGACTACCTTGCCCACCTTCACGGGGCTGTACATAGGTGCACCCCCAGACCTACTCAGGCTGATGGATACCTTGCCTTCAGCAGCCCAAATGTTTGTTCTATGGTGCACCGTGTCTGGATGTGTGCACAGTTGTAGGCATGGTCATGCTGGTCTTGAGGTAGCCTGACGGGGGGTCATCCGTCATGGCATCAAGGGGTATCCTGTATCACCTGCATGGGAGGGACACAAGGGGGACAAAGTAATTGTGGTGGTAGTGTCAAGGAAGCCAAGTCTGTATGTGGGTCTGTGTCACATGGAATTGGTACAAGACGTAGGCAATTGTTAGGCAGAGTTTGTATGCAGTACCCTTTCGGAACACTACACAACTATCACTACAGGTGTAAGCAAACCAACCTTTGGTATAAGTCTGTACTTCACAGTTTTAGTAGCGGTGCTGAGCAGCCAGACTTATCTCAAGAGGGGAATGTGAGCTGTAACGATGTTACACAGAGGTCTATAATCACAGGTGTTCAAATAAACTCTTATACTCCAGGTTTCTTGGTTAAACACTTATTAATTTATTCAACAGTCAGTTATAAAACATTCACTAGAAGGAGGCAGTTAAATATTATACACAAATATACCTCAGTACTGAAGTTTCTGAGGCATTCTATTACTGTTTGGCATTCAGAATACTTTGAAGGAGGAGCAAAAAGGCATAGGTATCAGAACATAAAAAGATTACAATTATTCTTCGACAGTGCAGATACTTTGAGTTCACCAGAAGAGTAAATTCAATTCAATACAATACACTAGGCCACAGTCAATGGGCTAAAGTCTTGGATAGGATAAAGCGGTTTTGGTATGTAAACAGTAAAGTCTCTGTAAACGTTCTCAGAAGTAGTTTGTAAAAAGAAGAATCATATGTTGGGTCACAAGCTGATTAGGCCTGTGAGTTGCAAAAGTTTCAAGCACTTTCACCGTGAGAGGTAAATTCTCTGTCTTGTTTAACAGTACCTTACAATGAAGAAAAAGAGGCAGCTGAAGACTTCTGTTCCTGGCATTTCCTGCACATCTCGCTGTTCCTGGGCCTCAGTCGTGGGGACAAGAGGGAGGACATCGGGGGACCCCTGCACTGCACTGGGACAGTCGAAGGCTGGTACTTGGCAAACTTCAATTTCGGTTCCTGTGAGTAAAGCACACAAACAGGTGTCCCTCTCCCTGCTTATACAGTTTCCTGAAGCACTCTGAGGAAATTCAACCAGCACCGAGATAAGGTGTACAGGTGGCTTACTGCCAAGTTGGTTGGTCCCACCAACTCAAAGGGAGAAGCCGTCCTTGAACGGGCTTCTCTGTCAATGTGAACTTGGCGATTCGGACCTGCAGCAGGCCTTCACCGGGCAAGCCAACGCTCCAGGAGTTGCAGCAGCCGTCCTCTTCAAGCTCTTCTTCGGTTCCTCCATTCCAGTGGTCGACTCGGCCTTCCAAGCAAAGAAACTTGCCTTTTATTCAGTTCTCTCCCATTCATTTCAGCCTAGCTGTCGCTCACACAGCAGGGTGGCTGTCCTTGCTGGACAGTCAGCCAGTTACTCACACCAGAGTGCATTTGGGTCTCCTAGGAGACTAAGCACAGGGAGTTACTGGCACCTTCCACACTTCGTGCCCGCCCCACACACTCGGGCACCAGAGGCAGTCTTCAGTCCTGAAGCCCACCAAAGGCGAATGAACAAAGGGACCAAACCTGGTTTGGCGCACAGAGACAAACTCTAGAAGGACCTTTCCAAAACGAAATGGCAAAAAAGACGACCAGGACCTGTTTAAACAAAGGGGGCTCAGACGCCATGTTGAAAAACATGGCTCACGCGATTAAACGCGACCGGAGCTACTGAAAGTTTGCGGTCGGGTAAAATCATGGTAGTTCTTTGTAAAACCACTGCCACCAGCCATTCTGAGAGGAAAGGGTAGCATTTGACTGCTGTATCAGTATTTAGACACACAGGATACTAAGTAACTGCTCCAGCACTCTATTGTAAGATAGGATGTGCTGGGTCGAGGAATTTAAAAGACTAAGTGAAGTCAATTTCACTCCACTGCTCTGGGAAACAGTAGTTGATCCCAGAGAAGGTGTTTAAACCTTGGGAAAGCCTAAAAGGCTTCCCTGTGTCACTGCACTGAAGGTGCTGTGTAACACAAATAAACAAGATGATGCCTATGGAGTTGGTTAGACTCCATATCCAAAGAAAACAAACACAGAAAACACATTGATTTGAAAAGTTCAAAGTCCCAAAGTTTAGCAGAAGAGCTGGAGGGCTCTAAGGTAAAGGGAATTGTCACATGTATGAGAATTCTCCCTAACAGCAATGGCACAGATGACCCTGGTATCCGGTGCATTTTGATGAAGGCTTCCAGTTTCACTTTCTTACTGATTTATACACATTCATGCAGACAGAAATCAGCCTGCTTGCAGTCTATTTATGTACATGGTAAATAAGGCTAAACAGGTCTCGGTCTGGGTCACTATGACATCACTCATACATCGCAGGGCAATCTCATTGCAGATTGGCGACAGGGATAGCGCATCAGTTGTATGGAAATTTCAGTGAAGGTCATAGATTTCCTCACAGCATATATCTTAAGGCAGCAGGAGTCACAGGAGCTATCGTTTGTTGCTATGGGAATGAATGAAGCTAGGATTTCTTTGCTATATGTCTGCATGCATGATTTTTGATTTGCAATTAAAGCAGATTAATACTGCTTGTGAATTATCTTTTCATATAATGCCACAGAAATGTGAATGTATGCAGAATGAAAGGCCCAGAAATAAATGTGGATGAATGCAGACTGAAATGCAAGTTCATATATGCCATGCAGCGGAGGCCTTAATCATGATGCAATAGGGGTGGGGGTGGTTTCTGTTCAGATTTCCTTCACCATTTCAAACACACCTTGCCCAGTGACCCTATGGCAACACCAGCTTCTACCTTGTCCATTGCGTGTGATACTTCTGGTTCCGTTTGCATGTCGTACAATGGTCATCTCACCCATTCGTTCATCTGTGTTCAAACATTGTTATACTTCATTTCACGGGTATGTGCACTTATGGCAGGCAAGTGATCTGGCTACATGCTGTCGGGTACAGTGCTTGGTGGGGGGGGAGTTGCATTAGTCTGACATGGCTGTGGCGCAGGTGGTGGGGGATGTGCACAGTGTGTAGATGCTGGGGTGGGTGGCATGGGTGAATGCATTGTGGTACCTGTAGTGCATTTGCTGTGCCTCATCGGTGCAGAAATAGTGATGTGGTGCGCTCCATTTGCCCATGCACCAGATGCAAGACATGCACTCCGGCTCATGCATACTATCTTTGTACATGACATTGCATTACGCCCATGCACTGTTGACAGTGGACAACCCACCCCACAGTGTACATGCCATGCTACTTTGACTCACCCAACAGCCAGGTCCAGCCTCTGCTGTGTCATGCCATGTACCCTGGGAGCGTGGGGGTTCCCCAGCACCCTGGAATCTTGCGTGAAACCTGGGAAACATGCGCAGCAGTGGGTGATGAAGAGGTCTGCATTGCACACAACCTGCACATTCGGGGAGTGGTACAGTTTGCAGTTGCAGTAGACAGCCTCATTTGCATGTCTGACCACTAGCTCAACATATGTGCAGTCCAGCGAACTGATGATGTTGGGCATGCCTGCCAGGGCGTGGTACCCCATTTTGGTAGCATTCACCTGGGCTGGCATTCTGGGGAGGGCTATGTGGTCTGACACATGCTCTAGGAGTGCATCCAGGACCTGGAATAGCACCCTGGAGAAACAGGGTTGGGATAACCCATGGAGCTCTCTCACAGTATGCTGAAAGGTGCCAGTGGCCAAGAAATGCAGCACTGATACCACCTTGAGCAAGCAGGGTATTGCAGTCTGTCACCATGGATCGAATCAACAATGTGTGTAATTGTCTCCCTGTCCAGATGATGTAGGGTTTGGATTTGTGCTGTGCTCTGGTTCCAGGGTGTGGCCCTTAGGTGGGGTATCAGTTGCTGCCTGCGGGGTGCTACCTGCTGGCCATTGTTAATGGCCAGGGCCATCATCCTCCTCTTTCTACTCCTGCACCTCTGCCGCCTCCTCTGCCACTTCAGAATCCTCCTCATATTGGAGCCCTGAATGCAGGGTCCGCAGCTCCGTGACTGCTACTTCAGCTACCAGCATGGTTGTGTTGGGAGGTGTGGGTGTGGTGCCTTTGAGCATTCTCATTACTAATAGTGTGCAGCTGAGCTGATTATGTACACCTGTGGCCTGTTGCTGCTTTCCGCCTGATCTGCGATTCTGGTTTTTCCGGCACGATGATTGCGGTGGCACCAGAATTTTTATGACGGCGTTTCCGTGATGGCGGTATTCCAAATGTGCCTGTACGACCGACATGCCAGTGTTTCAGGCACAGGTTCCGAATGCGATTGCTGGTCATGGTGCTGCTGGTAACATTGGCGCTGTGGCTCTTGTTTGCGGGAACAGTGTTTCCGGCACCGCAACTCATACTGAGGTGGTCCGGAAAAGGGTGCCGGTATGGTGCGACCAGCACCGTTATTTCCAGACCGCCACACCCGTAATGAGGCCCAATGAGTAAGGAAATGCTCTAGTAAAATGCCTCACAAGTCAGTGCGAGAAAGTTAATAACTTCACCAATACCTGAAAAACTTTTGTAGCACAGACAGACATCAGATATGAAAATACTACCTTTAGAAGTCCAACCCTGAGATGAGTGGAGCGCTCAATGTTAGATGCGTGCAGTCGTGTGTAAAGTTCACAAGTACTTTTCAGGGAGCAGGAAAAAGTTGGGAGAATGATTCTGAAGGGGTGAAATGGGTTACAAGAGTCGGGTGAGGATCTGCTACTGCTAACAACGCTTTTATCAATTTTTCGAGAGCTCTAGGCAGCAAGCACTACCTAAGCCAACAGGAAGGCCAAAACGTAGCCCTCAATGAATCCGGGTAGTTTGTTTGGATGAACAAAGGGCAACTGGTAAGCGACTTCACTACTCGCCACCCTTAGTTCGGTTTTGGTCCAGACTTGCCAGGTCCAGAGGTGGTCACTAGAGGTTAGATTTCCCGTCCTTCCATTCGGCTTTTAGATGCACAGGCACTGTGGCTGCGGGTACAAGTCCGGTATGGCACAGGAGCTGCTACACTCGATTCGGACAAGAGAAGAAGAAAGCATTGATGCAGCAGGTCCCTGGGACCTGGGATGAATGCAGGAAAACTCCTTCAGTGACTGTCACCGTAGCACAGTAAGGCCAAGGGGACCCAGCTCTCGCGGTATGACACAGCCTTTTATTTCGTAGCCCAAAGGTGCTCGGATGATGAAATTCAGCAGGACAATGCCTTTTTGGACAAGCTAGGATTCCCTGAAGTCTCGGCTCGAAACAGCGATACTCCTGCATGGTAACCTAGGTTTGAGCTGGGTTACCAGGAGGCGTCGAACAATTGGTTCCACCACTCCAAGCGTTCGAATCACCTTCACAGGTCTTCTAGGATCAGGCACAAAGCAGGGCTTCACCTGGACAGCAGCAGGATTTGGGTGCGAGACCGCCTCAAGTTCGTTTCAGGATTGTCCTTTGTTCTGCTAGGCTTCTCGGGATACTTGGCTTCTTCTTCAGATTTCCTGGAGGAATCCAGAACCCCCTCCTCTTATCCACAGCCAGTGGAGTGGATGCACCCAGCCCACCAATGGCAAGACCTTCTCCATGCATGTACACCAGCAGTGGTAAAATCAGAGACTACTGGGTCCTCATGCTCGCATGTACACCAGAAACCCTGGCACCAGTAGTGTGGGTTGGGACCAGACATTCCCAGCCCACTTTGCGTGCGTCTACTACACACGTGACCTGCAGAGGCCCGCAAAAGAATCTGTTTTTGCAGGCAAATGCAAGCCCAAAAAACAAAATCCTGGTCATGGAAGGGCAGGGAGAAAAATTGACAAAATGGCCAAATGAACAGACAAAAGACCTTGTGGCATGGCCATGTTGGACACTAGCCGCAGTCAGTACCCACAGACGGAAAACGCAGTAAGGCTTGGTACAAAGTTATAAAAAGAAAATGAAAAAGCTACTGCTGCCACCTCTTTGTCCTTAAGCACAATTCTTAGATGGTGTCTAGGGCAATAAAACAGAGGCCCCATTGCGCAGTACTGTAAAGTACTTTGTGCAGTGATAAAATGTTGCGAACAAGTGGCAACAAGATCGAAGAAAAAAAAAACTAAGAGAAGCAACATTTCTCAGTACTGACAGCCTGAAGGACGTGTCAGTTTCCCCATTACAATGAGCGAAAGCCCACTGGAGTGGAGCAGAACGCTGCACTGTAAAAAGTCGGGTCTGTAAACAAAAACAAATGCAAAATGTTTGGGGGTACATGTACTATGGAGGAAAAGTTGCTTCTAGAGAAAATGTTCCTAACAGTCACCCTTACCTTAGCCTTGCTGTGCATAGGTTTCAGGCATCCCTACCATACAAGCCTTGCCTAAACCGCGAAAGGGAGACTCCCCTGTACTGGAAAACAGGGAGCCAGAATGCGTTATACAGAAGAGGAGTTGTTGCAATTAACTAACACCTGAATTCTGCAGCCCACATTTGTAAATGTGGGCTTCCCAATTGCCTCATGATTCATCTGGCACTTCTGCAGTTCACGTTTATAAATGCAGGTTTGACCTCTGTGGAAAACCTAGGAGGGTGGTGCCGAAGGAGACAAATGTGGCCCATTCACCCTCATGGTCACAGTTCACTGCCAAACCCTGACACTTTTGTACAACAATCACACCTTCTTACATGACCTCACATAAGTCATGGTAGTGTTAGCTGCTGTCAGACCTAGTAACCACTATACCCAGGCCCAGCCTCAAACCAGCACTGCCTCAAAAAGGTATAAATCCCTCATCACAGAATGAATGACTCAATTGAGATCTACATACTACATTGAGTTACTGGCGTGAGGGAGTTCAGCCTTTTTCACAATGATGTTGTAACGGTCCAGATCTGCTGCTGCCAAAGGGGATGCTTGTATCAGTTGTGCAAGTAATGTGGTGATGTCAAGAGTGTGACATCAGGGGTGGGGGCGTCATTGAATACGGCGCTGCTTGCATAAAGTGACACCAATACAAAATTGCAATTATCTGTGGATAAGTGCACCCCCTCCATTCATTTTTGAGGTAATTCATGCGTAAAGACACTGACAATCATCCTTTCCAAAGGGATAGCCCTACTAAAAGGGCCTGTATTATAGCAAATCACAGTAGGTATGTCTAAAGTTCATTTATTGCATTTATTGCTTAAAAATCATTGAAAAAGCATCCGTTTATAGAAAATAACCACACATAGCACATTGACATTTCATATATTAAAAACCAATTTTAAAGATACACATATCACATCTAGAAAAAACGCAGTTATAATCACTGTGTTCTAGTAGTAGAATACCCATCTATATGGGGTCGAATATTATTGTAGAATTACAAAGGCCTTTTTAACACTGAATTTTTCTTTTCACAGAGTTGAACCAGGCAAATGTTCAAAAGAACTTATTTATGAACATGTGTCAATTGCCTATATATTTTATGGAAACTCAAAGAAGCCCAACTCGACAAAGTGGGCTCTATGGTGTTGTCTACTCGAGTTTCGGGCACCACAATAGACATGTAATTTTTCTATTTGGTGCACCCCATCAGGATATATACATTGTTAGAGACCAAAAAAGCCAGTTCATGTTGGCATAGTTCAGCTCGATATGTAATGCGTGTCATCTAGGTGTTCAAGATATAACTTCTTGCCAATTTCAAAAGAGTTTCATACTTCTGTAGATCAAACTGTGTTTCTGTGAGGGCCTCTGCGCATTGGCTTTCTGTCCATACACCAATAGGAGAAATATAGGACTGCAGCTTCAAAGATGAACCTGCCTGCGTGACTTGGTCAAGTGCTTCACTGAATTTCTTGCTGGGAAACAGGTGGTTAGGTTGACACACCGATGCTTGGAGCGATGCATCGGCAAGTCCTACTACAGAGGTCGGGATTTTTTATGGTGCCACTGCTGCTGGGGACTTTGCTGTCCTAGATGGGAATATAGAGCCAATGTGTGTTCCTGCCATACACGGCATGGTCCATGGAGTGCTCTTTCCTCAGTGATTCTCTTCCTAAGCATGTAGGCCAAAGTGACACCAAAGCAGGCTCTCCGTGAGACGTCCGATGGTGGAACTCAATGAAGGATGGGTGCTTTAGGCATAGTAGGGGGTAGTTGTATAGAGCGGGCAACAGCTGGGGATATATGATAGGGGGCTTTTGAGCAATATGTGAATAGAGAATCCATTTGCTTTGTGGGCCCACATTAGGAAAGCATTTCATGCAGAAAGCTCATAAGAAAAGAGCTGCAGGCCTTTGTGTGACGAGCAGTATGCATTTCTTGGGCACTCGGCAGAAACAGGGTGTTATATTATGTTAAAGGATATTTATACCATACACTGTGCCACCAGAGAGGTCCCCTGGAGCTATGGTGGATCAGAAAGGTAAGAGGGTAGAGTAAGTTAGTAGGACTGGGCGAGAGAAAGTGCAATAGAGCTGTGATGTGCTGTTGGTAACTTCCGTTCGGTTTACACTGTTTGATTGATTTGTTTATTTATAGAGCGCCTTACACCAAGGCACTGTACAATGGAACAACTTATACAGTGAACAACAATAAACATTGTGAGCAAAATTACATAGTGAATCATTCGACAAAAAAACAGTGCAAAAAGCAATTAACTGAGGGGAAGGGGAAGTGGAGAGGGAATAGGATTGGTGAGGGGGAACAGAGAAGGATAGAACGAGTGAAGAATAGAAGGGAGGGAGAATGAAATGGGAGTGGGGAGAGAGGAGTTAGAAGAGGGAAAGAGGGGGGAGGAAGAGAGAACAGGGGAGGCCTTCAAGGAGGAGATTTAAGTGAAGTGCGAAATGAGGGAAGGGTCATGGAAGAGCGGATTGAGAGGGGGAGTGAGTTGCAGTGAAGAGGAGCAAGGAGTTGGAAGGAGCAGAACCGGGAGGAAGCACAGGTGGAAGGAGGTACAACGAGGAGGAAATGGTCAGCAGAACGAAGTGAGCGAGAGGGGGAGTAAAAGGTGAGAAGGGAGGAGAGATAAGGAGGAGCAAGACCATGTAGGGATTTGAAAACAAGACAGAGAAAGCAGAATTTTAACTGTGAGTGGAAAGGTAGCCAGCGAAGGTGAGAGAGCGAGGAGGAGATGGAGTCACGGGAGGTAAGGAGACAAAGAGTACGAACAGTGGAGTGGAAAATGGATTTAAGGGGGGCAAGCTGGGATGCAGGAAGTCCAAAGAATAAGGGGGAGCAGAAGAATAGTCGGGAAAAGATGAGAGAGGAGATAAGGAGTTTGGTCGCATGGAATGTGAGGGAGGGACGGATTTCTTTGTAGAGGTGGTAACGGCAGGAGCGAGAGGTAAGTGAAATGTGTTGTGAAAAGGTGAGAGAGGAGTCAAATAGAACGCCTAAATTACGAGCATGGGAGGAGATAGGGAGGTTGGAGGGAGGAAAGTGGATGAAAGGGGGAGGAGAGGGAGGAGGAAGTGTGTTAGAAGGGAAGAAAAGGACTTGGGTTTTATCAGTATTAAGAGAGAGGAAGTGGGAGGACATCCAGTTCTTGATGGCTGTGTGACAGGAGGAGAGTTTAAGATGGAGGTCAGGGGTGAAGGAGGAGAAAGAGAGAAAGAGTTGAGTATCATCATCATAGAAGTGATGGGAGATATCAAAGGAGGAGATGACAGGGGCGATGAGTGAGGTGTAAAGAGAGGAGAGGAAAGGATCAAGTACAGAGCCTTGCGGAACACTGTATATGAGAGGGAAGGAAGAAGAGGTCTGGCCCCCCCATGAGACGGTAAAGGAATGAGAAGAGAGGTAGGAAGAAAGCCATTTCAGAACCGGGCCTTTGAATCCGAAGGAGGAGAGAGTGTGTAGGAGGAGTGGGTGATCGACAGTGTCAAAAGCTGCAGAGAGATCAAGGAGAATAAGGACGCAAGATTGCTTGGCATGCCGAGTAGAGAGGAGAGAATTGAGAATAGAAGTGAGAGCGGTTTCAGTGGAGTGTTTGGGTCGGAAGCCAGATTGGAAGGGAGGAAGGAGAGAGGAGGAAGAGACGAAAGTTGAGAGTAAGCGAGACGCTCAAGGAGTTTAGAAAGGAAAGGTAGAAGGGAGATGAGCCTAGGTGTGATTTTTCGGTCGGTAGTTATGTGCTGTTGTGCAAGGCTATGTGTAGTTTGTTTCATTGTTGCAGTGTAGTGAAGTGCATGCTGTTTGTTGTACAATATAGGGTGCTGAAATGTTGCACGGCTGACGTTTCCCAGGAGAACGCAGCCACAGTGAAGTCACGGTAAAAGATAAAGTACAACGTCCTTTCATCGCGGGATGTTTTTTCGTGGGTTTATTTTTACCACTCATTTTTTATCGGAAAAAACCCATTGAATTATTTTGGGGGGGTTAACAAATTATATATATATGGGATGTGGGTTTTTGGTAATAGATATAAACTGAAAGTGAATGTGGGGTTGGGGAAGGGACCCCACAAAAATAAATAAAAAAACAAATTTTATGGGTTTTTTCGATAAAAAAAGTTGCTGTAAAAAAACCTGCGAAAAAACATCCCGCGATGAAATGACATGGAACCAAAGATACCTTCAAGGCCAATGGGCTAGGCACCTGGGTGCATGAGCAGAATTAGCAGAGAAATAGTAATGAAATACTGTTAATTAAACTCCAGCCACTGTGTGGTATTGTTTTTTCAGACTACACTTGCCAACAAGGCGTGAGAAGGGAGCTGGGGGTTGGGGGGGTTCGGAGCGTTGGGTGGGTGCCATGGGGTGCAGGATGAGAAGCCAACCAGCGGGGAGAGATTTTGGTGTCCCTAGGGTGCAACATTGTACAGTGCCCTCGCTGATGTCTGCGGGGTAGACCATTGGTCCAATCCAGTGTGATGGTCTTGCCCCTTGCCATCTCAAGCCATGTTGTACTTTGAACATTGACAACCAATGGCAAACTAGTGTTTGTGACTGATCAGCCCAATTGCGTAATTGAGGGCCGGTGTGGAAAGGTTTGTGACTTCATGAGGGGCGTTCATCTAACTGTGGCCAAAAGGGGTATTGTCCAATTAGGGCCACTCACCATATATTTGTATATGATATGATATGGCATTTGTAACGCGCCTATACACAAGTGTTTCAAGGCGCGACGAGGCAGGGATGGGGAACAAGGGGAAGATAGACAACGATCCTACTAGGCCAGGTGTCATTTAGATCGCGCAAGTGCAAGTGCAGGGGTAGAGGGGAGGGAAAAAGTGGAAGGGGGACAGGGGGAAGTGCAGGGTAAGTAGAATAAAAATACATAATAGGGCCAGTTGGTGGCAAGTGCAAGGTAAGTGCAGACAAGTGCTGGGAAGGGGGGCAGTAGGGATACAGAGACAGTCCCACAGTGCAGGGGTTGCCAGGGAGGCAGTGCAAGTGGAGAGTGGCTGGGCCAATGACCGAGGTCGGTGAGAGTGGCCCAGTTGCAGATTCAGTGCAGTTTCAGTGAAGAGTTTAGCAGGGGAGAGGGAGAGAGAAAGCAGAAGCGAAGAGGAAGGTTTTAAGGTGCTTCCGGATCCGGAGATGGTTCTCCTCAAGTTTCAGGGAGGCAGGAAGGCTGTTCCAGAGGGAGGCCCTTGCCGCGGAGAGAGTTCTACCCCCAGCTCGTTGCTTCGAGAAGCGGCTGACCCTGAGGGAGTTGGAGACGGATGACCAAAGGGCTCGGGAAGGAAGATATTTAGGAAGAGAGAGTTGAAGGTATTTAGGTCCCAGGCCCCAGAAGGCCTAGTGGACAATGCAGAGGGTTTTGAACTTAATCCTCGCAGCCACAGGGAGCCAGTGTAGAGATTTCAGTCCTGGAGAGATACGGTCCCTGGGCTTGAGGGAACTGGGAACTGACCTAGTCCCAGCAATCAGCTTGTGTGACCTGCCTTAAAAATGTATCTAAAATGTTGTATAGTAATTTTTCAAATTATGTATAAAATGTTCAGCTGCAGTGGCCAGCGTCGACCGCTCACTTCATTCAGTTCAGTTCCACAGGGCTATCTGAACCGTGCTTCCTAGCTGTTTGGGTCCAATAAATTAGCGTTACTTCTTGCTTGTTGTGCGCTCCGTTTCTTTTGGATTACTCTTATTCCCTGGAGTTACGCTTTGGAGGAGGTGCCCTCGTACAATGGTAAAAAGAGCAAAAAATGCAAAATAGCAAGCATGGGGCTAGAAAGCAGAAAGATGACTCGTATGAATCATACACATTTCATTTCAAATTTGGGTATAACCGACATGCCTTAGGGTAATCATACTGCAAAACCTGTCCCGAGTAAAAAAACAAATGATATGCAGTTTTTTAACCCTCTTAGAAATGTGACCAATAAAGCTCTGTAACCGAATCCTCAAAGAAGCCCCTGCCCAGGGTAAAGTAGCGCAAGGCTTTTTATCGCCCAATAGAGACTACCAAATTACTTAAAAGTTAGTTAGCCTGATTGTCTGTGATCACAGATAGACACGCAGGCCGAGCATATTCAGGTTTTGGATTCAATTAAGCAGTAAAGATTTGGCAGTAATAATTATTTTTGAAAATGTGACATATTGCCCAGTCCAAGGCTATAATCGGGGTGGGGAGATTAAAATACACTGTTCTTTTTTTTTTCTTCCATGTTATACAAAGAAAAGTATATTTTTTAAGACAAGCCTACTTTGTTACACAAACATAACGGTGTTGGTTAGTATACAAAAGCATATTTTTTTTAATCTCCAGTTTGAAGGCTGGCTTGGCTCTGTACTCATAGTGGATCAGGTGTTTGCCGCTTGCTAGATTAATAGAAGCATCATTTTAATTGGTTTTCTCTATTAAGCAGGTGCTAATGTTAAGAACAAGAAACGAGAAGGATGGTTGTCTATTCTTCCATCAATTTCTCAATTATTTTTCTTCCCAATTATTTCTCTCAATATTTTCGTTAAAAACATAGGGGATCCACAGAGTTGTTCATATTGGGGATCCAAAGAACCAAATGCACTGACTCCAGGTAGTCTTGTTGTACTCTTGGGTCAGGTAATTTTATAGCCGACCGGTTTCTGTGGTGAAAGGTGGTTAGACCACATTCATCAGGGCTTTAGTTGTGGGCTGCTAAGTACAAGCCCTCTCCTTTACTGGTGCAGCGTTAATCTGCATAAATAATACTCCTCTACCCTGTCCATGTTGCTGGTTGTGCACGGGGGTAAATGGTGGCCTGAGACCTTCATGCTGCTGGTGGCACTCTGGATGGCACGATCAGCAGTGGGCTGGACACGCTACCCCCGTTGTTTTCTTTCTTCCACGCGTGGAAGGGGTGAGCCTCTGTAGTCTGTCGTAAGTGGATGCTTCGGGCTACTGGAGTTCCAGACCGCAGCGCTCCAATCCAGGACACGTTGCACTGTGCCTTGAAAGACGTCCGGCAGCCGTGCGTGGCACCAGTCAAACCCCGCCAACTGGTAGCCCAATTGCATCAGCTGGTGGGGGGGTGGGAGGGAATCACTGGATGCACAGAGAAGCGACTTTCCGTGAAGTCTCTCTGTGCATCCAGCGACGGACTACAGAGGCTCACCCCTTCCACGCGTGGAAGAAAGAAAACAACGGGGCTAGCGTGTCCAGCCCACTGCTGATCGTGCCGTCCAGAGTGCCACCAGTAGCATGAAGGTCTCAGGCCGCCATTTACCCGCCGTGCACAACCAGCAACATGGACAGGGTAGAGGAGTATTATCTATGCAGATTAACGCTGCACCAGTAAAGGAGAGGGCTTGTACTTACCAGCCCACAACTAAAGCCCTGTTGAATGTGGTCTAACCACCTTTCACCACAGAAACCGGTCGGCTATAAAATTACCTGACCCAAGAGTACAACAAGACTACCTGGAGTCAGTGCATTTGGTTCTTTGGATCCCCAATATGAACAACTCTGTGGATCCCCTATGTTTTTAACGAAAATATTGAGAGAAATAATTGGGAAGAAAAAAAATGAGAAATTGATGGAAGAATAGACAACCATCCTTCTCGTTTCTTGTTCTTAACATTAGCACCCGCTTAATAGAGAAAACCAATTAAAATGATGCTTTTATTCATCTAGCAAGCGGCAAACACCTGATCCACTATGATCAAATAAGTGTTTTTTCGCACGGCACAGTGCATTCACAAATGCTTATAAGGTTACTTGCAGACATGTTGCTCTTCCAAAACTTATACTTCAACAAAAAACTGTGTGTTTCTTAAGTGTGAACATCAAACTGGGTAACCCACAGTAGGCAACCCCGAAATGGTCCTGATTGTTATATACTGGCTCTGTACTCTCCAGCCTCTGCAAGCCTGGGAGATGGAAACCTGGCCTCAGTCCCTCACTAGAAGGGCTGACAGCAAGGCTTTTTAGACTTTGGCACCGGATTAGGCGGCTTGGGCAAGGGACTTGCCAGCGTGAGGTTGTATATTGGTAGACATATGAATATTCCTGGAGGCGTTGAAAGCTCGCTCCATCCATGCTTCTAAATGCTGGGGTTGTGGACTCTCCAACTAAGTGAGTCTCAAGTTATCTTTCGCTGAATTTTCGGATCAAGTGGTGGGTGTCAGTTTCCTAATAATATTTCTGGACCTCTCTGAAGCGGGGCGATTACAGCATGTTCCATAATACCTTATCCTATTCTGAATGGCTTTTCTCCCGTTTCCAACACATTTGTATCATGTGAATAATGATAGAAACGAAATGTGTAGAGGAACGAAAAGCCTCATTTTAAAAGTAAATTTAATAAAAGTATAATTCTGCTCGCTTGTTTTTCTGTCCCTTTTTCAGGTGTATCAAGGTGTAAAGAAACATGGCTTCCTGCAACCTCACATGTTAGCAAAGCAGGACGTGGTTATTACAACCTATGACGTTCTCCGTACTGAGCTGAACTACGTTGACCTTCCCCACAGCAATAGTGAAGACGGGCGACGTTTTAGAAACCAGAAGCGCTACATGGCTATTCCAAGCCCTCTAGTTGCGGTGGAGTGGTGGAGAATCTGTTTGGATGAAGCACAGATGGTTGAATGTACCACTGCAAAGGTCAGATTTCTAATTTGAAGCAACATATAACTGTGGAGTACTCTTCAGCCTTCACAAAGGGCATACTATTCAGCATTGCACCCTGTTCATCTGAAAAATATAAACGATACTTACAGAGAAATCGTTACTGAAGCACAAGCATATTTACTGGGATGATCAAATAACACATGTATAATTTAAAATGTGTTTAATTGGTAAGCATTTTGAAATAAAATGAATACTGTACAATATATTTTAAAAATTTTAGTTTTTTTATTTGGCAGAATTTATCAACCTTTCAACATAATAAACAAGAAAATTAATTTCAATAAACTAACAACCATCCTCATCCATAAATCAGTTAAAAACAGCAAGTAATAGCTAAAAATAAAACTAATAAATACTACAAGAGTATACACACTCCTCCCAAATCTATTTCATATATCAAATATCTGTGTTGCTATAACCAATGGGGTGCTCTCTCCACTGAAAATCAGCCTCCATAACTTCTCTTCAGTCAAAAGGTAAAATCCTCAAAATACTTGTGCAAAAATGCTTGTCTTCTTGAAGTCAACTCTGAGCAGGATGTAATCAAATGTCTTAATGTCTCTACCTCCTTTGTACAGAACCGACACAACCTTGATTCCATTGGGCCCTTAGTCTTTATACCCTTTATTTCCCTTGTCAGCCATAGATTCGGTCTCAATTTTAAAGACCCTCTTCTCATTCGCAATGATGGAAAACGACTTGGGTATTTTGGTAAGGAGTGGAGCACTCTACATTCCTGAGTATAATTCTTGAATTGTTCTACACCAATCCACTCTCCAGAGTTTCTGCTTGGCCGTAGTTGGTTTCCTTGGGAGCATTTCAAGTGATATATTTGTATCATTTGACCAGGTTAGGCAGGTCTCCTTCCAAGCAGATATGAATACCCCCCCTGTCCTCCCCCTGTGCCCCTCCCCCCGAGCGATACTTTAATAGTGATCTCAAAACAGGAAGCATGGAATCACCTTGGGCCATAATAATTTTTCTAAAGAATGACAGAATCTTTCATTTTACCATTGCCGATACGGAAAGTAAGCCAAACTCTTGTTTTATGATCTGTATCGGGATACCCCGCAGAGTTGCCCTCCAATTTATTCCAATCCCAACTTGACAAAAGCATTATCCCTTCTACCCCATACGTCACAGTTGGAACCACCTTTTGTTTATGAAAAATGAGCAATGGCTCATAAGAGTAACTGCCAAACCTTTTATGCAATAAAAGACCTTGGGAGGCTGATGTGGCAATTCTCAATTTTAAATCGTTCTTACTCTGTCCAGGAGTTAACTAAAATGCCCAAGCATCAATAATCATGTACTCTTCCCAAGGGCGTATTTTCAACCTTCATCTTCATTCTTGTTTTCTTGGTTTGTTTAGGGGCGAGGCACATTACCTTAGTTTTCTTGAAATTTATTTTAAACCCATTCTCTTGGCAGTACATTTCCAAACCATGGAGTTGTTTTGGCAAACCCACCGGTGTCTGATCTATCAGGATCAGGTTATCCATGCACAAGAGCCATTGGGACTACATGGCGCCCTATCTTCATGGGAACGACCTGGTCCTTCTCAAGTAAGCACCACTATCGGCCAGGTAAAGATACATGTCGTAGGAATCTGGTCTAGGAGGTCCCGTATGTGTTGTTCACCGTGTTCTTGAGGTGACACGTAAAGCTTGGTATAAAACTCAACAAAGACCTCAAGTATCTGTTGCTCCGACCATTGAATGACACCCAGCCCCTCCTTGACACACTCAATCTGGGTCTGTCCCCTCTCTCCCCTGACCAGTTTGGCTAAAGTTTTCCCCGGCCTTTCCCCCTCCCCGTATTTCCACGCCGCCTGCGGGCAACTGAAATATCGAATCTCCCACAAGGCACGCGATTCAAAGGTCTCCAGTTCTTCCCTAATCTGTGCTAGTTTGGCCGGGTCGGCAGCTGTCACACAGTCCAGTTCCAGCTTGTGCAGCCTGGATTCAGAGCGGGCCAGGCGTTTCTTATGACTTTCAGCACGCCCGCCTCCCTTGAGATTGACATCCCCCTGATGTACACTTTGAAGGCTTCCCACCTAACCCCTGCTGTTGTGGCAGGTGGTAGTGTTGCACACTCAACGAAGGTTTCGATATTCGCTACAATGCCGGCCTTGAACACTATATCCTGATCGGCGGTTGATTTAAAGCGCCACAAGCTACATGTAGGCTGGGGTAGGCTCGATTATATGGACATATGGACAGGGTGATAGGAGCGTGATCGGAAGATGTGTGGGCGATTATCTGGGCCCCCTTAACCTTACCCATCAATTCACCAGACACCAAAAAAAATCAATCCTAGAGGAGCTGTCATGCACCGACGAGTGATACGTACATTCTCGTAGATGAGGGTGCAGGACCCTCCAAACATCCCAGATCCACAGAGCTGCACTATGTGCGTTTAGCCTGCGGGCTACTCGTGGTAGAGTTTTGGGAGCAGTGCCGGTTCTGTCCAACCTAGTATCCAGTATCAAATTCATGCTTCCCCACCCCCCAAATAATATGGACCCCAACATAGCCAAACAGAATAGTGGCAACAGTATCCTAGAATTCAGGGATGTCTACATTGGGCCCATACGTGTTCACTATTCACTCTCTATGCGCCATTATACAATGCAGAATGACCTATCTACCCTCTGGGTCGATGTAGCTCCTTTTAAGTACAAATTTAATTGATTTATGAACGAGCGTCAGCACCCCTCTGGCCTGTGTTGAGTAGGAGGTGTAGAATCTATTCGGCCCCCAGGATGGTGCAATCCCCATTGCCAGGCAGCTTTGGGCCTGCGTTTCTTGTAACGTGAGTATCTTCACCCCATGCCTTTGGGCATACGCCGTGATCTTACAAGCCTTGGTGAAGTTACTCAACCCACGGACATTCCATGACATTATGTTCATAGCCATCCCAATCGTTAAGGGCACATCCCAGATAGCATGGTTCAGTGTAAGTTTGCCAGTATTAATGTCGTCGTTGTGACGTCCCTCTGTGATGCGCCATGCCGTTCCGCCCATGCCTTTTTTTTGTTGCATAACTCCCCCCCCAACCGAATCTCCCCCCACCCTCACAGCCCAATCCCAACTGGCAGAGTCCCAGCCCTCCCAGCCCACCCTTTCTGCACCAGTAACAGCAGACCTAACCCAACTTGGTCCAGCCGTACTGCAACCCAACAGGGGCCTGTGCGCAACAACCCCTCCAGATTAACTATTGCAGCCGCAGTGGGGTATGCTGCTGCCATGTGACCGACTTAGTTAGGAGTTAGAGTACCACTGGCGGTACACTCACCAGGCGGTTCGTCCCACCACTAGTTGAGACCCATCTTCAGAAGATAATTTAACAGTGAATTATGGCGGTATTAAAACATTTTCATCCCAACGCAACAGAGCAGTGGGGAAGCAGCATCAGCCCGTGACTAATTGTAACCATTACAAATGAACTGAAAGGACCCTCTCTGCAATATGTACGTCGAGAATGCAATAGGACACAATACATCGTCGTCATATACAGTGGGGTGCCAACAACCATCGTTGCTACAATCAACTCAAACACTGAAGGATAGTGAATCCCAATAACGAGGCACCTTGGGGACAGTCCATTGTTGGTCAGTCATTCTCCATAAGTTCATCTGCAGGGCCATTCAGCGGTATGTGTGCCTCTAAGAATTCACTGCCTCGTCGGGGACCATAAAGAAGTATAGTTTCCCCTTAAGGGTGAACTTGAGGTGCACCGGAAACAATATAGCGTACGGAATGTTCCGCTTTCTCAGCATTTTCTTGACACCGATGAACTGGCACCTCTCCTGTTGCAAACCCATGGAGAAGTCTTGGAAGATCCAGATTGTTTGAGAGCCGAGACGCAGCTCTCCTTTTTCCCGGGCCAAGCGAGGTACTTGATCCGTGTCTCTATAACTTAAAATTTTCGCGATAATGGGCTTGGGAAAATCTCTGGGTCTAGGTCACAGAGCCAGAACACAGTCAGCCCGCTTGACAGTAAAGAAGGGAGATAGCTCACGGTTGTCCAATAGTTCTTTAAGCAGATTGAGTTGCCAGTTCCATACGACCTTTGAGAGCTTTTTCCGGAACCCCAATAATTTGGATGTTCATGCGCGATCTGGATTCCAAATCGTTGCATTTTGCTTTGACAAGCTTCATGTCATGAGTGAGGCAGTCAACCAATTCCTGAAGAGTGTGTATACCATCCTCATTGGACCCAATCCTGGACTCCGCTTCTGTGATCCTGGTTCCCGCCTGGTCAAGCTGAGATTTGAGCGACGCAACGTTGGTGTTTATTTCATCCAGTTTTTTGTGGAAGGAGGCAAAGTTCTTAGCCATGGATTCCATCATTGCGCGAGGTCAGGAACTGGCATATTTGGGGGTGCAACATCATATTACTGGGTGGTTGAAGAATGGCCCGGCTCAGGCCTGTGTGCCGCTTTAGTGAACTTTTCCATTGCTCTGACCTTGTTGGCACCCTGGGATCTATTCGACATCTCAGAGTATAGTTGGTCGCACCAGCGTGGTTCAATGTGCGGCCCCCGATCCCAGCTCACAAGACCACGTCTTGCCCAAGGTGCAGAGGAGCCCAGCAGGTGTCGCCAGGGGTCAGGGGCCAGAGCCACAGTGCAGCAGTAGATGCCAAGTGGAAGCCGGTGAGATGACCATCCACCAGTAAGGGTCCAATAAAGCAGTTCAGGGCCAGGTGTCAAATGTGTGACAATATGTGTGACAATATTGCTAGTTGTCCAATCAGACCTCCCGAAGCATTAGCCACAGATGTGATGCAGGTGCAGGGTTACCACACCATATGCTCTGATTTATGAGGGAAACGGGCAATGAGAGCAGAAATGCCAGTCCTGCAGAAACCAAATGGGTAGTTGCTCTGAGTTAAGTGTCCTATGCCACTGCAGCAGTCTAGATATGGGCTCTGATGCCCTTGTGGCTCCAAACCCAGCAATCCATCAGTGAGCTGTGCGGTCTACCAATAGGATTCCCCACATATCAGTGCCCGGGCTGCCCTCATCATGGTGCATATGGGGGTCGGTGTGCTTCGCAGTGGCAGGCCTCAAGCAGGGAAGAGGCTCCGCGTGCGGCTCCCTGCTGCAGCCTAGCGGGAGTATGTGTCAGAGGTGAGGAGGGAATCATCCGGCAAGGGGCCTAAGTTCCAGCAGCTGCAGTGCGCCTAGCAGGTGAGGAACTAGTTCTGGGCGGTTAGCGGCAGGGCAACGAGAGCGGTCACCGGGCTCCCACTGGCAGATGGAGAATGAAGATGCAGGTACGCCTCAGCCAGCCGGGCCCGTATATTACACGGGTAACGGGAGCGGCCTCACAACACCCACCTTCAGTTTTTATCCGGCAATAAGCCACCGGAGGGTCACAGCGCCTCCCCGCTGGCTCACTCACTCGGAGCGAGTTTGCTGTTCTGGGCCAGCCTCAACATTCAGGGCCAGGCTGGGGCACCTCGGCCTTGTTCCAGGGGCTGGTGGCTCTCCATGGGACGGCCGCCACACGCAACGGGGTCCCACGAGATGGTCACTGGTACGCTCAGCTGGGAGCAGCTACAGGCGGCGGGGGCAGCTCCAGGGTGGCGCAGGGCTCGCCACGCCAGTCCGGCCCTTCACTCTCCGGGACAATATATAGAGCTTAGCACCGCAGCGGGGGCCCAGCAGATGCGTTGTAGGGCCTCAGGCGTCTCCAACGCAGTCCAGCACTGCCATCGGAGGGAAGCAGCTACCCACTCCCGCCACACAGGTGCCGTCCACAGCAGCAGTGAAGGCGTCGCAGGCCGGATCCTTTCACAGGCGGGACCGCTCAGCAGCGTGCAGGGCCCAGTCTCGCCGGTAGCGCAGCTACCTGCAGTTCAGGTAGCTGTATCTCAGGCACAGTAGTCTGGTTTCTCTCGGTATTGGAGACAGACGTGCCTCGCAATCTTAGCAGCTTGTGGTGTCAATTATAGAAGACCGGATATAAAGCATCTGCCGTTGTTGCCAGATTGGTGTCGGTACCACATGGAGCCTCACAGCTAGGCAGCCATCTTGCAGACTGCTCAACAGCACCCCCCATTTACGGAGGGATAGTTCAAGGTATTTTGGGCCCAGGCCCCAGAAAGCATTGTGGACAATGCAGAGGGTTTTAAATATAATCCTTGAGCCCAATGGGAGCAAATGAAGGGATTTTAGAGCTGGAGCGATACGATCCCAGGGCTTGAGGCCAAGGACAAGTCTCGCAGTTCTGTTCTGGATTAGTTGTAAAGGGCGGAGAGTGGAGGTAGGTAGATTTAGAAAGAGGCTGTTACAGAAGTCCAACCTAGAGAGAATCCGAGTTTGGGAGACAGTGAGCTTCTGAGGGAAGGAGAGGAAAGGCAGAGTACCTTTTAAGGAGGTGCAGGAAGAAGTTTGACTTTTTAGAGACATTAGAGATGTATGCAGAGAAGGAAAGTGAGGAATCAAAGATGACCCAAGGTTCTTAGACTCGCAGGTAGGAACAGGTGGAGGGCCAAGCGAGGCCGGCCAGAGAGTGAGGGGTAAGGATGGTGAAGGTGTACCAATGAGGAGGATCTCAGTCTTGTTGGCGTTTAAACAAAGATCATTGGCGGCACACCAATTTTGAATGGCAATTAGGCAGTCAGAGATGAGGGAGGGAGAGGAGGTGGCTGAAGGAAGCCTGAAGATACGCTGGGTGTCATCAGCATAGCAGTGGAAATTTGAGCAGAAAAAGGAAATGCAGTAGGCGAGAGTTGCCAGTAATTAGTTGAAAAGCCAGGGCGTGAGGTTAGACCCTTGGGGAACACCACAGGTAGAGATGGAGTTGGAAGATAGGAAAGACCCAAGTTGTACCTGGGAGGGTCGATCAGAGTGGAAAGAGGTCAGCCAGGCCAGAGCCTGATCAGTGATACCCAGGTTGTCACGGAAACAATTAAGCAGGGTGAAATGGTTGACTGTGTCGAAAGCTGAGGAGAGATCAAGTAGGATAAGGACAGAGGGAATGTTAGAGTCAAGGTTGGAGAGCGGTCTTCACAGATATTCAGGAGAGCAGTTTCCGTGCTTCTGCCAGGTCTGAAGCCAGATTGGTGGTCATGGAGGGAGCCAACAGAATCAGAATGAATGTTAAGCAGAGAGATGGCCAGCTTTTCCAGGAGCTTACCCAAAAAGGGAGTAATGGATATTTGCCGATAGTTAGCCGGACAAGAAGGATCAGCTGTGGGTTTCTTGAGGAGAGGATGCACAAGGGAGTGCTTCAGAGGAGGGAACGGAAGGATCTTGAGGAAAATGAGAGGTTGCAGGAATTGGCAAGGGCCAGGGCCAGGGTATCGATGTGTTCCTTAATGGTTTTAGAGGAACACGGATGGATCTGTTTTGATGAGACTTTCATAGATCGGACTTTTCTAGCAACCTCATCAGGGGAGAAAAGAGGAAAGGAGGCGAAAGACGGAGGTGGGGTAGCTGAAGGTGGGTCGGCAAGAAGAGAAGGAGAGGGGAGAGAAGGGGGAGTGGAGGAGAGGGTGAACAAGATGTCCTGGGTTTTAGAGATAAAGTGGGAGGCAAGTGCATTGCAAAGAGCCTGCGAGGCGAGAGGGGGGTGGAGACTGCGGAATGGTTGGCCAACTCCTTGCAGATTTTAAAGAGTTTGGCCGAGTTGTTAGAAGCCGCAGAGATATGGGCTTGAATGTAGACTCGCTTCTTGGTGCATACAGAAAGTCGGTATTGCCTTTGGAGCAGGCGGCAGGCCAGTTTGTCAGAGGATAAGCAGGAAGTCTTCCATTTCCTCTCAGCCGCCCTACACTTACGTTTCAGTGTAGCTAGGTCAGAGTCATACCAAGAATTGCACTTGTCTTTGGGCTTCAAACGGATCCTCATGACAGGGGCAAAAGCATCAAGAGTAGCAGAAATAGAGGAGTAGAGCAGAGACAGGGTTGTGTCGGGGTGTGAATCACCCTGGGGTGAAGGAGGGAGGGAGAAGGTGGCAGCAAAAACCTCTACTGACACACGCTCCATGGGTCAGATGTCCGAGAAGGTGAGTGGAAATCTTGGGGTAGGCTTGGCTTGAGGGCAGGAGATGGAAAGATGAGAGGAGAGGAGGCAGTGATCACTCCAGGAGAGAGGAGTGGTGAGGGGAGTAGAGAAGGGGAGGCCAGAGGAGATCAAGACCTCAAGTGTGTTACCAGCAGAGTGTGTCGGGCCGGATGGGAGGATAGAGAGGGAGAGCTGAGGAACAGGGAGAATCCAGATGGATGTTGAGGTAACCAAGGAGGTGGAGTTGATTGGTAGAGGCTAGGAGGGAGGAGGAAAGAGGAAAGGTCTGCCCACTCAGAAAGAAAAGAGGTGATATGACCAGGGGGGCGGTAGAGAGTGGCAGTGGCAACAGTAAGAAAGTGGCTAGGAGAGAGAGAGAGCCTACAGACAAGTCATTCGGAAGATGAGTAAGTCAGAGTGGGGAGGATAGAGGCAGGAATCCACTCAGCGAAGATCAGGGCTACACCCCTCCATCCCGGGTGGTTATATAGGTAGAGAGGATCTTGTAGCCATCAGGCAGGAGAGTGTCAAAGCTTGTGACAGAGCTGTCCGTGAACCATGTCTCGGTGAGACAGAGGACATCAAGGTCAAGTTCTTCGAGGAGGTGGCAGATGTCAGAAGTGTTTGACAGCAGAGCGAGGGTTGAGGGTGGCAAGATGAAGAAGGTTGCCGGCCTTAAAGACCTTGCCGGGAGGGGTACAAATGAGAGGTACACCGTGCGGAGGTGTTGTGAGAGCTCGAGATGGGGCAGATGAGGAAGGAGAAATGGGCATGGTAGCCAAGGGAGGAGAGTAGGGGACAGCTGGAGATGAGAGGAAGTTGATGAGGTGAGGGAACCACCTATCAAAGAAAAGGAGATTGGCCTGTGGGCCCTGCACCATGACAGTGCCAATTAGGTAGATATTAATGATGACCGGAGGATTTAAAGGAATCCATGAGGACTTCCCAGTGGGTGCCACCATTACTGGTAGAGGAAGAGACAGGACAGAGCACAGAGAACTGGGGAGGGAACGACAAAGAGGATGTCAGTGAGGGTTTGTCTGGCAGAAGCGCTGCAATAGGTATCAGCAATGGGGAGACCAGGGTTGGAGGCCAAAATATCCTTTTTAAATTTCTTCTTACCAGACTTAATGAGAAGGGAGGGATAGTTGATAGTGAAGCGATTAGAGTAGGTAGCGGGGTTTCACATACATAAATTGTGCCCCTGTGATCAGACCAGTGACCTTTTCCAACCATCCCAGTATTTCATTATGAACCTGTTCTTGATTAAGTGTTCCAGGCCCAAACTGCAGAATTAGCACCATTCCATATACATTCTTGTAGATAACTTTTTCTGTTAGATATTATGACTTTCTTCTTTGTTAAACGTCCACTTTGTACAGTTTGGGAAATGGAATAATAATCTGAATACTTGACAAGGGCAGGACTAGTGTGATTATTGCTTAAGAAACATCCTGGAACTTTCACCTGTCTTGCAGTTTAATTTCCCTGGTTGGTGATATGTACCACATTTGTTCCTTGCCTAATGTAATGAGGTTCTTAAAGTGCGAAGAGCTTCGAGTATGATAAAATGCATGTTGCAACAGTGTGCATGAAACACAGGATTATGGTGGAACCGTAAAACACCAAATTTGGAAGGTGTCCGTGCATAGTGTAAGGAACTCATGGTGGCAACAGTAAAGACAGACACAAGTGATCACAGTTCAAGGGTGTTTATTAAACTGCAACAGTGGGTGAGATAAACGCCTAATCTAAACCTAAATCTAAGATGGGAGCAAGCTTCAGCTTAATGTCTTTTCAAACAGTTCACTGTGGACATCCCTCGGTCGGGTTCACTCCTGTCAACGCACTGTTGATAGGGACTTCATGCTTCACCCCTTTTTGTCAACCAACCTCACCAAGCGGAATTCATTTCCCTTTGCTTCAAAATCTGTCAGTCAAAGACGTTCTACTGTACAGAGGATTTTACAAGACCCTTGTATGACCACGTTAACCGTCCCAACGCCTTCTGGCATTGGTCGTTTCAACAAGCACAGGATTTGACCACAGTGTCTCGAGTAAGCACCCATGTGGTGCCGGATCCCTCTGAAGCTGGTCTCCCCTTTATTCTTGAGTTCTTTGGACTTCACTTAAGTTGCTACCTTGCGGCTTTTGTTCAACACAGTTCAGCATTTTATTGGTTTTCCCATCGACTCACCGGCTGTGGAATGAACCGCTTGGCTTTTTAGGATATCTGGAGTCAAGGTTAGTACCATGGTAGCAGGCACATCCCTCGGTCCTGCTTATCATCGTAGGTACGCTTCGTGTACTGTTGACATCTACTGCAACACATTTGATGTCTGTGGTCTTAAGATTTCCTCTGCCGAGGTTTTGCAGGTCTGGGTCGAAAAAGGCAAGGTTGTGTCTCTCCTTGTCAGCCTCTCCATATTCACCACCTTTTTCCTCCTCTTGAACTGCCGTGTCTGGATAGATGTCTCGTCATGCGGTTAGCCTTGCTCGTTATGTACTTTCGTGCTTCACCTTTTATCCCTGTGGAATAGGGAAAGGGTTGTCAGGTGTGTATGATTCTGGTTAATTGCCTGACCATGCCTGACCCTTGTATTGGGACATGTTATGTAAACGGCTTTGGTGTTAGTCCGTTGTTTATGGTGTGTGAAAGTGTCTGTGTCGGCAAACGGGGGCGAGTGGCAGTGTTTCAGAATATCCTACATGGTAGGAGGGGAAAAGATGTTGAAAGAAAGGGGATACTGCGTCTCACACATCAGTGTCCCACTTCCACTCCCCAAGGACCCCTCTCCAGGTGATCCTCCCTCACTGGTCCACCCCCAGGAACTGGATCCAATAGCGATAGCATGTTCTGGCCACCTAGATGACATATCCCTAGGGAGACATCATCAGGTTTCTCACTTACCCTTCCTCCATGCGATGTAGCCACATTTGTTTCACAGGCCAACCGGGAAACAAAATCTACATTTCCTGGTCTTTTCCTTTTCAGTGTTCCTGCGTGAAACAATAGGGTTGTAGGTCTAGAAACCTTTCCATGATCTGGGGGTTGGAGTTTTTACGTTAGCTAATCCAAACTAGGGGTGAGTGGTCGGTGACCAGTGTGAACCTTAGTCCTAATAGGTAGTACCTGATATGGATAATAGCCCATTTGTTGGCTAGGGCTTCTAGTTCTACCACTGAGTCGTTATTTTTCATGTGGGAACAACTTGCGACTGGTATACAATAGAGGATGTTCTAGTCCATCGCAAATTTGGGACAGGACGGCTCCTAACCCTGTAAGGGAAGCATCTGTCTGTAACACAAACTCGTTTGAGAAGTCGACTAGCTTCAAGATTGGGTTCTGGCACAAGGTCTGTTTCAAGATGGTATAGCA
Source organism: Ambystoma mexicanum (assembly GCF_040938575.1). Taxonomy (NCBI): domain Eukaryota; kingdom Metazoa; phylum Chordata; class Amphibia; order Caudata; family Ambystomatidae; genus Ambystoma; species Ambystoma mexicanum. The sequence continues at coordinate 1,128,572,596 of NC_090927.1, forward strand.
TATCTCGTCTTCTTCATTCCAATAAAGTTTGTGGGGTTCAGCATTATTACGTTAATCTGTCAACCGGGCTGTTCTGTCCATAAAGTTGGGGATAAACTTATGGTAATATCCTATTAACCCCAGGAAAGCTCTAAGGTCTCTTTTGATCTTGGGGGGTGGTGTATCTAAGACGGCTTTTACTTTCTCATGTTGGGACTCTTTTCATGTTCCCTACGAAGAAGCCAAGATATTTGACGGCTGATTGGGCTAACCTGCACTCAGCTGGATTAGCAGTTAGGCCACCGTGCCTGAGGACTTTCATGATGGTATAAAGATGGAAGAGATGGTCCTCCCAAGTTTTGCTATAAATGACGATATTGTCAATGTAAGCGCCAGAGAAATCAATAAGGTTGTAGGACCCTGTCCATGAGGCATTGGAAAGTGGCTGGTGCACCGTGCAGACCAAAGGGGAGGACTTTAAACTGTAATTATCCTAAGGGCGTTGAAAATGCAGTTTCTTCTTTATCTGGCCCATATACGGGAACTTGCCAATACCCTTTTGTTAAATCTAGGGTGGATAGATAGGTGGCTGTTCCGAGTTTATCCATTAGGTCATTGATGCGTGGCATCGGATAGGCATCGAAGTCCGAGATGATATTAACTTGACTGATGTCTATGCAGAATCTTCAGGAACGGTCAAATTTAGTGACCAACACGATAGGAGAGGGCCATGGATTTGAGGAGGGCTCAATAATATTGGCTTTCAACTTTTTGTTGACTTCCTCGATCACTATCTGTTTACAGGCTTCCGGTAAGTGATATGGCTTTAGATTAACCACTTTACCTTTAGGTGTTCTGATATATTGGTATGTAACTTTTTCTCTTCCTGGTTATTCTGAGAATATATCAGGAAATGAGATCACTACATCCTTTAGATCTTGTTGTTGGGTAGATAACTCGGATGAATTAAGTTAGTTATCTATATCTTCGCAAACCAGTCAGGCTAGTATTTTGGCATAGGTGGTTAGATGGATTCTCCTTCCACTCTTTCAAAAGATTTATGTGGTATAGGTGGACTTTCTGTTTTCTGTCTGGTTGGGCAATTTTATACATACAGGTTCCAGTTCGTTCTATTATCTCATAAGGTCCGTGCTACTTAGAGACCAGTTTGTTTTCTGAGGTGGGTAAAAGGACCAGTACTTTCTGTCCTATGGAGAATGATCTTAAATCTACTTTTTTTTTATCATAAGCAGTTTTTTGTGGTCTCTGGGCCTTCCCCATATGAGTACAATCTAAGTCTCAGACCGTTTTCATGTGTTCTCGCATTCGGGTGGCAGTTTGCGAGATTGGAATGGGGTCTCCTCTCGTTCTCCCCAAGTTTCTCAGCGCATGTGCAAGACATCTCTGGGTTCTCTTCCGTAGAGAAATTCAAAGAGAGAGAAACCTGTGGAAGCTTATTGGGTAGGGGAGTTTAGGGGTTTCCTCACGGCAAATAATGCACATAGGATCATTCGGTCCCAGTCCTTCCCCTCCTTGTCTACTAATTAACGTAGGAATTAGTTTTAGGGTCTTATTGAATCTTTCTACCAGGCCATCGGTTTGGAGGTGGTACACCGAAGTTCACAAGGTGGTAATGTGGAGTAGCTCTTTGGCTTCGGTCATAAGCTTACTCATAAAATTCGTACCCTGGTCTGTTAGTATTTCTTTGGGAAAATCAACCCTGGAGAAATACAGTAGAAGATGCTTAAGGATTTGCTGGATGGTGTTTCGCATTGGGAATGCCTCGGGATACCGAGTTGCATAATCTACGATCACCAGAACAAACTTATTGCCCAATTTAGATGTCTCTAGAGGTCCTATTAAGTACATGCCAGTTCTTGAAAAGGGGACTTCTATGATTGGTAACAGGTTTAGAGGGGCAGGTAATGGGATGTGCGTGCTGGTCTTTTGACATATTTTGCATGTCTTGATGAAAGTTTTTATATCGGCGTGGATACTTTGCCAATATAATTTCCCTCTAATGTCCGCCTGTGTTTTAAACTGTCCTAAATGCCCCTGCTAAGATGGAAATGCGCAATCTCTAACACAACCTTTCAGTGACTCTTGGGTATTACCAATTGGGTCTTTACCAATCCTTCAGTGGAGATTTCTATTCTGTAGAGTAACCCTTGTTTTAAGAAGAAAAAGGGACTTCCCTTCCCTCTGCCTTCTTCTTCCGGAATTGCTTGTAAAAAAGTTACAGCGAGGGCTGGATGATTTTGCTGTGCAAAGGCTAGGTCGAGATAGATGGTGGGTTCTTCCCCCTTCCTTTCTTAGATGTTAAGAGATTTATCAGCTTGCCCAAAGCCTAAGTTACCTCCTTTCTGTTTTATCTGGTTTGCTTTCTTTAAATTGAGGGAATAAAGCTCTCTCCAAAATTCCCTGAGCAATTTGATCCCCCCTTCGTACCTTAAAAAGGGTTTCACCATGATTCTGTAAGAGAACCTTCACATGTCCCCAGAAGTCGGGATCAGTAATGCCTGCTGAGACATCTGTCCCAAACTTCCATGCTAAGCCAGATTTTTGGGCTAATCGGATGAAACACCCTGGAAGGGGCATCAAAACTAAGTCTGTAGGAATCATTCCTCTTTTCCCAGGGGGAATAATAGCTTCCCTACTGCTACAAATATCAAACCCTATTTATTTTTTGGTGGCGATGGAAGGGTTGGAGGCTTTCTGACTACATTTTTGAAATTGTAGGGCTACCCAATTTGTTTAAATTGAGTCACATCCCATTTCTGACACCATATGCAAGGAACTCTTGGTGCTAACAGTAAAGACAGACACAAGCGATCACAGTTCAAGGTTGTTTATTAAACTGAAAAAGTGGGTGAGATATAAACGTCTAATCTAAACCTAAATATAAGATGGGAGCAAGCTTCGGCCATCAAATGAAAATGAGGCAGTGGTGACCTGTCAAATAAAAAGGGCCTATACTAAGAAAAACCTTTTGCCAATCCTTACGCTAGTTACCAAAAGAGTGTGGGATGGGATTCATAAGGAAGCAAGAAGTGTTCACAAATAATGTGTCAGGGTGCAGCAGTCAGGGCCTCCCTTCCCCACATTTTGAGCACGGGATAAGGTGGAACTTTTGAGCATATCACACTTCTCAGGCTCCCCCAGCACGAAATGACAGTTCCGCTCTAAACCTTCAAGAACTTCTAAGGTCAAGTCTCTTTTCCTGCAGAAAGTCTCTTGTCTTTGAGGGTTGTAAAATAACAAACCAAAAAGTTCCTTTTTTACAGTAATTAGGTTGATAATGGTTCACCCCTGGGTCCCCATCTTTCCGGCACAGACCCATCTCAACTTTCAGTATACCGCTTTCAGGTTCACTATGGCTTTTCTTACTTTCTCAAGTCTTAATATCTTTTCAAACAATTCACTGTGGACATCCCTCCGTCGGGTTCATTCCTGTCAACACATTGTCCATAGGGACTTCATGCTTTCCCGCTTTTTGTCAGCATCCCTCTGTCGGGTTCACTCTTGCCAACCTCACCTTCGCTTCACAATCATCTGTCAGTCAAAGACTTCCGACTCTACAGAGGATTTTACAAGACCCCTGTATGACCACTTTAACTGTTCCTTTATGGCCTACCCAAGGCCTTCTGGTATTAGCAGTTTCAACAAACACAGGATTTGACCAGAGTGTCTCGAGTAAGCACCCTGGTGGTGCTGGATCCCTTTGCAGCTAGTCTCCCCTTTTATTCTTAACAGTTCTTTGAACTTCCCTTAAATTGCTACCTTGCGGCTTTCGTTCAAAACAGTTCAGCTTTTTATCGGTTCTCCCCTTGACTCACCGGCTGTGATAAACAGTTTGGCTTTTCAGGATATCTGGAGTCATGGTTAGTACCACGGTAGCAGGTGCTTCTTTCGGTCCTGCTTATCAGCGTAGGCACGCTCTGTGTACGTTGACATCTGCTGCAACACACTTGAGCTATTGTCCGCGGTCTTACGATTCCCTCTGCAGAGGTTTCGTGGGTCTGGGTCGAAAAAGGCAAGGTTGTGTCTCTCCTTGACAGCCTCTCGATATTCACTGCCTTTTTCCTCCTCTTGAACCGCTGTGTCTGGATTGCTGTCTCGTCCTGCGGTCCGCCTTGCTTGTCGTGTGCTTTCGTGCTCCGCCTTTTATCCATGTGGGGAAGGGAAAGGGCCGTCAGGTGTGTGTGATTCTGGTCAATTGCTTAACCTTTGTATTGGGACATGTTGGGTAAATGGCTCGGTATTAGTCCATTGTTTGTGGTGTGCGAAAGTGTCCATGTCGGAAAAGGGGGGGGGGGAGACAGTATTTCAGAATATCCTATGTGGTAGGAGGAGGAAAAGGTGTTGAAAGAAGGAGGCTACTACGTCTCACCTGTCGGTGTCCCACTTCCACTAACCAAGGACCCCCCCTTCCAGGTGATACTCCCTCACTGGACCACCCTCAGGAACTGGATCCAATGGCGATGGCCGTGTCCTGGCCACCTGGATGACAGATCCTCGGGGACTAGCTAGGGAGACACTGTCAGGTTTCTCACAATAGTCTTTCAACAGTGTTATCATTATGAACTATGAAAGTGGGTGACCATAAAGCAGTTAGATCCCTGTTCACCTTTTGGCACAGAGTATCCATTTGCAGCTACAATGAGGGGTAACTTTAGGAGAGGGGTAACAGTAGGAGATGTAAATAAAATTTAGCTAGTTGCTTTTGGGATTGTTTTAGAAATAGCTTCCTTTTTCTCTTCATTAGGGAGCTAGTTTGGAAGGGAATAACATTGAGAAAACCTGTTCAAATGTACAAGGGGCTGCTCCAGGGAGACAAGCTAAATAATACTCAGTTTAACACTCCCAGGAGGCCAATCCACAGGTGCCTCCTTGCTAGATAACAGATCAACGCCTCCACCATGACCACTCCCTGACCTGCTCAGTGGTGACCATACCAATTTTTGATTTCTCTGGACTGTCTGTTCCTTTATAATCTGTGTGCCAAATATAACAGTTTGGTACATGAAATCATTCTTACTTTGTCCTGTAACAGCCATCAATACAATCAGTCCACTAACCTGTAGAAGCAGCTGCAGCATCCTTGAGCATGACCGTTCTTTTACACTGGCTACATTGAATCCTTGTGGGAACATTCTGGCACTTGTCTGCAGAGATTGTGATCAATAAAACCTGTCATGGCCCCTCCACATGGAGACTGGGAGACTAGCGAGTTCTTGTGTTGATCTATCTTGGTAAAACAATCTCCAGGTTCTAATGGATAGCACATTTCTTTGGCTTCTTTGGAAGTGCTTCCCTGATCTGTGAATGAATGAACCTGATGTCTTGATGAGAGTTTTGCAACACTGTAAAACAGCATCATATGCAAATGTATATTCACCCTTCTTAGAGGCACTGGGCATGACTCGTGCAGGCTCATTGGCCATCCCATTAGTAACTCATGGTCACTTGAAAAAAACATCTCAAGCTCCTCATAGCTACGGGCAAAGCATCAGGCTATTTTAGGTTTGTCTGAGCATAGAGTTTTGCTATTTTGTACTTCAGGGTACACTTTGTTTTTCATATGCTTGTGGTGATTGTGGGTGATGGGGTTAGTGGAGTTTTTTGCGGGAACTCTAGGAGGAAGCAAAGCGCTTTCCCATTCTCTTACAAGGAAAATTCTGCTTATTGATACAAGCTGTGGGGGGATAAGAGGTTTAAATCATACATGAGATTGACTCTCCCTGATTGCAGCCTTAAATAGCGAAAGTGCTACACAAGAAAAACTATTGCCAATCCTTACAACTAAATACAAAAGAGTGTGGGATAAAATTCACAAGAAAGAACAAAGTGTTCACAAATGATAAGTCAGGATGCAGTAGCTGAGGTCTCCCCTTGCCCACGTTTTGAGCAGGGGACAAGGCGGGACTCCTGAGCACAGCACACACTCGAGCTTTCACAGCATGAGGCAAACCGTTCTGCTCTCAGCAATCGGGACCTTCAGCGGTTAAGTCTCTTTTCTATAAAAAGTCTCTTGCCTCCGAGGACCCGATGTGTTCAAAATAACAAACAAAGGTTCCTTTCGTCTTGCATTTTGGGTGATGCCTTTTCACCCCTGGATACTCCTCTTCCGGGTTCAGACCCTTCTCGACTGTTAGCCTCCCTCCGTCGGGTTCACTACGGCTTTCCTCCAAAGACTTTCACCTGTTGCATTCACAAGTCTTAATGTCTTTTTAAACAGTCCACTGTGGACATCCTACTGTCGGGTACACTCTTATCAACACAGTGTCCATCGGGGCATCATGTTGCACCCCGCTCTGCCGGCATCCCTCTGTCGGGTTCATGTTTGCCAGCGTCTCAGTTCCTTCTACTTTCTTACGATGTGGTATTCACTTTCCTTTGGTTTTCAACGATTCGTTGGTCAAAGACTTTCGATTGTATAGCGGATTTTGACCACTGTATGACCACCTTGACCTTTTCCTTGTGGCTTTCCTAGGCCTTATAATATCGGTAGTTTCAACAAACACTGGATCAACCGGAGTGTCTCGAGTGAACACCCACGTGGTGCCGGACCCCTCTGCAGCTGGTTTTCCCTTAACATTTAACAGTTCTTTGAACTTCCCTCAATTCGCCACTTTGCGACTTTTGTTCAACACAGTTCGGTTGCCCATCAGCTCTTCCCTCGACTCACCGGCTGTGATGTACCGTCCGGCTTCTCTTGTATCTGGAGTCAAGGATGTACCACGGTAGCAGGCGTCTCGCTCGGTCCTGCTTATCAGCATAGGCATGCTCCGTGTACAGTTGACATCTGCTGCAACATACACTGGCTATTGTTTGCAGTCTTATGATTCCTTCAACTGAGACTTTGCAGGTCTTGGTCAGAAAGGGCAGGGTCGCTTCTCTCCTTGTCACCCTTTCGATTCTCACCGACTTTCTCCTTCGCTTGAACTGCCTTGCTTGGATAGCTGTTTCGTTGTGCGGTCTGCCTTGCACGTATGGTGCTCTACCTTTTATCCCTGTGGGGAAGGGAATGGGCCGTCAGAGGTGTGTGATTTTGGTCAATTGCCTGACTCTGCCTGACCCTTGTGTTAGGAACATGTCAGGTAAACAGATGTGGTTCTGTTGTCTTTCGTTGTGTGCAAAAGTGTTTGAGTCGGAAAAAGCGGCTGGGGGTTTAGAGTGTCTAGGTGTTCTACATGGTAGGATGGGGAAAAGGGTTTACAAGAAGGGGATACCACATTTCACTCGTCAGTGTCCCACTTCCACCCCCGGAGGACCCGCCATCCAGGGGATCGTCCCCACATGTCCACTCCCAGGAACTGGATCCAATCGCGATGGCCGTGTCCTGGCCACCTGGATGACGGTTCCCTGGGGACTAGTCAGGGAGACACCTTCAGGTTTCTCACAGCCCAACCCATACAATACAGATTCAAACCGTAACCAAAAGCATCACCCAACAAGTGGAGAGACCAGTCTTTAAAAGGCTGCCAGCCAGCCCAGTCAGTCACTGTCGATCTTTATTTATAAGAGCTAGCAGGAGGAAAGAAGCCGAACCTGGGTGACCCTTGGTCCTGGAGAGCATGTTGGCAGAGACCACAAAGGAGGAACAAGTGGTCTGTGATGTGGGGTAGAGAGAAGGGAGGGATTGTTTTAAAGCGAGAGATTTTTGTGTGGTATTGAGGCTGAGAGAGAGAGACTGAGCTAGTGGAAGATATTAAGAATTAAGGAAATGTTAATACTTGGAGGAGGGGTGGCGATCAGGTAAAAGAGAGGAAGAAGGATGTGAGAATTAGTGACTGGGAGAGACGGATGTCAACGTAAAGAGGAGGAGAGCGGATTAGACGTTTGTCTTCGGATGAAGGAGTGTATATATATATTTTTTAAACTGGTTTTAATGGTTTTCTTATGGAAATATATGCAGCAAACACAACCAATATACATTAATGAAATCCTTATTGCCACAATTTGCTGCAACGTGGCAACACAACACACTTAACTCAACACACTTAAACTATAACCTATCCTTTTCCCTCCCTTTCGACCCTCACAATCCCACCCCCGAGTGTTGCAAGTCATGTCTCAGTGTCCTCTCTATGTATGTATGTCTGGCGAAGATGGGTCCGGTTGTGCCCCGGCCTGAGTCACATGTACTTGCGCCTTTCCCGAGGGGGCCGAAGCAAACAATGAATGTATGAGTGTATTCCACGTCGTAATGTCTGCATTAGAGTGTGAGGGGTCTACACGGGCAGCCCTCTGCCAGACTGCAGTCTCAGCTTGAGTCCACCTTCTAAGATCTCGTCACCAATCTTCTAAATGAAGCCCCATCGACGACTTCCAGGCCATCGCTATCCTCCGTTTAGCCAGTATAAACCACAAGTCTTTCATTTTAGAGACAGCTCTCAGATGTATGGGGCATGTGAAACGGACAAGCAAGCAAACCTCAGGTAAGAGTGGATGCATTTTGATGCCGCTCCTGCTCATTCTGTCTGCAATCCCCTCGCAAAACCGAGATATACGATGACTGGACCAAAACATATGCAGCATCCCAGCCTCTGTCTGCGCATCTAGGACAATGCTGCAAGGATGCCCCATAAAACTTAGAAATTCTAAGAGGGGTCAAGTACACCCTATGTGTTACATATAATTGAATTACATATAATTGAATCATTTGCAGCCTCGTGTTCCTAGACACTCTCTTGTGGTACTGCAATATCTGAGCCCAATGTTTTTCCGGGAATGTATTTCCTAAGTCCTCCTCCCACCGGGATTTTATAACAGCATTGGAAGCAGGACTGCTTACAAAGAGGAATTTGTACAGTCTAGAGACTGTGTGTGGGCCTTCAGCTATGTCATACATGGTGTCAATAATGGAGAGCACATCAGCCACTTCACTGTATGTAGGCCATCTACCCTCAACCAGGTTTTTCAGGTTTTTTATGGTGCAGTGTAGTAGGTACCGACCCTACTGAAGACCTGTAGTGTTGGTCAATTCCGAGAAAGGTGTGAAGGAGGTATCCGTGATCAGGTCCCCTGTTGTGGCAATGCCCTCCGGTTCCTAGTGGGTTCAGTTGCCCCTTCACACCTGTGATGTCTTATGGGCAAGGGAGGCCAAGGGTGTCTGCGTTGAAAATGGGTCCTTCAATTTCATCAGTGTCAGTGCCCTATCCCACAGACAAATGCCCAATGTCACCAGGTATGAGTGGTTAGTCACGCGACCAGCCACATCACAGCAACTCCTTCTAAAAGGTACCTGGGGCTGCCGGAGCTTAGTATCTGGAGTAGGCTCGTCCGCCAGCCAACCCACCACAAACTGAAGTTGCCCTGTCACGTAGTACAGCGCAAAGTGCGGGACCCTAATGCCTCCTTCCTCTTACGGTCTTTGGAGTGAGGTTAACGCGATCCGGCGCCTGCCTCCTTGCCAAAGAAATTCTCTACTCAGGTTGTCAATTGTTTTAAAGAAGGCCTTTGGTATGTTATACAGAATATTTGCAGAGTAATGCAGGAGCCTTGGGAGGGCAACCATTTTTAGCAGCGCCGCTCTCCCCATTACTGAAAGGGGTAATTTACTCCAAAACGTCATGGATTTCTTAATCCTTCCCAGGGCCAACTGTGTATTGTTGTCCTGTTCCTCCAGTGGGTCGTGAAATATGTAAATTCCCAAATATTGAAATGTGGCTGCGCTCCACTTTAATGCCAGCACTGGCAAGTTAATGGGCTGCCAGTCCGGCCAGTGGGAACAGGGTGGACTTTTCCATGCTAACTGTGATGTTAGATAGCTGAGCAAAGTTAGCTAGGACCTCTATAATAAATTCTAAATTATCTTTGGGGTTTTGCATATACACTAGCATGTCATCTGCATACATAGAGAGCAAGTGATGTGTTCCCATAACTGGTATGCCTGCTTTGATATATTCCGCTATCAGATATGCAGCCATCGGTTCCATTACCAGAATATACAGTAGACGGGCAACCCTGTCTCGTGCCCTTCTCCTGCTTCCATGGTGTAGAGAAGTTCCTGGCTTAAATACGTGACTGCAGGCGTGGTGCGTGTAGCCTAAGGCGTTGGGCGGATATTTAAAGTAGCTCGCAAGGCTGTTAACTATTAGGGACGTACGTTGTCCCGAGTGTGTTATGCAAATGGGCACACCTCGCCTCCACTGAGTAGCATGCGCGTGCCCTTACAACGTGCCGCGAAAAAATGCAACCCGGTGTTCCAAAGCTGAATAAAGCAACAAACAGAAAGCAAGTCGCCAAGCAGATAAAAACGCCACCGGCCCGCTAGTAGAGTGTGCCGTCAATGAAAGGCTAATAGAATGTGATGCTGGGAATAGTGGTCATGTGAGGCAAAGTGAATAGATAGATAAATTGCATCAAACGAAAAGGGACCAAGGTGAGGCAGAACAAAGGGGATAAGCCCATTAATGAGGGAATAAGCAGTGAATGTGTGTCTGTATATTTAAATATTTAGATAGAACCACTGTAAAAATCATCACAGCCACTGGGCATGTAATAATGCAATGGAAAAACCTGATAATAGTACAGCATGGGAAAAGAAAAAAAGCAAGATTACTAGAGAATACAGGAAATAAATAAATAGAGAAGGTGGTGGAACGGATGACCGGATACAGATGGCTCTATACACCTTAGTGCTTGACTAGTTTGTATATGTGAGCTACTATTAGTCATTCTAAACGGGCATATGTGCCAGATGGCAATCTAAAGAATATAAAAATATAAAGTAGCACATGCTGCCCTACATACCTCTGTTTAGAATGATCTATATGTTGATTAGTTGAATACTGATTGCCATTCTTCCTGGGCATTTAAGTCTAAAATGTGGCTTTGGGTGTTAAATATCCACCAATGCTTGCATGAGGCAAGTCTATTGGCTGTAGCATTTTGATCAGATCCTGCTATGCGTTGAAGACACCACCATCGTAAATCCTCGCAATTGTGAAGGTGCTCTATAGAATGAGCAACTAGTGGTGAAGACAAATTGCGGGTCCTTTTTCTAGACTTGTGCTCTGATATCCTAAGTTTAACAGGCCTAGTTGTCTTGCCTATATATGTTTTCTCGCATGGGCACGTGACGGCATAAATAAAAAAAATTTAATTGCACGTCGTGTGCCCAGGGTCTGTGGTTAATAGTAACCGTGTTGGTCGCCGTAGTGGAACCGCACTGACAACATGTGCCACAAGGATAATGACCTGTCACCTTTTCCATTCCCCACATCTCGGTTATCGTTTTTGCTTAGTGTGGGGTCTGTAATCTATCAGCCTGTGATAACCAACCTTTCAAGTTCTTGCCCTTTTTAAAGGCAAACATAGGATATTCTAAATCAGGTGTATTCATTTGGAGCAGATGCCAATGCTTACCAATTGCCTTCTTGATTTGGGCATGGTGTGTGTTATAAGTCATTGCACAGACCATGCGAGATTGATTCAAGTTTTCACAGGTATTTTTGGCCAACAAAACTTTGCGATGTTGGTGCCTTGCCCTTTTGCGCGACTGTCTTAATATATGCGAGGGATAGCCTCTCTGTAATAGTCTTTCCTCCATAGTATTGGACTAGGCCACGAAATCTTTTTTCTCGGTACAATTTCGTCTTGCCCTCAAAAATTGTCCATAGGGAATACTTTCTCTCAGAGCTTGAGGATGGAAGCTATCGAAATGTAAAATGGTATTCCGATCTGTGGTTTTACGATGGAGTTCTGTCGAAATGGCTCCATCCTTAGTTTTAAGTAGAATGTCTAGAAAAGAGATAGATGTGTTGCTAGTGCACATAGTTAACTTGAGATGTTCATTGAGGGAGTTGATCCATATAAGAAATTGTTCATGGTCTCCCTTAGTCTTGTCCCAGATGATAACAATATCATCTATGTATCTCTTGTAAAAAGTGATGGACTGCAGGAAAGGATTGGAGTCATCGAATATAGAAACTTTTTCGAAAGCCCACATGAATAGCATCGCATAATTGGGGGCAAAAGCAGCGCCCATCGCGGTTCCTTTTACTTGTAAATAAAAACTTTCTTCTTTGAACCTGTTTGCCATAGATATTTATTAACCAAATGTCCACATTCTCTAGTAGCCCCTGCACAATCACCATTCTGCCCTCCTTATCCTTATGTGCCCTGGTATGCATCACTCTGTAGGGCACCACTGGGGCAATCCAAATCAGCAATCCTCGGGCGTACGCCGAGTATGTTGTCCCGCTGTACTTCCTTGTGAGCAATGCTTGCTTCTCAGCTGTGTTTCTTGTAGCAAAGCAATATCAATTCTGCGCCTGCCTAAATAAGTGTACACCCTGTACCTATTAACAAAATTATTTAACCCACGGACATTCCATGTTAACAACTTTAACTCGCTAGCCATCACAGACGAATACCATACATTACACAAGTACAACTGACCCCATTTCCTTATACATTCCTTGCCTCCAACGCTCAGACTCTTCACTAAAAGGAAGGACCGTTGTCTTGAGACGAATAACGGCAACATGAATCCCCTTATGATTCGCCAAACAGCCACGAACAACAAAAGCCCAGCATTGGAACCCATGCTCAGGAATATCTGCTTTTCGCTCATACCCAAAGGAGACTTCTGTAGGTCTTGCGCGGCTGGCGGGCTGGCGCAAACAACAAGAGCTCAAAAAGAAGAAAAAGAAAGGAGTAAAAAAGGAAAGTTTTGCGGGCGGGGTGGTGACTGCCGTATGTTCAGCTTGCTTCTCCTGATACACAAAGATCTGGTCTGGTGCACTTCCTACCTCAGGGCTCTACAGGCGGCGTCAGTGGTCACAAAAGGGAGTCAGTCATGCTAGTGTATTGCTGTTCTCTGGCACTTGAAGGTGCACTGCCTTCCATACTGCAATTTAGAAGTACGTTTTCAGCCCTCCGTCATCCAAGACTGCTTGCACCCTCTTTCGAGGCATCCGTACCATCCTCTGGTGGCAGACCTTTGTCAGTTCCAGAGTGAATCCCCTCTTTATCCATCCAGTCTTGCACCTCTTCAGGACAAAGTACAGAGTGCGTTTTTTGTATAGAACTTTGAACCTTGCAGGGTACATTAGCATGTATTTCAGTCCAGGGTTGCGAAAACTCGCCTTGATCGGAGTGAACTGTGCCCTGTTTTTTATGTACCTGTAAAGTGTAATTCAGGTACACACCCAGGTTCGCCGAGGCTCTCTGCAATTTACCCCCCAGTCTGGAGTAGGACAGGATCTTCTCTCTGTCTCTATAGTTTAAAACCCTGGCTATTATGGGGCATGGGGGGGGGCGCACTGGGTGGCGGTTTCCTAATGGGCGCTCTATGCGCCCTTTCGATCGTGAAGCCTTGCGAAAGGTTGCCAGGCCCGATGTCTTGTAGAAAAAAATTCTCAATGTAGGTTGTGGGGTCTGCCCCTTCTTCTCCCTCAGGCAGGCCAACCACGTGTACATTGTTCCTCTGTGCTCTCCCCTCTGCATCTTCAGCCCTGTTTTCCAGGAGGTTGACTTTCTGTTGAAGTACGTGAATCTCGGCGCTGTTGTCTTGTACTGTCACTTCGTCTTTTAGTTGGGATTGCAGGTCTGTGGTCCTCTCAGGCAATTTCCTCACATCTTGGTGTATCAACCTGACGTCCACTATGACTTCCTCTATTTTAGCACCTAGTGCTGTCCTCATCTCAGCAATGGCTTGTAAGATCCGATTGTCAGACTCGTATGCCTCCCCCTCGTTGTCTTTTTTCGTGACCATCTTGTACCACCCAAGCTTTGGGGGCGGGGACACTGTGTAGTTATCCAGTGTTTGCTGGCTGGAATTCCTTTGGCAGCCTTAGGAGGCATCCAGCCTGTCAGAGTGCTACTAGTTGTACCACGTGAAGAATGTCTCGTCGTGCTGCGCTCTCTCATACCAGCTCACTTCTCCAGCCAGATCCTCAACAACACTTGCATGTTTTTGTCTCCCCCTAAAACCAGAACCACAGGGGGTTGGCAGCAGTGTGCAGGGGCGAACACTACACAAAATTAAGACTACACAGAGCAGCACAAATTCACCTTTGTTACAAGCTTGTCCCACAAAGAAAAAGTGGTAGCAGTGACTGAGCAGCCAGACTTATCTCAAGAGTAAGTGAGCAGTATCAAAATAGTTACACAAAGGACAACAATTACTATGGTTAAGGCAAACACTGACTCAAGGTTTTCAAGTAAAAGAATATACATTTATTTCACTCTTCAGTTGTATAACATTAAACTATTATAAGCAGTCTTAAAAATCACACTCTTAATACACCACACCACTTCCCATAAATTCCAGACAAGTTGAGCTCACAAAATGAAGTGGGAGCAAAATGGCACTCCAGCAATTTAAATGGGAGGGAAAGACAAAAGTTAACGGAAATTGAATCACTCCAACAGGTAACTCAGGGCACTTGAACAAGAGAGACTACAATGATAAAATCAGATAGAAAAGGCCAAAGTCAATAGGTCAAATGTCTTTTGCTCAAGATAATACATTTCAGGGTAGGTCGCGGTAAAGTTCCTTGCATGGTTTCCGGACGAGGTTGGTTGGTAGAAAAGTTAGTTCAAAGAGAAGAGATGGACAAGCCCTCGGTTTTGAGAAAGATTTCAAACACTTTCACCGTGGCTGAACAAAACGCACAACTGGATTTGCACAGTACCTTAAACGGAGAAGAAGCTGTAGCTGAGGCGGACGTTCCTGGTAGTTCCTGCAGGCTCACGGTTCCTGAAGCGACTGTTGGACTGACACGAAGGAGGAAACTGTAGGGTCCTGCGCTACCCAGGGAAGAGACCAGCAGTGGAGCAAAACAACGAATAACTGTTGCGCTCCTTAAAACCCAAGCAGGGTCCGACTTTCCTGGCTATCCGGCCTACTGTAGCTCTGTACAGTGAATTCGACCAGAGGAGGCGTCCTGGCTTGAAGTTTGGGCGAACTGGTTGGTCCCGCCAGCTCAAGGGAAGAAGTTTCCTGGAGGATCTTCTCTGTCGTTGGAGTTCGAGGATTCGCACCTGCAGCAGGGCTTCACCGGGCGGTTCAGTCGTGGTAGGGGTCCTTTTCCATCAGCTCCTCATTGGTTTTTTCGTTCCAGTGGCGAGTCTGCTCTTCCAGTCCCAGAGACCTGCTTTTGCAGTTTTCCCCCATTCACACAGCCTGGCTGTCAATCACCCAGCAGGGGTGACTGTCCTGGCCGGACAGTCCCCTGACCAATCAGACAGGAGTGCGACTTGGGTTACCCTCCCTCACATCCTGCCTACCCAGACTTTCAGGCACCTAAAGGAGGCGAAAAGACGGTGAACAAAGGGATCAAACCTGGTTTGGCGCGCATAGAGAAATATGAGAAAGACTTTACCAAAAAGAAATGGCGACTAAACCCAGCCGGAGAAATATTAAAATCAATATGGTCAAGCGGGTTTAAGTTTGAGGCTAATATAATAGCCTAAAACAATACCATGGTTATTTAACATAACCGCGGTAGAAAAAATAGGGTAGTTACCACTGACACCAGCCAAGTCTTAATGGAAAGGGAGCTAAACGATGCTCCAAGAGGTACAGACAAAAAGGGATAAGAATTAACCCACTCCAGTACTCCATGTAAAATGGTGGGTACTGGGTCTGTGGTTTAAATAGACTAAAGTTAATGGCAACTTTACATGTTTCTGGGAGACAGTAGTCCGTTCCAGAAACTGGAGTCGATGGGAAGTCTGAAAGACAACCCTGTGTTACTGCACTGAGGGTGCTGTGTAACACACACAAGAAAGTGGTGTCTATAGAATAGGTGAGGCTCCATAGCTCAAGATCACACAAAATGTCAAAAGCACATAGCAAAACACATGTAAGAATGGGGAAAAAAGGCTCACACTCTTACCAGATGAAATAATAAACCCTAGAAATCCAGCAAAGCTGCTGGAGACTCATTAGGTAAGGGAAATCAGCCATTTATGAGAATTCTCCCTAACACCCACCACTGCCGTTCCAGGCAATTGCAGTGTTCTCGTGAAGTTATCACCTGAAGCACTGCGCTGGATGTCTGGCTCCAAATTGCTATGGTCTGTGTAGGGTGACCGATTGTGTCCCGACCAGGTATTAGGCCTAATTCCTTAATGCCCCCACTTCCTGGTACTTGCTATCCAGCTTGTGGTCAGTTCAACCTTATGCAGACTTCTATATAGCATGCTCCTCCCAGCAGGGGCACCAATTCGCGGGCTCTAGGTGGAATGCCAAGTAGTGTGTCCTGCTTCCATATGCTGCCCCTTCCCAGGGGTATTGTGTGCACCCAAGGATCAATTTAAAGCCAGTGGACCGTCAGTAGAAAGATGTCTCTCCCTCACAGTCCCAGCCGAGAGCGCTGCGTTCACATCAGTGGAGAGGAAGGCTGCCAGACCTCATGCAGTGGTCTCTTCAGCAGACCGCTTATTCGTGCCGTACACAGCATTTGCTCTGTCTCGTGGGGGTCGGGCGTTCCGCCTCCACAGTGCAGGGGGTGCACCACTGTTATTCTGCCAAAGGCACTCGTCCTTAGCATGCTGTCAGCCTTACTGCCAAGATCACATTCTGCGCTGAATCACCCAGGTGTGTGATAACCTCGTTACCAGCCTCTCCCATATTATTTGTCCCTGGCACAACTCCGCTGCTGAGTTGTCGTGGACCTTGCTAACCGGCCGTCTCGTGCTCCTGGGGTGCACCGGCTCACCTCGTCCCTGGTATCAGCTGATTGTATGCAGCTTGCCGACACTGGGGCTTCCCTGCTTGTTCTTTGCATTATTGTGGTGGCCACAGCTCTCCCGGACCTCTACTACCTCACAGGAGTGCAAAGCCGCCTCTCTGCCCATACATTCCCGGCTCCACTTCTCACTGCCACCGCCCCTCCTCTGCTACCGCCATCTTGCATCCTTTGTTCTTCTGAAAGACAGAGTGATCAAGACGCAGAATGTTATGAAGGAGTATAGGTAACGTTTAAGGGAAGAGTCTTGTTCTGATGAGGAGAAGACATGTAGTTGATAGAAAATGATATTGCTACAGAGAGATTCCATCAGAAAGAGGAGCATTGACATGCGAAAGAAAATGAATACCATCAGGAGGGATCTATTTCAGAGGAAGATCTTCAGCAAGAGAGAGGAGGAGAGACCACTCACTGAGGTAGTGAGGAAATTAGGTTTTGGAGGGACCCCTTTGATGCAGATTAGACTATGCAGGCGGGAGGGAGAACAAGGTGGCAGCACTTTCCAAGAGAGCAGGAAGGACAGCTCAAGGTTAGGTAGGACGAAGCATTGGGGGGAGAAGAGATGGAAGGATGTAATAGGGTGGCACATCATAAGCAAACCGTTCCAAGGCCTGTGAGATACTTAACACTTATTTTGCAGACCCCTTTGGAACAAGAGGGGTAGCCCCTTGGCTCATTAACTGAAACTACTGGGCCCTCGACTCGAGTTATCCCTGAACTTTTTGAGCTATCCAAATGTTTTTCTGTTGTGTTTTACAATCATCCTGGCACCTTGTCCTTTGATCATTTGTTTCATAATCACCATGAACCATATGTTGGTGTCCCGTCTCAGTTCTGGGAGCATGGTAACCTGTTCTCCGTTCTGGGAGCATGGTAACATCCTAGTGGCCCTGTCACATTACGTAAGAGGTGCGGAGATAGGCAGGCTATGGCGTTGTGGCCCTATGGGCAGAGTCTAGTGCAACTCTCAAGGATGGTACTGTCTCGCTGGCACTCAGAGAAGTGCTAAGCCGTTGGATAAGAATCTTGTGATGCCAGCAGGCACAATAGATGGAATGGTGCCAAATTCAACCAGTAAGTCAGGACCACAGCAAAGAATAAGGATCGGCAGGCAGCTCACCTTAAATACTATGTCAATATTGGTAGATATTTCAAACTGAAACTCCATGTATTGAGGCTTGGTTGCCACCTACATTCACATAACTTGTGTCCTTTAGGATTGCTGACATCTAATGGAATTTGATATTTTATTTTTTATGTTTATATTTTTCCAGTGATATTCTCAGGCAGTGACTTGCACGAAATGTTTCCGTCTGTTATCATTTACAATGAGCTACATTCCTGGGTGTAGGGTGAAAAAATGCTACAGAGCAAATCATATTAAATGTCAATGCCACTGTTATGTGTAATTTGTAGGATTCTTATTTGCTTTTGCGAATGCCTCATTCAGCTTTGTGCAGTCTGGGTTGCCATATTGGGTATACATTTTGGAAAGAACAGTACCTGACATTGGGTATTTAATGTGATTGAGAGGAAGGATCATTATAAAAGACATGGAATGCAGAAGGGTGCATAAGAGGTATGGGCGACCTCCAGTGACATAAATCTTTCATTCAAGCCATACAACATGTTCGACTAAAACATAGTCGTTTTAATCGAACATGGAAGGCATGTAGGCTTACAAGGTGCAATAGTAGGCATGGAGGGCATAAATGTCCATGAAAGGGCATTGGAGGCATGAGGTTGAATTAAAGACATAGAAGGCATAAAGATATGGTGACTATAATAGAAAGGGATGGTATTTATCTTCATACACAAAGGTGTGTTAGAAAGCATGAAAGACATAAAGTGTGCATTAAGAGGCTCTCAAGGTGCTTTGAAGGCCTGGGAGGTGGACCGTATGCAAAAGGCATGAGAGGTGTGTTAAATGCATGGACTGCATAAAGAGTTGTAAAGCCATGAAAACCTATACACAAACGATCGAAATTGAGGGGACTTGGGAAATATTGAGCTCCTGCTTGTGGCATAGAAGAGCCTGGTTAGCTGGACACAAACAGCATCCAACTGATGCCTAACAAACATACCCATGTGACAAATGTGTGCGTTTGGAATGATCTACAGATGAGCATTAGGACACATCTCTATATGAGATTGAAAGCATAAGGATAAAATGTTAAGTTTGTACCTTACGTGGTAGTTACATTTTGGGAACACTATGGGCTAGTTCTTTGTTCCCCATTGGTAGCCTCCTGCTCACTGGTTAATGCCGTCTATCCAGGAGCTGCTTTTAGCTCCTGCTTATCCACTCCTAATTTCGATCCCTGTACACAGGCCTCCAGATAAGGTGCGTACAATGCCTTTTTATGCATCAAAATCTTATAAATACGACAGCTTTATTATTTTCATGTGTACATTTACACACAAGTTTAGAGCAGAGGGCAGTGCAAAGTCCAGGTTACTTGACAGAAACCAGAAGGCTTCTTTTTGATTTTTATCGACATGGATGTAATCGCAAGCCATGGATAAACGCCTCTGAAACAGAATGTATTTCTCTGAAGCCTTTCAAAAAAATAAACTGCACTCTGTGATAAAAGGAATGGTTTATTTCCATTCAGCTTCTGCTGTGTTGCTGCTCATGGAGCAAACAGAAGCACTGTGCATATTTATTTTCCTAGCATTTTAGGATTGTAAAATTAATAAGATGGAAAACTAAGTTGCAATTGAGAATTACTATTTTGTAAAAAGTATGCTTTCTTTCAGTGAAAGCAAACCAGTATTGCACAATTGTATTTTTCAGAGTTCCTGTGCTGTGTGAATAATCATGCGGAGGCAGATCGTTTTTAAACTTATAATTTAACTTATAATTTAATTTACACTCTAATTATAAAAGTGTAAAAAATTATGACTATGCACGGTCTAGTTTACATCCATTTAACCTTGCAGTCAATGGGGTACATTAATATAAATGGTCAGTGGCAGCAGAGTCTTTGTTCAAGGGTGAGTGATTCTCATTACACCAATCACAGGTGTTCTAGCCTCTCAAATCTTCAAGACTACAATTAAAACATTAAAAACCTGAATCTGCAGGAAGTGCAAGCGCTGTTCAAAAACAAACAAATGAAAGTTACATTTGTAATTGAAATAGAAACTCAGCAAAACCTGCCCCTGTGATAATCCAGATAGGTATTTAATTTTATGTAGCGCTTCATACATGGTTTGTCCAACATCTAGGCACTGTGATTATTATACCTCATTCGATACTCGGTTAACTGACCTCTGAAGGATGTTGGCCAATAAGATACCTCAGCCGGTTGAGCACTCGTTGCTGCGATCTGTGCGTGATCTGTAGGTTGAAGGTTCGATTCCCGGCAAGGCCAACTCAGCCTTTAATCTGCCATGGATTAATGGTCATATTAATGGTCGTATTAAGACAAGTTGGCTTGGACCGGGCGAATTTAAGCAAGAGGCTACATGTGTGAGGAGAGTATTAAACACACGTTCACTTCTAATACAGGAGCCGTTTCCAAACACAGGCATCGCACATGCTCTACAGAGCAGACGCTCCAATGACCACACACTGAAGCCTAGTCAGCAAAGAGTAAGTGCGTAATCTGTCTCTTGGCTCTAAACAAATCCGATGAACACAGTTTGATCATTTCCTCTTTCTAACCACAGGATAGAAGCTTCTTGTCTTCAATGGCTAAGTTTCACACCTGGCACATCAAATAAGAGGCCAAAGGCAGGGAACACCATACCAAAATAGAAGTACACGGTGCACATGAGCCAACCACAAGTGACAGCTTCCTGTTGTAGATGAGCTCGTAGCAGAGTCAAGATATGCTTCTGCGCTGATGAGCAGCTTTGGACAGGAAGCATGATATGCGGTTAAAGTGTCCAAAGCTATTGTCGTGCTTAAACCCCTTCAGAAAATGCATTCGATATAATGGCAGTTGAAGTAGGCCAGGAAAAAACACTGCGCCTTGCCTGTTCGTCAAGCGGAAGCACATTCATTTGAATAGAAATAATCAAGGGTAAATAGCAGCACATGTCACTTGAATTTTTACATAAATGCCACATATAAACGGTGCGACCCAAAGAACAAAGCAGATTCAGACTCTAGCCATTATTTCCAGGCCAAGGAAAGGACGCACCTAGTATATGTAGACTAAGTCACGCGTGTTAATATAAAAAGCACAACAGACTAAGGCTAAAGAAGAACTCGGCGGCAGCAAGCAGAGAGCAAACCAGATCCTGGGGGTGGGAAGAGCCTTCGGTCGAAGGTCAGAGCAGCAGGTCCCCGTGGTCACTTTGCATGCAGAACAGCAAGGCCTGGAAATTGTGAGTTTAAGTGTGTTGGTTGAATTGTTTTGCATATGTGAGACTGAAGGCGTGCTTTATTATGTCACTCCACTCCTGATCATACCATAGCATAGCTTAGACAACATAACATGATGATGAATTGTGCTTTACCTCTGTTAAAACGCAAATCATGTTTTTAGATTATGCAATAACGCTCTTTATATACATGACGGTATGTTATGTTTTTATTGCTCTTATAATAGCAGGTTTAAGGATGATCAAAGCTGGTAGAGAACAGAAGTGATAATATATTGACTTGCTACCTTCAAGTGTCAGCTTCATATTTTTGAGCAATGCTTCATAATAAGGTCTCTTTGAGTCAAAACGAACTACACAATATGTTCTGGCTGTTTTTTGTCAAGTATGACAAGGGGTGCAGAACTCCGGGAACTGTCAAAGCACTAGGCCGAACTCCTGAGGTGCCTCTCATCATAACTCAAGACTTGTGATTCTGTGCCCACTCCACACAGCTCTACCTAGGGGTTGAGGGGGGCGGGCAGGGAATTACACCCTAAGGGGCAATCAAGTCAGATGGCACCCCATTAAAATGCGACGTCTTAAAGATGACCAGAGCATTACTAATATTTAAGTAACCTCATGGCCCAGTCACGGGAGAAGGACAGGGCAGAATTTGTTTTTTTCTAAAAAGCTTTTTTTAAAATAGAGGTTAGTGTGCGTACAGGAGATGGCGCACAATGACATCAATATTCCCATCCATTGCAGAATAGCTGTATATGATTGGCTGAGAGCTGCACAGTGTCATGCAGTAAACACAAATTTTACAGAAGCAGTGGCACAACTTGGTGGACTATCAGCAGAATCACTCTTTACTTAAAGACCCCAGGTAACGGGACAAATAATGTATATGCAACTCTCCTAGTGAGGGGAGACTTGGACACCATTCAGTATCGCCCATACCAGTATCCTGAATTGGCTCTTACACATACAAATCATGTCAACTGGTTTGGAGGTAATCTAGTTTACCCACAAACAGGTGCAAGGCATGGCCCATTAGCTACACCCAATCTGTCACTAGAATTCTTAGCTTGGTTTCATCCAAACTGTGGAGGTCCGTTTTTGCAGGCTGACTACCAATTGTTAGCCACCCACTTTGACACAGTGCGAAACATCGCGCTGCAATATGCAGCTCAGCAGGGTATAGCACCTGCGCAGCAACCTCAAGGACAGATGGATGCAGGTGGGGTACAACTACAGACATTGAGAATAATATTGGGATCCTGTCCATCCAAGAATGAAGACATTCCCAAGTGGTATTCAGAACAATTAGGACATTTGCAAGCTGCTTATCCACAAGTAACTTACCAGCAGAGAGACAGGGCCCTAGCTATGATTCTTCCATCTGGCTGCACACTGCCTCTAGAGAGCTGTGACAGCTGGATCTCAATCTATAGCTGGCTTTATTTACAGCTGATGGGCACGCCGTCCATCACATCACTAGCACTGATACTAACTGATATCATGGGAACACAAGGTGCGGCCGCAGCCATGAATCTAGGCCTGTCTATAGTATCTAACAATTATCAAATGGTTGAGAGCATAATCCTACCCTTATTAAAAGGAGAGCCTGCAAGGTTAGAAGTCCATAAAAAAATTGTCCCAATTAAAAATGAGCAAGAAAAAGGGGAGCAATTTGGAAACATACCAATCCTTGGGCAGGGATCACTGGGGCAGAAGACCCGCAGACACGCATAAAAAGGGTATCAAGGATCTTAAGCCAGAGAAGTACACACATGATGAAGGGAGATCCTCGAAAGGACGGGGCTCATTCCAGGGTAAAAAGGGCAATAAACCACAGAGGTAGCAATTGTCACCCATAGAGGAAGAAAGATATCCAGAGCATGGGCATAAAAATGAGAAATCTGCAGATGGGAAGAGCCCGCCTTGGCAAGGTAACCACAGGGGTAGACGGTCCTGGGCTAAGACCGGGGGCCAGTCCCATTTTAGACCTACTGACTATGATTTTAGAGACAGCAAACACATGAAAAGTCCCCAGAAGTACGGCACTGATGAGACTTTGTCTCCCCCCCAGCAGGCACGAACACCAGATCGTTCTAAGGCTGAGGGGACGGAAGTGAAGGTTGAAAAGAAACACATGGCAGCACTACAGGTTTCACAGAATGCAGATTCCAGGCACTCATCATATCGTCCCTGTTAGGGAGAATTCTCTGTTTAGGCTGAATTTCCCTACCTAGTGAGTCCCCCAGCAGCTTTGCTGGATTTCTAGGGTTTCTTTTTTTTCTCCTGCCAAGAGTGAGACTCTTTTACCCTCACTCTTGGGCATGTTGAAGTGTGTTTTCTTGGTTAAACCTTGTGTTGAATGGGCTATGGGGTCTTTTACTCCATAGGGCCTCATATATTTTTGTGATGTGGGTTACACAGCACCCTCTGTGCCTTAACCCAGGGGTGTCCTAGGGACTCCCCAACATAGACTCCATACCCTGGGACTGACTACTGTCTCCCAGGACATGTAAAGTCACCAAAGACTTTACTAGTCTTAAATCCTGAACAGAACCAGTACAAACCATCATATTGTGGACGTACTGGCTGGGGCAATTCGATTGCCCCAGGGTCTGTTAGTCAAGGGGGCACGTCTCCGTCCCCCCTGATCGAGTTTTGGCTGGTGGCAGTGGAAACTACGTTTTATATTCGACCGCGAATATTTTCCTATGGGATTTCCCATTGTTTTAGGCTAACACATTTAATTATTTATTTACGGTAGCCTTAAACATACCGCCGGTTTATATATTTATTATTATAACTCCGGTTGGGATTTTTTGCCAAAACTTGATGCTAAAATGGCGTTGGCATTCGCCTCTGTAACTCTGACCCAAAGTGGAGCCCTTTGTCCCACTTTTGGCGGGCTTCTCCACAGAAGCCCTCCAAAGTGGTGCCACTCTGTCTGGGGTACTTAGGAGGGGTGGAGGGGGATTTAGGCACCCTGGACTGAGTTACCTAGGTAACTCAAGTCGCACTCCGTCCTGATTGCCCCAAGTGGTGAGCCGGCCGGCTCACCACTTAGCATGTTTGAGTGACAGCTAGGCTGGGTGAATGGGGGTTTGCTGCATAAAAGCAGGGCTTTGGGGACTGGAACTTCAGAAGTCGCCACAGGACCTAAGAATCCAACGAGGGACGAGCTGAGCTGATCTGCTACGACGACACCGCCGGTGGAGCCCTGCTGAACCATCTCACCACTTTTCCCGACGACCGAGGAGAACTCTTAACGGAGTGGCTCCTTCCCTTGACTGGTGGGGACAACCAGTTTTCACCTTCTTTCCGCTCTTCGAGGTATCTCGTGGCCGCCTTGCCAGTGCCAAGCACCCCGGCAACCGGAATACCCACCACTTTTTACCCCAACCGCGAAAGTCGGTACAACCCTTTAACCGGAGGACTCCGCGGCTGGTTTCTTCCCGGGCAGTGCAACGACCTTCTTCTTCTGCTCTTCAGCGAGATCTTCTTCTCCCCTGACCGACGTCGAGCCTTGCTGCCACTGCCTGGAACAACGGCCCCCGCTGGAGGATCCTTTCCGTTAAGGTACCGTGTTCCGCCTGGCTTCCCTTGCCACCGACTGTACGGGGTAGTTTTAGCCCCCGGCTTTCGATCCTGGGATTGCCTGGGACACTTTGGCTAAACTTTCTAAGCCTCTCTAACTCTTTTCCGAACTCTTTTGCAAGACTCTAAATCCCTACCAACTGTGTGATCTTGGGCACGTTTTCGCTCTGTCTGCTCTAAGAGTGGGCCCTGCTTAGTGACTTTTGCTCACCTGTGACTTTGTGCTTCTTTGAGCTTACAAAAAGTGTTCTTAACCTTAGAGTGGTGTGTTTATCCTAATTCTGCTCCTTCTCCCTCCCTTCTTTTTACCTACTAGAGTGTCATCTAACGTTAAGCGCTCACCTCTGTTTGAATTATGTGGTGTTAACCTAGAGTTGTCTAGATAGGAATAAGGATTGGGACTGCTTTCCATATAACTGTGTTTGGAGTGTTTTACTATATTTTGCTAGAGTGTTTTCAACTTATGTGTTCTTGAAAATAAATAACTATATACTTTTGAAACCAAGCTCTGGTCAGTGTTTGCTTGTGCTATTGTGTCTGAGTACATATTGTGTATACTTTGCATACTGCCTAACTCTTCTTGAGGGAAGTCTGACTGCTCAGCCACAGCTACCAGGTAAATCTGGGTGGTACAGACTGCTACCAAGTGGGTTTACTGCTATACCTGTAGTCTTAAATCTTTTGCAGTGTTCCCTAAGGGAACTGCACAGGTTTCTGCCTAACAGTCCCCAAGACTAAGCAACACACAGATTGGATTGAGGTCCTATTAGATTCTGGGTCTGACATTTCCATATTTGAATGCAGCCACAAGGCACTATTGGAGCACACAAGGGCACACAGGAATGCACAGATCACTACCCCCACTGGGCAGACATTGGCACATAATGAAGTGTATTTTGTGACAATTCAATTGAAGGCGAACACCCCAAAAAGATTAAAGCACTTATTTGGCCACAGTTAAACATTCAATATAAAGGGCTGTTAGCATTTCAAGACTGGCCACCTTTGTATGTAAGGCAAGCACCAAGGGGTGAGGAAGTGGGAATGCCTGCCTTTTCAAAAGAGGTGAGTGGGGAACTAATGCAAAAATATGCAAGAAAATGGTCAGCGCTGGCAGCAGTGCAGCTGTTTAAAAATCATGTAGGGTGGGGGCGTGGCCGGGAGCGGACCGTGTGGCATGGCTCCTTAGGTGCTCCTGGACGGCCCCGTCGTCGGAGTAAATTCCCCACGGTCTGGGGCTCCCACCGAGCCGATCTTAGAATCTACAGCATTATGAAGTCCTGCTGCATCAATCGTGTGGGGTTGGCAGCGATTGTATGCCATCTGAAAGCCTTGTGAGCCGTGTTCGCTCCCGTTGGACATGCGTTGGAAAATCTAAAATGGCGAATCCCCGCTCTCCTTTCTGACACCCGCTCTTCCGGCGAGGCACTGGGAGAAGTCCCATCGGACTGAGCCTCCTCTCCAACCCAGACACATCATCGTCCCGCGGAGGACTCCGGCGACTGCCAGCGGGACCCGAAGTATAGCTGAACCGCGGGACACAGCCCGCGGCCCCAAGCTCACCGAGGGCGTGGCCCCCCCAGCTGGGAGGCAATCCAGCGGACCACAAAGCGGGGACCTCCTCGTAAACTTTTTCTCTGGGTAAGAGCATCTTCCGCCTCGGCCGGGTCTGGTTGGGGAACACCCGCTTCAAGTCAGCGTCGCCTGGGATTCAGGGGCTCGGATTGACACCAGTGAAAGCTCTTCCCGACGCTCGAGGTGGCCTTGGCACTCCACCCTCCCATCCGGACCCCAGCGACCCGCCTAGAGCCCTCTGCACGTCACCCCAGTGGACCCTGCATACACTGCTGGAGCCGGGACCCGCATGGAGAGCCCCCGAAAATCTAGATCTACGTCGGGGGGCATTCCTTCATCTAATGCAGCACCCTCGCCTATAAACTCATACCCCGAAAACAGCAGCCCTCGATCAGGCTATCTTCGCCTCCGCTCCTCTCACGCCTCCAACATGGCTCCGGGGGGTCTCAGCCCCATTTAATCCGCCCAACGCTTCTCTACCCCGCCTGCAGAGTCTAGCCCACCGGTCCCGCAAAGAACAAATCGCCGGGCAGCTCACAAAATCACTCTGTGCTCATCCCTATCGCCCGTGCCGGTCTGAACTGACCATCAGCGGAGGGAGGCTCGCCACTCTCCCTCCGATACTGGACCTGTCTGGCAGGGCTGGAACCGGGATCTATGAGTGGATTCGGCGGTTCTGCAGCAGCTGCTCCTCCTCCCCCTACTCCCACCACTCGGCAGGACCATGCCAAAGAGTGGTAAATCGGTGAAACAAGCAGATATTGCAGCAATGATGTCCAACTCTGGCCAACACAAGGCAGGCAAAACCGACCACACCACTACCGCGATACCCAGCGCATTTCCTTCACCGGAGCAACCGCAGGCCGAGCATTTCGCCACCAAAACAGACTTAAAAGACCTTCTAGCAGCCCTTACCAAGGAGATCCATAAGGGCATGGAGGAAATCACTAAGAAGATCGCATCTCTTGACAGAAGGGTGGTGGAAGTGGAAAAGCGCACAGAGGAGGTGGAGAATGGCTTTTGTGACAATGCTTTCGAACTAGAGTGTGGCTTAAACAGAATTGCAATCCTGGAAGCCAGATGCGACGCATTCGAACTCAAACAGGAGGACAGCGAGAACCGCTAGCGGCTCAACAACATCAACATCCGCGGTATCCCCACCTCAATCACTAATGCAGATCTTGAGAGCTTCGTTAAAGACCTGCTCAGGTTCATTATAACCCTCCCTGACAGTGCCCCGCTGGAGATCGACAGAGTCCATCGTACGGCACCTAGGCAAGCTTCATCCTCCCTCATGATGTTCTCACCCAGATCCACTTTTTCAGGGTTAAAGAGGAAATCATGAGAGAGGCCAGATCATCAAAACAAATCACTTTTAGAGGAGCAAACATCGCATTATTCCAAGACCTGGCGAGCATAACCCTTCAAAAAAGGAGAGCCCTTTGTAACCTTACAGAATGGCTTCAGGAAAAGAAAATTCAATATCGATGGGGCCACCCCACATCTCTGTGCTTCGAATGGGAGGGTGTGCGCAGGCAAATCCGGAACCTCAAGGAGACCAGCCAATTCCTAGGAACAAAACCCGCAGACGAGAACTCTGATCATGCCACCTGCTCTCAATCCCAGCCCGGCTCGCCTATATCCAACCGCTAGTCACGTGCTGGTGGGCTGTGCGGGCCCTGGGGCCCCTTGAAGCAGCATAACCCGGACTGATTAGAGGTCCCCGCTTGTCCTTCGGTTGCCGACTCTCCAGACTAAGGTCTTTCTTCTCTTGGTGATCCCCCGCGACTTCCGATTTTCATCAGCTATCCAGCCTCCCCACATCTTACATGGGAGGTACTGAGATAACAACCAATACCCAGGGGGACAGCAAAATAGGCACACATTCTAGCACACAGCCCCTGGATCTGTTATTCCACGACCCGGGTGGCTTCTCTATTCATTTAGTGGGATGCAACGCCCGATAGCGGGGTCTGCCAGTAACCCCACGAATGAGCTTTATGGTCTCATTCCCACAGTTTTGGGGAGGGGAGTGGGCAGTTTTGGGTTTAAGGAACTGTTCAACTCCCCAAAAACCCCAGTTAACGGTTATAGTTTTATTAGTAGACATCGGTAATTGCAGCACAATACCACGCTCACTCATGAAGGTTCCACAGCCCTGCAGCCCTTACATAGCTTGCCTGCACAATTCATGCTATGCGCCCAGAAGTAATAGACACAAATAACGCTAGGGAGGTCCGCATCCTGACCTGGAATGTCCAAGGTCTTAATTCCCCCAGGAAGCGCAAATCGGCAGAGCACAGGCTAGCAGCTCTAAACGGAGATATAGTAATTCTCCAGGAGACTCATCTCCTGCCAGCTGACGAACACCAAATTAAATTCAAGCGCTTCAAACAGGGCTTTTTCGCCTCTTGTGGGGAGAAAAAGCGAGGGGTGGCGGTTCTTTCAAGTGACAAATTCCATTTATCCAACCCCATGGTTAAAAAAGACCCATTGGGCTGATACCTTCTCATCCGAGGTCATATTGCAGACCAACCAATCACAATTGCTGGAATCTATGCTCCGAATGCAAATCAGGACAAATTCATAGCCGAGCTACTCCCCCCGCTCCTAACTTTTACCTCAGGACATCTCCTAGTCGGAGGGGACTTTAACTTAGTTCCTGACCCCATAAAGGACAAGTCCCTACCCCCATCCAACCCTGACTTCTCCCGAGCCCTTGCATTTGCTAGATTTCTTAGGGAATCTGGCACGGTCGATTTATGGAGAGTAGCCAATTCTGAACCCATGATTACACGTTCTTTTCAAACGCACACGGAGGTCATTGCGGAATCGATGTGTTACTGGCCTCCAGTACCTTATTCCCCTGCTTTAGCAACATCGAAATCCATACAAGGACGGTGTCTGACCATGCACCAGTCTCGGCAGACCTCTCTATCTCGGGAGGCCCAGACCCCCCTCCTAGAAAACCAGAACCCTGAAACCCCAATTGGGCTGTTATGGGAGACCATGAAACCGGTTATAAGAGGGGTATTTATTAGCGCTGCCTCCGAAAAATTTCGAGTCTCCAAACTCCTTGCACAATCTCTAGAGTCCAAACTTTCCTCCCTAGAAAAAGACCTAAAAACTCAATATTCTAGAAAGGTGGAAAGGGAACTAAAAAAGGCGAGAAGGGCTCTGGAGATGCACTGGGCTGACCGAAGGCGCTGGCATACACAAAACAATTTTATTATCACAAAAGCAATAAGGCGAACCGGCTGTTAGCGTACAAATTACGAAAACCTCACACTAGAAATAACATTACAAGCCTTAAGGGGTCTGATGGGATAAGTAAATTTGCCACCTCAGACATAATTGAAATCCTGTTGGACCACCATAAAGCGGTCATGCAAGGTCCACCCACATCTCAAGAGATTAGAGTCCAACAGCAGCGTTATTTGTAATCTTTTCACACCCCCACTGTCTCTTCCCTCCTAAACTCCCTGGAAGCCTCGGTTTCTGCAGAGGAAATTCTAGATGCCATTAAATCGCTTAAGAACACCACCCCAGGCCCTGATGGGCTAACGCCCAAGTTTTATAAATCATTCGCTCACATTTTGACCACGCAACCAGCATTGCTATTCAACTAATTTCTTTCTACCTAAAAGGTAACATACTATGGCCGAATCAACTACCATCTTACTGCGGAAGCCTGGAAAGGACCATGAGCTAGCGGCCTCTTACAGGCCAATCACCCCAATGAATACTGACGTGAAAATATACTCAAAGGTTCTAGCGGCCAGACTAGCTAGGATTCTTCCCAAGCTAATTCACAAAGACCAGACAGGCTTTATCCCGGGCAGAGGGACACATGATAATATCAGGCGTACACTCAATATCATCGAGTCCGCGAACAGGATGAAAACTCCGCTCCTGGTAATCTCTCTCGACGCACATAAGGCGTTTGATCTAGTGAACTGGGACTTCATCCGGTACACCCTCTGGGCCTAGGTCACAAATGTATAACCTGGTTAGTGGCATGTTATGTACACAACGCAACTCCGAGTCAATGGGAGGAAATCTACGAGCATCCCTATGTCCAGGGGGACTCGCCAGGGGTGCCCGCTATCTCCCTTGGTGTTCGCTCTCTCGATGGAGCCATTCGCAGCAAGAATCCGCCTCAATCCTAACATCAAGGGGGTTATGGTGGGCGGGACAGAACACAAGGTAGCGCTCTACGGCGATGGTGTACTTTTCACCATCACTGACCCAGCCAGCTCGCTGCATCCCCTACTCGATGAATTAGAAGCATTTGGAGCATGTTCTGGGTTCAGGGTGAACTATGACAAGTCCTCTGTCCTTCCGATCAACCTCCCGAGGGAAACACCGTATGTCCTGAGTTTCCAATCCCATGGGCTAACACCTCGCTGGAATACCTGGGCGTCCAGATCCCCCAAATCTAGCCTACTAATCTACAAATACAACTTCCCTCAGCTATTTAAATCACTACGCGCAGACCTGAAATGGTGGAACAAACAAGAGATCTCGTGGCTGGGCCGGGCCGCCGCCGCCGTAAAAATGAACTTACTCCCCAAAGTGCTGTACCATTGACACACACTCCCAACTCACATTCCGGAAGCGGATCTTGCCTCTCTACAATGGGATATCATTAAATTTATCTGGTGGGGGAAAAGACCCCACATTGCCAGGAAAATCATGATCCGCAGCCGACAACTTGGTGGTCTGGGGGTCCCTGACATCTCTAGATATCAGCGCGCAGCGCAACTCGCGCACGCCTACACTTGGACCCGCTCAGTAGATCGCCCAGCCTGGCTGCAATTGGAGGAAGCATGGTGTAAATCCCCCCCTTTCTGACTTGCCTCACATCCATTCTCAGAAAACCCCACCCGCAAGGACTGCAAGGCGAAGTTCAATATCACTGAGGAGGAACGATTCCGGTATACTCAGATCCGGCACTGGATCTCTCAACGCTCCGTCAGAGAACGTGGCTCCAGGGAACTAACTCCCCTCGAACTATCACTGACAGCATCCCCTCCTAGAGGTAAGATCTCCACCCTCTACAAACTCCTAGAAAAGCTAACCCTGAAGCGAAGGAAAGGTACATGCTGAACTGGGAGAGGGACTTGGGTCGCTCACTGGAGCCTGATGCTTGGGACAAAATTTGGTCAAGACTCCACAAGAGTACACAATGTGTTACCAATAGGGAAGGGGGATATAAAGTATGCTTCAGGTACTATATAACACCAACCCAACTGCATAAAGCGGGCGCGAGGCCCTCACCGAACTGTTGGAGGGGGTACACGTAAGAGGGCTCGCTTTTCCACCTCCGATGGGATTGCCCTAAGGCGGCGCACTATTGGGAGGGGGTCCTGACGCATGTCCGAGCAATAACAGGCCTGAACATCCCATGGGACCCTGGAATAATTTTGCTGGGTGACCCGGGGGAGGCAGATGTGCCGATGTCCGGAAACGCTGCTCGCCTTTGCACTCATCTATTATTGGTGGCCAAAATTGCCCTCGCTCGTCTCTGGAAGCATCACGAGGGCCCCTCTATCCCGCTATGGTGGGGCAAGTGTTGGGACATTGTTACTCTGGACAAAATCACTGCAATTCGCCTGGGCAACCTCAATCCCTTCCAGAACACTTATGCCCCATTCATGGACTATGCAGACTGTTACCTGGCCCTCACACTAAAGCCGCCTAGCGTCCGCTGGCTGAACTGAACTTCGCATGGACGCGGATTGGTCCAGTATAGAGCTATCCCCCCCCTCTCGCCATTTTCGTGCCCAAACATTGCTATGAATGAGTTGCATACTAAATTCCCTCTCCTATTAGCTATTCCTTCCACTGTAATGAACTATTCCACCACAATCATGCGCTAACTCCGATGTCTACTGTTTAATTTGTTTCTTTCTTGTTGTTACTGATTAATACCTGAATAAAATGTTTATTTTGAAAAAAAAAAAATCATGTAGGGCACGATAAAGAATGTCCAGCACATGTGATTCCAGTGCTGAAACCAACCCCGCCACAAAGGCAGTATCCAGTTAAACCACAGGCAGTTGCCCACATGCAAACCATAGTAGACCAGCTAATGGACCAGGGAGTAATCATAAAGCAAGCTAGCCCACATAACAGTCCTGTGCTCCCAGTTTTAAAACCTGATGGTACCTACTGCTTTATTGTAGATTTTAGAATGTTGAATGCAGATTGTAAGATAGAGGCCGTCCAGAGCCAACATAGTTCTGGATTGCAAGCCAACTTACACAGATGCAAATATAAAACAAACCTTGATCTAGGCAATGGGTATTTCACACAACCTTTAAGTGTAGAAAGCCAAAAATGCACTGCATTCACGTTTAAGGGAACTCATTTCCAGTTCACTTGAATAATGCAGTGGTATAAAAGTTCACCTAGCACATTCTCAAGCAGAATACAGAGCTTACTTGCAGACATTCCTAATTGTTGGCAGAATGTAGATGATATTTAGATCACCCATGAGAATCTTGGTGAACACTTGCAAGAAGTAGACATCACAAAGTCATTCACAAGTTGGCATCAAAAGGATACCAGATTAATTTTAAAAAAATCAAGAATAGCTAATTGTGACGTTACCTTTCTGGGATTCACTCTTTCAGATGAGGGCAGAGGGTCGTCAGCAGATTTTCTTGAGAAGTGTGCCAATATAAAACCGCCCACTATGCTTAGGCAGTTACAGGCCATTCTAGGGCTCTTACATTTTGCCAGAGCGTATGTTTCTAATTTTGCTGAGCTAGTGAAACCATTGTATGCTTTGATGAAACCAAATTTCAAGGCAGCTCACTGGCTGCCAGAACTCACTCATATTCTGCACCAGGTATATTCATTAATGACTTACACTGGTCCTTTGCAGGACAGGAATACAGATAAAGAAGATAAACCTTGTGGTGGGAGACAATGCTTTCACATACACAGTGTGCAATCTAGGGGAGACTAAACCAATTGCATATAAGTCACATGTATATTCCACACCTGAGTTAAAATTTACACCTGAGGAGAACATTCTGGCTTCAGTTCAGATGATTATTCAGAAAGAGCGGCTGCTGGAAGCAAATAGGACCATACACATAAACACACCTTTAGCTCAACTAGAAGCTGCCACAAAAGCTAGCGTCCCAAATGCAAAAGCATTACACACTAGATGGATTCAATGGTCAGCATCTCAACATGTTCCAGATGTAAAGTTCCATTATAAGGCAGAATTGCAGAGATTGAGTGGATTGAGTTGGACAATGGACACAGAGCCAGACATCTCACGGCCTAATATACCATTGTTTGATTTTTTTCTAGGTGATTTACTCAGATGGGTCAGCTATCCCAGCAGTGGGAACATGGTCTAAGTACGCTGCCGCATGTGCATCAGTCGTAGGATGCTTCACACATGAAGAAGAATTTCTACATACTGATATTACAACCAAGCACCGGGGAGACATGTCTGCCCAGACTGCTGAATGGCATGAGCTACTATTTGCATTGCGCCAAGCAGATTCACGGAAGCCCACTCTAGTAGTCTCAGATTCAGATTACATTGTCAGGGCCTATAAAACTGACTTGCATTGGTGGATGCAGAATGACTTCAAAGACATTCGGCATAAAAAGATTGCTTCCAAGCAGCTCTGGAAGCAGGTTTGGGATCTTAAACAGACTTGCCCTTTACTATGGGTAATGCACACAAGAGCACATACCAAAGGCACATTCATAGCACTGGGAGTTCATTGGCAGATAAATATGCCACAGAGCACACAATGAGAAAAACAATAGCAGCCATAACTTGCTTGTTTAGGTATTGTACCTAGGCCAAAAGGTTTCCTCAGTAATTATATGAATGAGATTTAAAATAATAGAGCAATAGTCACCATCCCAATGAAAAAAGGGGATCCTATTCAAAGGTTAATACCAAATAGAGCAGACAGGGAAAAGCTGATCGCAGCCACACATGCTGGACTTGCACCTACCCATTTTGGGGTGAGTGCAACTGCACAGCTGCTCCTTGATTGCTTCTGGTGGCCATGGCTTCGACAGCAGGTGAAAAAATATATTGCAAACTGTGACACATGCTTACAGACAACTGTGGACCACAGCAAAAAACCTAAGGATGTTCCTTTGAGAAAGGCAGCCTCGTCCTTTGAGATCCAATATATGGACCATATAGGCCCACTACCAGCAGTAAACAAGTATACATATATTCTGGTGATAGTAGATTCTTGCACTAGGTTTACCTGGATGATTCCTCAAAAGAAAGCAGACTGCAAATCAGTCATACAGGCACTTAGGACTGTAGTAGCCATGACAGCAATTCAAACGTTCCATTCTGATAATGGTCCAGCTTTTTCGGGGCAAGCCATGAAGAAGGCATTAGAGCATGGGGAACAAAGATGCACTTCTCGCACCCATTCTCACCGAAATCGAACGGTATTGTGGAGAGGGCAAACCAGTCTGTAAAAAATGGCCTTGACTAAAAGCATTCCGTCATTGTGGGGGGAACTGGCTGAATCATGTACCATTAGTGATCAGGAATGTGAATAATTTAGCACGCCAGTCTCTATGCAACGGTACGACCCCATTTGAACTCTTGTTTGGGAGAAAGCTGTATATGCCTGACCTGCATGCTCTTCCTAGCCCCATACCCAGGAACGAGCAACTGCTGCCGAAAACGTTGCCGAGGGAATCCCTCCAGGTGGAAGCTGCTGAGGCCAGTTCTGGGAACACTCTCAAAGCAAGAGATTGGGTCCTGGAAAAGATCCATGACAAGACTCCATTTGGCCCGCTTTACAGACCAGCAGTCCAAGTAATCAGAGTGAAAGGTTCCAGAACTGCCATCCTACCGCCCAGTACCACTTAAGAGAGGTATTAGGCTAGTTTCTGTGGACCACCTAAAACCTGTGCCAGATGGTTTCCGCAATGTTTCCACAGAACCTCCCTCTTCCAAGTGAGGAGCCCACAGAAGATGAAGAAATGGAGATCCGGCAAATGATGATGATGTGTGCAAGATGGGGAAGAATATGCCAATCTTGATTACACGTCCACAATTCAGGAAAGTACTGCAAGTCTGCCAATTTGGAAACAGAACGCCTTCCAAGTTGCTAAAGTGATGAAAGAATTCTTTTGGACTGACTTCCTAAAACGGTGTTATCAATTACTGCTAGTGTATTTCTTCCTACTGTGGGTGAGCCTCATTTTATTCTTCATCTCACTGACTTCTGGGCATTTTCTGAGCAAGTGTTTTCCACTCCACCTGTAAGCAAAGAAGTTGTTCTAAAGCCTTTAAGTTCTTCACACATGTTAGAGAAAAGAGAGCTCCCAGAGCCAGAGAACTCCCGTCTCAATACAGATGTTTCCTCTAACTATGGGTCATGTGTGGATGCCATCATTCAAGACCTATAATGGCCCAGCAACACAGCTACAAGTCCACACCTTTTCTGTGATTGATGAATCCAGACTGTTTGCACCCAGTAATCCAGTGTCTAGAACATACAGAGAACTGGTAAGAACTAGGCTTCAGACATTTGCACAAAAAAGCATTATTTGATGTGTTTGATGTGGAGGACCTCCATGAAATGGGGCCCCATGTGTGTTATGTGCAATATTACAATGCCTTTTTACTTGTCAAACGTGAATTATGGAAGATAAGCTCTCCGAGCTGCTACATCTGACAGGGGCGCGTCGAATGGGATTTAGTTCCTTCAATGATCCCTGATGAGGATTAGTCCAGTCCAGCTGCGACTATGCTTCTCCTTATGATTGGTAAGTCTTTCTTAAGCTCCTGTGATGCTGTTCGTTCTGTTTAATGTCTTATATGTTGCTCCTATTATGCCCGCAATACTGTCTGTTTTGTTTTCTTCCCTTAGATGGAAATGCGGCCTCAATGCAGCTGCGAGACGCGGCCGGATGGAAGATGGATGCTACTGCAATGTTCGTCAGCAGGTAAGTGATGGTTTAAGGAAAGCGCGAAGTAGGGCGAAGCGCAACCTTAAACTGACTGTTTTTTCAATGTCTAACCGTCTTCTGTTTTTCCCTGCAGGCGCTGCTGTCGACGATGGAGCGTGTCGTGCTGCAGTGCCAAGATGAAGATTTCGGTGTTCCGGAAAGTGTAAAGATGAATACTTGGTTTGCCGAAGAGATGTACAGGTAAGAACAGCTTCCCCCAGTTGGTAAGTATGCTGGCAGGAAGCAGGATGTCCAGGAAGCAGAATCTTAAAAGGTAAGTCTGACCTCAGGTGACGGTGAGCATTACGCTGCTTGCAAGTGCAGAATAACGCAAAGCATCTGTCTTGAGGATCGAGGCAGCTTATATAGCCGAGATCGTGGGCACGCCCATTGGGGCCAGCTTACCAGCCACACCCTGCCACTCCTAGAGAGTGAGCACGTGAGAAAGAAATCCATTAGCAGCCACACCCAAGAATACACTTGGGGCTGCTTAATGGTTGGAATGTTCAAGGTTAATGCATCCTGCTTAATGGATGGAATGTTCAAGGTTAATGCATCTGAAGTGCTATGTCCATAATAAAAGCTTTTTGCTGTTAAATGGATGTTCTTGTTTACTTTTGTTCATGTGCCTGGTGCCAAAGGCGCCAGGACAGTGTCCACCCAGGTCTCCCGTGCATGCAACCCCTGCATGCCTGTGCCCCTGACTTCATGACCATGACAATATGGCTTGTAGGGTCCCACATTTAATGTATTTCTTAAATTATACGCAGTTCCAGACCACTTGTAGCAATAGGAACCCGAGTTTCTACCCTGAATGTGAGAAAACAGAAGGTGAGTTCTGGAGTGCGTCCTATGGAGAAGCAAAAGAACGCAATAGCACCAAGCATATTACTTATGCATCTGGGGGACCTGTGTTATGGGCGGTTCAAGCAAATGAATGCAATAAAAGAAAAGCAGGACTCATTGTGGGCCCATATAGGGCTTGGAACTCCCATAACACCTCCCTGACACAAGCTATATCAATAGGTAAACTGTGCCAAGGAATGCTTTCACAATATCACCTGAGTGAGGTGATTCAATCTCTAGATAACCTCATAAAAGAAGAGAATTGGACAGCTATCATGCAGTCAGCTGCTAGTCTGAGGCGCACCCAAAGTAGACCCTGGTGCACCTTGTGAGGTGGAACAAGCATCCATAAAGGAAAAACTTACACTTGGTCAGAAGCAATAATGCAAATCCTGCAAACTGAAAATGAGGCAGTGCAGCGATGATTTCATGTTTCAGATGCTAATGATCAAGCGCTACAACAAGGCTTCTATGTGCTAACAGATGTCATAACAGATGTTGTGGGTTTGATTCAAAATGACTTGTCTATCATTAGAAACGACCAAGAGGCCTCAGTGAGTCTTTCTGTAGTAACTGATTTTTTGGACACTCTCAGCAGAGGAGTCCCAGATTGGAATGTGATTTCATGGCCTGAACAAAAATAGGCGCTTAACTTGTCCAAAGTGGCAACACCCCAAGCAATGTCCGGCCCCACTTTCTTATTGCTTAGTGTGTTAGCAAAGAGTGTAGCAGCAGCATCTGCTTGGGCTTCGGGCTCCACAAATTGGATAGTGCACGGGGTACTAGACATTCTCCAGCATGGGGTCTGGCATGGATTCACATGCTCATGAATATTCCCCGTCGTCGGGCTGGGAATCCTCGGTAAAGAAAAAATCAGTTTTGTTTCTGAACTGTCTTTCTACTAATAACCAATCACTGGTCTCTGGGTCATACTGCCCCCAGCCAATGACTGCCCTCTACCTAAGCCCCTTTACTGCACGTTCAAGTGTTGGGAGTCCTCGTGCTATAGCTCTCAAGCTTTTACTGCGTTTTGCCTTTTTCCTAAGAGTTTTCTCTTTTCGGTCAATTCGAGCTTCAAGCTCCACCGATTCTTCTTCCGATTAACGGGGACCCGTTTCAGAATTTTTCTACGCCCCCCAAGGGCGAATTTACGTTGAGTTTCTCTTCTTGGAGGATTCCGGAAGATCTTTGAGGCCTACTCCGCGTGGACATGGCCCAGGACAAAGGAGACACGACGCTTACTGGATCCAAGCTGTTTAGGAACTGCCCTGGATGTGGATTGCAGGATGTCTTTGAGGATGAGCACTCCCGGTGCCTCTACTGACTTCACGACAAGTCTCACATGGAGGAGGACTGCGCGTTTTGTAAGAACATGTCCGCCCGGAGATTGAAGGACCGTCAGACTCGACTCACTAACTGGCTGGAAGGGAAGAGCCCAGCAGCAGGTGAGAAGAAGTCATTGTCTGAGTGGTCATCTAAGACCATTGAGGGCGCTCTGGCAACGGGGGCCCAACATAAGGCAAGGCAAAGCACCGCGAGTCCGCGGGCACCGGGAGCGTTGTTGGTTCGGGTTCCTCGGCTGCCAGGCAGGGCGCAATGTCCTCAACGCCATCCACCGCGAGCCAGCACTCTGGCTCGGGGAAAAGGAAGTCTGAGAACCCGGGTAAGCTTCGGGAGAAGCCCCGGTCAATCCTGGCGGAGAAAGCCAAGGGGGGGTGGGGGCAAGGTGGTGACCCTACCCCTAAGGTGAAGGCCCCAGACGCGGCCAAGGTCGTGAAGGCCCTGATTCACCCGCCGAAGGCCTCGATTGAAGGAGTCGTGGCGGCCCTGACGAAGCCTGTGGAGGCTACCCCAGTGGAATCGACTTCTGGGCCTGGAGTTTCACTGCCACCCCAGAGGCAATCTTCTTTTCAACCTGTCGAGAAGACCCCTGTGAAACCCCGGGACGAGAAAGAGGGGGGCACAATAGCCATAACGGACACAGATACCACCTCCGAAGATGAGCTGGCTAGCGTCAAAAAGATCCTGGAAAAGAAGTTCGAGGAAGTCCGGTCCTACGGGAGGGATCCTGACGAGGCGGACGTAGAGAGCAATGGTGGAGCTGACGAGGAGCTCCAGGCCGTGGAGGAGACAGAGGATCCCACGCCCCAGCTGTCGCAACCGATGCCTATGCCACAGGACAACTCCGGAGCGTTCCTGATGGCTATCCAGACCCTGTGTACGGAGATAAGGACAAGGTTGCCCTTGCCCCCAGCGGACGATCCAGCGGTGCCTGGACCGTCGGGGAGCCCAATCAACAAGCGGAGGCGAATCCATCCTCTCCCTCCTTTCCAGCCTTCACCTCCTTCCCCTCCACCGAGGGATGAGACGGGAACAGAGACGGCGACGACAGGGACAGACGACAACGGTGGTGATGACGGGACGGATCTCCCATCACCCCCTGCCCGGGCCTGCCCTCCTGACGAAATTGGCTCCTTTCACGCCATGATTGCCCAGGCATCTGAGCTTTTCCAGCTTTGTCCCGAAGAGTAGAAGGAGGAGGGTTTCCTCTACCAATGACAGGAGGCCAAGAGGAAGACAGTCCTCTCAGTCCCGTTACTGGACGACATCTGGGACGAAGGACTATCACTGCTCAAGAACCCGTCCACGACAACTGCGAAGAGGGACCGGTATGAGAAGAAGTACCGGGTCCCTGATTTGACCCCGATGTGCCTCAGAGCTCAGCCGTCCCTGGATTCAGTGGTCTCCGCGGTGGCCAAGAAGAAATCGGCAGGGGCGACGGCATCAACTTCCACTTCCCCACCGGACGGCAAGGGGAAGAATCTGGAGGCCATGGGACGACAAGTCATCTCGTCGGCGGCGACGACCATCAAAGCGCCCAACGCCCTCGCGATCGTGGCACTCTACGACAGGGAGCTCTGGTTCATGTTCGCTCCCCTCCTGGATTTCCTGCCAGATGACAAGAGGGCGGAGGCCCTTGAAATCCTTCAGGAAGGCGAGGTGGCATCGGACCATGCCATCACAGTGGCCACAGACATCGCCGACACTGGTTTTCGCCAGATGGGCAACAGTGTTTGCCTTCGCCGGGGTGGTTGGCTCAAGGCCACCGACTTCCATCAGGATGTTCAGACCAGGATACTGGACATGGCCTTCGACGGGAACAACCTGTTCGGCAAGGCTGTGGACGAGTCACTGCAGGCCATCAAGGCGAACACCGAGACGGCCCAGGCCTTGGGGTCTCTCCATTAACGACGGCCGTCCTTTCGGACCCCGGAGGCAAGTCTCAAGGTGCCTCCAAAGGATTTGGTGGCGGTTCCTCATCGTACCACCAAGCAGCCCACTCACGGTTGTAGGAGGCTTACAGAGGCCGCAGCAAGGCCGGAGTACATCGGCGTCGTCGCCAAGGAGGGCAAGGCGGCAAGGCCTCGCCGAAGCAAGATTGAACCGGCTGTGACGTCGGGCCCCCACCCAAGCACCCCGGTGGGAGGCCGGCTGGCGAAATTAGTCAGCGTGTGGGAGTCCATCTCCACCGACCGTTGGGTGCTGGATGCGCTGGCCCACAGGCACACTCTGGAATTCCAAAGAAAGTGTTGCCGTCTACCACCTGTGGCCAGGAAGGAAAACCACGTGCCACAGCTACTTCTGGAGGTACGAACAATGCTCAAAAAGGGCGTGATAGAACTCGCCCCGAAGAGGCTCCGGGGCTCTGGACTATACTCGTGGTACTTCCTCCTCTGAAAAAAAGTCCGGTGGTTGGCGACCCATCCTGGACCTTCGCCGCCTCATCAAATACATCAAGTCCCAGAAGTTCCGGATGGTCACTCTTCAGCATGTGCTGGGACAGCTGGAGGAGGGCGACTTCCTATCGTTGCTGGACTTGGAGGATGCCTACTTCCACATCCCAATACACAAAGGACATTGAAAGTTTCTATGATTCGTAGTCCAAGGGCACTACCAGTTCAAGGCCCTACCCTTCGGTTTGAAGTCGGCGCTGAGGGTCTTCACCAAGTGCCTGGCACCGGTGGCGGCGCGGCTGCAAGGGATCCATGTATTACCCCTACCTGGACGATTGGCTCATCCGAGCAAAGTCAAGAGAACTCGCCGTCGATCACATGTGAAGACCGACTGCTCACGGATCTGGGATTCTCGATCAACTTTGCGAAATCCCACTTGGTACCGTCGCAAGACGCCCTGTTCCTGGGAGCCAGACTCGACACAGTGGCGAGATTGGCTTCACCGTTGGAGGAAAGGACGAAGGCCATCCTGGGCAAGGTACAATGGCTGTTGACCATGGACATGGCCAGGGTGAGGTCCATCAAGTCCCTACTCGGCATGATGTCATCGTGCATCTACCTCATGCACCTATGCAGATTGCGGATGCGACCACTGCAGGAGTTCCTCGACGCCTGTTGGATGCAAGCAGTGGGCAGTTTCAAAGACAAGATCTCCCTCGAGACGTTCCGCCAAGCCATCCGGTGGTGGAGCAACCGCACGCATCTAGCAGCGGGTATGGACTTCCAGACCCTGACACATCAGGAAACGGTGACGACGGATGCCTCCCTGGAAGGATGGGGAGCGCACACCGGAGATCTCCACGCAAGAGGCCTTTGGCTCCCGGAGGAGAGGTCACTACACATCAACGTCCTGGAGCTCCAAGCAGTGTTCTGGGCCCTCAGGTCGTTTCTCCCGTCCCTCAAGGGCAAGGTGGTGAGAGTCTTCACCGACAACACCACCACAATGTTCTACATCCAGAAGCAAAGGGGCACCAGATCCCCTCCAGCCCTATCCAAGGAAACACAGGTTCTGTGGCACTGGACCATGGCCCACGGGATGTTCCTGGTACCCTTCCACCTGGCAGGAGTAAAGAACACCGTCGCCGACTCACTCAGCAGGGAGCTG
This sequence comes from Ambystoma mexicanum, assembly GCF_040938575.1. Classification (NCBI taxonomy): domain Eukaryota; kingdom Metazoa; phylum Chordata; class Amphibia; order Caudata; family Ambystomatidae; genus Ambystoma; species Ambystoma mexicanum. The sequence goes on from NC_090927.1 coordinate 1,128,614,499, forward strand.
CCCTCGTGCCACGAGTGGGAACTCGGGCAGCATAAAGTGGATCTACTATTCTGACGATGGGGCAATCCCCAGATAGAACTCTTTGCAACGGTGACGAACACCAAGTGCCGGAGGTTCGCCAGCAGGTTTCCCCAGCCGGGAAGCATGGGCAGTGCATTCTCCTTCCCCTGGGACGGCCTGTTCCTGTATGCGTTCCCACCGTTGCTTCTGCGACTCATCAGACATCTCAGACGGTCCCGGTGCAGGATGATCCTCGTCGCACTGTCGTGGCCCAGGCAGATATGGTTCCCGGACCTTCTGGACTTGTCAGCGTCTCCCCCCCCCCCCAGTCAAACTGCCGACGGACGTGGATCTTTTCGCCAGTGAAGGAGGCGCCATCCTACATCACGACCCAGGATCGCTGAACCTGCAGGCCTGGCTCTTGCAGCACTAGCGTTGGGAGGCTACGATATCCCGGCGGACTGCAAGGAGGTCCTTGCGAAGGCCAGGGCGTCCTCGACTCTTAAACGCTATGGGCATAAATGGAAGAGGTTCTCTGTCTGGTGCCGTGCACAGAAGATCAACCCTCTATGGATTACGGCCCCTCAAGTGCTGCCGTACTTGCTGTCGCTGGCCAAGGCGGGGCTGGCACATTTCTCCATCAAGATACATCTGGCAGCTACACCAGAACTCAGGGGCGGTCGTCGCTGTGGGCTCACTGCTTGGTGAAGGAGTTCATGAAAGGACTGTTCCGCTCGTTCCCACCGGTAAAGGCTCCGGCCTCGGCGTGGGAACTCAACGTGGTGCTGACCAGGCTCATGGGCCCGCCATTCAAGCCTCTGCATTCGGCACCGTTGAAGTTCCTATCGTGGAAGACCGTGTTTCTTGTGGCCATCACCTCCGCACGGCTAGTGGGAGAGATCCAGGCTCTCTCCTGTAAAACTCCATACCTGACATTCCACGAGATGAGGGTAGTGCTGAGGCCGCGTCCCTCCTTCATGGAGAAGGTGTTGAGATGGAAAGTTACCTATTTTCTTCCCATCGCCTTCGTCACCGGCTGAGCGGACTTTGCACTCGCTGGATGTGGCTAGAGGGCTGAAGTTCTACGTGAACCACACAAAGAGTATTCGGAAGACATCACAGCTGTTTGTGAACTTTAGACCTGTGAACTAAGGGAAAGCCCTCTCGAAGGCTTCCATTTCCAGATGGCTCTCCGGCTGCATCATGCACTGTCACCAGTTGGCAAACCGACCGTTGCCCGGCCGTCCGAGAGCCCATTCCACCAGAGCGATCGCTGCTACTACGGCGTTCCTGTCTGGTGTGCCCCTGCTGGACATCTGCAAGGCTGCTACGTGGAGGTCGACGCACACCTTCATGAGATTCTACTGTGTCGACCGGGATTCCAGGGAGGAGTCCAGAGTCGGGCCAGGCAGTGCTGCGCAACCTGTTTGCTTGAAGGTGAGCCTGGTGAGGAGGTAAGAGATGCTTAATGTTGAGTTGTTGAAATGCTTAATGTTGAGCCTTGCCACCTACCGTGGTTGTGCATGTGTGTACTGCTATGTATTCTTGTATTCATGAGCATGTGAATCCATGCCAGACCCCATGCTGGAGAAGGAACAAGTTACTTACCGGTAACTGTTGTTCTCCAGCATGGGTCTGGCATGGATTCACATGCGAACCCTCCCTCCAACCCCTCTGTAGCTCTTCTCTTGGTCCTACTGCCACTTTACATGCTACCAAATCTGAAGTTGGCTGCCAGAGGAGGGGCTTAGGTTGAGGGCAGTCATTGGCCAGGGGCAGAATGACCCAGAGACCAGTGATTGGTTATTAGTAGAAAGACAGTTCAGAAATGAAACTGATTTTTTTTATTTACCAAGGATTCCCAGCCTGACGGGGAATATTCATGAGCATGTGAATCCATGCCAGACCCATGCTGGAGAACAACATTTACAGGTGTAAGTAACTTGATCCTTCCCATTCAAACGGCACCCTCTATCATATGTCACGTTTTGTACTCTTGGGGTAATGTACATTGGGTGAATGATACGTGGATCAGAGAAGATTGTGGTACCACATTCACATGCATGTGTGTCATCAGCTAGGCCTGACCTGACACTGTACTCGTTACGTGATTGCAAAGGTTCTACTAGAATAATGTGTGAACATGCTGAGCCAGTGAATTCCTGTGACAGTAACTCAAAATGCACACTGCATATTGCACCAATTGACTCATTCTACTGTAAAGCACATAGATTGGAAAATGGTTCATACTTTGTGCATTTCAACCAATCTTGCTGTCATGTCCCAATAGGAATACCAACTCTGATCACCGTTGGCACACAAGTAAAATACTGTGGGTTCATTTTGGATCCACCTAGCTCGTTGCAATTGAAATCATTAGTCTGGCCTGGCGACAATTTACAAAAACCTGAGTACCCGAAATTGAGTTTATACATAGCAAAGCTGTTGAAAATGCGGTTGGAAGTGCGCAGTACTAAAGATACGTATCTGCAAGCACACTTCACTGTGGTCAAACAGATTGCATCTCTGTTAGGCTCCGAACATACAAGACAGGAAGCCTTGCACCCTCTGATTTACAGCTCAGTTTAATGGGGCCAATACTGACCTTTCTGCAATCACTAAAGTAGTTTTGAGTCTCCTACATAAAAGGACACACAGTGTGTGCCTTGGACACACTTATTAGAACATTGACTTCATCGATTGCTCGGTATAGCTGGCTGTTGATAATACCTGGACCTTTTCTCATATTTTGCTGTAGACACTGAAAATGACAGGCCACAGAATTACAGCCCTGGAAGCAACCCGTCTCCGGTACAGAACAGAGTTGTGCAGACGTATGGGATATGAGCAGTGTTCACTGTTTAAGCATTTTATTTTGTCATTAACCAGGAAGAAATCTACTGTATCAGCCATCGCTAAGTGCCGAGTCTGTCACCAAGAGTCTTTGCTTGCAAAGAACGTGAGAATTGCAGTGTCGCCTTCTAGACTGCCACTGTGGCGCAATAGAATCTCCAGGACATTGGCTGTGCCTAGAGATGTTTGTGGGTTCAGAGGTACTTCCCACAAGTATTCTATTGTGAGTTCATTGAGAGTCCACCTGACACCACGAATGATAATGGGGGCATGCCAGAGCAAGAGAAATTGCGCAGAGGATGAAAGCGATTAGTGCCAAATGCATCCAGCACCTCCAACGGCATTACCAAGGAAGCACCTGGTCCCTCTGCATCACAGTCGGACCCAAGTAAGCCACAGAATGATTGATGCATACTCTCAAACCCAAACCACAAGGCAGCTGGGGAAGCAAACAATGCAAATGACGGATTCCTCTCGTTCCAAGAATACATGTCAGAAGGATTCTGTTCTCTTCTCCGAAATGCTTCTTGACCTACCGCAGAGAGAGGCTCGTTTTTAATTCAGTTTTCAGAACACCTGACATTCTACACAGGTCATCTAAGCAAGCTGCTCAGTCAGACTGCACTGAACTGAAGAATTATCACATTCTACCTCAAGATGCAAGTATGAATGCAAAGCAAACATATGAACTGGATGACCTCCACGTCCTGATCGCTGTGAGGTGAGTGACAAAGACACTTGCATACTGGTTTATTTCCAAGGACACCGATTCAGACTATTAACTATTTATGCATGTGACAATGTGCTCAAGATCACAAGCTCGACAGTTGATTGGATCAAAAGACCAAGACACAAGCTATGTTGGGTGCTAATTACTAATGGATTCTCAAAAGATCCTGTAGCCTATTTTAAAGCCATCGCCGATAATGATTTTGCAATCAACCTAAATACCTCCTTGTAAATACATGCATTATTAGCTCGGGTCCAGTGACAATATAATGGACTCATGCTGAATACCTCAATGTAGGATATATGTATTCATTCATGCTAATGTTAGCAAGTAGTGCTAACCCTTTCCAAATTTGATGCAGCTGTTGATGTTTTATTTTTGTTTTTATCACACATTACAGGCTCATAGGCGCTTTGCAAATATATCAACCGGCTTAGTTTACTTCTTGCATGCAACAGCGTTCTGCTGAAATATGATGTATACATGTTTCCTTATGCCACCAATATAGGCAATCTTTATGTAGACACAGCTCCTAGTAAGGGTATTAAGGACTTCATGGATCTACACATCCGTTGATCTGTGCAACATTGACTTGAAGGGGGTGTCATGGATTAATGGCCATATTAATGGTCGTATTAAGTCAAGTTGGCTCAGACCAGACGAATTTAAGCAAGAGACTACAAGTGTGAGGAGAGTATTAAACACACGTTCGCTTCTAATACAGGAGCCGTTTTCAAAGAACAGGCATCGACGCATGCTCTACAGAGCAGAAGCTCCATTGACCACACACTGAAGCGTAGTCAGCAAAGAGTAAGTGCATAATCTGTCTCTTGGCTCTAAACAAATGCGATGAACACGGTTTGATCATTTCTTCTAACCACAGGATAGCAGCTTCTTGTCTTCAACTGCTAAGTTTCGCACCTGGCACATCAGATAAGAGGCTAAAGGCAGGGAACACCATACCAAAATAGACGTACACGGGTGCACATGAGCCAACCACAAGTGACAGCTTCCTGTTGTAGATGAGCTCGTAGCAGAGTCAAGAGATGCTTCTGCACTGATAAGCAACTTTGGACAGGAAGCATGATATGCGTTTAAAGTGTCCAAAGCTATTGTTGTGCTTAAACCCCTTCAGAAAATGCATTCGATATAATGGCAGTTGAAGTTGGCCAGGAAAAAACACTGTGCCTTGCCTGTTCATCAAGCGGAAGCCCATTCATACGAATGGAAATAATCAAGGGTAAATAGCAGCACATGTCACTTGAATTTTTACATAAATGCCACATATAAACAATGCGACCCAAAGAACAAAAGCAGGTTCAGACTCTAGCCATTTTTTCCAGGCCAAGGAAATGACATACATAGTATATGTAGACTAAGTCACGCATGTTAATATAGAAAGCACAACAGACTAAGGATAAAGGAGAACTCGGCAGCAGCGAGAAAAGAGCAAACCAGATCCTGGGGGTGGGAAGAGCCTTCGATCGCAGGTCAGAGCTGCAGGTCCCCGTGGTCACTTTGCATGCAGAACAGCAAGGCCTGGAAATCGTGAGTTTAAGTTTGTGTGTTGGTTGAACTTTTTTGCATATGTGAGACTCAAGGCGTGCTTTATTATGTCACTCCACTCCTGATCATACCATAGCATAGCTTAGACAACATAACATGAACCCCATGATTGCGCAAAGCTGGTATTTTAAAATGATGAATTGTACTTTACCTCTGTTAAAACGTGAATCATGTTTTAGCTTATGCAATAACGCTCTTTATATACATGACGGTATGTTCTCCAGCCATGGGGTCTGGCATGGATTCACATGCTCATGAATATTCCCCGTCGTCAGGCCGGGAATCCTCGGTAAACAAAAAATCAGTATCAGTTTTGTTTCTGATCTGTTTTTCTTAGTAGTAACCAATCACTGATCTCTGGGTCATACTGCCCCCAGCCAATGACTGCCCTCTACCTAAGCCCCTCCCCTGGCAGCCATCCTCAGATTTTTACCGCACGTTCAAGTGTTGGGAGTCCTCGTGTTTAGCTCTCGAGCTTTTACTTCGTTTTCATGTTTTTTCAGGAGATTTTTCTCATTTTTTCGGTTAATCGAGCCTCAAGCTCCACCGTTTCTACTTACGATAACTGGGACCCGTTTCGGAATTCTTCTACGCCCCTCAAGGGTGAAGTTTTCATCGAGTTACGCTCCTTGGAGGATTCCAGAAGATCTGTGGCCTACCTCAACGGACATGGCTCAGGACAAGGGAAGCTCGACGCCCGGATCCAAGCTGTTCAGGAGCTGCCCAGGATGCGGATTGCAAAATGTTTTCAAGGAGGACGAGCATTGGAGATGTCTCTACTGCTTTCATGAGGACAAGACGCATGTGGAGAAGGACTGTGCGTTCTGCAAGAACCTGTCGGAACGGACCAAGCAAGATAGTCGTTCCCGCCTCGCCGCCTGGCTGGAGAAGGACACAGCAGGTGAGAAGGCGAAGAAAAAGTCTGAGCGGTCTTCTAAGTCCTGTGAGGGCACCCGGCGACGGGGGCACAACAGAAGGCCAAGCACAGCGAGTCCGCGGGCACCGGGAGCGCCGAAAGGTCTGGCTCCTCGGCTGCCAGGCAGGGCGCGACTTCCCCGGCACGATGAACCACGGGCCAGCGCTCTGGTTCGGGGAAGAGGAAGTCCGAGAACCCGGGTAAGCTTCTGGAGAGGCCCCGGTCGATCTCGAAGGGAGCCGAGGGGGAGCGAGGCGATGACCCTCCCCCCAAAGCGAAGGCCCAGGATGCACCTAAGGTGGTGAGGGCCTTGATCCACCCGGCAAAGGCCTCTATCGAGGTTGTCGCAGCGGCCCTGGCGAAGCCAGCAGAGGCTACGCCAGTTGAGGCGGCCTCGGGGCCCAGAGTTTCCCTGCCACCGCGGAGGGAATCCTCATTCCAGACCATCGTTAAGACCCCCGGGAAGACCCCGGCGGAAAAAGAGGGGGGGTGCCGGTGGCCATTACGGACTCGGATTCAGCCTCCGAGGAAGATCCGGTGGAAACCGTGAAAGGCCTCAACAAGAGGTTCGAGAAAGTTCGATCCCAGGGGACGGGTCCCGCTGATGTGATCGAAGATAGCGACGACGAGGGCCCAGTGGAGCAGCCATCCCGTCCGTCGCAGCCATTACCCGAGCCCCAGGATAGCTCGGTGGCCATTTTGTTGGCAATCCAATCCTTATGTACTGAGATGAGGACGACGTTACCACGGACCCCGGCGGAGGATCTAGAATCAGGCCCGTCGGGAAGCCCTCCGAACAAGCGGAGGAGAGTCCACCCCGCTCCGCCCTTTGTGCCCGAGAAGCCTGTGGACCCCTCATCCCCCTCGCCGGACCCTAGAGAGGATACGGCGACGGATACAGCGACGGGGACGAACAACGGCGGCGATGACACAACGGACATCCCGTCATCACACCCCCCTCGGGCTTTTCCGCCCGACGAAATTGGCTCTTTTCACGCCATGATAGCCAGGGCATCTGAGCTCTTCCAGCTCTGCCCTGAGGAACAGAAAAAGGAAGATTTTCTTTACCAACGACGAGAGGCCAAGAGAAAGACAGTCCTCGCGGTGCCGTTGCTCGACGACATCTGGGACGAGGGGCTGGCTATCCTCAAGAACCCTTCCACGACACCCGCCAAGAGGGACTGGTATGAGAAGTAGTACCGGGTCCTTGATGCTGCCCCCTTGTGCCTCAGGGCCCAGCCCACGCCGGACTCTGTCGTCTCGGCAGCGGCCAAGAAGAAAGCAGCGGGTGCGGCGGCTTCAACTTCCACTTCCCCGCCGGACAGCGAGGGCAAGAAGTTGGACTCCATGGGACGACGAGTCATCTCGTCGGCGGCGACAACGATTAATGCCTTAGCGATTGTGGCCCATTACAACAGGGAGCTTTGGTTCAAGATAGCTCCTCTGCTAGACTTCCTACCGGATGACAAGAGGGCGGAGGCCCTACAGATTCTGCAGGAAGGGAGAGGTGGCGTCGGATTACGCCATAACGGTGGCAACGGACATTGCCGATACCGGATTTCGCCAACTGGGCAACAGGGTTTGCCTCTGATGACGAGGATGGCTCAAGGCGACGGACTTTCGCCAGTACGTCCAGACCAGAGTTTTGGACATGCCGTTCGACGGCAACAACCTGTTTGGAAAGACGGTGGATGAGTCCCTCCAGGCTATGAAGACAGACACGGAAACAGCCCGAGCCCTAGGAGTCCTTCAGCAATGGCGGCCCTTTCGGAGCTCTGGAGGCAGACAGGGAGCCTCAAAGGGATCCAGCGGCGGCTCTTCTACTTACCGCCAGGCGGCCCACTCCTCGTCCTGGGAGGCCTACAGAGGCCGCGGCAAGCAAGGAGGGTCTCGCCGCCGTCGGCAAGGAGGCCAAGGGGGCAAGGCCTCTTCCAAGCAGGACTGAACCAGCCGTAGCGTCGGGCCCCCACCGAAGCACCCCGGTGGGAGGCCGGCTGACGAAGTTCGTCAGCGTGTGGGAGTCCATCTCCACCGACTGTTGGGTGCTGGTCACCGTGGCCCACGGACACTCGCTGGATTGTCCTCGCATTCCTCCCATGGCCAGGAAGGGTGCCAACTGCTGTTGGAGGTAAGGGCGATGCTCAGGAAGGGTGCCATCGAGCTCGTCCCCAAGAGGCTCCGGGGCTCTTGAGTATACTCAAGATACTTCCTCGTCCGAAAGAAGACAGGCGGTTGGCGCCCCATCCTGGACCTGCGTCGGTTGAACAAGTACATCAAGGCACAGAAATTCAGGATGGTCACCCTCCAGCACATGCTGGAACAGCTGGAGGAGGGCGACTTCCTATCGTCACTGGACCTGGAGGATGCTTACTTCCACATCCCCATTCTAAAAGGTCACAAAGTTCCTCAGATTCGTAGTCCAGGGGCGTCACTACCAATTCAGAGCCCTGCCGTTCGGATTAAAGTCGGCACCCAGGGTGTTCACCAAGTGCCTCGCACCTGTGGCGGCGCGGCTGCGCCTGCAAGGGATCCACGTCTACCCCTACCTGGACGACTGGCTAATCCGTGCAAGGTCAAGAGAACTCGCCGTCGAACACACAGCGAGGACCGTCCGCCTGCTCACGGAGCTGGGATTCGCCATCAACTACCCCAAATCCCATCTGGTCCCATCGCAGGTGATACTGTTTCTAGGAGCGAAGCTCGATACAGTGAAGCGATTGGCATCTCTGTCGGAAGAAAGGACGGAGGCCATTTTGGGCAAGGTGCAGCGCCTGTTAGCCACGGATGTGGCCAGAGTGAGGTCCATCAAGTCCCTCCTCGGGATGATGTCCTCATGCATCTACCTTGTGCCCCTTTGCAGACTTCGGATGCGTCCGCTACAAGAGTTCCTCGACGCCCGCTGGATTCAAGCGGCGGGATACTTCGAAGACAGGATCCCGCTCGACGAGGAGTTCCGTCGGGCGATTCTATGGTGGGGTGCCCGTGCGCACCTCTCGGCAGGCATGGACTTTCAGGCCCCAGCATATCAGGAGACGGTAACGACGTACGCCTCCCTGGAGGGATGGGGGGCCCACACCGGAGATCTCCACGCAAGAGGCCTCTGGCTCCGGGAGGAGAGGTCTCTTCACATCAACATCCTGGAGCTAGGAGCCGTGTTCTGGGCGCTCAAATCGTTCCTTCCGTCCCTCAAGGACAATGTGGTGAGGATCTTCACCGACAACACCACCACAATGTTCTACAAGGAGGGAGGCACCAGATCCCCAGACCTATCCAAGGAGGCCCAGGATCTGTGACACTGGGCCGTCGCTCAGGGGATGTTTCTGGTTCCTTTCCACCTGGCAGGAATAAAAAACACCATCGCCGACTCACTCAGCAGGGAGCTGCGCTCGTGCCACGTGTGGGAACTACGCCAGGACCAGGTGGATCGGCTCTTTCCACGGTGGGGCAAACCCCAGATAGACCTGTTCGCGACGGCGACAAACTCCAAGTGGCAGAGGTTCGCCAGCAGGTTCACCCAGCCGAGTAGCATGGGCGATGCTTTCTCGTTGCCTTGGGACGGCCTGTTCCTGTATGCGTTCCCTCCGTTGCCGTTGCTGCTCCGTCTCATCAACCAGCTCAAGAGGTCCAGGTGCAGGATGATCCTTGTTGCACCGGCGTGGCCGAGACAGATCTGGTTCCCGGACCTTCTGGACTTTTCAGCATCCCCACCTATCAAGCTGGCGACGGACGCGGATCTTCTCTCCAGAGAAGGAGGCGCCATTCTCCATCACGACCCGGAGTCGCTGAACTTGCAGGCTTGGCTCCTGTAGCACTAGAGTTTGGAGGATGCGATATCCCGGCTGACTGCAGAGAGGTTCTTGCAAAAGCCAGGGCGTCCTCAACTCTCAAATGTTATGGACATAAGTGGAAGAGGTTCTCTGTCTGGTGCCGTGCACAGAAGATTAACCCTCTGCGGATTACGGCCCCTCAAGTGTTGCCGTACCTACTGTCGCTGGCCAAAGCTGGACTGGCTCACGCCTCCATCAAAATACATCTGGCTGCCATTTCCCGATGCACCAGAACTACAGGACGGGCGTCCTTGTGGTCTCATCGCCTGGTGAAGGAATTTATGAAGGGACTATTCCGATCGTTCCCGCCGGTGAAGGCTCCAGCCCCGGCGTGGGAGCTCAACGTGGTGCTGACCAGGCTCATGGGGGCCCCCATTCGAGCCTATGCACTCGGCGCCGTTGAAGTTCCTGTCGTGGAAGACAGCATTTCTTGTGGCCATCACCTCCGCACGACGAGTGGGAGAGATCCAGGCCCTATCTTGCAAGCCTCCATACTTGACTTTTCACGACACAAGGGTGGTGCTGAGGACGCACCCCTCCTTTATGCCCAAGTGGCCGTCGCACTTCCACCTCAACGAGCCCTTGGTGTTGCCAGTTTTCTTCCTGTCGCCTTCGTCTCCGGCCGAGAGGACTTTGCACTCGCTGGATGTGGCTAGAGCGCTGAAGTTCTACGTGGACCGCACAAAGAGTTTTCGGAAGACGTCACAGCTGTTTGTGAACTTGGGACCTGTGAATCAAGGGAAGGCTCTCTCGAAGGCTCCCATTTCCAGATGGCTCTCCGGCTGCATAATGCAAGGTCACCGGTTGGCAAACCGACCGCTGCCCGGCCGTCCGAGAGCCCATTCGACCAGAGCGATCGCTGCTACCACGGCTTTCCCATCTGGTGTACCCCTGCTGGACATCTGCAGGGCTGCTACGTGGAGGTCAACGCACACCTTCCCGAGGTTCTACTGCGTCGATCGGGACTCCAGGGAGGAGCCCAGGGTCGGCCAAGCAGTGCTGCGCAACCTGTTCGCTTAAGGTGAGCATGGTGAGGAGGTAAGAGATGCTTAATGTTGAGTTGTTGTATTGCTTAATGTTGAGCCTGTTGCCACCTCCCGTGGTTGTGCATGTGTATACTGCTATGTATTCTTATATTCATAAGCATGTGAATCCATGCCAGACCCCATGCTGGAGAAGGAACAAGTTACTTTCCTGTAGCTGTTGTTCTCCAGCATGGGTCTGGCATGGATTCACATGCGAACCCTCCCTCCTTCCCCTCTGCGGCTCTTCACTTGGTCATACTGCCACTTTACGTGCTACCAAATCTGAGGATGGCTGCCAGGGGAGGGGCTTAGGTAGAGGGCAGTCATTGGCTGGGGCCAGTATGACCCAGAGATCAGTGATTGGTTACTACTAAGAAAGACAGATCAGAAACGAAACTGATATTGATTTTTTTCTTTACCGAGGATTCCCGGCCTGACGACGGGGAATATTCATGAGCATGTGAATCCATGCCAGACCCATGCTGGAGAACAACAGTTACAGGTAAGTAACTTGTACCTTTTTTTTCTACTGTTTTGTTTTTATTGCACTTATAATGGCAGGTTTAAGGATGATCTAAGCTGGTAGAGAACAGTAGTGATAATAAATATATTGACTTGCTACCTTAAAGTGTCAGCTTCATATTTTTGAGCAATGCTTCATAATAAGGTCTCTGTGAGTCAAAACGAACTACACAATATTTTCTGGCTGTATTTTTGTCAAGTATGACAAGAGGTGCAGAACTCTGGGAACTGTCAAAGCGCTAGGCCGAACTCCTGACTTGTGATTCTGTGCCCACACCACACAGCCCTACCTAGGGATCAAGGGGGGCAGGCAGGGAATCACGCCCTAAGGGGCAATCAAGTCACAACCTTTTAAGGTCGATAAAGGAGTACCGACTTCGATTTGGTGATAATTGTGATAAATATGTACTATCTGCAGCGCTTTGCCAAAACGCTATATAAATAACCATTTGACTATGAGATTAGATATAGAATTTAGCATGGAGTCCTTGCCCCTCTTCTGTTATATCATAACATTGACATACCATTAGGTAGTAATAACTCCAGGAAACTAGGACTTTTTTAAACATCAAAAGACAATTCTTCTATTGAACCTCAAAGTATTCAACATTTAAATATATATATATATATATATATATATATATATATATATATATATATATATATATATATATATATATATATATATATATATATATATATATAGGAGAGATCAAATGGCCAGACCTTAGAGAAATAATGAAAGGTGTATTCTGTTACAATGCAGAAAGCTACCGCATAGTAATTATTTCCATACAGTTTTTGCACACGTCGGCTGGATGTCGCATACATTTTACTCTCTTGCAAAGGAGGAAAGTAATTTTACCTCTCTTAAAATCACATTTACGCTCAAAGTTTAAAAATGGTGCGTAAAATACTCCCACCTCAAAATCTTATCTGGAGCACTGCCTGTACACGTGAAAAAGTTGCTTAAACACAGGATAACTGGCCCGCTCACTAAACAACAAATATATGGCAAGTTAAAATCATGTGAGCTACATTCAGTCTCTGAATGACCTTCTAATGCCCTGGGTGATTTCCCTTCCCCAGGATTCAACGTCAGGTGTCTTCATGTTCAACCAAAGAAAGAAATGCATCAAATCAGTTCTTAAGATTTCAAAGTCAATGGAAAGGTTTGTTAACCAAAGTTCCACTAGCAAATCTCTTCCTCTTAGTGAAATATCCACTTTCCACTTCGTCCAAAGAGCACAAATGGTAATCCCAGCTACAATGCTTTGCCACCTTTCTCAAGAAGGCTTACCACAGTTCAAAAAGAAATGCAGTATCCACTAATACCAGTGATACACAGTTCCTGGTTAACAGTTTGTATTCTGTCGATTACAGTTTTGAGATTCATAATGGTATATTTGTCAGGATGTCTTATTAGTACTGCTTCTTCAACTTTTACCAACTTCACTTCTACTTCGTTCACTATGAGAACAGTCACCTTTGTCTCATAGTACTCCTCTTGGTTTGGACTACTACAATACTGCATCCACAGACACCCAGAGATACCACCACTGCTTCAGTACTTTGGACTACTGCCACAGCTCCAGGGATTTATACTTTTTACAGGCTTCGACAAGATATACTTCAAAGTACTTCAACAACTTCAAGTAGGAAAGGTACTCTTCCTCTGAATAACTCTCTTCAAAAGAGCAGCCTCTTTGCCTCTCATCTCTGTCTGTCACAATAACAACAACCTGGTTTTGTCTTAGAGACTAACTTCTCTCTGTATTCCACAGTCTCTGGCACTGCAGGTTGTGTCAACATCAAAATAGTCTTTACAAGCAGCCAGTCTCCCCATCCCAACTTTATCTGCACCTTCTGCCAGTGATTAGTCCAATTAATTACCCAGAAGCCTTGGTGCCACTCTCTTAGCTTAAGGTAATACTTGCACACGTGTACCTTAGGCCAATACACTGTTATCAACTTCACAGAATAGTTAAATTGCTTCGGAACTTTGGGAAAGGTTGGTTTCAGTGTAAATATGGGGAGTCTCTTTGTCTTTGGCAATGCTAGCCTTCTCCTTCAATGATTATACACTTTAACTTCTTTAAATGAAAGGTATGCTGTGTTAGAATAAAGAATAGAATTCAGTCTTTCCTTGAAATTCAGAATTAGGCACATGCAACCACTTCTTGATTTAGATTTCAGGGCTTAAAATTCGTATTTAATTGTATTCCCGTGTGAAAGCAAATGATTTCAGTACTCCTTTGGGAATCAAAATTAGGCACGTGCAGCCATTCTCGGATGTAGTTTTCACAAGTTGAAGATTGTAACTCTTGTGTTGTCAAAGGTAGGTATTAGGTAATGGTCCTAGCAGTGTTCCCTCCTCTAAATTAGGGACACACGACTACTCGTTCAAGCGATAACAGTCTTAGAATAGTAGAACAATGGTTTTTAGTCACGTTAGCTGTAAGAGTTTTACCGTTATCTGTAAGTGCTACATTTCCATTGTTCAGAGCATTTTGGATGCAACAAACAACTTCTACTCTCTTAAAGTCTTACATGAGTTAACAGGGAGCTGGATACTATTACCGGCAAGGCGCACGCAACATGTTGGAATGCATTCTTTCACTCACCAGCTTCTTAGACACTTGCTCTGTGGGTTGCCCTGCTTTCCTGACTTCTGCCACAACTTCTGCTGCTTCTGGCTTGCTGGGGACCCACACCCTTCTCCTGAAAAGGTGTCTTCGACCTGGCCACACGTTTTGGGAGCTCCTTTCACTACTGAGACCCACAGCTTGATAGTTACTTCTTGCCTCAGTCTCCTGCACGTCCGCTGCTCGGCAACCAGAGCAATCAGGCTCACATGTGGAAAGACCTCTGTCCTGCATGTCTTCCGTTGCATAACCTCTGCACTTTAGAGTTTGGGGGAACAGGACCCTCTCGGAACACAAAGGCGAAAACTGCTGTCTCCACGTTCTGGCGTCCCCCTTGTTCTTCCACATCTGCTTGGTTTGCCAGCCTTGTGCTTTTCTCCTTCTGCTACTACTGCTACAGCTGGCATTCCATTCATAGTTGCATCTCCTTCGACTTCTTCTAATTGCCTGTACCTGAGGGGTCCTTTTATGCCTCCCAGGTGTGGGCTGTTAAGCTTGATTGCCTGACTACTGCAACGGTGTGCCTCTTCAGCCCACTTCCTCGTCCCAGTACTTCTAGGATTATGGGGCCTTATAGTCACCTTCAGCGAAGTTAGCTTTTTACACAATTGAGCTATTGTTAAGGGTAGATGTATTCCCCTTAAATTCAGTACAACATGGACTTTTAGGATTGGGTGTTACAGAGGAGTACATTGTATTTAAGGCATTTTCTCCAGATCCCTTTGTATTAGACCTTAATGGATCTTTCTATTGACGAGGCCTGGTCAGATTTGACAGAGTTCGTACCCCGGGTCACAGATCTTATATGAATGTGGGTCAGGGACATTATAATGGCAATATACCATTCCCTGTTTTGACAACCCAGAAAGGCACCGCCTTTCAGAAGAGAAATACTGTTTCGAGGGGATTGGGTCCTCCGACGTATTCCATATCTGACATGTAATCACCACAGCTGTGCTGCTTCGTAAACTTTTTTCGGCGTCTGCGTCCTGCGTCGATGACGTCGACGCGCCGTCGTCGAGGACCTCCTCCGACGTCCGACGTCATCCGATGTGATAAGTAGGACGCACGACGCCCGTAGCCTCAGTTGTAGTTTTTTCCGCGAACGTGTTGCTTCGTGATTCTCGGTTCACGCCTCGACTCTTTAGAGTTCTGTTCTTCTCGGTTCTTCGAACCTGTTCGTTTTGTGAAAATCCTTCATGTGAAGATGTCTTCTACTTCGTCTTCGACCCCGCGTCCGGGTTTCAAGAAATGCGGGGAGTGTGGGTCCAAGATGTTGGTGACGGACTCGCACGACGCCTGCCTCTGGTGCCTCGGGGAGGCCCACGACACGGATGACTGTATCGACTGCCAGTCGCTCACGTCCAAAGCCTTACGCGAACGTAAGAAGAAGTTGTCGGTAGGTCGGTTGTCCAAGCCCAGGAAGTCGAAGTCTGCGGGGCTTTCGACGGATGATTCGAGGGGTGACTCTCCGCATCATCGTCGGAAGTCTCGTGGGTCTCCTTCTAGGAGTCGGTCTCGCCGCTCCTCAGCCTCTTCGAGGCATTCTCGGAAGCGCCGACACCGGTCGTCTTCCAGGTCCTCTTCGGAGGACTCTGCCCGGCACGTCGCTTACCCCACCAGCCGTGCGACGCCGGAGGAATGGGCTTTCTTCGGGAAGAAAATGCTGGCGATTCTTGAGTCGCAGGGTACTACGCCGTCCGCGCCCCCGAGTGGGGTCGGTCGTGAGAGGTCGAGAGACCCCCGCTCGCAAGAGTGGTCGGCACGAGTCACGGGAGAGGTCCCGTTCAGACAAGGAGACTCGTTCTCGACGTACCTGTTCGAGACCGTGTGCACCTGTGAGGTCTTCGAGGAAGACCTCGACGTCTGAGGCGTCGAGGGCGTCGACTGGCTTTCTCGAGGCTCCGGCTCCGAGGAAGTCGTCGAAGCCGTCGACGCTCAGGTCGTCGAGGGACACGCTCGGGGCTCCGGCCTCGAGGGCTGTGTCGACGCCGCCGATGCTGGAGGCGCTGCATCTGACGTCGACGCCGATTTCCTCGACGCTGATGCCGGTTCTCTTGACGCCGGCGCCGATTCGCTCGACGCCATCGACGCCTTTCGTGTCGGAGGTACCCCGTGGCACAGGAGAACCCCCTAGGAAGGCTCTGGTTAAGAGCAAGCACTCTCGGGTGCCTTCTTTTCGCCACCTGGACTATATTTCAGAGGCGGATGAGGATTCTGATGGCCTGGTTCCTAGTCAGGTTCCAGAGGAAATTGTCTTGGGCCATAGTCAATTTGACGATTTGAGACAGTCACTGCATGATGCCAGTGGACTGGACACCTCTCCGGAGGTGGAGTTTTGTAGGCCTGAGCCTGGCTCTCATGTCGATTCCTCGTACCGGCGCCTTATGGCTAGGGTTTCTGAGTACTTGGGATGGTCTGCTCCCCCAGGGGAGTTTGTGCAGGATGATCTGACGGACATCCTTGATGTTGGTCCCCCAACTGATCCGGTACTGCCGTTCCATATGGCTTTACAGAGAAGGGTGGCGGCGGCTTGGACTGCTCCGGAGAGTCTCCCGGCAGTGGGCAGATCCTTGTCGCGAAAATACCATCCAGCCAGTAGCGACCCCTGCTACTTGACCAGGCACGCCACTCCGGAGAGTTTGGTGGTGCAGGCGGCCACGGCCCCGGCAAAGCAGGCGTCGTACCCTACCATCCCTCCTGATAGGGACGACAAACGTTTTGATGGCTGGGCGAAGAAAGTGTTTTCTTCTGGTGGTATGGCGCTTCAGGCGGCCAACTCCATTTGTGCCTAGTCTCGTTTCACACACACTCTGTGGAACTGTGTTGCGTTAGCGGCTGAACATATTCCCGAAGGGGACGAACGGGATGGTTTCCTTGCTATGGTCCAGGATGGTAAGGATGCCATGTGAGAGTCCGTTCAGTCGGGTTTGGACTTAGCTGAATGCATCAGTAGGTCCATGGCGGCGAGCACCGTGATACGCAGGTTTGCCTGGTTGCGGAAGTCGGGGTTTGCTCCTGATGCGCAGTCTCGGCTCCTCAACATGCCCTTTGACGGTGAACACCTTTTTGGCAGCAAGGCTGACGAGAGCCTAGAGAGGTTGCAGACCTCGAAGGCTGCAGCAAAGTCGTTGGGCGCTGCAGTTCGCCAAACACCGCCTTTTCGTCCGAGGGGACAGCAGTGGAGGGGTGGTTCCTTTCGCTATTACTCGTCCTTCAGTAAAGCGAGAGGAGCTGGCAGTCAAAGAGGCCAACGCAGGGGTACCAGAGGTGGACGACAGGGTACCCGTGGTGCCAAGGCCGCTCGGGCAGTTGCCTCTTTGCACTCAGGTAACGCCGCGGCCGCTCCCACTCAGTCATGAGGCCATGTCCCATGGTTCGCCGGTTGGGGGAAGGCTGGCGCAGCATCTTGTAGAGTGGCAAGCCATTACTTCAGATGTGTGGGTTCTGGAGATCATAACCCACGGCTACTGTCTTCCCTTTCGGCACAGGCCTCGCGACAATCCACCGGGGAACCTCTCTTTGCAGAGTCCGGATCCGCTCCTTGCGCAGGAAATTCAAGCCCTGCTGGAGAAAGGCTCCATAGAACTGGTGCCTGTAGCGGAGAGGAACAAGGGATGGTATTCCCCTTATTTTTTGATTTCAAAGAAAGACGGGGGATTGAGACCCATCATGGACTTGTGCGGTTTGAACAAACTCCTCAGGAAGGACAAGTTCAAGATGGTTACTCTCTCTCAAGTCCTCCAGGCCCTTCAGCTTCAGGACTGGTTGGTGTCACTCGACCTCAAGGATGCTTACTTCCATGTGCCGATCCATCCCAAGCACAAGAAGTACCTGAGGTTCGCGGTTGGCGACTCTCACTTTCAGTTTCGGGTCCTGCCGTTCGGATTGACCTCCGCCCGAGGGTTTTCACCAAGCTCATGGTGGTGGTGGCAGCGCATCTCAGGCAAGGGGGATTCACGTCTACCCCTACCTGGACGATTGGTTGATCAGGGGGAGCTCTCCCGAGCAAGTCCTGGATCATCTGTCCGTCACCTGCCACTCCCTTCACAGGCTGGGCTTCTCCCTCAATTTAAAGAAGTCCCATTTGACGCCAACACAGCGGCTCCAGTACATCGGAGCAGTGCTCGACACTTCCCTGGGGCAGTGTTTTCCTCCCCAGGTGAGGGCTCTTCACATTCAGCAGATGGTGCACAAGTTTCAGCATGCCCAGACGCTCCCAGCGTTCGAGTTCTTGAGGTTGCTCGGCCTCATGGCATCCTGCATTCTTCTGGTGCCAGAGGCTCGCCTGCGGATGAGATCTTTGCAGTGGGCGCTCAAGACGCAATGGTCGCAGTCCTCCGGCAGGATGTCGGATCCGGTTCAGGTGCCGCCCTCGGTCGCCCGGGACCTTCTGTGGTGGGCCGTCGAAGGCAACTTGATGAAGGGGTCTCCATTTTGGCTTCCCTGGCCGGAGGTGACGATCGTGACGGATGCATCCCTCACGGGTTGGGGAGCTCATGCCAACGGGCTGACAGTCAGCGGTCGTTGGTCTCCGTCGGAGTCCAGAGTCCATATCAATCTGTTGGAGCTGAGGGCCGTCAGGCTAGCCCTGAAGGCTTTTCTGCCGACAGTGCGAGGAAAGAGTGTCCTGATCCTGACGGACAACACAGTGGCCATGCACTACCTCAACAAAAAGGGGGGGGCAGGGTCACTTCCTCTGTGCAGGGAGGCGATGCAGCTCGAGTTCTCGGCCATCCAGCAGGAAGTTTCGATCTCGGCAGTTCATCTGGCCGGAGACGAAAACGTGACGGCGGACGCTCTGAGCAGGCAGAGCACGATCTCTCACGAGTGGGAGTTGGCTCCGGAGATTCTCCTGGAGATCTTCGCCCTTTGGGGGACCCCTCAAGTAGATCTCTTCGCCTCCAGTGTCAACCGGAAGTGCGAAAGGTTTTGCTCGCGGGAATTTCCTCCAAAAGGAGCCTTAGGAGACACGTTCGTGGTGGAGTGGTCGTTCCCGCTGCTGTACGTTTTTTCTCCAGTCCCCGTCATCCCGCAAGTGCTGCGGAGGTTACGGAAGTTCGGTTCCCGGATGATCCTCATTGCTCCAGCGTGGGCTCGGAGGACGTGGTACCCGGACCTTCTCGACTTGTCCATCTGCCCTCCGCGTCGTCTTCCCTACCGAGACGATCTGCTCTCACGGGAGGGGGGTCAGGTTCTCCATCCAGAGGTCAGATCCCTCAACCTTCACGCTTGGCTTCTGAAAGGTTGAGGTATAAGGATTGGGACCTCCTTGAAGACGTGATGGAGGTGTTGCTTTCGGCCCGAAGGCCAGCAACGAAGTCTCTGTACCGTTGCCGTTGGCGTAAGTTCTGCGACTGGTGCCGAGTTCAGAATGTGGATCCTTTTGCATGTGACATCCCCATGGTTCTGTCCTTTTTACTTTCTTTGGCCCACAGGGGCTTGCAAGTGGGTACCATTAAAGGTTACCTGGCGGCGCTGTCCATCTTTAAGCGCTCGTCAGAAGAGTGTTCTTACTTTAAAATCCCTTTAATTTCACAGTTTCTGAAAGGGCTCACTAATGTGTTCCCTCCGTCACCTTTCCTGGTGCCCGGTTGGGATTTAAACCTTGTTCTTAAGTTTCTTATGGGGGCTCCGTTTGAGCCTTTACATTCTTGCCCTTAGAGGCTGTTAACTCTGAAAACTGTGTTTTTAGTTGCGGTTACTTCCGCTCGCAGAGTGAGTGAGTTACAGGCTCTTTCAGTTAAGCCACCCTTCACTTTTTTTCACAAGGACAGGGTTGTCCTTAGAGTTCGTCCTTCTTTTCTTCCGAAGGTAGTGACGGAATTTCATTTGGCCCAGAAGGTTGTACTTCCGGCATTCTATCCTCCTCCGCATCCTGGTAAGGAAGAGGAGAGGCTCCATAGGCTTGATCCTAGGAGAGCTTTAAGCTTTTATGTTTCACGCATGTCCCGGGTCAGAGTGGACGATCAACTCTTTATTGGTTACGCTGGAAAGCGTTTAGGGCAAGCTGTGACGAAACAGACTTTGTCTCGCTGGATTGTTTTGGCCATCTCGGAGTGCTACCGTTTGGCGGGTAAGGACCCACCGGGTGGCTTGCGGGCCCATTCTATCAGGGGTATGGCTGCATCTACTGCCCTGCAGAGGGGTGTTCCTATTCGCAACATCTGTGATGCAGCCACCTGGGCTTCAGTACATACATTTGTACGCCACTATTCCTTCGATTCCATCCGAGGACAGGATCTGGCCTTTGGCAAGGCAGTCCTTTGCTCTGCTATTTGATTGTCTAATCTAAATTTTGATTCTAAATTCTTTCCCTCCTCCTTGCTCTGGTACTGCTTTGGGAGTCTGTCATAGATATGGAATACGTCGGAGGACCCAATCCCCTCGAAGAACAAGTTACTTTCTTACCTGGTAACGTTCTTTCGATGGGATGGTCCGACGACGTATTCCATATCGCTCCCGCCCTACATTCCCCGCTGCAGAATTTCTTTTGCGATTGCAGCTTACGTTCCGCAAGGCTTGGTGTCTGACTGGCAGTTGACTAATGTCACACGTTCTGGGGGAAAAAACTACAACTGAGGCTACGGGCGTCGTGCGTCCTACTTATCACATCGGATGACGCCGAAAAAAGTTTCCGAAGCAGCACAGCTGTGGTGATTACATGTCATAGATATGGAATACGTCGTCGGACCATCCCATCGAAAGAACGTTACCAGGTAAGAAAGTAACTTGTTCGTCTCATCCCACTGGATCTCCTCACCAGGTGATCCTCCTGCAATACACCACCCCCAAGGTCAGATTCAGGAAGGGTCTGCCTTTCCCTGGTCACCTGGGAGGAGACTTTAGGTGGGGTTTTAGTTAGGGATTCATAGGATTCTTCACAATAGTTTATATTATTTATAAATGGATGCGGTTTGTTCATTCTTTTTACTCATTGCTGTTTGTTTGTTTATAAACTGCAATTGTTTTTTTAAGAGCTCATGTTGTCTGTCTTTTTTTAACCTCTGAATCTTTTTTGTGTTTGTTAATTAAAAAACAAATGTAGCAGTTCATTTTGTAATAAGTTAAGGCCTTTGAACGTATTTATTTCTGCAAACAATTTTGCCGCTGATTGAGCCTCACAATGTTTTTACAAATAACTTCATCTTTTCTTTAGGCAGCAGAAATGGCCCTGCGTTTAACAGGGATCAACCGTTGGTGTGTCAGTGGTACCCCAGTTCAGCGAGGATTAGAAGGTGTGCTATGGCTATTTGGATACTACTGTAAAAACTGGCATGTGCTAGTTTGTGCTTGTGGATGTACTGTAATAAACATTTTATTATGTTATTTTGTAAGGATTGGCATTGACAAGGTTGGTAATTGTGTTTATGCAAAAGTGTATTTCTAATCTTTAAAAAAAAGTGAGAATTTTCTTTAAGATTTCTCTCTGATATTCTCAAATGTAAATATATAAGAAGCAATCATCTTGCACAATTTGATTTGCAGTTCAATAATTATTTATCTAGTGCACATGAGGCCCATGGCATCCTATCACAACTAGTTAAAGTTGTTGGTTTTCCAGACTCTCAGCACCCTGTGTATTTCCATTTGACGCCTTTCTCCTATCTGCTCTCTCAGGCTTTTTCAATTTAACATTGTTAGGATACTGTGAACTATTCATAAGCTGACTCCTGCTTCTTTGATTTGACATATCTATATTTACAAAAGTCAAAATTTGTTTGTGGGGTTGTGGCTTGGCAAAGCGTTGTTCCTTATACAATTACACACCGTTTCACCAATCTTCACCAAATGTTGCATAGTTACCTGTTAGGACCCTGCGGACATTACTGGCTACATAAAATTTGGACACCCCACCCCTTTCCCCGGATTTAATCACCTCCACACATAAAACAGTAGCCTGAAATCGGCGAAAAATCAGTGTGGTCGTAGAAGGACTGGTCTAGACTTGAGGAACACAACTAGGGACCTCGGAAACCAAGTTTCAAGGCCCTAGGATGCATGGTTTCCGAGATAGTTGCACTGCAATAAACTGCACCACACCAGGGTGAAGCGACAGTTGAGGAGAGAGCATAAAAGGTCCCAGTATGCAGCAGCACACCAATTCTCACCCCACCCCCCCAACATCTGCTGTGGGGTATGTCAGCCTGCCACATGCACCCAATTTCAGTGCGGTTTACTTCAGAGAGCAAAGCACATCAAGCGATAAGCAGCGACCTACAGAATCTTTGATTTTCAACAATTGATCAGTGTTGTCATGTCTGTCCACAGAACCCATTCGGAGAATAGGTACTTTTGCTAGTGTCTCATAGCTGAGTAGGCATCACAAAAGATTCCAGAAGCTAGGATAGGTGGAAACATACTTTTTCAACACATATAATAACTCCGGGTCTCTCAAAACTAAGCCTGTTGATCCCACTACTGACGCCATTTGTCATGTAACTGAGTGGGGACCACAAAAGAGTCCAGATGCCAGGATGGGGAAAAAGCACATTTTATTTTCAACACAACAGAACCTCTCTTGGTCATTTAAAACTAAAGAGATAATCCACACAGCCTCTTCCCCAAAGGTATAATTTCAAGAAAAAGTCCTCCTACAAAAAGCTCACAAGTCTATCATGGTAGTTTCTCCGACATTTACTCTTGCTTTGGGCGTAGGTATGGCGTAGCACAGATTGCCTGTTAATCCTGGTGCTGTCCACTCCAGTCACCCTTGCCAGGTGTGTAGAAATGTTTGTGTCTCCACCATCAATTGCAAAAACAACTGGTTCTTTTTTCCCTCCATTGACAGAGCTGCCACACACGCCACCTGCGCCTGATTTTCACGTAGGTGCTCTCAAGGATCTTACCAAACTCCCTTGAGGTCCTGCCACCTCTGCAGTTCCTCTCCAACTCTCTTTTGATCTTGGTACTCTTTGCTGCCGGCCACATGCTCATTCTTACTCCCATCGTGTTCTCATCTCCTTCAGATCAGGACCTCATCCCATCTCAATGCCTTAGTTAATGTGTACCAACTCAGTCCTTCTTATTCTTACTATTCCTGTGCTCTCCTGTCGCCACCTGCTGTTTCCCTGCCACCACCTGATGTTCTTCTGCAGCAGTCTGATGTTCTCCTGTGGCCACTTGATGTTTTTATTGTCCTGCCACCTGATGCTCTCTTCCTGACCTCGACCTTCCATGTGATGTACTCATCCTGCCATGTGATGTACTCATCCTGCCATGTGTTGTACTTCTCCTTCCATGTGATGTACTTCTCCTGCCACGTGATATGTTCCTGCTTCCACCTTGATATTCTCCTACTGCCGCGTCGTCTTCTCATCCTGCTATCTCATTTATGTCACAGATGGCCTCAATAACACACCAACTCTGAAAATGAGTAAACAAGTTTTTATTAGGTTTTGTGATGGGGGCTATAAAGGGCCGTCCCTCTCTTTTTGCTAGAGAAAGCAAAGCCCTCCCCAACCCAGATGCCCATAGTCCCCGGGGTAATATATATTGCTTGTTTACAAAAAAGGTAGCAGGCGGCCCTCTCTTGAAAGAACACGGCAAAATAACCTGTTCAGTGGTTATTAACCACTTTGAGAGTTCGCAGCCATCTGCTTTTTGCTCACTGTACCTTTCACCGATGGGAAATATACATTTGCATATCAGTCTTTGTCCCGCCCACATGGCCAGTCCAGCACTGAAATGCTATAGCAATTCCCCTCAGAACAAGAGTACCAACAGCAACCCCATACACGTGTTTCAGCCTTGTTGGGCCACATCAGTGAGGTGGAGCTGTGCCTCTCTGAGCACAGTGAGCTGGGAGTCAACGTCTGTTTGCCCCCAGGTAACTTAGGGTGACCAACCCCAAGCTCCTTGCAAAAATACGAAAAAGGTAGCAGGCGCACCTCTCTCGAAAGAACACGTACCAGGTACTGGATATTCGAGTAACAGGACTGCCAAACCCTCCGACCAAAGCAGAGACCGGCAGAGAAGCAGAGTGGTCCATAGACAGTTACACAAGGCCCGACGAGGACAGAACCCGGATGCACAAGAATCTAAGGTACGTTGGTTGCCGACAGGGTCAAAGTGAGCAAGAGAAACCGTAAAGGAATGAAGGGAGCAAGAGAAACCGTCGATCAAGGGTCTGGGAACCAAGAGAAACGTAAGTGGTCTGGGACCCATATGCACGGTTTATACATAAAGGGGTCTGGGACCCAAAAGAAGTACAGTGGAAAAGCCAATACGAAAGGGTCTGTGACCCGCAGAGGTTTCCTAACAGGATAGTGAATCAGAAATCCAGTTTAAAACTGGAGGAAAACTGAAGGAAAGGTCAATCTGGGACCCGCACCCATATAACAGTTATCAACAGAGCTCTCTTCATCGTAACAGAGCCAGGTACAAGGTGAATTTTATGAGCATTGTGATGAAGTGCTAAGAGGAGGGAGGCCCCCTCTTTGCTTGTGTAATACCTTGACTAAGGGAAGGGAGCCATTCCCTCTGCTACTGAGAACTTTGTTTTGGAACTTTGTGAAAGCCTGAGAAAAGCCAGGGGAAGGGATACACTCCCCCCGGTGTTGAGAACATTTTATGCTATATGCCTCTGAGGATCTGAGAAAGTCTAGAGGAAGGGAGATGACGGCCTGTGTGATGACGGGCCTTCCTTGGTCACTGTCTTTTTTTGTGCTCCTTGTTTGTCATTGTTGTCTGTTGTCTGCTCTCTCTCTCTCTTCTGTGAGCGCCCTGAGGCCTTTGGGTTAGTGGCGCAATATAACAACCTAGATAGATAGATAGATAGATAGATAGATAGATAGATAGATAGATAGATAGATAGATAGATAGACATCCGTCTGGATCAAGAAGATCAACCTTTTTTTAAATTTAGTTTCAAGTGTAAGGGATAGGAATAGGTTTATGACACAGGACCCTGGACTATTTACTTTAAACTGGCATTCTGACATTGTCATTAGTATTTATTTGAGGCAGGGAATCCCCTCTCAAAGGGACAGATAGGGTTGTCCTTCTTTCTCTAGCATGGGGTCTGGCATGGGTTCACATGTTCATGAATATTCCCTGTCGTCAGGCTGGGAATCCTCAGTGAAATGAAAAAGCAGTTTAACTTTCAATTCAAAACTGCATTTCTCCTCTAAACCAATCACTGTCCTCTGGGTCATACTGCCCCCATCCAATGACCGTCCTCTCCCTAAGATTCACCCGTGGTGGCCATCTTCAGATTTTTACTGCACGCTTCAGTGTTGGTATCCCCATGTTGCTCTTCAAGTTAATTTCGTGTTTTTTGCAATTTTTTGTCCAAAACTAGTTTGAATGTTGACCGCTTCGTGCTTGATAGTCTTCGACGAAGGACAGAGATTGGCAGTGGGGATCCTCTACCGGAAAGATCTTCATCCACTGTCGGATCGTCATCCAAGTTTCGAGAAGGCCCGGCCTTGGGCCTACTTCGTGGCTATTCCAACCATGGTGGAGTAGGAAAGTCGAAGCATCTTCAAACTCGACGCAAAGTGTGGATTAAGAAATGTTTTCGTGGAAGATCAGCATCATAAATGCTTATATTGCCTGCATCTGGACCATGATGAGGAGGGATGCAAGGTGTGTTGTAGTTTCTCGAAGAAAACCAAAAAAGACTGCTACAGCATACTGTGAGCGTGCCTCAAGTCGAGCAAGGCCACTCACTCAGCCTCGGGGCATGGTCAACCCTCATCTAGGACTGGCTTGTCCGAGGAGCAAACTCCATCCGGGAGGAGGTTGAGATCCTTTGAGGATGCTCTGCTTGTGGGGTTCCAAGAGAAGGCCAAGCTCTGCGACACTAGTTCTACTGGGTTAGCCGCTGATGTGAGTCCTGAGTCGGGCAAAAGGCAATCGGCATCACCGTCTGCCTCCACAGTGAGCCTACCAACGAAAGGGACCTCTTCAAGGAGAAAGTTCCTAACCCCGTCCAAACTGTGTGTGTCCGTGGATAAACTGACGAGAGTCATTTCTGGAGAGGACTCGTCGAAGCTAGCTAAGACCTCGCAGCATGCCAGGTCAACTGAGTCAACAACGGTGCCGTCGACAAAAGCAGCGACGAGCACATCGTCGACTAAGTCAACGACATCCACTACAGCAGCAGTGAAGGAGAGTGGGCCCACGAAGGAAGTGATGACCACTCCACAGGTGTCCTTAGCCCCCAGGCGAGATACGGCTCTGACGAAGGCGGCAGCCACTCTGGGTCAGGAAAAACCTGGCGACTGCACCGACCCAGCAACCTCCTGAGAAGGAGAGGCGCGGTCCCCCGAGTGGAACTTCCCTGGTACGTGGACGGGTGGGCTGTTCCAAATAGGCCAAAGCAGATCTACTTAAGTCCCGACGAAGGAGAGAATGATCTGCACAACGATTACTACACAGATCACGAAGGGGGAAGATCTGGGCACGATGGACCAGAGTGCCCTGCTCGCAAAAGACGACTTGTCAGCCCAGACCCCACTCCACTGGCTCCTTTCACCCCTAGACCTAGGGACGTGTTGCTGGATATTCTAACGACCCTGCATACACTGGTCACCGAAATCCAGCAGAGGAGGCCACCACCAGGACCTATGCCTCCATGGGAGACACAAGAGCCTCCAAGGTTGAGCTCACCACTGCGGAAGAGGAAGTCCAAAGAGGGCTCTGGTCCTTGGCGCCATCTGACTCCTCCACTACAAAGTTACAAGTACACCCCAACCGGAGCCCTGCCCCGCACACAGATGTGTGCACAGACATGGCTACCACAGCTACGGGCACCAACAAGTCCCGACGATTTCATCGCAGCGGACGGAGAAACACCACACACGGACGAGCCCCTTAGGGTCTTCCCACTGGATAAGGTTGCATCCTTTCATTATATCATGTTAAGGGCCTCTGAACTTTTTCAGTTGGTTTCCAAGGAGACTAAGAAAGAAGGCTTCCTATACCAGTGGCACGATTTGAAAAGAAATACCATCATGACCGTTCCCTTCCCAGACGACATCTGTGAGTAAGGTCTAACTCTAATGAGAAATCCAAGTACAGCCTGACCAAGTGCGACAGATTGGAGAAGAGGTACAGGGTTCCAGATTCAGCTCCCGGGTGCTTAAGGTCTCAGCCCGCACCTGATTTGGTGGTCTCATCTGCAGCCAGGAAGCGCTTGTTGAACCTGTCATCGGCAGCTATGGTACCTCTGGACTAGGAGGGGAAAAAGCTGGATGCAATGGGCAAGAGGATAATTTATACAGCAGCCGCTACAATCAAGACCGCTAACGCCCTAGCCATTTTGTCCCGAAATGACTGGGAACCATGGTTCAAGCTGGCTCCTATTTTGGACTTCCTTTCTGAAGTCAAGAAGGTAGAGGCAATAGAACTCTTTCAGGAAGGGGAAGTGGCCTTGGATCATGCCATCACAGTGGCAGTGGACATCGCGGTCACCCGTTTCTGCCAAATGGGGAACTGGGTGTCCCTGCGTCATCAAGGTTGGTTGAAGGCAACAAACCTCAGCCAGGACATTCAGACTAAGGTACTGTGTATGCCGTTTGACCGTTGGAACCTCTCCGGCAAGGCAGTCGACAAGTCTTTGCAGGCAATAAAGACCGACAAAGAGACGGTACTCTCCCTGGGAACTTTGCAGCAGCGACAGCCATCTTGCTTTCACTCTTACAGAGGAAAACCAGGAAGCTCTTTAAGGGTGATAATAACCCGCACCGGCAGCCTTCCCGCTCCTCCACTCAAGAAGCTTACAGGGTTCTCTCTCAAGGCAGCAGAGGACAGTGGAGGACAGTGGCTGTGCCGCTCGCAGGGCAGAGCACCGACCCCCAAGCAGTCCTGAACCACCCTGGCCTCGGGCAACCACTTATGCACCCCAGTGGGAGGCTGGCTAGCGAAGTTCGTCAACACGTGGGAAAAGATCACCATGGACAGCTGGGTCCTGGATGCTCTCGGACACGAGCACACCTTGGAGTTCCAACACAAGTGTCCTCATATTCCGGCGATTCAGCAACAAGACAAACACAGACCACAGCTTCTGCAAGTGCCATGTTACAGAAGGGGGCAATAGCATCCATCCCCCAGCATCTGAGGGGCTCCGGAGTAGATTTGAGCTACTTTCTGGTTCGAAAGAAAACCGGGCTTTGTTACAAAGCACGCTGAGACTCAAGGAAAGTTGTACGTGGTTGTTTATTTTATTTCTCAATGGTTACTTATCAGTAGTTCAACCTTTTGTTAGCAGAGCTGTGGTTAGTAGAGCCGTGGTTACCTCGGCCGTGCTCGGTGTCCCAGTTCTCATATGGTGGTCCGCTACTTGTAAGGTTACGGCCCAGACTGTCCTGGTGATGAACAGCTCCTGCTGTAGCGGCGTTCCGCTTAAGAGTTAACCCCTTTTCTCCTCCCCATCCCCTTTTCTTTTCGGTAGGCTCACCTGCTCCCTCGTGGGTGGCGTTCCGTGTAGTAATCCCATGTCTTCCGCTGTCTCGTCTGCGTCCGTTCATGTCAGCCCTGCAGTACTGTTTTTCCCAGGCCGGCCAATAAACCCAGACTAACGCCTCTTATGGCCCGTGACCTGCAATCTCCTCCGTTCCTCGTGGCACGACCTTCCCCCTCCTGGTGGGCCTCTTCCTCCTTTTAAAGAAAAAGACTGAGTTGGAGGCTGATCCTGCATCTGCCATCTCAACAGGTACTTAAGTACCAAAAGTTCTGGATGGTCACGTTGCAACACATGCTTGACCAACTGGAGCAAGGAGGTTTTCTGACGTTATTGGATCTGTAGGACGCCTACTGTACAATTGTACAGCGCTTTGGCGTACGGCGGTTAATAAATCAATAAATATAAATACAAATACAAATACTTCCACATCCCCATTCACAAGAAACGCAGCAAGTTCCTATGATTCACAGTTCAAGGTCAGTACTACCAGTTCAAGGCTCTGCCCTTAGGCCTGAAGTTGGCCCGACACCATCGCGGACTCGCTCATTAGGGAACTGCGTTCTTGCCAGGAGTGGGAGCTTCACCAGGACCAGGTGGATTTTCTGTTTGGCAAATGGGGACAGCCCCAGATCGATCAATTTGTGATGGCGACAAATGGCAAGTGCCAGAGTTTCACCAGCAGGTTCTCCCAACCGAGGAGCATTGGGGACACGTTCTCGTTCCTGTGGGAGGGACGGTTCCGCTCCTCTTACGTGTAATCAACACAATCAGACAGTGCCACTGCACGATAATATTCGTCGTCCCAGCATGGCTGGTATCCGATCGTGCTGCGTTTGTCAGTATCCCCGTCCATCAGGCTGCCACTGTCCCCGTGCCTTCTCGCCAGAGAAGGGGGTGGGGGGTCGGATTCTGCTTCATGACCCAGAGTCTCTGAACCTGAGGGCATGGCTCCTCCAGCCCTAGGGTTTGGAGGTTATGCTTTACCCGCAGAATGTAAGTACATCCTGGCCAGCGGCAGAGCCTCATCAATGTTGAAGTGGTATGGACATAAATGGAAACGCTTCTCTGTGTGGTGCTGGATTCAGAAGATTACCCTGCTGCATGTCATGGACCCGCAACTTCTTACTTGCTTTCCTTGGCCAAAGCGGGATTGGCTCATGCCTCTATCAAGGGGCATCTCACCGCCATATCCAGGTACACCAGGTCTCCGGGCAGACCTTCGCTGTGGTCTCACAGGCTGATCAAGGAGTTCCACAAGGGACTCTTCAGGACTTTTTCGCCAGTGAAGGCTCCTTCACTGGCTTGGGAGCTCAATGTTGTGCTAACTAAGCTCATGGGAGCTCCTTTCGAACCTACGCATCAAGTCTCGCTCATGTTTGTCTCGTGGAAGACGACTTTCCTTGTGGCTGTCGCCTCGGCCGGGCGGGTCGGAGAGATTCAGGCCCTGTCTTGCAGGCAGCCTTACTTGTCTTTCCACGTTTCAAGGGTGGTACTGCATATGCACTCCACATTTATGACAAAGGTACCATCGGAATTCCACCTCAATGAACCTTTGGTGTTACTGGTCTTCTTTCCGAATCAGTCGTCGCCAGCGGAAAGGGCCTTGCATTTTCTGGACGTTGCTTGTGCCTTGAAGTTCTACGTGGTACGTACAAAGAATTTTCAGAAGACTTCTCAGTTGTTCGTCAACTTTGGATCTGCAAATCGAGGAAAGGCCTAATTGAAGGCTTCCGTCTCCAGGTGGCTGTCCGGTTCATCATGCCTTGTCATCGACTGGCTAGCAGGCCCCTGTCAGGACAGCAGAGAGCTCACTCCACCAGAGCCATTGCAGCAACAACGTTGTTTCTCTCTGGTGTGCCCCTGCTTGACATCTGCAGGGGTGCTATGTGCAGGTCCACGCACACCTTCACAATGTTCTACTGCATCAACAGGGATTCCAGGGAGGAGTCCTGAGTCGGCCAAGCGGTGCTACGCAACCTGTTTGTTTGAGATGAGTCTGTTCCAGAGGTGAGTATTTACTGCTTCTGTTGAGCCTCGTCACCTCCCGTGGTTGTGCATATGTACTGCTGTGTACTCATTATTCATGAGCATGTGAACCCATGCCAGACCCCATGCTGGAGAAGGTTTAAGTTACTTACCTTTAATTATTGTTTTCCAGCATGGTCTGGCATGGATTCACATGTGAACCCTCCCTCCTTCCCCTCTGTGGCTCTTCTTGGTTCAGACTGCCACTTGACGTTCTTACCAAATCTGAAGATGGCCACCAGGGGTGTAGCTTAGGGAGAGGACTGTCATTGCATGGTTGCAGAGGACAGTGATTTGTTTAGAGGAGAAATACAGTTTTAAAGTGAAAGTTTTTTCTTTCACCGAGGATTACCAGCCTGACGACAGCGAATATTCATGAGCATGTGAATCCATGCCAGACCCATGCTGGAGAACAGTAGTTACAGGTAAGTAACTTAAACCTTTCTGTTTCAATAAGTCTTTGCCAACAACCATGCCACTTCTGTCAGTCTCCTAGCTCCACACTTCTTGGCCACTATAGACGCTATACTCAAAGGTTCACAGGTGATAATGGAGACCTTCCATATATCACCCAACAGATAATTTTATGGGGCCAATACAGGTGGGATATCTATTATTTCAGCTATAATCTTGGCCACATTGTGCCAGAAGATGGTGACATGAGGGCAACACCAGAACATATGTAAAAAGTCAGCTGTGATGATACCACAATTGGGACAGGCGCTACTTATGTCAGGAGAGGATTTTGCAATCTTCGCTGGGGTGCAATGGAGGCGATTCAGGATCTTAAATTGAATAAGCCTATATCCAGCACATAGAGATACCTCCTTAGTAAGGAGACAACTCTTTCTCCACTTTTGTCCGTAATCTCATAATGCACGTTTCATTCCCGTTTGGGGCGAACATCATTCAACTTGGCCTGATGTTCTTGAAACAAGTTATATAGCCTACAAATCTTCTGCTTGTCCTCTTTTCTTTTTCTAACACACACACTTTCACACCTTAAACGCACATTCACAACACAGTATTTCTTGCTCTCACCAACCAATATATTTCCTTCTCTCCAAAAGACCTCCACACTCCAGCTCACTGTCCTTCATCCTTCAAGTCTCGTGGTCTCTCACCTCCCCCTCTGACCACACCGGGACAACCCACACATTTCTGTTTCCTGTCCCCCTCCTTATCCTCCCCTCCTTCTCCCCTTGGTCTTCTTCCCCTGGCCAATCTTGCCCTGTCTTACCTGCCTGGGAGGTGTTGCCAATACCAACATATATAACAAGGGGAGCTGAACCCCGCCCCATTTTGCAGCGCTGGTCCACTGTGCTGAGATAGTGGCAGCCCGTACTGGAAAATGTTCCAGTTGGTTTCAGGAGTCCATGAAAGTATAAGAAAGTTTTGTTAGGAAGCCACTCCATTGTGAGTTTGTAATAGCCCATGTTGATGAGCTTGTTGCGGACGCTGCAACGCAATGTGCGCTGGTTTCATCTGGCGGTGTGTAGCATTCCTTGCCCCTGTGCATGTTCTCTGCTGCTGTGCTTTGCAGCTCTACTCCTGCTGGTTGCCGAGATCTGATCATTGGAGTAGTATGCCTGGAGAGGCTCTGGTGGCTGTTATCTTACGGGTAGGCCTCCCAGACCTATGCTGTATGTTACCTGAAATGAAAAGAAACTGCCCAGCATTTTGTTGAAGTGGTATGGAGTGATCCACAGTGGTACTGCCCAAACAAATGCAGGCCGTTACGGAAGGGACAGGAACTGGGGCCCTCCCAACTTCCATCTTCCCCTCTCTCGAATAGGAATGGCTCTGGCTTGCACCCTGCCAGGCCTCTATTCCAAGCAGAGAGGGGTTCCCATTCCTTTATAACAAGGTCAGTGTACTGACCTTGTTACATGTTCTCCTGCTGCCTGATGTTCTCTTCCTTCCACCTGATGTTCTACTCCTGCCACCTGATGTACGCCTCCTGCCACCTGATGCTCTCGTCTTGCCACCTGATGCTCTCGTCTTGCCACCTGATGCTCTCGTCTTGCCACCTGATGCTCTCGTCTTGCCAGCTGATGCTCTCCTCTTGCCACCTGATGCACTGCTTTATGCCCCAGCATTTTATGATTTCTTCCTGCCATCCTACAGACGTGCCTTCTTCTCCCCCTCTCGTCTCCAGTATCCTTTTCTTCCTCTGTTCCTCAAACCTTTTTCTCCTTACTCTCTATTAGATTGCCATCGAGTCCACTCGAGAATTCCTTCAAACAGCCATAGTGTTTGTGGCCCGTAGGGGCATTGAGCATACCCGATGCAGAGCTACTCAGTGCCCCTTTGGGACAGAGAAATTTCCAAAAAGCAGCTGTGCTAGAAATATTGAGTATCATAGATGAGGAATCAGTGGGAGGAATATCCAGAAAGAACATTACTGAGAGGCAAGTAATTGGATTTCCTACTATAAGACAAAATAGCTAACCACCAAAAAGTTATCACAATTAAGGAGGATATGGGTTCTTAACCACTGTACCTAGCCTTGTGCTCCAAAAGGTGCCCGTGAGATATTCGTCCAAACAGAATAACCAGTGCCTTTCATTCTGTAAGGAGACAAAAATTGATCATTTTACTTGCTCCCCTTCCCCTCCACTTCCTCTTCAACTTTGACTTGGTTCCTTGTCTTCTTTTGGTATCTGTCTTTAACGTGTTTCCGCTGTTCACTGTTTGCTCTTGATTCTTGTTGGGGTAAATTTTCTTAGGCTTATTTTCTAATACGCATATATATATTTCTTCTAGGTTTAAAGGGTGCGTACAGTATACTTTCTTGATTCTGAAAGTGGTAGAATTGCATGAGCCTTTAATGCAACCCTCGGAATGAGTGAGCTGGTTTGAAGGTACAACAAATATGTTCATCAGACAATAAGGGAAGGACCACACAGTATATCTGTAAAACATATTTTTTTATACAATAAAGATGTGCGTAGGATTTAACTACAACATGTACAGATATGGTCACATTTAAAATAATGTTGCAAAATAATGTTAAAAATGGAAAAAGTGGTCTCATGGGACCATAGCCTTTCCTGATAGTTCACAAAAGTACAACTATACTTTTCGCAAAGACACACCGGTCTTAGTAACACAATTACTCACCAAGTCTCCATGTTAAGTCTATAGGCCTATAGGACACAATGCATCTTTATCATACAGAAGTAAAGGGTCTGTATAAATGGCCCTCGGGCAGATTTAAAGAAGACCCCAAGAGGTATCAGAACTCGCCATAAATAGTCCAGCTCAAAAGTTGCATTCCCCAAGCCCTTGTACTGGAGTTGGCAGAGGGGTATTTAGTGATGTCACCAGCAGACATGGATTAGTTTTAGATAGGCTAGATCAGCACGGGAGACCCCACAGCCACAAACAAATTGCATAAACCTTCACAAGTGAGTCACTGGATGCCCAACTGAAGATCCTGATGAAGAAAAGCAGCTGAAGAGGTTCCAATGAGGAACCTGCAGAGTGGAGCACACATGGCAGCAGCAGGGTAAGGTCCTGGATTGACAGGCAGGTAGCAAGTGTCAGTGATGGATATCACTTGAGGACCTTTCTTGACACAGGGCCCAAAGAAGGTGCAGCTTTTCCCAGATGCCACCCTGCCAACAAGTGAAGGACAGCTGTAAGGCAGGTGGCTCCAGGAACTGTTGCCAAATTGTCAGGAAAAACTCCAAAGTAAAATAGCCTTTGGTGAGCTAGGTGATGCTCGCCAACTGTATGCCAACCCTAGGCAGATTTGGAAGCAGTTCATGACAGAATGTTGGTGGAGCAACAGCTTGAAACTGCAGCGGACTGGACTGAGCAGGAGAACAGTGAAGTGTTGCCAGATGTTGTTGGGAATCCGTAGTGTAGCTTGCAGACACTGTAACAAAGGGCATGTGGGATGACATAAAGGAACAACAAGGAAATGAGGGTAGGTAAGTGCTGAAAAACCAGGTCTCACAGGACACTGGGGTATTCCGGAGACAGGAGCGAGGGAACAAATAGGAGAGAAGCAGGACCAATGAAGCATGCCATAACATTAGGATGCATTGTTCTCTATTACTGTGGTCTAAGAGTTCCAATCAATGATTCAGTCAACACCTGGAACCAGAAGTCCACCATGATGGAAGAGGCAGAGTGGCTCCTTGGTTCCTGCATGTTGGATGACGCATCAACCAGAGCAACAGGCAGAGAGACTTTTTCTCCTCCTTCTCTACAGTGAATTGGGGGGTAATTCGTGACCGCAAAGTCAGCTGAAGACTACCATGACAGAGTGGACCTGGATGCCCATCTAAGGTCAGGGAGAACCCCTAAAGAAATGCAAGCGAATTAACAGGACTTCACTGATGGCAGATTACAGATCCAGCCATGGTGACCATTTTGGCTCAATGGTAAGTGGTTGCAGTTCAGAATAAGTGCAGCAGGACATCCACTGTTGGTCTCCACACTCGACGAAGTTTACCAGGGTCCACTACACATATGGTATGCCAAGTAAAGGGTCCAGCAGAGGTGACTGCCACACTGTTACAGGAGGATGTGTTGGATGGCTCCAAAGGTCAAGCAACACAGGTGAGTACTGAGCAGGGAAGAACTATAAAAAAACTCCTCCTGAAGAAAGGAACCTGTTATCCCACTGAATCGGGGGACAATAGCACCATACCTGATCAGGCGCACATAGAACAAATGTCCACCCAAACTGTTACGCAAGTATAGCGCACCACTCTGGTGGACACTGGCCGCAGGCATAGTTACCCGCACACATCAGAACACAGCAACGACTATGACAAATTCGGTCCCGCTGATCACATAATTGTTCCGCCCACTTAACCCTCAACACCTCTGACATCAGTATGCTGTGAAGACCTATGGCAAATTCGGGCACGCTGGACCGAGAAAAAGTCTCTACCACTCACGCCATCTCCTGACTCCCCAGGGCACCCATCCACATGCCCGACCTCAGGGATTGCTCTTTACCAGAGACTGCCCAGCCGTGCTAAACCTTATTTGACCAAATGCACACACGCATTCCAATCCTCCTCCATGACCTCCAACACTCTGGACTTCGGACCCCGAGAGCGTTCCCACCACTAGCGTAATGAATGAGACTATAATAATGGTACGGCGCTATATAAATGATAACTACAATATAATAACTACAATATAATATATAGTCCCCTGTCCTTAAATATGCAGTGCTCTGGTCAGTTGTCAAACGTGGATATTTCAGGATCAAATCTTAGTAGATGACTGGTGCAGTGTGTCAGCATTTATGCTAAACCAGAGGGTAGAGGGTATTCTAAATCACTAATCAGACCATTCTAGCTCAGGGCTCCAGCCAATCAATGCTGACCACCCCACACAAGTTCTGTGGGTATTCTCAGGACATGTGGCTTCCAGAGCAATCCTAGACATTCAGCCCCTTTATATCATGCTAAGTAACCCTTAACATTTGTTTGTGAGCTTCTGGCCGGAGCTCAAAACAGAGAAACAACCGTACATGGTCCTTCCTTGTCCCTACCCAAACACACACAAGTACAACAAAGTACAGTTGCCTGGTACTGGAGTTCACAACCTTAGAGGCACCATTTTGGAAGGCACCATAAAGAAAAAAAAGTCCTGTTAGCCAAAAGGCTACAATTTGTGCAGCAACCATTTCAGGCTCACTGGCATCAGCCAGAACCAGTATATCAGTTCTGATCCTGTGAGACTAAGGGGCATTTGGTGGTATGCCCATCCGTAAGGGTCCTTAGAAACCATGCCCTCAGTAAGACCGGGATGGGTTTCACTGGGGAAACATAGTCAGCACACCATTAAAGACTAGAAAAAAAGAGGGCATCACAAAAAGTGTGTGAAAGTGGACTTTATTCCTTATCATTCGTCTTTAAACGTTTGTTTATATATTCCAAAATTGCTTGAAACGTATTCCTATCAAATTTCTTTGTTATGATGTCTTTCTGATTACCTCAGATGTCCGATCTCTTGTTCAATCGTAAAGACTATCTTGGCTTGATAGAGGGACAGAAATGTGTCATCTTTCTGCTTCTTCTTCAGCCTCTTTAGAGGCCATATTTGACTCTGCTGCATGTTTTGAGGCACATACCAACATTTGGTAAAAATGTGCTGTGTGACTGTCACTGCATGTATCCTGGCCCAACAATCCTACCAGGCTGAGAAATTGCAAATTGTCCTGGCCCGTGGGCCTACAAGGAGCAAACCTCTCCGAATGGCCAATAAAGTCCAGAAAGAGGAGTTTCTACAGTAGTATAAAATAGCTTCTCTTTCTTAGTTACCCTCTCATTTGCTATTTTGTGGAGTCGTTCTATCACAGGGCTTCCGGACACTGCATGTTTTTCAGTCGTCCTTGGACCTGGCGAAATTTTTTAATGAGTGAGGAAGGTTAATTTGGATGAGAGGGTCGGGAAAGGCCCTTCTTGCATTAAAAATGCAATTTCCTCAGCCAGGCTCTCAAGAACTCCTTGCACTTGGTTTCCTTGTCGCCTGTGCAGAATCGCATGCCCTGCAGGGGGTTTGCTCTGAAATATCAATATTGGTGTCTCCACATGGATTTTCAGGTGCCATTTTTCCTCCATTAAGGATCTGCTGACTTCTTTGAGATTTGCCACTTCATTAGTTAAGTCCACCCGCCGTATAATTCGACTTTTGATGTGCTCTCCTTTACCCAGATCAGATGTTAGGTTTTAGCGCGAACTTGGTGCAGTTATCAGGAGCCCAATTTGTTGGAGAGAAAATCATGTTTTGTTTCTGTCTCGGTGCTTTTTGGACACACAAGGCATTTACACTACAGATGATCAAACCTCAGGGTTTTTGAATTCCTATTTCTGCTGGGTATTGGGGTGTACCCATTGTGGCTATGACATACACTGAATTCATTGCCAGTCACATTTTTCTATCGGCTTACATTTTGTAGGGTTACATCTAAATGGCTATATTGTCAGGTGTAAACATTTTCTTTGACACTCTCTCTCCTTTATTTTATTTGGGACATAAGCGCTATGTGTGCTTGTTTCTGTATTTCTGTACCTTTAGTAAGGGGAAGAGGGTAGGGCATTTCAGCTAACAAGCCATAAATGCCGCATGCCAACCAGTAGCCATCCATTCCTGGAAGTTCGCCTACAGTGCAGAGTCACGAACAATGCATTGTGGTTATGCAAATGAGTGCAAACATTCATTTTGATGCAGAAAATTGTCTTTGTCTAGAGTGCAGTACTATTTTATACATAGCTTTATCAACTCAATACAGATGGCTCTCAAGTATGCAGACAACCACATGTGTTTCACCCTCCTTTGTGGCCATCAGAACGATATAGCCTAATATCCAAATCATTGGAGCATGAATGCCTTCATAAAGTGCCCATTGCTCACCGAACTGAAATATAGCACAAATGACACTACGATGGATGGCCCCAGAACTCCTCTGGCAAGCAATGTGCTGCTTAGTGCTCCTGCGAGGTAGCCCCTCCACAGCGAGCCTGGTAGTGGCAGGAGGTGATGCTCAGTGGAAGAGTGCATTAGGGAATGCACTCTTCCACTGATCATCACCTTCTGCCACTACCAAATGGCGCTGCCACTGCCAGTGGGAAAACAGCAAGGTTTTATCAAAGACAAGAGAGGCCAGGACGCAGTAATCGCTGTACTTTGTGAGTGCCCTCCTCCATTCCTTTGATACTCGGTGGCGGACTCCTCAGCCCTTCGGCCCACGTGTAATGTTGCATCTGCAATGCCTTTTTGGGACCCCAGGAAAAACACGATCATCTTGAATGCTGGTTCGATAAAGTGGCTCTTTATTGTAGAAGATCACACAACACATCTTTTCAAATCGCTTCAAGGTGGGAAGAGAACAAGGGAGTACAGTAATCCTTCTTAGGCCTTGAAGTTCTGAATGATCTAACAGAAAAACTGACATGCTAGGCCTGACAGCATTTCACCTAGCGCAAGTTCATGAAGTGTTACAGTTGTGACCAAGCTTGGGAGTGGGGACAAAAAGAAGGGGGTGGGGGAACAGGACAGACTAACTTACTAGTCCTAGTAAATTTAGGTCATGCATGCGTACAGACGGAGGTGTGTGGAAGAGGGCGTGGGGGGAAACAAATGCGTCCAGTCCAACAGGTCCCTGGGTTAAGTGCAGAGAGGTTGCCCCGCTCAGGAGTGTAAGCTGAAAGTACAGTAATGCTGAACATAGTGCAGTGGCCTGGAGCAAGTGCAAAAGACTGGCGGGGGAGCCTGGGACCTTTAAGGCTCTGGAGGTGAACCAGGCAACCAGTTAGCAAAAAGTGAACAGAGTTAGGGGGAAGAAGGAGGAAGGAAGGTGGAGGGAAAAAGAACGGGGGGTTATCAGGGGAGATGGAGAGGAAGAGAGAAGGAGGAAAAGAAGGGGAAGGTCTTGAGGAGTTTCCGGAACTTAAGGTGTTCCGGCTCAAGACCGAGAGAGGCAATTAGACAAAGCAAGACACTTGCAGAGGATAAAGATCTACCCCCAAATCTCTGTTTGTGAAAGCGGCTCACCCGCAGAGAGTTGGAGGAGGACGAGCAGAGGAGAGTATTTAGGAAGAGAGTGTTGTAGGCCCCAGAAAGCCTTGTGGATTATGCAGAGGGTCTTGAACTTGATCCTTGCAGCCACAGGGAGCCAGTGGGGGGATTTCAGTGCCGGAGAGATGCGTTCCCTGGTTCGAGGCCATGAATAAGTCTCATGGTTCTGTCCTGGATGAGTTGTAGAGGACAGAGTAGAAGTAGGAAGATTGAGAATGATACTGTTGCAATAGTCCAGCCTAGAGAGAACCAGGGCTCTCGAGGTGGTGAGCCTCTGGGGGAAAGTGAGAAAAGCTAGAATACCTTTGAGGAGGTGCAGTTGGTAGTGGGACTTTTTTGGAGATGTCTGAGATGTGAGAAGAGAAGGAGAGAGTGGAGTTGAAGATGACCCCTAGATTATATGCCTCATTGGTAGGTGAGGGCGCAGGGCCAAGGGGGGCTGGCCAGTGGGAAAGTGGGAGCAGGGGCCCCAATGAGGACGATCTCTGTTTTACTGGCATTCAGGCAGAGATAGTTAGCAGCACACCAAGACTGAATTGCGGATAGACAGTCTGGGAGGAGGAGGGGGAGGAGGAAAAGGCAGCTGCTTAGGGTAGCTTGCAAGAGAGCTGCATGCCATCCGCGTAACACTGAAAGTTAGTAGTAAAGGTAGAGATCCTGTGGGCCAAGGGGCCATGTAGATGTTGAAGAACCAGGGGGATCGGTTAGATCCCTGGGGGACACCACAAGTAGAGAGAATGATAGAGGAGAGAAAGGATGCAAGTTCCACCTGGGAGGGCTAGTCAGTGAGAAAGGAGGCGAGCCACGAGGATGCACCAACTGGCTTAGCCTACAGCTCATTGCCAACATACCATTCCAGATCATTCACATAATCCACATTCTGTATCGTGGCATTCTCCCTTCACCCTGCTTTCATGGAATGTTGGTGTGTCAGTGGTGTTATGGGAGTAGATTGTCACTGTTGCTCCACTGGACATTCACGGAAAGTCAGTTGAGAGCTGACTGCCTGAGTAGTGGTGGTTCCAATGGGGTATCCTTTACTTACCTACTACGTGTACCTTGAAATGAAGGAATCAACTTGTATGTGTGTTTTACACGTACTAGCTGGCTTCCAATTTCGGATTTCAGAGAAGCCTCGAATGTATACATTGATGCTTGAACCCTGGATACAGCTAATGACATAACCATCACGCATCCCGTCATAGTCTGTTGGTTATGCGCAGTTGAGTAACTTTGCTGAAAATGTTGGGGGGGGGGGTGTGACATCTGAAGAAAAGGTGCCCCAGCCAAATGAATGGGGACAAAATGGTGTGCCATGAAAGTTGGGGGGGGGGGACAAACACCCCTGTCCCCCCTAAAATTACGCCCATGGTTATGCGCATTAAGGATTCTTTTGGGGCTCCTCATAGTAATAACAGCCTGAATCATAGAAAGTATGATGGCTGCATTTGATTTGGATATCTTCTCAGACACTTCTGCTTCTCTCCAGTTTGCTAGATAGTGCTCTGATTTTCAGAAACTGATGTTTAAAGACAGAGGGCTGAATGCAGTGCTGTGTGCCATTTCTCTATTCTGAAGTCTGGCCTGATGCATTCGGATGTTTAATTGTTTTACCCTTATGGACGATTACAGTGTAAAAAAAAAGCCTATTTTACTTGTAATCATATATTTTCTGCCGTTTGACATTCTGTGAAGTAACTTGCTGCTCATCTCATTTGTCTTTTGCTTCTAGATTTGTATGGACTCGTTTTGTTTCTTGGGATCGATCCATTTTGGGTCAGACACTGGTGGGATCGGCTCCTGTATCGTCCTTACTGCAGGAAAAATCCACAGCCCTTGTACCAGCTAATGTCTCGTATAATGTGGAGGTCCGCAAAGAAAGATGTACTTGATCAAGTAAGCACACTTCTTTTGCTTCATTAAACCTAAACATTTCTATTGTTTCCCCATCAAGAACTGTAATCTGACTTCACGTTTGCGTTATCATGTCGTCAAATAGACATCGTATCAATTAAACTGTTACTTTCACAAAAAGAGTGCTCCAGCTAAATAACATTCTTGTCTTATATGTTTCTACATTCTCCATCATCTCTTTTCCCTTTTGAAGGACTACAAAATATTATTTTCAGGAATATAAAGGAAGTCTTATTTAAAGCAGACTTTTTAAATACATACATTTTGAATATCAGTGTGAGACTACCCCTAGTACTGAAAGCCCCAGGATTTCAAAAAAGGCGCCTTCGCTTCGTTACAAGAGAGTCGGAGCAGAGTCAGCTAGTCAAAATACGCACAGTAAAAACATCGAGAACTTGAAGACTCAACTCTGAATACTACTGAGAAATCTTCTCAGTGAAGAAAGCATACTCTAAAATCACTCAGCAAGACGACCATTTGTGTGAGCTGCCGAGACCACCAAATGTCAACTCTCAAGCACTCCAATGAATAGTTCAGCTTCAGCGCAGCAATCAAAACATGCAGTACCTTCAACAGAACTGCAACACTACCACCTCATACCCCAAAAGAAGACTGAATATTGACTTATTATGCAACAATCCCAACATTGGCTCACACCAGTTTCCCAGTAGCCCTCAAACAGAACTAACGGTGCCTTGAGTGTCCTCATGTTCACCAAACTCCAGGGCGCGTGTGCATACCTCTTATCCCCAATCATAAGGCGCTTCATTTATAGACTTTCCTGTTTTCAGTCTTTGTGTTCATTCCAGTGGTGTTTTTACAGGGTTTTCAAAAATGTTAAAACTATGGGCCTCATTAAAAGTTTGGTGGTAAATCGGCCGATTTATCACCACAAATATTTCCCATATTGTTACTCAGTGCAATGGCATTACCAAGGGATTGCGAGTAGTAGTATGGCGGTGATTCCCCCGGGCATGTTTGGCAGATTTACTGCAAGCTGTACATCCGCCGGGTACTGGAGGCAAATTGGAGGATTTATCTTTTTGATGGAGTTGAATCCTGTACTTAAACGCCAAACTCGGAATTCGGCAGCGCAGTATGCCAAAAAAGTGGTGGTAATGGATTTACTGACAATTCTTTACCTCCATGAAAAACTCATAACGAGGCCCTATGCGTTTATCTGTGCTTACGCATTTGTCCTTTCAAAAATTTGCAGCCAACTGTTTTTCTGGTATTTATTGAAATCCTTTCCTTTTATTGCTGCATAATCGTTATTAGTGGTGTACATCTTTAATAGCACGTTTTAAAGAGCTTTTATAACAGCAAGTCCTGAAAATGGGAGAAGCTTACTGATCCCACAGCAGGTGGCCTCAGACAGGAAAAAACTGTGATGACCAGCCAATGTCTGTGGAGGGAGGAGCTCCACCGGTAGAGCGGCAAACCGCCACCTCGTTTCAGTGTCAGGCAGCACAGTCCACCCATGTGCTTTATTGCACTGGGAGCATTTCTTACAATATGGTACATGTAGTTCAGAATTTAAAATGGAAAAGCAAAGCAAATACGAGAATGCAGTGACAAAAACTTGACCAGGCTAACCATCACCTATAGAAAAACGTAAGATGTCAGATTACACCCTGCTTGAACATGGTTAAAGTGTGACAGTGCAGCAGGGTGGGGGTTAGCTTAATATCATTTATATGAAGTAAATTTGCTTGAGCAATTTAGAAAAGTGATTTCAAGCACACCACAAACTGTATTGTCTCTAGCTGTTTTTAATTTAGAAACTTGCCTAACATAATGAAGCGCCCTGCCTCCCCAATCCAGCCCCATTGATTTGTTTCTTCGGATTTGTAGTTATGCTTTTTTCCCTTTTGGCCCCAAATATGTTCTTGCTAGATTGCAGTTTCAGACTGAAGAGTACTGCTCTTCAAACAAAGGTGTCCTCCATGGCATGGAGCCAAACAATACCTGTTTTTTTCTTATTTGACCACTTATAATGAAAACATCAGCTTTGCTCATCTGAGTCTTAAGTACTGTCCTGTCGTTACAGAGATTTTTACATGGGAGTAAAATAAACAGAGAAGGGAAAATCATTTTGTTGGTGTTTTATGGATT
The DNA here is from genome assembly GCF_040938575.1 of Ambystoma mexicanum. Lineage (NCBI taxonomy): Eukaryota > Metazoa > Chordata > Amphibia > Caudata > Ambystomatidae > Ambystoma > Ambystoma mexicanum. Next base: position 1,128,657,597 of record NC_090927.1, read on the forward strand.
TTTATTAATCTTTATTTTTCGTCTGACATGAACATTACATAAAATAACAGCATATATGGCACGGTATAGCACGGCACAGATGAGATTGCATACAGGCATTTACAACAATGACTTAAAACGTTACTAGGATAGGACAGAGGGACCATGTTACTCTGGTGTTGCAGAGGGCTGGTTGACTGAGTTCAGGTATCTCCCGAGGGGAGCCCAAATGTCTTTAGGGCGATTGAGTGGCGAGCTGAGGCTTATGTATCCGATTTTACAGTTCTCCAGCATGGGGTCTGGCATGGATTCACATGCTCATGAATATTCCCCGTCGTCAGGCTGGGAATCCTCGGTAAAGAAAAAACCAGTATCAGTTTAGTTTCTGATCTGTCTTTCGTAGTAGTAACCAATTACTGATCTCTGCGTCATACTGACCACAGCCAATGACTGCCCTCTACCTAAGCCCCGCCTCTGGCAGCCATCTTCAGATTTTTACCGCACGTTCAAGTGTTGGGATCCTCGTGCTATTGCTCTCGAGCGTTAGTGCTATTTTTCATGTTTTTTCTCAAAAAATTTCTCTTTTTTCGGTCAAAAGAGCCTCAAGCTCCACCGTTTCTTCATCTGATCAACGGGGACCCGTGTCAGATTCGTCTACGCCCCTCAAGGGTGAAGATTTCATCGAGCAACGCTTTTGGAGGACTCCAGAAGTTTCTCAGGCCCATCTCGGTCATGGCCCAGGAGAAGGGAAGCTCGACGCCCGGAAAGCTGTTCAGGGTCTACCCTGGATGCCAGCTGCAGAACGTCTTCAAGGAGGACGAACACTCTTTCTGCCTTTACTGCCTTCATGAGGACAAAACGCACGTGGAGAAGGACTGTGCGTTTTGCGGCAACATGTCTGAACGGACCATGAAGGACCGTCATCAACGTCTCGCCAACTGGCTGGAGGGTAAGAGCCCGTCTGGCAAGAAGAAGAAGAAATCCGAGCGGTCTTCTAAGACCTTTGAGGGCGCCCCGGTGACGGGGGCCCAACATAAGGCCAAGCACCGCGAGTCCGCTGGCACCGGGAGCGCCGAACGGTCGGGCTCTACGGGCGCCAGGCAGGGCGCACCCTCCCCGGCACCATCAACCACGAGCCAACGCTCTGGGTCGGGTAAGAGGAAGGCCGAGCACCCGGCGAAGCTCCTGGAAAGGCCCCGGTCGAGCTCTAAGGCAGAGGAGGAGCGTGGCAGTGCCCCCTCCCTCAAGGATAAGGCGGTGAGCGCACCTAAGGTGGTGAAGGCCTTGATCCATCCGACCAAGCCCTCTATCGAAACGGTCGCGGCGGCCCTGGCCCAGCCTGTGGAGGCTGCACCAGTGGTGGCGACCTCAGGGCCCAGAATCTCCCTGCCTCCTCGGAGGGAGTCTTCTTTTGTGCCCATCGATAGGACCCCCGTGAAACCCTCCGTGGGGAAGAAGAAGGGGGGGCAGGGCGTCGTCGTAGATTCGGCCTCAACCTCAGAAGAGGAGCTGATCGAGGTCTTAAGCCACGGCCTAGGCGTGGAACAAGGCCAGCCCGTCGGAATGGGCCCCGACGCAGGTGACGACGACGACATCGTCGAGGATACCGACGGGGCCCCTGCTCGCCCGTCGGATTCCCCTCTGCCAGCGCCGCGAGACAACTCGGCGGCCATTTTGTTGGCCAAACAGTCCTTATGCACCGAGATAAGGACGAGGCTACCGTTACCGACGGAGGAACCTCTCCCGTCAGGGGATCCAGAACCGGGACCTTCTGGTGTTCCCCCTACCAAGAAAAGAAGGATCCATCCTCCACCTCCTTTTCAACCGTCGCGCCCCGTCCAGCCCTCCTCCCCGTCCACCCGAGGGGATGATACGGGGACTGACACGGCAGCGACGGGTACGGACGACGAGGCATACGACGAGGATTTTCCGTCGTCGCCTCCCACCAGGGCTTCTCCGCCCGACGAGATCGGATCTTTCCACTCCATGATCTCCAGGGCTTCCGAGCTTTTCCAACTCTGCCCTGAGGAGAAGAAAAAGGAAGGCTTCCTTTATCAGCGGCGCAAGGCCAAGAGGAAGACGGTCCTCGCAGTGCCTCTGTTGGACGACATTTGGGATGAGGGCCTTTCCCTCCTCAAGAACCCTTCCACTACGCCAGCTAGAAGAGACCGGTACGAGAAAAAGTACCGGGTCCCGGACACGGCCCCCCTATGCCTCCGGGCGCAGCCTACCCCGGACTCCGTCGTCTCCGCGGCAGCCAGGAAGAAAGCGGGGGGGGTGCGGCCTCCACATCGACTTCCCCGCCGGACGGCGAGGGAAAGAAATTGGATGCTATGGGACGTAGAGTCATCTCGTCGGCAGCGACGACGATTAAAGCGGCCAACGCCTTGGCTATCGTGACCCGCTACGACAGGGAGCTCTGGTACAAGATAGCTCCCCTGCTGGATTTTCTGCCGGACGACAAGAGGGCGGAGGCCCTTGAGATCCTCCAGGAAGGTGAAGTGGCTTCGGACCACGCCATCACCGTGGCGACGGACATCGCCGACACTGGGTTCCGCCAGCTGGGCAACGGCGTTTGCCTTCGACGTCGTGGATGGCTCAAAGCTACGGACTTTCGGCAGGACGTCCAGACCAGAGTCCTGGACATGCCCTTCGACGGGAACAACCTGTTTGGGAAGACAGTGGACGATTCCCTTCAGGCCATCAAGGCGGATACTGAGACGGCCCGGGCCCTTGGAGTCCTGCAGCAACGACGGACGCCCTTTCGGAGCGGCGGAGGCAAGGGCGCCTCCAAAGGTTCCGGCGGCGGTTTCGCTTCCTACCGTCAAGCGGCCCGCTCGTCGTCGCAAGAGGCCTACAGAGGACGAGGCAAGTCTAGCGGACCCCGCCGTCGTCGCCAAGGAGGTCAAGGCGGCAAGGCCGCGTCCAAGCAGGATTGAACCGGCCGTGGGGTCGGGCCCCCACCGAAGCACCCCGGTGGGAGGCCGGCTGGCGGGCTTCGTCAGCGTGTGGGAGTCCATCTCCACCGACCGTTGGGTGCTGGACGCCCTGGCCCGGGGCCACGCGCTCGAGTTTCAAAGAAGGTGCCCGCGCGTCCCCCCCGTGGCCAGGAAAGAACTTCACGTCCCTCAACTTCTCCTGGAGGTAAAGGCGATGCTCAGAAAGGGCACCATCGAACTCGTCCCAAAGAGGCTTCGGGGCTCCGGAGTCTACTCGCGATACTTCCTCGTGAAGAAGAAGACGGGAGGATGGCGCCCCATCCTGGACCTGCGACGGCTGAACAAGTTCATCAAGGCGCAGAAGTTCCGGATGGTCACCCTCCAGCACGTCCTGGGTCAACTGGAGGAAGGAGACTTCCTATCGTCGTTGGATTTGGAGGATGCCTACTTCCACATTCCCATCCTAAAGGGGCACCGAAAATTCCTCAGGTTCGTGGTCCAAGGGCGTCATTACCAGTTCAAAGCCCTTCCCTTCGGACTACGGTCGGCACCCAGGGTATTCACCAAGTGCCTCGCACCGGTGGCGGCGCAGCTGCGCTGCGAGGGGATTCACGTCTACCCCTACCTGGACGACTGGCTCATCCGCGCCAAGACGAAGGAGCTCGCCGTGGTCCACACGGCAAGGACCGTCCAACTCCTCACGGACCTGGGATTCTCCGTGAACTACGCCAAATCCCACCTGGTGCCCGCGCAAGTCGCACTGTTTCTGGGAGCGAGGCTCGACACAGTGTCCCTTCTGGCCTCCCCGTCGGAGGAGAGGACCAGGACCATCTTGGGCAAGGTGCAACGGATGTTGGTGGCCGACGCGGCCAAAGTGAGATCCATCAAGTCCCTCCTCGGGATGATGTCTTCCTGCATCTACCTCATTCCCATGTGCAGGCTCCGGATGCGCCCGTTGCAAGAATTCCTGGATGCGCGCTGGATCCAGACGACGGGCAGCTTCGAGGAAAGGATCAAGCTCGACGAGAGTTTCCGACGAGCGATACGGTGGTGGGGTACCCGCGCGCATCTGACGGCGGGCATGGACTTCCAGACCCCAGCCCACCAGGAGACTGTGACCACGGATGCCTCCCTGGAAGGGGTGGGGAGCGCACACCGAAAATCTGCACGCGAGGGGACTCTGGCTCCCGACGGAGAAGTCCCTGCATATCAACGTCCTGGAGCTCCGTGCAGTGTTTTGGGCCCTCAGGTCCTTCCTTCCGTCCCTCAAGGGCAAGGTGGTGAGGATCTTCACCGACAACACCACCACCATGTTTTACATCAGGAAACAGGGCGGAACCAGGTCCCCAGCGCTGTCCAAGGAGGCGCAGGACCTGTGGCATTGGGCCGTCGCCCAAGGGATTTTTCTGGTGCCGTTTCATCTGGCAGGGATAAAAAACACCATCGCCGACTCACTCAGCAGGGAGCTGCGCTCGTGCCACGAGTGGGAACTACGGCAGGATCTGGTGGATCGCCTCTTCCGACGGTGGGGCACACCCCAGATCGACCTGTTCGCGACGGCGACGAACACCAAGTGCCGGAGGTTCGCCAGCAGGTTTCCCCAGACGAGGAGCATGGGCGATGCTTTCTCGTTCCCCTGGGAGGGCCTGTTCCTCTACGCGTTCCCTCCCTTGCCTCTGCTAATCCGGCTCGTCAACCAGCTCAAGAGGTCACGGTGCAGGATGATCCTCGTCGCACCTGCTTGGCCGAGGCAGATATGGTTCCCGGACCTTCTGGACTTGTCAGCGTCCCCGCCGATCAAGCTGCCGGCGGACGCGGATCTACTCTCCAGGGAAGGAGGCGCCATCCTCCACCACGACCCGAAGTCGCTGAACTTGCAGGCCTGGCTCCTGCAGCGCTAGAGTTTGGAGGATACGACATACCGGCCGATTGCAGAGAGGTTCTTGCAAAGGCCAGGGCGTCCTCGACTCTTAAATGCTACGGACACAAATGGAAGAGGTTCTCTGTCTGGTGCCACACACAGAAGATTAACCCTCTACGGATTACGGCTCCCCAAGTACTGCCGTACCTGCTGACGCTGGCCAAAGCTGGTTTGGCACACGCGTCCATCAAGATTCATCTTGCTGCGATCTCCCGATACACCAGAACCACGGGGCGGACGTCCTTGTGGTCTCATCGTCTGGTGAAAGAGTTCATGAAGGGACTGTTCAGATCGTTCCCGCCGGTGAAGGCTCCGGCCCCGGCGTGGGAGCTCAACGTGGTGCTGACCAAGCTCATGGGACCTCCGTTCGAGCCTCTGCACTCGGCCCCGTTGAAGTTTCTATCGTGGAAAACAGCTTTTCTTGTGGCCATCACCTCCGCACGACGAGTGGGAGAGATCCAGGCCCTTTCCTGCAAGGCCCCGTACTTGACTTTCCACGACACGAGGGTAGTGCTCAGGACGCACCCCTCCTTCATGCCCAAGGTACCGTCGGACTTCCATCTCAACGAACCCTTGGTGTTACCTGTGTTCTTCCCGTCGCCTTCGTCGCCGGCTGAGAGGACTTTGCACTCGCTGGATGTAGCTAGAGCGCTGAAGTTCTACGTGGACCGCACGAAGGGTTTTCGGAAGACGTCGCAACTCTTTGTGAACTTTGGACCTGTCAATCAGGGGAAGGCTCTCTCGAAGGCTTCCATCTCCAGATGGCTCTCCGGCTGTATCATGTACTGTCACCGGTTGGCAAACCGACCGCTGCCTGGCCGTCCGAGAGCCCATTCCACCAGAGCGATCGCAGCTACCACGGCGTTCCTATCTGGTGTGCCCCTGCTGGACATATGCAGGGCTGCTACGTGGAGGTCGACGCACACCTTCACGAAATTCTACTGCGTCGACCGGGATTCCAGGGAGGAGTCCAGGGTCGGCCAAGCAGTGCTGCGCAACCTGTTCGCCTGAGGTGAGCCTGGTGAGGAGGTAAGATGCTTAATGTTGAGTTGATGTGATGCTTAATGTTGAGCCTTTGCCACCTCCCGTGGTTGTGCATGTGTGTACTGCTATGTATTCTTTATTCATGAGCATGTGAATCCATGCCAGACCCCATGCTGGAGAAGGAACAAGTTACTTACCTGTAACTGTTGTTCTCCAGCATGGGTCTGGCATGGATTCACATGCGATCCCTCCCGCCTACCCCTCTGCGGCTCTTCACTTGGTCATACTGCCACTTCACGTGCTTCCAAATCTGAAGATGGCTGCCAGAGGCGGTGCTTAGGTAGAGGGCAGTCATTGGCTGTGGTCAGTATGACGCAGAGACCAGTGATTGGTTATTACTACGAAAGACAGATCAGAAACGAAACTGATACTGGTTTTTTCTTTACCGAGGATTCCCAGCCTGACGACGGGGAATATTCATGAGCATGTGAATCCATGCCAGACCCATGCTGGAGAACAACAGTTACAGGTAAGTAACTTGTTCCTTGTATGCCTCAATCGGGTCTCAGAACCACATATGAATTGTGGGGGCCGTTTTCTCTTTCCAGTGCCAAAGGATATTGCGTTTGGCCACCGCTATCGCAACTGAAAATAACCTATGGATCTTGGTCGGGGCCTTGCCTGTGTCCCCCAGAAGATATTTCAGTGGCGTAGCCGGGATTCAAATCTCAAGGATTTCGCTGATACTGGAAGCCACTTCGACCCAGAATCTCCTTGTATGAGGGCATTCCCAGTACATGTGAAAGGAGTTGGGTTCCTGGAGCTGGCGTTTGGGGCACAAGGAGTGATAGGACCGGTCAAATTTGGCGATTATTTTCCCGGGGTGATTTGTAGATGATTCAGGATTTTGTATTGGATCAGCCTCAGGTTAGCGTTTAATAATACAGATTTGGTATATTGACACTATCTGGCCCATTCTGTGTCCTCGATTGGCATTCCAAGGTCTCGCTCCCATTTGATTTTCATGTTATTCTGGGAGGGGGAGTGGGACTGTACTGTATATCTTGGAGATGGTGCCGTTAAAACCATCTTGGTCGATTATATCTATCATGAATGGATGGGGAGGACGCTTTGTTGGGAACGATGGCCATTTATGTTTTAGGGCTGCCTTCAGGCAGTGGTATGAAAGGGTTGTTGTAAGCCCCTGCCTGGTTGTATTTTGGACTTCTTCCAGTGTTAAGAATTCCAGGTTTGGGAACAGATCCCCTAGCTTCATGACTTTCTTGGGGTCCCATTTATTCTGCATCGCGGTGTCATGCAAGGGGGTGATGTCTGAGTGGTGCCACAGGGGGGCGTGGTCGCAGTGTGGATGTGTGCATCTTACTCTGTGAAACAGTGCAGCCCATGGCCGTGTAGTGCAGGACACTGGGTTCATGTCAACCAGGCTTCTGTGTTTTTCAGTGAATACACAAGACTGTATATCCACTTGGGCAACAGCTTGTTTCTCCACTTGTATGTGGGGATATGACTCTGTGGCGTCGAACCAGTACTTGGCATAGTAATCCTGCGCCACGTAGTAATATAGGGTGAAGTCTGGAGCTGACCGCCCACCTTTAATTTTATCAACCTTTTCGCTTAATTTGACCCAGCTCTGTCGGACTGTGCCCCCTCCCCATACAAAGCCCGAGGCCAATCATTGCAGTTTTTAAAAAAAAAAGGTTTGCCCGGCCAGATGGGGATGGTACTAAATAAATAAAGTAGCTTGGGGACCACTATCATTTTCAGGAGTGCAATGCGGCCATAGACTGAGATGGGGAGCTTATTCCATAACCTTAATTTGGTTTCTAGTTTTGCAATGTAGGGTGGGTAGTTGGTGCTGTATAATGTGTCTCTATTGGTGGCTACAATGATACTGAGGTGTCGAGCAGAGTTTGGTGATCAGCAGGATTTTGATATGGCATCTGACCTGGTAGCGCTCGGTGTTAGGGGGATTACCTCAGATTTAGCCTGATTAATTTTATACCCCGATAATTTGGCACACTCAGTGATGTCCTGCATGACCAGTGTTGATGTCTGGGTTTAGTAGATATAAAAGGGTGTCGGCCGCGTAGAGCGAGACAACTGGGGGGTACCCTCTGTCGGACGCCCCGGCATAAGTGCTTATGGCGAAGGAGTGTGACCATTCCCTCTTTCGTGAGGGCGAATATGAGGGGGGATAGCGGGCACCCTTGACGTGTGCCACGCTGTAGGGTAAAGGCAGAGGACATAGTATGGTTAGTCCAGATTTTAATATAGTAGCCGGATGAAGTTTTGGCAATTTGGGCCAAACCCCATGCAGTGCAGTAGTGCATACATATAGCGCCAGGACACAGAGTCAAACACTTTCTTGGCGTTGAGTGTTACTGCTACCGCTACGGACTCGGGGTCCAATTGCACTATGATTGCAAATAGTCTCTGCAGGTTTAAGGATGTGGATCTAGTGGGTATGAAACCTGATTGGTCATGGTGTATCAGTTTGTTCATATGGGGGAGAAGTCCGTTTGCTATGACCTTGGCATACAGTTTAGTGTCTCTATTAATTAATGAGAGGGGGCGGTATGATTTAGGGTCCTGCGGGGCCTTATGTGGCTTAAGTAGGACGGTTATTATGGCTTCCTGCAGGGACTCCTGGAGCGTGTCGGACATTAGTGCTTCTTCCCAAAGTGCTAGTAGTCTGGGGGCTGGTTTATCTACATAACATTTGTAAAAGTCGGCTGGGAGGCCGTCCGGACCCGGGTTCTTTCCAGCCGTCAAGTCTTTCATGGCTTGGACGATTTCTTCTAGGTTAAATGGACTCTCCAGCATTCCCCTGTCATTGCGTTCCAGCCTGGGCAGAGTAATGGAAGACATATAGCGGTCAAGTTCCGGCGTCGGTGCTTGATCAGTGTTCTTGTACAGGTCAGAATAAAAGTCTAGAAAGATTTAATGGATTTGGCCGAATTTGTGTGGACCGACCTGTCTGTTCCGTTGATGAACGTGATAGGTTTGAACCACTGTTCTGCTTTGATCAAGTTCGCCAGCATCTTATCGGCTTTATTGCCCTTCCCATATCGTCTGCTTCTTGCTGGATGCATGGTGTATTTTATTTCCCTTTTCGCCAGATGTCTGAATCTATCCAGCTGTTCCTGCAATGGTTTGAGGGACTCTATGCTCGGTGTTTGTGCATGTGCATTTTCCAGCTCCCGGAGATTGATTTCCACTTGGTTTAGGTTGGTTCTGATGGATTTAAGTATGTCACTAGCTAGTAGGTGGCCCTTGGTCCAGATTTCAAATATTTCCCAGAGCGTGATGACCGGAGGCCACCGTGCCCTCGTTGAGGCTGAAGAATTCTTCGATCTTCTTGGCCCTCAGGGGCTCTATGATTGACTCATCCCTCAGCAGGGATGGCGGCATCCACCACGAGTGATGGATCTTTTCGGTAGTCTCCATGTTTATGCACAGAAGCACCAGTGAATGGTCTGATATCGTTCATGGTGCAGTCGCTCACTCGTGGGACGAGTTCCGGAGAGATTAGCGATTAGCCAGTAGTCTATACGTGAACTAGTGGCGTGTACAGATGAGTCAAATGTGAACTCCCTCAGCGACGGGTGCATTTCCCTCCAGGCATCCACCATTGGCATTTCGTCCCTGTCTTGTTTTATGGTTCGAGCTGCTCTGGAGGTTAGCCTTGGGATACCAGCTGATCTGTCCACATTAAGGTCAAGAATTGTGTTGGAGTCTCCCCCCCTCATATAATCTCGGCGTCCCCAGGGGCGACACTTGTGACATGATTTGGAGGTAGAACTCTGAGGTGTCGATGCTTGGCCCATATGTGTTTACCAGGATTACAAAGTGTTGCCCATATTATCACGTATCTTCCCTCTGTGTCAACGTGGCAAGCTGGAAACCAGTGCGGCGATGAATGATGGTACACACGCCTCTGGCCTGTGAAGAGTATCCTGTTCCGATCCACAGAGGGCCTCAGAGGGCCCCAATCCCGGGCAAAGGAGTCCACCATTCTAGCTGTTGCATGCATCTCCTGTAAGAATAATATATCAACCCTGTGTCGCCTGGAATGATCCAGTATTTTCCTGGCCTTTATGGGGTTCGACAGGCCCCGTACGTTCCACGAAACGAGATTCACATTGTGCATTGGGTCTGTTGAAGCCATAGTAGGTTGAGTGAAGTCCTAGTGTTGCACCTTTTGCCAATGCTGTGCAAACCATGCTTGTTCCTTGTGTCAGCATTTTGTTCCCCCTCCTTTTCCCCCCCTCCCATCCCACCCTCACCATCCCTCCAATTGGATAGTGCATTTCCCTAACTCACTTTAACAGTCTGATTCAGTGGGTGGCTATGTGCGGCCACAACTTACAACTTTGGAACTTGCCACCAGCGTGTTTATCGTAACCTTAATTTGCAGTGGATTGGGTTTGCCGGTCCCCACTTGCGATGCTTCGGCTTTCAATTGTGGATTTGTGCTTGGAGTAGCGTTACGGTTTCTGGTTGTCATCCATTGTTCTGGGCATCAGGGATGTGCTGCTCGATGTATTCCATTGCTTCCCCAGGGGTTTCAAAAAAGTGGGCTCTTCCGGCATCTTGAAGCCATAATTTGGCAGGGAACAGCATCGTATATGGTACTTTCCTTTCGCGCAGTGCCTTTTTCACCTGGTCAAACGATCGTCTGGCTGTTTGGACCCCGTTAGAGAAGTCCGAGTAGATATGTATCCGGTTAGAGTCGTGGGACAGGGGGCCTTTCTTTTGTGATAGGTGAAGGATTAGGTTGCGGTCCCTGTAGTTGAGGAGGTGGGCTATTATCGTACGTGGAGGGGCGCCTGGTTTGGGTGGAGGGGCCAGGGATCTGTGGGCTCTCTCTATCAGAAAGTGCTGTGCGAATTGGGCCTCCTGGAACAGTGATCGAAGGACTTCTTCCAGGTATTGTTCCATTGGCACGTTCGTGGCTTTCTCTGCCATCCCGACCATCCTGATATTATTGCGACAGGATCTAGATTTGAGATCCTTGCATTTGTCCCGGACAAATTTGAGGTGCTTTTGGATCTCTTAGATTGCCTTCCCATGGGTGGCCGACGTGTCTTCCAGGGTGCTCACCCTCCCTTCTGCCTCCGACACCCTTGCGTTCACTTTTTGGATGTCTGATCTAATAGAGACAATGATATTACCTATATCGTCAAGTTTTGAGTTGACAGCTGCAAACCCAGCTTGTAGCGCACTCATGTATGGGTCCATATTCGGTTCAATGTGTGGTTGGGGGCTGTTAGGAGCAACTTGGGTGGAGCCCTGGGATATTTCCATGCCGTTTGTGCTAGTGAAAGCATCCATGGGTCCCTTCTTATTGCCCCTGGCCCCTCTTGGCATGTCCTCGTCGATTGGGTGACGTGCTCTGTGTGGGTCTGGGGGATGACTGCTATTCATTGCTGTCGTCCGTTCAGGCACTTTTGGAATATTTGGTGAGGGATTGTGGAGCTGAGGTCACAAGGAGACCAGCCAAACCCTGCCTGGATGCTATGCCTGACAAGTTTTTTTGTGTAGTAGTTCCCATGAAGTTGCTTAAGTGCTGCCGGGTTAACCGTGGCTATATGGCCTATCCCCTCCGCTCAGCCAGATCTGGCCATTATTGCTCCGAGATGTTTGCTGTTCTGCCCTGGCATGAACACTAATGCAAGTGCAGTTGATCGTATTGGGCTCAGCTGTGCTACCCATGTACGGGGCCCGCGCAATTATGCTGTATTCTTGGGATGGTGACCCCAGGGCCCATTGGTCTCCACCCGGGGCCGTCGGTCATTAAGGCGTGCTGTGGGCCTCTGTACCGCCCTCCGCTGCAATACAGGGTGTCTGGTGTTAGTCAGGCTTCGTTTGCATGTCTCTGCACGGATTCAGGGTGCACCAGCTCTGGAGGAGTGCTTCAGATGGTGCTGGTACAGTCTGGACGTACTTAGCTGGCCCGCAGTGGGAGGTTGTCTGCCTTTCCTCTGGCGGATGTTTCTGTATTTGGAGGTGGTGCCTGGAGGTGGGTCAGCCGATGGGAGTTACAGGGTGAGTGCGGCCGCGGTGGCACAGCAAAGGGGAGTCCGCGGCACCCGGCGGGCCTCCCACACAGGCATCCCACGGTCTTGGGACTCTGGGTACTGTCTGTCGCGGGTTGCTGCTGGATCGGGTGTGAGAGGAGCCCCGTGGCTGCAGGGTAGGACACGTACCTTCACCGGTGCAGGCTTTACCGCATTGCTTTCTCATCAGACCAAGCGTCTTGGTGGGCAGGCGATCTCCTCCGACTCCAGGGTCGGACGATGGGAGGAGCGGGGCGGGCACCGAGAAGCGGGCTGTTGATGACTCTGTAAGCCTCACCTGATGTCTGATACCCACTGCTTCTCGGTCACTAAGCCGCCCGTGCCCCACTGTACTGGCAGCTGGATATTCTGCTTGCTTCGCGAGCGGGGGAACCAGCGCCCTCCACCCCACAGCACTGCTTCTCCAGGTTCGGGGTCGTCACAAGCCAGGTCGCACTTCGGCGATCCCAGTATTAGTGGATGTCTGTGTTAGCCAGACCCCAGCTCCGCTCTCTCTGCGAATTTTTGTGTCTCCCACAGCGCAGCAGTTTTGGCGTGCACTGCGTGGCATGGGCCGCCGGTCTTGCCACACTGCCACAGCTCACCACAGGCTTTAGGGGGCGACTGATTCGTCTCAGCTTTCGCCTGGTGGTGCCCTATCCGGTGCCGTTTGTTTGTCTGTTTTTTTTTGTGCCGGCATCCGTTCGACATCGATAACAGGATATCAGTGGTTATGGAGCTTCCACTTCAGGTGGCCATCTTTGCTGGCGCACAACAGCACCCCCGCATTTTTGTTTTATGTTAACAATAAACAGCAGAGCATAATCATACAGTAAAGCTTTCCTTTAGTGAACAAATCTTGATGGCACATACTAAATAAGCCTTCATTTCACTTTCCTTGTGGCCATCACCTTAGCCCGGCGGGTCAGGGAGATCCAGGCACACTCCTGCAAGTAGCTGTACTTGTACTTCCACGCTATGAGGGTGGTGCTGCGGACGCACCCCACCTTTATGCCAAAGGTCCCTCCCAATTAATCTTCATTTCTGCCAGTGTTCTTTCTGAACGTTTCAATGCCTGCTGAAAGCGCGTTGTATTCGCTGTAAGTTGCTTGTGCCTTGAAGTTTTATGTGGCACGCACAAAGGATTTTTGGAAGACTTCTGAATTGTTCATCACTTTGGACCTGTGAATCACGGGAAGTCCTTGTCTAAGGCGTCCATCTCCAAGTGGCACGCCGGCTGTATCATGCACTGTAATCGACTGGAAAACAGATCTCTTCCGGGCCGGCCGAGTGCCCATTCCATCAGAGCCATTGCAGCAACAACAGCATTTCTCTCTGAAGTTTGCCCTGTGCAACATCTGCAGGGCTTCTACGTGGAGGTCCACCCACACCTTCACGAGATTAAACTGCATCTACAGGGATTCCAAGGATGAGTACTGTGTCTGCCAAGCAGTGCTACGCAACCTGTTTACTTGAGGTGAGCCTGTTCCTGGGGTAAGGGTATTGCTTCTGTTGAGCCTTTCCACCTCCTGTGGTTGTGTATATGTACTGCTGTGTAATCGTATTCATGAGCAGGTGAATCCATGCAAGACCCCATGCTGGGGAAGGAACAAGTTACTTATCTGTAACTCCTGTTCTCCAGCATGGGTCTGGCATGGATTCACATGCAAAGCCTCCCTCCCTCCCCCTTGTGGATCTTCTTGGCTTATTTCTATGGCATTTTGCATGCTCTACCAAATCTGAAGATGGCCACCAGGGGTGGAGCTTAGAGAGACAACGGTTATTGGCTGGGGGCAGTATGACCCAAAGGACAGTGATTGGATGTAGAGGAGACAAACAGTTTTAGGTAACAGCAAACCTACTTTTCGAGGGGATTGGGTCCTCTGACATATTCCATATCTATGACAGGTAATGTCCACAGCTGTGCTGCTTCGGAAAATCTTTGGCGTCTGCATCCTGCGTCGATGACGTCGATGCGCCTTCCCCGAGGACCTCCTCCGACGGCCGACGTCACCCGATGTGATAAGTAGGACGCACGACGCCCATAGCCTCAGTTCTGTTTTTTCCGCGAACGTGTTTGCTTCGTGAATCTCGGTACGCCTCGACTTGTTGGAGTTTGCTGTTTTCTATTCTCGGTTCGTTGAACCTGTTCGGTTTGTTGTGAAGAAATGTTCGTGGCGATGTCTTTCTCGTCTTCAACCCCGCGTCCGGGCTTCAAGAACTGTGGGGACTGTGGGTTCAAGATGTCGGTCACGGACTCGCACGACGCCTGCCTCTGGTGCCTCGGGCAGGCCCACGATACGGACAACTGTGTAGACTGCCAGTCCCTGGGGGAACGCAAGAAGAAGCTGTCGATAGGCCGGGTGTCTAAGCCCCGGAAGTCGAGGTCTGCGGGGCTTTCGACGGATGACTCGAGGGTTGACTCTGCGTCATCGTCGGAAGTCCGGTGGGTCTCCTTCCAGGAGTCGGTCTCGCCACTCCTCCGCCTCTTCGAGGCATTCCAGGAAGCGCCGGCATAGGTCGCCTTCCCCGTCCTCTTCGAGTACTCCGCCCGTCGGCGGGTCGCTTATCCCTCCATGCAAGCGACACCGGAGGAATGGGCTTCCTTCGGGAAGCAGATGCTAGCGATTCTAGAATCGCAGGGCACCGGTCCGTCCGCGCCTCCGAGTGGGGTCGGTCGGCACCGGTTGAGAGACACCGCTCGTACGCCTTCGGGCTTGAGTGGTCGGCACGGCTCGCGGGAGAGGTCCCGCTCGGACAAGGGTAGCCGTTCTCGCCATGCCCGTGCCAGGTCCCGGTCCTCGACGCGCTCGAGACCGTGTGATCCTGTGCTGTCTTCGAAGAAGACGTCGACGTCTGTGGCGCCGAGGTCGTCGACGATTTCTCTCGAGGCTCCGCCTCCGAGGGGGTCGTCGGCATCTAGGTTGTCGAGAGACAAGCTCAGAGCTCTGGCTTCGAGGACTGTGTCGACGCCGTCGATGCTGGCGGCGCTGCAGCTGACGCCGACTCGTTCGGCGCCCTCGACGCCTTTTCTGTAGACGCCGGCGCAGACTCGTTCGGCGCCCTCGACGCCTTTCAAGGCAGTGGTGTCGGAGGGGCCCCGTGGCACAGGGTTTTGCCCCTAGTAAGGCTATGGCTAAGGTCCGGCACTGCTTTGGTCCGCAGAGGTCTTCCTCTCCCCGCCTGGAGTACATTTCAGAGGGTGATGAAGGCTCTGATGGTGGCCTGGTTCCGGTTACAGTTCCAGATGACCTTATCTCTGGCCATAGCCAGTTTGATGACCTGAGGCAGTCGCTGCATGATGCCAGTGGACTGGACACCTCTCCAGAGGTGGAGTTTTGTCGGCCGGAGCCTGGCACTCATGCCGATTCTTCATATCGGCGCCTTATGTCTCGGGTTACAGAGTACTTGGGTTGGTCATCTCCCCCAGGGGAGTTCGTTCAGGATTATCTCACGGACATCCTTGATCTCGGTCCACCCACTGACCCGGTTTTGCCTTTTCATATGGCTCTGCAGAGAAGGGCGGCGGCGGCTTGGACTGCTCCGGAGAGTCTCCCGGCAGTGGGCAAGTCTTTGTCGCGAAAATACCGTCCAGCCAGTAGCGACCCCTGCTACTTGTCTAGGCACCCCACCCCGGAGAGTTTGGTGGTGCAGGCGGCTATGGCCCCGGCAAAGCAGGCGTCGTATACTACCATTCCTCTGGATAGGGACGACAAACGTTTTGACGGCTGGGCGAAGAAAGTGTTTTCTTCGGGGGGGGGGTATGGCTCTTCAGGCGGCCAACTCCATATGTGCCTTGTCTCGTTTCGCACACACTCTGTGGAACTGTGTTGCATTAGCGGCTGATCATATTTCCGAAGGGGACGAACGGGATGGTTTCCTTGCTATGGTTCAGGATGGCAAGGATGCTATGTGGGAGGCCGTTCAGTCGGGTTTGCACTTGGCGGATTGTGTCAGCCGGTCCATGGCGGCGAGCACCGTAATGCGCAGGTTTGCGTGGTTGCGGAATTCTGGGTTCTCTCCTGATGTGCAGTCCCGGCTCCTCAACATGCCTTTTGACGGTGAACACCTTTTTGGCAGCAAGGCTGACGAGAGCCTTGAGAGGTTGAAGACCTCCAAAGCTGCAGTGAAGTCGTTGGGCGCTGCAGTTCGCCAACCTCTGCCTTTTCGTCCTGGGGACAGCAATGGAGGGGTGATTCCTTTCGCTATTACTCGTCCCTCAGTAAAGCGAGGGGAGCTAGCAGTCAAAGAGGCCATTGTAAGAGTGCCAGAGGTGGAAACAAAGGTACTCGAGGTGCCAAGGCCGCTCGGGCAGTTGCCTCTTTGCCCTCAGGCAACGCCGCAGCCGCTACCACTCAGTCATGAGGCCAGGTCCCATGGTTCGCCGGTTGGGGGAAGGCTGGCTCAGCATCTTGTAGAGTGGCGAGCCATTACTTCGGATGTGTGGGTTCTGGAGATCATAACCCACGGCTGCTGTCTTCCTTTTCGGCAGAGGCCTCACGACAATCCACCAGGGAACCTCTCTTTGAAGAGTCCGGATCTGCTCCTTGCGCAGGAAATTCAAGCCCTGCTGGAGAAAGGCGCATAGAACTGGTGCCTGTAGCGGAGAGGAACCAGGGATGGTATTCCCCTTATTTTTTGATTTCAAAGAAAGACGGGGGATTGAGACCCATCATGGACTTGCGCTGTTTGAACAAACTCCTCAGGAAGGACAAGTTCAAGATGGTGACTCTTTCTCAAGTCCTCCAGGCCCTTCAACTTCAGGACTGGTTGGTGTCTCTCGACCTCAAGGATACTTACTTCCATGTGCCGATCCATCAAAAGCACAAGAAGTACCTGAGGTTCGCGGTTGGCGACTCGCACTTTCAGTTTAGGGTCCTGCCGTTCGGATTGACCTCCGCCCTGAGGGTTTTCACCAAGCTCATGGTGGTGGTGGCAGCGCGTCTCAGGAAAGGGGGGATTCACGTCTACCACTACCTGGACGATTGGTTGATCAGGGGGAGCTCTCCCGAGCAAGTCCTGGATTATCTGTCTGTCACCTGCCACTCCCTTCACAGGCTGGGCTTCTCCCTCAATTTAAAGAAGTCCCATTTGACACCAACGCAGCGGCTCCAGTACATCGGAGCAGTGCTCGACACGTCCCTGGGGCAGTGTTTTCCTCCTCAGGTGAGGGCTCTTCACATTCAGCATATGGTGCACAAGTTCCAGCTTGCCCAGAATCTCCCAGCGTACGAATTCTTGAGACTGCTCGGCCTCATGGCATCCTGCATTCTTCTGGTGCCAAAGGGTTGTCTGCGGATGAGATTGTTGCAGTGGGCACTGAAGCTCCAGTGGTCTCAGTCCTCCGGCAGGCTGTCGGACCCTGTTCAGGTGCCGCCCTCGGTAGCCCGGGACCTTCTGTGGTGGGCCGGCGAGGGCAATCTGATGAAGGGGGCCCCATTTTGGCTGCCCTGGCTGGAGGTGACGATCGTGACGGACGCATCCCTCACAGGATGGGGAGCTCATGCCAACGAGTTGACAGTCAGCGGTAGTTGGTCTCCGTCGGAGTCCAGACTCCATATCAATCTGTTGGAGCTGAGGGCCGTCAGGCTAGCCCTGAAGGCTTTTCTGCCGACTGTGCGCAGAAAGAGTGTCCTGATTCTAACGGACAACACGGTGGCCATCAACAAAAAGGGAGGGGCAGGGTCACTTCCGCTGTGCAGGGAGACGATGCAGCACGAGTTCTGGGCCATCCAACAGGAAGTTTCGATCTCGGCGGTTCATCTGGGCGGTGACGACAACGAGACGGCGGACGCCCTGAGCAGGCAGAGCACGATCTCTCATGAGTGGGAGCTGGCTCTGGAGATTCTCCTGGAGATCTTCGCCCTTTGGGGGATCCCTCAAGTGGATCTCTTCGCGTCCAGTGTCAACTGGAAGTGCAAAAGGTTTTGCTCGCAGGAATTTCCTCCAAAAGGAGCCTTAGGAGACGCGTTTGTGGTGGAGTGGTCATTCCCACTGCTGTACGCGTTTCCTCCAGTCCCCGTCATCCCGCAAGTGCTGCGGAGGTTACGGAGGTTCGGTTCCCAGATGATCCTCATTGCTCCGGCGTGGGCCCGGAGTACGTGGTACCCGGACCTTCTAGACTTGTCCATCTGCCCTCCACGTCGTCTTCCCTACCGAGACGATCTGCTCTCACGAGAGGGGGGTCAGGTTCTCCATCCAGAGGTCAGATCCCTCAATCTTCACGCTTGGCTTCTGAAAGGTTGAGGTATAAGGATTGGGACCTCCCTAAAGATGTGATGGAGGTGTTGCTCTCGGCCAGGCAGCCGGCAACAAAGTCTCTGTACCGTTACCGTTGTAGAAAGTTCTGCGACTGGTGCAGAGTTCAGAATGTGGATCCTTTTGAATGCAACATTTCCATGGTTTTGTCTTTTTTGCTTTTGGCCCACAGGGGCTTGCAAGTGGCGACCATTAAAGGTTACCTGGCGGCGCTGTCCATATTTAAGCGCTCGTATGAAGTGTGTTCCTATTTTAAGATTCCTTTAATTTCGCAGTTTTTGAAAGGGCTCACTAATGTGTTCCCTCCGTCACCTTTTTTGGTGCCAGGTTGGGATTTGAACCTTGTTCTTAAGTTTCTTATGGGTGCTCCGTTTGAGCCTTTACCTTCTTGCCCTTCGAGGCTGTTGACTCTGAAAACTGTGTTTTTGGTTGCGGTTACTTCCGCTCACAGAGTGAGTGAGTTACAGGCACTTTCAGTTAAGCCACCCTTCACTGTGTTTCACAAGGACAGGGTTGTCCTTGGAGTTCATTGTCATGCTTCCCCAATGGAAATTGTGGCATTCATGGAGACGCCATTGAATGGGTCGTTACGTTCTTGCAACGTTCCGCAGTGCGCGGTCTAGTGCTTTTTCAAGATGGCCGCCCACTCCTTATACTGGAGACGGTGCTGGCGTTCTTCGCGTTGCACCTTCGGTTCTTTCTCCGTGCTGCCAACGCTAGTGTATTTTCATTCTGTGAGCTAACGCTCCGCGTTATTTGCTTCTGACTTTCCCTCCCGCGACCGTCCCTTCGGTTGCTGCTCTGTCTTCATTACTTTCAACTACCTTGTTCTTACCTGTTTTTCTCCTGTTCCGCTCTCCTTCGTCCGTACACCCTGTGTATCGGAACTTCCTCTTCAGCTCCAGCTTCCTCGCTTCTTACCTTCTTGCCTCCCCTGACTATTCCGTTGGTTATATCCCCCGGCTGCTACCTCGTTGTCGGCAAAGGAGTGCGTCTGATTCCTCGAGGCTTCTCGTCCGGAACCCAGGCACTACACAAAGAGGGAAGTAGGTCTCCTTCCAAATCCCGCAATCCAGCAATCCCGCAAACCAGCAAGCCAGCAATCCCGCAAACCAGCAAGCCAGCAATCCCGCAAACCAGCAAGCCGGCAATCCAGAAATCCAGCAATTCAGCACAGGGTTTTTGCCGGGAGGCTTTTTTCCCTGTTGGAGGACGGTCTCCCTGCGGAGCCTCGCTCTCTGGGGGATTCTCTCCCCAAAAGCGTGGCTTCCAGTGGAGACCGACCTTATTTACACGAGAAAAAGAAAACTAAAGAGCCTAAGGAAACACGCAGGAGAAGAAGGGCTACTCTACAGGAAGACGCCCACGAAGGCAAAGGTGAGGAGGAAGGGAGGAAGGATTTGGGTAGTTTTGACATTCATCCTTCTTTTCTTCCGAAGGTGGTTTTGGATTTTCATTTGAGCCAGAAAGTTGTTCTTCCGGTGTCTATCCTCCTCCACATCCTGGTAAGGAAGAGGAGAGGCTCCATAGGCTTGATCCTTGGAGAGCGTTGAACTTTTATATTTCGCGCATGTGCCGGGTCAGAGTGGACGATCAACTTTTCATTGGTTACGCTGGAAAGCGTTTGGGACAAGGAGTGACTAAACAGACTTTGTCTCGGATTATTTTAGCTATCTCCGAGTGTTACCGCTTGGCAGGTAAAGACCCTCCGGCTGGCTTGCGGGCCCATTCTACCAGAGGAGTGGCTGCATCTACTGCCCTGCAGAGGGGAGTTCCTATTCGTCACATCTGTGATGCAGCCATCTGGGCTTCAGTACATACTTTTGTACGTTACTATTCCCTTGATTGCATCAGAGGGCAAGATCTGGCCTTTGGCAAGGCAGTTCTCTATTCCGCAATTCGATTGGGCATGCTAAATTTGTATTCTAAATTCTTTCCCACCTCCTTGCTTGGTACTGCTTTGGGAGTCTGTCATAGATATGGAATACGTCGGAGGACCCAATCCCCTCGAAGAACAAGTTACTTTCTTACCTGGTAACATTCTTTCGATGGGATGGTCCGACGACGTATTCCATATCACTCCCTCCCTGCCTTCCCCGCTGCAGAATTTCTTTTGCGATTGCAGCTTGCGTTCCGCAATGCCTTGTGTGTCTGACTGGCAGAAAACTGGTGGCACAAGTTTTGGGAAAAAACTATAACTGAGGCTATGGGCGTCGTGCGTCCTACTTATCACATCGGGTGACGTCGGCGTCGGAGTTGGTCCTCGGGGACAGCACATCGATGTCATCGACGCAGGACGCAGACGCCAAAGATTTTCCGAAGCAGCACAGCTGTGGACATTACCTGTCATAGATATGGAATACGTCGTCGGACCATCCCATCGAAAGAACGTTACCAGGTAAGAAAGTAACTTATTATTATTTTTTTACAGAGGATTCCCAGCCTGACGACTGGGGAATATTCATGAGCATATGCATCCATGCCAGACCCATGTTGGAGAACCGGTAGGCTCCCTGCCTATTTTTAGCCCCCTGGGCTCGAAACTCCCACCCACTGAAAAGTGCTCCTCCTAGCCCCATAATTACACATGAGCAGTGTAAATTATATTTTTATTGAAAAAACGAGCTAAAAAGCACATTTCAAGCGTTTTTTCTGTGCCTCCATTGGAGCAAGGTGTTCCTTCTTCAACATGGCCGCCGACCTCCTCCTTGCCAAGAAGGTGACCACATGACATCCAGGAGAGCCCCCATTGGCCAACTGCAACTACAGAAGGCCAATCAGGCGCCGGCAGGCAAACGCCGGCCCCCTCATCCAAAGGATCCTCATCACAAGGAACTTTTCCTGTCTGGAGCCTCTCTGGAGGCACCTGAGGCCTGGGCCAAGGACTCTGCCCATTTTCTGATAAGCCTGCCCTGACCCTGCAGCTTGCCCACACCTCCCCAGAACCTAACCTTTCCACCTAATCCCTTCATGCGGTACACCTCGTGGGTGCCTCTGCTTTTCACTGACTTTGGACAATTGATTGCTATCACCTGGTCTGTTGTTGATATATAATCTCTCACTACACTATTTAGCGCATTTACCAGTAATGCTTATCCGCTTGTACTGTATCCTCTTGTGTAGCCAACTGCTACCTAATGCCCTGCCACCATTTAGCCTCTGCCTGCCCCACTTAGAAAATCTAATTTGGGCATTGTATTTTGTTGAATTGTGACCCACTTGTGACCTGCCTCTGAACTAGCTAGCACTAGTCACACGATCCCCCTGTCATTTCTGTCACATACCAGCGGCACACACCAGCTGCACACACACACACACACACACAGCCACTCTCCACTATCATCATGCCCGAGAGTGCACCTCCCAATCATAGCATAGTTTCACTCTCCCTGCCACACTCCGCTCAGCTAGCCTAACAGCCATCCTTCTAGCCCTCACTATAATGGCCTCTACGCCTCCCCACATATTCCCAGCACACCTCACCCAGCGCCCGGCACTAAATTCACATGCTGCAGCACCAGACTACAACATCACACAGTCTCAGCCACCTAGCCTAGCCACCAGACTCAGCAATCTCAGAAATCGATCACTTCCTAGGTATTTACTCTGCTCACCCACACCCATCAAGACTAGAAACACCAGATTAGGCACCCACACTGCACCACTACCCCATACTAAGATGAGCATAGGCACTGCCCCAGTCCCCCCACCACCGCAACATGCCTCTACACTACTTCGCACTAAGCACCTCACTACCAAACACCACAACAAGCACACTTCACCCCATACTAGTACAAACAAAAACATCAAAGGCACATAACACCCACCTCTTAAATGTGCACTACTGAACGTACGCTTCCAACCTGCACATGCCCTCGAGATAAATGATCTACTATCCACACTTAATCTGGACTTACTTTGCATCACCGAATCCTGGCTCAATGATGCCTCCTGCCCAGCCATCGCACTAGCCCTACCCACAGGCTACACCATCCTTAGACAAGATAGATGTGCTAAGATTGGAGGGGGAGTCGCCCTTATCCACAAAGACTCACTATCCATTAGATTAGCAGACCATAGTACATGGGGTGGTAATGCTGATATCCTATCAGCCAAGTTTACGCTCTCCCCCAATAATCTAATCAACATCCACATCCTATACAGACCTCCCGGCCTCCCTGCTGACTTCCAAGAGCACCTCTCCCGTCAACTCAGCAACAACATTAAAAAGTCCTCCAAAATCCTTCTATTAGGAGCTTTAAATTTAGGATACAATGATCCTAAGGATAAATCTGCCGCAACCTTAGCTAAAGAACTCGCAGATTTAGGTTTCTCCCAAGGAGTACTCACCCCCACTCACCTCAAAGGTCGCACCCTTGACTGGGTCATGGATCACAACTGTGCATCCAACATTACCTCAAACACCGCCCTTCCATGGACGGGCCACACATGCATCGAATTCCTCATCCCCACCAACCCTAAACCTAAGACTCTCACCCACGCACCACCTGCCACAATAAGAAGTTCTAAAAAACTCTACGCAGACAACTTGCGTCCCCACCTTAAAAGCCCCTGCCGAGCACCACCTTTCTCTCAGGACCCAAATATACTATCAGATATCTTCAATGATACTCTCACCAATGCCATAAACTCTATAGCCCCACCTGAAAGCAAGAAAGAAAAAAAATTATTTCACTGCAACTCTTGGTTCTCGGAAAAACTCCAAACCCTCCGAGCTCATCAGCGTCAGTCGCTTAAAAACTGCCAAACAGTTCTGAGTGATCTAAATAAGAGCCTCTTCAAACAAATAGCCCTCCAATATAAAAACGCCATTTTAGCAGCAAAATCCAACTCCTTCAATGAAAGGATCTCAAAGGCCAACTCCTAAGCTAAAGAACTATTCGCAATATTTAATGAATTAGTCACTCCTCCGGCTACCGCTGACAAGATAACTAAAGACAAAGCCTGGTGTGCCAGCATTCAGTCCGCCATGCTCAACAAAATAAAACTCATCAAGGAATGCACCAATGACCTAGCACCCCTGATTATTGCCTTCATCAACGCATCTTTCCAAACAGGAACTGTCCCAAACAATCTCAAGGAATCCTGGGTGCGGCCACTTCTAAAAAAGGCCACACTTGACCCAGCGCAGCCCAACAACTACAGACCGATAACGACAGTCCCGTTCCTCCTAAAAATCCTGGACAAAGCAGCTCACATCCAGATCCAGTCATACATAGAAGCTAACTCCATACTAAGCAAAAGACAATCTGGCTTCCGTGTCTGGCATGGAGCAGAATCCGCCTTATTAGACCTAAAAATCAAATCTCACAGATCATGGACAAAGATCATGGATCTATCAGCTGCTTTTGACCTGGTAGATCACCAAACACTCACCACCCACCTCGCCCATGCAGCCCATTTCTCTAATCAAGCAGCATCCTGGATCACTTCCTTCCTTGAAGGAAGAGCCATGAAGGTCTACTCCGACGCAGCTAACGCAGATCCTACCACTATAAACTGCGGTGTCCCCCAATGATCTTGTACAGCCCCCACCCTCTATAACCTCTTCACAAAACCCCTCTTCGACCTACTTGACTCCATGGGTGTTGCATATACAAACTATGCAGACGACACTCAAGTACTTTTACCCCTATCTGGACTCTATCACCAAGACACCACGGCCCTTCACAACATCTATTCCACTATCCAAGCTTGGATGTCAATCAATGGCCTCTGTCTTAATGGGGAGAAGACTGAAATTCTCATCCTGGGCCAGACAAACACATTATCGCAACTAAGCCCCCAATACAACTACTTCAACATAGACAACTCAACCATCTCCGTATCATCCTCTGTCAAGACTCTAGGTGTTCACATTGATGCAAATCTATCGATGAACAAACAAGTCAGCGCCATAACCTCTGGATCAGCGTTCAGCACCAAAATCATCAATGCCATTAAACCCTACTTATCCACCCCCAACCGCTTGGCCATATCTAGAGCAACTATAGGAGCCAAATTTGATTATTGCAACGCCCTCCTAGCTGGCACCTCCGCCAAAACATTCACAGACTGCAAACCACAAATAACAATGCCCTCAGCGCCACCATGAGCATCCCTAGAAGAGACCATATATCCCACGCCAGACGTGAAGCCGGGTGGCTCCAGGTCAAAGACCCTATTACTCTGAAAATCCTCACCATCACTTACAGATGCATCAACAAAACTGCTCCAGCATACCTATCTGAAGCAATATCAAGGACCACATTCACACGCACCACCAGACCTCAGTACACCAACCAGCTACACATACCACGCATAAAGAGAGCCACAGCGGGAGGTCTAGGCTTCTCCTATATTGCACCGAAACTCTGGAACTCACTCCCTGCCACCCTTCGAGCTGAAACTTCCATCTCTGTCTTCCGCAAAAACCTCAGGGCCACTCTCCTCAACTAGCAAGTGGAGGACTGCCTCCTCCACTTCTGCCATGTATATTGTAATATAACACAAATGTAATATAACTATATTGGAACCTGAAAGAACAAATTGGCAGAAAAAGTCACAATCCACAGCGTTTGTAAGTATAAATTAGACAAAGAGGGTCAAGGCTGCAGGTATCTCGTAGTGTGGATATACTGCTGTATAATTCCACTGAGGTAAGTACAATTGCAACACAAACAAGTCCCGGTTTCACTGCGCCAAGTATGGCAAAATAAAAATCGGGAGTCCAAGTGATTTGTATGAAAGAACAGCCTTTAAAGTCCAAGGTTTAGTACAATCAACAGCCTAACACGGGTTTCGAGCCTTCCACGGCTCTTCATCTGAGGCTATTATTAAACATTGGATACAATAACATAATGGAGTGTGCAACATTCAATAATATGGTGACACCATACAGTAACATAAGCAGGACAAATAAAGGCATAGCATCCAGGGGAAAAGCAGGGGATGAATGAGCCAAAATTAAATGTATGCAATTTGCAATAGGGTTAATGCAAGACAAAACGAAAATCGAAAGCATATTTGACAAAAGAAAAAATTATAAACGTAATAAATTTAAAGCCATACCAAAAGTGGTGTAAGTCCATTAGGAGGAGGATGTTGAAATATTCAAAATATTGAGAAAAACAAATTTGTGCTAGGGTTACAATGTATTCGATGGAATGACTGCAGCAGCGCAATCAAAAACAATAATGCCAAAAAAATAAATAATCTAGTGTAAATTTACACTTTATAAACCAGACACCAATTAATCTGAGGCAGTATTACCTTAATAGGGATAGAGCCTGAAATTTAAGCTGAAGGGACAATGCCCAAAAAGTACTCTACGGAGGAGAAAGAAACAATCAATCTATGGAGAAATGGCCAAATTGTTACAATTTGAGGGATGAGAAAAAAAAGGGTAATTAATTAAAGTACCTGAAGGCTTCACAATTGCGGATAAAGCTGCAAAATAAAGGAAAGGAAAGGGAAGAAAAGAAACAAACTGTATCAATGGATTGAAAAAAATGTAAGTTAATATTTACCAAGTAGTGAAAAGCAACTGGTTAATGCAACAAAAAGGGCGCACGCAATCAAAAAGAGGTACCCATTAGTAGCACTAAACTGAGCAGACTTAAAGAGGTTAAACCTCTGGCTCGAATGAGCATTAACACTGAATTACAATTCCAAAGTAAACAGGGGGCCTGGTCGGCTGTTTAGACAGACTGAAGAAATCAATGCGCTGGTCGCGAAGCTAGAAAGAGGACTAGATAAATGCATCAGGTCAGAAAAATATGGCAGAAGGAAGGAACCAACAGAGCCGCCATGTTTGAACTGCCTAAAAATACAAGACAATTCAATGGGTAAGTAAGGGATATTAAATGAAACTAAAATTGCCTAAAAATGCCCAGTGCGCACACGAGAGAAAAATGTGAAATGGAAAGCAACTAAAGAATGAAAAGGAAAGTAAATTATTTTTTTCTTTAAAAAAAAAGAAAATGAGAAAATTGTAGGTGGAAAGCAAAAGTGAGGGCAAAGTGGGTAATTGCTAAAAAATCTAGAGAGTACCATTAAGCGAAATGGAGAATTTTGGATAAATGAACCGAGGGAACATCATGAATTAAGAGGGACAGGATACTGTCTGTGAGTGCGCTGCTGCAAGAACATGTACAGATTGCACGAGGAGACCAATTTACAATAATTAAAATAATGGCCCCATGGGTAAAGAGGTTAATAAAAATGTGTTCCAAAGTAGTTAGGCACATAAGAAACAAAAATTCCATAATACAGTGAGGGCAGTGGCACCAAATTGGCAGAGACAAAAATAGGGACAGCCTGCTGTTACAGGAAAGTAGCAAATTCATGGGACGAATTTAATCCATTAAAGACAGTACGGTATTTACAGATTAGTCTTGCTTCCAATTGTCGTAATTTCAAGGTTAGGTTGCCCCCTCTCCGAGGTAAGGACACTTTGCATAGGCCAACGAAACGTATGTCATCCTTACAGTCTAGTTGATGAGTTTTTTGCCAGTGGTTGGCTAAAGGATATTTGGACTCTTGACTACCAATTTGTAGCCAAGTGCTCGCGGATTTGAATCTTCGAGGTGCGAATAGTGCTCCCAATATATTTCAGACCACAGGTACAGATTATACAATACACAACAAAGTTAGAATTACAGTTGATGAAAGAATCAATTGTGTGATCTCCTCTAGTTCCAAAGGTGTTATGCTCACCTGGCTCCCAAAGGGGCGTCGGTTGGATCCGGACGGCTGCTGTCTCCACCAAAGTGAGAGATGACTGACTGGACTGGCCCTCCTAATCTTGTCTGCGTGACCCGTATAAGTATTCTCCTGCAAGTGGAGAGATGGATTTAGCCACCCGTGAATTCAAGTGATGGCACCCCCCACAGTCCTCCCAACTAATCACCTCCGAAGTGCCCTCTCAGCAATCTCACCTTATATACTTGAAAGATGAGCTCTCCATCCTGCACGGATTGCAGGGGCGCGTTGATGCCAGTTACTTCACTGGTTTGAAGGCGTGGGAGAGTTCCGGAGAGTATTGACTCTGAGGTTCCTGGCAAGGTCCAGTAAGTATCAAGTTCATAGAGTTCAATATGTCTGATGATTCATTCTTGTCCCTCCTTCCTTCCTTGTCTTGCAGCTGAGATCGTGAGAAGATGCCCTCGTGGCAGCTGGTGGTGCTCATGTAAGGGTCTGTATTATCCGACGCTGTCAGGTAAATGTTGCACGTGTTTAACGTGTTGTTTTCTCTCTCTTTGCAGGTGAGGCACATGAAGATGTGGAGAGTTATAGAATAATGCCTCCGGTGGTAAATCAGATAAGTCTATGGTGATAAGAGTTATATTTGTTGGTTTTCTCGGCTCACCTTGTTGTTTTCCTTTGTCCCTCAGGTGCCAGAGTTCAGAGAAGAAATGAAGGAGGCAGCGCTGAATCGAAAGATGCTGCGAGGACTGGTGAGGATGGCGCGGCGCTGGAGATGCAACGCGTACAGAAATTATGTTCTTTCCAGGTCCGGAGGCGAGATGGATCCGGAAACAGGTGAGGAATTCGAAAATAGTTTGTTTTCTAACCTTGTCCTTTTCTTTCCTCTTTGTTTTAGGAGCTTCAGATTCGAGGCGGGTGTGGCAGAAGTCTGGATGCAGACTGCAGGCACGGTGAGCGTTACGCTGCTGGATGCAGAATAACGCGAAGCGTGCGCTGTTGTCCGGGCGTGGTTTAAATAGCCTCCAAAGTAGTTCTAGGTAAGACGTTCCCTAGAACCACGCCAGAGTAAAAATAGTCCCTGTAATAAAATAGTCCCATCCAGGCCTCACGTTGGCTTGGACTCACTAGCAGCATGGTCTGCATCAGGTAAGTAAAGTCTATGAGCCTGGCGCCTATGGCGCCAGGACTGATTTTTATGATGAGCCTGGCGCCTAAGGCGCCAGGACTGAACCCAAACAGCCCCCAGCCGGGGCTGTTGGGGTTGTAATAAGTATCTGGATGCCTGCTCCCGGAGCTGATGGGCTTGATCCTGAACATTGCATGCAGAAAGTTGTCATAAAAATCATGTAAAGGCTAACATTCCAAAAGGTGAGTTCATCCGTACTAAGAGGAATTGCTCTTATCCCAAGGATTTTGACAATGAAAGTATCACCATTAAATCACGCTTCCTTGAGAGAGGCTACCATCATAGCTGTCTAGATAAAGCATTAGTTGCAGTACGCCAGCTAAAGAGAGCAGACCTGCTTGTTCCTAAAATTCATGACAAGTCTCCCGTCACTCAGAAAATTAGGTTAATCACGAGGTTCAATTCGGACAGTCACAAGATCCATAATGTGCTGAGGAAACACTGGCACCTGTTAAACCCATTTTTTTGTAAAAAATATTCTCCCTCAAACTGCAACAATTTGGCCATTTCTCCATAGATTGTTTGTTTCTTTCTCCTCCGCAGAGTACTTTTTGGGCATTGTCCCTTCAGCTTAAATTTTAGGCTCTATCCCTACTAAGGTAATACTGCCTCAGATTAGTTGGTGTCTGGCTTATAAAGTGTAAATTTACACTAGATTATTTATTTTTTTGGCATTATTGTTTTTGATGGCGCTGCTGCAGTCATTCCATCGAATAAATTGTAACCCTAGCACAAATTTGTTTTTCTCAATATTTTGAATATTTCAACATCCACCTCCTACTGGACTTACACCACTTTTGGTATGGCTTTAAATTTATTACGTTTATAATGTTTTCTTTTGTCAAATATGCTTTCGATTTTCGTTTTTGTCTTGCATTAACCCTATTGCAAATTGCGTACATTTAATTTTGGCTCATCCATCCCCTGCTTTTCCCCTGGATGCTATGCCTTTATTTGTCCTGCTTATGTTACTGTATGGTGTCACTATATTATTGAATGTTGCACACTCCATTTTGTTATTGTATCCTATGTTTAATAATAGCCTCAGATGAAGAGCCGTGGAAGGCTCGAAACACGTGTTCGGCTGTTGCTTGTACTAAACCTTGGACTTTAAAGGCTGTTCTTTCATACAAATCACTTGGACTCCCGATTTTTATTTTGCTGTACTTGGCGCAGTGAAACTGGGGCTTGTTTGTGCTGCAATTATATTGTAACCTGTATATATATA
Organism: Ambystoma mexicanum; assembly: GCF_040938575.1. Lineage (NCBI taxonomy): Eukaryota > Metazoa > Chordata > Amphibia > Caudata > Ambystomatidae > Ambystoma > Ambystoma mexicanum. The sequence continues at coordinate 1,128,686,881 of NC_090927.1, forward strand.
CTGCTAATGACTATGTAACTATATTGCAACCTGTATATATATTGCTAATGACCATGTAACTAAGTAACTAAGCTTTGTACTGTGACAAGTGCCACGATGTCCTCGGGCTGTTGTGCGCTATATAAATATGAATAAAACAAATAAAACAAACAGGTAAGTAACTTGTTCCTTTTTATACAGGGTGGCGCATTTAATTGAATAGAGGCGTAAAGGTGTAGTGTAATGCTGTTATGCCTCCATTAAAGTGCCGCCCCATTTTGGAGCAGTGATGAGACACCGGTGGATCACTGGGCGGAGATAAGATATCCACCATGCAATCCTCCTCTGTCTTCGTCAGTGCGTCTCATTGAACACCTGCATGAGATTTTCATTTAGATGTACAACAGATTGAGTCCTGTGGAAACTGCCTGGGTTTTGCACTTGGTTAAGACCAGGCGGATTCTATAGGATTCCATCGGTAAACATCACCTTCAAAGCATATTTGCAGGCAGCATTTACCTTTCGAGGAAACAAAGTAGAAACTGAAAGAATAAACACAATTTCACCTTCTCTTCACTCTTTCCTTGTCCACTCTTCCTTATGGACCTTTAACATTTAATGCAGGGGTTCCAACAGCACCTAAGTGTCAATGTTGGTGGTTTTCTGCATGCAGTTTTGATTTTGTATATAATTACAACTTTGATCTTTTGAATAAGCCCTTGCACATGATTAGTTCTGTATTCTGACATTTACTTTCGCTGTCCATCCTGAGAATATAGTTAAATCTCGTAGAATCTTTAGGTGTGGTTCCGAATCCCCATGTAGGTAACCCTTGGTAACCTTGACTAAAAAAGGTGCCGAACTACTAGTGTCTTGAGTGCTACTTTGGTCTCACATTGTCCCACCTCTCATCAAGAAATCAGCCTGTAACCTTAAAACGGCTGATATCTCCATACCTCCACACCAATCACCAAGTACCTCACAATTTTGAAAATCCTAGAGAATTAATTGGTGGTACAAATACACCACAATGCTCTGATCCCTCGTATCAAACTCTGCCAGGCACCCCCTAATCGGCACCCAGGACAGTGGGAGTTGCCACACTATCCCCCAAGGTCACCTTATTCCCGGACCCCGAAGATTTCAATGAGAGATACCATCTGGAGAACCAGATGTGGGGATCCTAAGTGAGGACAACAGACCAGGTCACAGAGGAGGTGCAAAAGGAAATAAATGAGGAGATATCCCACTGACACCAGTTGTGTCAGAGGATTGTCAAACTTCCTTCTCCTCGGAAGAAAGCAGGTTAGAAGCTTTGGAAAAACCAAAGACTTGGCCATAAGACTTTTATTGCAACATTACCATTGAAAGTGAATCCCAGGAACCACCTGATGCTGGACACAAGTCCTTTTTCAACTTGTTTAGTTTCACCCGAACATTTAGTTAGTCATAGCTATTGGAATAATCCTAACACTTCAATTTCACTTTATTCCTAGCCTGTCTGTTTCCCCCCCACACAGAAAATGTTTCCTAAAAAACAGCTGAAACTTTAGTTTTTGTGTTTGTCTGGTTATTAGATATCCCTGTCAGAGATTTCACAGTATTTAAAGATGAGATGGATTGGAGGTATAGAACAGAGACCCTGGAAACTGCCTCATCTCACACCTTAATCTTAATATAGGATGCCTGCTGCACAGGGTATGGGGATGGAGTAGCATATCAGAAAGCTCTGCAGCAAAGACGTGAGAAAAGGAGACCTCACCAAAGGGCTCTCGTGCAGGCAGTGACCGTGGGCTTTAGTTTGAGCCTGTAACTTCTGGAACATTTTTGTCTTTTTAGACACTGAAATCGTCCATGGTTCCTGCATAGTTGGTGCTTTATCAGCACACAATGTAAACAATGCCAGTTTTGTCTGATATTTTTACAGTTGGTGCTTTCATTGTTTAAAGTGAGAATTTGATAATTAGGGGGTGCCTTAGCATGGCATAAATCAAAAATTAAAGGGAAGAGTTACGTTGTTGAATTTTCTTGTTGACTTTTCATAATCATAATATGAAAAATTCAACTATAGTCTTCAGCTTTCGGCAGTGGATTACCATCTCGACCTAACGATATGGGCACTGCTGCCTACCTAGTAAATTCAAACTCAAAGTTCTGATGCGTTTCATACGCTGCAATTGAAGTTGCAGTCATATTATGCATGAAACTAGAAGACATTCTGCTGCTCTTAAATGCATATTTTCAAGATATTAAGATAACAAAGTCCCAGTGTTGAACACACGCTACCTGCTTTGCAGAAGTTCGTTGGCCGCTCTTCCTTAACTACAATGGAAACTTGGGTATATTAAGAGTGTTAAGGACTCAGACATAAATGATGCATTCCATTCGAGCAGACATAGCTGCCGTGTATGCAAGTGCAGATCGCATGCGAACTATGCAGTTCCTCACTGCATATTTACCACAAGCGCACAATTGTTTTGCGGGCAGTAGAAATAAAGAATACATGCACTCATAGTGAAACTCAGTGCATTTATCAATGGCTTTGTTTCAATCTGTTATCCAAAATCGGCCTTGCTCCCATCAGTGTAACAGCAGACATTGCATCATTGTCATTTTAACGTGCATACACAGACTTGTTATTGTAAACTTAGGCTCAGACTTAGTTGGCTTTTACATATTAAATATCCCTGTTACTCTGCATGTCAATTTCTGTGATTGGATAGGCTTCTCCAGTAGCTTTTTGCTATGGGAAGCTGACTTCCTCTCTGTTCTCAACGAACTGACTCGTATCTCGGGGAGCTGTGTGCTAGCAAACAGAGAATTAGTTTCTTTGATCCAGTCCCGCATCACATGCTGCAACCTTGGTTTGCATGTCTTACTTTTTTTTAAGTTTAGTGTTCTGGGTAGGTTTAATTATCTCCACGTCCCTCTACTTCATCCCAGTCCTTACTAATGAAAGTTAAGCTCCTATCCTCCCTTTAAGAGAGGGCACTGTGGCAATCAAGGAGGGGGACTCAGACTGCTATTGCCGTGCATATGTTTTTAAACATTTTAAATTAAAAAAACATAACATAAAAAGAAAATGCCTATCTAGCTCTACCTCCATAAGGGAAGTTCCCCACCTTTTGAAACAAAACTTTAAGGGTGCAATGTCGGAAAATAAATAGCCCTGAGTCCAAATCCTGGAAGCCAACTGGCCCTACCACTTCGGAAAAAAAAAAAAGAAGGATGAAAGAGCAATGGCCTCTGTCTTCGGCATCTGCCTGTCCCAATCACTTGGATATCTTTTCTTTATGTACAAGGTTCAGTAATGTTCCAAAACACAGTTCACAACCTCTCTGTAGATTCTGTTGCCAAAAGTTAATATTGTTCATACGGTTTCCGCTTCCTCTGGAAAATTAGGCTTTTTCTCACACAATTTCCCCAGCTTGGACTAGGTGCTCGAAACCCTCCAGGTTCTCTTTCTCTACAGTTGTCCTTAACAAACTCTGTGGTTCTCGGCTTCTCTAAAGTCCTCTGACCCCTGACAGGTTTACTTTCTCTCGGTCTTGTAGGGGGGGCTCAGCCAGTTCGGGTTTGCCTGGTTCCCGCAACCCTGATGGCTCGCTCAGCCTTGAATGTTAGTCTGGTTTTTTTCTCAGGACTCCCCAAAGTCCTCACAATTTCTATTAACATTGTTGGGTTTTGGTTTAAATGGTGCGTCTGCCTACTCAAGTTTATAAGGCTACTGTAACCTTACTGGCTTCCCCAGCTTTGACAGTTTTAGTTTGTAAGGGCACTCCAAAGCCCCATGGCCCTCGTCTAGGCTTGCTTTCTCTCTGCTCTGGTTTATCATGCTCACATAACCGTGTTGACTTCCCCAGTCATGACAGTCAGTGTTCATACCTCTCAATTGCATTCTCTCCTTGGGAGCGCTCGCATACCTTCTGTTGCTGTTCTCAGCGGCACTCTTTGTGCAGAGCTCGGGAATCCGGGTTCCCGTCTGCAGTCTGGTCTCTTGGTCGGTTACCGGGCCCCAAGCCCACCATGACTTCCTTGTGTTCACGCCACCAGATGAGACAGCTGCTTTCCCGTCTCCGTCTTTCTCAACCTTGGCCTCTCGGTCAGTCAGGATGCCAGGCTTCCAGTGTTCGTCTAGCGATGTGCACGCTCTCCCCGCTACCACTGGCCCCGCGGTTTAGCGTGGTTCTGCCCCTCCAGGACATTTTCTCGTCAGAAGCTCCCCTTTGCATAGTTGTCTTGCTCCTCCCTGCATAGGAGTTGCTTTATGTTTCAAAGTTCCTCTTGGTTTTATACACGTCATCACAAACAAAAGGGGTTGGTCCTTCTTCTTTGACTGTGGCATTCAGGCGAGATCCAGCGTTTTCTGAAGCCAAAGAGATAGAAGAAATGTCACTGTTCACAGGCATCATGAACCAAGACACAGACAACAGATGCAAAGTTCAAACAAAAGGTCTTTATTTATGCCTCAAATGTCAGGATGGTGTAAGGCCTACCTTGCTCTATACTAAGGTGTGATTTCCCAACCTAAATAATCTAAGGATAGTCAAAGTCAATAAGTTCAACTTAAGTCTGTCTGTGTCCAAAACCTATACTTGCCCTCACAACTAAAGCTAAACAGTGTGTAGGTATGTCAGCAAATCAAATAAACAGTGTTCAAGTTCAGAGCTTCTTCCAGGCCCAGGCTTGCTCTTGGCTCCCTTCCCCAAGTGTGACGGTTCCAACAAAAGGGCCTTGGGGTTCCCTTCTCCAAGTGCACACAGTTCCCCAAAATGGTCTAGGGGGTTCCTTTCGGCAAATAGGCAGTTCTTCAGGCTACAACTTCACAGTCAAATCAACTTATTTAGTTTGCTTTCTCTTTCTATAACTTGAACAACTTTAGGCGGAGCAGCTTCAGCCTCTTGACTTCTCTTGGTTTACTCCAAAGAAGGGTTGCTCGGTCTAGGCGCAGTTGTTGGACCACAACTCCCACCCATCACATGTTACGCAATCGATAACCCTTAACGCTTTACACCAGTTCATTCTTTCTCATGGGACTTCCTTGACACCCCAGGTTTCCATTCTGCATCTGTGTTATAAGTCCACTTATACTTCTTGTTCACTTTACTGGCTTCTTGCCTTTATCAACATGTGACTCTAACACACGTTCCTTCGTAGTATTTCTCCTGGTTACCACCTTGCTTCCACAATATATGCCTTTTACTCTTTTCACTGTGTTTGCAAATGCTGTCTCTTTAAATTAATCTCGTTCGCAAATGTACATCACTTTCTGTTTCATTTGTGCAATATTATCATATCTTTTCTTCGTTTCAGTATTCAAAAACATATTACGTGCTTGTCAACTTGTTCGGTATTCATTTATCAGTATTCAAAGCTCATTACATGCTTGGCAATTGGTTCAATATTAAATAGTTCACTTTTTGGTCACCGGACCCCTTTATCATGTGTTTTTGCTTGACTGGCATTCGTCGTCATCCACACCAAGCCCCTGGAGCGCCTCGGCCTGAGTGAACCTTCCCTGTTACTCACTGGTGTGTGTCCGGTGCTCTGGGTGCCCCGGTTTTGCTTTTGGGCTTTCGCTCACTCCTCTCTCACTCCCGAGGAGCTCTGACGAGCAGCACTTGCTCTCTGATTCTTTCAGCAGCATCTCTGTGCCCTCCCCACTCAACGGGGAACACACAGCATTGTGCTCTGCATATCTCCCGAACCTCTTGCTGCCCCCAATGACCCCAGCATCTTACTGGGTTCTCTGCTGTTGGTGTCTTTTTCACCGGCCCATACTCTGCCTGCTCCACCTCAGATGAACGCGCTTTCCTGCCCGGCTGGTTTTCTTCTCTGCTTCCTCTTTCCCCTTTTATACACCTCCAACCATTTAACAGGTTGCAGGTGTGTTCTTAATTCTCTTTGCCTCAACATAGTTATTGGGACATGCCTGAACCTCACAACGGTCCTCAGGCCTCTTCCTTGTCTCAGTACTAGAGTGGTGAAATGACATATCTGTTTGCACTACTCATAGTTGACTCTTCCTCGTCCCAGTACAATAATGGTCTGAATTAAGAAAATAAGGGAATATGGTTTGCAACAACCTATAAAGGGTTTAGGGTAAGGTTGGTTCTCACCAGAAAAAGGGGGATACCATGTCTCACCTGTGGATATCCCCTCCCCAATCCCCAAGGACCCTCCACACAGGTGATCCTACCTGGCGGCTCCACAGCTGTGGTCAGGATCCAAGAGCAATGGACTTTCCCTGGCCACCTGAGAAGAGGATCCAAGGTGAGTAGGAGTGAGGATACATTCAGGTTTCTCACACTGTGTGGTGGTTTTCAAAACAGAAGTAAGTCTTTCCAGTTCCCATATAGGCAGATAATGTATGTTGGACCGTGAGTTCCTTATCAGAATGGGAGTTCTTGTCGCTGAGATGGGAGTCACTCCTAGTGAGGTCCCACTTACCCAAACCCATAGGCCAGGGTCTTGCTGAGCGCGCTCACATACCTAGCCTCAAAGGGGGTGGCTTCCCTGTGGGGAGAAGGGACAAATTGTCCAAAATCGTCACAGCACTTACCACGCCACTTCCTTTGTTTGGTTATGCCATTTGTTCCTTGGAGACCTGCTGGGTTTGTCTTTCCAATTCTTATTGCGCACCACTCCAGCGGGATCAGAGGGGCATGAATGTGGATCTCCTACCATCCCTAGGCATGAATAGATGGGTAGCAGTATTTTAGTCCCCCCGGTGAGTAGTCCCTCCAGGTGCCCAAGCTGGCCTGAGTGGGCAGGAGGGCTGTGATCTTGTCCTTCCTCTCAGAGGATGGCGGCAGGTGGTTGGGGCATTGTGGGGTTGTGCGGATCTGCCCCTTTGAAAATTGGTGGCCGCTTCAGCAGTAGCGAGAGCTCATGGTGATTGTAGTGGGTGGGTTCTATGTCTCGCTAGCACACACGCACAGACAGAGCTGGTAGCACCTCTGTCAAAGAGGGAGTTGAGAGTCTCAATTCCTTACGAGTCGGAACCATGCTGTTTCAGGGGAGGGCCCTTCAATTCAAGAGGACTCTAGGACTTTTGACCAGGGTGCCACAGGGAGTTTGGGGGAGCTCTCATCTTGGTTGAGTCCTGAGCAGCAGGCCTGGTTTAAAAGGAGAGGCCTCATAGCTCAGCATTGATAGGATGCAGGTTACTGTAGTTGCAGGAATGAATTTCAGTTCTAATTGCACTATGGGCAAGCAAACTGAAAAGACCAAGTAACCAATGAAATCTCAGCAGACTCTCACCCAGAAACTGCAGTGTATAGGTGCTATCTTCCGCACATAGGAAGGGCCCGGTCCAGTTTCTGGAGGACAGGACTCACACCTTGAGAAAGTAGCTTCAGAATTTGCCCGTCTCCTGCTGTCCTGGCCAGGACATGATTGAAGGTCCATGGGCTGGTAGCAGCCATAGTATTGGTCACGCATTCGACCCGACTACACGCACTCCCCCTCTTGTACCATCTCTCCACAGACAGTTGAAACTGAGTTCCCAGAATGACCAAAGATTAGTCCAACTATCGAATGATCCCAGGACACTGCTTCGGTGGTAGATGAGCTCGTGGTCTCATCAGGAAAGCATAATGTCATCTAATTGCAAGGAATTGAAACCTTTTTGTTGGGCCCTTTGTATTTTCAAGCAGAATCTCCAGGGTGATGCTATCCTAGACCTGACAGACAACACATGTGCAGTAACCTATTTGAACTGACCAAAGGACACGCGGTTCAGAAGACTGGTGAAAATTGCTGGGAGAATTGGGCTCTGTGACCTCCTCCAAGGCCATATTTAAATGTCTTCTCCTGGTTCAAACCACTATCCAATGTAAGGCATCACTGTATCTATCCTCTATCTAGCCTTCTCGTAATCTCCTTTCTACCTCCTTGACTAGCCTTGTGGCACCTTGCCGTAGCAGTACTTCCTCTCACTTCCACTCTTTCTCTTATTTTGGCATCTGACAACTGTCCACACCGATTTGTTCAAAACCAAATTGAAAGCCTAGCTCCTTGTCTCCGAATGATCCTTTTAGCCTACCTCTCATCTGATTTTTTCCTCACCTCTAACCTGCCTCTGTCCCTTACTTTTCCTGCCTCCACTCTAAAACTTCTTCCATCATGGTCACATCCCTAACATATCTGACATTACCATCTACCTACACTTAAAAATGTCTAATGTTTATTATCTTTAATCTATGTACGTCCTCCCATGTATTGTCCCTGTTGACTGTTCCATTAACTCCCCACCACAAGCTGGTCAGAATGTTACTCAAACTCCCACCCCATTGCAAGTAGTTCACTGCTTCCTGTCTAATCTGATATTGTATCTATTGTTCCTTCTTTTGGGATCAAAAGAGCATTGTTCTTCCCTGTAAATAAAGAGAATAAAATATTTAAAAAGCTATTTCTTCTTTCTAAAGCAGAGGGTGGAGAATTCATTGGCAGACAAGTTAACGCTCTCCTTCTTGAGTTCGGTGTAATGGATACTGTTGGCAGAAGTTTTTCATATCACCATTCGCTTCACAATAAAGCCCAGGATAAGTCTTTGTGTTGATGGAGAACTCCGCTCTGCCCCTCTTCTATTATTCCCCAGGCCAGGGGGGCAGACACTCGTTCGCTTCCCTGGCCAATGGATTTTGTTTATGCCTCTCCACCAGTTGCCTTGATTCCTCGGACTGACCAGATCATCAGATCCTACCACTAATGCTCCCTCCGGAGGGTACTCGCCTGAATAACTGGTGCTGGGTGGCTGGAGAGGGAAGTATTAAGATGGCTAGGTTCAGAGGGGAAATCTGTGCCAATACAGGCTTTCTGTAAGAGTTTTTACTCTTTCTCCAGCATGGGTCTTGCATGGATTCTTATGCTCATGAATATTCCCCGTTGTCAGGCTGGGAATCCTCAGTAAAAATGAAAGCAGTTTAGCTTTAAGCTAAAGAACTGCTTGTCTCCTCTATAGTCTATCAGTGATCTTTGGGTCATATTGCCCCCAGCCAATGGCACTCATCCTCTTAAGCTCTAGCCCTGGTGGACAACTTCAGATTTTACCAGATGTTTCTTGTGTCGGCAGTCCTCATGCTTCACTCCTCAAAAAAAAAATATTTTTTCTGTTTTTTTTGAAGTTGTTCTTTATCTCTTCATCGTCAACCCTCATGCAGTGACTGTCAGTGGGGATCCGTAAACGGTGAAGATCTTCAATTCATTGTTGGAGGTTGTTGGCTTGGATAGAGGAAGGGATGACCTCTGATGCTGCATCAGGGCATAGTCATGTCTCTTCCAGGGCCGGCAGGTCCAAAGAGCATGCTCCCTCTAGTAAGAGGTGGTCGAGGTTCTGTGAGGATGCTTCCTTGGCAAATATCAAAAAATCACACCATCCATCGTCTTCCTCTTAAATGGTGTCCGTGGCTGTGGGGCCCAGTTGGAGAAGGGCCGGTCTCCATCACTGACTCCGTCGATAGTTAACCTACCAGCAGGTGGGTTGGCTCCATCTGCGAGGAAGTCGCTGTCTTCTATGGCCAAGCACAAGTCTTCATTGAAGAACAGGTTATTTAAGGACCCGTCACCGGCTGCACCGTCGTCGATGCAGTCATCGACGCAAGTCTTGTCGATGGCAACTTCATCCATGAAGCTTGACTAAGTCGAGTTTTCCTTCAATGGTGGCTGCACCTAAAGGTTCGGCAACAACCGTCACCTTTACCTCTGCAATGGTCACGACCTCCAGGGTTTCTCTGCCTCCTAGAGATCCGTCGGCAGTTGCGACGATGATTCTGTCGGCAACCGCTCTTATTCCTGCTCTGCAGGCCCCACTCAGCGCCTCTTACCCAATGGGATCTGATTTGGAGACTTGAGCTCGGGACTTCCTCCCCAGACCCACCATGGCTCTGTCACTCTTTACTCTGGCTCCTCTGGGGTCCCCCAGAAAGTTACCAGCCATCTACACCAGTTCTGAGTAATAACTCTGTGAAGATTTTTACTTGGATGAGGTAGTGGGGTAAGGGGAAACCAACCGCATTCTGCCTGTACCTCATCCGGGGTCCCCGACCGTGCCTGAGGCCCTTGGAGGACGAAACATAGGTGAACGTTCCTTTCAACCGTTTCGCCGTTCAAGGGTCTCAGGCACGGTTAAAGTCCCTGCTGCACTTGCTTTTGCGCCAAGGGACATGTCCTTGGACATTCTCCCCACCCTACACACCCTGGTGGCTGAAATTCAGCAGCAGTTGCCCATTGCTCCCTTACCTGCTCCTGCACAGAGTCCTCCAAAGCCTCCCCGGCCTCAGCCAACACTGCCTCCATAGGGCCTCGGTTACACTTCAGCGTATGCCAGGGGTTCTGCCCCCTGTGATGGAGGAGCCACTTCAAACTGACACAGGCACCACCTGCTACTCACATGGATGAATTTGAGGACTACATTCCTGCAGATGGGTAAGCCGCAGTTGTCGATGCGCCCGCCAGTGCCTCTCAACCCAGACCAGATTGTCTCGTTCCACTCTATCATCTCAAAGGCTGCCAAGCTCTCCAACCTGGTACCAGAAGAGAAGAAAAAGAAAGGTTTACTTTTCGAACGGCGGGAGTCCTCCAAGAAGACCATTGTTTCAGTTCCTTTATTGGATGACATATGGGAGGATGGCTTGGCCATCATGAAGTCTTATAATACCACGCCTGTTACGCGTGACCGGTTGGAGAAGTAGTACCGTGTTCCAGACTCGTGCCTCAGGTCCCAGTTTTCGCTGGACTCGGTGTTGTCGGCTGCTGCCAGGAAGAGTTCCTCCAAACCCTCTTCATCGTCTGTGGTACCACCAGAGCAAGAGGGAAAGACTTTTTTTTATTTTATGTTTTAAAGCGCAGACCTTGCTCGAGAGCAACAGAGCACTGTATAGAAGCTTGATGCTGCGGGAAAACACACCATCACCACAGCAGCTTCCACAATCAAGGCCGCCAATGTCCTCGCCATCCTGTCAGTGTACGACGGGGAGCGGTGGTACAAGCTTGGACCCATCCTCGACTTCCTCCCTGATGTTAAGAAGGCCGAGGCCTTGGCCCTGTTCCAGGAGGGAGAGGTGGCGTCTGACCACGCCATCACCGTTGCTCTCGACATAGCAGGCTCTGGCTTCCACCAGATGGGGAATGGTGTGGCTCTCCTGCGCCAAGGGTGGCTCAAAGCAACAAATGTCTACACAGATGTGCAGACCATGGTCATCGACATTCATTTCGATAGGGACAACCTGTTCGGTAAGGTGGTCGATGGCTCTCTCGAGGCCATCAAGGATGACACTGAGACGGCGTGTTCTCTGGGAACCCTGCAGCAGAGAAGACCGTCCTTTCTTTCCCCTAAGGGGAGAGTCTCCAGATCATCAGAGGGTTTACACCACCCCCTATCATTAGCCCTCCCGCTTCACCACCGAGGACGATCCCAGGCCTATGGCAGTGGCACCCAGCATCATTGTTGTCCCCCATCTACGATGCAGACGCCAAAGCAGGCTTGAACCAATCTACTCCCCCACTTCTGCACCTCAGTGGGAGGCCAACTTTCAAACGTTTTGATCAGTGGCGACGATCTCCACAGACAAACGGATGCTAGATGTTCTTCAGCAGGTGCACACTTTACAGTTTCAGGACACGTGCCCCTGCATTCCTCCTATCCCACGACAAGAGCAACACATGGCTCAGCTGCTGCTGGAGGTTCAAGCCATAATACGCAAAGGGGCAATAGAACTGGTCCCTCAGTGCCTTTGTGGCGCCGGAGTGTACACCAGATACTTTCTACTAAGGAAAAAGTCAGGAGGGTGTTGGCCAATCCTAGACTTGGCGATGCCTCAACATTTTTCTCAAATCCCTGTAGTTCAGGATGGTCACGTTGCAGCACATGCTCGACAAGCTTGAGGAAGGGGATTTCCTGATGAAACTCGACTTAGAAGATGTGTACTTTCACATCCTTATTCATCTCAAGCACCGGAAGTTCCTGAAATTGGTCGTTCAGGGGCAGCATTACCAGTTAAAGGCCCTTCCTGTTGGCCTCATATTGGCCCCACGTATATTCACCAGATGCTTGGGCCCGGTGGCTGCTCATCTGCACTGCAAAGGAATCCATGTCTACCCTACCTGGACGATTATCTCATCCGGTCCAGCTACCACGCACTGGCAACCCAGCACACAGTGGAGACCATCCAACTTCTGACTTTGCTGGGATTCTCAATCAACTATCCAAAGTCCTCCTTAGTGCCATCTCAGAATGCACTGTTCTTGGGTGCCAGACTCAACACAATCTCGTGTTTGATGACTTTCGAGGTGAGGGTGAAGGCCATTCTAGCGAAGGTCCAATGGCGGCTGTCAACAGTGTACATTGCAACAGTCTGGTCCATCAAGTCTCTGCTGGGGATGATGTCATCCTGCATCCATCTGGTCCCCTTTTGCAGGCTTCATATGAGACCTTTGTTGGAATTTCTGGATGCCAAGTGGCAGCAGGTCACAGGCACCTGGACCGAAAAGATTGCCCTCAATTGGACATTCCGTCAGGCCATGTAATGGTGATCAGTGCATCAACACCTCTCGCAGGGTGCTCCCTTTCAAGTCCCCCTGCATCAGGCTACAGTCACCACCGACGCCTCTCTGGAGAATTAACTAGCCCACACAGGGCACTCTCACGCAAGAGGTCTCTGGCTTCCAGAATAAAAGGAGTTCCACATCAACGTTCTGGAACTATTGGGCAGTCTTCTGGGCCATCACGTCATTTCAGCCTCAGCTCCAGGGGAAGGTGGTGCAGATCTTTACGGACAACACCAGGTTTTATATCAGGAAACGTGGCCGACATGCTCCCCTGCGCTCTCCCTGGAGGGACAGTCTCTATGGTGCTGGACCATCTTGCAACACATGTCTTTGCGTACTGTTTCACCGAGCAGGTGTCTAGAACCCCATCACAGACTCTCTCAGCAGTGAGCTGCAGTCCTGCCACAAATAGGAAATCCTACAGGCTCAAGTGTTGCACCTCTTCAGTGAGTGGGGTCTTCCACAAATCGACCTCTTTGCGATGGCTGCCAACTCAGGTTTGCTAGAATATAGCCTCACCAAAGGAGTCTGGGTGATGACCTTCTTGTTCCCTTGGGAGGGCCTCTTCCTGTACACTTTCCCACCAATTCCACTGTTGTTACTTGTGATCAACACACTCAGACGCTGCCACTGCAAGATGATCCGCATTGCTCTAGCATGGCCATCAAACTGCCTCCACTTCCCGACCTGCTTTTGAGGTAAGGAAGGTACCAATCCTGCACCACGACCCAGTGTTGCTGAGCCTCACGACCTGGCCTGTGCAGCCTTGGAGTTTGGACACTAATTGCTGCCTTTGGAATGCTAGAAGATCATAGCCAAGGTCCACAGTACATTAACTTGCTACAAGCACCAATGGAAGCGCTTTAAAGGGTGGTGCCTGCCACAGAAGATTTCACCATTGCAGTTGACTGCTCCACAGCTACTTCCATACCAGCTCTCGCTGGCCAAGGGTTTTATTGCCTATGCATCTATCAAAGTACACCTGACAGTCCTATCCCGGTACAGCCAGGCTCCAGGCAAGCTCTCCTTGTCGTGTCACAGGCTCGTCAAGGAGTTCCTCAAGGGCGTCTTCAGGACATTCCCTCCAGTGATGGTTCCTGCCCCGGTGTGGGAACTGAACATAGTGTTGTCTGAACTAAAATATCTCGGGTCCATATTAAATGTAAATAAAGGTGAAACATCATGGATAGACTGCCTAAAGAGGAAAGTAAAACACCTAACAACTCAAGGGATTATGAATGAACGCAGGTTTGGCAAACTCTCACTTTTATCAGTCAAACTATTATAATCAAAAAGTAATACCATTCCTTGCATACGGGGCAGAGGCTTACTTTGGTCTCTGTTGGGAGGTCTAGGAGTACCTCGAGGGATGATTCCGGAAAATAATTCTGCACCTACCCAAATCAATACCAATGGCAATCATCCAACATGAGTTGAGCCTGTTATCACTATATGTGAGAGAAGCATGGAAAACGTTGCTACTATTCAGGAAGGTGAATCTGACTAACTGCCCACTGCAGTTTGATGTGAAGATGGAAAAAGATTCAGGCATGAATGATTGGGTATTGAACTTGTGGCTGGATCATTGTAAAGCTATTCAACAGCACCTAGGCACTTCATCCGATACCCTATGTAAAAACCCAATGTATGTGAAAACAATTCTGTAGGCAGATGATTGGCATGAAACGGAACAGCGAAGATCAAACTCCTCTCTTCATATGCTTTCAAAAAACGTCTTTCCGAACGTCACTCCACACACAGCATCTGAGAAGATTCCCAAGCAACAGGCAGAGGGACCTTTTCCTAGGATTCCGACATAATGTTCTACATACAAACGTTATTCTAAAGAGATACAGGGATAAATCTGGGAACGACAAGTACTGTTTATGTGGATTGCACTCAGAGCCACTGAAACATCTGATTCTGTTTTGTGCAGAGAGATCTGAGAACAATACATTTATACAACCACATCAGTGAGACATTTGGGTTGGATGCTGAAAGGTGGCGGGATGCCCTCTATGGGGGGAAAAGCACTAGAATGATATATGCCCTGGTAAAATTCCCTGAGGCGATTTTTGGGAAAACTAAGCTGCAAGAAATATAGTTGCTATCAATTGCCTGCAAGGGTAAAGGTCTGAAATAAATGCAAGGTCTTGGCTAAAAAATAACATGTTTTAAATTTCGGACGAGGAAATGTATGAGGTTGGTTAAATAGTTTGTAATAAACTAAAATGCCCCAAAAAAACAACTAATGGGGCCTCCATTTGAACCAATGCATAAAGCCCCTTGAAAGTTTCTGTCATGGAAGACCGCCTTCCTGGTGACTGTCACCTCAGCCATGCGGGTTGGGGAGATTCAGGCCCTCTCCTGTAAGCCTCTGTATTTGTCCTTCCACGCCACTAAGGTAGTTCTGCAAATTCATCCTTCCTTCATGCCAAAAGTTCCATCAGACTTTCATCTCAACAAGCCTTTGGTTGTACCAATCGTCTTCACAAATCCCTCTTTGCCTGCTGAAAGGGCGTTAAATTCGCTGGATGCACATGCTCTGAAGTTCTATGTTGCACACACAAAGGACTTTAGAAAGAAATCTCAGCTCTCCATCAATTTTGGGCCTGTTGTTGATTTGAAGGCCCTGTCTAAGGCTGCCATCTTCAGGTGGCTCTCTGGCTGTATCATGCATTGCCATCATCTGGCAAACAGACCGCTTCCAGGCCCGGACTAGAGAACATTCCAGCATAGCCATCCCAGCAACAATGGTGTTACTCTCTGGGGTTCCCCTGCTCGACATTGCAGGGTTGCTACATGGAGGTCTACTGTAAGGAACTCGTGGTGTCACGATCCCCAAGGTCCCAGCACGTGAAGCAGGTAATGACTGGACTAAGAAGATGGGTATTTAGCGTAAGAACATTGTGCTTGCACATAACATTAAGTGCCCATTCCAAAATGGCTCCCAGGACAGGCCGTTCTGCGGAATCCAAGATGGCCTCCAGTGGGCCTACAATACAGAATTTGTGATGGTCTAGTAGTGCTGGGTGAGGCCCAGGGCTATATAAGCCCCGCCCTGGGCCATACCCAGCGCTTTGCGTTTCCTCCGGCTGAAGAGAAGTCAGCGTAATGCTTCCCTCCTCAGATCCACGTGCCACGACCCACCGCCTCCGGTGTCTGCTGAATGAAGACTTCAGTGCTTTCATCCTGCAGCTACACTTACCTGAAGCACATCGCCAGATCCCAAAATCCGCTCTGCAACGCTGTCTCATCTTGCGGACCTCGGACTCCGCTCCGCCCCCATCACTCGATATACTTACGCTGCTCTGCTCCCCAAGCTCCGGTAAGCGCGTGGCAAGGGTCGGCTGAAACAACACGCCAGAACCGAACAGCAGGACCTCCTGGACCTAAAAGGAAAAACAGAAAGTGAGGTACACATGTGAGCGCGAACCCGCTGCAAGCAGAGTAAACAGCAGAATGCTTACACCATAAAGAGGACATAGAAAACAATAAACACGCCTCCTTTTAATAGACATTGGTGGTAGCACTAGGAACGGATCATACCTCGTGCTCCAAGGGGTCACCCAACCCAGTAAAAACTGGAGTAACCTGCAAAGAGAGGAACAGACTGTTACAAGCAATCCTAAGAGGTGAGCAGATCAGTGATGGAAGTAGTCAATGTACAAGGATTGGTGCAGGGAGGTGGTGCTAGGTTGGATTGGATGCCCATGATCTAATCCCTATCCTCCTTGTCCTGGGATTCCTGAGAGAACCAGATACACTCCTGAGGGAACCAGATACACTCCCGAGGGAACCGAAACCCACCAACGTATACCACATCACTCTGTCGTCTGTCCACTAGGTATTCATCCAGCAGTGTGCAGAGGGAAGGGAGTGGTCTGGACGAAACGCGAAAGGCCAGCACTGCAGAGCGGACCAGGCACTCCTGCAGGGCCCCAGAGGTAAGCGTTACACATGGTGGCAACAGTAAAGACCAAACACAAGTGATCACAGTTCAAAAGTGTTTATTAAAATGTATAATGGGTGAGAAAAACGCCTAATCTAAACCTAAATCTAAGATGTGAGCAAGCTTCGACCATCAAATAATAAGGCAGTCCTAGTTACGTCTTGTCAAATAAAAAGGGCCTATACTCAGAAAATAAACTATTGAAAATCCTTACCTCTAAGTTACAAAATAGTGTGGGAAAATGTTCACAAGAAAAGAAGAAAGTGCTCACAAAATGATAAGTCGGGATGGTATGGCTGGGTCTTCTTTCTCACCTTTTTAGCATGGGACAAGGCGCACAACGAGGCTACAGTTCCTTTGAACAATGCCAGGACCTTCTGGGGCCAAGTCTCTTTTCTGCAAAGTCTCTTGCCTTAGAAGGGCTGCTGGACCATAAACAATAAACAAACAAAAGTTCCTTTAGTACCTTTAGTACCTTTAGTAATCTTTCACGTTGGGCGATTGCTCCTCGCCCCTTGGATCCCCCTCACCTGGGCTCTGATCCTTCTTGTAAGGTTAGCCTCCCTCAATCGGGTTCACTACGGCCTTTTACTCAAAGTCTCAATGTCCTTTTAAACATCTATTCATTGTGGACATCCCTCAGCCGGTTCACACTTGCCGCCCCAATGTTAACGGGTTTATCACGGTTTACCCCCAATTTACAGGCATCCCTCCGTCGGGTTAACATTTGCCAAATCCATCGTTCACTCAGGTTTATCCATTGTGTCAAAGACTTTCGAGTGTACGAGGGGTTTTGCTTGAACATCGTAGGACCGCATTGACACTCCATGGCAGCCTCTCCTTAGACCTCTTGGTTCTCGTAGTTTCAAAAAAAACAACCCATCCCAAAAGGGCTCCAGTCAGCGTCCTTCGAATGAGCACCACCGCAGTGCCAGACCACTCTGCTTCTGGACCTTTTACTAGCGTTTCTTTATCTGTATTTGTATTTTATTTATTTGTAGTGCGCGCCAGGCCCACAGGCATCAGGGCGCATAATCTTGCAGAACACAGTTACAGTTAGATACAATAGCGAAGGAACTGTTTACATAAACATACAGATCTGAACCAATTAACGGTTACGACAGCTTAAGTTAAATACAGGGCAAAATATACAATGAGACAGTAAGGCAAAATGATCTCTAACTCAAAGCTAGGGACAACAGGCCGTATCAGAGATAGCACAGTGGGTAAATCAGGTGCTTTGTGCGAAGAGCCATGATTTGATTTTGTTCCTGAAGGATTGGAAAGAAGGCTCCGTTCTGATGGCGTTAGGGAGAGAGTTCCAAAACTTAGTTCAAACACACAAGTACTTTGTTCAACAATGCTGCTGGCTTTAACCTTGGGCCCAGCACAGTTTGGTTTGCTATCAATCTTCTCTGACTCACCGGCTGTGCTGAACTGTTGGAGTTTCTTGTCTCGAGAGTCAAAGCCAGCACCACGGCGGCAAACCCTTCTCTCCGCTTTTGCTATCAGCGCAGGAGGGCCACATGTGCCGTTGACACCTGTCGCACCACGTGCTAGCTGGACTTCCCAGTCTTATGATTTCCCTTTCGGAGGCTTTGCAGGTCTGGGATGAAAAGGGCAAGGGCAATTCCCTCCTCGTCGTCCCTTCAGGTCTCGCCGCCTTTTTACTCCGTTTGAACTGCCAGTCCGGAATGGCTACTTCCTCGTGCGTTTAGCCTTGCTCAAAGTGTACTCTCGTGATCCGCCTTTTATCCATGTGGGGAAGGGAAACGGCCGCCAGGTTTGCGTTAGTCAATTGCCTGACTCTGCCTAACCCTTGTGTTGGGACATATTGGGTAAACGGCTCTGGTGTTAGTCTGTTGTCTTTCACAATGCAAGAAAGTGTTTGTGTCGGAAAAGTGGGGAGGTTATAGTTTCCAAATATCCTACAGGGTAGGATGGGGGAAAAGATGTTATAAGGAAGGGGGTGTTTGGTCAACTCTGAAAGGTGAGCTTTGTAGGTTTTGTGAATTGAATAGGGAAGGTCGTAGGAAGGGTATTGTTTTGTCAAAACAAACTGGGAGTTCGGGAAATAATAATCAGAGGGGCGGGGAGGAGAATGACTGGGAGTATTCGGGTAGGACACAGGAAAACAGGGATTCTGGGAGAGATAAATTCCCGAGCGCAACAGGGTTTGTGTTCCTAGGGGATTTGTCATATACCGAGGGGTTGTTGGGTCTGGACAAGAGAGGTTCATTGGGAGAAAGGGAGGCAGATGTGGTACAGCCTACAAAGGTTCCTGAGATCTCGTCCTCTCCCCCTTCCCCGGTATAATACGGCCTCTCACCTGGGTTATCCCCCCCAAGCACAACCCCAGGCTTCTCTGCCCAGGTGATCCTCGCTTGTTCGCCCTCAGGGTTGGGATCTGAGCGCGTCAGCCCTTCCCTGGCCACCTGATTAAGGGATTCTCAAGGTTGACTCAGGAGAATACCCTCAGCTTTCTCACACTACCCTCACCTTCACTCTACTGTTCACTCTACTGTGTCGACAGGGATTCCAGGGAGCAGTGCTGTGCAACTTGTTTGTTTGAGGTGAGTCTGTTCCAGGGTTAAGTGTATTGCTTCTGTGAGCATTGCCACCGCCTGTGGTTGTGTATTTGTACCGCTGTGTAATTGTATTCATGAGCATGTGATCTATTCAAGACACCATGCTGGTGAAAGAACAAGTTACTTACCTGTAACTCTTGTTCTCCAGCATGGGTCTTGCATGGATTCACATGCGGAACCCTTCCTCCTTCCCCTCTCTTGCTCTTCTTGTTTCATACTGTCACTTTACGTGCACAACCAAATCTGAAGATGGCCACCAGGGGTGGAGCTTAGGAGGTTGATGAGTGTCATTGGCTGGGGGCAGTATGACCCAAAGGACACTGATAGGCTATAGAGGAGACAAGCAGTTATTTACCTTAAAGCTAAACTGCTTTCATTTTTACAGGGGATTCCCTGATGATGGAATATTCATGAGCATGTGAATCCATGCAAGACCCATGCTGGAGAACAAGAGTTACAGGTAAGTAACTTGTTCCTTGCTCTTTTAGTATTTCTGGAGGGCATTTTGTGTGTCAAGAATCTAGTCAGGAGCTCTTGCATTTTCTTCAAGATCAATTTTCTTTTTAAAATGCTCCTTATCTGCGGGTCAGTGCAGAGGTACCATATCCTTCAGAGAGCCCTTTTGGGGTGTGGGGGTCCAGGAAGCTGAACTGATTGTACCCATTTCTTTAAAGGTTTTGCTGTTACTCGCCTAAGAACAAGGGTTTTGACGTCAGACTGGGATCTTCCCAGGGTTTTGTTCACTCTTTAGGGATACATTTGAGCATTTGGCATCCCTATACAGGAAGTTTCCTTTGATGACGGATGCCTTTTGAATTGTGATTGCTTCGGCGAGAAGGCTAAATGAGCAGTGAGCTTTTCTGTGCTCTCCTCCAAATCTGTTGACCTCATCAGGCTATCACCTTGCTCTGTCACC
This sequence comes from Ambystoma mexicanum, assembly GCF_040938575.1. Lineage (NCBI taxonomy): Eukaryota > Metazoa > Chordata > Amphibia > Caudata > Ambystomatidae > Ambystoma > Ambystoma mexicanum. The sequence continues at coordinate 1,128,706,865 of NC_090927.1, forward strand.
CTTCCTTTAGACCCAAGGTACTCTCCACCTTCCATTTGTATCAGAAAATAATCATTTCCTCCCTCCTGGAGGATCTCTCAGTGGAGGACTTGTGGGCTATGGCCACCTTAGACGAAAGAGAGTTACTTGTTTACTTGGACAGAACTGCTTACTTTAGAGTTTCTAACATTGTGTGACCTTTGGTTCCTCGTTTAGAGGCGTAGAAAGGCATCAGCACTGACTGTCATCGTTGACTGAAAGACACTATTTCTTTGGCCTACTCAATGGATAATCTTCCCCTTTTCCTGCTGCCACCAAGAACCCAGGGTCACTCTGTCCAGGGGATGTCTGCACCCTGGGCTGAAGTAAGGGGTGCTCCGATCATGGAGGTTAGTCGAGCGGCCGTATGGGCTTACCTTTGTCCACCATTATCTCTTGCATTTGCTGCTGCCGGAGGAGGGAGGCCTTGCCTATGGAGTTCTGCAGACTTGTTTGCCTTGAGTCTCCTGCTTCTTGAAGTTCACTAAGTGCATTATTTAGTCTCCTCTATTCTATTGAGTCAACTCAATCCATTTTTGGTATACTTCATGAGTAAGATCTGGATTGAGGAAGAGAGATGTGGACATAATGCCTAAAATCCTTTCCAGTAAACTTCATTACTGCATGTCCTACTCTTCCTCATATAAGTACTTACGCCCTCCTACCTTGGGAAGAGTCCTGCTACTACTTAGTTGCGATATTCCGGGAAGTGGAGTGGTAAGTGCCATGACGTATAGGGAGAAGGGGTAGAGATTAATTTTAGAGGATGGATTTTATGAATTTCTGGGGAGGTGGTACACCTTCATGAGTTAGGACTGGGATGAGGAATACTAGAACAAGCAGTAATTACCGCATTTTTTCAGGTTAATTGAATGGATGATCATGTTCTTGCAAAGTCTTTATGTATTAGATTCATAAAATTCCATACATCCGGAGATAGTAAGCTACATAAACAATGACTGTTCCAGGCAAAATATTAGAACATTCGGTCAAACCTCACTGACCGTTTCTTACCCATTATAGAGCATTTGAATATGATCTTCTCTTGTTGTGGCTCAAAGGCACATAGCCTAGTCCAAATATGGTCCAGGCACCTAGTGGTCTTCTTGAAGCTGCACATTGAAATGCAAACATTTATTAGTGTTTGAGATATGTAATCGCTGGAAGACACGAACCGCTCTGTGCGTTAGTTTTAAATATGTCCTAGTGCAAGTTAAGAGATATGATGGTTGATGATAATCGAGGAAAGGGTATGCATGTGCATTTTCCTGGTGTATTTATTATGACACACTTTATTGCTTTGAAACATATTGTATTTTTTTTGCAGATTCAAATCCCTCCTCAAACAGAGGATGTGCATTGGTTGCATTTCTCCCCTGTTGAAAGGCATTTCTACCACCGCCAGCATGAGGTCTGCTGTCAGGATGCCCTGCTGAAACTGAGAAAGATTTCTGATTGGACAATCAAGCTTGGCAGCCTGGACAGAAGAACAGTCACCTCCATCTTGTATCCATTGTTGAGACTACGGCAGGCTTGCTGCCATCCCCAGGCTGTGCGAGGAGAGTTCTTGCCCCTCCAGAAAAGGTAAAGTGAGCAACTATCAATGGTAGTAATACAAGAGCAGTATAAATGCAGCAAGTGTAATAACAAGGAACAACATACTTTTTGTGCAAGGACATTAAAATCATATAAATGAATAGTGACCAGTACAATTTGAGTAGATTTGTCAGCATTGTAAAATAGATCAAACAAATTTAACAGTATGACTGATCACTATACCGGAGTTGCTCATATTGTCAAAAAAGAGTAAAGTATAATCTTTTGAAAAAACACCTTATTCCTGAAGGCGTCCGTAGGTTCATACCCTGCTGGTTCCTCCATATCTGTGATGAGAACATTTTTTATGGTCCATTACAATCTTTCTCATTGAATCTTTGGTGATAGGATGCATAAAGGTTTTACCGATATGCAATCTCCTAGGGAGGCCATGTTTTTAATGTTAGTAATATCCTGTTGCACAGGATATACAGAAGTTTGGACCAACTCTCCTGCTCCACCCCCCACCCCCAATCCCCAGCAGCATTGGCATCAATGATTGTGCTCGCTCTTCAATTATGATGGACATGATTGGGGACAAAGTTTGAGGGTTGGCTATCACTTTTTGCTGTTTCATGGGTATCATCTGTGAGTTCTACCATATTTCTTAAATCAAGAGTCGTCTGACAAAAGTTGTCTCTAGTATCCAAGATGTTTGTGCCCTTGCCATCTGCCAAGGGTTGAATTATGCTCATGGGAGCCAGATAACTCAGTTTACACTTCACATTTGTGGACTATGATTTATCTTGTCGGTAAACTGATCCGTTTGGAAGAATCTATGTGCTTTATCAGGATGGAATTGCAATACAAACCTGTCCAGATCTACCCAAGAGCAAGTCTGTGAGCTTTTACATTGATTAAACTCCCAATTATCCTTTACTTTATTCGCAGCCATTGCAGAGGACTAATCTGTTCGAATAAGTGGGTTTGTTCATCTCTCCCAACTCTAATGGTGACTGCAGAGAGGGCTCCCAAATAGCTGTCTCAATACTTTCCATTATATATAAGTCAAGTGCTATCTCAATACTATCCGCTGCTGATGAGTCAAGGGCGATCAAAGATGACATTAGAACGTCTAAACTTCCAAATGGCTTTCCATATCCTTCTTCTCAGAGTGTCACCAAGGCTCTTCAGGGTTAACAGCTCAGGAGATGATTCCCCACTAGTTGAGGAAATATCCTGCAACCGACCAGGATCCTCCTCGTCAGCAACAGGACATGATCTCATGTCTTGCAACCGCTTCCTCCTTCATGCACTCAGTGCCAATACCTCAGTTAAGCACCTCTTGTTAGGCAAAGGGGTCACACGTGTTATTGCAGGCTTTATGAGCATTTTATTTCCTTTAAGCTTTGGTGATAAGCATTACTAACGATTAAGCTACACTGTTCAACCGTGTTCAACCGTTCATTCAGGTAGATAACTACCTCACTTGACTGATGTGCCCCCAATACTGGGAGAGCATACAAGTCCCATAAATTGCCAGAGGAAACCAGCAAGTCGGCAAAGTAAAATGATGCCAACTGGCCATCTATACAGCAACCCTGTGATGCTCCACCCTGCGGTGCTCCAACAAGTAGCCAGGGCTGGGTTCTTACTTTGCCTGGCAATTCCAGCTCAGTCTCTCGGCTTGCTCACCTAGAATACCTTGCCTCATCCAATCTGGGTCTTTTGCCAGGCTCACAGGACCCAGGAATATATCGTAGCCCTCAAGCCACAGGACACCGTCTACCTCTCATCTCCTCGCGTCTGAGTGTCGGAAACAAATCACTAGAGGAAAGCACATTACACCGCCATGCTGCACTCCTGCTGCAGCCGCTTCCGACATGTTCTGCACTATCTACAAGAATGTCAGGATTAAGATCTGAGTCATGAAATCACTTGTTCACCAACATTCAGATATGGGCATTGCCAAGAGGCAAATTCAAATTTCTAGACTTTAAACTTTCCTGATGTTAATGTGCTTAATCCAGCAGGAAATATCATGTTAGCTAGGCAGTGAAGAATATATTGTCAACCTCTGGTGTATGTCGTTATAATCCCGATTTAATTTTGTCCCATTACTGAAAGCAGGCAAGAGAAGAAATAAATGATGAAGATGCTATCTGCAGTCTATTTGCTTCGTTAAGTTTTCCAGTAACTGTTTTCTCCAGCATGGGGTCTTGCAAGGATTCACATGCTCAGGAATATTCCCCATCATCAAGCTGGGAATCCTTGGTAAATTTAAAGAAGTTTAGCTTTAAACTAAAAACGGCTTGTCTCCTCTATAGCCAATCAGTGTCACTTTGGGGGTCATACTGCCCCAGCCAATTACACTCTTCCTCCTAAGCTCCATCCCTGGTGGCTATCTTCAGATTTTTACTGCACGTTTCTTGTGTTGGGGAGTCCTGGTGCTCTTTTTTGCCTAATGAGAAATGTCTTCATCTCTTCATCATCAACCGTCACATTGTGACTACCGGCGGTGGGGACCTGTTGCGGGAGAAGACCCTCGGTCCATCGTCAGATCTCCAAATAGTGGCGCCACAGGCCGAGGCTTGAGCCCTACTAAGACCATGGCAGATGCCATGTAGAAAAATCTTTTCAGATCCTGCGAAAACTGCAGCCTGAAGAATATCTTCTTAGAGAATTGGTACCTCAGGTGCATTTACTGTCTCCATACTGACCACGATGTGGATAGATGTCCAATTTGCCAGTTGTTTTCCTCAAAGACATGGAAGGACTGCCATCGGAGGTTAGTGCGTGGATCGAATAGGGGAAGCCGTCTTACGTGGCCTCCGGGCGTAGTCATTCCTCTTCCAGGGCCGGCAGGTCCAAAGAGCGTGCTCCCTCGGGTAAAAAGTGATCGATGTCCTTTGAGTGTGCTTTCTTGTCAAAGATCTAAAAGAAGGTTAAATCTCACCCTCCATCGCCTCCCTCGTCGATGGTCTCTGCGTCTGCGGGACCCAATTCAGAGAAAGGCTGGTGCCGTCACCGGCTCTGTCGATTGTTAGCCTACCAACAGGTGCACTGCCTTCATCTGCGAGAAAGTCGCTGGTGTCAGTGGTCAAGCACAGGTCAAGCACAGGTCTTCGTCAAACAGCAAGTCATCGAAGGACTTATCACCAGCTCCACCGTTGTCAATGCCATCGTCGACATAAGCCTCGTCAATGACTTCATCCTCCAAGATCGTCGTCCAGTCGACGACTCCATCTGCTCTTCCTTCGACGGTTGCAACACCAAGGGGTTCGTACAGGACTGTCACCTTTACCACTGCAACGATTACCATGCTCAGGGTTTCCCTGCCGCCTAGACCTCTGTCGCGGTTCTGTCCACGGCCCTGTTGACGACGTCACATTTTCCTGCTCCACAGGCTCCAGTCGTTGCCACTTGATTTAGTGAGAGATTCGCCCCCCGCTCTGACTTCCTTCCCAGGCCTAGCAAAGGCTACCTCCCTCTTCGCTCTGGTACCTCTGGGATCTTCCAGAAGGCCTCCAGCAATCTACACCAGCTCTGAAGAAGACCTTCCAGAGGAGTTTTACTCAGATCCGGAAGGGGGCCAAGGGGAACCCGACCCAATTCTGCCTGTGCCTCATCAGGGGTCACCGGCCTGCAGGCCTTCCCATCCGAATAGCCCGCCATGGGGCTAAGGCCCTACTCCTGCACCTGCCACTTGGACATACTGACCACCTTAAACACATTGGTGGTTGAAATCCAGCAGCGTCTGGGGATCATACCATTACTGCACTGGCTGAAAAGGTTTACTTTTTTTTTTTACTACCTCCTTTTCACATCATATCTATGTGTGGGATGGGGTACAGTAAATAATGTTGGCTGGGTGAAAGACGGCTGCAGTGGGTCTCCCCTGCATATATATTCTGTGGTAAAAAATGGACATTTTCGGCTGGTGCCATAGAATCGATGCAGTAATCACATAGATCCCAATGTCTGACCGCTGATCCTACTACGGCAAGAAGCCCTCCGAGTCCTCCTCAGGCTCAACCAACAGCGCCTTATAAGGCCCCTGTCACCCCTCTGCCAATGCCAGTGGTGCTGCCCCCAGTAGTAGAGGAACCAGCTCAGACAAACTCTGACACGGAATGCGCTCACCAGGGCCTCTTCCCTAGACGAGATTGGTTCTTTCCGCACTCTAATATCAAAGGCTGCCAAGCTTTTCAACCTGGTGCCAGAAGAAAAGAGTGTTTTTGTGCAATGGGAGTCCTCCAAGAAGACCATCTTGTGGGTCCCCTTGTTGAATGACATATGGGAGGATGGCTTAGCGGTCACTCCTGCTAAGCGCGACTGATTGGAGAAGAAGTACCGTGTTCCAGCCTCTGCCCCTAGATGCCTCAGGTCTCAGCATTTGCCAGACTCACTGGTCTCGGCCGCCGCTAGAAAGAGGTCTTCCAACCCTTTGTCTATGTCCATGGTTCCTCTGGACTAGGAGGGTAAGAAGCTAGATGCTGCAGAAAAGCGCATCATCACTAAGCCAGCTTCAACAATCAAGGCCGCCAATGCCCTAGCCATTCTGTCAAGGTATGATGGAGTTATGGCATAAGTTGGGGCCCATCCTCGACTTCCTCCCTGTTGATAAGAAGGCCGAAGGAGGGGGAGATGGCTTCCGACCACACCATCACCATTGCTCTCGACATCACGGACTCCGGCTTTCGCCAGACGGTTAATGGTGTGGCCCTTTGTTGCCGGAGTCACTCAAAGCCACCAACTTCCGCACAGATGTGCAGACCAAGATAGTTGGCGTGCCCTTCAATGGCGACAGTCTGTTTGGGAAAGGTAGTTGATGAAACTCTTCAGGCCATAAAGACTGACATTGAGATGGCATGTTCTCTGGGCACCCTTCAGCAGAGGAGGCCATCCTTTTGTTCCTCTAAGGGGAGAGTTACCAGGCCTTCAAAGAGTTTAACCACCCCCTAACAGCAGCCCTCCTGCTCTATCACCCAGGAGGCTTATAGGTGACACTCCCAGGCCAATGGCAGTGGCTCCCAGCGTCAGTGTCACGCCACATCCAAGACAGACACTGAAGCAGGCCTTTACTGCCCAGGACCTGCGCCCACACTTCTGCAACCCAGTGGGAGGCTGACTATTAAACTTTGTCCATCAGTGGCAAAAGATCTCCACAAAAAATGGGTGCTTGGGGTCCTTCAGCAGGGGCACGTTTTGGAATTCCAAGACAGATGCCCACACATTCCTCCTTTCGGGAGACAACTGCACATGGCTCACCTGCTAAAGGAGGTTCATGCCATGCTAGACAAAGGAGCAATAAAACTGGTCCCTCAGCACCTCCTGTACTCCGGAGTGTGTTAGGAAAGATTTCTCTTTAGTGCACCTTCCTTCTATCTTAATGGAACCCCCAAACTTTTTGCTTTCATTTTTTAATCTGACCTGTACTTTTTGCAGAACAGTGAAGCCTAAATTCACTGCACTGGCCTTTGCTCATATGTTATGATATGTCCTTCAGGCTGTCAGTACTGGGAAAGCTTGTTTCCCTTAGTCGTGTTACTATGTTATTTCTTTTGGTTACTTTTGTATCACTTGTGGTAACTTTTTATCATTGTACAATGCAGCTTACACTTCAGTACAATGGGGTGCATTTTTGTTTTACCCTAAACTAACACTCAGAGGATTTTTGGTTACTCGAGGTGTGCTAAAACAATAGGCTGGTGGCAGCAGTGACTTTTCCCCACTTGTTGGGGATTTTTGTTTTAGCTTTACCGCCTTTGGCTACTAACTGTGGCTACTGGTCAAACATGGCCGTGCCACGAGATTTCTCGCCTGCTCTTTTGCCATCTTGTTCTTTAGCCTTCTTCCTGGCCTCCTTATAAGGACTTCCAGTGCCTGGGAAAGCAGGAGCTTTTGGCGGGCTACTGGAGGGCTATGTGTGTTTGCTGGCAGGATGTGTGCTGGGTCAGTCTGAGTCCAATCCACAAACTGGTTTCAGTGTGTCTGAGTGATATGCTTGAATGTTCCCGCCAGTGGTCCTGATTGGACCACTGCTGGGGTGGGTGTGTGTGTGTGTTTGTGTGGGCTAGTCCTGCTATTGACCAGTGAGAGTTTCAGCTGTTATCTGGCTTTTAGGATAAGAATAGCACCCCTGCACCCATTCTTTACAGATCCTGGAGAAACCTGAATCAGCCAAGTATCCTATCCAGCTGTGAGATGCGAAGAGACCTGAGACCCGACTGAGGAGGCCTGGCAACCAACTTCTGCTGCTGTCCTGGAGGATCACTGTTTTGCTCTTGATCTTTAGTAGTCCTGAGAAGGAGCTACAACCTTTGGAGTGGAGGGACCATCCGTTCCCGACATCTGTGCGGTGCCCTGCCAAAGGAAGCCTTCCGAAGTGCCCTGGAACCGTCCTGTGTGGGATCTTCAGCTGGCCCTGCAAGACTACCTCCTGTGCAATTTCGGCGTCCTACCATGATGGGGACCCAAGATAGAAGTGAAAGTCCGACCGCTGCTGCTGAGTCCTTTTTTGTCGCCGTGAATGGTTACCACCGCCCGAAAATTGCTTACCTTACCAGAGTCCAGTCCTGAGAGGGGTGCTGCATCAAGTTTTTCTACATTCTTCAACCAAGAGTCCTTGCAACAGTAAGACACCAACCGGAGATCAGCTTGAACCTGAAACCCCTGGCAATCGAGGACTGTGGCTTTTGTTCTGCCAAGACTGGGGAAGAATCGGAGTATGTTACAGAGTTTCTAACCTACCCGTATACTGCCATTATAAGTCAATGGGCTTATAATAAACTTTATTTCTAACACTTTTGGCTTTGCCATAACGTGCTTGTGCAAGACATCTGACATTTGGGGCTACTTTTGGGCACTAGTCTAACTTGAACCCTAAGAAACTTTCACTGGACCCCAGAGACCTTTCCTGCATCCTAAATTCTGTGGAACTGTATCCTGAACTATTGGGCACAAGGCCTAAGGCAATTTAGGGCTGGACAATTTTAGATGGGGATCATCTCTGTGGAGCTTTTTGTGCATACTTCTTGTCTAACCTTTCCTTTGCAGGAGTTTCTGATTTCTATTATGCTTTATAACTAAGTGAATGCATATAAGTATTAAGTGTGATATTGTTGTGTGATAAGTCCACCTGTGTGTAGTCATTTTTCTATAGTGTGTGTTGGCCATAATTAAATAACTGTATTTTTATTCATCCTTTCCAAGTGTAATCTGTGATTCCCATTGTGTGACTTCATTGTGGACCCTTTACAAGCTCAATCCCTCTGAAGAACCTAGCCTAGACCGCCTGTCACTGCTACATAAACTGGTTTGGCTACAGCTTGCCAGAGTTGTTCCTGTCACAATATAGGTTGGCCTTCAATACATCTGTCCACCAGGCCACAGTATAGAAAATCAGTCCTAACAGAATATTCTCCAGTTACTTTCTTATATGGAAGAAGTCAGGGGGTGGAACATGATGGTAGACCTGCAGCGGCTCAACATGTTCCTCAAATCCCAAAAGTTCAGGATGGTCACTTTGCAGCACATACTCGACCAACTGGAGAAAGGAGATTTCCTGGCGACCCTCGACTTGGAAGATGCCTACTTCCACATCCCCCATTCATCACAAACACCGGAAGTTCCTACAGTTTGTTATTCAGGGGCAACATCACCAGTTCAAGGCCTTGCCCTTTGGCCTAAAATAGGCTTCAATAGAATTCAGCAAATGCCTGGCACTGGTGCAGAATTCCATGTTAACCCTTACCTGGACTATTGGCTCATCCAGTCTCGCTCTTGCACGCTAGCATCCCAGTATAACAGGGAGATCATCCAACTTCTAACCCTGCTTGGATTCTCAATCAACTATCTGAAGTCCTGCATAGTGCCTTCGCAGAACGCGCTGTTCCTGGGTGCCCGACTCAACAGCCTTGTGTCTGGCGACTCCCTCGGAAGAGCGAGTGAAGGTCATCCTGCCAAAGGTCCAGCGCTGTCGGCAGCCTCCGTGGCAACAGTCCGGTCCATCAATTTCCTTCTGGGGATGATGGATGATGTCTTCCTATATTCATCTTGTCCCCTTCTGCAGGCTACAAATAAGATCCCTTAAAGAATTTCTAGATGCCAAGTGGCAACAAGTCACTGACACATGGACCGACAAGATCGCCCTCAATCTGGCATTCTGTCAAGCCCTGCAGTGGTGGTCAGTTTGTCCATACCTCTCACAGGACGTTCCCTTTAAGATCCCTCTGCATCAGCCTACAGTCAAGATTGACGCCTCTCCGGAGGGTTGGGGAGGACACAGGACATTTGCACACCAGAGGCCTCTGGCTCCCGGAGGAAAAGGAGTTTCACATCAACGTCCTCAAACTGCGGGCAGTCTTCTGGGCCCTCAAGTGTTTTTAGCCTCCGCTCCAGGGAAAGGTGGTGCGGGTCTTCAGGAACAACACCAACACCCATTTTTTACATTAGGAAACAGGGTGGGATGCACTCCCCTGTGCTGTCCCTGGAAGCACAAACTCTGTAGCGTTGGGCCATTGCTCAACGCATGTTCCCCATTGTGTTTCACCTGGCAGGTGTCAAGAAACACCATTTCAGTCTCTCTCAGGAGGGAGCTGCGGTCCTTCCACGAATGGGAGCTTCAGCAGGCGCAAGTGTCTCGTCTCTTCAATGGGCGGGGTCTTCCTCAGATCAACCTCTTTGTGACGGCTGGCAACGCCAAGTCTCAGATGTTTGCTTGCAGATATCCTCAATAGAGGAGTCTGGGGATGCCTGCTCGTTCCCGTGAGATGGCTTCTTACTGTATGCTTTCCCTCCAATTCTGCTGTTGACTAAGACATTGCCACTGCAAGATGATCCTCATTGCACTGGCATGACCAGGCAGATCTGGTACTTGGACCTTCTCCATCTGTCGGTGGTTCCTGCCATCAAACTGCCTCCACTTTCCAACCTCCTCTCCAGAGAAGGAGGGGCAATACTGCACCACAACCCAGCGTCTCTTAGCCTCACAGCTTGGCTCCTGCAGCCTTAGAATTTGGACACTGTTCGCTGCCTTTGGAATGCAAAAAGATCCTAGCTAAATCCAGAGCCCCCCTCTACATTGGCTTGCTACAAACACAAATGGAAGCGCTTTACGGTGTGGTGCCGACTGTGGAAGATTTCACAGCTGCACATGACTGCTACGCAGCTTCTACCGTACCTACTCTCACTGGCCAACGCCTCTATCACGGTCCACCTGGCCGCCATTTCCCGTTACATATGGACCACAGGCAAACTTTCCCTGTGTTCACAGGCTCGTTAAGGAGTACCTCAAGGGCCTCTTCAGAACATTCCCTGTGATGAAAGCTCCTGCGCCAGCGTGGGAGCTCATTGTCGAACTATCTAAACTGATGGGACCTCCGTTTGAACCAATGCATCAAGCTCCTTTGAAGTTCAGTTGTGGAAGACTGCCTTCCTGGTGGCAATCCCCTCGGCCAGGCGGGTTGGGGAGATACAGGCCCTCTCCTTTAAGCCTCATATTTGTCCTTCCACGCCACTAATGTAGTTCTACAAACTCATCCTTCCTTCATGCCAAAGGTTCAGTCGGACTTTCATCCCAACAAACCTCTGGTTCTGCCAGTTTTCTTCATGAATCCTTCTTCGCCTGCTGAAAGGGCATTGCATTCGCTGGATGTTGCACGTGCCCTAAAGTTCTTTGTTGCACGCATAAAGAAATTTCGAAAGATGTCTCTGCTTTTTGTCAATTTGGGACCTGTGGGACATGGGAAGCCCCTTCTAAGGCTTACACCTCCATGTGGCTCATCGGCTGTATACTGCATTGCCATTCTCTGGCCAACAGACAGCTTCCAGGCTGACTGAGAGCCCATACCACCAGAGCCATCACAGCATTGCTCTCAGGGAATACAAGCATTTCTCTCTGGTATTCCCCTGCTCGACACTTGCAGGGCTGCTACGTGCAGGTCTACCCACACCTTCACAAGATTCTACTGCATTGACATAGATTCCAAAGTGGAGTCCCGGGTCAGCCAGGCAGTGCTGCGCAACCCGTTTGCTTGGGGTGAGTCTGTTCCAGGGGTAAGTGTATTGCTTCTGAGAGCCTGGCCACCTCTTGTCGTTGTGTATATATACTGCTGTGTAATTGTATTCATGAGCATGTGAATCAATGTAAGATACCATGCTGGAGAAGGAGCAAGTTACTTACCTGTAACTCTTGTTTTCCAGCATGGGCCTTGGATGAATTCACATGAAAACCCTCCCTCCTTCTCCTCTTTGGCTCTTCCTGGTTCTTCTTGGTTCGTACTGCCACTTTGTGTGCTACCAAATCACAAATTATTTGTTTTATTTTACTTGTTACAATTTACAAAAAAAATGTACAAGAAAAGAAAAAGTTGAAGAGTACTGTTCTCAACTCCCCTCCTTCCCTCCAAATTTCTCATCTAACAGTTTTTTATGAAGACCAGGTAAACCGATCCTTTGGGGTTTCTGTTATGTACGTCTTTTGCGCCCCCCGACCTGGTTCTCCTTTATGTTCTTAAAGCTTCAAGTTCATAAAGAATTGCGAAACCGCTATTACGTAGGAGACATTGTCCCCCTCTATTAAGCGGTTACACCAATCTTCTTCGTCGCAGGTTCTTGACTCCTTGAGTAAATGTCCCAAATGTGCCGTTCTCAAACTTGACAGAGAAGAGCAGGTCAGTAGTAGATGTCGCAATGATTCTGTGTGGGTCTTGATTTTACAGAACCGACAACTAGTGTCGTGAGTTAATTTTCTTATGGTTCTAATCTCATTCGTAGGCAGGAGATTCATTCGCACTCGTAAGAAGGTGTCTCGAAGTATCTTACTTGGGAATTTTTTTAGATAGTTCGGCAAGTCATTTAAGACTCTTGTTGTTGGTGGCAAGTGGCTTATCAATTTGCTTCTCTGGTCCAGAGATGTCGTCTGTATCCAGTCTTGTTCCTGCAATTTTCGTTTTACTTTATTCGGATTTTGAATGAGTTCTTCTTCAGAAGTATTTAATTTTACTAAGGTTTTTTGATGTTCTGTCATCCAGCACGTCAAGATTTTACTTTTCTGTTCTTTCATTTCCGTGTGGATGATGGACATTACATTTGAGCAGGTGGTGGTCAAAGACTTCCTATATAACATCAATGAGTTTCTAACAACCATTGATTCCAGTGATTGTAAGCAAAGTTCATGACGTATAGTCTTTGTTGGTGTTGACCACACCTTCTAGATGTTTCCAACATTCTTGCGGTATAGTTGGCATTGCTTCGGCTCCATAAATCAAAGAAGGAACTACTTTACCCATGTAAAATTGAATCAAGGGGATTGCTGTAAATCTGCCAAATCTTCTGTCTATTACTTTCGCTTGACATGCCAGTTTTCTTGCCTTTTTCAGTTGGTGGTCTTGCATTGGTCGCTCCTTTTTGTTGGTCAGGATTAACCCCAAGTATTTGAAGTTCACCACTTGTTCTATTTTCTCCCCTTCCAAGGTCCAGCTAAATTCATTTTTACAGGCGTTTTGTTTCTCCATGACCATGAACTTAGTTTTGACCATATTTATCTCCAAGTTGTTCAGCTTTATGTATTGCGCCAGTTCGTTTAATTGGCGTTGGAGACCGATTGAGGTATAATCCATCAGGATGAGGTCATCCGCATAGAGAAGTTTCGGGATCTTAACCTTCCCTACTGTAGGTGGGAAAGTCTGAATCTTCTGGCCAATTTCTTCGATGTCCCAGAGGTATGAGTTGAACAGAGTTGGTGCAAGAGGGCAGCCCTGTTTTACTCCTCTTGCCATTGGAATTAGCTCAGACAGCATTCCCCCTTGATGAAGCGCTCTAATGGGCCCTAAAATGCTTTCTGGGCAATTTCTTCGTGTCAGTTTTTCCCAGAGAGTTTCATGATTGACCTGGTCAAACGCCTGGACCAGGTCCTGGTTAGCAGGAGGATATTTGGTGCTGTTCCACCATCTTTCACGAAACCTGATTGTAGGGGGTCTTCGTGTCCCTTATTCCTTGACCATTTTTGGAAGTTCTCCAACAATAATGATCCAAACACTTTTCCAACTACATCTAAAAGTGCAATCGGACGGTAGTTCTTGGGTTTGTCTCTAGGCCCCAGTTTGTAGATCGGCACCATTGTTGCTGAAGTCCAAGAGGCAGGTATCGATCTTGTATTGATACAGTTTTTGATTACCTCATGGATAAAGATTGTCCATTCGGGGAGATTTTCCTTCAGATCTGCATTGGTAATCCCATCGGGCCCTGGGGCCTTTGAGTTGTTTGATCAGCCAAGTTTTCTTTTTATGCCCTCCAGATCCCCTAAATTGTTGTATGATGGTTTTGGCAGATCTTGATATTGGGATACATTTACCCTTTCTTGTTTAGCGACATAAGGTTCTCTCACTTTCTGGAATAGCTTTGTAAAGTGAGCCGTCCAGGCTTCTTCTCCCACAAAGTTGTTTATTAAATTGCTTTGTGAGTCTGAGGTAGTTCTAATTGGAGTCCAAAAGTCTTTAGTTCTCTTACTACAGACTGTTTTCAACATGCCTGAAGCGTCAGCTTGGTTCATAATCTCTTTTTGATGTCTTAGCCAGCTTCTGTAATTACTGGTTACTACTTTTAATTCGTTTACCAGTTCAGGAATCAATGTTTTATTTACTAATCGCTTTAATTTCCTTAATTTTTTCCTCTCCTCAACAACATTTTTGTTGAATTCGTGTAGGTGGGATTTTTGCTTGTTGTTTGGCCAATTCTTTCTTTTGACTTCAGGTGTTTATGTATGAGTCTGTGAGTTCTGCGACTGCATTGGCCGGTAGTCTTAACTTTGTGCCACCCTCTGCTGCCATTGTCGATCTAACTTGTCTCGTGGTAGTCCATATTGCCTTTAAGAGGTTGTGGTCTCTGTTCACTGTTCTCACAACCTCGTATTCGGTTATGATCTTTAGCAGCTTGTTTGAGACAAACCTATGATCTAGATTTGCTGCCGAATTATTTCTTTCCATGTCGGTGTTCTCAGGGGATTCTTTGTATTGTCAGTCAGTCAGTCAACAAGTTTATTAGGATTAAGAAAAAATCCATCAAACACATAGCAAAAAAAAAACAAACACAAGCAATTACAATCACTAGACCATATTAAAAAAATGGTGCATCAAAAAGTTGCTTATGGGAAAGGGAGGGTGAAACAAAAGACCCCATCACCCTCTAGATAACTCCCCTTGCCTGGGCCTGACCCCCAAGGAGCCTGACCGATCACGGCCTAGCGGAATGAGGTTAGCCCCAGACAAGGGGGTAGGTCCTCCGAATTGGCCTCGAGGGAAACTCAGAGCCTAGATGCAAAAGTGGGCTGGTTAGGATTCCGCTCCCGGGTGTCACTCCGGCTCCCCCCCGTAGACCTAAGACCCTGATCGCCAGACTCCAGTCCCAGAAGGCCAATTCCACTATGTCCCCCGAATTCTGACCCAAACTGGCCAGTCTGCGACAACCCACCAAAGTTTCCCTGGTCACAAAAGAACAGCCTCTCACAGACCGTAGCCAGTGTATGCTTTTGTTTACAAGAGCTTCCCTGGACTCCTGCGTGTTCCTTTCCATTTTTGGTACCCCATGAAGATACACAATAGGTCGTCCAGTCTGGCCTTGAGCGGGGGGCTGGGATGGGCCGCCTCTATGCCGTGAACCACAGGTGCTCTTCCCCCCCAAGTTTAATGCAATTTGGACCTGCTTGACTTGATGCCGAGTCCGCCACCCCAATGTGCTTGCTGTGCTTGATGCCCCCTGCACTGGGAGTTTTTCCAATGGCTGGTTGTACCTACCCAGACGTCAGGCTAGGGCAAGGGCAAAATAATATTGGGGCTATAGTCTCGGGTCTCAGAGGGACTTGGTTCTTGGGATGTACCAGGGGTTTGTCAATTTCACCCTTACTAGCAGTCGAGATATGAACGGGCTCCCCCTCCCTCCGCTCCCTCGCTTGAGTGGCTATAAGGGATGTGAGCAAATTTCTAATGGCAACCAATTCTGCCAGGACTTGGTTACATTTACATTCTCCGTGTGAAAGATCAACCTCGGATGGGGGGTTAATAGCCAACCCTACATCCACGAAGGATTCACATTTTTGGGGCTTGGACATCCTGAGTGGGGAAGGGTGAAGAAATAGACTGGCCAATGGGCTCACTGTAGAGACAGGCTCACTCCCGGGGCTTCTGTTACACATGGGGAGATTGCGCACAAGGGCATCAATGGGTAGGCTGCCCTCGACCATCGTGCAGACAATTGCCAAACTGGATAGAGCCATTCCCGGCCAACACCATTGTTAGAGTTACTTGCTTGCAGGGGTGGAACTCACTGGGGGAGAGCTGCTGTCTAGTTCTCCCAATCCTGCGATGCCCGCCTCATAGAACACCGGCATCTCTGTCCCGGCACAGAGATTTCCATGGACGGGGGACACCTTGGGGGGGTTGAAACTCAAGGTTGGAACAGGGAGATAGGGCTCTTTTGGAGAGAGTGGGCTTGACCTTCCTCCGTTGACCAGGGCCTCCTGAGACTTAGCAATGCGGCCCTCTTCATTGCATGGATCAGACAGACTGCCTCGATTGATGGATGTGGATCCTTCCCTGCTCCCTTGTTCAGTGTCCATGCTGCTCCCCCGTGGCACCTGTGCCCTACACCCCCGACTATCCTCACTAGGGAGGGAGGGGGGAACATGAAGGGGGCTCACCCCCAGAAATTAAGACAATGTTTGTGGCGTCCAAGGAGGGGGTTTTAGCTGGCACTCCCCTTTGGACCTGAGGACGTGTCCTCTTTACAACCAGTACCTTTCGCATGGGTTTAGGCCCACTCTCGTAGAGGGCAGACTCAAGACACACCTTGGAGCAAAGTGAGGGCAGGAGAAAAGGTGAAAGCAATGGTGACGTAGGAGGGGGTTTCCTCGGGGGGCCATGGGCTTTCAGTGTTCTCAGGTTCTTAAGAAGAGGCATTGTAGGCTCAACAGGGCCGTGAGCGACTGCCCACAACAGCCTTTGGCTTCACTTAGCCAGGACACACAGACCCACGTCTGCACTTACTTCTAGACACTTGTAGTCACTTGCTTCTCCCTCCTCTCTCGGGTGAGTCCAAGGCTGGCCTCCCACTACAATGCTGAACACCTGCGGGCTTCACCGCTGCGGGGCTCCGGTGCGGCTTAAGAGTCCAGGGGGGCGTGGCCAAACCAGGAAGCTGCAGGATGGTTCCGTGGGGGCCGCCAAACACCGCGCCCTTGCCCCGCTGTATTGATGTTTCAAGACTTTGAAGGTCCCAAGAGGACATTGTCTTAATCCAAAGATGGCCGCGTACCATGTTCAATGGCACCTCCTTGTCGGTCTCGTGCGTCTGTCTTGATTTAGGGCAGACTGCATTGAGATCTCCACACAGGATAATATATTTTGGCGTCCACTCCATGTGCATTCTTTCCAAGATTTTAACTGCCATGTCCAGGTATTCCTCGTTTTTAATCACAGCAGGATTCCAATATGTATTCAGTACAATTATAAGTTCATCCTTTAATTTATGTGGGCTGGTTTCTGACAACTGTCTTGACCATTTCGGACAGGATACTTGGAAATGGATGTTTGTGAATACTGATTCTGCATATTGTATTCCTGATCTAATAGCGGTCAGAAGACCCAAGGAAGGACGTCCTTTCCCTGAGCAGATAGCTGGAACTAGGTAAGTTTTGTAACCCTCCAGGTAAGGCTTCTTCATGAGCCACGTCTCCTGGAGGCAAATGATGTCGTACTCTCCCAGGTTAACATCACTTTTTCCCAGGAGGTGGCTAAACCCCCGAGTATTCCAACATGCCATAGTAATATGGCCGCTTTCCGAAGCCTTCGGGTCTTCTGCCCCGGCGTCCTTCCTGGTATCCTTCGGTGCCTCGGATGGCTAGCTTCTTTCTTCTGGGGCTTTCAAAGGCCCAGGCCCTCTAGCTTCCACATCTTCTCCTACTTCAAGGTGTGTATTAATGGCTGGTCCCTCATTAGCTGTTTCAATCGTTTCTTGAGCGAATGTGATTCTTATCCTCCTTAGGGGGCCTTTTGGATATCTATCGTTGTTCACTTCGTCATAGTGGATGTTTCCATCTTCGATCTGATTGTTTAATTTCTCTCTTTGGACAACCCTTTCCAGAAAGCTGCGGTGGATCTCTTTCATGATGTCTTCCTTTCTTGGGGTCGGCCTTTTGGTAGATCGTGGTGTGATGTCATCCTGTCGAATAGGCCGGCCCCTATGTGTTGATTGCGAGTTACCAGATTGTGTCGGTAGTCGCTGTACCTGTTCTAAATTAGCACCACTTGGTCGGCAGTCCCATCGGTCATAACCTAACATATGGAAACTTTCTTGTTTCGAAATCAGCATTGATCTGATTATAGGTGATGAAATATGCAAGTAGATACAGTCTCTTTTACCAGTGGAGCTGAATTCCACAATCTTAATATCATCTGTATTGATCTGTCTCAGTTTTGGAATAAAGTTAATTAATGCCATGATGTTTTTCCATTTCAAGATCAAGTTGTCACAAAACTCCCATACCCGTTCCAGCTTAAAGGTCCTTTGACTTCCTAGTTTTTTACTGTACGGGATATGGGTAGTTTTCTCTTTATTTGTAGATTGTTTTCTATTGTCTCTTACGCTTTTCCCTCTGGTTTGATCTGATACAGATCTTCTCTCTTCCTCTTTTTTTGTTATGAATTGGAAAGCGAGCCTTCTTTCTGCTCTGGTTCTTGATCTCTCTGTTAGTAAGTGGAGATGTGGACCTTAATTTTGTTACCGGATTGATACATCTGCTCCTTTTATATTCATATTCTAAGTTCTTACTTTCCCCTGGGTACAGGCTCGAAACTTTCTTTCCACCGTCAGCTTTTATTACTGTTTCCCGTCTTTCAGCCAGGGTAAGGTATGGACTTGTTTGTTGAGGGTCTCGGTTTACTTTCTTTCCACCATCTTTGCCCCAGGCCTTCGTTTTTTGGACCTTTTGTGGGGAGTCAAGTTCCGCACTTTCTATCAAGTATACCGATAGGTCTAGTAGGTCAATACTCTCTTCGGAGTCATCTGACTCTTGTTGTTTCCTTTCTGGTCTGTTTGCCGGTCTCTGGTCTCCTTGCATAAGTGGGTCCGTGACCTGAAAAACCACTGATCTGCTTCTTGCCTCATTTCCTTTACCAGGTTTAATTCTCTGGGTGTCAGTTTGGGCTTTTGTTTGGGCCATTTTTGAAGACTGATCTTCGGCTATTGTCACACGATCTCCTTGGTTTTTCATTGGTCCTTTACCTTTTGCAAAGAGCAGGTATAGTTTCGAGATCAATTCTCGATTGTCAGAGTCTCTTTGATTGAAGGACCCCGACAGTTTAGCCCCTCGGTGGGTAATTTGCGACTCGGAGTCTGGTTCGTCGGCTATTTCTACCGTAGGAACTGTACTGATTTCCTCAGGCATAATTACACAACCATTTGGTTGTGATTTCTTGGTGGAGGTCACTGGGCTAGATGGGCGAGGGGGTCCTCTGTTCTTTGCGTGGTTTTGTTGTGAGGGCTAATTTAGAAGATTCTCCAGGTTCCACTCGAGGAGGGATTTGAGCTGTTTTATTCTGATGTTCTGTCGAGGGTTGACAGTCCTCTTTAGCACTGGTATTTAAGGCTGTTTTAAATAGCTCTTCAGTCTGCACAGCAATCGTGCAGGTCTGTGTGGTCAGCTTAATCCCCTCTCCCGGAACCGTTTTTTCTGAACTTCCTGTTTTCTCGCTCTGTGATTTGTTGTTTGGTTCAGGCCCCCCCTCCCCTGGCTTCCAAAGCTGTAATATACCCTTCAATGTAAATCATTTTTGTATCTAGCATTGCCGCCAACGTTGTTTGATCCGTTAGAGTGTCATGAATCGATTCGTATAATTTGCAGATGGGGGTAAGGGCAATGGTTATAGCTGACATCACTGAAAACATGTCCGCTTTTTTTGTGGGAGTTTCTTTCTCACTGTTGGAAGTCATGATTGAAGATCTTCTACTTTGCAGCGGGGAAGGCAGCTGAGTACCGCTTGTGTTATTCACTCCCTGCTCTTTATCCTGTGTGTGCTTTCCCACACAGCTATCCTCTTTCCGTGGGGCCCTAATCGGTGTCTTCCGTTGTAATTCATTAGCGATCAATGGTTCCTTTGCGGTATGTGCCAAATTTGTTTCGCTACAAGGAAAGTCATTACCGCGTGCTGGAGACTCACGTGCCTCCTGAATGGGGTTTGTCTCCGGCATCTTGTCTATATTTGTCATGGGATCTTCACACATGACCATATCTCGGTTTTTCCCCATGTTATTGAAACTACCCCTTGAGCTCAGTGTCTGCGGGTTCAAAAAAACCTCCTGTGGTTGCTCATTTACCATGGATAGGGGCTGGAGACTCCCATTAAGTTGTAGTTCGGGGTCCTTGAAATAACGAATCCCTGTTCTTAGGACTGTGCAAGGGGACTTTTTGTTTGTTCCTAGCCATGCACAATCTGTTCCAAATGATTTTTCATTGGAAAGGATGTTGACCCCATCCAATAGGTCCGCATCAGACAGTTCCTCCGTCTGTGTTTGGTATCTTAATGATTTTTGGAAAAATCTAGCCACAGAATTTGTGGCCACAAGCTTTAACCTTCAGCTTGCGGTGTTCTTACATGTTGCAGTCTTACTTATTAGTTTTACATTTTCGTGCTGATATATTTTGTGTGGGCACGTCGTTGACCTTTTTGTGCTAGCTTTTTTAACAAAATCTTTCCGAATATGTTCGTCTGAGGAGGTCGCAATCATAGGTTCTCCCTCTCCCCGGACGGGGATATTAACCTCCTGACCTTCCCCTGTCTCATCCACATTACATTTATCTTCCCTGTTTTTTTTGTCAGTGTTTGGAACATTTATTTCCATGACTTCTGAAGCGTGTGAATCAGTTAATGTTGTAAGGATCTCAGTCCGAGTATCTTCACGTGGGCTGATCAAATCTTGCCCTAACGTTACGGGATGGATCAGCACACTAACATTTGTCAGGATCTTTTGAGGAACTGTTGCCTCAGGCACTATTTGAGCTGCCTGAGGCCCGCACGTGAATGAATACTTTTTCTGAATTAGCCGATATGGCCTTCGGTCACATTGCCTTGGCCCCACCCCCGGCTGACTCTGCCGGCCTTCGACCTGGGGACTCCGCCCCTCCAGCCACAACTTGCCAGTCTGTTGACCTCTCCCTCTGCCCCCTCAGACCCTGCGGAGAGCTTTTCCCGCGCCTCCCGACCGGGAACCTCCCCTGCCCTGGACCTTGAAGGGACCCGCGGACATGACGGCGGTGCTCCCGGAAGGGGCTGCTGCACGGCCTCTCTTCCATTCATAACACGCGGCGCAGCTTCAGCCGCGTACAGGAGAGAGTTGAGCTCTGCAACCCTGCACCTCCGCTCATGAAGTCCATCGACAGGTGAGAGGGGTAGCAGGGCGGACGGTCGGGGACGCGGGTGTTATAGGGGCTGTGGAGATATTTGATTGTCCAGGTCTAAATACGCGGCTGGGTCACAGCCTGGATCATGATAAACAACATCAATATCTAAATTCGCCGGGTTCTCAGTCTCCTTCAAAGTGAGAGCATCCTTTAATGAGCTTTCATTTTCTTTGCCACAGTATATCGAGGGGACAGTCAAGGGAGCAGAACAAGTTGAGTTAGAAGTGCAGATGGATATGACTGTTGGGAAAGGAAAGGCAGATTGTTGCATACCTGTCTCTGATAATATTTCCGTTGATAACACAGTTGGGGACGCAGTTGCGGGGCGACGTTGGCGCTTTCTCAGGAGCTGCTTAAGTGGGCTCCTCAAATCCAGGCCGGAGTCCTTATGGCTAGGTCGATTACTCCGTAGGTGGCGCCCAGCGTCCTCCATTCGTGAAGGCGAGCAAACTGCTCCGTACTGCTCCGGACTGCACCAGACTGCTTCCACCTCAGCTTCCAGCTCTGCTGGGGCACTATGACCCACAGTGACACTGATGGGGATATAGAGGAGACCAGCAGTTTTTAGCTTGCTAAACTGCTTTAAATGTATCAAGACTCCCAGCCTGATGATCGGAAATATTCATGAGCATGTGAATCCATGCAAGACCCATGCTGGAGAGCAAGAATTACAGGTAAGTATCTTGTTCCATAAGTGCTTTCTGATAGGATAAAGCCATAGCACATAACTTAATTCATATATTTATTTTTAAGTCTGAAATTGCAATGCTGAAAACCTTTTTTTTTTTTTGTTCGAGTCGACGGTCAGCGGGCAAAAACGTAGCTTCATGTGTGATGTTTGTGATGAAGTAACTTGCCAGGATAGGGGACTTGGGGGAGAGGGACTGCTGTCTACTCCGTCATGTATGCCTCGAAGGTGGTATATTAGGGATCCCCTAGGTCCCTTATCTCATCCCTTTCCTCATTTGCAGGAGAACTCGTGTTGCCCCAGAAACCCTATTTTTTTTTCTGGATATTGGGTATGCCATGATAACATTCCAAATATTAAGCACCAAAAAATGGATCACTTGCAGACTTACCTTTGCATGAATCAACAAGCTGCTTTCTACAGGCAATCATACTTGTCAAATATAGAACGTTTTTATGAACGAATTGTAAGCTGAATACCCTGTTTTCTGCTGATACCTGTTCAGGGGTCCCCACAGAACTCTGGGAACAGGTGAAAGTACCATCATGGAAAGTATTCAAAAGTATGACCTGCCAGCTTTCGTGGAGAATAATCATAGCAAGTGTGGCTGTCATGTTTGCAGAATGACAGACACATCCTTTACACATTTGGAGAGCGTAGTTTCTGGATGGTCTGCCTCCACAATCCAATTCACCTAATGGATTAGTAGTTTGCATAGGTCCTATCTAGTCCATGGGTACATGTGCACCTTCTATACCCTGTACAACATTCTCACAATTGTTTGACTTGGCACCAACCCTTAAGCCATATATCAACAGTACACAGCAGATGAGAAATGTGGGTGTTCGGAGTCTGTGTGTGGAGTCGCAAGTGCAGAGAAGAGCATGAAGCATTGGCAATTGAAGAGGAGAGTGAGATGAGTGGAGGAGGTGGAGAGAAGGGAAGGAGACAACAGCGAGAGGGGCTGAAAGAGAGGTAAACTGAATGGAGGAAAGGAAGAAGAGCTCAGAGGAGGCAAAGGGGGAAGGAGAGGATGGAGGAGAGTAGAAAGAGTGAAGTAAAGGGGGCAAAAGGCTGTAATAGAACTGCAGATGGGATTAGCGGAAAATGGGAATGGAGTGGAGAACTAGAGAAAACGAAGGCGAGGAGATGAGAAAAGAGAGAACAAAGGAGAGAAGGCCTAGCGAATGAGTGGACGGAGCAGAGGAGGATAGGAAGGAGATGGGAAAGGACAAAGAGAAAGGGAACGAGGAAAGAGAGGGCTTCACGAGATGATCCCCCTGAACCTTGACCCTAACAAAGTTCACGCCTAAGATTACAAACAAAGATCCTGAAGGCCCACGAGTTAAGGTTAATTATTACCACCATGAGGAGCAGCCTGAATAGCTATGGGGTCTTACTATCTGTGCAATGGCCAGACCCTTCTCAGAACAACAAAGGTTACCAGGTGGGCCAACACCATATCCTGACAACTTCAGCAACAACCAAGAAAGACAAAGTAAAGGCAAAAAAAGAAGTGCGGGACAGTATAAATCACAGACATTTTGAGTGGCTGTTTGCTGCCACAAAGGCTGATTTGACCTAGAGGAGGGAGGAAAGGACTGCGGATCTCTATTGCAAGAGAAAGCACAACAGATTTCTGCAAACCAGTCACATAGGCCCAAAATCAAAGAAAAAAGTGGAGTTGTATATGTTTTCTTGTTATCGCTTTTTTCCTCTGCCATGTGGAAGGAAGGAGCCCATAAGTTGCAGAAGCTGTATGCAGTGAAAGCAAGAGGCCCACACCAAAAAAGGAGCGTAAGGAAGAAATCAGTGCTTTGAAAGGGTGATGGAAGTACATGTAACTGAAGTGACCATCATTAGTATATGTTGTCTGTTGCAAAAACACGTTGCCGTTTCAGGCCAGAAATGGATCTGAGCTAAGATACTCAATATGGCGAATGTGGTTGAGAATACGACAAGAAAATTGCGAACTTAAAGAAGAGGTTCCATTACCTCTGGAGAAGAGTGAGAAAGTTATTGAGGGCTCAGATAATAGCCGGGGCCCAAGTGGGGGATGACTGTTGTCTTTGAATTTGGCAGCTTTTCAGGAGTGTTTGCTCCCAGTAATGGATGAGGGCAGCTGTAGGATGAGGGCAGTTGTAGGGTGTCTGATTCTTACCACCGACAGACCAAACAAAGAAGCAAAGCAATCTAATCAAGGTAAATGTTTCCACAACATATGGTGCATGCATATTTGTGTGTGCCAATTATAGCATGGCAGTATTGAATAATAAATGTTTTCTTAATTCTGTTATGTGCAGAATGTTCATATGCAAGAACGGTTGGGCAGGCCAGCCAGCCAACAATAGCACCATCACCTGAAAAGAAGTCCTGTAAGCAGACACCAATAACTCCATGCCATCAAGTTGATATCATTGCCCACACCATGTCCCCTGGTAAGAGAAGGGATACCTTTGTAGTTAAAATGCAGCCGGATGACTATGAAGACATTTTTAATTAGCACATTGAGTATCACTTTGAAATCGAAGTGTAAGATCCAGTATACCCATAGATGAAGTTAATAATTTTAAAAGGCTGTGTAATACACAAAGAAGAAACACCATGCCGCACACCAAAGAAAGTTGAACATCCTGAGAAATATACATCAGTGCAGCCTGGAAATGCTTCAAAATGTGTTGAGTGAACTGTAGAGCAGCAATGCCATCTCATGAAATAACCCGATCGAAATATGTATACACGTTTCCTGCCAACTGCAACAGAGCAAACATCCTAGTGCATGGAGATAATTTGTCAACTGCTATTGTGTTCTTGATAGGCACTGCAGTATAAAAATCTAGTTTATCCATGCGAAAACATTTGTTGTAACCTGTATTTGAAATCAATCATGCTGAGGTGTATGATAGCCATGCCCTCGCTACTCTTACCTTGTTCATGCAAAAAAGAGTATTCTCTGTCAAAATAGTGAGAAGAGGATTGTTTGATGCAGACGGAA
Organism: Ambystoma mexicanum; assembly: GCF_040938575.1. Taxonomy (NCBI): domain Eukaryota; kingdom Metazoa; phylum Chordata; class Amphibia; order Caudata; family Ambystomatidae; genus Ambystoma; species Ambystoma mexicanum. The sequence goes on from NC_090927.1 coordinate 1,128,731,558, forward strand.
GAAGTGTATGAACTGCACAATGCTTTCTCTGCCTAATCCAACATCTAGCGCCTCAACGCTATTAGAAACACCTCTTTCACCCAGAACCAACACAAGTGTCCTCAAAGGCCTTCTCAGAAGAGGGTATAGGTGCTGTTGTTTATGAACCCGGTACACAAATATGTTGGAATCAGTGGAATACTTTGAAATCGTCTGATGGTAGGGGAGAAAATTAACTTTTTTATTTTCATGTTCGATATAATTAACAAACCTTTATTAAGGTTATTCAAGAAATCTTAAGAAGCTTCACTGATGTGATGTGTAACGCTCACCTGATTCCCATAGAGGCGCCGGTCTTGACTGGGCGTATACCGTATCTTCAAAGGTGAGGTGTAACACACGGCTGGCTCTTTGGGCTGGACCTCTGTGCACTGTATGTTTGACTCGAAGGGTAAGATGTCTGCAGATAGAAAATATGGGATTAATGAACTGGGTTATTGAATGTCTCTCTCTTCTTCCCTTTCTCTTCTCCTGTAGAACCCCGAAGGTTAACGCTCTCACCTTAGGTAAGTGAACGCCGTGCTCTCCATCTGCCTCGGGGCAGGGTGCTGTAGGGTGCTGTAACCAGTTTCTTCACTGGATAAGGGGAGCAGGCCTCTTGACTTCAGAGGACTGCTGTCCGTCGTTTACTGCACGAACGGTAAGTTTCGAGTAATTCTAATGTCTTTAAAGTCTTTAGTAATGATGTCTCTTGTTTTGCAGGGTTCCGGCGATGGTGGATGACGGGCTGAAGTGAGTTGAAGATGGAGCCCGTGTGATGAATAGAAGCGCCTGGAAGCATGTAAGTAAACGCTTGTTGCCTGCTTCACGATGCGCTCTAACTGTCTTTTTATTTTGCAGGTACAAGTTCGGAGCGGCTGCAGGGTGCCGGAATACCCACTGGGTTAGATGTGGAAAGGAGTAATGGCACGTGAGTATTAAAGTTCCCCAATGTCTTTAAACGCACCTTGTTTTGTCTTTCAGATGCGGGATGCAGCGCCGAAGGCCTCTGGAGCGTGCAAAGAGTTGGTAAGCTTTTGTCTTTCAGATGCCGGAATGCAGTGTGAAGACCTCCGGAGCGCACGAAGAGTAGGTAAGCCTTTGTCTTTCAGAATGCAGCGCGAGGCGTTGGTGACAGCCGATGGCCCGGGTAAGTGAAGAGCTGTCACTGAAGACCGTAATGCTAACCTGTTCTTTCTTGTCTTTATAGGTGTTGCTGAAGACTGGATTCAGGATGGTAAGCCTTTTTCCTTAGGCCCAGGATCAGATGCAGAAGACACGATGAGCGTTCTGCTGCAGAGGATTCAGAATAATGCAAAGCAAGATTCATCCATCGGGTGTGGTTTAAATAGCCTCCTGTAGTGCTTAGGTGTCTCCTTCCACAGCCACACCTAGGTAAGAAAAGAGTTCCTGCTTTCCAGAAGAATTCCAGTGTTCTGAACCTAGGGAGTGGCTCCTGCCCCACCCAACAGGAAAAGTAGTTCCAAACAGAAGAGGATCAGAGGCTCAACTGGCAGGCAAGTAAGCAGCATGGTCTGCTGCAGGTAAGTCCACCCAAGCATTATGAGCCCGGCGCTTCCAGCGCTGGGACTGGGCATATTTATGAGCCTGGTGCCACTGGCGCCAGGACTGGGTCCAAAAGGTCCCAATTGGGACTGGTTGGCACTCGGAACCTGGGTTATGAATCTGCTTCCAAGGGAGTTGGGAAAACCCTGACCTTTTGGAAGCAGAGATCATGACAGTACCCCCCCTCAAGGCCCCTCCCAAACCGGGCTTCTCCGGGGGTTTTGGCTTGTCAGGAAATGTTCGGTGAAATCTTTTGATTAGGCGAGGAGCGTGGACATATTCAGCAGGTTCCCAGGATCTCTCTTGGGGGCCGTAGCCTTTCCAGTCAATTAGGTAAAATAGTTTAGATTTGGAGATCTTGGAGTCCAGAATGCTTTTGACTTCAAACTCGAGTTCCCCATCAACTAAGATAGGTTTTGGAGATTTAGTTAGTCGGGTTTGAGGTTGCACGGGTTTTAATAGAGAGACGTGGAAGACCGGATGTATCTTCATGTGCGGGGGCAAGTCCAACTTGACCGCTACTGGGTTTACTATGGTAGTGATGGAATAGGGACCAAGGTATCTTGGGTTGAATGTGCGTGGCCCTTTTAGAGGTAGATATTTGGTGGATAACCAGACTTGATCCCCTACTCGATATTGAGGGGCTTCCTTCCGATGTTGATCTGCTCCTTTCTTGTATTGTTCTTTAGCCCTTTGAAGGTGAGAAACAGCTTCCTTAAAGGCTTGGGTGATTGTAGAATGCAGGTAGTCTACTGCTGGTGTTTCAAGATCTTGGAGGGGATCCAACTCTGAGGTTCGAGGGTGACTGCCGTTATCAGGACTGGCAATATTGGCTACGGGTTTTGCTAGGTGATCAGCTATATCTTCGTCTTCACTCGATTTATAACCCTCCCCAGTCTCTTCCTCCTCACCTGAATAGTCCAGTTTCTTCCGACGGGTAAGTCCTGTGTACGGCTTCTTCTTTTTTAGAAGATATGGTCTACCTCGGAAAGAAGCCACCGTGACTCTCAGACAAAGAAACCCCACGGTGACTCCCCTCCGCGACAGCCAGAGGGGAAAAAGCCACTGGAACGGCAAAAAACCCCTGGATCCAATACAGACGTGAAGATTGTGGGAGTCGTCAGCACAGTCGTAGGTTGAATGATCCTTCACCGAAAAACCCAGACAATAGGTAAGGTCGGCGATTCCGCTAATCGAGGGAATAGGAGATGGCAGTTTACAGGTAGGTACCCCTCGGGGTGGAGGACAAGAGTGAACGGAGAAATCTGAGAGCAGTATCTCTTAGAGCGAAGAAAATCTCAGCAGAGATTCAAACATGGGAACAGAAACACAGGAGAAGGCAAACAGGATACAGAGAAAAGGGGGGGGCCCGTAGGGAACGGGAGGTGATGAAATAACAGGAAGATAGCAAGTAGACTATCCGAAGGGAAAACTAGCGCAAGCAACAGGGCGTGGAAATAAACACAGTTGCAACGCGCCGAACCGCCGGCAGCCGAGTGATATATATACAAACGGCGGCGGCCATCTTGAAAACAACTAGACCGAGTCTGATAGACGAGGAGGAACGTAATGGAACATTTTAATGGCGTCCTCGCGTCCACCTTCGCCACAAACGCCAGTCGCTGGCGGCCGTGACAGTATGCCCCCTCCGAAGGCTTCTCCCACCCGGCCTTTCTGGATGTAGTCGGTGGAACTTGTGTAACAGTTGAGGAGAGTGAATATGGAACTGTGGTTCCCAGGTGTCTTCTGAGGAAGGATATCCTTTCCAATGAACGAGATACTCAAGACGTCCCCGATGATAACGGGAGTCCCGTATCCGAGAAACTTCATATTCCTCGGAAGCTGGAACTGGCAAAGTACACAGCTTGGGGGATGCTTGTTTCCGGGTATCTGGCACAAAGGGGCGTAAGAGAGATGAGTGAAACACGGGATGAATCCGCCTGAGTCCCTTTGGCAACTTGAGGCGGAAGGCCACAGGATTAACCTCTGAAGTTATCTCAAAGGGTCCGATGTAGCGGGGTGACAGCTTAGAAGGCCGAACCCATCGAGGAAGGAACTTGGTGGACAGCATGACCTTGGAACCTTTGTCCCAGGCAGGAACTTGACTTCGGTGTTTGTCCGTTTGCTCTTTGTAATGACTGCTAGCCTTAGAGAGGCTCTGACTGGCTGTGTTATGGGCCTCCTTGATCTGCGCAAGGGTGTTCTCCAAAGTAGGAACGTTAGTTTCCTCCCAGAAACACGGAACTATGGACTGCGGGTTGTATCCGTAGGTACAAAAGAATGGGCTAGTTCCTGTAGCCGTGTGGACAGCGTTATTGTATGCAAACTCTGCTGTGGGAAGCAGGTCCACCCAGTTGTCTTGCTGTTTATTTATGAAACACCTTAAGTATTGCTCTAAGGTACCGTTTAACCTCTCGGTTTGTCCATTTGTCTGGGGATGAAACCCCGACGAAAGAGCTCTCTCCACGCCCAAGGAATTGCACAATGCTGCCCAGAATCTGGAGGTATACTGGCTGCCCCTGTCTGATACTATCTTTTGAGGAAGCCCATGTAACCTAAAAATGTCCTTTAGGAATACGTCAGCCATGACCGAGGCGGATGGGATCTTAGTCAATGGAGAAAAATGTGCAAGTTTCGAGAAAGCGTCTACGGTTACCATAATGCAGGTACAGCCTCGGGATACCGGCAACTCCACAATAAAATCCGTAGAAATGCATTTCCAGGGGCCAAGCGGAACCGGCTCCTGTTGTAACAGCCCCATAGGTTTCGAGGTGGAATATTTGCTTTGTAAGCATACCATACAGGATTTAACATAGACTTGCGTGTCAGCCTTCATGTTCGGCCAGATGAAAACCCTTTGGAGAAGTTCCAGAGTACCTCGTACTCCTCGGTGACCAGCAGTCTTGGAATCGTGGCACCACTGAGTGACTCGTCTTCTGAGACTACTGGAAGGAATAAACAGTCTTCCGTGGATAAAGTGCAACCCGTCCTTAGTGGTGACCGGTTGATTTCCCATAGTGAGAGCAGGTTCTTGGAGGCAGGCTCCTCGTACTTCATCCAAGAAGTTAGACACTGTAGATATGATCCGGGTATGAGGAAACATAAGCTCCTTTCTGTAAGGGAAGATAACATCGTCTCTGCGGGAGAGAGCATCGGCAACTAGATTTTGAGAGCCAGGGATGAATGTGATGACAAAATCAAACTGGGCGAAAAAATGAGCCCATCTGGCCTGGCGGGTGTTATAACACTCTTGCTGCTTGAGTATTTGCAGATTTTTATGGTCTGTTCGTATCTGGAACGGGTGTAGGCTCCCTTGGAGCAAATGCCTCCATTCCACACAAGCCAATTTCATAGCAAGTAATTCCTTCTCTATGACTGAGTAGTTTCGTTGGCTAGGATTTAGAGTTTTTGAGTAATATGCCACCGGATGCTCTAGGTCCTCGACTCTCTGAAGAAGAACAGCACCTACGGCTGCTGCAGAAGCGTCAGTTTCCAGGATAAAGGGTAGTAGCTGATCTGGTTGTTTCAAGATAGGAGCTGCACAGAACTTGTGCTTTAAGCTGAGGAAGCTTTCTTCAGCCTCACTAGACCAGATGAAGGGGCCTGTGGATTTCTTGAGAAGGGATGTAATAGGAAGAGTGAGTAAGGAAAAACTTGGAATGAACTTCCTATAGAAATTTGCCAGCCCTAGGAAACGTTGAATGTCCTTAACCGAAGAAGGCGATGGCCATGACAAGATGGCATCCACCTTCCTTGGGTCCATAGTAACCCCCTTGTCGGATAGGATAAATCCCAAGTAAGACAATGAGGATTGAGCAAATGCACATTTCTCAGGTTTTACCAGAAGACTGTGATGTTGTAGTCTGCGCAGAACTTCCTTGACATGTCGGGTATGTTCCTCCTGGCTCCGTGAGAAGACCAAAATGTCATCCAGGTAAACCACTGTGTTAAGGTTAAGAAGGTCGGAAAACAATCGGTCCATGAATCTCTGGAAAATAGATGGTGCATTGACTAGGCCAAACGGCATGACTTGGTATTCAAACAACCCATAGGGGGTGCGAAACGCCGTCTTCCACTCATCTCCTGTTCTTATGCGGAGTAGATGATACGCATTCCGTAGATCAAGTTTAGTAAACACAACAGAGCCTTGGACAGCCTCTAGGATCTCTGATATAATGGGCATAGGGTATCGATCTTTTATGGTCACTCTGTTTAACCCCCGATAGTCGATACAGGGCCGCAGCTCCTTGGTATCCCGTTTGGGTATGAAAAACAGAGAGGCCCCAGCGGGGGATTTGGAAGGTCTTATGAGTCCGTTAGCTAAATTATCATCAAGGTAGCATCGGAGTACAGCCTTCTCCGATACTGAGAGGGAATACATCTTCCCAAAGGGGACTAATGCCTTTGGCACTAGGTCGATACCACAATCCTCTGGACGATGTGGAGGGAGTCTAATGGGGGTCTGCTCCTGAAAGACTTCGTTGTATTCTGAAAGACATTTTGGTATGCAATGGATTGTACTGCCTTCGACAGCAGACATGGTCTTTACAGTTGTGTATGTTGGTTCTGGAAGGCATTCTCTTAGGCAAAAGGCGGAATGGAAACTTAGTAGATTCTTAGACCAATCCACCGTTGGGTTGTGTTTCCTGAGCCAGCCTATTCCTAAGATGACAGGGAAATGGGCCACTCGTATAATATCAAACCTTAAGTTTTCAGAATGCTGGTATATGGACACCTGAATCTCCTCAGTGGTGTGGGTAATGAGTCCTGAACATAGGGGTGTACCATCCACTCCTTCAACCTTTTGGTCCTCCTTTTTCTCGATTCTTAGCAGACCCATCTTATCAGCCCAAAAAGTGTCAAGGAAGTTTCCAGCCGCACCACAATCCAGTAGAGCCTGCGTCTCTACCTCTCTGTTCCGGAAGCGGAGTTTGATGGCTATCACCATGAGACGTACATCTTCGCTCATCCGAGAAGAGGCCACCGAAAGTGTAGTGTAGGAACAAGGTGTAGCCCCTCGATAGTCCGTTCCACTGACTATCGAGGGCGGTCGTTTCCCGATCTCCTTGGGGGCACATCGGGACAGTCTCTCAGCAAATGGTTGGCTCCCCCACAATATAAACAAAGGTTCCCTTCACGTCTCCTCTTCTTTTCTTCGGCAGTCAACGGAGATCTGGTGCTTCCGATCTGCATGGGTTCCTCTCTGGCGTGACGCGATACAGGTGAGGAGGAGGCGGGGGGTATATCCAAGAAAGATTGTGGACCTCGAACCTTCTTCCTTTCGTTTCTTCGTTCCATCAGGCGGAAATCGATTCTTAGAACTGCAGTTTGAAGATCTAGAAAGGTGTCTGGGCGCGGGATCCGGGCAAGCTCATCCTTGAGCTCTTCTCGCAAGCCCCGGCGGAATATGGTATACTGGGCCTGCTCTTGCCAACCTGCCTCTGCAGCAAGTTTCTTGAAAGTGGAGATATAGGATAGTAAGTCGGTACTCCCTTGACGTATATCCAGCAGGTCTTCGCTAGCCACGTGTGAGCATTCGGTTCGCAAAAAGGTGTGTCGCAGCAGTTCCTTAAAGGCCGCGTAGTCCTGCAACACTGGGTCTGATAGGGATACCAATGGAGTAGCCCATGCCAAGGCGTTTCCCGTCATGTGCGTGATCATGAACCCCACCTTGGAATGATCTGTGGAAAAGGCATTCCTGCGGAAGGTGAAGTGAATATTACAGGCCTCCAGGAATTCCTTAACCTTTCTTTCCGAGCCGTCGAATTTACCTGACACCAGGGGTAGTGGGGGTAAATCAGTTGTCTGTTGTTCTCTTGCAGCTACTCTTTGTTGGAGCGCCACGTTGTCAGCCTTTAGTGTTTGGACCTCTACGTTGAGGGTTTGGACAGCTGTCACCAGCTCTTGCAGTTGTTGTGGCGTAGCCATGTTTTCTGTTAGGCGTTGCAAACTATCAGGACTGGCAATATTGGCTACGGGTTTTGCTAGGTGATCAGCTATATCTTCGTCTTCACTCGATTTATAACCCTCCCCAGTCTCTTCCTCCTCACCTGAATAGTCCAGTTTCTTCCGACGGGTAAGTCCTGTGTACGGCTTCTTCTTTTTTAGAAGATATGGTCTACCTCGGAAAGAAGCCACCGTGACTCTCAGACAAAGAAACCCCACGGTGACTCCCCTCCGCGACAGCCAGAGGGGAAAAAGCCACTGGAACGGCAAAAAACCCCTGGATCCAATACAGACGTGAAGATTGTGGGAGTCGTCAGCACAGTCGTAGGTTGAATGATCCTTCACCGAAAAACCCAGACAATAGGTAAGGTCGGCGATTCCGCTAATCGAGGGAATAGGAGATGGCAGTTTACAGGTAGGTACCCCTCGGGGTGGAGGACAAGAGTGAACGGAGAAATCTGAGAGCAGTATCTCTTAGAGCGAAGAAAATCTCAGCAGAGATTCAAACATGGGAACAGAAACACAGGAGAAGGCAAACAGGATACAGAGAAAAGGGGGGGGCCCGTAGGGAACGGGAGGTGATGAAATAACAGGAAGATAGCAAGTAGACTATCCGAAGGGAAAACTAGCGCAAGCAACAGGGCGTGGAAATAAACACAGTTGCAACGCGCCGAACCGCCGGCAGCCGAGTGATATATATACAAACGGCGGCGGCCATCTTGAAAACAACTAGACCGAGTCTGATAGACGAGGAGGAACGTAATGGAACATTTTAATGGCGTCCTCGCGTCCACCTTCGCCACAAACGCCAGTCGCTGGCGGCCGTGACAGCCGTACAAAAGAAAAAACGGGGTTTTCCCAGTTCCCGAATGGACAGAGTTATTGTAGGCATATTCGGCTATCCAAAGGATGTCTTTCCAAGTTTTTTCAGTTTGTTGCAGCATGCAGCGTAAATACTGTTCCAGAGTTTGATTGGTCCTCTCGGTTTGTCCGTCGGTCTGAGGGTGGTGACTGGTCGATAGTCTCACATCAATTTGAGCCGACCGACAGCAACTTCGCCAAAAATGAGAAATAAATTGACTACCTCGATCCGAAATTAGAACCGAAGGAAAACCGTGCAGTCGGACGATGTTTTTGAGAAATTCTCGTGCCAGAGTTGCTGCTGTTGGCAAGCCTTTGAGCGGAATGAAATGCGGCATCTTGGAGAATAAGTCCACGATTACTAGAATCGTATTGTATCCGGAGCATGGAGGTAGATCGGTGATGAAGTCCATAGAAAGCGTATGCCAAGGGCGAGGTGGGATGTCAATAGGGCGTAAGAGGCCTGCTGGTCTTTCCTTTTGACTCTTGTTTTGGGCGCATACTCCACAGGACATTATAAAGTCTCTGATATCTTTTTTCCAAGACGGCCACCAGAAGTAGCGCTTGATCTTTTCTGAGGTCTTGGCTATACCGGGATGTCCTTCCATTAAAGAATCGTGATAACAAGAGATTACTTCTTTCTGTAAATCTGTGCTGGGTAGGTATAATCGTTCTTGGAAATACAATAAGTTGTCCTTTACTGCAAAGTCCTTTCCTTGCAGATGCCAATTCTGTATGTCTGCTGGAGTTACAAGTTGCCTGGCTTTATCCTTAACTTCCTCTATGGATTGTGTGGCGATTACACCCAGAATTCTTTGTTCGGGAATGATTGGTACAGGTTTAGGGTTGATCAAGTGTTCTTCCACTCCCATCCGAGAAAGGGCATCAGCTTTACCGTTTTTTGTACCAGGTCGATAGCTAATTATGAAGTCAAACTCGGCAAAGAATAATGCCCAACGGAGTTGTCTAGAGGATTGGGCTTTTGCGGTTTTCAAATATTGCAGGTTTCGGTGATCCGTAATCACAGTAACGGTGTGTCGGGCCCCCAGCAGATAATGCCGCCAAGCCTTAAAGGCAGACTTGATAGCCAGAAGTTCCTTGTCAGTAATCGTGTAATTGATTTCAGGAGGCGAGAATTTGCGGGACCAAAATGCCACGGGATGCAACTGATTGGTTACCGGGTCCTTTTGTGATAGAACTGCCCCCATGGCAAGGCTTGAAGCATCAGTTTCCACGATGTAGGGGAGTTCGGGCGAGGGTGTTTTAAGATTGGTGCAGAGATAAATTTAGTCTTCAAATCCTGGAAAGCTTGTTCCGCCTCGGTAGACCATTCAAAACGTTTGTTTTTCTTTAACAAGGCAGTGATGGGCTGGACTATTCGAGAGAATTCGGGGATAAACCTGCGGTAAAAGTTAGCGAAGCCTAACATGCTTTGCACACCTTTTACGGAGGATCGTGATGGCCATTTGAGAACTGCATCGACCTTCTTTGAATCCATACGCACTCCGCCAGGTGATAATATGAATCCCAAGAATTCAACTTCAGTCACGTTGAAAACACATTTTTCCAACTTAGCGAAAAGTTTGTGTTGACGCAATCTTTCGAGGACCATTTTCACGTGTTTCCGATGTTCAGATTCCGATGAAGAATAAACGAGGATGTCGACAATGTAAACAACAACACACACATTTATGAGCTCTCTGAGGACATCGTTCATAAAATATTGAAAGGCGGCCGGGGCATTGCAAAGTCCGAAGGGCATGACCTGATATTCAAATAGCCCATGCTTGGTGCGGAAGGCCGTCTTCCATTCATCGCCCTCTTTTACTCGTACCAAGTGGTAAGCTCCTCTAAGATCCAGCTTTGTATATATGCATGCTTTTCTGACTTGGTCCAGGAGTTCAGGGATCAAAGGTAACGGATATCTATTCTTAACGGTGATCTGGTTCAGGGAGCGATAATCTATACAAGTTCTAAGGTCTCCTTCCTTTTTTGGAACGAAGAACAAAGCTGAAGAAGCAGGGGACTTGGAAGGACGAATAAACCCATTTGCCAGGTATTGATCCAGGTATTGTCGAAGGTGAAGGTTCTCAGGCTCGGTGAGGGCATACATTCTACTACAAGGAGGAGTAGATCCAGGTATCAGGTCTATCTGGCAGTCATAAGACCTATGAGGAGGTAGAGAGTTAGCCTGATCCTTCCGGAAAACATCTTGGTATTCTAGGTATTCGGGAGGTAATTGGGGAGTCTCTGAAGAAATTCCTGCCAGTGCAACACCAGGTGGAGGGTGACAAGTAGAGACACATTCTGGAAACTGGACCGTTCTTGCTCGCCAATCGATCAGAGGATTGTGTTTCTCTAACCAAGGTATTCCTAGAATAATCTGAAACTGAGGGGCCTTGATCACATCGAACACGATCTTCTCATGGTGTCCATCTTGACTTATTAGCGTCACTTCTTGAGTGGTATGCGTTACTGGCCCGGAGGCTATCTCCGTACCATCCACCGTAGTAATGACGTCCTTTACAGCCTTGGGATAAAGAGTTAGATTCATCCTCAAAACCATTTCATGATCCACATAATTGCCGATGGCACCGCTGTCGACGTAAGCTTCAATTGCATGTAATCGATCTGGATTATCAGGGCTAATGAGGACCATAGGTATCACGAAATGCGAGGTCACGGAACTGGTTTTCACGCTCGGCAAGAGGACCTCTATTCTTGTCGGGCGAGGTTGTTTCCCTGCTCAGAGTTTGTAACTTTGGTAACTGCAGCTCCTACTGCCTTCTTAGCAGGTTTCACCGGACAGTCTCGAAGAAAGTGTCCTGAGTTTCCGCAATAGAGGCATAATTGCAACTGTTTTCTCCTTTCCCGCTCCTTTTGTGTTAGAGGACCTTTCAGACCCCCTATTTGCATGGGTTCCCCGGAGTCTACTCTTTTGGAAGGAGTTGGCGGTTTGGAACATACTCAAGCATCAAACTTGGAACGATCGGCCTTCCTGTTCTGCAGTCTGTGATCTATTTGAACGACTAAGTCTATATAGTCCGAACAATCTTGTGGGGGATTCACTACTCGGGCTAACACATCTTTGAGCTCTCCACGTAGACCTCTATAAAACAGCGTAATCCTTTTGTCCTCAGGCCATTGAGTTTCCACTATCAGTCTGTTGAAAGACGCAATATAAGCCAAAAGGTCTTGATTACCTTGTCGCAACGAAAGAAGCTCATTGTCCAAGGCCTGCCCCTGTGAATGTCTTGCGAACAGTTTTTCCATACTGAGCTGAAAAGCTTGAAAATCATGGAGGACCGGATCATCTTGATTTACTAGAGGGATCGACCAGTCTGCCGCATTGCCACTAAGGTACGAAAGCACGAAAGCTACTTTAGCTTGATCAGTTGGAAAGGCTGCTGGCCGGCATAAGAAATGCAACCGGCACTGATTGATAAATACTGCAAACCTCTTTGGGTCACCAGAAAATCATTTGGGCGGAGCCAGAGGTACATTCCCAGGTAGGTTGATCTGCACTGGATTCATAGAGGATGTAGAAGGAAGATTTCCCCCAGATGCGGGTAACGGGGTCTGTCCGGCTTGTGACTGTAGCAATTGTCTAGCGAGATCATCTGTTCGCTCCTTGGAAATAATCAGTTCCCTTCTTAGAGCGTTCGTTTCCTGACGAGCTGCATGCACTTCTGCCCTTAGTTCCCCAAGTAACTGGGCTAGTTGGTCGGTATCCGAGGTTTCCATAGCGCCTGGACGGGAGTTTTGTGGTAGGCTTTGCATTCTGTAACGCTCACCTGATTCCCGTAGAGGCGCCGGTCTTGACTGGGCGTATACCGTATCTTCAAAGGTGAGGTGTAACACACGGCTGGCTCTTTGGGCTGGACCTCTGTGCACTGTATGTTTGACTCGAAGGGTAAGATGTCTGCAGATAGAAAATATGGGATTAATGAACTGGGTTATTGAATGTCTCTCTCTTCTTCCCTTTCTCTTCTCCTGTAGAACCCTGAAGGTTAACGCTCTCACCTTAGGTAAGTGAACGCCGTGCTCTCCATCTGCCTCGGGGCAGGGTGCTGTAGGGTGCTGTAACCAGTTTCTTCACTGGATAAGGGGAGCAGGCCTCTTGACTTCAGAGGACTGCTGTCCGTCGTTTACTGCACGAACGGTAAGTTTCGAGTAATTCTAATGTCTTTAAAGTCTTTAGTAATGATGTCTCTTGTTTTGCAGGGTTCCGGCGATGGTGGATGACGGGCTGAAGTGAGTTGAAGATGGAGCCCGTGTGATGAATAGAAGCGCCTGGAAGCACGTAAGTAAACGCTTGTTGCCTGCTTCACGATGCGCTCTAACTGTCTTTTTATTTTGCAGGTACAAGTTCGGAGCGGCTGCAGGGTGCCGGAATACCCACTGGGTTAGATGTGGAAAGGAGTAATGGCACGTGAGTATTAAAGTTCCCCAACGTCTTTAAACGCACCTTGTTTTGTCTTTCAGATGCGGGATGCAGCGCCGAAGGCCTCCGGAGTGTGCGAAGAGTTGGTAAGCTTTTGTCTTTCAGATGCCGGAATGCAGTGTGAAGACCTCCGGAGCGCACGAAGAGTAGGTAAGCCTTTGTCTTTCAGAATGCAGCGCGAGGCGTTGGTGACAGCCGATGGCCCGGGTAAGTGAAGAGCTGTCACTGAAGACCGTAATGCTAACCTGTTCTTTCTTGTCTTTATAGGTGTTGCTGAAGACTTGATTCAGGATGGTAAGCCTTTTTCCTTAGGCCCAGGATCAGATGCAGAAGACACGATGAGCGTTCTGCTGCAGAGGATGCAGAATAATGCAAAGCAAGATTCATCCATCGGGTGTGGTTTAAATAGCCTCCTGTAGTGCTTAGGTGTCTCCTTCCACAGCCACGCCTAGGTAAGAAAAGAGTTCCTGCTTTCCAGAAGAGTTCCAGTGTTCTGAACCTAGGGAGTAGCTCCTCCCCCACCCAACAGGAAAAGTAGTTCCAAACAGAAGAGGATCAGAGGCTCAACTGGCAGGCAAGTAAGCAGCATGGTCTGCTGCAGGTAAATCCACCCAAGCATTATGAGCCCGGCGCTTCCAGCGCTGGGACTGGGCATATTTATGAGCCTGGTGCCACTGGCGCCAGGACTGGGTCCAAAAGGTCCCAATTGGGACTGGTTGGCACTCGGAACCTGGGTTATGAATCTGCTTCCAAGGGAGTTGGGAAAACCCTGACCTTTTGGAAGCAGAGATCATGACATGATGTTTATGTTTACTCTAAATACTATGCCACAAATGAGCTTGAATAGGAGCAAGTTTGAAGAGTGAAGTTAACTCTATAGCAAGTGTGAACATGCTGTGACTATAACAGCTACTGTTAAGGTGATGTGAGGTCACACATTATTGAGAAATGTGTAAAGTAAAAAAAACTGCCAAGAAACATGTTCCTAATGGATTCCCCATTCACCTAGGACGAGCAATCTCGTCCTTGGCACTTACGGGGTTAAACTAACATGTTGTAATGTTTACTGATATGCTACATCACATTTTGAAAATATTAATATTCGTTTACTGGTTCATTTTCATATTGGCCAATGAATGCATTTATTTTACAATGTTCCTCTGTGTGATGGATTCATCACTTTTTTCCATTCTTTTCTTCTGTTGGGTCAGTTGGTTCAGATGCCTGTTTCAGAGGGATGTCCAAGAGGTCTTGGCCATTGTCGGGAAGGGATATGTTCTGTCTGGTGGCAGTGTTATGAAAAAAATACAACACAGCACTAGTAGGGGTATACTTTTCTGGCAAGTAGAATAGACCACATTTGATAACATGTAGGCACTGTGAATAATTTCCAAGTATTAGGTTGGGGGGTGGACATGAGAGACAATGGGGGTACGGGACCACCACCTGCTCTGTGGATTAGGCCCAGAGGTGGTGTATTGTCGATCCCCGTAGCTCTCCAGCCATCCCTAGCCTAGTATGTGTAACATCCCTTAAATACCCTGAGAACCCTTGGCCACCTTGGAGTAAGTCATCCTGCTTGAACCCAGGAGTGTCTGTACCTAGTCTGCTCCGCTTGACCCCTTCAGTGGCCTGGTAGAACTCTTGGCTGGATAGGGAATGTGGCCATTGTAGAAGTTATGGATGCTTTGGTAGTCCCCTGAAACCTGAGAAACCTGGATGGAGGTAATATTTAGCAGTTTTCAAAAAAAGGAATGTGATGTTAATGTTATAAAGCTTAGCTTGTGCGATTCTCAGAAAAGGTGGGATGGGTTGGCCTTGGCAAAAGATGGCCCTGCTCCCACATGCATTCATGGAGACAGGCTGGTGTGCAGAGACATGCTTTGAACAGTGCTAGAAATCGGCAGTTGTCATTAATACACCTGCTTGTAAGCACCATCACTCGGTGGTCACAAAGCTCCACATGGACCACAAGTAGTCACTTTTAACAGTTTGAGAATGAACGACAATTGGAACCAAGCGGGACGTCAGCACAACATGGCTGTGCGCCACCTGATTTCAAGATGGCACTCAGGTTCCTGCCAGGCTCTGTTCAGTTTATCCACATGTGATAGATTTGGAGTCCCTCAGGCTGATCTCCAAGCACAGCACCCGCTCACAAGCAGCAACCAACTGACAATAATGAACCACTTAAGCAAGTCAGTGGGTTGTTATGTCAGAGGGGCAGGAAGAAAGGAGCAGTGTGGCAGTCAGTTGTTGGAGGCAAGAGTACAAGGGAAGTTTTTTGGGAGAGGGGAGAAGTGGAAAGTGATAGAAAGTTGGAAGCATAGGGGACACGCTCACACACTCACACACTCTCACTCACTCCTCCCACCTTAGAGCCCTCAAGCTCTTTTGCTAAACTTTGGGACGTTGAACTTTTCATTTCAATGTGTTTTCTGAGTTTTTCTTTTGGTTATGGAGTTTGACCAACTCCAATAGGCATCATCTTTTACAATTGTGTCATAAAGCACCTTCAGTGCAGTGGCACAGGGAAGTCTTTCAGATTTCCCAAGGTTTAAATACCTTCTCTGGGATCAACTACTGTTAGTAAAGTGAAATTGACTTTACTTAGCATTGTACTTGCTAGACCCAGCACACCCTATCTTACAATAGAGTAATGGAGGGGTTACTTGGTATCCCTTGTGTCTAAATGCTCATGTAACAGGCAGCATAAGCCCTCTACTCCGGCCGCACCAGAAAACACAGAGGAGTTGTGGTGGTACAGAAAGCGAATTTCGCCGGATATTGCTGATGAGCAGGAAACTGCACCACAAGCCCTTCATGCCACTCTTTCACCAGGAAAATACAGCAACAACAGAATTGGCTCAACATTCAGTAAAGCAATAGGCAAAGACCTCACGCCTAGGGAAGCACACACAGAGCTGCCACGAACACCTCAACATCACATAACATCCTACCACATAAAAGGAGTTCACTTCAAAGGAAATTCAGTTAAACCACAAACAGTTAATGGAGATTTGTACTAACGTGTAACAAGACCATCACTGTCATTTACAAACAAACTAATCCTAACCTAACTAGTATGGGAGAAACTAATTTCCACCTTGGTTAAGAAATTACTATACAAAATGAATTGGAGCATTGTCCAACATTTAGAAACTGACCTACATTTGGGAAGTTGTGCTAAAATGAGCCAATATATGCAGATGCATTTTTGAAAGAAATCCAAAACAGTACACACTTGAAATTGGGAAGTAAATGAAAACACCACAACAATGAACCAATCATAATGGGGGCTTCTCATTTTAGTACTGTGACGGGTCAGAAATGTGAGGCGGACAACTTGGTAGATGTTTTTCACAATTAGCCATTTCACTAAATTAAAAGGGTGTGATTAACACCTTGCTTTCCCTAACCTAAAGAGGATTTCTCTGCCTATCAAAACAAGACTAAAGGAAAACACTTGATAATGAAAGGAATATGTCCCCCACACTTGTACACACATAAAACCCATAAAGGTACAATATGGCAATTCAAGTTTAACAGAAATGACAGTTATGTTCAGCACAAACTTGATAACTTTGGATCATTATAGTCTGGGTCAATACATTCCCCTTCGCCAGGTTCAAAACAAGATTTTCAATCAAGGTTCCAAACAAGAAAGTTCCTCCTTTGTTTCGCCAAGCTTTATTCATAAAGTTCTTCTTGCTCTAAAATTCTTTTACTCGACTGTTGATGAGTTTCTTTAAAATGAAAAGAAAAGTGTCAATCTTCAAACCGGTAATCAACACTGCAATAACACTTCTTTTTCTTGGAACATGAGCAATTCAGCAATTCTTCTTGATTCAAAACAATGTCTTTGTCAGGATGATTGTTATCATTAGTCATCAAGCACAACAGCAGGCCTTGACACTTTAATTCCCCCCCACAACCTTCAACCACAATGCAGTACTTTAAGGTCTTCTTCCCGGTCCACTAACCTGCAAGGACTACCACTAATATCCCTAATCCTGGTATACTCCCCTGCCAGGACAAAAACTCCTAACACTAGGGCCCTCTCTTTAGTTTGCCAATTGTTGTTATTGGTCTTCAATATCGCCCCCATTTTACTTTGGCAATGCAGGATTTTATCTTGCTGTAGGATTAATCCCCTTTCACTTTGGCAGTAATGATTGCAACCTTGCTTTCCTTTAAAGTGAGTATATTGCCCACGTAACCTTCTTTCGTTAGTTCGGTATTCACAATTATTACTAGCATTCAGCGTTCGACTATGGGGCATTCCGGCCTTTCCTAATTTAGGCAAACTAACCGGTCTTTCCTTACGCATCCACTCAAACCGCTGCCTCTGGTTCGTCTGTGGACTCCTGAACTCCTGCCAGCCTCGGTCGCATTCGTGTGTGCCGTGCCCCTTGGGAGCAGAGCCTGCCTTGCTCCCTCTGTACTCCGGTGCACGCCAGCCACTGGAATCATGCACACAATGAAGAAAGTATTTCTATTTTACGGGACAGCTTGTCAGTTTACTGCTTCCCGCTGCGTGACCTCTGCAGTTCAGCGTTTGCACTCTGAAGACCCTCTCAGGACCGAACTCTGCTTCCACAACAGAGGCGACTCTGGTGTCTTCAGTTCTCTGCTGTTGCAACTAATGCTCACAACTCCTAATACTAATGGCCTGCACTTGAGGGGGTCCTAAATACCTAAAAGTCCCTCTTAGATGTGTGTCATGTGATAAATCTCAAAGGTTTTTACCCTAGAAATCTGG
Source organism: Ambystoma mexicanum (assembly GCF_040938575.1). Taxonomy (NCBI): domain Eukaryota; kingdom Metazoa; phylum Chordata; class Amphibia; order Caudata; family Ambystomatidae; genus Ambystoma; species Ambystoma mexicanum. The sequence continues at coordinate 1,128,749,155 of NC_090927.1, forward strand.
TCTGGGACCCTTCTCCAGGGAAAGGCAGATGTATCCTGATCCCGACTCTGGAGGTGGTGTACTGCGGGAGCACCACATGTGGGGGCAGATTGGGACGTACCCCTCTTTAACGCAATCCCACCCTTTAAATGGCTTTTTGCCAAACTAAAGAAGTAGAAAAACCTAACTTTGGTAAACCAAACTACATGTCCCAGAATCCTAGGTGGACTGAGACGAGGAAGAGGACTGAAGAGGGATGTAGATGCAATGGTCAGGCAATTACACCTAGTAGCCATGGCAAGTGTCAGGTAATTGAAGCTAATGGCTCACACCTGAAGCCTATTGACAAATCCGTGAGGCATAAAAGGCCCCAGTAGAAAAGAAGAGGAGGTAGGAGCTGGAGCAGGAGTTCGAAGGCTGGTAGTAGCAGCAGAGGAGAAGCACGAAACTTGCAATTCACGGGGAAGTGGAAGCACAGAAGGGACGCCAGAACATGGAGACAGCAGATTATACCTGCAAGTTCTGAGAGGGTCCTGCGTTTCCAAAACCTGTATTGCAGAGGCTTCACAGAGGAAGACGTGCTGAAAGTGAGGTTTTCTGCATGTGCGCCGAGTTGCTGTGATTGCAGAGCCAAGAGTGTGCAGAAGGTGAACCGATGGTCTCGGGAGCGGAGGTGGCTCCCAATTAAGGTGGCTGGATTGGAGACATCCGTGCTGGAGAAGGGTGTGGGTCTCAAGTGGGGCAGCAGTAGTCGAAGAAGTCAGGGAAGCAGTGCAATCCACAACTGCAGTGTACCTGAAGCCGGTGAGTGAAGCACAGCGTTCAGATTCTCTCAACAAACCTTGCTGGTAACTGCAACCAGCTCCAAAGAGCCTTGCACATAGTTAAAAGCGAGTAGAAGTTGTTTGTTATTCTTAAGAAGACTGCTAACAATGGAAATGTAGCCTTCCTGCTTATTCTGAAAGCTGCAGAGTTTTGCGTAAGAAGTCAAAGCTATTAGATTCATTGTTGAGCTCTTTCGTATTACAGGAATGGCTGTGTCCTTAATTGTGTAGAAAGAACATTTACAAAATCCATTCCGAAAACCTAACATTAACTTTTTACAAGAGTTAAACGAGTTAGAAGTGAAAACTGCATCAAAGGAAGGTTGCATGTTACCAACTGTGTTTCTCGAGGGAACTCAGAATTTGCCTCGTTGATACTACACAGGAATTCCATTGCATCCAATACTTTTAAGTTTAAAAATCTACCTTGGAGTGGTCATGTGTGCCTAATTATGTTTTCACTTTGAAGACTGAACCTTGTATTATCCAGAATTGGCATTCTTTATTTCAAGAAGTTACTATACTGAAGAGGAAACAAGCATTACCCAAGCCAAGAGGCGAAAACCTTTTATGGTGAAACGAGCCCTGTTAAAACCCATACACCTAATCTGTTAAATTGTCAGTTGACAGTCCAGTGGCCTCAGATATAAGTGTGGCATGGTTACCTGAAACTGGAAGAGTGGCACTACGGCTTCTGGGCAATTACTTGGGCAAAAAAAGGTGCGAGAATGCTGGGGAAGGGGAACTGGATGCTTGTAAAGAACTTAACAGAACTTAACCAGTAATGCTAAAACTGCTGAAGCTTAGTGGAAGTAAGTCTTGTGGGCAGCGGCAGGTTATCCTTGTGGCAGTCACACAAACAGAAGAGGCAAAGAGGCTGCCACCTTTTTGGAAGTCATTAAAGGGATGAGTGCCTTGCCTACCTGAGGAGGTCGAAGTGACTGGTCAGACTTTGCTTGATAATTAAGATGTCTAAAGCAGTGGTAGAAGTACTTGAACTGTGGTGGTATATAAAGTTGTCAGCAGATGTCACATTGAAGTGGTTTGAAGTAGTGTCATACTGTGGGGGCGAAGGTGATTGTTCTCATAGTAATAACAGTAGAAGAGTGGTTGTTAAAAGGAAGCAGCAACCCAAAGAGAAGTATCCTGACAAATATACCAAATGTACTACAAATGTTCTAACCCATTGAAAGTTACCAATACCTATTATTTTGAACTGTGGCAAATAATCTTGAAGAAGACGAACCAGTATTATCATTGGTGCTGTTTTCTTTGCTGGAATTGGAAGGGGTTCCTTTCAACCAAACCAGAGAATTCTTACCGGTGGATTTTGTTTGATGAACTTTTATTTTGACTTGGAACTGATAAGAACTGGTCCAGACTTTTATTTTCCTTTGAAAATGTTCAAGCTGACTTTAAAACCTGGGGAAAGTGAACCTTCCTAGGACAGGTGAAGGTCATCCAAATATTGTTTATCATCTTATGTTGCTTTACACTTTTCTTTGAATGTTTGTTGTTTAGAGTGAGGGCCAGTTTACCCATGCTAGAGGTGTTCCCTTCGCCTTTAGACTAGGTAGGGAATTCCTTGATAGAGGTGGGCAAGTGCAGCTTAATTTGAAAACATTTACTTCAGTAAAATGTCTTACTTTTAGAAAAGTTCAAGCAGTTGTCCGCCTTGCATTACTGACCCCTCACAGTCATCAGGATCAATTAACTGCACATTGCAGTTTTGTGCCTCTTCCTCGTCCCAGTACATAGGCATTTTGGGACTTGAAGTCCCCAATATTCTGCTTTCTTTTTGTATCAAAGGTCTCAATTTTAGAGTAGGCCATTAAAACTGCAGGTTCCTTAGGGAAGTTAAATAGAGGATCCTCCCAATTATCCTGACTCAATCCCCCCCCCCCCCCGATGTGATCCTCCTGCAGAGCACCACCCAGATCAGGAAGCGCCTGCCTTTCCCTGGCCACATGAGAAGTTTCTCAGGCCACGGTCTCTGGGATAACCACCTCTGATTCATCACAGTACCCTGAGCCCATGGGAACCTAAATGGGACAAACAGCACTCTACCCTCGCAAGACACACATGCTCTGATGTGATCACAATACAATGCTCCAACTGACATAAGCAAACCCTGAATATATCCCAGTGATACCTCTATTAAACAAATCGCAATACAAGTGACAAAAAAGGTTGTACTGTGCAGATGAACATCTCCACTTGGCCTCTCAGCACTTTCTGGTGTCCCAAATGTTCAGTTCAGCATGGGGGCAGTGATACATTTTATACCAAGTGCAGCTGTAGGCTAAAGACCAATCAATTGTGCAGGAAACTGCATGGCCATAAAGCCACTGGCACCAAGGACTGCTCACAAGAGCAATAATAACTGGAACAGTTTGTGTCAACAGAAGGGATCTCTTCATATCTGGGCATTCTCATGACAGTCACGACTATCACTCCACACATCAGATACATTATCAGAGGAACAGTCCATCGGGCATGAGATGGCAACACACAAGTCATCTGAAAGCCAGTGCATGCAACACATGTAACTCTTCCAGAAGTCTACTTTACTTGTTTCAAGTGGGGAAATACTTTTGGAGCTGCTCAGTGAGCAATGTGCAGAACCCGTTTGTTGGAACTTTATAGGCAGAGTTCTATAGACGTCATCCCTTGTGGTGAGGCTTTGAGAGGAAAACCGCGCCACGCCACCCATTCTGCAAGATAAGCAATCCCCTGTGGAGCAGCACCTGAGGTAAGGTTGGAGTGACCCTCATATCAGAAAGACTTCTGTGAAATAATAGCGCACAGCTGCTGCATGCATCCAGTACGGTTGCCTAAAAATATCCAGTGTCAAAACCAAAATGAAGTGAATGTTTTTCTTTGTGAACAGTAAGCATGTCCTATGTTATGCCTGTTGTCCAGGAGCACTGTCCACCCACAGCGCTGTTATTATCCCAAGAGTATCAAAGGCTTGCTCTGTGAAAATACTAGGGATAACAAAGTTTAGAACGAAGACGGCAGGCAGGCAGGCTCAGACTTTAAGAGCAATTTTTCCCCAGACAGTATGAATAGTAGTACTACTCCGAGTTGTATCCATGCAGGCGAGTATACCAGGAAAGGGACAACTAGTGGTTAGTCCTGGCAGGTGAGTGGACCAGGAAGAAGAGACGTTGAAGTACTTTAAATGTATTATTTATTTATCTTATTTATTTTAATTTTTGTAATGCGCCAACATGCCCGTGGGCCTCAGGGCGCACATAAAACAAAACAAGACGAGGACAAACAAAGTGGAAAAGGAGAAATGGGTCAGGACATTATTCCAAATTGAATAAGTGAGTCTTGACGGCACGTTTGAATGCGGTGTAACTCTGGATCTGCCGTATACCTGCTGGAAGTGTGTTCCACAAAAGGGGACCCTGAGCATCCAGTGTTCTAGAATTAGAAGGTTGTAACTGATTGTGGTGGAAAATAATTGGCAATTCTACTTCTGTTTTTGATGAACTGTTGTGTAACCATCCTGACGGAAGTAGAACTTCTGAATGATCCATTCTGATCAAGGTGTTATGTGTGAAGAAACATAATGTAATGAAAGGCGATTGGTCTCCTGAGAAAAGAATCTTTGTCATTAATGTTCCAAATTGATGTCTGAAGGAAAATACTTTTTGAACTGTCAAGTGGAAGCTTTATCAATTGTTCTAAGAATGAGAAACCTTTTTGAACTGGGAAGTCACATTTCTGAGTGAAGGGTATATTGGAAATAAAGAACTGTGTACTCCACCTGGAGTGGAACTAGCCAAAAGAAAATCGCTTGATACGCAAGCCTAGGAGGGGTCTATGCAAGGAAACTGCATAGGTCATAGAATTATAAAAAATGTTGTAAGGACCTAACAAAGGGATCTTACCTGAGTAATTTTGGAGCAACGTACTATTAAATAGATCCTTTCAAGGCAATCTAGACATTCATTGAACATAGAATAAAGTGAGCTGCTATTTGGAAACTGGGTGATCAAAGGAAGATAGTTACCCAGAATGTGGTGAAGAGAATCTTTAAACACATGAGAGATTAGGGGAATTAAGATCTGGACAGGATTGAAGTGTTTTTGCCCTGCGGACGCCCGCTTGAACAATCGCAACATGTGTTGGCGGAGGATGGATAATAAATATTTATGAATTTGAATTTGGATTATTGTATTTGTTAAAATAATCAGTTGTGGAATTATAACTTTTGAAGAAAAAACAGGGAAGTAGAAATGCACATGTCCAAGCTGTTCTACGAAAAGCAATTTATTTAATGACACTGGGCTGAAGTCATTGGCTCTACTAAGTCCCTAGTCGAACCTTCCGAATGTTAAATTATTGATATTGAGAATATTACATTGCAGGAATTTTCAATTAATTTAGGTTATTAGCTCAACCAGATATTAGGCCATCCAGTCAGAAATTTAAATTCTCAAGGTCCCTAACGTTAATAAAGTGTTTGTTCTCCAAACTGACACATCCAGGGTGGGCCTAGGAGCAGTTCTCTCACAGACATATGAGGGAATAGAACATCCAGTGATATATATTAGTAGAAAACTATTTACATGAAAACAAAACTATGCAACAATAGAACTCGAGGCCCTGGCAATAAAGTGGCCAGTGGAACACTTAAAATATTACCTTACTGGGAGACAGTTGACTTTGATCACAGACCACTCGGCCCTTTTGTGGCTTAGTTTAAGAAACAACACAAATCCCTCAATCATGAGCTAGTTTTTCGATCCGCAACCCTTTTGTTTCAGAATAGAACATTGCAAAGGTAAGGAACAGGGCAGAGTTGATTTCCTGTCCGATTTCCTTTACCAGATTGGGAAGCCAGCTGCAGGAGGGGAAGGTTATGTGACGAATCCCAGGGTATTGTCACTGCTCCCATGGGGGTAGCCCCTTCCCATTAGGCCAGGGTGATGAGGCCACTACCCAATAGTCTCCCTGGGGTGGTACTCAGTGGGTGGATCTCATGGGGAGGGAAAACCTACATAGGACCAGTGTCTAATATGTTGGGAGAACTCTGTATACAGATCCCCTACGGGGACGAGGAAGAGTGAGACGTACCCACATGGACTTGACATAGCCACTGACACGAAGATGAATAGCCAAGGAGGCAAAAGCCCACTGCGGCACCAACATCCGGGGGTCAGTCATCAAGAGCGCAAGCGCAACTTAAAAAGGAAAGAAGGACTATACTTTTTTGAGAGACCCTCCCTGGAGGAACCAAGAGCTGGCTGGAGGCTCGCCGCAGAGAGCAGGAAGGGCTGTCAGAGCATCGCTGAACACCTACTGTGTCAGACATTGCCCAGGCTGGAGAATCGGAGGCCCATGGGAAACAGAGTCGGACCACAAGACACTAGCTGAGAGTGACCAGACCTGGGAATGCTGCAGGGAAACACTTAGACCGCTGGCAGGCATGCAGGATATCGCAGCGAGAATAAGCAGTTCAGCGAAGCCGCCAGAGGAAGCTGGTAATGCCAAAAGAGGTACTTGGGTTACCATAATGGGTGGTGGAGTTAAAGAAGACCGAAGGAGGCGGTTGGGAGAGAGTGAAGCACCCCATACCTCTCATACCAGTACGTGGGGAAAAGTAGCAAGAACGCATATGAGAACCAGTGCCTGGCAGGTTAGTGAACCTGGCCTGGATGCGGCACGCAGCAAACCTGAGAGAAGGGTCGAGGAACCATACGAACTGGGGTCAGGGACCTATACAAAGTTGGAGAAGCCCCATCAAAGCATTGCACAGGGGTCTGGAACCCACAACCCAAAGGAAGTATGCAACCAGTCGGGGAGAACCTGAGATGACAAAGAAGCATCGGGCGGGGGGGAGAGCGAGAAAGAAGGAAAATAAATACAGATAAGGGGTTGAGGAACCACTGTCAAAAGAAGGATCATTTTCTGGAATAAAAAGGAATACAGTCAAGTCTGGCAGGATAGCGAAGCAGGCTTGAAAACACGCTTGTGTACTGGAGAAAGAGAGTGGGAGAAGAGACTCCCCCTTTGTACTTGTGAACTGTATTTGTGAAATAAGAGGCTACAGCCAAGTCTTGCAGGATAGAGAAACAAACTTGAGAGTACCTCTTTGAATTGGAGAAAGAACAGGGGAAGGAGCCTTCCCTACCCCTTTCTGATGCTAATGTTTTGGAAATTACTACGAACTCTGAAAGGGAAGAGAGTGGAAGGCGCTTCCCCACTAATCGTGTTGTGTTTTGTACCCGTTTGGAGGAGTATACAACATTAAGAACTTTTCACTGTGTTTTTTATCAAGAACTGAACCCGAATACCAGCCAGATGTCCGAAGGGGTGCCTGCATGTAGCACTACCAGCGATACTGCCGAGGGCAACACGCCCACCAGGCCCCGTCCTGAGGTGCAGGATAAGTCTCATGCTCCACCACCAAGAGTCCTGGAGGAGGACAGGCCCAGTGAGCCATGCAGCTTGACAAGATGGCTGCCGCGCCAGACAAAATGGCTGCTCGTCCAATACCAACCCCCCGGAGTGGAGCAGGTGAGAGAACGAGTTACAAAGTGGGACATGAGAAGGACTGCCTGGTTTTGAGCTACCAAGTTCAAACCAGACATCCAGGAACGCATATTGGACCTTCCATTCAAGGGTAGTGACCTCTTTCACTCCACCACTGATGAGGAACTAGATAAAAAGAACAGTAGCTCCCAAACTGCAAAGTCTTTATCTTAACGAAGGCCACGCCCAAGACATACACCCAGTCGCACCAACGCTACGATAAAGGGTGGGTGTTCGTCGGGTTCCGGGGATTCCAAGAACGGAGTTCTAGACAGCCCGACCGTTCTCCATGTCGGCACTGGCGCAAACGACAAAGGGGGTTGAGCAAGGACTTCTTTCAGTCCTCCTCCTCCGCAACAGCCTCAGAGGGAAAGAAGGCATGACGAGCCCCTTTTGGGTCCATGTGTCTCCGGTGGCGGGCAGGCTTGCCCTTCACGCACAGTTCTGGTGCCAGAAATTTACAGACCCCTGGATCCACTCCGTAGTATCCACTGGGTACCGCCTACCGATTCCTTCCTCTCCTCCCTCCTCCCCTCCACTCCCACAGATTGGGACAGCAACTCTGTTGGCGTAAATTCGGTCGCTCGTCGAGAGCCAGGCATTGGAAGAAGTTCCAACTTCGCAGTGAGTCTTGGGTTTCTATTCCAGGATTTACGCCATACAAAAGAAGAACCAGGCTGGCCTGAGAGTTGTGTTGGAGCTCTCCACCCTCAATCTCTCCTTCCCTCTTCAAAAATTCAAGATGGTTACGCCAGCACTCATAGCGGAGACACTGCAGGAGAGACTGGATGTGCTCCATGGATCTGAAGGACCCTTAACTACACGTCCTGATTTGTGAGCCTCATCGAGCCCTTCTGCGGTTCAGGATCATGGGCTGCCATTTTCAGTCCAGTGTTCTACCCTTCAGCCTCAACTCAGCCCCCAGGGTGTTTACCAGATTAATGAATCCAGTGGAAGCACTCCTTAGGGCTCAAGGCCACCACATCTACCCATACCTGGACAACTGGCTCGTCAGGGCGAGATCTCCGGAGGCGGTGCTCCAAACCTCTTCCGCTCTCATGACCACACTCCATGAGCTGGGATTTTCTATGAACCTCAAGAAGTCTCAGCTGCAGCCGACGCAGAGCCTGACCTTTTTGGGCCTGATCTGGGACACAAGCTCTGAGAGGGCTTTTCCCTTGGAGGACAAGATTACGGCCATCAAGAGGGCCCTGGGTCACTTCCTCAGCCGAGCGGTCACCTCAGCCTGGTGGTACCAGCATTTACCGGGGATCATGGCGGCGGTCCTACTAGCCATCCCCTACACAAGACTCAAGATGAGGAGATTACAGCTGCACTTCGCAGCCTCATGGAATCAGGAGCTGGGCTCCCAAGTAGACCCTGTCAACATCCTCCTTCTCTCCACCTGGACCGCACATGGTCATCCAGGAACTGCAACCTACAGACTAGCAGGCCCTTCCGGCAACCTCCCCATTAAGTCACCATCACCACGGATTCCTCCCTGGAAGGCTGGGGGTCCACGCTGGACAATCAGTATCCATGGAGTCTGGTTCCTACAGGAGCAGGAGTGTCACATCAACTGGCTCAAGCTGAAAATGATCTGGCTAGTTCTCAAAGCTTTCCTTCTGCTCCTTGGGGGCAAGGCTGTCCTCATCCAGGTGGACAACTCCAACAGCATGTACTATGTCAACAAGCAGAGTGGCACCAGTTCCCCCCCGTTGTGCACCCTAGCTGTCAACATGTGGGAATGGTCCCTGGAGAACGACATTCGCCTGACCGCCATCCACCACCCAGGAGAGTCCAATCTGGAAGCGGACAGGCTCAGCAGACTGGGAGCGGACAATTACGAGTTGCAATTGAATTATCAGGTCCTGATGGAGATCTTAAACAGCTGGGGGCATTCTCAGGTGGAACCTGTTGCCACCAGCGTCAAGAAGAAGTGCCCGTAGTTTGCGTCCTGGCAGGGACAGGGCCTCTGCACCCTGGATGACGCCTTCCAGAAGACTGCATATGCCCCCCCCCCACTCCCGTGGTCCACAAGATAAGAGTCATGGCACCTCCGCATCATTCTGATAGCGCCATGATGACCGGCGTCACCTTGGTTTTCAGATCTGATCAGTCTCTCGGACAGGCCTCCCATTCACTTGCCGCTGGGCCCAGCTCACCTTCTCTCGCAGCAGTGGGGCAGGGTCATCCACCCAGCACCACAGAAAGTAGCCCTTGCAGCGTGGTTCCTGAGGAGGTCACTCTGAAGCATCTGGGCCTGTCTCAGGCTAATCTAGAAATAATTTGGGGCGCTAGGAGCAAGGCCACTAAAAGCCAATACAAGAGTAAATGGACTAGGTTCTGTCACTGGGCCGACTCTAAGAAGATCGACCCGCATACTTGCCCGTTGGATCACGTGCTCTCCTTCTCGGCGCACCTCGCCCACTCCGTGGTGCAATTCGACACATGCCGCACCTACCTGCCAGCCATCGGTGCCTACAGGAACTCGGAGGAGGAGCTTTTTTCCTTCCCTCACCCGATGCTTAAACGACATCTGACGGGTCTCACCAGGCTGTACCCTGCCCATCAAGAAACCGCACGCTGTGTGGGACCTCAGTGTAGTGTTGGGCGCCCTAGTGCACAAACTTTTCGAACCAGTGGACATCAGACTGGTCACTGTGGGTCTCGCCTCTGCTCCCAGAGTCGCCGAGATCCAAGCACTGGTAGCTTCTGCACCCAATACTACTTTTCACAAGGACAAGGTGGTTATGCGAACTCACTCCGCATTCCTACCTAAAGTAGTCTCATCCTTCCATCTAAATGAAGAGATAGTGTTACCCACCTTTTTGTCGATCCTAAGGATGATGCTCAAAGGGTATTGCACTGTCTGGATGTCAGACGTGCTCTGAAATTCTATCTGGACAGGACCAAGAGCTTTCGCAAATTGGACGCTCTGTCACATTTGGGGGGGTCAAGGCCCGAGTATCAGTCATCCAAGGCCTCCATAACAAGGTGGATGGTTTCGCCCATCAAGGAGGCCTATAAGGGGCAGCACAAACCACTTCCAGCTAACATGCATGCCCATGCTATCAGAGCCAAGGCCACGGCCGTCGCATTCCAGGGACAGGTCTCGTGGCATGTCATCAGCAGGCCGGCCACCTGGGCCACCCCTTCGGCTTTCTGCAAACACTACTGTTTGGACGCCAGCTCTAAGTCAGAAGCGAGGGACGCCCATACAGTATGGAGGAAAGGGGACTATGGACTAAGAGTATGTTAGTCACTACAGTAATTTATTGGACATCCTAACCGAAACCTTAATTAGTACTAATTAAGGATTCGGTTAGGATGTCCAATAAATTACGGTAGTGACTAACATACTCTTAGTCCATAGTCCCTTTCCTCCATACTGTATGGGCATCCCTCGCTAGGGATGGGAGACAGAATCTTTTTTACCAGAAAAACCTTCATCCCCTTTAAATGTATAGGCACATGGGGCACGGCCCTGGGAGCATGAGCTCCCCGACTCCGCCCACCGGTGCCACTCCTCAGTCCGCATAGACCCTTTGAAAATATTACCATTGCCTAATGACATCAGTTTTATTAGGGGGGAGGATGGTGGGACGTATGGAGGAAAGGGGACTATGGACTAAGAGTACGTTAGTCACTACAGTGAGTAACTTATAATTACTCTTACTTCCGGTCCCCTTTCCTCCATACTGAATGGGCGATTACAACTGAGTGTAGCCCCAGGGTGGAGAGGTGACCCTCTCCAAGAAAATAAGTTCCTTAGAACCGCCTGTCCGAAACCCGCTATATATATATATATATATATATATATATATATATATATATATATATATATATATATATATATATATATACCCGCTATATAATCAATAATGTTACATATATATGCAAACATATACACTTATACAGGTTTCCAACCACATTAAAGATCCTACAATCATCATAACCAATGAAAATGCTAAGAATAAAACACTATTTCTCATTGTTTGTATTCATCATGGAATAAATAAATAAACTTCAATAATATTGATAAAAGTGCTTAATTCATACTTTTCACACTGTGCCAGTAATACTCAGGTACCATGTGCAAATAGGCAAAGAGGTAAAGTGCAATGTACACATCAATGCACAGATAATGCACATATGGAAATAAACAGTGGGAAGGTAAATAAGTAGACATCATCATTAATGAAAGTATACAATCTGTACTACACCGGTGATGCTCTAATACCAATTGCAAATGGATAAATGAAGTGTGATTAAGGATGTCATTGCACAGTTGTTAAATATGTGCAAACAAGCAATTTCTTAATAAATAGGAATCAATGTTCAACTAGTATACGTGCAGTTATATGCTACAGAATGTGCAAATAGGATGGTGTGTATAATTAATACAGCAGTCAAGTCACTATTGCTGTTCAGCATCTGTATAATTTTACTCCCAATATCTATTAGGTTTCCTATTTGCATCCAGACCCTGTAGAGTATAATATGTACCGAGACTGGGGGAGAATTTAAACAATAGTTCCAAAAGTCATCCAATTTTATAGTGTCATAATCACTTATTAGATGCATGTAAAAAGCACCCAAAATCTTACAATCTGTAAATAGATGTTTCGCGGTTTCCAAAGAACCATGCAGTTTACAGACACAACTATTTCTTCTGCATACATAATCAAACGTCTTTGCCAACAAATATGCCACAACTGTGTCAGACTCGTGCTTCTCACCCTTACACGTCCAACTAGGAATACATATGTCACTGTATTGTTTATCCCATCCTGAGAATGGCATCCTTTTTTGTAATCAATTAAGCACTTCCAATTTGTTGAGTAGAGCCCACAATAATGCAGGTTTCTATATCCGCGGCACTGTGAATTAGATTAGAAAACCGAGAGAGGCCAGTGTCCACATCATAGGTATTACCTAGACAATGGGCCTCATTACAAGTTTGGCGGTAGCCTTGCCGGTAAAACCGGCAGGCTGTCGCCAAACGTGATTTTTTTCTGGCACCCGCGAATGGGCAATTACTGGGGCATTCTGGCCCCGCCGGACCCAGTATTTGCCTGTTCGCGGGCGCCGGAAAAAAATGCTCCCCATTCCCATTGAGCCTCATGGGGCTCAACGGCAATGGGGAGTATTCAGTACGGTGTCGGTGCATCTGACATGCTGTGCTCGCGGGTGCCGCTCTTCCCGCCAGGTCAGACCTGGCGGGCAGAAAGGCACCAGCGAGCACAACTTGTAGTTTGCAGACCGGGAACTACGGTATCGACAAGCTTACCGGTAGCGTAGCGCCCGGACCGGCAAACTTGTAATGACCCCCCAATATATTGTTGTTCCCATCCTGACTCTGTAGATTAAGGCCTGTGTTATATAGGGAATCCCTGTTTTGTTGTCGATCAACCCACAGTCCCCAGACATGCATTTTGTAACCATTTTTAGTGTTGAATTAAAAACCATTTGAGCCTTCTATTTTCATGTCTGGTTTGTTCATCTGCTACAGGAGCCGCCATTGACTGCCGGTAAAATAGAAGTATAGTTTCAAACCTTTCTTGTGTGTAGAGCTCTTCTGGAACTAGGCCCAGTATTTTAAGGCCAAGGTTAACAAAATATGCCACTACTCATAAATTCAGGTTCAAAAATCCTAGTTCCCCAAATAATTTAGTGTGAGTAAATCGTAAATAATTAGCTTGGGGTAACCTATCACAGCAGAAGACCAGGATTAAAGAATACAACGTATTCCTAAATAAAACTAATATTTTTAGTTCGGCATACCTTCCAGTGATTAGAACAAAATATCTCTATTCTTAGTTTTCACATTACTGTTGTAGTTTCGTTACATCTATTTTCAGAAATAACAGCGGGCCTCATTACGACCCGGGCGGTAAGTACCGGTCATTACCGGCATGGCGCAAGTACTGTGTCCGTGCTGGCAATAGACCGCTAAAAGCGCCCTATTACGAGTATGCGGGCACGAGCTTTGCGCCATACCGTAAAAGGGCGAAAAATCCCCCTTTCCGGCATCGTCTGTAGTCCAAATATCTCCTCCGGCATCCAAGCCATCGGCATTAGCGGCGACCGCTAATAGCGGTCACCTCGAATAGCGGCGGCCATCTTTAAAAACACAATCCATGCCATCCACCACAACCAGGAGCCATCTGATCCCCAGAACTCTGCCACACCTCCAACAGCACCTGCTGTATCTCACCATGCCGAAAGCTGTCAAGAAATCCACTGATCGCCTGCGCAAGGAGCGCTTCTCCCGAAGGAGTTAACCATGCTGGCAGAGACGCTACAGGAACATGCAGATTTTGTGTTTTCCACAGACATGACCCGTGCTGCAGTGCAGTGCAAAAAACAAATATGGGTGGAGGTCGCCCAGAAAGTCTGTGCCGTTGGTCCAAAACCCCGCACTCCCAAAGACTGCCGTAAGCGCTGGGATCAGCGTTTACGTGTGCGGAGCATCCTCCCCGCCAACCGCAACCTCGGGATGGCGACAGGCGGAGGTGTGGAGTCCCCCATCAAATTACAACCGTAGGAGGAGATATGCGCCTCCACCATAGGGGCAGAGGCAATTCACGGAGTCAGGGACATGGAGCGAGGAGCCCCGTCATCAGCTGATGCAGGTAGGTGTCCCAAATGATACAATGCTAATACCACCACGATGATGTCCACCTGAACTGACAGTGCAATGATGTAGAGCAGGGTCCACCAGACACATGAGTACAAGACTGCCTACAGGCAGTGCAGAGCATCACCTTGTCCACATGCACAATGCACCCCATATGTGTCGGGCCAGACGCCTCCATGGATCACCCACCCAAAAGCCAAGCAACCCGTATGTCACTCCCCCAATGTCAATCATCTGCCATTCCATATGAATGCAGCCACCCCAATGCATGCCCGATGCCTCTAGACCCATCACTAACCCTCTCCCTCTATTGGTCGGCGACAAGCACGCATTCAGACAGTGGTGACAAGGACACCAGGGAGGAAGATGCCACACCACGTAAGAAGGCCAGGACCGAGGAGGGAGAACACCACCCCTCCACTTCAAGGGGTATAGGCCAACCGGCACCACAGCGGAAGGCCAAGAAAACGCCACGGGCCACAGCACCAATGTGCTCTACGGCCCCCACTACAGCACCCACAACAGCCACCAGCACCCAAGGGACTGCATCGGCTGCCAGCAGCACAGTGGGTGAGACAGCTGCCACAGCAGCAGTTTCTGATGATGAGGAAGATGATCAGCTGCATGTTGCAACTCCCGCCACAGGCCCCCTGCATTCCCCACAACTGTCCCCATGCAGCATGCATGACAGCAGCATGCACAGGCTGTCTCCGGTTCATTCATGGCCTGCAACTCCCAGCACCACGCCAACTGTGCCCGAAGAACATAGCATGTCGGAAACCCCTCCAACATCCACCGCAGCCCCAACCACCCACGAGGGGATCCGGGATATTCAGAGGCACCAGGAGGAGCTCACAGGCCTGTTGACGTAGCATATAACGTAGTGTGGGAGGGGAAGGGATGGCATTCGGGAATGTGCTGCATCCTTGAAATCGGCTATTTGAGGCATCCTCGAAGGACATTTGTGCCGAATTGGCAGCAGTGCGGCACGTCCTCTCTGAAATGGTGGCAGCAATGCAGGCCATGCGTCCACCACAGTTGCCAGAACAACCGGGAACATCTTTGACTGCTAGTTCAACCAGGACCAGCCCCGAGTGTAGGTCTGGCAGGAACCTGCGCAGATCGGACAGAGGGGGCACCTGGTGCTGGAAGAGGGGGAGGGCAGGAGGCACAGCCATGCATACAGGTGCCATGTGGACTTCTGGTGCACGCTACTGCACACCATTTGTGGGGAAGTCAAGGGGGGAGGGGGGAGAGGGTGTGTGTGAGGGAGTTGAGGGGGGAGAGGGTGTGTGTGGGGGAGTTGAGGGGACAGGGGGGAGAGGGTGTGTGTGGGGGAGTTGAGGGGGGGAGAGGGTGTGTGGGGTGGAGGGCTTGTTTACTTTGTTATAATTCTTTAATACACATTTTGGTAACTCATGATTCACATGTGTGGACATTGCTTATTGCGTACGTGTGCTTTATTGGTGAACAGTCTACAGTGTCCATGTCCCTAACACACCCAGTGCCCCGAGTGCCACCTCCATTTCACACTCCCCGTCCATGTGTGCTAGAAACATTGCTTGAGCAGAGTTTGACGCATGGCACGTCCCTCCTGTGCATCGCTGCCTCCTTGAGGTGCTGCCCCATCCCCACCCTCCTCATCCTCATCGTCAGGTGGTTGCAGTTCAGCGTCAGGGGGCAGGGGCACATTCCGTCTGATGCACATATTGTGTAGCATGACACAGGCCATGACGATCTTGGCCACCTTCTCATGGCGGTACAGGAGTGCCCCACCAGACCTGCTGAGGCAGCGAAACCGTGCCTTCAAGAGGCCACATGTCTGCTCAATCACTGCACGGGTACGTGTATGTGCACGATTGTAGTTCTCCTCGTGCCTGTTCTATGGTTTCCGGACTGGGGTAAGAAGCCACCTCTTCAAGGGTTAGCCTGCATCACCTGCATATGGGCAACAATGTATATCTGTAAGTCATCACATCATATGGGACCTCGATCAATGACACCATAGCATGTATTGATTTCCTGATTGCAACCACATTCCCATGCATGAATGGAGACACACGATGTGACTGCTATGTGTGTATTCCTCTTATGGACTGGTGTGCGTGCCATCGACTAGTGGGCGTAGGGGGGGTCTAGTTCCTTGTGAGTGCTCATGCACTGTGTTAGTCCACGCCGGTTGTTTCCATGATCTGGCTGATGTCCAGTAATTTGTATGGTTTCATCCTGGCACCGTTGATGTCAGCCTCAGGATGATCTCACTATGCACAACAAATGGTGACATGCACTTTTGTTGGACCTCTGTCAGTGTAGTGGTGTATTAATGTATTTGGCCCTCATGTGACTCCTTTGTACGCAGTAATGGGGGACTGTCCTTTCAGTTGATGGTATTTGGTGCTGTGTATTGGCCATAGTAATTGCTTGTAGCTGCATTGTGTTGAGGGGGATATGGTCTGGTTAGTTACAGTGCACATGTAGATGGCTATGGAATGGTTGACACTGCATCATTAACATGGTAGGGCAGCTTTCATCTTGCATAATGTGGTCAGGTGTCATGTCCAGTCTAGGCTGCTTTGGGGTATGAGCATGGTCCATTCTCTCAGGCACTCGCAGCCAGGTGAAGTATGCATCTCCCCCACCCCCATTACTCAGCCAGGTGAAGTATGCATCCCCCCCCACCCCCATTACTCAGCCAGGTGAAGTATGCACCCCCCCATTACTCAGCCAGGTGAAGTATGCATCTCTCCCCCCCCCATCTCAGCCAGGTGAAGTATGCATCTCTCCCCACCCCCCATCTCAGCCAGGTGAAGTATGCATCTCCCCCCCACCCCCATCTCAGCCAGGTGAAGTATGCATCTCTACGCCAATCACCTACCCACATCACATTTCCATGAGCCTAACATGTGACTCACCGAGAAGCCAGGATCTCTGCCCTGTATGTCGCTCCATGTAGCGTGGTATCGTGGAGTTCCGCAGGAACATTGAATCATGGGTTGATCCGGGGTATCGGCACAGCAATGTGTGATGATCGTGTTTGAGTCGCATACCATTTGCACGTTGATTGAGTGGTATATGTTACGGTTGCGGTACGCTACCTCCATGGCATGTGGGACCACCAATCCCACATGAGTGCTGTCGATGGCGCCAATGCAACCAGGGATGCCCGCCAGTGAATGGAAACCAACTTTGGTATTTGAGATCTCCTGGGCAGACCGTGGTAAGGAAATGTGGTCGCCTGTGTGCTTCAGGAGGGCATCAAGCACTTGGTTCAGCATACGTGAGAATAATGGTTGTGATATGCCATGCATGTGCCCTACTGTGTGCTGGTAGGTGCCTGTGGCCAGGAAGTGGAGCACAGACACTGGGCCTAATTACGACCCAGGCAGAGGACCATGGTGCTAATAGCACCATGGTCCATGCCGCTAACTTACCGACTCCGCCATGGAGTAAGGGGGAATTACCACCCCATTACAAGGTTGGCGGGGCAGTAATTCCCCCTTCCTCCAAGGCCCTTCCCCATTCCCATTTTTGCCCCATAGGGCTCAATGGGAATGGGGAAGGCGCTAAGTACGGTACCGCAAATTGCGGTACCGTACTTAGCACCAAGGTCCCTTTGCGGGTCCCTACTTTAACAGCTGGTAAAACCAGCCGTTAAGGTCGGGTCCCGCAAAGGGACCTCGTAATCAGGCGCTTAGTGTTTAACGGCGCCACAGCCTTTTACGGCGCCGTTAAACACTTAGTGCCAGGGTCGTAATGAGGCCCACTACCTTCAGTAGGGGTGGGATGGCGGTGCATGATTCAATCAGGCTGACAATGTCGTCATGTATCATATCCACAATGGTGGTGATGGTGTCCTGGTCCAGACGGTACAGGGTGTGGATCTGCTCAGGGGTTAGGTTTAATGGACTGGCTCTGATGCGAGGGATTGGGGGCTGCCTGCGTGGTGCCACTGGCTGCACTGGTGGGGCATGCTGGCCCTGCCTCGCCCTCCTTCTCCTCCTGCGTCTCCTCTGTGCTGCCAGTTGTTGTTGTTGTTGTTGTTGTTGTTGTTGCAGCAGTTCCACTGCAATCATGTCCTTCAGCACCAGCATTGCTAGTACTATTGGAATCATTGTGGAGTGTGACTGGGTGTGGGAAGGGGTGGGGTGTGCTCCTTTTGTGCTGTCCCAGTCTGTATTGCCTCCACATGTGCTGATTGTGTGCACCTGTGGCAGTTGGGAACACTGCACATGGCTGTTTACGGGTGGTCTGCAATGCCGGAATTAGCTCTGTGCGGGTAAGGTACTTTTCGGGCTTCAGTAGGGCGTTATTTGCATGTCCGCCTGACTTGCGATGATCCCCTGTTTGCGCCATGTCGGTATTGGCGGCATGGATGGTCGCGTGCCCGCGCTCCTGGCGCTTTTAACGGCACTGTTAATTACGGTGCTGCTAATAGCAGGTTATCGTGTCGTAATCGGCCGGAGCGGTAAGCGATGCCGGTAATCCTTTACCGGCATCGTTATTCTCCAGCATGGGGTCTGGCATGGATTCACATGCTCATGAATATTCCCCGTCGTCAGGCTGGGAATCCTCGGTAAAGAAAAAATCAGTATCAGTTTTGTTTCTGATCTGTCTTTCGTAGTAATAACCAATCACTGATCTCTGCGTCATACTGACCACAGCCAATGACTGCCCTCTACCTAAGCCCCGCCTCTGGCCCCATCTTCAGATTTTTACCGCACGTTCATGTGTTGGGATCCTCGTGCTATTGCTCTCGAGCGTTAGTGCTATTTTTTTCACGTTTTTTCTCAAAAACTTCGTTTTTTCGGTCAAAAGAGCCTCAAGCTCCACCGATTCTCCATCCGATCAACGGGGACCCGTGTCGGATTCGTCTGCGCCCCTCAAGGGTGAAGATTTCGTCGAGCTACGCTTTTGGAGGACTCCAGAAGTTTCTCAGGCCCGGTCATGGCCCAGGAGAAGGGAAGCTCGACGCCCGGAAAGCTGTTCAGGGTCTACCCTGGATGCCAGCTGCAGAACGTCTTCAAGGAGGACGAACACTCTTTTTGTCTTTACTGCCTACATGAGGACAAGACGCACGTGGAGGAGGACTGTGCGTTTTGCGGCAACATGTCGGAGCGGACCATGAAGGACCGTCATCAACGTCTCGCCAACTGGCTGGAAGGGAAGAGCCCGTCCGGCGAGAAGAAGAGGAAGAAATCCGAGCGGTCTTCTAAGACCTTTGAGGACGCCCCGGCGACGGGGGTCCAACATAAGGCCAAGCACCGCGAGTCCGCTGGCACCGGGAGCGCCGAACGGTCGGGCTCTACGGGCGCCAGGCAGGGCGCACCCTCCCCGGCACCATCAACCACGACCCAACGCTCTGGGTCGGGTAAGAGGAAGGCCGAGCACCCGGCGAAGCTCCTGGGGAGGCCCCGGTCGAGCTCGAAGGCGGAGGGGGAGCGAGGCAGTGCCCCCCCCCCCCCTCAAGGATAAGGCAGTGAGCGCACCTAAGGTGGTGAAGGCCTTAATCCATCCGGCCAAGCCCTCTATCGAAACTGTCGCGGCGGCCCTGGCTCAGCCTGTGGAGGCTACACCAGTGGTGGCGACCTCAGGGCTCAGAGTCTCCCTGCCACCTCGGAGGGAGTCCTCTTTTGTGCCCATCGATAGGACCCCCGTGAAATCCCCCGTGGGGAAGAAAAAGGGGGGGCAGGGCGTCGTCGTAGATTCGGCCTCAACCTCGGAGGAGGAGCTAGTCGAGGTCTTAAGCCACGGCCTCGGCGTGGAAGAAGACCGGCCCGTCGGGATGGATCCCGACGCAGGTGACGGCCCCTGATCGCCCGTCGGATTCCCATCTGCCAGCGCCGCGAGACAACTCGGCGGCCATTTTGTTGGCTATACAGTCCTTATGCTCAGAGATAAGGACGAGACTACCGTTGCCGACGGAACCTCTCCCGTCGGGGGACCCAGAACCGGGACCTTCTGGTGTTCCCCCTACCAAGAGAAGAAGGATCCACCCTCCGCCTCCTTTTCAGCCGTCGCACCCCTTCCAGCCCTCCTCCCCGTCCACCCGAGGGGATGATACGGGACTGACACGGCAGCGACGGGTACGGACGACGAGGTATACGACGAGGATGTACCGTCGTCGCCTCCCACCAGGGCTTCTCCGCCCGACAAGATTGGATCGTTCCACTCCATGATCACCAGGGCATCCGAGCTTTTCCAACTCTGCCCTGAGGAGAAGAAGAAGGAAGGTTTCCTTTATCAGCGGCGCTAGGCCAAGAGGAAGACGGTCCTCGCAGTGCCTCTATTGGACGACATTTGGGATGAGGGCCTCACCCTCCTCAAGAACCCTTCCACGACGCCAGCTAGAAGAGACCGGTACGAGAAGAAGTACCGGGTCCCGGACACGGCCCCCCTGTGCCTCCAGGCGCAGCCTACCCCGGACTCCGTCGTCTCCGCGGCGGCCAGGAAAAAAGCGGGGGGGGGTGCGGCCTCCACATCGACTTCCCCACCGGACGGCGAGGGAAAGAAATTGGACACTATGGGAGGCAGAGTCATCTCGTCTGCAGCGACGACGATTAAAGCGGCCAACGCCTTGGCTATTGTGGCCCGCTACGACAGGGAGCTCTGGTACAAACTGGCTCCCCTGCTGGACTTCTTGCCGGACGACAAGAGGGCAGAGGCCCTGGAGATCCTGCAGGAAGGTGAGGTGGCTTCGGACCACGCCATTACCGTTGCGACGGACATCGCCGACACTGGGTTCCGCCAGTTGGGCAACGGCGTTTGCCTTAGGCGGCGTGGATGGCTCAAGGCTACGGACTTCCGTCAAGACGTTCAGACCAGAGTCCTGGACATGCCCTTCGATGGGAACAACCTGTTTGGGAAAACAGTGGACGATTCCCTTCAGGCCATTAAAGCGGACACCGAGACGGCCCGGGCCCTTGGAGTTCTGCAACAACGACGGACGCCCTTTCGGAGCAGCGGAGGCAAGGGCGCCTCCAAAGATTCCGGCGGCGGTTTCTCCACCTACCGCCAAGCGGCCCGCTCGTCGTCTCAGGAGGCCTACAGAGGACGAGGCAAGTCTGGCGGACCCCGCCGTCGTCGCCAAGGAGGTCAAGGCGGCAAAGCCTCGTCGAAGCAGGATTGAACCGGCCGTGGGGTCGGGCCCCCACCGAAGCACCCCGGTGGGAGGCCGGCTGGCGAGCTTCGTCAGCGTGTGGGAGTCCATCTCCACCGACCGTTGGGTGCTGGACGCCTTGGCCCGGGGCCACGCGCTCGAGTTTCAAAGAAGGTGTCCGCGCGTCCCCCCCCGTGGCCAGGAAAGAACTTCACGTCCCTCAACTTCTCCTGGAGGTAAAGGCGATGCTCAGGAAGGGCGCCATCGAACTCGTCCCAAAGAGGCTTCGGTGCTCCGGAGTTTACTTGAGATACTTCCTCGTGAAGAAGAAGACGGGGGGATGGCGCCCCATCCTGGACCTGCGACGTCTGAACAAGTTCATCAAGGCGCAAAAGTTCCGGATGGTCACCCTCCAGCACGTCCTGGGTCAGCTGGAGGAAGGAGACTTCCTGTCGTCGTTGGATTTGGAGGATGCCTACTTCCATATTCCCATCCTAAAGGGGCACCGAAAATTCCTCAGGTTTGTGGTCCAAGGGCGTCATTACCAGTTCAAAGCCCTCCCCTTCGGACTACGGTCGGCACCCAGGGTGTTCACCAAGTGCCTCGCACCGGTGGCGGCGCAGCTGCGCCGCGAGGGGATCCACGTCAACCCCTACCTGGACAACTGGCTCATCCGAGCCAAGACGAGGGAGCTCGCTGTGGTTCACACGGCAAGGACCGTCCAACTTCTCACGGACCTGGGATTCTCCATGAACTACGCCAAATCCCACCTGGTACCCGCGCAAGACGCTCTGTTTCTGGGAGCGAGGCTCAACACAGTGTCCCTTCTGGCCTCCCCGTCGGAGGAGAGGACCAGGACCATCCTGGGCAAGGTGCAGCGGATGTTGGTGGCCGACGCGGCCAAGGTGAGGTCCATCAAGTCCCTCCTCGGAATGATGTCTTCCTGTATCTACCTCATTCCCATGTGCAGGCTCCGGATGCGCCCGTTGCAGGAGTTCCTGGACGCGCGCTGGATCCAAACGACGGGCAGCTTCGAGGAAAGGATCACACTCGACGAGAGTTTCCGACGAGCGATCCGGTGGTGGGGCACCCGCGCGCATCTGACGGCGGGCATGGACTTCCAGACCCCAGCCCACCAGGAGACAGTGACCACAGATGCCTCCCTGGAAGGGTGGGGAGCGCACACCGAAAATCTGCACGCAAGAGGCCTTTGGCTCCCGACGGAGAAATCCCTACATATCAACGTCCTGGAGCTCCGTGCAGTGTTTTGGGCCCTCAGGTCCTTCCTTCCGTCCCTCAAGGGCAAGGTGGTGAGGATCTTCACCGACAACACCACCACCATGTTTTACATCAGGAAACAGGGCGGAACCAGGTCCCCAGCACTGTCCAAGGAGGCGCAGGACCTGTGGCATTGGGCCGTCGCCCAAAGGATATTTCTGGTGCCGTTTCATCTGGCAGGGATAAAAAACACCATCGCCGACTCACTCAGCAGGGAGCTGCGCTCGTGCCACGAGTGGGAGCTACGGCAGGATCTAGTGGATCGCCTCTTCCGACGGTGGGGCACACCCCAGATCGACCTGTTTGTGACGGCGACGAACTCCAAGTGCCTGAGGTTCGCCAACAGGTTTCCCCAGGCGAGGAGCATGGGCGATGCTTTCTCGTCCCCCTGGGAGGGCCTGTTCCTCTACGCGTTCCCTCCTTTGCCACTGCTAATCCGGCTCGTCAACCAGCTCAAGAGGTCAAGGTGCAGGATGATCCTCGTCGCACCTGCGTGGCCGAGGCACATATGGTTCCCGGACCTTCTGGACTTGTCAGCGTCCCCGCCAATCAAGCTGCCGGTGGACGCGGATCTACTCTCCAGGGAAGAAGGCGCCATCCTCCGCCACGACCCGAAATCGCTGAACTTGCAGGCCTGGCTCCTGCAGCGCTAGAGTTTGGAGGATACGACATACCGGCCGACTGCAGAGAGGTTCTTGCAAAGGCCAGGGCGTCCTCGACTCTTAAATGCTACGGACACAAATGGAAGAGGTTCTCTGTCTGGTGCCACGCACAGAAGATTAACCCTCTACGGATTACGGCTCCCCAAGTACTGCCGTACCTGCTGACGCTGGCCAAAGCTGGACTGGCACACGCGTCCATCAAGATTCATCTTGCTGCGATCTCCCGATATACCAGAACCACGGGGCGGACGTCCTTGTGGTCTCATCGTCTGGTGAAAGAGTTCATGAAGGGACTGTTCAGATCGTTCCCGCCGGTGAAGGCTCCGGCCCCGGCGTGGGAGCTCAACGTGGTGCTGACCAAGCTCATGGGACCTCCGTTCGAGCCTCTGCACTCGGCTCCGTTGAAATTTCTGTCGTGGAAAACAGCGTTTCTTGTGGCCATCACCTCCACACGACGAGTGGGGGAGATCCAGGCCCTTTCCTGCAAGGCCCCGTACTTGACTTTTCATGACACGAGGGTAGTGCTCAGGACGCACCCCTCCTTCATGCCCAAGGTACCGTCGGACTTCCATCTCAATGAACCCTTGGTGTTGCCTGTGTTCTTCCCGTCGCCTTCGTCGCCGGCTGAGAGGACTTTGCACTCGCTGGATGTGGCTAGAGCGCTGAAGTTCTACGTAGACCGCACAAAGTGTTTTCGGAAGACGTTACAACTCTTTGTGAACTTTGGACCTGTCAATCAGGGGAAGGCTCTCTCGAAGGCTTCCATTTCCAGATGGCTCTCCGGCTGTATCATGTACTGTCACCGGTTGGAAAAACCGACCGCTGCCTGGCTGTCCGAGAGCCCATTCCACCAGAGCGATCGCAGCTACCACGGCGTTCCTATCTGGTGTGCCCCTGCTGGACATATGCAGGGCTGCTACGTGGAGGACGATGCACACCTTCACGAAATTCTACTGCGTCGACCGGGATTCCAGGGAGGAGTCCAGGGTCGGCCAAGCAGTGCTGCACAACCTGTTCGCCTGAGGTGAGCCTGGTGAGGAGGTAAGATGCTTAATGTTGAGTTTGATGTAATGCTTAATGTTGAGCCTTTGCCACCTCCCGTGGTTGTGCATGTGTGTACTGCTATGTATTCTTTATTCATGAGCATGTGAATCCATGCCAGACCCCATGCTGGAGAAGGAACAAGTTACTTACCTGTAACTGTTGTTCTCCAGCATGGGTCTGGCATGGATTCACATGCGAACCCTCCCGCCTACCCCTCTGCGGCTCTTCACTTGGTCATGCTGCCACTTCACGTGCTTCCAAATCTGAAGATGGCTGCCAGAGGCGGGGCTTAGGTAGAGGGCAGTCATTGGCTGTGGTCAGTATGACGCAGAGATCAGTGATTGGTTATTACTACGAAAGACAGATCAGAAACGAAACTGATACTGATTTTTTCTTTACCGAGGATTCCCAGCCTGACGACGGGGAATATTCATGAGCATGTGAATCCATGCCAGACCCATGCTGGAGAACAACAGTTACAGGTAAGTAACTTGTTCCTTCACTTACCGCCCGGGTCGTAATGAGGCCCAGTGTATGAAATTTACCTCTATGTTCTCAGAATCTGTAACCAGCAGCATGAAGTGTGCTACAATAAAGTCAGCACAATGTAACAAAACATAGTCTTGAGATACTTAAATGACATATCACCTCTCCCTTTTCTCTGAGACTTCACAGATTTAGACCCTTAAGCCTCTGATATTCAGTGTGTATCTTTGCACCATTTTGGTAGCTCTTTTGCTGAAGAATTCAGTCTTATTGAGTGGAATTATTTTTCATCTGCCTATTGCCATTTTCTTAACTGGCTTTCAGCAAGTTTCATTCTAGATCATTTATAAAGGATTTGTGTATTATTTGTAAATGTTTGTTTGCATCTAGCTTATGTTGTAAGTCAGACGTAGGAGACGTTCTAGAGGACATGTTTGAACCAGGATGTTTAATTAAAAGAATGTTTGCCTACCTTATCTCTAAAATAAATACATAAAAAGGAACGAGTGCTCGTCAGGATGTCTTACAAAGAAAGTCTGTCCAAGACATAAGCTACCACAACATATCCCTTATCATTAGGAAAAGAAAAAAGGCAACTGACTTATTGTCCTCAAGTTCCATCCAACTCATTGCCACAGCAGTTGTATTTTCTATTGGAGATGTAGGTGAAGGCTTGAGCCATTAGTTCCAGGCCACGTTGTTGGCAACCTGATTGGCTGCCCTAATTTGAACAGTCCAATAATCTACTAAATTAATGTAACCCCCCATAAACAAGAGGCTACATCTTGTGGGGGATCGCACATTTATAGTTGAGGCAATCTATCTCTAATAGAGGGTACATATATATAAGTATGCAAATGGATTTGTGCCAACTTTATCATATATGATGGCGTACCATTGGTCTAAAATTTAAAATATATAATGTACAGTCTTGTTGTCCTTATACTCTCAGGTCTCTTGCACTTTAGGCATTTTATTTTACAATGTTTAATTGAAGAGTTCTCTAAGAGCCTCCGTGAATACATCTGCTATCCCTTTTGAGGTGCCTATTTGGCTGTCCTCTCTGAAATTAATGTTTACAAACTGAACTCTTGGAAGTCCTAAAATTGTTTGTTCAGTCAGATGCGTGTGAATGTGGGAGAGCTTGACAGGTGACACTCTAAATTTAGCCTTTCTAATGTTTAGGTTTTATCCTTCGGACACAAACATAAAGTGATGTGGTTTTGCTTTTATGCTTATGACGTTTATAAGTCCTATTTTGTTGGAGGTGGGTGGGGGCACTCCCTGCTACTGTCAAAGTTACGGGGCCTTCTGAGCAAACAAAATACTTTTTTCCTAGTCTTGATATCCACGAATAAAACAATATTTCAAAATTCTTTTAAAAAACGTTTTGTTTTAATTTTCAGATGTTTAAATTCTTTTTTACAGTTTTAAATGATAGAATGGATAATCACACAATCTGTCCTCCCTCTGAAATAAGTGTATTTGGATTTCTTTTTAAATTGTTACAGTTCCTTATAGGGGCAATGCAACATTAACTTTTGCTAATTGCTATGCTCTGGAAAATAAAGTTGCATTTAATTCACATTGACATATGCAAATGAAATGTCTACCCCTCTCTGACATCTGTAGTTGCAACTAAAGGCAGGAAATTCTTTGAAGCTAATTGATTTCTTATGATTGAGAACTGAATGCTTTTTTCCTAAGTCTACTTTCAAGGCTGGCTGCTCGTAAATTTAGTTTACACAATCCATGGAATTATGGGAGCAAGGTACCTAAACCTGTCTGAAGAACATAGTAACATCTCAACTCTTAAACTGTATGAGCTGTTTTCAGGGCCACATATTTTTCTTCTATACAATTTGAGTGGGTATGTTTTGTTTTTGTTTATTAGCACTATGACCATGGAGGAACTGCTGACATCACTTCAGAAGAAATGTCGAACAGAGTGTGAAGAGGCTCATCGACAGCTTGTATGTGCCCTCAATGGTCTGGCTGGAATCCATATTATTAAAGGTAAGGCAGCTACTTGATAAACAAGCCAATAATTTTGGTGTTTACTGCTGTTCTTTGTATTTTGCATTTATAGGCACCATGGTTATGATATGGCTTTTATAACGCGCCTATACACAAGTGTTCAGAGAGGAGAGTGCGAAGTTTCAAAGGACGATGCAATAAGGGGTGCAGGTGTGCAAGAGAAGAAGGAAGGAGAATAGAGCAAGGAAGGAAATGATTGAGAGAGGGTGCCATGAGCAAATGTAAATATGAGTGAGAAAGGTTGAAAGTGAGATGGTACGAAATAAAGCAAGAGTGTGAGAGGAAGGATAGGAAGGGGTAGAGAGTGCAGGTGGGTGGATTGTAGACAGTGGTGTGGGTGGGTGGTAGCGGTAGGGTGGGCAAGGGTAGAGACAGTTGGGGTAGGGTTAGTGGAGGGTCAGAGGTAGAGAGAGTGGGGAGTAAGGAGGCCGAGGTTAGAGAGTGGGGGCACAATGGGTGGGTGTAGAGCGAGTGGAGGAATAGTGGGTTGTCTGAGACAGGCATTGTATCAAGAGAGACGACAGACAACAGAACTCAAGTTTCAAAGAACTTTATTAAAATGTCAGGATGGTGACTTGGTCTATAACTAAGGTATGGTTTTCTCCTGCCTAAAGAAAACTAAGGAACGTCTGTGTCTATAAATCAAAATCAAAGTTCTGTCTGTGTTTCAACCTATGCTTGCCCTCACATCTAGACATAAACAACGTGTGGGATTCTTCTTAACCAAAAATAGTGTTAAAAAATAGTTTCAGCTGCTCTCAACTTAAGTTGTTCTTAGGCTTTCTATTTCAAGCTCAATACAGTTCCAGTAGCTGTTTGTTTCACCGATGTTCAACCAGGTCTTGAAGTTGCCTTCCCCAAGTTCCATATAGTACAGTTCACACTAAATGAAAATCTTAAGGTTCCCTTCCCCAAGACAAGGCCTTTCAGTTCTTTTGATTCTCAGGGTTCCCTTCCCCAAGATTTCAATGTAGTTCTTATTCTAAAGTCACTCATTGGAAGAAAACAACAGGTTCACTTGATCTGCCTTGTTTTATCAATTAGTTCACAGTGGCTTACTTACAATATCCTTTGCTTGTCAACATTTAGGGCTCCCTGGTCTAGGCGCAGTTATCAGACCACACAGTCCACCCATCATAGGCCATGCACCCAGAAACCCTATGCTTTTGCTTGGCTTTCTTCAGGATGACTGTGATATTCATAGTAGAGAGCTCCTTGGTCTGGGTGCAGTTGTTGGACCACACTGTCCACCCATTACATGTCGCGCAACCATTATTCTTCCCTTTAGGTTTGTTTTGGCCCTCACAGACTCCTATGTCTTTGGCTTTGGGATTTCCCCACTTAGCTTCCCTTTTGGCTAGTCCAACCCTTTTGTGCACCAGTCTTTGCTTTGCCACAAGTTCATAAGTCTTCCTCACATTTGTAGTTCGAACACTTGTGTATTTGTTCAGTTTGCACTTGCTTTAGTTCTATTCATAATGTCGATTTGACTTTCAAATGTTCGTTTACTATTCATTATTATTTGTTCTTAACCAACTAACAGTTTCCATTCAGTTCACTATTCTATATGAGGTGCTTTCACTAGAATAGCCATTTCCATTCAGTTCAGCATTCAATAGAATTTGTATTTTCCAGCACTTGATCTTTCATAGATTCACATGCTGTGAATATTCCCTGTTATCAGGCTGGGAATCCTCGGTAACATAGAGCAGTTTAAACTTTAACCGAAAACTTTCAGTCACTTTGATGCTCTATTACGGTCATATTTGTGTCATAGGGCCCACAGCCAATGGGAACATCTCTCTTAGCTCCTCCCCTGTCAGCCATCTTCAGGTTATTTACCACAGGTTAGTGTAGGGAGTACTCAAAAATCATCTCTTCAACTTTTCTCTGATAAACATTTTAATTTAACATCTTTTTCATGAAAAATATATATTTTTCAACGTCTACTCGAGGACTGATTTTAGCGGCGACAGCTCAGCTACCGTTGACTGTCTCGCCACTGGTATCCTTCGACAATGCTTTGTGTGCGTAGTTAGGCCTACCTCATGGCGGAATCCATGAGCAAAAGCCTGTTCAAGGCCTGCGCCCACTGTGGACTGAATAATGTCTAAATAGAGGATTACCACGATGACTGCCTCTACTGCTTTCATCCACACCATGTCACCCAGGACTGCAAAATTTGCCATTCGTTCTCCAACAAAACACTGATTGATCGTCACTGCCTTCTCGTCTATTAGCTTGAGGATGCCGGCGGGCCTCTGACTCTGCTTCAGTACGGAGTCATGCTTCGTTAGGCCGGGGCAGGTCGGCCCAGCGAACCACCTCTAGCAAGAGGTCTAGGTCACACGAAGTCCAGGCCTCCAAGAAGAGGTGCAAGGATTCCTCAGCGACGAGCACAGATTGTCACACAAGGACCGGTCTTTAACAAAGGTCAACGCCCAAGTGGTGTCAACAGGGGATGCGGGCCGAAGTTCCTTCCATCGTCCCAAGGACATAACGTCCCCAGGTGTACGTCCAAATCTGGGGGCCACTCTTCATCTTTGGGGACGAAAACAAGCTCCTCATTGTCTAAATCTGTGATGAAAATGTCAAGCTTCACTCCAAGTCGCCTAGGCCGAGGCCATCGACACCATCCACGACTGGCTCACAGCGACCGTCAACGAAACCGTCTATGGCCACGACTACCTCATCACAACTGTCAACAAACCAGCGACGACCACGACTACCTCATCAGAAGCGTCAATGACCAGGTCTTCCTCGTCGTTAGCTAAACCATCATCGGCTACGACTATCACATAGTCAACGACTACTCCAAAGACCACAAGGATCTCCTCAACGACATCTGCATCCACGGCTGTCACACACTTGTCGATGACACCGTTGATGGATACAAATTGCCACCACGCCATTGTAACCACGGCCATCGTCACTGCTGTTTCAGACACCAGTACAGTGTCTGCATTGACTACCTGTCCAAGAACATCTTTCCCTAACCTTGGGGTGGCTTTGCTGCCGCTGTCATTGTTGTGTCAGAGCCAGCTCTCTCCCAATCGGAGGTGGAGGAGGAAGAGGCCATATTACTGCCATCCTCACCAGAGCTCAGGACATTGCCTCCCAGAAGGTGGAGTGCGACAAACCAGATTAGGCTAACGCCTTTACTCCCTCTGCATTCAGATCAAGCCATCATTCCTCCTACACAAGAGACATGTCCTTGGACATTTTATCAGCTCTCACCACTCTGGTGGCAACCCTGCAACAACGTCTGCGTGCACCAGTCCTGTTTACAGCACCAGTCAGACAACCTTGCACTGATAACCCTGGCCCTTCCGCGGAGATGGATAACAGCCCCGCAAGAGGCATAAACACCAAGGGAGTAAGCACAAGTCAGCGCCACAGAGGCTGTCGGATACTGGGACGGACACAAACTCTGATACAGGGCCTCCACACATACACACATACACACGCACAACCCGGATGGATGAATTTTATGATTTCATCGCAGCTGATGGGCAGCCAGAAGACGTTCCACTCAGGGACTCGCCCCCTGAGGTAGGAGCCTTCCAACGCTCTCATGACAAGGCTGCCCACGATATCCGGCCTTGCGCCGGAGGAACAGCAAAGAGAAAGTGTACTGAACCAGAGCAGAGAACAGCGCAGTAAATCCTTCATGTCTATCCCGTTGTTGGAAGACGTCTGGGACGATGGCCTAATCACCTTTGCACATCCTGCAACTGCTCCAGCTTAAAAAGACTGGTTCGACAAAAAATACATAGCCCCAGAGAGCGCTGCCTCCGTACTCAACCCACACCAGAATCTGTTGTCTCGGATGCAGCCAGAAAAAGGTCAACTAATCTATCCTCATGGTGCTCTGTCTCCCCAGACAAGGAAGGAAAACGCCTTGACACCTTTGGTAAGAAAATTATAACCACCACAGCCATGACTATCTGGGCGGCAAATGAAAGGGCCATACTCGCACGTTACGATCGTGAGCTGTGGTACAAGTTGGATGGATCCCTTGCTGGAGTTCCTACCAGACGAAAAGAAGCAAGAAGCCTTAGACATCTCCATGAAGGCGAGTTGGCTTCTGACCATGCCATTACGGTCTCTGTAGGCACTGCAGACACTGGTTTTCTCCAGCTGGGGAACACAGTGGTCCTGCGCCGGAAGGGTTGGCTCAAGGCTACAGATTTTCAACCAGACGTCCAGTCCAGGACGAGGCCCTGCATTCCATGAAAACGGACACCACTCACGCCTTTGGCACGCTTCAGCAAATGCACCAGTCCTTTCGTTCAGGAAAAAGTCGCTATGGCAGGACTTCACGGGATAACCACAACACGTACCAGTCTTTGTCCTTTTACAAGGCCCCGTATTCATCACAGGACCTTTACAGGAAAAGATTCCAGTCTTACAGGGGTTTGCAGCGACGCCATGGCCCAGCCCAATCAAGGGGCCAGTCCGGCAAGCAGACATGAGCAGCCCAGTCTCAGGCCTTCCCACTTCAGCACCCCAGTCGGAGGACGCCTGTCAAAGTTTATTGACGAATGGACACTAATCCCAACCGACGAATGGGTGCTATCCCTCCGCCAGCAGGGCCACTCGCCGGAATTTGTGGACTATCCACTGGGCATTCTTGCCAAGTACAAACCAGAAAGACTACAACACATGTTGCTTCAGGAAGTGCAGGCTCTGCAGCGGAAGGGCGCAGTGGAGAAGGTTCAGAGAAACAAGCTGGGCACAGGAGCTTACTCCCGCTAATTGGTAAGGATAAAAGAAGTGCACAATAAGTCGGGAGTTGGAGAACCATCTTAGACCTAAGGGTGCTCAACAAGTTCCTAAAATAGCAAACATTCTGCATGGTCACGCAACAGATACTGTTGTCGCAGCTACAACAAGGAGATTTTTTGGCATCCCTCGACCTTGTGGGCGCCTACTTCGACATCTCTATTCGCCTTTCACACCGGCGATACCTACGCTTCGTGGTGTCAGGAGTACATTATCAGTTCAAAGCCCTTCCATTCGGCCTGCGGTCTGCTCTGCAAGTGTTTACCAAGTGCCTTGCACCAGTGGTGGCTCACCTGCGGTGGAGGGGCATCCACGTCTACCCGTACCTAGACGACTGGTTAGTGAGGCCCCCCTCTATTCCACTGGCAGGAACCAACACTGCCATCACCATCCGGTGTCTACAGCAACTGGGGTTTTCCATCTCGAACGAAAGGGTGGTCGCTTTTTTACGCTACCTCAATGGAACCCGAGTGACGCCAGTCTGCAACTACAAATCCCTGCTGGGGATGTTGTTGTCATGCATCCCGTTAGTCTCCAACTGCCGATTACACATGAAACCGTTTCAGGAATTCCTCGATGCCCGCTGGGTCCAGTCCTCTGGGTCATGGGACGGCCGTATTACCCTAACACCAGCTTTGTTTGTTTATTATTTGTAATGCGCTCCTCACCCGAGGGTATCTGCGTGCGACAAGATTATACATTTTTATAAAGTACGGTATGATACAGTTGAAAGAATTTTGTACAGTACATAAAAACAACAAGCAAGTGTTACGGTACTATACAATACATAGAGGCAGGTTACGATTAAAGGCGATATGCAGTAGGTACATAATTGAGTAGCTAAGCACATGGTAAGGTTCAGATGTCATTAGAGACTAACCAGGGTTTCGTGTTTTTTCTGTAACTAAGGAACGTTTGGTCTGTTCGGAGGTGCAGTGTTAGTGCGTTCCAGATTTGGGCTGCTTGGACAGGGAAGCTATTCCCGCCTGCTCCTTTCAGATTGTATCTAGGCGCCGTGAGGCAGCAGGACTGGGCAGCTCTCGTGGGGCGAGTGGAAACTTCTGGTGATTTGTTCTTGGAGGTACTGTGGGGCAGCATTGTTTAAGCATTTGTATGTGATTGAGGCTAATTTGAGTAAGATCCTGTCTTTGATAGAGAGCCATTTGGTTTCTCCTCTGGCTGCAGAGATGTGTTCTCTCTTAGGAATACTTAATACAGATCTCAGCGCATTATTTTGTAAAATTTGAAGTTTATTCGTAGTCTCTTTGCTGCCTCCTGCATAAAGGACGTTGCAGTAGTCAAGTTTTGACAGTATCAAGGCTCTTGCTAGTGTAATACAGCTCTTAGTGGACAGGTAGGCTTTGCAAACATGGATCAGCTTGCATGCATACGCTGTCGCGGACGACGTAGCGTTAACTTGCTTGCACAAGTTCAATGTAGAGTGTAAGTAAAAGTCTAATGTTTTGGTCTCTTTAGCCACATTGATGGTGATACCATCGATGATGAAAGCAGTGTATTGCATATCGAGTTTCTTAAATTGGGCTGGGGCACCTAAGATCAGGATTTCTGTTTTGTCGTCATTCAAGCATAGTCCATGTACCACCATCCATAACTGAATGACTTGGTATATTTTGTTCAGCAGAGCTAGGTCTTGGTCATAGCTGCCCGATAGTGGTAGGTGTATCTGGGTATCATCTGCATAGTTGGTGTAGATGATCCCCAGATGGTCCAGTTTGTCAAATAGGGGCTTTGTAAATATATTGTACATGTTGGGGGTTACACGTGAGCCCTGTGGGAAGCCTCATGTGATGGGGGATGAGTCACCAGCTGGCAGCTGGGAGAAGACCTTCATTGACCTGTTGTTGAGAAAGGATTGGATCTAATCTGCCGCTTCTTGTGAGACGTTGCCTGCTAGGGATAGGTGCTTACAGAGGATATAGAGCAAAGGTTGCATTCACACTGTGCACAAATCACAAAAGTCCATGTGTAAATTGCCTGTATTTAATTGATTGTAGGTCAGACTGACTCATGTTTCGAGCTATGTGCTCTTCGTCCGAGGCTTGTGTAGTCTTGGTGTCAATCAATTGTCGATGACCACGGGCGCACTTATTGTGCAAGCTGTCATCTATATAAACCGCTGTTTCGTGATTCCATTCAATAGGTAGTGGTAATTACCAGCCTTTCGGCGTGTGATTCCTTCTTATAGAGGATAGTATGGTCAACCAAATCGAAGGCAGCTGATAAGTCTAAGAGGAGGAGCAAGGCACATTGCCTTTTGTACTTGAGTGAGTCGATTTGCATTTTTAAGTCGATCAGAGTCCTTTCGGTGCCATGGAGTGGTCTGAAACCTGATTGTCTTAGTCCTAGGAGATTGTTTGACTCCAGATATTGCTGGTTCTGTATGTATGCAGCCTTATCTAGTATTTTGAGGAGGAATAGGACCGTTGTAATAGGCCTGTAGTTGGTGGGGATAGATAGGTCTAGTAAGGCTTTCTTTAGCAGGGGTAAGACCCAAGCGTCCTTAAGGTTAGTAGGGACTTTGCAAGTGCGGAAGGAGGCATTTATTAATTTAGTGATGAATGGGGCGAGGTCTCTAGCAGCCTCTTAAATTATCTGGACAGGGCATATGTCGCCTTGACATCTTGAAGGCTTGAGAGATGCAATGATTTTAACCACTTCTGCACTGGTGACTTCTGAGAATTTGAATTTGGTATTGCAGTTAAAGTGGCGATTTATGGATACTTGGGCTGAGTTAAGTTTAGGTACAACAATTCTTTTAGCAGCGATTTTATTTTGAAGGGTGACAATTTTGTTAGACAAGGCATTTTGAATGTCTGTACACCATACTTTATCTTTGATGCAGGTATCATCAGGGATTATAGGGGACTCAAGTTCCCTTAGGATCACAATGAGTTCCTTAGTGCTGGAACTAGCCTTGATGATCCTATAGTAAGTTTCTCTTTTGGTACGCATGATTTCAGTTTTGTATTTGTTTGTTAATTGAGTTAAGTTATGTTTGTTTTCTTTGGTCGGGGAGTTTCTCCATAGCACTTCTAATTTTCTTTTTTCAGCCCGCATAATTTTTAACTGAGCTTTGAACCAAGTATTAAGATGGGCTTTTGGTTTGCTTTTTCGTAGTTTGAGAGGCGCGATGGCATCTAAGGCTAGAGTCATAGTGGATTTGTACATTTCAACTAGTTCAGCTGGGTCAGCTGTTTCTGGTGAGACGTTCAATGTCGGTATTATGAGAGGCATGAGATTGTTAGTAGTTATGTTTTGTTTGCTCCGTATGAGACTGGGAGGCGATGTCTGCTTGATTAGGTGGACTGTACGTTTGGTCGGTATGGTAAAGGAAAAAAGATAATAGTCATTCCAAGATAGGGGTAGGATAGATGAGATGGAAGTCTCTCCGTTAAGGTCTGCTACCCAATCTAGTATTCTGCTTTTCTCATGGGTTAGTTGATTTACTCTTTGTGTGAAGCCCAATTCGGTTAAGACATTAGAGAGTCCCTTGGCCTGGAGGTCATTTGGGTCGTGATAGCCCAGATATAAGTCACCTAGCAATAGGATTCGCTATGTAGGTTTAGTATTATCTGAAAGTATGGTCATGACGTCTTCTTCGAAGGATCCGATGGGACCAGGAGGTCTATAGATTAAATGCATGGTTAAGGTGCTTGTCTTAGATGTGGTGAATTTAACTGTGACTAGTTCACATGACTTGACGGCAGGAGAGGTAATTACTCTAAGTCCTAGGCTTGTTTTGGCGATGAAGGCAATGCCTCCGCCTTTCGAGGATACTCTGTCGGCTCTCACAATGGAATAGCTGTCAGGTATGGCTAGTAGGAGAGAAGGACCTGCAGCCACATGTAGCCAGGTCTCTGCTACAGCTAGGAAGTCAAGGTCACCTAGGTTAATTAGGTCTGCTATATCAGTGGCATGAGCCACCAGCAATCTGGTGTAATTAAAGCGCCTTTTAGAAGGGGGCTAGTTGCTTCTGGGAGGTTAGGGCGAGCCTTCATTTGGTTATCTTTTTTTTTCATGACAGTCTTGGAAGCTAGGTTATTTGTTTCTGGTGTACAGGATTTGTATTGCAGATTATACTGGGGAGATAAGTTGATGTTGAGTCTAGCGCTGAGCCTCACATTTCTGTCCCTAGTGTTGCAAGGTTGGTTTGGGGTAGGTTTCCTGGCATATAGGTTAATCCATTGTGAGGGAGTTAAGATTGCGGCTGCTTCTGAGTTAGAGTCTGGACAGGTGCTAGTGGCCTTCAGGGTCTGACTGAATTTGGGCAAGAATGTTGTAGGTCTGATATTATGGTGGGGTGAGTTGATGTGGAGGGGAGGAAGGAATTTTGAAGGTTGAATCCCTGGAATGGGAGGTGAAGTCATATTGTAATTACTTTAGCGAATTCTGGGAGAGAATGGTGAGCCACTATGGAATGCAAATTGGTCTGTATTGAGCTAGATAGGAGGGTAGCTACTAGTAGGCAGGCAGCGTACATGTTATAGTCAGGAACCGGGAATACACTTGGTGGAGCGATTTGAGATGATCTAGAGCATTGAGTAAGCGCTTTAAATGTGATACTTGGCATGTGCGGTTGAGCAGTGCACTGGGTGGTGTATGTAGAATAACACTAATCAGTACAGGTTGACCTAAAGCATTGGATGGGCATTTAAATGTGATGCATAACATTTGCAGTTGGGCACTACACAGCAAAGGAATGCATTTGGTAAGGCACATAGTAGAACACTATTCATTGCATTTTAATCATGGGCATTAGATAGGCACTTGGAAATGATACAGAGCATTTACAGTTGGGCGATAGCGATACACTTCAAGGGCTGCTCTTAGTTAAGCGCATAAGAAAGCAGTGTTCAGATCAGGTTGGTCTTGCACTTTTTAAAGGCGCTTGAATATATGCATATCGTTACAATGTGGCAATTCCAGCCAGGTAGTCCGCTTGATAGGGCACGTGATGATGCAGTGATCTGCCTAGTTTGGATACGACATGTAGATATGCCTGTTAAGTTGGACACAAGGCATGCAGTAATGCGATATGGGTGATTCGGCTCCGACTAGATTGTTAGTAGCTGGAGCACTGGAATGTGCACAGTCGGTTCATTGGGTATGTTTCCCGAATAAAGGTCGGAAATAGCAGGTAGTGGATTTAGACTATTTGAGACATCAGGCCAAAGCAATGTATGCAGAAATAATCCCGGTAAGGTAAATCGAGCCGCACATGCGGCAGTGTGGGGGTTGTAGGCACGGAGGTTTATCAATACAGCGACAGAGCTAAGGTGTGGTTACCTCAGTTGGAAATGGTAGGTGATGGCACGGATTGTGCAGGCGGTGTGCCTCTTACCTTGCACAGGTACAGATGAGCGCAATAGCCCCTCCCGACATGGACAGGGAAGGCGCCTTGTTCGCCTTTCCAACAAAGCATACGCTGGTGGTCAGTAAGGGAGCACCTGGTGCAAGGCTCCACTTCAGACTGCCGGACCACCAGACGACCGTCATGATGGGTGCTTCACTGGAGGGCTGGGGCGCCCACTGTGAAGATCAACACAGCGGAGGCCTTTTGTCGGGAGAGTGAAAGAGCCAGCATATCATTCTGCTGGAGCTACGAGCAATTTTCTGGGCCCTGAAGTCTTTTCTCCCCACCCTGAAGGGGAAGGTCGTGTGCATTTACACTGACAACACAACATTGATGCTTTATGTCTGCAAACAAGGAGGAAGAAGGTCCCTGCAGCTTTCCAAAGACGCACAAGCCCTATGGCACTAGACCCTACAGCAGGGCATGATTCTCACTACCCTCCATCTACCGGGGATTAAGAACACTCTGGCGGACTCCCTCGGCGGGAGTTATGCTCCTGCCACGAGTGGGAACACAACGTCCACAACGTCCAGCTACACCTGTTTTAGACGTGGGGCACTCTGGAGATCGACCACTTTGCTACCCACGGGAACAGATGCTACAAAACCTTTGCCAGCCGCTTTCCCCATCCGGAGAGCTTGGGGGATGCCTTTGCAATTCCATGGGATGGATGCGCCCCCCCCATTCCTCTAGTGCCTTTAGTCCTACAGACCTTCAGTCTGTATTCGTTCAAACTGATATTAGTGTCCCCTGTGTGGCCCACCGATCAAGCTGCTTCCTCACCAATCGCTCCTGTCCCTGAATCAAGGAGCAGTACTGCTTCACGACCCGGCCTCTCTATCTGAAGACCTGGCTCCTGTCTTCTTAGAGTTCGAGCACTGTCCGTTCCGCAAGACTGCCAAGCTGTTCTGGCCAAGGCTAAAGCCCCGTCCACCTTGAAATGCTACAAGAACAAGCAGAAACATTTTCAAGTGGGGTCTAGAAGCCGGCGCCTGCAACCTCAAACCATCCGACCGGATGAGCTGTTTCCATATCCACTGTCCCAGGCTGAATCTTGGTTAATACCTTTCTCCATAAAGGTGCATCTAGCTAGTTCTAGGTACATCTGTGCAGTGGTTGTGCCTTCCCTGTGGTCTCACCAGCTGGCAAAGGAGTTTTTACGGGGACTCTTCCAGACTTTTCCACCGGCTCAATGTGCTACTCGCAAAACTCATGAAGCCCCTCTTCGAGCCCATGCACCTAGGATCTATTAGGCACCTTTCCTGGAAAACTTAATTCTTGGTGGCAATAACTTCTGCCACACTGAGTAAAATCCAGTCATTTTCTGTGAAACCACCCTATCTAACGTTTCATAAGGACAAGGCGGTTCTACGTACCAACCAAACATTTGTGCCGAAGTTGCCATCTGCTTTCCACCTAAACAATCAGGTGGTTTTGCCTGTATTTTTTGGCACACCCACGCCTCCAGTGTAACGTACTCTGCACACGCTGGATGTGGTGCGTGCCCTCAAGTACTAAGTGGCACGTACTAAATCTTTCTGCAGAATGCATCAGGTGTTTGTTTCATTTGGACCTTCCAGTCCTGGGAAGGCTCTCGCAAGATGAATTGCTAGCTGTATATCGTTCTACCATCAGCAAGCCGGCAGACCGCTTCCTGGGAGGCCAGAGGCTCATTCTACCAGAGCAGTGGCTGCAACCACAGCTTTTCTCCCGTAATTCCGCTGCCTGACATCTGCTGTGAAGCCACCTGGAGATCTGTGCATATGTTCACCAGGTTCTACCGCATGTCAACAGACATTCTGCAGAAGAATCTGGAGTTGGCCAGTCTTTTCTGCAGAACCTTTTTGCGTGAGGTGGGTAAGTCTCCATTGATAAATTGTGCTGGGAGCTTGCCTCCGCCCATGGGTATTGTAATACTGCTTTGTAATCTTCATAGCATGTCAATCTATGAAGGATCCAACGCTGGAGAAGGAATATGTTAGTTAACTGTAACTCCAGTTCTCCAGGATTGTCATCTTTCATAGATTCACATGCAACCCTCCCACCTACCCCACATGGCTCATCGTTTGGCTGTTAGTGTCACTGAAATGCGCTGCAAAATCTGAAGATGGCCAACAATGGAGGAGCTAAAGGTGGTGTTCCCATTGGCTGTGGGCAGTATGACCCAAAAATGACTGCAATAGAGCATAAAAGTGACTGAAAGTTTTCAGTTTAAGTTTAAACTGCTCTACATTACAGAGGATTCCCAGCCTGATGGGGAATGTTCAAAGCATGTGAATCTATGAAAGATACCAATGCTAGAGAACAAGAGTTACAGGTAAGTGACTTATTCCTTCACTTGTGCTTATGGCCTGTTACTTGCCTGCGGTCCCATGGGAGATTTCTGGTCTTTCCTGTGTCTTCTGACAATCATAGGCCCATCACTTCTCTCCAGCGGCAGTCCCAGCTGCTCCTGCTCACCTGTTCAGTAGTCAGGAAGCAGATTGCATTGGTTCTGCTCACTTGCCTGGCATGCCCTCGCACATGCTGGCTTCCCAGGTCCTCGCAATTAACGCGGATGCATTCTCTCTGTTCCCAGCTCCTTTCTGCAGCATGTCAGCTGTTTGGCAGCTCTGTCGGCCCGCCTTCCAGTTTGAAGGTTCCCTGTCTTGCGAACGCCACGCAACCTGTTCTCCTCAGATCCTGCAGGTCTTCCAGGATCGTTGCCAGTTTTCAGACTGTCTAGTCTCACTCCAAACCGGCGGGTCTCCTTCAGTACTGCATGCTCTTACAACTCTCTTCATAGTCTCAGTAGTAGAGTGGTGTTGGTCATAGGAAGTGTGTATTGTTCCTAGTTTCCTCTTCCTCTTCAGTTCTTGGTGGGCATTTATAAGGAGAGGTTATGAGTGAATGTAGCCCATGAAGGCTGAGGGAAGGGAGGGTGAATCTATATTAGGAAAGGGGGGGTACCATGTCTTGCCGTCCGGTATTCTCCCTCCAATCCCCAAGGACCCTCCGCCCAGGTGATCTTCCCTCCCTTGTCTACCCCCAGGGTCAGGATCTAAGAGCGATGGCCTTTCCTGGCCACCTCTGCAGAGGATCCAGAGGAAATAGGAGGGAGAATACCCTCAGGTTTCTCACATACCCTTCCCCCAATATGGGTTGGACGGAGGTGCTTCACAAGGAAACCGAGAGAGGAAAATTACCTTCTCCAGCATTGGATCTTTCATAGATTCACACACAGGGAATATTCTCCAGCATGGGGTCTGGCATGGATTCACATGCTCATGAATATTCCCCGTGGTCAGGCTGGGAATCCTCGGTAAAGAAACAATCAGTATCAGTTTAGTTTCTGATCTGTCTTTCGTAGTAGTAACCAATTACTGATCTCTGCGTCATACTGACCACAGCCAATGACTGCCCTCTACCTAAGCCCCGCCTCTGGCAGCCATCTTCAGATTTTTACCGCACGTTCAAGTGTTGGGATCCTCGTGCTATTGCTCTCGAGCGTTAGTGCTATTTTTCATGTTTTTTCTCAAAAAATTTCTCTTTTTTCGGTCAAAAGAGCCTCAAGCTCCACCGTTTCTTCATCTGATCAACGGGGACCCGTGTCAGATTCGTCTACGCCCCTCAAGGGTGAAGATTTCATCGAGCAACGCTTTTGGAGGACTCCAGAAGTTTCTCAGGCCCATCTCGGACATGGCTCAGGAGAAGGGAAGCTCGACGCCCGGAAAGCTGTTCAGGGTCTGCCTGGATGCCAGCTTCAGAATGTCTTTAAAGAGGACGAACACTCCCTTTGTCTTTACTGCCTACATGAGGACAAGACGCACGTGGAGAAGGACTGTGCGTTTTGCGGCAATATGTCGGAGCGGACCATGAAGGACTGCCATCAACGTCTCGCCAACTGGCTGGAAGGGAAGAGCCCGTCAGGCGAGAAGAAGAAGAAGTCCGAGCGGTCTTCTAAGACCTTTGAGGGCGCCCCGCCGACGGGGGTCCAACAGAAGGCCAAGCACCGCGAGTCCGCTGGCACCGGGAGCGCCGAACGGTCGGGCACTACGGGCGCCAGGCAGGGCGCATCCTCCCCGGCGCCATCAACCACGAGCCAACGCTCTGGCTCGGGTAAGAGGAAGGCCGAGCACCTGGCGAAGCTCCTGGAGAGACCCCGGTCGAGCTCGAAGGCCCCATCGGAGGGGGAGCGAGGCAGTGACCCTCCCCCCAAGGAGAAGGCGGTGAGCGCACCTAAGCTGGTGGAAGCCTTAATCCATCCGGCCAAGGCCTATATCGAGACAGTCGCAGCGGCCCTGGCTCAGCCTGTGGAGGCTACACCAGTGGTGGCAACCTCGGGGCTCAGAGTCTCCCTGCCACCGCGGAGGGAGTCCTCTTTTATGCCCATCGACAGGACCCCCGTGAAACCTCCGGCGGAGAAGAAAAAGGGGGGGCAGGAGGTTGTCGTGGATTCGGCCTCAACCTCTGAGGAAGAGCTGATCGAGGTCTTAAGCCACGGCGTTGGCGTGGAAGAAGACCAGCCCGTTGGGAGGGACCCCGACGTAGGAAGGGTGCCGACGGGGCTCCTGACCGCCCGTCGGACTCCCCTCAACCAGTGCCGCAAGACAACTCGGCGGCCATTTTGTTGGCTATACAGTCCTTATGCTCGGAGATAAGGACGAGACTGCCGTTACCACCAGCGGAGGAACGGCTCCCGACGGGGGACCCGGAGCCAGGCCCTTCTGGGAGCCCTCCCCCTAAGAGAAGAAGGATTCATCCTCCACCTCCTTTTCAGCCATCGCGCCCTGTTCAGCCCTCCTCCCCTTCCACGACACTTGGGGATGATACAGGGACTGACACGGCCGCGACGGGTACAGACGACGAGGTTTACGACGAGGATCTGCCGTCGTCACCTCCCACCCGGGCTTCTCCGCCCGACGAGATTGGATCGTCTCACTCCATGATCGCCAGGGCATCCAAGCTTTTCCAGCTCTGCCCGGAAGAGAAGAAGAAGGAAGGTTTCCTTTATCAACGGCGCGAGGCCAAGAGGAAGGCGGTCCTCTCTGTACCTCTACTGGACGATATTTGGGATGAGGGCCTCGCCCTCCTCAAGAACCCATCCACGACGCCGGCTAGAAAGGATCGGTACGAGAAGAAGTACCGGGTCCCGGACGCGGCCCCCTTGTGCCTTCGGGCACAGCCGACCCTGGACTCAGTCGTCTCCGCGGCGGCCAGGAAGAAAGCGGGGGGGGGCGCTGCCTCTACATCGACCTCCCCGCCGGACGGCGAGGGAAAGAAATTAGATACGATGGGACGCAGAGTCATCTCGTCTGCAGCAACGACGATTAAGGCGGCCAACGCCTTGGCTATCGTAGCACGCTACGACAGGGAGTTGTGGTACAAACTAGCCCCCCTGCTGGACTTCCTACCGGACGACAAGAGGGCGGAAGCCCTAGAGATCTTGCAGGAAGGAGAGGTGGCGTCGGA
This sequence comes from Ambystoma mexicanum, assembly GCF_040938575.1. Taxonomy (NCBI): domain Eukaryota; kingdom Metazoa; phylum Chordata; class Amphibia; order Caudata; family Ambystomatidae; genus Ambystoma; species Ambystoma mexicanum. The sequence continues at coordinate 1,128,791,363 of NC_090927.1, forward strand.
CCACGCCATTACGATTGCGACGGACATCGCTGACACTGGATTTCGCCAGTTGGGCAACGGCGTGTGCCTTAGGCGGCGTGGATGGCTCAAGGCTACTGACTTCCGTCAGGACGTGCAGACCAGAGTCTTGGACATGCCGTTCGACGGAAACAACCTGTTTGGGAAAACAGTGGACGATTCCCTTCAAGCCATCAAGGCGGACACGGAGACGGCCCGGGCTCTTGGGGTTCTCCAACGGCGGCCGCCCTTTCGGAGCGGCGGAGGCAAACAGGGTGCCTCTAAAGGTTCCAGCGGTGGATTTTCCACCTACCGTCAAGCGGCCCGTTCATCGTCACAGGAAGCTTACAGGGGACGAGGCAAGTCATGCGGACCCCGCCGTCGTCGCCAAGGAGGACAAGGCGGCAAAGCCTCGTCTAAGCAGGACTGAACCGGCCGTGGGGTCGGGCCCCCACCGAAGCACCCCGGTGGGAGGCTAGCTGGCGAACTTCGTCAGCGTGTGGGAGTCCATCTCCACCGACCGTTGGGTGCTGGACGCCCTAGCTCAGGGTCACGTGCTCGAGTTTCTAAAGAGGTGCCCGCGCGTCCCCCCTGTGGCCAGGAAAGAACATCACGTCCCTCAACTTCTCTTGGAGGTAAAGGCGATGCGCAAGAAGGGCGCCATCGAGCTCGTCCCAAAGAGGCTTCGGGGCTCCGGAGTTTACTCAAGATACTTCCTCGTGAAGAAGAAGATGGGAGGATGGCGTCCCATCCTGGACCTATGACGACTGAAAGAATTCATCACGGCACAGAGGTTCCGGATGGTCACCCTCCAACACGTCCTGGGTCAGCTGGAGGAGGGCGATTTCCTGTTGTCGTTGGATTTGGAGGATGCCTACTTCCATATTCCCATCCTAAAGGGACACCGAACGTTTCTCAGGTTCGTGGTCCAAGGGCGTCACTACCAGTTCAGAGCCCTTCCCTTCGGATTGAGGTCGGCACCCAGGGTGTTCACCAAGTGCCTCGCACTGGTGGCGGCGCAGCTGCGCCGAGAGGGGATCCACGTCTACCCCTACCTGGACGACTGGCTCATCCGAGCGAAGACGAAGGAGCTCGCCGTGGAGCACACGGCAAGGACCGTCCAACTACTCACGGACCTGTGATTCTCCATAAACTACGCCACGTCCCACCTGGTGCCCGCGCAAGACGCACTGTTTCTGGGAGCGAAGCTCGACACAGTGTCGGTCCTGGCCTCTCCGTCGGAGGAAAGGACGAGGGCCATCTTGGGCAAGGTGCAGCGGATGCTGGTTGCGGACGCGGCCAGAGTGAGGTCCATCAAGTCCCTCCTCGGAATGATGTCTTCTTGCATTTACCTCATCCGCCTGTGCGGCTCTGGATGCGCCCGTTGCAGGAGTTCCTGGACGCGCGCTGGATCCAGACGACGGGCAGCTTCGAGGAGAGGATCACTCTCGACGAGAGTTTCCGACGAGCGATCCGGTGGTGGGGCACCCGCGCGCCTCTGACGGCGGCCATGGACTTCCAGACCCCGGCCACCAGGAGACAGTGACCACGGATGCCTTCCTGGAAGGGTGGGGAGCGCACACCGAAAATCTGCACGTGAGAGGCCTTTGGCTTCCGACGGAGAAGTCCCTCCATATCAACGTCCTGGAGCTCCGTGCAGTGTTTTGGGCCCTCAGGTCCTTTCTTCCGTCCGTCAAGGGCAAGGTGGTGAGGATCTTCACCGACAACACCACCACCATGTTCTACATCAGGAAACAGGGCGGAACCAGGTCCCCAGCCCTGTCCAAGGAGGCGCAGGATCTGTGGCATTGGGCCGTCGCCCAAGGGATGTTTCTGGTGCGTTTCATCTGGCAGGGATAAAAAACACCATTGCCGACTCGCTCAGCAGAGAGCTACGCTCGTGCCACGAGTGGGAACTACGACAGGATCTAGTGGACCCCCTCTTCCGACGGTGGGGCACACCCCAGATCGATCTGTACGCGACGGCGACGAACTCCAAGTGCCGGAGGTTCGCCAGCAGGTTTCCCCAGCCTAGGAGCATGGGCGATGCTTTCTCGTTCCCCTGGGAGGGCCTGTTTCTATACGCGTTCCCTCCATTGCCATTGCTGATCCGGCTCATCAACCAGCTCAAGAGGGTCACGGTGCAGGATGATCCTCGTCGCACCTGCGTGGCCGAGGCAGAAATGGTTCCCGGACCTTCTGGACTTGTCAGCGTCCCCGTCAATCAAGCTGCCAGTGGACGCGAATCTTCTCTCCAGGGAAGGAGGCGCCATCCTCCATCACGACCCGAAGTCGCTGAGCTTGCAGGCCTGGCTCCTGCAGCGTTAGAGTTTGGAGGATACGACATACCGGCCGACTGCAGAGAGGTTCTTGCAAAGGCCAGGGCGTCCTCAACTCTTAAATGCTACGGACACAAATGGAAGAGGTTCTCTGTCTGGTGCCACGCACAGAAGATTAACCCTCTACGGATTACGGCTCCCCAAGTACTGCCGTACCTACTGACGCTGGCCAAGGCTGGACTGGCGCACGCGTCCATCAAGATTCATCTTGCTGCAATCTCCCGATACACCAGAACCACGGGGCGGACGTCTTTGTGGTCTCATCGTCTGGTGAAAGAGTTCATGAAGGGACTGTTCAGATCGTTCCCGCCGGTGAAGGCTCCGGCCCCGGCGTGGGAGCTCAACGTGGTGCTGACCAAGCTCATGGGACCTCCGTTCGAGCCTCTGCACTCGGCTCCGTTGAAGTTCTTGTCGTGGAAAACAGCGTTTCTTGTAGCCATCACCTCCGCACGACGGGTGGGAGAGATCCAGGCCCTTTCCTGCAAGGCCCCGTACTTGACTTTTCACGACACGAGGGTAGTGCTCAGGACGCACCCCTCCTTCATGCCCAAGGTGCCGTCGGACTTCCACCTCAACGAACCCTTGGTGTTGCCTGTTTTCTTCCCGTCGCCGGCTGAAAGGACTTTGCACTCGCTGGATGTGGTTAGAGCGCTTAAGTTCTACGTGGACCGCACAAAGTGTTTTCGGAAGACATCACAACTCTTTGTGAACTTTGGACCTGTCAATCAGGGGAAGGCTCTCTCGAAGGCTTCCATTTCCAGATGGCTCCCCGGCTGTATCATGTACTGTCATCGGTTGGCAAACCGACCGCTGCCTGGCCGTCCGAGAGCCCATTCCACCAGAGCGATCGCAGCTACCACGGCGTTCCTATCTGGTGTGCCCTTGCTGGACATCTGCAGGGCTGTTACGTGGAGGTCGACGCACACCTTCACGAAATTCTACTGCATCGATCAGGATTCCAGGGAGGAGTCCAGGGTCGGCCAAGCAGTGCTGCGCAGCCTGATCGCCTAAGGTGAGCCTGGTGAGGAGGTAAGAATTGCTTAATGTTGAGTTTGATGTAATGCTTAATGTTGATCCTTTGCCACCTCCCGTGGTTGTGCATGTGTGTACTGCTATGTATTCTTTATTCATGAGCATGTGAATCCATGCCAGACCCCATGCTGGAGAAGGAACAAGTTACTTACCTGTAACTGTTGTTCTCCAGCATGGGTCTGGCATGGATTCACATGCGAACCCTCCCGCCTTCCCCTCTGCGGCTCTTCACTTGGTCATACTGCCACTTCACGTGCTACCAAATCTGAAGATGGCTTCCAGAGGCGGGGCTTAGGTAGAGGGCAGTCATTGGCTGTGGTCAGTATGACGCAGAGATCAGTGATTGGTTACTACTACGAAAGACAGATCAGAAACAAAACTGATACTGATTTTTTCTTTACCGAGGATTCCCAGCCTGACGACGGGGAATATTCATGAGCATGTGAATCCATGCCAGACCCATGCTGGAGAACAACAGTTACAGGTAAGTAACTTGTTCCTTCACTGTCATCATTCTGGGAATCATCAGTAACATAGGGTAGTTTAAACTTAAACTGAAAACGTTCAGTCACTTTTGTGCTCTTACAGTCATTTTGGGTCATACTGCCCACAGCCAATAGGAACGCCCCCCTTAACTCCTCCCCACCCCCTCCCCTGTTGGCCATTTTAGGATTTTTTTAGTTAGTGTAAGGAGTCCTCAAAAATCATCTCTTCAACATTTCTATGAATAATTTTGGATTTTAACATCATTTCCACAAATAATGTATATGTTTCGATATCTACTCTGTTTTGACAACGACAGTGCTAACTTTGTAGACCATTCCCGCCACCATTAATCTTCGAAAAAGCTTCTTCTGTGAAGTTGGGCATACCTCATGGCTGAATCCATGAGGAAGAGCCTGTTCAAGGCCTGTGCCTGCTGTGGACTGAAGAATATCTACTTAAGGGATCATGATGACTGCCTCTACTGCCTTCACCCTCACCATGTCATCCAAGACTGCGAAATCTGCCAGTCAATCTCCCACAAGACGCTGAGGGATCGACATTGTTGTCTGGTTGCGTGGCTCAAGGACGTTGGCGTGGCCTCTGACTGCGTCGGTGCGGGGTTACAGCAGGGCGGGGCAGCCCAGCGAACCACCTCTAGGAAGAGGTTAAGATAGTCCAGGCCAAGAAGAAGCATAAAGACATCTCCGGCGACGAGCCCAGATCCTCGCACAAGGGCCAGTCTTCACCAAAGGTCAGACCCAAAGGCAGTCGGCAGGGAAGGAGAGCCAAAGCCTTTTCCAAAGCCCAAAGGGGACGTCTTTATCTAAGTCAATGTCTAAATCTGGTGGGCACTCTCTGCCTTCAACGTCCAAAACTGGCTCGTCGTCTAGATCGGTGGTAGGTCCGTCATCGTCATCGACCAAGGCTCCCTCCAGGTTGTCTACCCCAAGGCCGGCAACACCGTCCACTGGCACACCAGCAAGAAAGCTGTCATCGGCCACGTCCACGAATACTGCGTCCTCGACAAAACCGTCAACAGCCACAACCACGACTGCTGCATCATCCAGAACCTGTTATACCCTTGTCAACGGCACCGTCAACGACCCTTTGTATCTTCCCATAAGATTGTTACCATCACCATTGTAACTGGCCTCCCTGACATCCAAACCAGCACAATGTCTTCATTGACGGCCCATCCACAGGCATCATTCCCCAACTTTGAGGTGGCCCTGACCAGGAGGTATTGTTGTCATAGAGCCAAATCCTTTCAAATCGGAAGAGTTTGAGGAAGCACATGAGTAGGCCATCATGTCACCGCCATCGTCTCCAGGACGCTGGACATCGCCTCCCAGGGGGCAATCCGGCTCACTATGGGGTGAGGCAAGTCTGATCAGACTACCACCGTTCCCTCCTTTGCATTCATCTTAGGCACAGGACAGTTTGCCTTTAATGAATCCAGCTCCATTGCTGCCCCCACAGGGAAACAGGTCACTGGACATTTTATCCACATGGCTTGTCTTTTGGCTCTTACTGCTCATCACCTGCGCTTGCCAAATCTGGAGATGGCTGACGGGACAGGCGTTAAGGGAGGTGTTCCTATTGGCTGTGGGCAGTATGACCCAATATGACTGTAATAGAGCACACAAATAACTGAAAGTTTTCAGTTTAAGTTTAAACTGCTCTATATTACTGAGAATTCCAAGGCTATTCTCAGCATGTGAATCTATGAAAGGTGCCAATGATGAAGAACCAGAGTTACATGTCAGTAACTTAATCCTCTTATTGCTTTCGTTCCTCTCAAGGTTTTATTGCAGAGTCACCAGGTTGATGGTCCAAGAAATCCTGCATTCCTTTAAGGTTACGTTCTTTTAATAGTACTATTTGCTCTGTTTCCAATTAAGTAATCTTGTTCTCCTCACTAGCTTTTTGTTTCAACTTGGGATATTTTATCTCCGAGGGGACATGAGACCCAACTGCAAGATTTTTAGAATTTATTTGGGCTATTTGTGAAACCCATTGATCAAAGTGAGGGACATGTCTCCCTAAGATTAACTGAGTTGGCAAGTTGGAAATTACTGCTACAGTCAAATCTGTTTTCCCTCCTATAATAGAAATAGGGATTTGAGTCAATGGGTAGTTCTGAGAATGCTGTGGATCCAGGAGGGAATCCCGGGTTGCACCTGTTTTATAAATTTAAACGTGCTGTTTCTTCTTCTTCCCGGGGTAAATATCTAACATTAAGCATAGAGGTAGAAAGATTGCAGCCTATTTATTTTATTTATTTATTTTATTTTAGCATTTGTAGAGTGCACTACAGCCCAAAGGCAACGAGGCGCTATAAGGACATTTTAAGAAGGCTTGCTTGAGGGTTACAGTAAGCGGCCCCAAAAAGGTATGTTTAAATACATTTGCTTAGGTGCATTTGCATGGTTACAGAAGATACACATTGGTCGTTACAGTTGGTTACTAGTATTCTTGTCTAGGTAGCAGGTGGCAAAGCAGATATTCTCCTATACATGGTGATACAATAATAATGCATACCTAGAATGACGGGCTCTTTAGATGAAGAGATTGGTTTTTAAGGCCTTGCGGAAGGCTGTGTGTGAGTCGATTGATCTAATCTGAGCTGGGAGGATGTTCCATAAGGTTGCTGCCAAAGTGAGGAAGCTGGTGCCTCCTGCGCGCACTCTACGTGTGTGCGGGACAGTGAGGCGGTCAGCATAGGCTGCCCTTGAAAGTCTGGCGACTGTCCTAGTTTTCCTCTGAGTCAGATAGGGAGGGGCTTGATCGTGAAGACATTTATGTGTGAGGGCCAAGGTTTTGAAGACCACCCTTTCCTTTATGGGAAGCCAGTGTACCTGCCTTCTGATCCCTGAGATGTGTTCCTTGCGAGAGGTGCCAGTAGCAGCTCTTAAGGCATTATTTTGGGCAATCTGGAGTTTGGCAAGGTTTTTTTGGGAGGTTCCAATTCAATAATCCAGTCTGGAACCGATGATGGCTCTGGCAATTGAGATGCAGTTTTGGAGTGATAGGAAGGGCCTGATGGCATTGATGAGTTTGGCGTGATATGCTGCGGATGAGGCAATGGCATGTACCTGTCTGTCCATAGTGAGGCTGGGCTCGAGATACACACCCAGTTTTTTGATTGTTTGAGACACTCTGATGGGAATATTGTCCACCTTGAAGGATTGGTATTTAGTATCAAGTTTGCCCAATGTGGATGGGGAGCCGACAAGCAGGAGTTCAGTCTTATCACTGTTTAGGCAGAGCCAATTCTCAGCCATCCATGATTGAATGGTGGCGTAGATGCTATTGAGTGTTTCCAAGTCCTTGGTGTAGTCACCTGATGGGGAGATGAGAACCTGTGTATCATCTGCATAGTTTGTATATGAGATGCCCAGGGAGTCCAGTATCCTGAAGAGAGGTCTCGTGAAGAGGTTGTAGAGTGAGGGATAATGAAAAGTTTAACCAAATGTAGCTAAATAGAACGTTATTTTGTTATTGTTTTATAAACACAGAACCATACACTTCCATACAATTACATATCGTGACACTTGTTAGCCATACATCAGTGTGAGCAAGTTAGGTTAAGTCACATCGCATCACACACATCTGTATCTCAACATCTCAGAACTCCCTTATCCTCCTCCCTCTTCCCATTTGCCCCAGATTTTCGTGGCTTTTGCTGGACAACCTTGTGTGGTGTATATTTGGTGTTCCATTGCCGCACACATGTCCACATCAGCGACACATTGGGCCAGCACTGGGCACTCGGGTGAACCCCCATCGTTGAGCTATATTGCTTTTGATCAGTCTGACTGAAGTAGATAAGAACAGTTTTTCCCACCGGTTGGTAGTGTTTTCATCAGATATCAGCAAGAGTAGTTTAGGGTCCAATGGTACCGTTCTCCCCAGAGTATCAGTCAATTTATCACAAAATTTTCACCAGAAGTCCCTAATATGGGGAGATTCCCACAGGATGTTTATAATAGTACCCTCCGCTCCCTGGCATCGTAGGCAGTTTAGGTCAGGAGCCTGGTTCCAACTGTGTAGTGTGACCCTGGGGTATTACACCCTGTGGAGAATTTTAAATTCTATCAAGTGGAGCCTGGAGGAAATTGCAATTTCTTGTGGATACATTAAAACTATTATCCAATCTTCCAGGTTGATGGCATCTACATCCGTTTCCCACCTCAGTTTAAGGTTGGCCAGTTCTGGAGTGGCAAAGGCTGTTAAGCCATTGTACAGGATGGAAGTGACTCTGGTAGGAGTGCGTTCTATTAAGAGGTTACGCTCTGGACGGGTGCATTCAGGCGTGTTAGTGAGTGCTGGTAAGTGTCCTCGCAGAGCGTGGGTAAATTGCATCTAATGATAGTGCTCAGTGTCTGGGAGCACAAACTTGTGTGGCAGTACCTCAAATGGTGCGATACTGCCTTCGATGAGAATATCCCTGACTGTTGTAATACGGGCCTCCACCCACCTTGGCCATGTCATGAGTTTCTCCATTTCCGTATGATTGCTATTGTCCCAGAGGGGTTGCATCTGAGTCACCCTGTTTCCCCACCCAATGTGTTTGTATGCTTTCTTCGAGATTATAGCTGTGTGCGCTGCCATTGTCTGTGGGGTAGGTTTGGTGAGGGTCTGGTGAAGCGTTGCGAGTGGTGACATATCCTGGCCTCCCAGCATCTCGGCCCTGATGTGTGGTACTTCTCGGCTACTATTAAATCCATAATTGATTACGGCCATTTGGCACGCCCACAATTATGATTGGAGGTGTGGCACCCCTGTTGCCCTCTCCCACACATATCTTTGCAATGTGCTAAGGGTGACACGGGGTTGTCCGCCTCCCCATATAGGTTTCCCAAGGAGAGCATCTATCTGGTGGAACTCGGAGCCAGAAATCCAGAGCGGGGTGTTCTGTAAAACATACAAAAAATGTGGCAGTGCCAACATCTTGAAGAGTGCGGCTCGGCCCAGCAGCGTCAGGGGGAGAAGCATCCACTGTTGAACATTGTTAGAGAAGCAATCGATAATCGGATGTAGGTTAGGAGGTGTGTAGTCCAAGAGGTTCCTAGAGATCTGGATCCCTACATAGCAAAAACCCTTGCGTTCCACCCGATACGGCAGTTTGGCAGAATCACGTGTTCCCCACCATGCACCGGAAAGAGAACCGGTTTCTCCCAATTGACTCGTAACCCGATAAATTCAAGCTAGCGTGCCAACATCTGCATGACCACTGGACAAGACCGGGCTGGGTCACTCGGGTATATCAGAAGATCGTCGGCGTAGAGGGAAAGCCGGTCCTCCCAACCCTCCGGCCAGCAGAAACCCATCCACGTATTGACCTGGCGAAGCCACTGGGCCAGAGGTTCGATGGCTAACGCAAGAAGTAGTGGAGACAGGGGTCATCCCTGTCGTGTCCCCCTGCCCAGTGGAAAGGATCTGGTGGGCCACCCGTTGACGCTGACTTCCGAATGTGGGGCTTCGTAGAGCAATCTCACCCATCCCAGAAAGGTCTCACTGAACCCCATTCGACGCATTGTTTCCCATAGGCTCTCCCATACCACTGAATCAAATGCCTTTTCAAAATCAATAGCCAACAAAGCGAGGGGGGTGGCAAGGATGGGAGCTGGGCCCATGAGCAAGTGAAGACCACGCATGTTCATGTGTGTTGATTTTTGTGGCATAGAGCCACATTGTTTGGGATGGATTAAAGAGGAGATGACTGTCTGCAACCTGGTGGCATGAAGCTTAGCGAGAATCTTGGCCTCCCCGTTATTCAATGAGATAGGCCTGTATGAACTGCATAGCTCTGGGGGTTTCTCTGGTTTAGGAATGACCACAATACTGGCTTAGTGCAGTTCGGGATGAAGGACACCCAGTTCTTTGGAGTGACGGAGCACCTTGTGAAGGGGGTGGCCCATTTTAACCCTGCCTAACCTCTTCCAGGTCTTCACCGGTTTGCCGTTAGGGCCTGGTGTTTTCCCAGAGTGTAGCTGGACAATAGCCTCAGCTATCTCTGTTTCGGTCAGATCTTTGTCCAGTTGTATACGTTGCAGTTCAGATAGCTGAGGGAGGACAATTTCGTCCAATATGGAAAGGTCCACTGGGGTAGATGGGCCCCTGTAGAGTGTGGCATAAAAGTTTGCGAATGCCTGCGCTATGTCAGGATCCTGCTGGACCCGTTCATTATGTGCGTTTATGATTTCTCTAATATGTCGGTGCCGCTCGTCCCTTTTCTCCAACCAGGCCAGCATCTTGCCTGCCTTGTCGCCTTGTTCGTAAATGCGAGTCCTCGCATTTACGAACAAGCACTATGTTTTGGAGGCGTTCTCTGGCTTTGAAGAGGGAGCGGTGCGTGTCTGGGGTGGTCTCGGCCAACCTTTCCGCGTATGCCACTTTCAATAAGTGGTCTTTCTTTATGGTGGACGTCCAGGAGATCATTTCTCCTTTTAAGTACTGCCTTCTACGCCTCCCATAGTAGCAAAGGTCTATTGACCGTGTTAGAGTTTATCTCAAAATATTCTGTAGTTTTCTCAGCGATGTGGTCAACAAATCCGGGAAAACCCAGATAATAGCCGTTTAGTCTCCATGTTCTAGGGTGGGGGCAGGTCTTTTAATGCGTACCTCTATCACCAAGGGCGAGTGGTCAGAGATGCCACGGGGAAGCAACATCGCATTGGTTACCCTATATGCCTCTGTAATCAGCAGGAAAAAGTAGTCCAGCCTGGATAGGGAGGCATGGGCCCCCGAGTGGAATGAATAACTACAGTCCAAAGGGTGAAGATCTCTCCACACATTGCGAAAGCCGAGGGCTGATGCAAATGTTGCCAGTTTGGTGGTGGTGTCGGAATTCCGGCCATGGATGTGTGTGCGCGATCAAGTGTGGTGTTCATCACATTATTAAAATCACCCCCTAGAATCCACATATTATATTGGTGCTTAGCAGCTATAGCTACTATTTCTTCCATGAGTTCCTCCCTGAGTGCAGGTGGGGCATATATGGCCAGGATGGCAATGGTTTCCCCCCACAGCGTGCCCCGTATCACCACAAATCTGCCTCTGGGGTCATGCTCCACTAAGGCCAGCGTAAATGGAAGACGTTTATGTATTTGGATTGGGACCCCACGGGAACCCATAGTGCAGCCTGCGTGTACTGCCGTGTGGTAGTTTGTCCTGCGGAAAAGGGTGCAGGTCGTGCCAGCTAAATGCATCTCTGTAAGGAGGGCAATATTAGGGGAGTGTCTATTTAGAAATTGGGTGATGAGATGCTGTTTGATTCCGGATCCCATGCCGTTTACGTTCCAACTAAAGAGTTTAAGCGATTTGCAGGTGTTGTCGACCCCTAGTGGGATTTGGGTAGATACCATGAGTGCTCGTGGGTTTTCAGGATTGTGTGAGCAGTATTATTGGCCTGTGTGATGACATGAATAGGGTGAGTGAATATCTTGGGTTTCCCCCACAAACTGACAACAAACTCAAACCTTAAACAAAACATAACTGGCCACCCTCCTCCCACCCCATACTCTGCCTCAACCCGAAGCATCTGTCGCCCGAACCTTTGCTGGCAGTTAAAAAAACCATACTGTCAGCACAAATCAAGAACATATTTTGGCCCCAAAAAAAAAACACCTTGAGGTCGTGGGTGGAGAACATCAGTTGGGACCGATAAGAGTCAGCCCAAAACAAACAAACTCAGATGAAGGAAAGGGGTAAACAGGGGAAGGGGAAGAAGGGAGGGGGGTAAGGGGCTTGCCGGGTTTCATCTTGCGAGCTGACACCATGACAGTTGTGTGGCGTCTAGGTGCTAAGCTAGAGAGGATGTGTAATTTATCCGTCAGCCACATATTGTCAGTCGTCCGCAGTCCTTTAATACCCTCTAGCTCCTGGACATTGATATCAGGGGCCCTCCGCTTGCTCAGGTTCATTCTGTTCCGGTGGTGATGAATGTCTCTCTGGAGGGGCCCTATCGGGTCTATGGCGGGGTCTCCCGCTCATCCGTTTCGATTCTGGTCCCCAGTCGCCCTCTAAGTGTGTCTCAGCCCAATTCCAGGCCTCCCATGGGTCAGTGAAGTGCACCGTGGTGCCGTTGGGATACATCTTCAATTGAGCCGGAAACAGTAGCCCATACTTCATGTTCATGGCTTAGTCGCCTATTTAGTTGTTCAAATGACTGTCTGGCACGTTGTACCTCAGGGTGTAGTCTGGCAAAAAGGAGATCCGGGAGCCACTGTATGTGATTTCTCCCTTTGGGCTGGCCATCTGCAGCACTGTGTCCCTATCTCTATAGTTTAGGTGTCTGGCTATTACTGTTCTAGGTGGAGTGCCCAGGGTAGGTCTCCCTGTTGGCATAAGGTGGGCTCTCTCCACTGAGAAAACTTTGATAATAATGTCGGAGTGAAGATATCGGCCAGCCACTGCTCCAGGAACAGTTCCATGCTCGGTCTCTCTGTTTTTTCAGGGAGGCCTAGAATGCGTACATTATTGCGACGCAATCCCCCTTCCCCTTCATCGACCAAGGCTTACATGGTCTTTAGGCGAGTCATCACCTGCGAGAGCTGTTGATTGGCTTCCTTGAGTCTGTCCTCTGTTCCAGAGATGCGTTGTTCAGCCTGGCCAGTGCGGGTGGACAGTTTCTGTAAGTCATGCCGGTGGGAGGAAAACTCTGCTGTAATGTCGTCCATTTCTTTCACCATTGAGGAGTGGGAGCTAGCTGTAGCAGCCATAACATCTTTCAGGGAAAGAGTGTCTTCCATGGCATGGGTTTCTGGCTGCGGTATGTGATCCTTGGGTGCGGTCATGGTATTGGTCGCATATTGGTCCATCTTGCTCTGCGTAGATGTCTTCTTTGGTTTGTCCTTAACCATGTTGCGTGGCAGGATCAATTGGATACCGTTCTAGCTGTGTATTGTATGGATGTTACGACCAGGTGGTAGGTCTGATTGTCGACGATGGTTCGAGGCGTGCATGGTCCCTTCCCTTCCAGTGCACAGTCATCTCTCGTCGGGGCTTCCAGTTATCGATGGCAGGTCAGCAGAGGTTATACAGGTTGTGGTGCCATGTACTGAGCAACATTAGAGCCCGGCGCTATTGTGCATCTTGGAAGTCAGACTGGTCTTGCCACGGTCTGCCAATCCGGCTCCAGGTGTCTCGCCCGGACTGGTCCCACTGCTGTGTGTCTGTGGATACTAATATGGAGCCAACAGTGATCCCCACGGTGGTGGGGTCTGTTGCGGTTTCCCGTGATGGACCAGGTCGGAACAGCAGGCTATGACAGGTGGTCCGAGCTATCCTGTTCCTCTGTCCCAGGGTCTTTGACATTGTCCCTGTCCATGGGGAGCAGGTGTGCCAGTGGTGTCAAGGACTCACCAACCACATGTTGCCAGGCAGCGCAAGTATGTGTCCCTCCATGTCGGTCCCCACTCGGGGGGAGCTTCTCCAGAGGTCACAGGAGAGCTGTGGGTGCAGGTTATACTTCCTTTCACTTGTGTATGCCAGTTTGTTGCGGTAGCATCACTCGGCCTCCAACACACTAGTGTCCGTTAGGTAGGGAGGAGTACTCCTTTTCACCTAACTCCGTGTTCCCAGTGGGAAGGTGTTGTGCCATGTAGGAGCGTTTGGCTTGACTAGAACTTTGGATTGAACCGTGTCCCACTTATGACCCGGTCCGTTTACCCGGTCCCAGTATGTATGTGTAAGATGGTAGGCTTGCAGATATTTTGGACAGAGGAGAGAGCCGCTTGTAGGATATTCACCGGTCCGGAGGCAGTCTGTTTGAGTGAGCGTAGTTTCCTGGCGCCAACTCACATGTAGCTCAGGTCGTGATCTCCTCCGTCACCCAGTGATTCATCTGTGCCGTGGCGGCCATTTTGGAGAGATTTCTTCGGCCAGCCAAGGGGCACTGGTTCAGCTCCAGTTTCTCAGATATACACAGGATTCCACCTTTCACCTTTCGTCCAGCGACTCAGCACCACATCAGCTTTCTATCAATTCTGTTTTGCATATCATCCGCCAGGGATACAGGATGTATTGCCAGGATTCTGTCAGCGTTCACAGGAGCTCGTAGGGACTCATATCCACATTGCTCTCCAGTTGGCCACACCCCCCGAACTTTATTTAAATATGTTAAAAGACAATGTAAAATTAAAAGCATACAGTTTATCAAAAAATACCAACACTATTGCATTAATGTCAAGGTATTAATGAAGAAATAGTAATAGGAAAACAATTTAACGCAACTGCTCTGTTATGGCCTAAAGGGGTGATGTTCTAGGGCAGTGACTAAGACTATTCTAGGTGGAGTAACTCTTCTATATAGAGTTTTTTAATGTATCATATCATATATCATATAGAGGGGTGTATAATCATTACAACCCCCTTGGGAAACTAATGACTTGTCCTGATGAAGGTATTAACACAACATAACTTATGCTCTTTGTTGTAGGCTGGAAATCGACATGTTTCTGTTCTTGTTCCTATTGATGGTGAACATTCATCAGGCATATAGAAGTGTAAGTCGCTAATAAAGCTTGGGCTCTCAGTTCCACGTTTAGTCTATTTTCCATTAATTGATCCGTGAATACACCAGGTATCACCACAGCATGGGCTGCCAATAAAAACAATAATGAATGGCTATTAGTACTATAATCAATATATTTGTTCTAAAGAAATACTCTTTACCAATCAAAGGGTAGGTTTACCTGTGGGGGGGTGTGGGGGTAGCAGGTTCTCGCATTGGTGGACTGTTTAATAGACTTAAACTTGTGTGTAATCTGACAAAAACATATAATTGTGGTTAGATGCTATCAATAAACCAACGCCCATTCCTCTGTGTGATACCCTCTCTGTTTCGAACAAAGGGTTTCTGTGAAAGACATAAGGTTAAGACTAATCTGTTTGATCTCTATAGGCCTCATTACAAGTCCGGCAGTAACCCTGCCATGGCTACCGGTGGGTTGCCGCTGGACTTATTTACCGGCATCTGGCTTGCCGGAAACACCGGGGGATTACAACCTCAGCGTTCCGGGAAGTCGGGCGCTGGTAAATGTATATTTCCATTTGAGTCCCGTAGGAATGGGGACCACAGAACCACCGGCACTGTTAATAATGGTGTTAGTGCTTCTGTGAAACTCGGCGGGCGGGTGCTGTTCTGCCTGCCAAAGTCTGACCCGCCTGCAGAGTTGTACTGTGCCGGTCCGGCACCATTGTTACCGGACTGGGAAGGTTATAATGAGGCCCCATGTCTCTTCAAAACACAACTTATAGACAATGTGGTCCGTTTTACTGTGTTCCACAGGTTGTCACTGTAACCATAGAAAAAAAGGGGGAGGGGGGTGTTCATAACTCTCAAGCTACTTAATATAGTTTAGATACTAGAAAATAATGCGTCTCTATGTTTAGATAGTTTACTCACCCTCTTGATGTGTTTCTGTTATTGCCTTGGGTGATTTGCTTCCCAATCTCCACGTGTCTTGTAAGCTCCTTGCGGGCTTTACTCGCTTAGGGGTAGTTGATGGTCTAAGTGGAGAAACATTTGAGTGAGTCTTTTGGAGTACGTTCATTAGTAAGCCTGCGCTTCTATGGAGCTGGTGAAAAAGGTAATTTCTATGTTGGTAGCTAAGCGTGTCTCTTTTTGCATTCATTTGCCCGCGCCTGCAAATCCCCAGCACTAAAGAGACCGCAATTTCTTAATCAGTAAATGGGCAGTATGGTAAGGTTTCCTAGGTGAGTTTATATCAACACCAATAGGTTTATATTTTCCCTTGGGGAGCTAGTCTGCAGCCATGGCGTTTTGCCGATCTGTTTGGTCTTTGTATCTCGTGGTAGCCATGGCAATCAAGAGTCGGGTGTAAGGAACTCATGGTGGCAACATTAAAGACAGACACAAGTGATCACAGTTCAAGGGTGTTTATTAAACTGTATAATGGGTGAGGAAAACGCCTAATCTAAACCTAAATCTAAGATGGGTGCAAGCTTCAATCTTCAAATAATAATAAGGCAGTCCTAGTGGCGTATTGTCAAATAAAAAGGGCCTGTACTTAAAAAACGATTCCAAATCCTTACCTCTAAGTTACAAAATAGTGTGGGAAAATGTTCAAAAGAAAGAAGTATTCACCAAATGAAAAGTCAGGATGGCATGGGTGGGGTCTCCCTTCCCCACGTTTTTAGCACGGGATAAGGCAGACCTCTGAGCACAGCACACTCCTGGGTCTCACCAGCACAAGGTTAAAATTCCTTTCAACGATGCCAAGACATTTTTGGGCCAAGTCTCTTTTCTGCATAGTCTCTTGCCTTAGAAGGCCTGCTGGACCATAAACAAACAATTTCCTTTAGTAATCTTTCACGTTGGGCTCTGATCCTTCTTGCAGCGTTAGCCTCCCTCAATCGTGTTCACTACGGTCTTTTACTCAAAAACGTATTCTTCAAAAGTCTCAATGTCCTTTTAAACGCCTGTTCATTGTGGACATCCCTCAGCAGGGTTCACACTTGTCGTCACAATGTTCACGGGTATATCACTGATTACCCCCAATTTGCAGGCATCCCTCCGTCAGGTTCACATTTGCCAACTTGACAGTTCACTCAGTTTTATCCAATGTGTCAAAGACTTTCAAGTGTACAAGGGGTTTTGCTCGACCCTCGTAGCACCACTTTGACACTCCACGCCATCCTCTCCTAAGGCCTCTTGGTTCTCATAGTTTCAAAAAACACCACAAACCAAAAGGGCTCCGTCAGAGTCCTTCGAATGAGCGCCCCCGTCCCCCCCAGAGCGCGGGACCACTCTGTTTTCTGGACAATTTACTAGGGTTTCTTTAAAGGTTAAACACACAAGATCTTTGTTCAACAAAATTGCCACCTACAAACATGAGCCCACCACAGTTAGGTTTACTATCCGTCTTCTCCGACTCACCCGTTGTGCTGAACTGTTGGAGTTTCTTGTCTTTGAAGTCAAGGACGGCACCATGGTGGCAAGCGCTTCTCCCCGCTTTTGCTGTTGGGCAGGAGGGCCCTATGTGCCGTTGACACCTATCCCACCACATGCCAGCTGAACTATGATCCTGTACTCTGCCTTTTATCCCTGTGGGGAAGGGAAAGGGCCATCAGGGGTACGTAGTGATTGTCAATTGCCTGATTGCCTGACCCTTGTGTTGGGACATGTCAGGTAAACTGCTCTAGTGTTAGTCCGTTGTCTTTCACGGTGTAAGTGTTTGTGTTGGAAAATGGTGGGGGGGTTAAAACTTCAGAATTTCCTACAGGGTTGGATGGGGAAAAGGTGTTATAGGGAAGGTGGTACTGCGTCTCTCCCGTTGGTGTCCCACTTCCACTCCCCGAGTCCCCCCCCATCCAGGTGATCCTCTCAAAATGGTCCACCCCCAGGAACTCGATCCAATAGTGATGGACATGTCCTGGACAGCAGGATGACAGATCCCCGGGGACTTACAGGTGAGACACCTTTAGGTTTGTCACATACCCTTCCTCCATGCAATATAGCCGCATTTGATTCACAGTGGAACCGGGAAAGGAAGTCTACATTTCCCTGTTCTTTGCCTTTACAGTGTTTCACAGTGAAACAATAGGGTTGTAGATTTAGAAACCATCGCATGACACGAGGGTTGGAATCTTTGCGTTGGCTAATCCACTTAGGGGTGAGTGGTCTGTAACGAGTGTGAACTTTCTTCCGTATAGGTAGTATCTAAGATGACAATGGCCCACTTGATGGCCAGGGCCTCTAGTTGCAACACAGAGGGCCTCATCACGAGTTTGGCGGTAACCCTTAAAATCGGCGGTAACGCTATCAGAGCCAATTTTAAGGGTCCTTCAGATCACGAGTCCAAATACCGCCGGCGCCATTACAGCCGGCACAAGTACAGCTGGCTAAACAAGCGTCGGCTGTAAAAGCGGCAGTAACCATTTGCGCTAAAACATCAGTAATGACAAGTCCGGCGTAGGCGCAATTAGCACCAGAAAAGCAGCGGATAATCTGGCGAAAATACCCCCAGCAAAAAGCTGGAGGTAAAAACACAGGCCACAGCAATAAGGGCTCAGGTGAAACCAATACAATTCAGAGGCCCACAAAGGACCCACCCATGCACAACATACCCTCCCCAACACCATTACACCAGTAGGAGCAGGGAGGAGGGTCCAGGTGAAACCAATGCAATACAGAGGCCTACAAAGGACCCACCCATGCACAGCACACCCTCCACCATTACACCAGTAGGAGCAGGGAGGAGACAGCAATAAGGGCCCAGGTGAAACCAATGCAATTCAGAGGCCTACAAAGGACCCACCCATGCACCACACACCCTCCCCAACACCATGCTGCCATTTGGAGCTGGGAGCCTTGATGTGGACTTCTACCTGCTGCGCCTGGAGCTACAGAGGCCAGCCAACCAGGCCAGGGCCCTGGGAGCGCAGGGGGTGGTGGAGATGATGATGAGGATGATGAGGAGGAGGAGGAGAGCAGCACCAGCAAGGCGACCAGCCATCCCCAGGGTCAGGCCAACACCCTGGGCCCTGATTGATGGCCAGTTGGTGACTGAATATCGGCTGGACATGGCAACCATCACCCAGTTGCTTGACACAATCCAGGCTGACATCGGCAGCCGCATAGCCATCAGCACAGCAGTACCTCTGCTAGTGAAGATCGTGTCTGTGCTTCAATTCTTTGGGACTGGCAGCTACCAACATACCGTTGCCATGATGCATGGAATGGCCCAGTCCACATTCAGTGCCATGCTGGGACAGGTGCTCGATGCACTGTTGAATCATGTGAATGAGCACATCGTATTGCCAGCCGCACAGGCACAGGTGAACCAGCTGAAGGGTAAATTCATGCAATTGCCCAAGTCCCGAATGTAATTGCACACATGTAGCACTCGTACCACCCCAGGCACATGAGGCAGCGTACAGAAACCGGAAAGAGTACCATTCCCTTAATGTGCAGATGACATGTGGGCCTGACCTAACCTTCAGCCACTGCTGTGCCCGCTACCCAGGATCCACTCACGACTCCATGGTCCTACGCAACAGTACCCTGCCAGTGTACATGGAAAGGCACCGTGGGCAAAACACATGGCTGCTGGGTGAGTAGAAATGTATACCATAATGCATGTCATTCCACAACTGATGGGGCGGGTCACACACAATGAAATCAATGAATCTCAATAGGCAGCACCATTACTGCAGCATTCCCATTCAAGCAGCCTGCACGAGAAACCTTGGACATGTCCAACACAGCAGAACACACCCATTCAGGATGTAAAAGACATGTGGCAGCACAGTGACATATGGAAGGCCCACCACCATAAAGCCTCCTGTGTGAATAGCACTATGGCTCCCAACACTGACACAGTACAGACATCCCAACCTGCCCACCCGACAGTCATGCAAATGTAACCGATAAGTTGCGACATCCACAAATGCACCACACATAAGTAGCCTGAGTATTGGCAATGTACATCCCACAAACACTGTCCCCAGAATGGGCAAGGAAATGCATGGAGAACAGTACAGAATAGTGACAACCAGCAAATGCAACTGCAGCCAAAGGGAATGGCAATGACACATGAGGCAGCCACTTCTCTCATGCAGAAGTAGATGGAAGGGCCCCCTTACCCAGTGACAAGTGAGTGAGTACAGTTACATTCCGAAACAGGGGCATACCTAGTTGAGAGTACCTCATTGATTCAATTCTGCACGTAGCACAGCACACTCCACAATGTTGTTGACCTAATGACAAGTATGACAAAATGACACTGATGACTGAGCTCTGTACACCCACTGGACCTATCTTGTCCCCATACCGGCTTTCTCTCCCCTGCAGGTGATTCTGAATATCCCCAGTACACGTGGCTCATGAGCCCTGTGCGTCATCCACACATGTCAGCAGAGCGGGCATACAACCATGCCCATTATCGTACACGGATCTGCGTGGAGAGGGCATTTGGACAGCTGAAGACACGCTTCCGGTGCCTCGACCGCATGGGAGGGGCATTGATGTATGCACCAGAAAAGGTTGGCTAAATTGTACTGACATGTGCCATGCTGCACAACATCTGCTGTTGCAGAAATGTGCCACTGCCCCCTGATGATCATGTGCAGCCACCTGAGGATGGGAGTGAGGGTGATGACGTGCCTGAAGGTGTTGCACGTGCACAAAGGGTTGGGCTGAGGGAGGGGAGGTTGGCCAGACAGGGATTGATTGATGTATTTTTCTAACATGGGTGATGGGGAAATTGAACAGATGTCACTTCAACATTAAATAGAATTTTTCCACAATCACTACTGTCCATGCTTTGTGATTTTTGAAACATGATTTATTTTCAGTGCAACAAACCCCCTCCCCCCAGTGAACACCCAGCACACAATCCCCCCTCCCCCAGTGAACACCCAGCACACAATCCCCCCTCCCCCAGTAAACACCCAGCACACAATTCCCCCCTCCCCCCAGTAAACACCCAGCACACAATCCCCCCCTCCGCCCAGTGAACACCCAGCACACAATCCCCCCTCCCCCAGTAAACACCCAGCACACAATTCCCCCCTCCCCCCAGTAAACACCCAGCACACAATTCCCCCCTCCCCCCAGTGAACACCCAGCACACAATCCCCCCTCCCCCCAGTGAATACCCCACAACTGTGCAGGTTGGTGCATGTGTCTCATCAGGGCACCAACAACAATGCCATGTACGACTAGGATGGTCGTGGGCGCTTTCCGCGTCCGGGGCCCTCTGGTGTGTGTGACCTCAGGTGGCGCATAGACCGGCGCCTAGGAGATGGCTCAAGGGATCCCTCCGTGGGTGTGGTTGAGGTTGAAGGGACTGACCCGGTTGCCTGCATGTGCTGTCGGATGAGGTTGTTTCCCTCCCTTGTTTGCTCAGCAAGTGCTGACACTGCCTCGCACAACTCCCTCACCCTTTGTCCAAACCCAGTCAGGGCAGCGGTACATTGCTCTACAACTCTGCGTGTGCGTGCATTGTCACGCGCTATGTACTTGCATCCATGGCGTATGGATGCACTGATAGCCTTGATGTGCCGGCTGTGCACCTTGGCCATTGATTCTACCTTGCCCTGTTTGGCCTCAATCACATCCAGTCGGCCCATCACTGCTGCCCCTGTGATGAAGGGCACCCCTGGTGTGGCAGGTGCCGGCTTGCCACTTGTGCGCTGTCGGGGGGGGGTGTGGGGAGGGCTGCATGGGGACATGGCGCCGGCTAGGATTGGGCTGCCAGGCTCTGAGTGCCGGTCTTCAGGGCTGCCATATGATGTTGTGTCCGCGTCCGGCTGTGGTGTGCGGACACGACGCACACGCGGGATTTGTGTTTGCTGTGTGCCTGGCCTTGGGGTTCCCTGTGGTGTGACCATCCCTTCTGCTTCACTGCTTCCGGGTGAATGCAGTCCTCCTGCATGATGTGCACGTGGAGGTGTCGCTCCCACGTCGGGCTCCGATCCACAGGTCAGTCCCTCTGCATCGGGGCTGTGCCTGGTGGTTTGGGGCGAGCTGACCGTGGCCTCCCTGCCGGCATGTGGGTGCTGCTGCGGTCTGGTAGGGCTGCATTGTGGTGAAGTGGGGGGTGGCCTGCGTCGGCTCCCTTCCGTGCGGCCTCTTTGTGGGGTGGTGGTGCTGGTGGAGGCTCGCTGCCGTGGGTGCCGTGATGGTGTGGCCTCCTCCCCATCATCTTCGTCCCATTGGGTTTGACGTGTGCCTGTGGGGTACATAGGGTGTGGTGTGAGTTAAATGATACCTACATTAGTGTAATGCAGTTAATGCTAACAAGTGGGATTGCAGACAGTATCAAACATGCATTCAACTTACTTGCATTTTGTTCAGTCGCCATGTGGTGCTTGGTGTGAGTGAGTATGGAGGTACACTGCATGGGAATGTTTAAGTGACAAGATTGCATGCCTGGTTGGGGTGCACTGTGCTCAGGGTCTTGGGTGTGTATTCCTGCACACTCAAACTCTACGTGGCTGTCCCATGGCTATGGATGGCTATCCCCTGCCCTTAACATTGATGCACTGCACATGCAGGGTCATCTAGGCAGCACTACGGTTCAATGGATGTAGGGCTCACTTATGGGTGTCTGCAGTTCCTCACACACATTTCTTCATTCATTCACTCATGGTCTGCATGTGTGGTACTTTCAGTTGCATGCATTCGGGGTGGGACTCACCTGCAGTTGGGTCGATGCCAGTGCCTGCCTCCGCTCCACCAATTCCCTCTATGGTGCCAATATCACTCAGGGCACTCATCTTCTCCTCCCAAGGTGTGAGTTCGGGTGGGGGTGGCCCTCCTCCAGTGCCCCTGCTTGCACTCCTGTGCTGTGTGAGGATGCCCTGGACTCGTACACGCAGGTCATTGAGGCGCTTCCAGCAATCCTCCCCATCCCGGGGCACGCGCCCCACAGCAGTGACCCTTTGGCTGATGTTGCGCCAAATCTGTGCTCTGCGCTGGCCACTGGTTTTGCGCTGCTGCAGCTCCTCATGATGTGTCTCGGCCTCCTCCACCAGTACAGCCAGCTCCTGGTCGCTGAATTTGGGCTTTCTCACCCTGTCCAGGGCAGTCTTGCCCTTAGTGCGCTCCTGTGCCCTGTTTTGGTGTTGGAATGGGGTGGATGGCTTCCAGGGGCTGTGATATCCGATGGATTGTGATTTCCAAGATGGCCCCCGCTTTGTTTCCCGTTCCGGCAGTGATGCGTTTCCCGCGCGCGTTATTAGCGCGATATGGCGGTAGCGCACGGTGCGCCCGATTTAAGGGTTCTACCTGTTGCGCGCGATTTGCACTAACGCCATGTCCCGGTGCGTGTGCACGAAAACTCGTGATTTGGTGGATTATCCGCCGGGGGCCTTGGCGTTAGCGCTATTTACGTCCGACGGGAAAACCGCTGCATTACCGGCGAACTCGTGATGAGGCCCAGAGTCATTGTTTTCACGTGGGGAAAACTTGCGACGTGCAAATAAGATGGAGTACTATAATCTGTCGCAAACTTGGGACAGGACTACTCCTAACCCAGTATGGGACGCATCTGTCTGTAATATAAACTCTTTAGAGAAGTTAACTACCTTAAGGATTGGGTTCTGGCAGAGTCTGTTTTAAGGTGTTATAACATATATAACATCCTCGTCATTCCAATGAAGTTTCTGCGGATTGGCATTCTTGAGTTTATCTGTCAGCCTAGCTCTTTTCTGCGAAAATTTGCGGATAAACCTATGGTAATATCCTTTTAACCCGAGAAAAGCTCTAAGATCTCTTTTGGTCTTGGGTGTTGGTGTAGCTAAAACGGCTTTCACCGTCTCATGTTGAGGTTGTACATTCCCATTCCCTACAAAGAAGGCGAGGTATTTTACGGCAGACTGAGCCAGTCTGGATTTAGCTGGATTAGCAGTTAGGCCAGCCCCTCTGAGGATTTTCATGGTGGTATAAACATGGAAGAGATGGTTCTCCCAAGTCGTACTATAAATTACAATCTCGTCAATATAAGCTCCACAGAAACCGGAATAGGGTTGCAGGATTTTATCAATGAGATGTTGAAAAGTGGCTGGTGCCCTGTGTAAGCCAAAAAGGATGACTTTGAGTTGAAACAGTTGTAGAGGCATTGAAAACGCAATCTTTTCCTTATCCGGCCCATATACAGGAACTTGCCAGTACCCTTTGGTTATTGATAGAAAGGTGGCTGCTCCAAGTTTGTCAATTAGGTCATCGATGCGTGACATGGGATAGGCAAGGCCTCGAAGTCCGAAATGGCATTAACTTGATGGAAATCTATACAGAATCTCCATTAACGGTCAGGTTTAGTGACCAACACGATAGGAGAGGACCATGGACTTGAAGAAGGCTCGATAATATTGGCTTTCAATATTTTGTTGACTTCCTCAATCACTATCTGTTTACGGTCTTCTGGGAGTCGAAACGGTTTTAAATGAACCACTTTAACATTAGGTGTTCTAATATAGTGGTATGTGCCTTTTGCTCTTCCTGTTTTTTTTGAGAATACATCGGGAAATGAGGTAACTACATCTTTTTGATCTTCTTGTTGTTGCATAGATAGCTCTGGAGGAATCAATTTGAAGTTAATCACTATCTTCAGGAACTAGGCAGGCTAATTCTTTGGCCTGGGTGGCTGACGGGTTGTCTTTCCACTCTTTCAAGAGAATTACGTGATACAAATGGACTTTCTGTTTTCTGTCAGTTTGGGTTACTTTATAAGTACAGGTTCCCGTTTGTTCTAATATCTTATAGGGTCCGTGCCACTTGGAGACAAGCATGTTTTCTGAGGTGGGTAAGAGGATCAGTACTTTCTGTCCTGTGTATTAGGGATGTAACGGTATAACGGTATACCGTTAAGTGTGCTTTTCAATCTGATTTGGAAAGGCTGCAGTAAGCAGGTGCTGCGCAGTCTTGGTCTTGCACTGTTGGATGTGCCGTCTGCTAAGTAGTTTCAGTTGGCGCAGTTTTTAATGCCATTCCATAAACCACATGTGCCTGACACAAAATCAATATGTTAGCAATAGGAAGAATAAATACAGTGCCAAGAAGGAAAAGGGTTTACTTTGGGTTGGCGGCTTTGGGGTTTATATAGTTATAATGGATAATGTTTTCTAAACATATGACACTGGGGGATTTCCCTGGTTCTATCATTGAATTTACATATAATAAGTCACACCGCAAAATTCACTCATCTCTGTGGGTATTCCCTGCTGCCATACCAAAGGGAAACATGTCCGTAATTACTGAACACCTTTTGGCCCACAAGTGATCTAAAGGATGTAACGTAAAGAGAGAATGCGTGTGTGTGTGTGTGTGTGTGTGTGTGTGTGTGTGTGTGTGTGTTTGTGTGTGTATGCACACAAGCGTATACTACCATCAGCCTCCATTGATCTGTGGCATGCAGGTTATCAAAATGGCAACATGTTCATCTTCACCAGTAGCCAGTGCGGGAGCTAAAAGCCTAAATGACCACTTAAGAAAAGCTATTCAGTTTGCTTTGCCAGTTGCAGCAGGGCTCCCCCCCCTCCTCTCCACACGTGTGTTTGTGTTTGGTGGAAGCAAGGGGTGGCATTTCAGTGGAAAGTATGTTGAAAAGCCCATTTCTGGCCCTGGGTGCCTGGTTTTGTTTGTGATGATAAATCTGACAATTTATGACTTTTTAGAAAATATTTGTTAAGGTTAGTTAACTCCACCTGCTATACCGCGATAACCATGATATACTGTCATTTGGAAAGAAGGTTATCGTAACGTCATAAAACTAATACCGTGACACTCTGCAATCACATGAAACTGCACGAAAGTTAACTTCTGGCTATAACCTGTGACATTTTTAATAAGAATTAATATGAACATGATTTTAAACGTTTTTTTCTTTTCTTCATTTTAATGATGAATTGCTGTTTAAAAATTGCTCTTTAATAATTCAAAAAAATTTTCTTTAGACTTATGTGTAAAGTTTTTGTTTTTAAAAAACTGTATCACATTAAAGAATAAATAAAATAAATACCGTGACACCTCTACTATGGATAATTATCCTAAGCTCACCTTCTTGTCGTAAGTGGATTTTTGTTGGCCTTTTGCGTATGAGTACAGACAAATCTCAATCCAATTTCATGTTCTCACATTCTGGTGGCGGTCTGCGAGATGGGGATGGGTGCCTCTTCTCATTCTTCCCAGGGTTCCCAGAGCATGTCTAGGACATGTCTAGGTTCTATACCAGAGAGCAGTTCAAAAGGAGAGAAACCTGTGATGGCCTGAGGGGTTTTCCTTACTGCAAATAGTGCCCCGGGGATCATTCGGCCCCAGTCTTTCCCGTCCTTATCTACCAGTTTTCGTAGAATCAACTTCAGAGTTTTTTTTTTTTTAAACCTTTATTTATTAACTCATTGGCACATAGATTCCGTACATAACGTTTGCGCATGCTCTCTTCAAGATGAATTCTCAAAATGTCACAGCCAATACAGATACAAATTAGAGGCCCTTAATCAGGCTGCGTGTCATCAATGGCAATGAGTCCATTTTACATAGTTCTAAACTAGACAAAAGGAAGAAACAAGAACAGTAATAATAACTTCCCCTATCCGTCCCCCTGCCTTCCCTAACTCAACAAGTATGGCATGATTACAGATCTCATCGATCGAGAACCTCTATTACAGCACCGTATTCCTGTGCCCCCAGAATCTTTTATGTGACCCAGGATCTCTTTCCAATTCATTTTGGCCTTGGGGCACGACCACCGCATATGACCTAGGTCTCCCATTTCTCCAGAATGGGGTCTGGCATGGATTTACATGCTCATGAATATTCCCTGTCGTCAGGCCGGGAATCCTTGGTAAAAGAAAAAAGTTTCACTTTCACTTACAAACTGTAATTCTCCTCTAAATTAATCTCTGAGTTCTAGTTCGTACTTCCCAAAGCCAATTACTACTCCCTCTCCAAGCCCCTCCTCTGGCAGCCATCTTCAGATTTTTACCAAACGTTCAAGTATTGGGAGGCCTCGTATTTTGCTCCGTGAGCTATTCTACATGTTTGCGCTTTTTTTGATTAAAAAAGTTTTATTTTTGTCAAATAGAGCCTGTGTGCTATTTCGCTCCTTCGGCCGACAAGCCGGGACCTGTTTGTCATTGAATTTCAATGCCCCTCAAGGGCAAGAATAGTCGAAGTTTCATCGAAGATTCCAGAAGGCCATCGAGCCTACTCTGCACTCCCGTTGGAGACGAAGAGAGAGGGAAGCTCCCTTTTCAAGCTCTGCCCCAACTGCGGACTGCGGAATGTGTTTGTTGAGGACAAACATTTCCAGTGCCTCCATTGTCCCCATCCGGATCACAGGGAAGCGGATTGTAAAATCTGCCTAGGGTTCTCAAAGCGAACCGTAAAGGAACGTCACAGTAGGCTGGCAGCGTGGCTCAGCACCATGGCCTCTGCCCCGTGAAGCAAGCAGGGGCATGCCTCACCCTGGACTGGTTGGTCCGAGAAGCAGGTTTAAGTCCTTTGAGGGTGCTCAATCCGTGGGGGCCCAAGACAAGGCCAAGCACTGCAAGTTTGTTTCCGTCGCGGTCGTCACACAAGCGGGTCCCGCAATGGGCATGGCGCGCTCATCTTCACCATCTGCCTCCATCTCCAGCCATCGCTCCAGCTCCTCCTCGAAGAGGAAATCGGCTAACCCGGCTAAGCTGCAGGAAAAGCCAGAGAAGTCGAAGGTGCAGGAAAAGGTGTCCGACCTGCCCCAGAAGGCCCAGGCGGCCAACGTGATGTCGTTGTCGATGATCGAGTTGGTGGCGGCCGTCCTCTCGAAGGCCAAAGGGGCTGACCTGGCCAAGGTAGCCCAGGCGGTGCCCAGAGTAGCCCTGCCCACGAGGCAGGAGGTCTTGGCCAAGCTGGTGGAGAAGACACTGGAGAAGAGGATGCCATCCCTAAGCCCTGAAACCAACCCCTCAGGATGCAAAAAAAAAGGAGGGGGGTGGCCTCAACCGTATTCCAGGGCACGGATATTACTGTGGCCCTGAAGGTTGCAGACACGTGGTTCCGGCAGATGGGGAACGGTCTCTGCCTCTGTCGCTGTGGCTGGCTGAAAGCCACCAACTTCTGTCAGGAGGTCCTGACGAGGGTACTGGACATGCCCTTCGATGGTACAACCTCTTTGGGAAGGCTGTTGACGTGTCATTGTAGGCCATTAAGACTGACATGGAGACAGCCCATGCCCTGGGCACTCTCTAACAACACCGCCCTTCCTTTCGTACCTCCGGTGGGAAGTCTGGCAGATCGTTGAAAGGTTTCGGCGGTGGGTCCTCTTCATGCTGTCATCCGTCCCGGACCATGACCCAGGCGGCCTACAGCGGCCGCTCTACAGCTTTCGGTGGAGGTGGCCGACATCGCTCCCAAGGTGGTACACAGGCCCTGAAGCAAGACTGAACCGCCCAGCATGACAAGGCCCCCAACCATGAAGCCTGGTGGAAGGCCAGCTGGCGAGCTTAGTCAGCGAGTGGAAGAAGATTTCCACCGACCGATGGGTGCTGTTCGCTCTCGCCCATGGACACACTAGAGTTCCAGCAAAAGTGTCAGCTGATACTTCTGGTGGCCCGGCAAGAGCAGCACATCACTCAGCTCCTGCAGGAGGTACGGGCCATCATAAGAAAAGGGGCGATAGAGCTGGTTCCAAAGCGACTCCGGGGTTCCGGAGTCTACTCCAAATACTTCTTGGTAAAGAAGACTGGGGACTGGAGGTCCATTCTTGACTTGCAGTGTCTCAACAAATACTTCAAGTTCCAGAAATTCTTCAGGATGGTCACGTTGCAGCACGTGCTCGGCCAACTGGATGAAGGAGACTTCTTGACGTCACTGGATCTGGAGGACGCATACTACCACGTTCCCATTCACAAGACACATTGGAAGTTCCTGTGCTTCGTAGTGCAGGGAAGGCACTATCAATTCAAGGCCCTCCCCTTTGGACTGAAGTCGGTGCCCAGTCCTAGGCTGTTTACAAAGTGCATGGTACCAGTGGTGGCCCATTTGCATCTACAGGGCAACTACGTGTACCCGTACTTCGACAGAGAGGACCGTCCAGCTGCTTACTGATCTGGGGTTCTCTGTCAACTATCCATAGTCCTGCTTGATACCATTGCAGAACGCACTGTCCTGGCGGCTCCCTCGGAAGAGTGGATAGCGGCCCTGCTGGGCAAGGTGCAACAGCTGTTGGCACTGAAGAGCGCATCAGTGCGGACCATCAAGTCGCTGTTCGGCATGATCTCATCGTGCATCTACCTGATCCGGCTCTGCAGGTTGCAGATGCAACCCCTTCAGGAGTTCCTGGACGCCCGTTGGATCCAGGTGTCCGGAAGCTTCGCAGACAATTTGTTCTTGACAAGGAGTTCTGTTAAGTGATAAGGTGGTGGGGCGTACGCTCCAACATCGCTGGGGCACAGATTTTCAGAGCCCTCCGTACCAGGAGATGGTCACCATGGACGCTCCCCTGGAGGGCCGGGTAGCCCACACCAGGCGTCTCCAAGCCAGAGGCCTGTGGCTGCCTGAGGAGAGGGGTCTCCACCTCAATATCCTGGAGCTGCGGGCAGTGTTCTTGGCCCTCAAGTCATTCCTTCCGTCCCTCAAGGACAAAGTGGTGAGGGTCTTCACAGACAACACCACTATGATGTTCTACATCAGGAAGCAGGGGGGCACCAGATCCCCAGTGCTCTCCAGAGAGGTGCAGGACTTGTGGCGCTGGGCCGTCGCCCCAAGAGATGTTCCTATTCCCCTTCCACCTGGCGGGACTCAAGAACACCACCGCGACTCCCTCAGCAGGGAACTGCACTCCTGACATGAGTGGGAACTTTGACAGGATCAGGTGGACCGCCTCTTCAGCAAGTGGGGCAGACCCCAGATCGATCTGTTTGCAACGGCGATGAACTCCAAATGCTAGAAGTTCACCAGAAGGTTCCACCAGCCGAGGAGCATGGGGGACACATTCTCCTTCCCATGGGAAAGTCTGTTCCTATATGCGTTCCCTCCATTGTCTCTCCTGCTGCAAGTCATCAATCAACTCAAACGGTACCGATGCAGGATGATCTTCATCACCCTTGCGTGGCCTAGGCAGATTTGGTACCCGGAACTTCTTAGTCTGTTAACGTCACCTCCAGTCATGCTGCCAGTGGTAGTGGATCTGCTCACCAGAGGAGGAGGCGCAATCCTGCATCACGACAAAGGATCACTTAACCTGAGGGCTTAGCTTCTGCAGCCCTTGAGTTTGGAGGATACGAATTGGCAGCGGACTGCAGGGAGGTTCTTGCAAGGGTCAGAGAGTCATCGACTCTTAAGTGCTACGGGCACAAATGGAAGTGTTTTGCCACATGGGGCCCGGCGCAGAAGATCAACTCTCTGAGGGTCATGGCACCATAAATTCTTCCGTACTTGTTGTCCTTGGCCAAGGCGGGGCTGGCGCATGCCCCTATCAAGGTGCAACTGGCGGCTATCTCCCACTACACCAAGTTTCCAGGACGATCTTCTCTTTGGTCCCACCTTCTCGTCAAGGAGTTCCTCAAAGGACTGTTTCAATCATTCCCGACGGTGAATGCGCCTGCCCCGGCGTGGGAACTCAACGTGGTACTGACGAGGCTCATGGGGGGCCCCCTGCGAGTCTATGCATCAGGCCCCTCCATGGAAAACAGTTTTCCTCATGGCCATCACCTCTGCCAGGAGGGCAGGTGAGATCAAGGCCCTTTCCTGCAAACAGCCATATCTGACATTTCACGACTCAAGGGTGGTGCTGCGGACACACCCCTCCTTCATGCCAAAGGTTCCATCGGAATTCCACCTCAAGTAGCCTTTGGTGTTGACTGTGTTCTTTCCAAAACCTTCGTCAGCGGCTGAGCGGGCTTTGCACTCGCTGGACCTTGCTCGTGCTGTGAAGTTCTACGTGGCACGCATAAAGTGTTTTCAGAAGACGTCTCAACTGTTCGTGAACTTTGGTCCTGTGAACCATGGGAAGGCCTTGTCCAAGGCTACCATCTCATGGTGGCTCTCTGGCTGTATCACACACTGTCACCGTTTGGCGTACTGGCCGCTGCCCGGCCGTCCGAGGGCCCATTCCACCAGCGCGATCGATGCGTGGACAGCGTTCCTGTCTGGTGTGCCCCTGCTGGACATCTGCAGGGTTGCTACGTGGAGGTCTACGCACACCTTTACGAGATTCTACTGCGTTAACAGGGATTCCAGGGAGGAGTCCAGCGTCGGCCAAGTAGTGATATATGATATGATATGGCATTTGTAACGCGCCTGTACACAAGTGTTTGTTTCAAAGCGTGACGAGGCAGGGAGCGGGGAACAAGGGGAAGACAGACAACGATCCTACTAGGCCAGGTGTCATTCAGATCGCGCAAGTGCAGGGGGAGGGTAGAAAGTGCGAGGGGAGGGGGGAAGTGCAGAACAAGGTAAGTAGAATAAAATAAATAAGGACCAGCTGGTGGCAAGTGCAAGGTAAGTGCAGACAAGTGCTGGGAACGGGGGCTGTAGGGATACAGAGACAGTCCCGCAGTGCAGGGGTTGCCAGGGAGGCAGTGCAAGTGGAGAGTGGCTGGGCCCAGTTCCGAGGTCGGCGAGAGTGGCCCAGTTGAAGATTCGGTGCAGATTCAGCAAAGAATTAGCAGGGGAGAGGGAGAGAGAAAGCAGAAGCAAAGAGGAAGGTTTTGAGGTGCTTCCGGAACCGGAGATGGTTCTCCTCAAGTTTCAGGGAGGCAGGAAGGCTGTTCCAGAGGGAGGCCCCTGCCGCGGAGAGAGATCTACCCCCAGCTCGTTGCTTCGAGAAGCGGCTGACCCTGAGGGAGTTGGAGACGGATGAGCGAAGGGCTCGGGAAGGAAGATATTTAGGAAGAGAGAGTTGAAGGTATTTAGGCCCCAGGCCTCAGAAGGCCTTGTGGACAATGCAGAGGGTTTTGAACTTTAACCTCGCAGCCACTGGGAGCCAGTGTAGAGACTTCCATCCTGGAGAGATACGTCCCTGGGCTTGAGGCCAAGGACAAATCTCGCAGTTCTGTTCTGGATGAGTTGCAGAGGGCGGAGAGTGGAGGCAGGCAGATTAAGATAGAGGCTGTTACAGTAGTCCAGCTTTGAGTGCTACGCAACCTGTTCGCTTGAAGGTGAGCCTGCTCCGGAGGTAAGAGTAATTGATTATGTTGAGTATTGCCGCATCCCGTGGTTGTGTAATATTGTACTGCTATGTATTCCTTATTAATGAGCATGTGAAACCAGGCCAGACCTCATGCTGGAGAAGGAACAAGTTATTTATCTGTAACTATTGGTCTCCAGCATGGGTCTGGCGTGGATTCACACGCGATCCCTTCCTCCTGCCACTCTGCAGCTCTTCTTGGTCATACTGCTGCTTTACGTGCTACCAAATCTAAATAGGACTGCCAGAGGAGGGGTTTGGGAAGAGGGCAGTCATTGGCTGGGGGAGGTATAACCCAGAGTTCAGTGATTGGTTTAGAGAAAAAATACAGTTTGTGAATGAAAGTGAAAAAGTTTTTTCTTTTACTGAGGATTCCCGGCCTGACGAGGGGGAATATTCATGAGCATGTGAAACCATGGCAGACCCATGCTGGAGAACAATAATTACAGGTAAGTAACATGTTTAGTTTAGTTTTGTTTATTATTTGTAATGCACACCAGACCCAGGGGCATCAGGGCGCAGGATACAAGGATATGTTCAGCTTGGTTACATGGGTACATGAAATGCATGGGCAACAATAGGTACATGAAATACATTGGCATATATACAATGTGGTTACATGGGAACATGAAATGCATAGGCAGCAATAGGTACATGAGATACATCGGCATATATACAATGTATATTACATGAGCAAATAGAATTAAAGTGATGAAAGTACATCAGAGAGGGTGTGCCAGGAGACTAACACATGATAAGTGAATCAATATGCAGAAGGGTATACGTGATGGGTTAATATAGTGCGTCAAGAGAATGATTATCAAACAATTATTTATTGTTTTCTTTTAGCCAGTTAGATTTTGTCTGAGGTTCTCGAATACCAGGAGGTAGGGAGTTCCACAAATGTGCAGCCTTAACTGGGAAGCTGTGTTCTCCGATAGTGGAGAGTTTGAATCGTGGTACTTGGAGGCAGTTGGAGTTAGCTGTTCTGGTCGGTCTGAAAGAGGTTTTTCTGCAGATTCTGTCAGTAACGTATGGCGGTGCTCTATTATTAAGGCACTTGTATGTGAGGGAGGCCATTTTAAGTTGGGTTTTATCAAAGGTGGATAGCCATTTGTATTTTTTTCTAGTGGAGGAAATATATTCATTTCTCTTGATCTTAAGTGCTACTCTCAGGGCATTGTTCTGGAGAACCTGTATTTTATGGATAATCTGTTTGTTCGCACCAATGTATAGCGCGTTGCAGTAACCCAATTTGGAAAGTATGAGAGCTCTAGCGAGAGTAAGGCAACTGTCAGTGCAGAGGAATTGTTTACTAGCTCTGATTAGTTTGCATGTATATGCGGTAGCAGAGGCTAGGGAGTTGACTTGTTTGGTGAAGTTCAGGGTGGCATCTAGATAGAAAAATAACGTCTTCACTTCCTTTGATACTTTTATGTTATTTCCATCAATAGTGAAATTGTCATAATCTGGGCTAAGTTTGGATAGGTGGGTTGAGGTGCCTAAGATAATAAGCTCAGTTTTGTCATCGTTCAGGCATATTCCATGGGTGGCCATCCATGCCTGAACGATGCTATAAATTCTATTCACCAAAGCCAAATCCACGGAGTAATCTCAGGTAAAACGTAGGAAGATTTGGGTATCATCTGCATAGTTTGTGTAGGCATACCCAAATGGTCCATTTTGTCGAAGAGGGGCTTAGTGAATACATTGTAGAGTGTTGGTGACACACAAGATCCCTGTGGTACACCGCAGGTTATAGGGATAGGGTCTGCTGAGGCCGATGGTGAGAAGACTCTCATGGTCCTATTGGTCAAGAATAACTCGATCCAGGTTATAGCCTCCTTAGAGAAATGAGCTTGCGAGTCTAGGTGGCTGCATAAGATTTTGTGGTCAACCAAGTCAAATGCAGCCAAGAGGTCTAGAAGGAGGAGTAAGGCTGATTGGCCTTTATCTCTAAACTCATCTATTTGGGCCTTAAGATCAATTAAAGCCGTCTCCGTACCATGTTGGGGACGGAATCCGGATTGTCGAGAGCCTAGTAGGAAGTTAGATTCCAGGAAATTCTGTATTTGAATGAAGGCTTCTCCACACTGCCTCCAGCATAGGGGAAGACATTTTGCATTATCCTGTGTAGTGTTGAGCGGTCACATACCATCTATAGCACATTTTGTATGCTGATTCCTTTTACTGTGCATTTAGATGCATTGTGAGCCCCTTCTTCCTCCGAAATAGAAACACCTAAATCTTTTCCCCCCATCTAGCCATATAGGGGAGCTTGTCTCCAGGTTGTGCCTTATCTAATAATCTGTGTAGTCTCGAGATTCCTTTAGCAGCCGGTCCCTCTTGCATAGTTAACTGGAGTCTTAGTGGTGCCCTTGTACCCTCTTCCCTTACCTCCCTTTGAGAGGTCCAGTGCCTGATTTGCATATACTTGTACCATTCTCCCTCTCCTATGCAAAATGTTTGCTTGTATTCATCGAAGAGTAGTGGGTTTCCATTTTGAAAGAAGTCCCCTTACTTCAGGTTCGCCCGGCCTTCCCATCTCTCCCAATAAGCTGTGTTCCATCCCGGGGTGAAGTCGGGTGATTGTAGCTCATTGGGCTATGTGGCTGTAAGCCTGGGGCTGTTTTCATTGCCTCTAGTAGCTGGCTGCCCGCTCCCAGAGTTCCATTTCTCAAGGACTGCAATCCCCTCAGTGGGATGGATGTAACTTCCAGTTCAATTTTGCACCAGCCCTTATGGATTTCGGATTCCGACCACCTAAACATGGGTGCTATTTGGGCTGCTAGTATGTATCGTTTCATTTCTGGGACTCCCAATCCCCCCATCCATGTCGAGCGGAGTAGAACTGTCCTATGAATTCTTGGTTTATTTTTATGCCAAATGAAGGAAATCATTTCTGCCTGTAGTGTTTTAATCATCCGAGTTGGTATCTTGATAGGGAGAGAGCTCACCGCATACAGTAATCCGGGGTATTATCGTCATTTTAATCGCTGCTATCCGGGGCAAACCATGAGAGTTCTGCATATTTTACCTATGGGGTTCCTCCAACAATTGTTTCCACAGAGGAGGTATGTTTGCCACATAAAGATCCTTATATCATCTTGTTAAGGTTATCCCCAAATACTATATGCCCTTGTCTTCCCAGGTCAGTGGATGGCCTTTGCTCAACTCCAATATTTCGTTCGAGTCATCAGTTATGTTAAGGGATTTAGATTTATTGACATTAGTAGTGAATCCTTAGACTGCCACAATTTCCCATAGTCTTCCCATCACTCTCAGCAGTGTTTGTTTCGTATTCCTCAGCAATAGTAACATATCATCGGCGTATAACACCATTTTGTGCTTCCCACCTGTACTCTCTGCTCCCAGGATCTCCTGATCTTGTCTAATTATGGCCGCTAGTGGTTCCATAGCCATAGCGAATATTAATGGTGATAACGGACCTCCCTGGCGTGTACTTCTCAGAATCTTGACCTGTGCCGTAAATTGCCCATTAACTAGGAATCTCACTGCAGGTAATTGGAAGTTAGCGAGTTCCATCTGTGTGAATGTTGGTCCACAACCAAATGCTACGAGAACACACAAGAGAAACCCCCAGTCTAGACTATCAAAGGCTTGCCTCGCTTCAAGGGCCACTATAGAAAATGTCTGCCCTGTTCTAGTTCCCAAATCTATGTCTATTGCCCTTCGTATATTATCTTGCATGTCTCTCCCTAGTATGAATCCTGCTGTTCGTGAATTATTCCCCATAGGACTCTCGCTAAACTCTCCCTGCTAAAAACCTTGGCATAGATTTTAGCATCACTATTCAGTAAGGAGATGGGCGATAGTTGGCACAGTCTTTCCCTGGTTTGGGGATCAATACTGTAATGGATTTACAAACATCCTCCGTGACAATTCCCTTTTCTCTAATTCTGTTAAAAAGGCATGTCAAGGGTATTATCAGTTGGGATTTAAAGGTTTTATAATATCCATTCTCGAAGCCATGGGGTCTGGGCGTTTTGTTACCCGGTAGGGATGTTATGGCTTTGTTTATTTCCTTTGCAGTGATGGGCCTTTCTAAAATGTCCCTTTACTCATCGTATATCCGAGGCAATCCTACTTTATTAATATAAGTTGCTAGGATGCACAGATCCATTTCTTCTTGTTTCAGCAAGCCCACATGAAAGGACGCCATGACCCTTAATTTATCAGCGTCCACAGTGTGTAGTGTTGCCCAATCGTCTCGTAGTTGTGTGATACAATTACAGGTTTTCTGCTTCCACAGCTTGGCTGCTAGAAGGCGATTAGCCTTGCCCCCTTGAATGTAGTATGTTTGGTTAGTATTCAGCAAGGTTCGCATGGAGCGATCCACCGCATGGGTCTCCAACTGTGCTCTGATCTTTCACCAATGCCTGTAGTGTTTTATGCGATTGCTTACTCTTGTGCGGTGGTTCTGCCATTTTAACCTCCCTCTCAGTTCCTTCCATGGTGTTTCCTTCCCTCTCACTCATGTGTTGTGGCCTGAGAGATAAATTCCCCCTGAACCACTGCTTTCCCCGCGTCCCAAACCATACGCCAATCCACTTCTACAGTGTCATTTCTCTTTAAAGTATCAGTGATCACTTTCCCCATATGGGCCCAAAGAGCAATATCCCTTAGGATCAATTTGTCCAGTCTCCATTGTTTCCGGTTCTTAGTTTTACCCCTATGTGTCTCAATTTGTAATATCATTGGGCGTGATCCGTGAGATACTTTACCCCAATTTCTATTGTCACCTGGGGTATTAGCGTTGACATGACCGGACCATATATATTCTCGAGTATCCCTTCTGCACTACCGAGTAATGTGTGTAATCCGTTTTGGTATAACGGAAGAATCTCCAGGCTTCTATCCACTCCAAGTCTCCAAAGAATTTCCCCAAGGCCTGCCGATTTCTATTGTAAGTAGTTGTAGGGGACAATGTTTTATCTAGTGTGGGTTCCATGACACAGTTGAAATCACCTCCGATTACCACCTGACCCTTGCTACCTATTTTTTGGAGCACAGTACCCAGGAAATGGTCATGCTGTTCATTCAAAGAATAAACTGTGATTAATGGGTATGTCTGGTCTCCCAATGTGCCTTTAAGTACCAAGTACTTAAAGTGCTATCCCAATATTTTAATATTTTCAAGTCTGAGGCGAAAGCATCCTTCTGGGTACATGGCCCTGTAGCATGACTGGAGTCTCCCTGGTGATTCCTTTAGCATTGCCAGCTAGTTCACCTACTGTAAGTGTGATTCTTCTCTCTGAGTGAGCGAGCATGAGGAATGATGCAGTGTTGTGACTTGAAACATGGTCTTTACACTCTGCGCCAGCAATACCATAACTTTGCTCCTTCTCTATTGGATGAACCATGAGGCTAGTTCTCTTCTTGTTTATTCTTGGTACCACATCAAAAGTGAATCTGTCATGATGGTTGAGATGAGTAATGCAATGCCATGCCATAGGGTAGGCCAGTGAACCAGAAGGCAGGGCAAACGTACTACCTTTACCAACCTAGTCTTGGGGTAGTGCCGCATCTGCTCCTGATAAGAAGAGACAGGATGACCAGGGAATTGAGGGCATAATCTCCCTAACAAAAGATTGTGGAATTTGTGGAATGTGGGAAAGCTGCAGGGAGACCATAACACCAGATGGAAATTGTGCAAACGAGGGGCATTTCCTGGCAACGGCAGCTTTCCAGAATAACTGCCACCCCCTCCCTCAGTGTTGGTGGATGATATACAAGACAGATGAGGACTATGATCCACTCTGTCTGGGTCTGTATTACCTGAAAAGCATTTGGGTTGGGGGGAGAGAGAGTTGCGCTGGAGAATCCCCCTATGCTGCTTTCAGGTAGCTCTTCTCATGGCTGGTGTGCATCCCTCCTCACCAGAGCCTCTCCAAGCCTAAAATTTGTTGGACTCGTGAATTTGTCACAAGTGTTTAAAAAGATCATAGTAGGGGGGCGCTGTTGAGCAGCCGACAAGATGACTGCCGCTCTCTATTCGAAGACATCTGCGGTCAGCCACTCTTCCAAATCTTCATTCCTGTCCCCCTGCCTGGCTGATATTTGGGGCTACGTGCCGGCGAAATTTGGGCAGGAATCGGACCTCTGAAGCTGACGAACGGCTCATCTGGCTTACCTCTGTGCTGGGCCGGCCCTCGAGGCTGTGGAGACATGCAGCGGCCCCAAGTGGCACCTACTTCTGCCTGGGCCCCCTCACCACTGCGGCTTGTAACGCTCGCCTGCCCGAGCTATTTGCTGCAACTGCCTGGCCTGGCCACCCCCGGGACCTGCGCTGCGTGTGTTGCGTGCAATCCGTCTTCCGGACCGGGGCGTCGCGGGCGGTGCTGCCTCCGCGCTGAGCCGACGCTTGGATCCTGGAGCTGCTGGCTGCCTCTGCTTGCACTGGACCGTGCCCCCACGCTACCACTCGGGCCGCCCGGCACCACTACAGCTGGCCCCTCCTCTGGCTGAGCCTGGTGTCGGGGGGGGGGGGGGCAATCATCCTACACCCACACCGCCATGCTGCTGCGGCACGACTCTTGGCCCTCTGAGCCGTGAGGCCGCATTCGCGGGACTGCGTGTGCAACCCGCTCGCCGCGGACGGCTCCCGCGGGCCCCCTGAGGATCCAGTTACTCGCGGTCTGAGTCGCAGGCTGTGCTGCAAGTGAGGAGCTGGGGGGGCAGCTGCACGTTAACCTCCACTGTACCCCCCCTAACCTACCCGCCGCCTACCATCCCCTAGCGGAAGCTGATCTCGGTTGCTCTGTGGCCCTGAAACATCACCATTACACACTTACTCCGCTCCAGTCACCACGTTTGTATTCTGGATGTGCCATTGATGTGTAACGCTCTGGCTGAC
The DNA here is from genome assembly GCF_040938575.1 of Ambystoma mexicanum. NCBI lineage: Eukaryota > Metazoa > Chordata > Amphibia > Caudata > Ambystomatidae > Ambystoma > Ambystoma mexicanum. The sequence continues at coordinate 1,128,829,738 of NC_090927.1, forward strand.
CTCCATTCGCCTCTCTAGCACCCTGGCCCTCGCATTACAGAATTGTGCCCCATTGCTGAACAATTGACAGGTGTGCTACTCACGGGAGCCCCCTACTACAACGCCCTCTCCTGGCCCTTGTACTCGCCTTTCAGCTTAGCATTTCTGCACTGGCGTGACCTGGTGAGACCACTTGACTTTGTTCGCATTACACCAAAACTAATAAAAAGGGAAAACTGTTGCTCCCTGGACAAGCTTCTCCGACCCTGCGCTCTTATTGCCCACCCTATTTGATGCATTGAATCTGTGATCTGCTTGTAGCTTGGCTACATTTACCGCGGTGGAACTATTCTGGCAGTATATCCACACCCCACTGACATCTGTGCCCTTGCCGCCCCGGCCTAAGGCTGTCTATGCGAATGCTGAGACCACTGATCTGCTCCACCAACCCTCGTCTCTCCAACTGAGGTGCTCGGGGTGGATCTTCCTCCCTACCTCTACGCCACACGAGTTCCTGGTTAAAAATACTCACATGAGTTCCCTCCCTGAACACTGAGCGCTCAGTCCCCATCCTCCACGATGTCCAACAGATCCAGGAACACTAATAAAACTGGAGCCATGGACAAATTTGCTGAAGTCACCCCAAGGTCTGATTCGGCCCACACATCAGGCAACCAGATGGGCGGCACGCTCCCCGCTGAGGCACCTGCCACAGACCTGACGGTTATGATGGAATCAATGGCTAGAAACTTTGCAGCCTTCCATGAAAAGCTGGACGACATCAATGCTAACGTGGCGTCTCTCAGTGCCAAGCTAGACCATCAGGGAAGGAGAATCACGGAAGCTGAAAACAGGATCTGAACCAACGAGGACAATATTGCTACACTACAGGGCACTGTATGAAGTCGGTTAAAGCCAAATGTGACGATCTCGAATCCAGATCACGGAGAAATAATATACGTATTGTTGGAGTCCCAGAGAATGCACTAAAGGGCCGGCTCGAACTGGCAGTTGAGAACCTTCTGAAAGATCTACTGGGCAATCCTGACATGCCCCCCTTTTTCACCATTGAAAGGGCCCTCACCGCGCCCCAAACCAGGAGACTTCCCAAGGCCCATCATTGCGAATATTCTAAGCCTCAAAGACCGTGACCGAATTCTCCCTCTTGCACGTGAAAAGGGAGAGCTTAGAATGGAATCGCAAGTGACTAGAATTTTTCCCGACTTTTCAACTGGAGTGCAGCAGGAGCGTCGCCAATTTCTCAGAGTTAAAAAACTCCTGAGAGAGAGGAACATCCCTTACGCCATATTGTTCCCCGCATGCTTGAAGTTCACATTCAACAACAAGCTGTATTTCTTTACAGTGCCATCTGAAGCGGTGAAATTCATAGAAGTACACGTTCCCCTACAACCTCCCGCTGACGACCTCATGGGCAATGATTGAACTCTAAACTTGCCCGTATCCTCTAAATGTCATACTTATATGTGAATCAAGAATCTTAGCAGACATTGGTCTCACCTACAGTTAACCCTGCTTCCTTATTCACCCTGCTACACAGCTCCGCTGTACACATCTCACCTAGAATCCTCGGGATTCACACTACTGAACTAATGCAATACTGATCTGTTTATCCTTTCACACTCATTGTTTATTGTTGTCTAAAATGCAATGTTCTAATGTTTCGTCGACAGACCCCTATCTCCCACTTAAAGATGTAGGGGTATGCACTACACGACCGCTAACACTGCTCGTTTTGTAACGGAACCATTCGGTTCCAAGCGTGCTAGTGCACGGCAACGGTGCACCCCACTGCGATTGCACTGTTCTTGGATACACCTTTGTTGTGGGTTAGCCCCAGTTGGGCTTTCAGACAGGTTGGGCCAAGTTGGGGATGGCTCAGCTGTCTGCAGTTAAGGGTGGGTGATGTTCACACTGCTATCTCGGGTTGGCGGTGAGGGAGGTGGGTGGGAAATGGGGTGTTACTTAAAAAAAGGCACACAAGGTTGCATGGCACGCGCATTGAAGGGCCACGATCGCACTGTCAACTCCAATTTTGGGAGCTCACACTATTGCTGGATCTGGGATTTTCACTAAACATGTATTATAGGATTAGATATCTGTCACTGAAATGTCTACCGTCATATTGTCCTGGAACATCCAGGGATTAAGCAATCATACCAAGGCCCGTAAGATCATGGTCTATGCTAATAGGCATAGTTGTAAGGTACTATTTCTACAGGAGACACCCTCCAATGGTCACATGCCAAGGACCATAGCCCTGTCATAGGGCCCCGCAAGATTCTTCACTTCCTATTCCACCCAATCCAGGGGCATTCTCGCGATGATCCATAAATCAATTAAATTTATATTACATAAAAGCTACACAGACCCTGAAGGACGCTATGTTAAACCACACTGCACACAGGTTAACAAAGAATATCTACTTGTTAACACCTACTGCCCCAACGTAGACTCTCCTGAGTTCTTTGACACTATAACCGCCATACTGCTGGGCTACATAGGAATTCAGATTATATGGGGAGGAGACTTGAATCTTATTCTAGATAATGTTCTGGACAGAACTGGTACTGCTGCCCGAGCCCTGTCCAGTGCTGCACGCAGGTTACATGGCCACCTTAAGACACTTAACATCTGTGATGTCTGGAGGACGCTACACCCCCACGGCGGGAGTATACCTACTACTCGTCTGTGCACGACAGCTCGTCCAGTCAGAGGGGTCCCAGATCCTACCACGCACATTGTCAGACCATGCTCCAATTACATTATCTGTGGGGCTGGGAATACCTATCTCGACATTCAACACCTGGCGTTTTAAATCTGAGGCCCTCAAAGATATTGTGTTCAAGGCTGAAATACTGGCTGACATTGAATCTGTCTTTGAGCACAACTCTCTTCAGGGCACGTCAGCTGCGGTTAGGTGGGACGCCTTCAAAGTGAATATTGGGTGAATGTTTATCTCCTGGGAGGCTGGGGTACTGAAAGCAATCATAGTCGCCCTTGGTCGCTCCGACGCCAAACTGAAGCAATTAGAGCTGCAATGCTCCACTGGTGCTGACCCCGCCATACTCGCCCAAATCGGCGATGAACTCCAGATATACAACCCACTTGCCACCAACGAAGTCCAATACTTTAGCCGCCCACAGGCCACCAGGAAATATGGTGAGGGGGACAGACTGGGGAAAACATTAGCAGCACTAGTAAGAAGGGAATCTGGCCAGACTCAGATTGCCTCCATCAAAGATGAACATGGCAATGCACAGTGGGCTGACCAACAAATTTTAGAGACGTTCACCGAGTTTTACAGGTCCCTCTACTCCCAGCCTGCCGAACGCACCGAACAACACATGCGTGAGCTATTTGACCAGATCCCCACTACAGAAATCTCCTCCCCTACCCGGGACCAGCTGGACTCCCCAATCACATTGGACGAGATAGTAACAGCCATCTCAGACTTGCCTAAAGGTAAGGTACCAGGGCCCTGACAGGCTCACCACCGAATTTTACCAAGAGCACATCGCCATATTAGCACCCAGGCTGCTTGAGGTCTGGGACGAATCACTCCGTTTTTCTATCCTTCCCCCTTCCATACGTGAAGCTGTCATCACGGTACTGCTCAAGCCTGGTAAGCCCGACGACGAGTGTGGGTCTTATAGACCTCTCTCCCTCATGAACCTTGATACAAAAATCTTTGCTAAAATCATAGCGAATCGTTTTCTGCCCATCATGTCTTATCTAGTCCATGAAGACCAAGCAGGCTTCGTCCCTGGGAGATCCACCTCCCACAATATCAGAAGATTGTTTAATGTTATGTCCGGTATAGACCAGGACGTGCAAGCTGTGGCAGTCATGCTGGATGCTCAGAAGGCCTTTGATATGGTCTCTTGGAGTTATATGTGGCTGGTGCTGGAGACAATGGGGATCGGCCCAAACATGATTGGATTCATCAAATTACTATACATTTCCGCTGTGGCGTGAGTAAGAGCTAATACATTGACATCTTACCTTTTCACAATCTTCAGGGGTACCCGACAGGGATGGCCCTCCTCCCCGATTCTTTTTGCTCTAGCAATAGAGCAGATGGCGGAATATGTCCGTGCATGCCACGCCTGCAATGGAATAAGACTGAAAGATGACCCTGAAATTATATCCCTATATGCGGACAATGTTCTACTATACTTCAGAGATCCCACAGCCCATCTTGACCCTATACTCAGAGATATCACTCGCATCGGCACCCATTCTGGATTCAAAATTAACTATTCAAAGTCTGAGATCTTCCCGCTTACTAAATCTACCCAACAACCGACCACCGAATACCCCCTTTGCTGGTCCCCGGATGGTGTCAAATATCTGGGTGTTCAGATATCCCTAACCAAATCCACCTTGCTTGCTGATAATTATTCAGCGATGGCACAAACAGTCGAGGCTAAAATCTCACGTGGCGCACTCTGGTGTCCAGTCAACTGGTCGACAACAAACTGGTCGACACCATTTGGTCGAATGCCAAATGGTCGAATTTTTTTTTTTTTATATATGTGTTTTGTGGGTTTTCGTGTGGGGAAAAAAATAAAAAAGGAAAAAAGGGGGTTGGGGGGGGACCCCCCCAAAAAAAAACAAAAAATGGGTAAAAAAAAAAAACAAAAAAAAATTCGACCATTTGGCATTCGACCAAATGGTGTCGACCAAATTGTCTGTCGACCAAATGTTTTCGACCATTTGACTGGTAACCGCGCACTCTTCCATTATCCATTGCTGGTCGGCTTTCCCTCATTAAAATGATTCTACTTCCCAAGCTTCTTTACACTTTCAGTAACGTACCCGTATGGCCTGGGAGGGAATACTTCGCCAAACTGCACACATTATGTGCACAGTTCCTCTGGCACTCTGACGCGATGCGCAAGAAGTGGACTGACATGGCGCTTCCATACAAACATGGGGCACTCACGGCTCCGGATCTGATGCTCTATCGGACTGCGGCCCAGGCCCAACACGCCACTCATTGGTACCCTGGCTCTCAAGGGCGTCCGCATGTCAAATTGGAGCGACTGGCAGCCGCTGGCATCAACATAATGTCCCTCATACTGCATCAGCATTACAAACCTGACTCTCTTATTGATCCAATCAACACGACCCTTCATGCCTGGACACGCTTGCTATATCTGACAACTGAGTCCTCCCCATACTATAAATGGCTCCCTGTGTGGGCCTTCCCTGGCCTGGAACCCACGCATGACACCGCTTTGGCCCGACACTGGGGGGCGTTGGGATACCAGGCACTGTCTGACTTCTAACCCGAAGGCAGGTTCATTGACCCCCAAACATGGGAACAAGGGCACACCAGATCCGCCTTAGAGACCCTCCAATATTATAGACTTCGGGCCGCGTTTCGCACTAAAATGCCTTCATTTCCAGAAGAGCCCCCAGATAATCCGGCGATCGCATATATTGCTAACTCTGGCGGCGCCCGAGGCGTCGTATCCTCACTATATAAGATCCTGCAGGACACTACCCCGAATTAAGGTCTCAGGGCACGCAATGAATGGGCAACTGAACTTGGCCTAGAAATATCCAACAGGGTCTGGGCGGGAAATGGGCCTACACAACAAAAAAGAATCTGTCAATTTCCGTCACCGCGCCATGCAATACAAACCTCTAAACAGGCTTTATTATACTCCATATAGGACTTCGAGGTTCACCCAAGCCACGCTGCACCCCTGCCCCCGTTGCGGGCCGGAAGAAGCTGATCACTTACATATGTTTTGGACCTGTAATGGACTGTCTGAATTTTGGGAAAGCATTTTAGAAACACTCACTGTAATTACTGAAACTGTGGTTGATGCTGATCCTTTAGCAGTTCTGTTTGCAGCTTGGATAACGGATGACACTAGACGTTTGGCTAAATTTCTGAACATAAGTTGTATGATAGCCAAAACAGTTATACTCCAGAGTTGGAAAAGCTCCTCCCCCCGGTCTTTCAGAAATGGCTGCGCTTACTCACTTCGTCACTCTCGCCCTAAGAACATCTGGGATGAATTCAATAAGTATCTTAACAAACAAAGTGAAGGTTCACCAGGGTCTGGATTGTCCCTGCCCCATCAGGCACTGCTCCTACATCTTGAACTCGTCCCTCCCCTCTCTTGTGACGCTCTGTTGACATTGCTGTGATGAATGTATTGTGATCAATGTGTTGCTCCACAATATACCTGTTATACACATTTGTTGCCTTAATGTATGCGCCTACTGTGAACCTCTGCCGTCAAAAATAAAAGTTTAAAAAAAAAAAAGATCATAGTAGATGTCAATATGGTCCATGAATGCCCCACGATATAGGCGCCGCTCCAGCATGAATGCGGCCCCCAAACAAAGGAAATTATACTGTAGAACCATTATTGGTATCATATTCATATATCATATCATATCACAAGTAAGTATAATGTATCCCTTGAACAAGCACTTGATATATTTAGCAGCACACCTATTCTGTCCCAAAATATCACAATTTCATTTTCATTGTCATGGGCCACTCCCCACCCCCATGCTTTAATAATAGCTGTTACCTAATTTAATCATACACAATGTTGGATGGAGGGATTGGTCGTCCCAGTTGAGATTCAAGTCTGTGTGCCAGAGGCGGACCACAGATGTCTCGAGCAAGCGCTTCACTCCCCGAGTTCTCTGCATGCCTATGTACAGCCAATGTGTGCCAGGAAACCCTTGCATTGCACATGTAATGCCATGATATGCCCGGAACACCTTTGTATGCCCAGGTTCTTTATTACATTGCCCTTTTGCCTGAATGTTCCTATAACAAATTAATATTCCCAAGTTTAGTCTTACGTTTCATTTCTAGGGCCGTCAAACGCCAGAAACAGCCTCAAATGCCAATGTTTAGCCTTTTATGGCAATCAAGGGATGCAATAGCTGCTGACAGAAGAGAACAGGTGAGAGAAATAAACCCGTCAGGCTCCCTCATCAAACCATTGCCATAGGGCAGCAAGACAAACACCCATTTTGGTGGCAGCCATTTTTTACCCTCCAGGGTTGGGGGGGGGGGGGGTAGGATGGGTTATACAAATATGTTTTTTCAGAGTTTTTTTCATTAAGAGGTCTTGGGGGGAAGGTAGGCAGCCTTCATTAGTACTGCGACAAGGAATATAGAATGTTGTGATAGTGGTCCATTTGGTGTTGGCTAACCTGCTCTGATTTACATATTTCAGGTGAATATCCATTGGCAGTCGACATGTATAGAGAGGTGCTGCGCTCTTCTGAAGAGCATAAAGAAAAACTCAAAACAGACTCTCTGCAAGTAAGTTTGTATTTAGAATACAAATTCAAATGCATTCGTCTTTTGTAGATCATTGTGTTGTAGCTGGAGAATGCAATACACTGGATTATTCATAAGTGCACATGTATCTGTTGCACTAAACACTGCATTTCTTGCTTCATGGCAGAACAATTAAAGGGGTAGTATTTTGAGGAAATAAGGCTCAAAGTCGAAAATTTCAAGCACTCTGAGGCATCGTTTTGTCAAATGAAAGAGCCGTCTCTGCTTATTTTTAGCTCTGCTCTCGTGGCAATAATGAAGCAAAAGCCCCGTACTGGGAGCTTTTGATTATTACAGCCGGAGAGCAGGGAATGCTGACTGGCTCTTTCAAGCCCTGGGCTGCTGGTGAGTGCTTTTTTTTATCTTCCTGCTTTCCGGGGGAGCCTGGGAGACTTAAAGCGAAAGTACCGGCAATTATAAATACAACAATGTTGTATTTATAATTCCTGCGCCTTTCGTTTTAAACCTCCAAGGCTCCCTTGAGCCTGGGGATGCCCGGATGACTTAAAACGGAAGTTGCTGCAATTATGAATACTTTGCTGGTAGAGTATTCATGATTGCCATGACTTTAAGAAAGTCATAGCAAATCCGCCGGCGAAGTATTTATAATTGCTGTGCCTTTCATTTTACGTTTTCTGCGCTCTCCTGAGCCTGGGGAGCATAGGAAACATAAAAAGAAATTCAAGGCAATTAGTGTGACGCCTCCTCTTCATGTTAAGCTCTGCTCTCTGGCAGCAGAAAGCAAAAGCTCCCAGTAGGGAGCTTTTCCTGACTATTGCCGCGGGAGCAGAGCTTAACATGAACAGAGAAGGCTGCTTTATTTCACAAACTGGATGCCCCCATTTCAAAACTTTGAGCCTCATTTCCCCAAAATGATACATAGGAGCTTTCTTTAAAAATATATTTTATATATATTTTTTATGGCCCATCTTTTGAGACAATGCAATTTTTGAGTGAACTACCCCTTTAAATGTCGTGTGCGGGGGAGCCAGAGGTGTGTTGCCCATAGGTGGCACCATGGTTCAACTCCCATAATTTTCGGGACCCTCTGGATCTGCTCTCCCTTCTTGTCTCAGACCAGTGGTGAGGTCAAAATGCTAACGCTGCCCCTGGTCTCAGTCAGAGCAGAAAGAGGGAGAGGTGAAGGGAGGCCCCTGACCCTTGCTACTCAAATTGTGCCTTGAAATTAAGTAAAAGCTGAATTTCTCTGTCTAGTTCATGTGCAGGTGTTGGAATGGTGTGTGGAGGTGGGGTGTGAGCATGTGTGTTGGTTTATGTGTGACTGTGTGTTAGTGCATGAATGCTGGAATGAGTTTGAATTTATGCTATGGGTGTGTTGAGCTGAGTGAACAAGTGGGGGATGTCGGAGCAGAGTTATGAAGAGAGGAGGCGGTGCAGACCACTGTGGGAGCAAGGGGTGATTGGTACACACCAGCATGGATAGGCTTTCTTAATGTGGTATGGAATGCAAATGTTACTGGCAAAGAAAATGTGTGTGTTCTTACATGGGGAGTACTGGCCTAAAGAGGTGCAGCCTTTATGGGCATGTTACATACAGTTCTATGGCAATATTCTGTTAACGTTAAAGGATATTTGTACTGCGCACTTTCACCACCGGAGTGGTCCCCTGGCACTCTGGCGGCTCTGAAAGAAAAGTGGGGGGGGGGTTGAGTGTGTTAGTGGGAATGAGCTGGAAAAGTGTAATATAGCAGTGATGTGCTGTTGGCAGCCTCAGCCCGGTGGTTCCGTTGGCTGGGCTTGGGGTGTTTTTCAGTCGGTAGTTGTCATGTGCTGTTGTGCAAGTCTATGCACCGTTTGTTTTGTTGTTGCATTATAGTGAAGTTTGTGCAGTTTGCTGCGTTTAAGGCTTGTGGTTGTGTTTGGTTGGAGTTTGAGAGGTGTATGCAGAGGAGTGAGATTGTTAATGGGTTGGTTATTGATTCATGATTGCACGTTTGGTCTAGGCTTGGCAGGAGATTTGTATATCAATCATTGAATAACATTTCTATCTAGATGCGACACAGGCTACGTTGAGGATTCCATCTAAGTGCGTCATATGCTAACATTTACAATTCTATCTAGATGTGGCACATGCTAAGCTTAGGAGTTCCCTCTGTGTGCACATGCTAACATTTACAATTCTATCTAGATGTGACGCAGGCTAACGATTATTACATCTGTCTAACGGGACATAGGCTGATCTTGACCGTTCTCTATACTCGTACTGTTATGTTATTTTGCTTTTATATAGCGCCTTATGTACCATTGGTATAGTCTCAAGGCGCTGGTAGGTTGAACGCCCTTGGGAACTGAAGTTCGTCAGTAGAGAGAAATAGAGAGAGTCAAAGGTGCGTGTGAGCACCTGATATGTGTGCAGCTGGTGTGGCATTCGTGTGATAGCTGCTTCTTAGCGGTAGGTGTGGTGGGTGAGAGATCAGGAGTATGTGTTCGTTCTGGCAGGTTTTTATCCAGACCGATTCTGGCTGCGTTAGGCGTGAGGAGGAACGCCTAGGCTGGAGGGGGTGTAACCAGCAGTGTTTTATTAGGGTGTTGGGGAGTATGAGGCATATGATGGTATGAGAACAGCTATACCGAATGGTGTCGTAGTATCACTGTGTTCTAGTTGAGTGGTGGTGTAAAGAAGAGAGTAAGCGTTGAGATGTGATATGGTGGTTTAGCTTGGGTGTTTGAGATCGGGCTCCATCCGTTCCATGCATTACGACCGTTTCAAGCACTCAAAACCGATCACTTCCATGCTCTTTCAAACGTTCCATGCATTCCAAACATTCCATCCCGCACATACATCACGCGTTTGCTTCACAACTCGACACCCGCTCTGCACTCGACACCCGCTCCGCACCATACTCTAAATCCGCTCAACACCATACATTGTCTCAACACCACCGCACGCTGATTGAATTTGGTGTGGTGGTGAGGGCCAGCAATGTGGGTCACAGACTCATGCAGGTGTAATTGCAGGGCCTACGGGCCAATGGAAGGTGCCGGGCGGAATGAGAGGTGGGTGGCGGGGCGAAAGGGAGAGCGGTTTGGAGGGACACAGGAAATAGGAGGAAAACGAAAAAATGATATAAAAAAAGGACACAAAACACACATAGGAGCAGGTAAGGGGGAGGACTGGCCTACCATACGGCCACTGGTGCCGTGGAGTGAAGGGGTGAAGAGGCCCTAAATGGGGTCGGAGGTACTGCACTTACCATGTGCTCAACGACCACGGGAAAGTTGCATTTGGAAGTGTGCCCGGTGGCCTCTCTGTGAGAGTTACATTTAGAGGTCTGCCCAATAGCCTAGAATGATGTTCTTACCTGGGGGTACTAACCTTTACTGGTACAGCCTGCATGGACATTTTTTCATGCAGTGTCATGGCAATATTACTGGAATTATGGGCAAATACAATGTGAGTGTTCTAACCTGTGGATAGTGGCACAGAGTGCTTGGACATGTTTTTTTAAATAGTGGCATGGCATTTTTACTGGCATTATGGGCTATCGCACCACAGCCAGCATGGAAATGTTTCTTACTGTGGCTTTACAATATTACTGGCATAATGCGCAAACGTGAGTGTTCTTACATGGGCATTCTGCTTGGACATAACAAGAATAGATATGTTTTCTTACAGTTGCATTACTAACAACTTGGGCAAAACTAACATGAGTGTGTTCTTTTTTGGGAGTGCTGGCATATATTGGCACAGGCAACATGAAAATGCGTTGTTACACTGGCAAACTACTGGCATATCTTGTGGAAACAGCCAGCAGAAAAAATGTTATTTTACCCTGGCAGACTACTGGGATACATTGTGTGAAAAAGAGATCATGAAAACTTTTTTAAAAAAAGCTCCTGTGTACTTTTTGTAATCTAGCATTTCTTTGATTTTTTTATGTTTTATCCTACAAAACCAGTTGTGAATTGTATAACTTTAATACTGATATTGATGTGCTGAAGCACTTTCTCAAGAGTGTTTTTAGTTGTGGCTGTTGGGAGGTCTTGTAAGTGCTGCACATAAGCAGAAACGATTACTCTGTTTAAGTGAAGGTAGAAGAGAGATGGAATGTGAGGAGGGAGACGGAGCCTCTACGTGGCCTTTGGCTTTTTACCCACCCATTGACTGCCCATGGCCTTGCTTGCACCTGTGGCCATTCCCACCAACTACCTGGCTTTTTACCCACCCAAAACACATACCTCCTGGGATATCTTTGCGTTAGCTCTGTCCTTTCTGAGAAGCGTTCTGAAAAGTATTGGCCTATTTACAGCAATAAACCAGCTCCTGTGTAATAAAAATGACTTGACCAATGGCGCCTTCAGCCATTTGATATATGAGCAGTTGGTGTGTCTTTGCATCTCTATGTTTGCACTTAATTACTGCCTGTTTAAAACCAGCTTTGGCAAATACAACAGTGTTGGCTCTTTAGTAAGCATTAGAAAGGCATTTTCTCAGGCATGCCATGATATGCCTCGACACCTTTTGCCATATGTTGTCATTTTATAGTCGGGCAGTTCCATTATAGCAGTGCCTGGTTTATGCCGATCTCATGCCTACACAAATGCCAAAACTGTTGGCATTGCCAATGCTTATTATTGTGTACAGAGATTTTTAAGAGATGTGTGTCTGTTGTTCTTGGGAGAAATAAACGTGTTTCTGGTTGTGTCCGTTTGTTATTTCCTCCTCTAGGGCACTTGGTGGCGCTGTTAGTCCTTTGTTCTGCAGATGTTAAATGTGTATTGTAAATGGAGATAATAGGTGAAGAACATTTGAGGATTTCATCGAACATTGAACTCGAGTATCTAACGGCATTGTATTATTAAGGAGGTTTCCAACCAGGTTATCAGAGGCATCTCTAAATAAGAAAATTAAGTATGTTCTGAGGATTTCAAATGAACGAGAAATTTTGCCTTTCGGTAATTCTATTGATTTGTGAATAAAACGAGTTTCGAAAGCAATTGATGTTTGTAATACTAACGACCTCGTGCAAAGGAGTTCTAACGACATTTACAAACGTCTGTTACAGATAAACGTCATAATATATTGCCAAATAGTACCCATAAAAGTTTCGTTTATCTTGAAATCTAGACGGCCAAATGTCGTATTTAGAACGCATACAGATTCTTCCACGTTAGGCCTCGGAGATGCCGTTAAAAAACAAGCAAAAGAGGCCCTGCGGGCATTTTCAATGCAACAGTAAATTCCTAATGGAAGCTCGAATGGTCCTTATGTTGGCTCATGCCAAAGTTACTCATCAGTATTCCATTTACTCTCCCCAGTCCTCCTTGTCCTCATACCGGTCCTTACCAAATGAGTCCTCCATGCTTCTTGAGCAGGCCGCCGCTAGAGGGCGGGCTCACCCCATGCAGTGCATTCCTCTGCCACACAGAGAAAGGAATCCTCTCCTGGCTAACATCGTGAGTGTCCGGGCTTTCGTCCCTCCGTCAGCAAGAACAACCGCAGGCCCCTTATTAACATCGGAGATCCTGCACTGACTCATGGAGGATTGCTCACTCCGGGCAGTGATTTATGCCCCACAGCCATCCAAACACGAAATGGAGGGCTGGTTACTCCGCTGGGAAAGGAAGAACACTGCAGGCTGCCTACACATATCTAACAAGTGGTTTGCAAAAAACCAACAAACTGCAATTTATTTTGCTTACAGTAGCATCTCGGAGGTGCAGCAGGAGTTGGTATATAACAAGTGAGAGAGAGAGATGTCGGTGAAAGGCTCTTTAGTTACGAACAGACACTGCAGCAGCAATGAGAAGTTGAGGTTGAGGAGGGGCTGTAGGACCAGGAACCCGGGGGTTGGGCGGCACAGAGACGATCAGAAGCCTAGCTTGCAGAGCCTCTGGCCCATCACAAGTGAAGCCTGGGAGCTGTGTGACAATCAATCAACCAAGCTACCAATTCACTGTTAGCCTGCCAGAAGACTTTGTATTTACACAAAAGAATATGAGTGAAAGTGGGAAGACATCCACAAGGACATTTTGAGAGACATTTATTTTGAACCTTAGAATCATGAGCAACCAGAGAAATTGTCATTATTTCTCGGCCCTTGTCAACAATCCATAATAAATAGTTATTTTGAACGCGCCTCTAGTGTTTATCCTTTGTTAAAACATCAACATTTTGTGACATGACACAGATTAGAATCCTGCAAGGCTGACTCAGCCCCTTCCTTCATCCTTCAGAAATCAATGGATTGTATACCATTAAATAGTGGCACAATAACCTATTATCAGTGCTCAGAAGTGCACCTGATATCATTATTAATGTGGTTACTGGAGAAAAATAAAGCAACCTAAGTAGAAGCTTCTAGTAATATTTCTCCAACTCCTTAGGTTTATCAAGAGACCTTACATTCAGGAAATGAGCAGCACAAATGCTATTTGCCTGTAAAAGGAATAGGCGAACTGGAATTTTGTCCCAGAGAAGTGTTCAGAAAGTGTCTGTGTTTTTTAAAACATGTACTGCTTTTGTCATTTATATACAGAAGTCAAATGGGTATTGTCCATTGCATTCACTTTGTTTTCTGATTGTTTCTGTCCCACTTTTTAGAGACTTCATTCTACGCATAATCTAATAGAACTACTGGCAGCAAAACATCCAGGGATTGCTCCGACCTTGCGAGATGGGCAACTTGAACAGCAGGTAATATACCCTGTTAGCGTGGATGGCCAGTGAGTAAAGTCTGTTTAGGATCATGGTTTTGCAAAACCCGTTCAGAATGCTGTCTTTCTCTAGACTGTGTGCCCTATGCAATCGATGGTTGCACGTCCAGATTGTAGGATTCATGCCTGGTCTGTGGGAAACACTATGTTTGCTAGTCCAGAAATTCATTTTCAACTGCCAAAGGGGCTGTAAAGATGCAGTATTGTGAATTACAGATGATCATGTGTGTTGTACTGTATGTGGGGCATTTTAACTCAATTAGGCAACATTTTGAACAAACTAGATCTAACCCGAGTTTTACATTTCTGAAAGACACTCTTTTCCGGTGCATACAGTGTCGTGATAAAGCTTCTTATTTTCTTCCATTGTTTTCTTGTAGTGCAACATGTAATTTAATCATCTGCGGACCAATCTTTCACCTTGCTACTTCATATTTCCTCCTAAAGTCTGCTTCAGCTGAACCCCAAAACTCATAGCTCCGAATGGTGACCTATTACTTATTAGGTTAGAATAACTTTGGCGTGTGTATTTCGGTAGCCTCTTCTGATAGTAAAATGTTCCTTAAAAGGGAATGCTCACAGATTCGTATAACATTTACTATATTTCGACATGCAACTTGGTCCACATAGTCAATCTGAAAGAGATTACTCTCCATGATCTGGTCAGTGAATTAATGAGTTATAAAGTGAGAAAGCCCAGTTGAAATAAAAATAAGTAGTGCAACGTCAAAATGGGATACGAGAGGTAGCGGGAGAATGTTTTAATGGATGATCGCATGAGATCGGGCCAAGACTATACTTGTGATCTTTTATATAAGCATGTGTGGAACATACAACGGAGTGTTTTAAGAGCTGTGACGAATCCCTTGACGTCGTAACTTGTCCCCTAGGGGGAGTCCCTTCCCATGAGGCCGGGGAGGTGAGGCCGCTACCCTATGGTCCCTCTGGGGGTAGTACTCAGTGGGTGGATCTCTATGGGATTAGTGACGACCTGGATAGAGCATGCTATCCCCATAGCCCACCATACCCTGGTCCACCTTCCTCACCAACCCCCTCCAATACCATTCCTAATGCTCCTATATGTTTCTTCCATACTACTAATATAGTAAGTACTGGTACAAGGAAGAGTAGGGACTACCCAAGTAGAGTCCCCTTACAAAATACTAAGATGAAGAAGAGCTCTGATGACTCTTGGAATCTAGTGCATTCAGTACTGTAAGGAGGATGCGGCGCTGAGTACTGAGGAGCACACTGCGGAACCAAAATGAGCAGACCAGACAATCTGGGACAGCTAACTCCAACTCTGAGATAAAAAGGGAAGAAAGGTGTTGTACCAGAGGCAGTCAACCTTGGAGGAACCGCAAGAATCGGTTCCGTGTGTATGAGAGGAGAGAAGACCGGGATGTCGGGGAAGAAGCCAGAAGGTTCAGAGCAGGTCCCCAGTGAGAAGAAGGGATGGCGGGCTGGTGGATGAAGGCTCCAGGCAGTCTTGAAGCCTGCATAGTGAGACTTCTACTAGGAGGAAGATTGGTGCTGTGGAGCCACCGCAAACCAAACAAAGCTCACGGGAGCACCATGAATCCTGTGGCTGACTGCAGGAGTGCACGACAAAACAAGGTGTGCGAGTGGGCATAAAGGTGCCAGGGACCAGAGGAGGTTGTGGCAAGCAGAACGGGGCGAGAGCAGTCCCAAGTACAGGGTCTGGCACTTGAAACACAATCGTGCAGAGAGTTTCACACCCATTCAAATATATGGTAGTACTTGGCGGGAGAGTTAACCAGGTTTACCAGGAAGGAGAACTATGTGAGAAAGGCGAGTCTGGGGTTTGCAACCCTAAGAAGAAAAGATAGTTGGTCAATCGCCATAGTCACATTAACTGACAGAGAAGTGAACCAGTTCGGCTGTGAATCCAAGAGCGAGAAATGGAAAGGAAAACATTACCCTTGACACAGTGTTGTGGACATTGATCTTCAATGACAAGCTACCTGACCAAGTGGTAACCAGGTTGGTGGTGACATCAATTTAAGAAGAACCTGGTGAAGGGAGTCATTCCCCTGGTGTTTGTGGACACTGTGAAAGGTCAAGAGAAGGGAATCATTCTCTTAGCAATGTGAATTGTACCTAGAGGCCAAGGGTCCTCCGGCTAACACAGTAAAGACACAAGATCTTTCTTTGTATGTGTCTTGATGGAGCGCTAATTCAAGGAACATTTAAAAGAAGAACATTTAATTTACCCCATCCAGAAGTGAACTTTGGGCTGTCGTCCAGAAGCCAGAAGAGGGAGTCATTCTTCTGGAACAACAAAATCACCCCTTTTTATTCGCAGTTAATTTAGAATGTAAGGGAATGAAATAGGTTTTGACACAACGCTGGACTATCTGTTTTTTACGGACCCCCTGACGGAATCCTTAGTTTGTTTGAGGCAGGGAAACGACTCTTAGAAGCAGGGACAGTTGGGGGGTTTCCTTTTAATTTTGATCTAATGAAAGTCTATAGCCAAAAGCATGCCACCTGTGCGTCGGTCTCCCTCTTCTACACCTTACAGAGGGGACAGGGGCATTGTCAACCCCGAGTGTAGGAGTTCCTCTCACAATTGAAAACACTGGTTATAAGCTCCTCTCTAAAGTATGTACATTGTATATATACATCTAATAATGAAGGTTGTAATATGGGGGGCCATTACATAGCTATCTGCCAGTGTTAAAGTCTATAATGCATCACTAATGTAAATGAAAATCACCCACGGAGTACCAACTGTGTTCGCACTATATAAAACCCAAGCCATGCATGCATCTTTCATGACTTTCAGACGCATCTAGATGCATGACAGCAACTATGTTACAGTTGTGATTCAATGCAATACAAAAGCATACCAACATAAAACCTATTTAAAGAAGTGGCCCATGCGATCTATTATAGAGGATTATCAATCACGACCTTATCTTAGTATACCCCAATTTGCTCATGAATATGAGTTTCAGCTTTTCAGGTGGTGACCTCTTCTGTATTTATTCTTGCATAGGCAACCATGCACTATGTAATTTCTGCCAATATGGTGGCCTTTTCAGCAGCCTGGTTTGTTCTCCTGCATACATGCTGTCTTCTCTGCTCCTTTATTGGCTCTCACAGATGTCTGAGGTAACAGGTTTCAAAGAAGATCTTTCCTGCAAGTCACATTTTTCAGAAACCATCCTTAATCAGTGTCCTCAACACCGCATCCACTGGCAAGTTCTATGAAATTCGTTTTTTTACTGCAGGTTTTGATTTGGTTACCTATGTAATAAGGCACCTTTGGAGCTCAAATTCCATATGAGACTTTGACACACAAAAGAAGATAAGTGGTGATTCTTTTTTCTCGAATACCTGAAACCAAGCGGTGTGCTCTTTTTGAACAGTGTGACCAAGCCAGTACTCGCATTTTTAGACTTAAAGGAGCTCATTTTCAATTGAGCCTTCACGTGAAGTGAAGGCGTAAAAGCCTAAGGCTTAAGTCCAAGCATCTTGTATGGTGGTGTTCAACTGAAATTAAACCCTTTAATTCAGAACACTTCTTACCATGCGCCCATGGTGAGCAATGTTCCCAGTTGAAATGAAACCCTCCTTGACGTGCGAGTATGTCGGGGAGGGATTCATTTAATTTGTGAGCACTGCTTGCCTTGCAGTGCTCACAAACAAAGGTAAATGCTGCCTGGCATGCCAGCATGGCAAGCAGCATTTACCCACTTTGCACGGTCGAGTGCAAATTACGAAAATTTGATGGCATGGAGCTGCATACGTTACAGTTTAAATGTAACGTTGCACCGCTGTCAAGTTACTCATTTATAAAAAATAAGCAGGAGTCAGGCTAGGTATGCGATGAAGATGATGTTCTGGAACCTGATGAGATGTGTGCTGAGATGATGAGCTAGAAACAGGTAAGAGCGCTTCAGGCGGCGGTAAGCGTTAAGCTGCAGAAAGCAGACTAACGCGAAGTGCATGTCTGCGGGTGGGGCTGGCTTAAATAGCCTGGCCCCAGCCACTCCCCTTTAGCCCTGCCTTGTGGCTCAACCTTGCCCCTCCCAGAGACTTCTGCACATGCCCTCCAATGTTTCTTAATGGCCACGCCCGGCCTGGATGCACGTGCCCTAGACACCAAGTGTGCAGAGCACACTTTCTTATGAGCCTGGCGCCAAAAGCCAGGCTCATAAGACGCTTTTGAACGCTTTGGGTGATAAAGGTAGTGGCCCTTGACCAGTGGCCATGACAGCACAACCCCTCAAGACCTCTCTCACGGGCGTTCCTCTTCCTGGTCCTGGTTTGGCGGGATTGTCACGATGGAACTGTTTAATTAGTTGTGGAGCATGGACAAATTCAACGGGTTCCCATGTGCGATCTTGAGGTCCATAACCCTCCCAGTCGATCAAGTAGTACAGTTTTGATCGCACTATCTTGGAGTCCAGAATGCCTTTGACTTCATACTCTGGTTCTCCTTCTATGATCTCTGGCTCAGGTGGTGTTGGGATCCGAGTATCGGGTTTCATTGGTTTTAGGAAGGACACATGGAACACCGTATGGATTCACATATTGGCTGGTAGATCCAATTTCATGGCAGCAGGGTTAATGATGGCTTTGATGGGATAAGGTCTGAGGTATCTTGGACGGAAGGCCCGAGGTCCCTTTAATGGGATATTCTTGGATGCCAGCCATACTTTATCTCCGACTTGATAATGCAGGGCCTCTCTTCTATGTCTGTCTGCAACTTTTTGTTGTTGTTCCTTGGCTCTGATCAAGTGCTTGGTAGCTTCTTTAAGGGATTGAGTAATGGTCTTATATAAGGATGTGATTACTGGCCTTTCCAATTCATCAAGTGGATCAAAGGAGGATGTCCGAGGATGCCGACTGTTCATTTTGTAGAATGGGGTCTGTCTGGTGCTAGTGTGGATAGTTATTGTAGGCAAATTCAGTTAACCAGATAATGTTTTTCAGGACCCTTCCGTCTGCTGTAACATACACCTCAGGTATTGCTCCAGAATCTGATTGGTCCTTTCCGTTTGCCCATCGGTTTGGGGATGGTGACTCGTGGACAAACGAAGGTCGATTTGGTCTATCTTACAACACCTCCTCCAGAGAGCTGAGACGAATTGAGTCCCACGATCTGAAATCAATTCAGACGGGAAACCGTGTATTTGACAATTTGCTCCAAAAATACTGTGGCCAGAGCAGCGGCAGTGGGAAGCCCATTTAGCGGAATAAAATGCGCCATCTTGGAGAATAGGTCTACCACGACCAGGATTGTATTAAACCTGTCACAGGGTGGTAGATCGGTAATAAAGTCCATAGACAGCGTATGCCATGGTGCTGGTGGTACCGTTAATGGACACAACAATCCTGCAGGACTTAACTTCTGGGATTTGTGTTGCGCACAAACACCGCAGGTTGCAATAAACTGGGCCACGACTTTTCTCCAGGTAGGCCACCAATAGTTCTTTTGAATTTTGGCTCTAGTCTTAGCATTTCCAGGATGTCCTTCCACTAACGACTCGTGATAGTTGGCTATTATTTTGTTTTGTACTTCTTTGTCCCGGATATATAGTCTTCCCTGAAAATAGAGTAAGTTATCCTTGATGGAGTATAGGTCTCCCTTCATCAACCACTCCTGTTGGGCTGTCTGGTCCATTTTAGATTGGAGATAGGTCTTCAAGTCTTCCCAGCAGGAGGTTTCAGCAATCTGGTTTTAAACCCGTTCTTCGAATTAATGGCCACTGGTTCAGATGGTGTGAAGGCGTCTTTGTCCTCTCCCATGCGTGATAGGGCATCTACTTTTCCGTTACGCACTCCTGGTCTGTAAGTAATAATGAAATCGTATTCGGCGAAGAAGAGAGCCCAGCGAAGATGATGCGAAGATTGGGCCTTAGCTGTTTTCAAGTATTGCAGATTACGGTGATCTGTGATAACGGTAAGCTTGTGTCTCGCCCCTAGAAGGTAGTGTCTCCAGGTTTTGAGGGCTCCCTTAATTGCTAGTAGTTCCTTGTCCGAGATTGCATAGTTCATTTCTGGTGCAGAAAATCTATGGGACGAAAATGCTATGGGATGTAGCTGCCCCATCTCCGGGTCCTTTTGTGATAATACTGCCCCCATGGCCACACTGGAGCAGCCTGTTTCAACCACACAACACAGGTCAGGTCGAGGATGCCGAAGAACAGGTGCTGAGGTGAAGGCCTGTTTCAATTCCTTCAAAGCCTTTTCCGCTTCGGAAGACCAGAAGAATTTCTTATTCTGTCTCACTAGAGAGGTGATTGGGTGGACGATCTGTGAAAATCTTGGGATAAATAGTCTGTAAACATTGGCAAATCCGAGCACACTTTGCACTCCTTTGGTAGATGTTGGGGATGGCCACTTAAGAATAGCATCCACCCTGAGTGTGTCCATGTGAACTCCTCATGGGGTAAGCATGAAGCCCAAAAATTCAACTTCCGTGACATGGAAGAAGCATTTTTCCAATTTGGCAAACAGCCGATGTTGACAAAGCTTTTCCAGAACTGCCCTTACATGGCAAACATGGTCTTTCTTGGACATCGAGTAAATAAGAATGTTGTCGATGTAAACAAGGACGCAGACGTCCAACAATTCGTGAAGCACATCGTTCATGAAGAACTGGAACGCCGCTGGTGCATTGCATAGCCTAAAGGGCCTGATACTCGAAAAGCCCATATTTGGTCCGGAATGCTGTCTTCCACTCGTCACCCCTTTTAACTCTCACAAGGTGATAGGCTCCTCGTAGGTCTAGTTTCATGTACATTCGAGCATTCTTCACCTGATCAGTCAACTCGGGGATGAGTGGCAGGGGGTATCTGTTCTTAACTGTGATTTGATTCAGTACCCTATAATCTATACATGTTCTGAGGTCGCCCTCTTTCTTGGGTACGAAGAAGAGAGCCAAGGAGGCCGGAGACTTAGACGGGCGGATGAATCCGTTAGCTAGGTACTGGTCTAGGTAAATCCTCAGGTGTTGCTTTTCTTGCTCAGTTAAAGCGTAGATTCGACTGCAAGGAATTTGTGCTTCAGGGACCAGATCTATTTGGCAGTCATAAGTTCTATGTGGAGGCAGGGTGTTTGCTTGCTCCTTTTGAAACACATCCTGATAGTCCAGATATTCCGGGGATAGGGCACCAGAGAGCCCCAGGATAGGTTTCGTCTTTAGTTTTGGGCTCTTCATGCCTTTGTGGTAACAACATTTGGTGCATTCTTGAGGAAAGGTCAGCACTCGCGTTCACCAGCCAATCCTGGGATTATGGCTTTCTTGCCATGGCATTCCTAGGATCATCTGGAACTGGGGGGCCCCAATAAGATCGAAATAAATGTCTTCCCGATGACCATCCTGACACATAAGCATCACTTTGTCGGTATGTTGCATCACTGGGCTGGATGACAACTGAGAGCTATCCACTGCGGTGACGTTTTCCGATTGTAGTTTCTGCTGGAGGGGAAGGCCTATCCGTGCGGCCAGATTCTGATTGATATAATTTCCCACCGCTCCACTATCAATATACGCTTCCAAGGCATGTACCTTTGATGGTTGTTGGTGATGGACAAGGAGTACCGGGATGACCAGGTGTGAGATCTGTACAACTTCATTTCGCTCGACCCCTACGCTTGTCGGGCATTGGAGTTTTCTGAGATTTGTTCTTTCTTATTGTTGCAGTTGTCCGTTGCCCCTACTATTTTATTCAGAGGTTTTATTGGGCATTCCTGAGAAATGTCCTGCTCTGCTGCAGTATAAACAGAGTTGTTGTTGTCTCCTTTTTTCTCTCTCAGCCTTGGAGATAGGAGCCCGTAATTCGCCACTCTGCATGGGTTCTGTTAGCTCATGAGTTTTAACCTGGTTGTCCCGAGGTCACATATAAACCGATCTCCCTTCAGTTCTTTTGCAGTCCATTTTTATATCCTGTAACCTATGGTCCAATTGTGCCATCAAATTGATGTACTCCGCACAACACTCGGGCGGATTGTCCACTTGGGCTAGCACATCTTTTAGTTCCCCAAGCAATCCTCGATAAAACAGTGTGGTCCTTTTTTCTTCAGGCCAATTGGTCTGTGTTACAAGACGATTTAAGGTGGAAATATAAGTCAGCAGATCATGGTTTCCCTGTCTGAGGGACAATAGTTAGTTATCTAGGGCTTTTCCTTGGGTGTGTCTAGCAAACAACTTTTCCAATTCCCGTTGGAATTCCCCAAAATTTCGAAGTAGTGGATCATCCTGATTTACTAATGGTATGGACCAATCCGCTGCGCTGCCTCCCAAGTAGGAAAGTACAAAGGTAACTCTTCCACTATCGTTGGGGAAGGCCCCAGGGCGACATAAAAAGTGAAGACGACATGAATATGGCATATTTATTAGGATCGCCGGTGAAACGTTCTGGCGGGGCCAATGGCACAGCCCCCGGGAGCACCACTTGGACTGGTGGTGATGGCTGCGGCAAAGGAGTTGGTGCGATTCCGGGTAATGGAACCTGCCCTGCATGAGTTTGAAGCATCTGTCTCGCCAGATCATCCGTTCGTTCCCAGGTGACAGTGAGGTCTCTCCTCAAGGCATTAGTCTCTTGTCTGGAGGCATGTACTTCGGCCCGCAGTTCCCCCAGCAATTGGGCCAACTGGTCTGTCTCTGAGATGTCCATAACGCCCAGGCAGAGGTTCTGAGGGGCTTCGCGTTCTGTTACGCTCACCTGGTCTATGCGGGTGCTTTGGGGCACGGTTGGAGCCCTCCCTGGTCTTGGCTTCCCTCGATCAGGCTTTTTCCCCAGCTGCTGTAGTGTGGGCTGCTCTGGTTGCTGGCACTGCCCCTAAGAGAATACGAGAGGCAGTGAGAATGCTGCGATTGGGTTGCGATTCCCCTCGAACCCTTCGTTCCAGAACGAGGTGAGAATGCGTTTACCCATATAATCTCACCTGGTTTCTTGTGAGTATGAGCTCTCTGTCCTGCTTCTCTTAAGCAGGGGCGCCGTTGATGGACCTAGCTGCTTCACTGGTCCGTTAGTGTGGCGGCCCAGACCGGCTGTGACCGAACCACTTTGAAGGTAAGTGTTCGTAACAATGATTATTGTCCGTATCCTTTTGCAATGTCTTTTTCCAATGATTATTGTTTGTAATCCTTGTAATGTCTTTTCTCTCCCCAATAGGTGTAAAGATCGCCACGTGAAGTTGCAGTGTTGAAGGCGAGTTCTAATGGTGCCAGAGGGGATTGCAAGGTTCCCACTCAGAAGGTAAGTAGGGTTTCAAGGTTGTACGCAAGGCTTATGTGTTGCGCTACCAAGCGTAAGATATTTATGCAGGTTCCAACCTTGTGTGTCCCTTTTCTCTTGCAGGGATTGCCTGGTGGCGTCAGATGGAGAGTGGATATCTGAAGTCCTGCCGGCGATCGCTGGATGAATGGATCCGTGAGGATGCTGGGCGAGAAGAAGGCTCCCGCGTAGCTAGATGTCCGGAACAGGTGAGGATGCGGTCTGACTCCGATGACAATAGGAATCAGGTAAGATGCGATGCGCTGCAGGCGATGGGAATGCAGAGACGGTAAAATGCGCGTCCGACGATGGAGTTCCTGGAGTCAGGTAAGTTGCACGCTTAAGATGCACTGTTGAAATCAGGTAAGTGGTGCTTCAAGCGATGGTGTGGTTGGAGTCAGGTAGGTGCGCACTGAATAAGATGTTCTGGAACCTGATGAGTTGCGTGCTGAGATGATGAGCTAGAAACAGGTAAGAGAGCTTCAGGCGGCGGTAAGCGTTATGCTGCAGAAAGCAGACTAACGCGAAGCGCATGCCTGTGGTTGGGGCTGGCTTAAATGGCCCGGCCCCAGCCATTCCCCTTTAGCCCCGCCTTGTGGCTCCACCTTGCTCCTCCCAGAGACTTCTGGACGTGCCCTCCAGTGTTTCTTAATGGCCATGCCCGGCCTAGATGCACGTGCCCTAGACACCAAGTATGCAGAGCACACTTTCTTATGAGCCTGGCGCCAAAGGTGCCAGGACTGGGTCCATTTGGACCCTTTGAGTGATAAAGGAAGTGGCCCTTGACCAGTGGCCATGACACACAATTGTGGTCCTGCACTTATGCCTTCACTACGCTGCAGCTTTGGAGGGAGCAGCAGAGTTTCTTGGGTTTTTTGAGCACTTGCTTTTTTCCCAAATTAAGGACTTACCTTCCTGTTGCCCCTGTGTGTTCTGCCTGTTTCATTAGTCACTGTAACACAATAAAAAAAATAATAATAATAAATTAGGCTGACACTTTGGCTACCGGAAGGGATCCTCCCAACCTCTTCAAGGAGAGTACCTTCATCAAGAAAAAGAAGACAGAAAAGAGGACTCCTGTAACAGCAGCTTCAGAAAAGGAACTAGAAATAGGTGAGACCGAACTCATAACTACCATTCGTGAGAGTTTGCAAGGCCAAGAGAAGGATTGTGACATGGAACAGATCAAGGATCTTATGCAGCTGTTCAAAGCTTAACCATGGAAGTCAAACATTTGAAATCAGATTACATATCACTCTGACAGATGATGGCCGCCAGGGATGTCCAGGCCTCAGAACTGCCTTCTTTAGGGCTAGTTTCTGGAAAGTTTGATGGCTCACATAAGCATATTAAGGAATGTATCGATGCATCAGACAGGGCTAAGGTGGGTTTCATGATTTCCAACATGACTGGGAATGCATTGGCCTGGGCTACTCCTATCATAATTACTGCTAGTCCTCTTTTGACCAACTATGCAGCCGTTGTACAGGCCCTCAAAGAGATGTTTAAGAAGCCCAAACAAGTCTATTCTGCTTATGAAACCCTTCTGGACATTCAACAAGATTCATCAGACAACTTGGACTATGTTTCTTCCTTTAAGAAGGTTGCAGCCAAAGCCCCTGGCCTGAAACCGCTCAATATACCATTTTCCAGAGAGGTTTAAATGATGACATAAAGGATGGACTGGCCAGGGTGTTCCTGCCAAGCTTTGTTTGCTGATTTAGTGTCCATGGTTCTCCAAAGGGAATTTCGAGTGGCGGAACGGAAAGATGAATGGAGAAGAACGAAAGGATATTTTTCTGGTCTTCGGACCTTGCCTACTCCTGACAAACCCATGCAAATTGGAACATCCTGATGCCCTTTGACTCCTGCATGAAAGAAAGAGAAGAAGATATCAGTGCTTATGTCTCTAATGTGGCTCGAAGGGGCATTTATTGAGAGATTGTCTGGAGGTACCTCCTCGACGACAGGGAACCAGACCGCGTCCCTAGAGGGGACGAGGCAACATAGTTTTGTCCTTAGTCCCACGGTTGTTTCTTTAGTACCTTTTTAGAAGAAATTGACTTTCACCTGCTGGTTCTACGAGTGGTACTTACTAATCCTAACAGAGCACACACAGAAGTATTTTCTTTACTTTACTGCAGAGCTGGAGGTAATTTCATGGACACCCTATGGGCTGATGAAAAGAAGATAACTTAAATGGTAAAAACGTAATCTCAACCCGTGTAAGGGTTAGAGGGTATATCAATGGTCTTGGACCCAATTAACCGATGTTCAATACCTTTGTCTATCAGAATCTACATGCATACTGAGAGCCTTTCATTTGATTTCTTATGCGGAAAACACGTTCCCATCATACTGGGTATCCCATGGCTGCGAAGACATAATCCTTCTATCGATTGGTCAGCTAATGCGGTCCAATTTACTTCTCAGTTCTGTTCCAGGTTCTGTCCACGGGGAA
This sequence comes from Ambystoma mexicanum, assembly GCF_040938575.1. Classification (NCBI taxonomy): domain Eukaryota; kingdom Metazoa; phylum Chordata; class Amphibia; order Caudata; family Ambystomatidae; genus Ambystoma; species Ambystoma mexicanum. The sequence goes on from NC_090927.1 coordinate 1,128,855,458, forward strand.
CAACTAAGGAACAGTCCGGTATCGTTTCTGTTTGTGAGTCTGCCTCCTCTGAAGGTGTCCATTAGGTTCCTTCACCCTACCAAGACTACATGGATGTTTTTCGAGGACATTGTACTTTGCAAACTCCCCCTGCATCGCCCGGAGGACTGTGTGATAGACGTCGTACCTGACGCTATTGTTTCATTCAGGCAAATGTACACATTGTCTGTTCCTGAAAAAGAAGCCCTACGGACATATCTTGATTCCAACTTGGGAAATGGGTTAGTACACAAATCCAGATCACCTGCTGGGGCTTCTCTGTTCTTTGTGCACAAAAGAGATATGAAAGGACTGAGATCTTGTTTTGATTAGAGGTTTCAACAGAACTACTATCCAGGATAGGTATCCCATGCCTTTGATCAAGGACACTTTCTGGGCCGTCTACGCGGTCAAGAGTTTTACTAAACATGACCTACGTGGGGCATACCACCTACTGCGAGTTTGGAGTGGCGACGAATGGAAGACTGCATTTAGAACACCTTTCGGCATTTCGAATACCGAGTAATGTCCTTTGGTCTTGTAAACGCCTTTATGATTTTTCAAAGGTTTATAGAATTAATATTCTCTGACCTTTTGTTTCACACAGTCATCCTCTACATGGGCGAAATTATGATGTACTCTGTGACCAAGGAAGAACATCAACAACACCTGAAGGTAGCACTGCAAAGGTTAAGAACAAATAAACTGCTGGTTAAACCCGAGAAATGATCCTTTGAGGTGTCTTCTGTATCCTATCTCGAGTTCATATTGTCTGCGGAAGGAATCAAAATGGATCTACGCAAGACTACAGCCATTCTCCAATGGCCATCTCCTTCATCCTTGAAAAAATCTAACTGTTATTAAGACTGCCCAATTATTACCGGAGGTTTAGATCAGATTTCTCCAGGATAGTACTTCCTATCACTTCTCTTCTAAAGAAGAACACACGCTTTCTGTGGGCCCATACAACTAAACAAGCATTTCAACTCCTGAAGTCGAAGTTTTGTTAAGCACCCATCTTCTTACAACCTGACCAGTCTTTGCCTTTCATAGTGGAAACTGATGCCTCCTATAATGCCTTAGGGGCAATACTAAAACAGGTCAGAAATGATAAACAAGAACACCCAGTGGCATATTGTTCTAGAACTCCGACATCCAGTGAAATTAATTATTCTGTGCTGGAAAAAGAACTTTGGGCCATTCGACAGGCATGCACAGAATGTCGTTATCTGCTATTGCGAGCCAGTTCTCCATTTGAAGTAAGCACGTATCACAAACACTTGAAAGTTTGCCAGCAGATGGAATGCAATAACAAGCGCCAAAGCCTATTTTTTCTCACTTCGATTTCTATCTCCCCTACCTCCCTGCCAAACAAAAACTTGCTAATGGTCTCTCTCGGAGTATTCAGGAGACTGAGTTGGAAAGAATTCTTCCAGGAAAGAAGTTCCTTTTTCTTGTAAACACTTTTCTTCAAGGCATCCAAAGAGCTTCCTCTGGGTTCCAGTTGGAAGATACCTCAAGTTGTGGCATGAAGATACACGAAAGAGATGGTCTCTTATTTTCTGGATTCCTGTTTAATGATTCCTGACTCTTCTTTACAAAATAAGGTCATGTCGTGGTGCCATGATACCAAGACCGCCGGCCATAAGGGAATAACGGCTACTTTTTAAATTTTATTTAGCTGAATTAATCAACTTTACTTTTCAATATAAATTCATACATTTCATAAGAATAAGTGTTACGCTCACCTGGCTCCCACAGGGGCGTCGGTCAGACCCAGACTGCTGCGGCCTCCACCCATGTGATGCGTAGTGCAGCGATGACTGACTGGATCTGCCCTCCTAATCTTGTCTGCTTGACCCGTAGAAATATTCTCCTACAAGTGGAGGGATGGATTTAGCCACTTGTGGATTCAAGTGATAGCACCCCCACTGTCCTCCCCACTAATCACCTCTGAAGCGCCCTCTCAGCAATCTCACCTTATATTCTTGAAGGATGAGCCCTACATCCTGCGAAGCACACAGGGGCATGTTAATGACCAGTTACTTCACTGGCCTGAAGATATTGGAAGAGTTGTAGACGAATCCGGACTCCAAAAGGTCCTGGCGAAGAGCCGTAAGTATATAGTTCGTAAGAGTTCAAAATGTCTGGAATTCACTCCTGTCCAATTCTTTTTATATTGCAGCTTTGACCCAATAAGAAGATTGACAGCTGAAAGCGCTCTGGTAAAAGTCTGTTACACCCAACACTGTCCGGTAAATAATGCCTAGGGTTAAACTTGCTGCTTTCTCCTTATCTTACAGGTGCGGCAAAAGAAGATGTGGCGTGCTGATAAATAATACCTCCGACGGTAAATTCAGGTAAGCATATGGCGGCTAAAGAGATTGTCTCTGTCTGTTCTCTCTGCTCACCTTGTTTCTTGTCCCCCTTAGGTGCTGGGATTCGGCGATGTAAAGATGGAGACAGCGCCGGATCGAAGAGATGCTGCGTGGAACGGTTAGTATGGCGCGGCGCTGCTGCTGGCAATGCGACGCGTTTAAAACAAAGTCTTTCCTCTGGTTTGAAGATGCGATGAATCCGGAATCAGGTAAGAAATCAGGTAATACTATTGTTCTAACCTTTGCTTCTTTCTAGGTGCTCCAGGTTCGAGGCGGGCGTGGCAGAAGGCTGGATGCTGCTGCTGACACGGTGAACGTTGCGCTGCTGGATGCAGAATAACGCGAAGCGTGTGCTGTTCCTCGGGCGTGGTTTAAATAGCCTCCAAAGTAGTCCCAGGTTGGTATTCCTCCCCGACCACACCCGAGTAACAAAATAGTCCCTACGGTAAAGTAGTCCCTTCCAGGCCTCACATGGGCTTGGATCTTCTTGCAGCATGGTCTGCATTAGGTAAGTGTGCACCTATGAGCCTGGCGCTTATGGCGCCAGGACTGATGTCCCATATGAGCCTGGCGCCATAGGCGCCAGGACTGAATATAGACAGCCCCTAGCAGGGTTTGCTGGGTTTTCTCAAGGCGACATGATGCCTGCTCCCGGGGCTGATGGACGTGGTCTGGATGCCCGGGGGTATGCATCATGACAGCACTCCCCCTCAAGGCCCCTCCTAAAGTCGTTCCTCCCCTTGGTCCTGGTTTGTCTGGGAAGTCCCGATGGAATCTCTTCACTAATCGTGGTGCATGAACGTGGTCACTAGGCTCCCATGACCTTTCCTGTGGCCTGTAACCTATCCAATCGATTAAGTAAAAAAGTTTTCATTTAACCACCTTGGAGTCAGGATGTTTTTCACCTCGAATTCAGGTTCTCCATCTATCAAGATAGGATCTGGTGGTTTGGTTAATCTTGTTCCTGGTTGAACTGGTTTTAAAAGTGAAACATGAAAGACAGGATGGATTCGCATATTGGAGGGTAATTCCAGTTTGACGGCCACCGGGTTGATAATGGCCTTAATGTTGTAAGGTCCCAAATATCTAGGATGAAAAGTCTGAGTTCCTTTCAGAGGTATGTGTTTTGTAGCTAGCCAAAGCTGATATTTGGTACTGTGGAGTTTCACTTCTATGTAGATCAGCATTTTTCTTGTATTTCTCTTTTGCTTCAAATGTTCTGTCGCTTCCTTGAAGGCTTGTGTAATAGTAGAATGTAAATGACTAACTGCCGGCATTTCTAAGTGCTGAGGCGAATCGAGTTCTGAGGTTCGAGGGTGGGGTCCATATATGGTATAAAAGGGGCTTTGTCCGGTTCCTGAATGTACAGAGTTATTGTATGCATATTCGGAAATCCATAAAATATCTTTCCAATTACTTTTCGGTCTGGTGAAGCATACAACGAAGGTACTGTTCAAGCGTCTGGTTGGTCCTTTCCGTCTGACCATCGGTCTGGGGATGGTGACTGGTTGATAACCTTACGTCGATTTGCGCCAATTGCCAACATTTCTTCCAAAAATGTGAAATGAATTGACTACCTCGGTCAGAGACCAATACAGAAGGAAACCCGTGTATTCGAACGATGTTTTCGAGGAACTCCTTGGCCAGAACTGAAGCAGAAGGTAATCCCTTCAAAGGAATAAAGTGGGCCATCTTGGAAAAAAGATCCACGATAACTAGAATAGTGTTAAATCCATTATATGGAGGTAGATCAGTAATAAAGTCTAAAGATAAGGTGTGCCATGGTGTAGGTGGAATATCCAAAGGTTGTAACAGGCCAGCTGTTTTTTCTTCTGACTCTTGTTTTGGGCGCAAATGCCGCAAGACATCACAAATGACTTTATATATTTTCGCCAGGTGGGCCACCAGAATTGTCTCTTAATTTTAGCTTCGGTTTTTGCGATACCTGGGTGACCTTCCATTAGGATATCATGATAATTGCAGATGACAAGTTCCTGTAATTCCTTGTGTGGTAGAAATAGTTGTCCTTGATAGTAGGGTAGGTCATTGATGACTGATTAATCTGGGCCTTTCTTTACCCAGTCCTGCGGGGCTGCTGGATTGAAGAGTTGTTGGATTTTTAAATGGATTTCTTCTAGTGTCTGTAAAGTAGTTATGCCAAGAATTCTTTGTTCAGAAATTATAGGCACCGGCTCCGCATATGCTTCTTCCATTCCAATTCGGGATAAGGCATCTGCCTTGTCATTTTTACAGCCTGGTCGATAAGTGATCACAAAATCGAATTCGGCAAAGAACAATGCCCATCGAAGTTGGCGCAATGATTGGGCTTTGGCTGTTTTCAGATACTGCAAGTTCCGGTGATCAGGGATTACAGTAATGGTATGCCTGGCACCGAGAAGATAGTGTCGCCAAGCCTTAAAGGCGGATTTGATGGCTAATAACTCTTTATCGGTAACCGCATAGTTTAATTCGGGTGCCGAGAACTTTCTGGGCCAAAATGCCACTGGGTGAAGTTGACCAGTTTCTGGATCCTTCTGGGACAGGACAGCTCCCATGGCTAAACTGGATGCATCAGTTTCCACTATGTATGGAAGCTCTGGGCGTGGATGCTTTAAGACAGGCGCAGACGTGAATTTCGCTTTCAGCTCTTGGAAGGCCTTTTCAGCTTCTTCGGTCCACAAGAAACGTTTGTTCTTTCGCAAAAGTGCTGTGATGGGATGTACAACTTGTGAGAAGTCCGGAATGAATCTGCGGTAGAAATTGGCAAATCCGAGCATGCTTTGTACCCCTTTAACTGAACTAGGTGATGGCCACTTGAGAATTGCGCCCACCTTTCGTGAGTCCATTCGGACTCCTTTTGGAGTCAAGATAAATCCAAGGAATTCAACTTCCTTAACATGAAAAACACATTTGTCCAATTTTGCATATAACTTGTGCTGGCTTAGTTTCTCAAGGACTGCACGTACGTGCTTAACATGGTCTGATTCTGAGGAGGAGTACACAAGGATATCGTCTATGTATACGACAACACAGATGTCAATGAGTTCACGAAAGACATTGTTCATAAAATACTGGAAGGCTGCTGGTGCATAGCACAACCCGAAGGGCATCACCTGATACTCGAATAATCCGTACTTGGTGCGAAAGGCCGTCTTCCATTCGTCGCCTTTCTTTACACATACCAGATGATATGCACCTCGGAGATCTAACTTAGTGTAGATACAAGCATCCTTTACTTGCTCTAGTAATTCAGGGATCAGAGGCAATGGGTACCGGTTTTTTACCGTAATCTGATTTAGTGCGCGGTAGTCTATGCACGTTCTAAGGTCACCTTCCTTTTTTGGCACGAAGAACAAAGCTGAGGATACAGGAGTCTTGGAAGGGCGAATAACGCCATTAGCCAGCTATTGGTCCAAGTATTGCCGTAGGTGAAGATTTTCAGGTTCCGTGAGGGCATAGATTCTACTGTATGGGGGTTGTGCACCAGGTAGAAGGTCAATTGGACAATCGTATGATCTGTGAGGTGGTAATGTATTGGCCTGTTCTTTTTGAAAAACATCCTGAAATTCTTGATACTCCTGAGGTAACTGCACGAGTGGGTTGATGACTGTGGCCAGGCCTTTCAGGGTTTTCTCCGGGTAACAGGTGTGTGCACAATCCGGGAAGGTTATTCTCTTCTCTCGCCATTTAATACAAGGATTATGTGTTTCCAACCACGGCATCCCCAGTATTATTTGAAACTGCGGGGCTTTGATTAAATCAAACACAATAGTCTCTCGATGCCCATCTTGACCCAACAGTGTCATCTCTGTAGTGGAATGAGTTACAGGCCCAGAGGCAATTTCAGTTCCATCGACTTTGGTGATGACATCCGAAGTGGTCTTTTTGCAAAGAGGGGAGATTCATCCTTGAAGCCAATTCGTGGTCCATATAGTTCCCTATGGCCCCGCTATCAATGTATGCCCTTACTGTGTGCATACGTGAGGGTTGTCTAGGATCAATTAGGACCATTGGTATGATCAGATGCGAGGTCTGAGTGTCCTTCTTTAAGCTCGGCAAGCGGACCTCTACGCTTGTCGGGCATGGTCGTTTTCCGAATCAGGCTCTTTTGGGCTTTTATCAGCAACTCCTACCACCTTCTTGGGTGGTTTTATAGGGCAATCCCGTACAAAATGTCCTGAGGTTCCACAGTACAGACACAATTGCATCTGTCTTCTTCTTTCCCTTTCCTTTTGAGTTAAGGGTCCTTTGACCCCCCCAATTTGCATAGGTTCCGATGCAACGTTCCTTTGGGGGCAACGTTGGATTTAACTAATACCCGATTTTCGAACTTAGCTCGATCAGCCTTTCTATTCTGGAGTCGATGATCCAGCTGGACCACTAAGTCTATAAACTCTGCGCAGTCCTGAGGTGGGTTCACAACTTGAGCCAAGACGTCTTTAAGTTCTCCCCGAAGTCCACGATTAAACAATGTAATTCATTTTTCCTCAGGCCATCCGGTTTCCACTATCAATCTATTGAAGGTTGCGAAATAGGTTAGCAGATCCTGGTTACCTTGTCGTAGGGAGAAAAGTTCGTTATCCAGGGCCTGTCCTTGGGAGTACCGGGCAAATAGTCTTTCCATGCTCGTTTGAAAGCCCTGAAAATCCCGAAGAATTGGGTCATCCTGAGTAACTAGTGGAATTGACCAATCAGCTGCACTGCCGCTGAGATATGATAATACAAAGGCTACCTAGGCTTGATCATTTGGGAAGGCTCCTGGTCTGCATAAAAAGTGCAAGCGGCATTGGTTCATAAACACGGCAAACTTTTTGGGATCTCCGGCAAAGCGTTCGGGTGGAGCTAATGGAATATTTCCTGGTAGGTTTATTTGCACAGGGTTACTCAATAACACAGGAGCTGGGTTCCCCCGGAACCAGGTAGGGGTGCTTGTCCAGCTTGATTTTGCAGCAGTTGTCTAGCGAGATCATCTGTCCGCTCCTTCGATACAATTAGTTCTCTTATTATTAATATTATTATTCTGAGGGCATTAGTCTCTTGGCGAGCGGAGTGCACTTCCGCCCTAAGTTCCCCCAATAGTTGGGCCAGTTGGTCGGTTTCTGAGGTTTCCATAACGCCAGGGTGGGGATTTGTAGATAGTCTTCGCGTTCTGTTAAGCTCACCTGGCTCCCACAGGGCCGTCGGTCGGACCCGGACTGCTGTGGCCTCCTCCCACATGATGCGTAATGCAGCGATGACTGACTGGATCTGCCCTCCTAATCTTGTCTGCTTGACTCGTAGAAATATTCTCCTACAAGTGGAGAGATGGATTTCGCCATGTGGATTCAAGTGATAGCACCCCCACTGTCCTCCCCACTAATCACCTCTGAAGCGCCCTCTCAGTAATCTCACCTTATATTCTTGAAGGATGAGCCCTCCGTCCTGCGAAGCACACAGGTGTGCGTTGATGACCAGTTACTTCACTGGCCTGAAGATATTGGAAGAGTTGTAGACGAATCCTGACTGCAAAAGGTCCTGGCAAAGAGCCGTAAGTATATAGTTCGTAAGAGTTCAAAATGTCTGGAATTCACTCCTGTCCAATTCCTCTTTTATCTTGCAGCTTTGACCCAATAAGAAGATTGACAGCTGAAAGCGCTCCGGTAAAATTCTGTGTTACCCAACACTGTCCGGTAAATAATGCCAAGAGTTAAACTTGCTGCTTTCTCCTTATTTTACAGGTGCGGCATAAGAAGATGTGGCGTGCTGATGAATTATACCTCCGGCGGTAAATTCAGGTAAGCATACGCCCGCTCAAGAGATTCTCTGTTCTCTCTGCTCACCTTGTTGTTTCTCTTCCCCCTTAGGTGCCGGGATTCGGCGATGTAAAGATGGAGAGAGCGCCGGATCGAAGAGATGCTGCGTGGAACGGTGAGTATGGCGCGGCGCTACTGCTGGCAATGCGACGCGTTTAAAACAAAGTCTTTCCTCTGGTTTGAAGATGCGTTGAATCCGGAATCGGGTAAGAAATCAGGTAATACTCTTGTTCTAACCTTTGCTTCTTTCCTTCTTTCTAGGTGCTCCAGGTTCGAGGCGGGCATGGCAGAAGGCTGGATGCTGCTGCTGGCACGGTGAACGTTACGCTGCTGGATGCAGAATAACGCGAAGCGTGTGCTGCTCTTTGGGCATGGTTTAAATAGCCTCCAAAGTAGTCCCAGGTAGGTATTCCTTCCCGACCACACCCGAGTAACAAAATAGTCCCTAAGGTAAAGTAGTCCCTTCCAGGCCTCACATGGGCTTGGATCTTCTTGCAGCATGGTCTGCATCAGGTAAGTGTGCACCTATGAGCCTGGCACCTATGGCGCCAGGACTGATGTCCCATATGAGCCTGGCAACATAGGCGCCAGGACTGAACCCAGACAGCCCCTAGCAGGGGTTTCTGGGTTTTCTCAAGGCGACATGATGTCTGCTCCCGGGGCTGATGGACGTGGTCTGGATGCCCGGGAGTATGCATCATGACAATAAGTTTAAAAATGTAAACATTTTAGATATTTCTATAATACAAAACTGGGAAGGTTAACATTAGAACATACAAAAAGTAAATCAAAATAGATAGAAGAATTGATTACCATATCTCACAAGGAAATACATCTTGTTAATGAACATTTAAAATGATCAATTATTTAGTCATTTGATCAAGGATTTATTAGACTATTGCATATCATGTGGCTACTAATATATTTTGGATACAGGCCATTACATATCATGTGGCTACTAGTATATTTTAGATGTAGTCCCTTAGAGTAGTAGTAGCAATGAATGTCAATCTTTCCCATAGTCAATTACAAGTGTGATAATCAGACACTTTCTCTCCACACTGGATGCATTTGGAGGGCACCACAGATAATTAACCCATCGATGCCTCTTCTAGTAATTCAGATAGATTATATATTCAAACTGTTGGACACCCTCTGTGAATCAATGCTTATGTTAAGAGAGTTAGTTAGTTGTTGCAATAAGAGGTGATTAATTACTTGGACTAGGCATAAAAATGATTTAATTATTTAACCATTACAGTTATGATATTGATCACAGTTCCTTGTCACTATGCAAGAGAACCTTGAAGAGCATACTACATAAGATGATTATTTGATCAATCATTGGTCAATGTCAATGAGTTCAAAAAGTTTATAGTGGCTATTCTAATGCTAGTGCTAGGAGTACATAGACTAACTTGCCATCTAAGGTCAGTGCCCAGCTCACTAAGATAATCATAATGTTTGGAGAAGAATTTTTTGTGAGCTGGTGAGAGTATGGGACACTGATTTATTAAGTGAAGTAAAGTTTCCTTGCAATCATGATCATGACAGAAGTGACAGTAATTCATGTTCTCGCCTATTCATTTTCTTTCAGTTAATACGCTCCTTACAGGCCATAAATTCAATCTTAGATGCAGAATCGCAGATCTGTATAGTGGTGAAGGATGTGTGCAAAGGTATGACTCCATTACTCGAAATTTTTTATCGCCAAAAGAATTTTCTGCAAAGTGTTTATATCGAAGACATGTTTTTCTTGTCTTTATCCAATCAGCTAAATATATTTTTGTTTTTGCTCTATTTGGATCATTGATTAATACTTCAATAGTGACATCAGCATTAACCAACACTTGATAGATAGTCGTTTTCCATGTTTGTACAAACTTGTGGTCTGCATGGAAGATGTAGTTGGATAATGTGTTCAACAGGATGTCTAGATTAGTCGATATAAGACATTTCCCCAGTAGAGCACAGAGACGTCACTGATATAAGGCATTCAGGGATATGAGCCCGAGTTCATATCTCAACCAGGCTGCCGGCGTGCATTGTGGATGTTGCAAAACTTGCCTCCAATATTTACCCTCGAGTTTGGTGAAGAATACTTTGGGCACTATTTCTCCTGCTTCTTTCTAGGCCATAAGGTTGTACAGGGGTGACTTTTTGATTGTAATAATTCATAGCTGGACTTAATGAGAACTTCCCGTATGTACTTAATATGATCTTAGTTTGAGAAATGGCTGTAGTTAATTTCTGCTCCAGATTCGCGAGATGGACTTTATTCTGGGAATCACTGTTAATGATCATTCCTAAATACGTATACTGTTGGACCCTCTCTATCTTTATCTTTTCCATGGTCCATGAGAATGTATTACGGGATGTTTGCCTGTGCGAAGATACTAAGATTTTAGTTTTTTGAAGATTTGCTGTTAGTTGATTGTCTGCGATTTACTTGGTCAAAGAATCAATTCATTTTTGAAGACCCATTGGTGTTTTAGAAATAAGGACTAAATCATCGGCATACATTAAAGCAGAGATGGCCTTACCATTTAATTTGGGGGAATCAGCAATACTGTGCCTGAAAGCATCCTTTTGTCATCAATGAAGAAATTGAAGATGGCTGAAGCAAGGGATACATCCCTGCTTCAGCCCTCTGAAAGTATCAATGGGAGAAGATAAAAGCCCATCCTTGGTGAGTCTAATTCGTACTGAAGTGTTGAAATGTAAAGCATTGATAATATCATATAGAGTAGACAGACAACCAGCGTTACGCAGTTTATTCATGAGAAGCACTCGCAAGACCGAATCGAATGCTGAATCGAAATTTACAAACGCGAAGTACATCGGTTGTTTTGTGGTCTGTGAGTGTGCTTTGACAGAATTAAGGCACATTATATTAATTGCGGTTCCCATTCCAGCTGTAAAGCCAGTTTGATTGGGGTCCCGTTTTTGATTTTTCAGGGTCCATTCATTGAGGCCACGAAGAGCTAAGCGGGCAAAGATTTTGCCTTGTGCATCTAGAACGCTATGAGCCTGTAATTGGCTGCTAAGGAGCGGTTGCCCTTCTTAAATATCGGGACGATCACAGATCTACACCAAGAGCTTGGTATTGTGCAACTCTTGAGTACGTCTTGAAAAATATTATTCAGGATAGTGGACCACTTCTTTAAGTGCGCCTTAAACATTATGTTACTCGGGCCATCTGGGCCAGGAGCTCTGCACCCACTAGCTCTTTTAATAAGATCTTCTATTAGATCTTCTGAAGTAGGCTATTTCAACCACTGTTGTTCCGTAACACCATTCAATTGAGTGATGTTACAGGTGATTGACTTTGTATGGTTTAATGAATTCCAAATCTGGGTTGTGTTTTTGTTTGATTTTAACATGTATTCACTGTCCCGCTGAAACAAAAGAGCCTTTCTTCCTTGGATCCAATTTCTATATCGACATTAAACTGTTTTTAGAGCACTTGGTATGTCAATCAGTGGTAATTTGCTGATGGATTTCTTTTCGCGTCGAAAGTTAGCCTTGCTTTGTTTTAAGTCCGGATCAAATTGGTGATCATACTTGAGAACCGGTTGATTCAGAGACGTGGAGGAGATTTTAAATAAGTTTAGGTCTACTGTATAAGTGATACTGTGAGCTCCAGATTGTTGTTGCAGAATTTTGTTGTTTAATGTGGATAATTTGTCTTCTGTCCATTGAAAGTGTGTTCTCGCATTTTTGAGTGCGAGTGAGGACTTCATCCACTGAGTGGAAGTTGTAGTAATAGGGTTAGCCAGATCCAAAAGAGCGTAAGCATATGATGATCACTATGAGACTGTTCCACAATTTCAAATTTATCTGCAACGGTAAACAGCTGATCATCTAAATATATATAGTCAATGATGCTATTTGAGGAGCCTCGGGTCCAGGTGTTATGCGCAGGGACATCACCGGGAAGTGTGCCATTGGCCATTTTGTAACCTCTATCTTTCATTAGCTTAATCCATCTTCCAGCTGGAATGTCACCCTTCTGCCTGCTGGTTGTAAGGCAGTGTAGATTAAGATCTTCCGCAATGATAGTGGCAGAAATGTCAGGAGTAACAAGTATGGTATCTAACAAAGATACTAGCGCCTTGAAAAACCTGTCGTCTGATATTCCTGCTTGATTTTTATATATGTTAAAAAGTGCTATTTGTCAGTCGTGATGTGTGATTTTAACTAGTTGTAGAAAGTTATTCGGGGCAGCCCACAGCTGAATTGAAAGTCCTGCACTTTTTTTGATTCCCACTAGTAGACCTGAGGTAGATCTCTCCTGAGTAGAGGATTTACCTGGAAGTATAACAATCTTGTGGTCATTCCATATGGGAGTTACCATCAGCCACGTTTCCTGAAAGACTATGATTTTGAATCTTTCAATATGATTATCACTAGTAGATTGTAGATGAGCATGACCGCGGGTATTCCAGCTGGCCAGGCTCAGTCTCGTGCTGTTCCTGATTATTGGCTGTTATGCATTTGTATGGGAACGGACAGTTGTTGGAGGTGTCTCTTCATGACAACATTTAGTGCACTTAATCACTGGCATATTTGTGGCCTTGCTTAAAGTATTAATTTCTCCTGTAGTCGGGTCTTGGGCAACAATGAAGCCCAGCTTAAACAAGCCCATCTTGGCTTTCCAAATTGTATTCAATCTGACCCCCGAAGGTATCCAAAGTCTGACAAGTCACTGTCATTTAGAAATTCTACCTGCTCTACATCCACAGATTTAATATCTTCAAATGCTGTAATGTTGCTGAATATATTCATAATACTCGATCTACATAAATCAAATGTAGGATAGGGTAATGCACAGCATTTAATAATCAAGGCGTGGGATTTGAGTTGAGGTTTTTTTTGTCCATGATGGAATCGCGTATCTTCACTTTAGGACAACTTTCAAGAGTCAAGTAGGGCCTTTCACCAGTTTTATGTAGTGTTGATGATTGGATAAGCGGGCCATGCGGTTGTCTATTGTTTTCATCAATCTGCTGAGTTCTGCAAGTTTTTTGCAGAATGATTTTGTGAGGAGCGATCTTTTTGTGTGTGTTCAATCCGAGTAATACCGTTCTGATCTATTGCTTCATTGGAAGGAGGTTGACTTGCTTTAAAGTAAGAATTTAAATACGAGTCCACTGCTCTTCTAATTTCAGCATTATTCTGCACATCAATGCTCCTTAGAGAAAGTTGGTGTTTTTTCCTTATTACATTTATTTTGTTCTGGGTGTGGCTCTGTTTCGACTACTTCCAACGAATCAGGCTGTAGATCTTGCTCTATTATTGCTATAAGATCGTTAAGCGGAGCATGAGTTAAGATGCAATCCCTATTTTTTGGTGAACCTATGTTTTGGGAGTTGGGTGCACTCTTCAATCGTTTAGCATCCACAAACATGTAGTTCATGGTCAGTTTCTGGAGCGAGCTGATAGCGCAAATTAATTGCTTGGAGCTTTTTGCAATGGTCAATAGAGCAGTCTTCAAGTTTGTTTATTTTTCTCAATAGTTTTTTGATTGGTTTGGTTTTTGCATGAGTTGTTTATTAGTGTTCCTCTGCGATTTCTTTTTGGCAAAAATGTCAAAAAGAGGGTGGAATTTCAGTAACCTCATGCACAGTAGTTTCATGTTCTGCACTGATACAAGAGTCATTAGTATCTTGGATCGCTCTATCAGCTGTATTGTCCTCAATAGAGCGTATTACATGATTAAAAGCAGGCAGCATTGTCAGAGGAGGCTCGCCAGTTCTAGGTGCTGGTCAATGCTTTAATGGTATGCAGTGAGAGCTCACCTCTCGCTGTTCGGACGGGAAGCCTTTGTGAGTTCTGTTTAGCTCTTCTGCAATCCAGTCAGAGATTGTCTGGATTTGAACGGATTGTTCAGTGATTTTCAAGTCTAGTGATTCAAAAAGTTAGTTCTAGCCATGTTTACAGCATTCAAAGTAATTCCAAGCATTGAGTTGTGTTTTAAATCATGCTTCAGTGATTGTACTGTTCGTGAGTGTGAAGACGTACCTATACAAGGAGTGGGTTGAACGTAGGCATGGGAGTTGTTAGGTCTGGAAAAGACCCGGGGCTAAGCTGATGTCGGAATTGTTGGGACTGGGGGCTAGCTAGTCTTTTGGCTGTAGCTCCTGAGATTTTATCCGGGGCTACAACCAAAAGATCAGGGGCTATAGCCCCCTGAGCCCCCCCCTAGCAACGCCCCTGAACGTAGGATACAGAATTAGCTGAAGTATCGAAAGAACAGTGGGTAAACTGTATGGGTGATTGTGATGCGTTCATGCCATTAAGCAATTCTTGTTAGCTAGCATGAATTGAAATATCGAAGTTCTGGCTGTTGTTGCTTTTTAGCTCTATAGGTTCAATCACATTTTCGATGCAAGGTTATCTAGACGGAAACGCTGACAATTCCGTGGTTAGTATGGTTTGATCAGAAAGAACTTGCAAAGGGGCACTCTTAGATTTAAGCGATCTAGAAAAAGTATTTGTTGCGTCAATGGTTACTCCATTTGCGGTAGAATGGGAGGAGCCATTTTTAACTGAGTGCAAGTTAACATGATTCATGTCAGCATTAACAGAAATAATGTTACAGGGTGAACACAAATTACGAATGTCGTGTGTCATTGCAGACGGTTTTGGGGCCTGAATGCGATGAAGGGGTTAACATAATTACCCTTTTCGATGTTCGCCTGGTTTTGTTGGCAGCAACGGGTGTCATGTTGGGAGGCGTGTCCAGGTGAAACGGCATGCCGGTTTTCAGTGAGTAAAACTGCACTAGCATGCACTTTCTCTGAGCAAGCAAACAGGAATATTTAGATGACGGGAATCCCGTCGGAACTTAGTCGCCCACAAGCACTGCACCACCGGAACACTGCACGACGCAGCAGCGAACCGGCAAATATCGGTACTTGTGGGTACTTGCGTGCGCGCAGCTTCCAAATTTGTAGGGAGGGCCACTAAAGGGCGTGACCACACTAGTTTAGGTATTAGTTTAGCTCTTGATAATGCTAATATTCCACAGAAAATTATGCAGCAGGGAAGTCCAATGGCAGTCACTCGCAGCAAAGCGGTACTTAATAATAATAATTTGCCACTTATATAGCGCTACGAACCCTCAGATATCTGAGCGCTGCTTATTATTACCCACGGTGTGTGCTGCTCATTTATCGACCTCGGAAGGATGAAAGGCTGAGTTTGGCCCCGCCGGGATTCGAACCTGCGTTAGCAGACTCTGCACAGATGTCAAAGCGGGCGCTCTACTCGCTGTGCCACTTGACCAGTGCTTGTGGGTACTTGCCCGGCTACTACAGAACCCCTCTCATTCTGGTGATCTACTATGAAGTTGGACATCTGATGTTATGCTTCCACTTGCCCTATTTGTAGCTAAGGAAAATATACCACAGCCAAATCATTAGGCACTCTCCACCAAGACCTAAAACCCACAGGTGCTTGGACTACCAATTCAATTGACTTTATGAAGGATCTACCACTGTCCAGTCAGTGTACAGCTATAATAGTAACCACTGATTCTTTCAGCAAGATGGCCCACTTTACTTCATTACCTGACCCAAATCTTTCTTAAAGAGATCTTCAGACTTCATGGATCACCCAAGATCATTGTTTCCGACAGAGTGTCTCAGTATACCTCTCATTTCTGGACAGTTTTGTGTAAGCAACTGAGTATTGAACGGGCTCTCTCGTCTGGCTAATTCTCAAACCAATGGCCAGCCAGAGAGGATCAACCACACTCTGGAACAGTTTCTTCACTGTTTCACGACTCTAAACCACAATAACTGGGTGCACCTCTTACCCACAGCTGAATTTGTCAATGATAACAAGGTACACTCAGCCACTAAGGTGAGTGCTTTATTTTGTTCAACTGTTGTTTATCCAAGATCTCTACCGGTGACAGCCTTTCTTTCCACTAAGATGCCCACAATAGATGCTCTCCTAGACAATATCGCAAAGAACCATAAACTAGCATATCAGAATGTGGAAGCGAGTAAAAGAACCAACAAACAATATGCATACCAACATAGAAGAAAGGATCCGGACTGGTCTACTGGAGACAAGGTTTGGCTCTCAATTAAGTATCTCCCTCAGTGTGTTCATCCCTCCAAACTATCTCCTCATTTTGAGGGACTATTTAAGATCAAGGAACGGATAAATCCTCTGGCATTTAAGTTGCATTTACCTGTTACTTTGAGTTGCATACACCCTGTTTTTCACTCTTCCCTATTAAAACCTTATCTTCCTGATCCTTACTTGAGGAAGAAACTTTCTCAGAGTATACCTGCTCTTGTAGGCACTATAGGATTTGAAGTCTCCAGTCTATGCGATTCTGGTTACCATCACGGTACCCTCCAATACTTGATACACTGGAAAGGATATTCAGAAGCAGAATGATCCTGGGAACCATGTCTCTGCCACCGGTTTGCTTTGACAGTACCATCTACGGTTGCCTTGGAAACCTGGACCAACCCCCCCGGAGAAAGAAGGGCCATATTGTTATGACGCAATGTTATTCTGCCTTGAAGAGGTGGATATGGCTTGGTGAAGTCACGCCAGCACGTATTGACCGCAACGCCATTACCAGTCTAGTTCTAAAGATGGCGTCCGTGCTTCTATTTACACAACGAAGCTGCGCAGCTCCGATGCGTTGCAACCCTATTCTTCTATTGGGTAAGACGTTTGTTTATTTTTTCTTTATTTGCCTTTTTTGCCCTCCGCATTCCCTGCTTTTGACTACCTTTCGCACATGCCTTCCCTTCTTTGCAGCATCTTTGCTGCCGCTCTATTGCTTCTTTGCCTGGACTTCGCTAACGCTTACGCTACCCTGCAGCTCCAGTTCTCCCTGCCTTCCATTTGCTCCTTATGTACCTCCTCTGTTCTCTTACAGAATTGTTGCTTTCCGAGTCATCAGTACCTTCCTTTGTTGGATCTTATCGTCCAATACACCAACGTTCACTTCCCAAAGAGTGCTTTGGTCTTCAGTCTTACGAGTGATCACCCTGCATAAGAGTGCTCTTGGACTTCTGCATATAACGCTTGATCAGCACAAGAGTGGTCCTGCACTTCTGCATTTACATTTTCTGCAGTTCTGGAGAGAACAGCTGAGTTTCTCTCTTTTTTTTTTGTTGGAGCAGTTGCTTTTTCCTGAAATTAAGGACTTACCTTCCTATTGCCCCTTTGTGTTCTGCCTGTTTTATGAGGCTGACAATGTGGCTACTGGAAGGGATCGTCCCTACGTCTTCAAAGAGAGTACCTTCATCAAGAAAAAGAAGACAGAAAAAGGGACTCCTGTAACAGTAGCTCCAGAAAGGGAGCTAGAAAGAGGTGAGCCCAAACTCATGACTACCCATCATGAGACAAAAACACTGCATTTTGAAAACTCAGCAAAGCAGCTAAATATTCTACGTGATTCTGTAGTTGCTAACATGAATTTATTCAAGGTGAGAATGTTGCTAGTAAATGTTTCAAAATACTTGAGTTGTTCTACTGAACTCTTCCGTATTCGAAGGATAGCATCAAGCTGTTACCCCCAATAGAATATCTGTTGGTTGCACAATGTCTTGTAACTTACAAATGTTTTCACTGCATTAATACATTTGCATACACTTCATTAATACATTTGCATAGTTTGGGGCAAAGTTGACATGTATTAAAGTCCCCCGTAATTGTATAACTAATATCTTCCCATATTGAAGCTTAGTTTTTAAGTGTGACAGTGATCAAGTAGATCAGGAATTCTTCAATGACTTCTGCAATTGCTTTTAATAATAAAGCCTTACAAAAGCTTGTATTCATTCAGTGTGGCCTGTGTTAGTATGAAGAATGGCTACCGTTAATGGTCCCTAGGTAAGCTTTGACCATTAATTTTAAAACTGTTTCTTTTTAAAAAGTTAGTGAGTTGTCCATTTCACAAAGCACCCGTCATGTTAAATGAATTGTTGAAGGAAGTAATCCACATAACCTCCTAGGCGTTCCAGCTAACTTTTGTTGTAAGACACTGTGGGTGTTCCAGGCAAGGGAGTCATTCAATTGTGGATTGTTGGGAGGTTGTAAAGCATAGTTGCTGTTGTGTTTAATGAACATAAATGAGACCATGTAGCTTCGGAGATGAGATCTATTTAGTGTCTTCCCACACATAAATCACATTTTATTACAAAATGGTCCGGCAGTCATTGATTGATTGTCTATTTCTAGCAGTACACATAATTCTGTCATTGGTTTCCTTGAAATTTTATTCATATTCTTTAAAGTCTTGAATGTCTATCTGTCCCCCTTTTTTAATGTGCTAGTTTACAATTTTGATATCATTACCTAGCTCGTTCAGGGCTTCTACCTAGTTTGAAGATGTTTCTTCTTATATGAGGTCTTTTGAAATGTTCATTTGAATGTAGTTTATCACTTTGCTGAATGCATCATCAACCTTCTTTCGTTTTTAATACTTTAAGCTTAATTGCAGTATGTCTTTGTTTTAATAGTGTGAAAAAACGGTGTAAATGCAACTTTCTGAAAAACAGGTTCAATTCAACTAATGTATAGAATCGATCATTCGGAGATGGTGAGACAAATGATAGATCTTTATTTAATACATCTGCTTTTGATAGTTTTCTTTGTGCCACGTTGATGACTACAGTCTCTCAGCTCTTGCTGATGCTTTCACCACCACTTTGTCTGGCGGTATAACCTGTATATTATTTTCTGAAAAAGAAGCACTTTTTTCTAATATTGACTGCTGTGTTTTAGCAGAGGCTGATAATGATTGATTGTAGACTTTTATAGGTCAAACGCATCATTCATGGTTTGCACTCATTCAGAAGTATTACAAATCCTCTAGCAGACGTTTACTTTTGTAATTCTCAATTTCAAGGATCTCTGGAATTTCAAAGCTTTTGAATCATTAATAACAAGCCTTCATGTACTCCTCTTGTATCAAGATCACATCTGGATCAGACCAATTGTTCCCCCCCTGCATTACGGTGAGAGAGTACAGGGGGAGTTAAGTGACCACCACAGAAGTAAAGTCTCAAGGAGCCGGCAGGAGGTTAGAAGAAATTCATGGTAGAAATAGAAGAAGGGTTCCAGCATGTTTAAATACTGGGGAGCAGCGGGGGGTGCACTTCCGCCCCATGAACCAGTAACCCCTATGCAGTAGGAATGCTAAACTTGTAATTGTTAGATGAAGCATATTGCAGATGGGACAGTTGATTTGGAAACATTGCTGTTCTGCCTTTTTGTCTACAACATGGGTCTGCAACCTTTGACTGTCTAAATGTTTTGCAGTACAACTCCCATCAGCACTAGCCAGCTTAGTCAGTGGTGAGGGATAATGGTTGTCAAAGTCAAAAACACCTGGAGAGCCACAGGTTGCAGACCCAAGGTCTACAATATACCACATAACTCAGAATCCTATCATTCATACTGGTTCATAAGTTTAATAAACGTTTTCTTTTTATGCAGGCAAAACAACTTAAGCAACATTACATGAGTAAGTCTAATGCAGAGGTTTCAGAGGCCCTTCAGGCATTGCAACCAGTGCTTCAGAACATCCGGGAACTTGGGAGAAAGGCAAGTTTCTCCAGCCCTTTAGTTTGGGGATAGGGGTGTTATGGATAGATGTGTTGGTCTGTGACCTCATTTGGCAGTCTCTCTCTCACTCCCAGCCTCTTTCTCTTGCTCCTTCTTTCTGGATCGCCCCTCTTCCTTTTCTCTTCACCTGTCTCTCCCCCCTCTAATCTATCACCCCCCCCCCCTTGGCTGCACATCTCTCCTTACTACCCAAATGTATTTATATGCCGTTAACAAATATTTTCATTGCTATACTATAAAGTAATTCTGATGCACAAATCTTTGTTGCACACTACCTTTATCTACAGACCTGTAGTGTCATTTGTGTTTTTAGGGTTTTTACTGAAGGAATTGTAAGGATACCTGTTAATACCACTCCACCAACAAATGAAATGGTTAAACACTAAAATGTGGTTTTCAACACGGGCTAGTTTGTGTTTGAACATTTGTCAAGACTTATCCACATGCATTCCAATTCAATTGCCCATAATCAACCTTTTACCTTTCTATTTTCTTTGTTTTCGTTTTTACTATTCATTCCTTCCTTTGTATTTCTGCACCACCTTCCTTCTTGTCTTTTATTTAATATCTTTTATTGCTTTTTTTCTTATTTGCTTTCTCCCCTTTCTTTACTATTTTCTCTTTCTTTCATTCCCATTTATTTTATCCTTAATTCTTTCCTGTTTGTTCTTTTTCTTCATCCCTCTTTTCTCTCCTTACTCCTTCCCGTCTTCCCTTCCTTCCAGCCCCTTCTTACTCTCCTTATTTCTTCCTTGCTACCCAATTCATCTATTATTTAATTGTCTTCTTTTTGATTGCATTATGTGTGACTGTTTCTCTCCAGCTCTCATTATTTTTTCTTTAGTTCCTCATTCCTTTCCTTGATTTCTTACGCTCTTTTTTTCTTCTGATCATATGCTGTCTTTTCATTAATGCTTTAACATAGATTCATCCAGGTTCGCCCTGGTGGTTGGATGTAATTCAGCATGCAATACAGTATGCTATTGATGAGGAACTTGTGCAGCGTGTTCAGAATGAGCTAACCAGCAGCTACAAGCAACAAACTGATAAACTTTCCATGGCAGAGAAGTAAGTCACAAAAGACAGACTGATCTCTTTATAGGTAACAATGCCCTGCAAACATCTTTTTGTCTTTATTATTTTTGTTGCAGCATTTGAACTACAGTCTTGAATCACATGATTTAGATGGTCTAATAAGAAAAGTATAAAAGAAAATCCCTGTTATATGAGTATATCAGAATATTTAACTTGGGCAAATAGTTTGTCGAGCCATGATCACTGGAGGGATGAGGGGGGGGGGACCCTCGAGCGCACACTAGTTATTAAATATGTCGTTCAATTGAACTCCCCTAAGTAATTTCGTCACCACCACAACTTAAAAAGCATCCACCCCATAATCTTCAAATTATATACAACTTCTAAACATATGGCCTCCTTATAGTTGCAGAGACCTTAACAGCACAGTCATTGAATGACCCTTCTTCTGGTCGGTTTTGTAGTTCATCTTCTACTAAATTTCAATCTTGAGAGCTATGCTGTGTAGCCAGTAACCATCATTGGTGCCATTTGTTCATGTCCTCCTTTCTTATAAGGTTTTTTTTCAAAAAGTACAATAGGAGTGTGCTACACTGTCCATCTTGCATTGATAACCTTCTATCAGAAAATGCTATATATATTTTTGTAGGTTTTGGTCATTTGCTTTGCTCAGTGAGACTGGTGTTACATTCTTATTTTATCTACATTATATACCAGAAGTGATCATTAGAAATGAACATTGCTAAATTTAAAAAGAAAATGTCAGTTTACAATGTCGTTACAATAAAGATTTTTTTCTTTGAAATACTACTTTATGATATGAATATTTTGTTTCTCAAAATGCCCCTCCTTCTCCAGCATTGGATCTTTCATAGATTCTCAAGCTGTTTGAATATTCCTCATCAACAAGCTGCGAATCCTCAGTAACATAAAAGCAGTTTACCTTTAAATCTTAAACTGCTTCTCGCATTAGTGCTGTTTTAGTAATTTTGGGTCATATCCCTCCCCCACCCCAGTTAATGGACAGTCTTCCCTTAGCTCCACCCCGGGAGGCCATTTTCAGATTTTTCACTGCACGTTCAATGTTGGGACTCCTCCAAAATTCTCTTATAATCCTTTGAAGATTTAATCTATTTTCTTCATTTTTTTAAATTAAGATCTTCATTGTTTGGTACCAGATGGTTCCCTTAGTTTGCGGATGTCGCTTTCTAATATATTCTGTCGCATCCGGGATAGCTATCCCACTTCCTACCGAAGGACGAGTTAAGGACAGTCTTTGGACCTAGGAAGGAGGAGCTGTTTCCCCCATGCCTGCACAGCGTTTACAGCATTAAAAAAAACTCTGGTGGGTAATGTCACGGTGAAGGGCGGGTTAAGGACAGTCTTTGGAGCTGCTTTCTGTTAGGGAGAATTCTCTCTTTAGGCTGAATTTCCTAACCTACTGAGTCCCCCAGCAGCTTTGCTGGATTTTTGGAGTTTGTTTTTTTTCCTCCTGCCAAGAGTGAGACTCTTTTCCTCCCACTCTTGGACATGATTAATGGTATTCCTTTGACTGGTAATGTGTTTTATGGGCTATGGGGTCCTTTACTCCATAGGGTCTCATGTGTTTTTCCTATGTGTGTTACACAGCACCCTTCGTGCAGAGTAACACAGGGGTGTCATAGTGACACCCCACCATAGACTCCATACCCTCGGACTGACTACTGTCTCCCAGGGCATGTAAAGTCCCCATTGGCTTTACTAGTCCCAAATTATTAACAGAAACCAGTACAAACCATCATATTGTGGACGTACTGGTTGGGGCAATTCGATTGCCCCGGGGTCTGTTAGTTGAGGGGGCACGTCTCCGTCCCCCCTGATCGAGTTTTGGCTGGTGGCAGTGGAAACTACTTTTTATATTCGACCGCAAATATTTTCCTATGGGATTTTCCCATTGTTTGAGGCTACCAACTTTAATTATTTAATTCTCATAGCCTCGAACATACCGCCAGTTTATTTAATTAATATTAATTCTCCGGTTGTTATTTTTTGCCAAGACTCAATTCCAAAATGGCGTTTGGGTTCTCTTCTGTGAATCCAACCCAAGTCGAGCCCTTTGTTCCACTTTTTTGGCGGGCTTCTCCACAGAAGCCTCCAAAAGCGGTGCCACTCTATCTGGGTACCACAGGGGTTGTGGGAGGGGGTTTAGGCACCCTGGACCGAGTTACCTTGGTAACTCAGGTTGCACTCTTGTGTGATTGGCCCAAGTGGTGAGCCGGCCGGCTCACCACTTAGCATGTTTGAGTGACAGCTAGGATGAGTGAATGGGGGTTTTCTGCATAAAAGCAGGGCTTTGGGGACTGGAACTTCAGAAGTCGCCACAGGACCTGAGAATCCGACGAGGGAGAAGCTGAGCCGACCTACCACGACGACACCACCGGTGGAGCCCTGCAGAACCGACTCACCATTTCCCGACGACAGAGAAGATCTCCCTTCTGGAGAGGCTTCTTCCCCTGACTGGTGGGCACAACCAGTTTTCCTTTCTTTCTTCGCACCCCAGCCCGGTTTGTGGTCGAACTGCCCGTGCCAAGCACCCCAGCAGCCGGATAGCCACTCACCACTGAAACGCGACTCACCGGACCGCTCCTTGTACCTGAGAAACTCCGCGGCTGGTTTCTTCCCTGGCAGTGCAACGGACTCCTGTCTTCCTCCATGACGAGATCCTCTCTTCCCCCGGACGAAGCACCGACTTGCACCCGCTGCCAGGAACAACTGCCCCCGCTGGAGCGTTCTCACCACTTTAAGGTACCGTGTCCGCCAGGCCTCCCTTTCTAAAGATTGCTACAAGGTAATAATAACTCCTTAACCTTCTGGACTGGGCTGGCCGCCTTGACCCTCTAACTGGTCCCTTTCTGTGGTCCAACTCCTTTTTGAACCTTTACAAGACCTTTGTGCACTGCAACCGTGTGACCTTGGACACATTTCGTTTGGATCCTCTGAATGTGGATCCGGCCTCTTGAACTCTAACTTCACGGTTTTACTTTGCCTTCCTCCCTTGTTGTGTTCTTGAAAAAGTGTTGGGATCTGTTTCAATTTGTTCTCTGCTTTTTTCTCCTTTTTTTTTTTTCCAGACAGCTCACCGCTGTCTGGAAATGGGGCTTTACTTAAGACTTGTCTAATATTCTTTTAAGGGAGTGTATATATTTTAGTGACCGTGTTTTTGAATTGCTTATTATTAGTGCCTGTGTGTTTTTCTAGACGTGGTTTTTAAATAAATAATTATATCTCTCTTACACCAAGCCCTGGTCAGTGTTTACTTGTTCTATTGTGTGCTCTTGACCTATTGTGAATACTCTTAAAACTGCCTAACTCTTCTTGAGGGAAGTTTGACTGCTCAGCCACAGCTACCAAGTGAATCTGTGTGGTACAGACTGCTACCAAGTGGGTTTACTGCCAAACACCTGTAGTCCTAAATCTTTTGCAGTGGTCCCAGAGGGAACTGCACAGGTTTCTGCCTAACACTTTCCCCATGCCTGCGCAGCATTTACAGCATTCAAAGACCCCTCCGGTGGCAAATGCTGCGACGAAGGGCGGGTTAAGGGCAGTCTTTGGAGCTGGGAGGGAGAGCTGCTTCCCCCACGCCTGTGCAGCCATTACAGCATTCAAAAACCCCTCCGACGGCTAATGCCGCGGCGAAGGAGGGTTTAAGGATAGTCTTGCAGTCCTGCGGGACTGCAAACAGCGAAACCGAGGGGAAGCAAAGGGGAACAGTGGAACGCCAGTGAGAAGTGAGGTAACCTTCTCCCCCTCGATCATTGCCTACTAAAAATATTGGCCAAGTCCTGTGAATCTGGTGAGACACTGGGTGGCGGCACACTGACCTTTCATTCCCTGCTCCTCTGACGGAACTTATCAGCTGTTTCCTGTCTTCCTCTGCCCGTTGTGCTGCGTTGGGCTGTTATTGACTACGACTCCCCCCTCCCCCCAGCGGTTTGGAACACTGCTGAGGGTGCCTGTTCGCAGGTGGATGATTTGAACGGTCTTTGTCCATTCCGCCCAGTGTTGATGCAACTTGTGTCCCCAACCAGGTGGATTTGGTTGAATAGCTTCCAGGCTTACACGGCCCACAGGCTGCAAGCACTGCTCTCCTGTGATTCCTGTGTTCTTGTGTGGGGGAAGTGGCCTTGTTGGTTATGTAATCAACTTGACACCTTTTGCAGGCATCAAACACTTATTACAACGGGGGGAGTCGGACTATGGCAGCCCCGTGAGCCAGTCGGGCGTTCCTCTGCATTTCCTGGGTAATTCATGGAATCATTGTGCGCCGAAATCCATAGTGCAAGAGTGAGAAGCGCATTGCACGCGTGCGTCCTTTTACCGATTCATGGAAGGCACTCTGCGTGGCTTACCTAGGACCTGTGCTGAATCCGTGCGTAGCGCACACGTCACAGCGACATCTCGAAAGATGTGCGGGAGTTGCCCAGTGAAGGCGCACAAAGTCCAGCGCACACACCTAAAAAGGGGGCGGAACACGCGAAATGGGGAACAACACACGAAAATGTGGGCATAATGAGTGAAGTACAGCAGTGAAACCCTCGCAACGCCCACACACGCGCTAACAACACGTATTCATGGAATAGGACAGGGCAAACCCACGCACACCAAAAGACGCACAAAGCCGGAAACCCATCTGCCACGCAAAAGCAGGCGGAAGCGCCCCCGCACAGCATAAAAGTGTGCACAAACAACAAACAAGCATATACAGCTACGGTGAATGCCCCATTTCTCGCAGCAGTGATCGTGGGACACCGCAGGAGGAGGTGGATAGCCAGGCCCCGCATTTTCTTACCCAGGAACAGTCTTTTTGGGATGCCTGATGGACCAGGTCTATGGCAGGTATAGGTTTCCACCCCTTTATCATCCTAGACCTGGTCACTGAATGGGAGGATGACCTCACATCACCCACCTTGTGCTCCCAAGCACTGAGCCCCTTGGAAAAGGTGCTCAATATCCTTCATTTTTTGGCCACTGGGTCATTTCAGCAGACAACTGCCATAGTTGGGGGTGTCTCACAGGCCACACAGTCACGCTGCCTACACCAAGTGTTGGCAATCATGACTACACGCCCCTCAGTCCGCAGGCAAATATATATAATGAGTATATTATCACCACAACTGCCTAGCGAACATCACCAACATCTCACCACTAGCCTGGACTGACCACCACCTGGTCTCGTTCATGCTCTCCACCACCCGACCACCACCCCTGCCGATTATCAGGGCCCCCCCACACTCACCAGAAACAAGAAGAGCATTACAGTAGAGAGACTCATCCTGAACATACTCCCCACACTCTCCCCGACAACTCTGATCCAGAGACTCTGGTCGAAGAATATAACAAAATCATGGCCACCTCGCAGGATCTAATTGCCCCCCTCAAACTCAGACCAAGTAAGCCCAAAAAGCACCTAAACAAATTGTATACACCATTCCTCAAAAACTTAAGGCAGCAAAAAAGAAACTGCGAGGTCCCCTGGAAAAAACTCCCAACAGCAGCCAATAAACACAAACTTTCTAAACTAGCTGCACTCTACAAAAAAGAAATCCTCCTGGCTAAACAAACCTCCTTCGACCGCATATCCCATGCGAAATCAAATATGAAGGAATTATTCTCCATACTCGAAGTAGAAACTCCTATAGTACCTCCAGACACCTGTATCAAAGATAAAAATGGGTGCCTAGAAATCCAAAACGCACTAGCCAACAAGATTGCTACCCTACAAAACAAAATCTCCCATAAAAAAGCTTCCTTAAATGATCCTCTCCCGTCCAAACTACCTGAGAAGCTTACGCTAAGAAAAACCACTTGTTTCAAATTCTCTAAAGTCATCACACTTGAAGTAGAAAAAATGATCTGGTCATTGAAACCTTCCAATTGTCAGGGAGATCTGTGCCCTGCACAGCTCATCAAAGATGCCGCTCGCAACCTCTGCCCTTTCATTACGAAACTAATTAACGCCTCCTTTTCGAAGGGATTGTGTCCTCCGACGTATTCCTCATCTTAGATATATCCTTCCAGCTCTGCTGGCCTCGGAAAATTTTTTCTCTAGAGGGCGCTGCGCGTCGACGTCCCTCGAGTCGATGTCCTTCGACAGCCGCCGTATCGACGCTCGACGTCATCCTGCCTATAAAGGCCACGCGCAGCGTCCGTTGCTCAGTTCCGTTTTTCCGCGCTACTCGGTGCCTCGGAATACCGTTGCTCAGTTCTTAGTCAGAATAATCCTATTTACCTCGAGTTATTCGATCCGTACTCGATGGCTTCCTCGTCGGAACCGACAACTCCTCTATCCGGCTTCAAAAAATGTCGAGATTGTGGGAAAAAGATGTCGTTGACCGATCCTCACAGAAATTGTCTGTGGTGCTTGGGAGCCGAACACCATTGTTCGGAGTGCGAGGACTGTATGTCCATGACAGCTAAGGCCCTGAAGGAGCGTAGGGGGAAGCTGAAGAAAGGTAAGACTTTTAAAGCTTCTTCGTCGACGAAGTCGAGACATTCGTCTCCTCGTCACCATTCGCGCTCCAGGTCTCGGAGTGGGTCTCATCACTCCTCGAGATCGAAGCACTCGAAGAGGAGACGTCGAAGATCCCCTTCTCCGTCTTCCTCTTCCTCTGTTTCGCCAAAAAGAATCCCTTGCCCCACGAAACATAGTTCCCGGGCTGAATGGGAGGAATTCAGAAAAAATATGATGAGCGTCTTCGAGAAAGCGGCCTTGACCCCCTCGAAGACTGCCGAGAGCGATGCTCTGGTCGAAAGACCCGAAGGTCAAAAACGCCGCGAGTCGCAGTACCCGGCGAAAGAAACCTCTCGAGCGCGTCTCGAACCCTCGAGTAGGACTATGACCTCCAAACCTTCCTCGAAGGTTCCGTCGACGCCGTCGACGAAGGTTCCGTCGAGGTCGATGTCTTCGACGCCCTTGTCGAAGGGACCTTCGACACACGGGTCTGTCGACTCGACGCCGAGAAAAGTCACGGTGACCACACATCCAGTGACGATCCCCAGGCCCTCGACGTCGATATTGTCGAGTAGAATTCCAATTCTGTCGAGGTCCTCGAGGCCTCCACCTCTGTTTTCGACGCCACGCTCGAAGCCTTCGGCGTCGACGACATCGACGTTTTCAAGGCCAATAATGACAAGTTCGGCACCCTCTGCCTTGGAAATGGGATTTACTCCCTTTATGAGTTCAGAACAATTGAGAACTATATCCTCAATTTTAGAAGAGGGTGATTTGTCTGAACAAGACACATTTGAGTTACAGGGACCTGTAACCCCAGTTAGAGAGGAATTTTCCTCTGAAGAGCGTAGATTAAAGGATCTTCATGATTCTTTACATGAGGCAAGTGGGTTAGACACTTCCCCTGAGGTGGATTTTGCTAAGCCAGAACCGGGGGAGCATGCTGAAACCCCCTACAGAGCCTTAATGGCTAGGATTACAGAGTTCATGGGGTGGTCTGCACCTTCACAATCTTTCCAACAAGATGACCTCACGGATATTCTTGACGAAGGCCCACAAGAGGATCCGGTGGTGCCCTTTCATAAAGCTCTTCAGAGAAAGATCATGACAAACTGGGAAACCCCAGAGGTAATACCAGCAGTAAATAAAAAACTGTCTGCAAAGTACAGAGTATCTTCCACAGACCCAGAGTTTTTGTCTAAACATCCATCCCCAGAAAGTCTGGTGGTACAAGCAGCATCCTCTACCGATGTCAAGACGGCTTATCCTTGGAAACAGTCGCCCAAGGTTACTGCCTGCCTTTCCTACGTATACCTCAGTCATCCACCGGGGATCAGCTCTCAGAAAGCTCCAGATCCGCTCCTCTTGCAGGAAATTTTGGACCTGCTAGAGAAAAGTGCCATAGAACCGGTACCTGTAGCGGAGAGGAACAAGGGCTGGTACTCCCCTTACTTTCTCATTCCGAAGAAAGACGGAGGACTGAGACCCATCTTGGACTTGCGAGAATTGAACAAATTCCTCAGGAAAGACAAATTCAAGATGGTCACTCTTTCTCAGATCCTCCAGGCCCTGCAGTTTCAGGACTGGTTGGTATCTCTGGACCTTCAGGACGCTTATTTCCATGTGCCTATCCATCTCAAACACAGGAAATACCTGAGGTTCGCAATTGGCAACTCTCACTATCAATTTCGAGTACTGCCATTTGGGCTGACCTCCGCCCCGAGGGTCTTCACCAAGTTAATGTCGCTAGTGGCTGCAAGTCTAAGGAGGGAAGGGATTCACGTCTACCCCTACCTGGACGATTGGCTGATCCGGGCTGTTTCTCCGGAGCAAGCTCAGATCCAGCTAAATCACGTGTGCTACTCCCTTCACAAACTGGGCTTCTCCCTCAATTTAAAGAAGTCTCAAATGATACCATCGCAGAGACTCCAGTTCAT
The DNA here is from genome assembly GCF_040938575.1 of Ambystoma mexicanum. Taxonomy (NCBI): domain Eukaryota; kingdom Metazoa; phylum Chordata; class Amphibia; order Caudata; family Ambystomatidae; genus Ambystoma; species Ambystoma mexicanum. The sequence continues at coordinate 1,128,884,715 of NC_090927.1, forward strand.
AGGAGCGATCCTGGATACTTCCCTGGGAAAAGCCTCGCCACCAGAGGTGAGGGCTCAAGATATTCTACAGATGGTTACCAAGTTCCAACATGCCCAACGTCTCCCAGCCTTCGACTTTTTGAGGTTGCTAGGCCTCATGGCATCCTGCATTTTCCTTGTGCCAGAGGCTCGCCTGAGAATGAGATCCCTCCAGTGGGCACTGAGGACTCAGTGGTCACAATTCTCAGGGAGAATGACAGATCTTCTTCAGGTTCCCGGCAGGGTGGCTCGAGACCTTCAGTGGTGGGCCTGTCAGGAGAACATTCTGAAAGGAGAACAGTTTTGGCAACCCTGGCCGGAGATAACAGTAGTCACGGATGCCTCACTCACGGGGTGGGGAGCCCATGCCAACGACTTGACCATCAGCGGTCGTTGGTCTCCATCGGAGTCCAGACTACACATCAACCTGTTAGAGCTGAGAGCCATCAGACTTGCGTTGAAGGCTTTCCTGCCAGCTGTACAAGGGAAGAACGTCCTGATAATGACGGACAACACGGTGGCCATGCATTACCTCAACAAAAGAGGAGGCGTAGGATCACTACCCCTGTGCAGAGAGGCGATGCAGCTCTGGTTTTGGGCAATCCAAGAAGGAATCTCTCTTTCGGCAGTTCACCTAGCCGGAGAGAAGAACTTGACAGCGGACGCTCTGAGCAGGCAGAACACAGTCTCCCACGAGTGGGAGCTAGCTCAGGAAGTCCTTCAAGAGATCTTCGCCCTTTGGGGAACCCCTCAGGTAGATCTGTTCGCCACCAGCCTAAACAGGAAATGCTACCTGTTCTGCTCAAGGGAATTTCCTCCCAGAGGAGCTCTGGGAGACGCGTTCATAGTGGACTGGGAGTTTCCGCTTCTGTACGCGTTCCCACCGGTCCCTGTCATTCCTCAAATGATCAGGAGGTTGAGAAGATTCCGGCGAACCATGATCCTAATTGCCCCGGATTGGGCCAGGAGTACGTGGTACCCGGACCTTCTAGACTTGTCCATCTGCCCTCCAATTCGACTTCCGCTCAGAGAGAACCTACTCTCACAGAAGGGAGGTCAGGTTCTCCATCCAGACATCAAAATCCTCAACCTTCACGCTTGGCTTCTGAACGGCTGAGGTACAAGGATTGGGACCTCCCTGATGATGTTATGGAAGTGTTGCTTTCGGCAAGGAGGCCAGCAACAAAGTCTTTATACCGCTGCCGTTGGAACAGATTTTGCAGCTGGTGTAGAGAACAGAATATCGACCCATTTTCATGTGGTACACCAATGGTTTTGTCCTTCCTACTATATTTGGCAAATTCAGGCCTTCAAGTTGGCACCATTAAGGGCTATCTCGCAGCGCTATCTATCTTTAAGCGTACTGCGGAAGAACCATCCTATTTCAAATTACCCTTGGTAATACAGTTTCTAAAGGGGTTAACCAATGTTTATCCCCCAAGACCATTCCAAGTTCCCCTATGGGATTTAAACTTAGTACTAACTTTCCTGATGGGTACACCTTTCGAACCTCTCCATTCTTGTTCGTTAAGATTCCTTACCCTTAAAACTGTTTTATTAATAGCACTTACATCTGCTAGAAGGGTGAGCGAATTACAAGCTCTTTCTTGTAAACCCCCTCATACAATCTTTCACAAAGACAAAGTTGTCCTGCAAGTGAAGCCTAATTTCCTCCCAAAGGTAGTTTCTGAATTCCATATCTCTCAGAGGATTACCCTACCATCTTTCTATCCTCCTCCTCACCCGGGGAAAGAGGAAGAGAGGTTACACAGACTAGATCCTAGGAGGGTTTTAAGTTTTTACATTAGTATACTAGTCAGAATAAGACAGCCAGACCAGCTGTTTGTAGGTTAGGCAGGTCACAAGCTGGGGTTACCAATAACTAAGCAGACCATTTCCAGATGGATCATTCTAGCCATTCTGGAATGTTATAAACTGGCAGGGAAAGAGCCCCCTCAAAACCTTAGGGCTCATTCGACCAGAGGTATTGCAGCTTCATCGGCCCTCAAAAGAGGCGTGCCGGTTAAAGACATATGTGCGGCCGCTACATGGTCGTCTGTCCATACCTTTACACGTTTTTACAATCTGGATTCCTCCTCTAGTCAAGAGACTAGGTTTGGAAGGGCTGTACTGCATTCTATTCATCAATAGAAGACAGCGTGAAGTCAGTACTCCCTCCTCCGAATATAGAATACTGCTATGGGAGCCTATCTAAGATGAGGAATACGTCGGAGGACACAATCCCTTCGAAGAACAAGTTACTTCTTACCTTGTAACGTTCTTTCGACGGGATGTTCCTCCGACGTATTCCTCATCGACTCTCCCATCCATCCCCGCAGTTCTACTTCCCTTGTTGTTGCATCTTACGCTCCTTCAGGGTGATTAGTCTAGTCCAGACAGTAATACTGTGGGCTACAAAACGGAACTGAGCAACGGACGCTGCACGCGGCCTTTATAGGCAGGATGACGTCGAGCGTCGATACGGCGGCTGTCGAAGGACATCGACTCGAGGGACGTCGACGCGCAGCGCCCTCTAGAGAGAAAATTTTCCGAGGCCAGCAGAGCTGGAAGGATATATCTAAGATGAGGTATACGTCGGAGGAACATCCCGTCGAAAGAACGTTACAAGGTAAGAAGTAACTTGTTCTTCTACCAGCTCTATCTCCACCAATCTAAAACAATCCTGGGTATTCACACTACTAAAAAAAAAACACACCTGGACTCAGCCACGCCTACAAATTACAGACCATAACAACCGTACCATTCTTACTAAAAATCCTGGATAAGGTTGCTTATGTACAAATACAGAAGTGCCTGAAAGAAGATCACCTCCTAGGAGCTAGACAATCAGGATTCCGCCCCCCAACATGGGACTGAAACTGCTCTCATTGACTTTAAAGCAAAGATCGATAAGCTCAGAGACCATGGCCAAGTCGCCTTACTCCTCCTCCTTGACCTCTCTGCAGCTTTCGACCTGGTCGATCACTCTATACTATGCACACATCTCCACACATTAGCTCACTCTTCCGCTGAGGCCATCACCTGGATCAGATCATTCCTCAATGGCGGAACCATGAGGGTCTTCTCACCTACAGCTGCAGCAGACCCTACGCCTATCACTTGCGGTGTGCCACAGGGTTCTTGTGTCTCCCCCACATTGTACAATATTTTTACTAAGCCCCTTTTCGATGATTTGGATCATCTCGGTATCACCTACACTAACTACGCAGATGATACCCAGATCCTCCTTCTGCTTTCTGGAGATTATGAGAAGGATTTGGCCTTGGTGAATAGAGTGTACATCATCATCCAGGCATGGATGGCCACACATGGTCAATGCCTGAATGATGATAAAACTGAACTTATCATCCTAGGCACTTCCACCAGCTTAAAGAAATTAGGCCCTGCCTACTGTTCCTTCACGATTGATGGCAATAGCATTAAAGTAGGGCAATAGGTTAAAACTCTAGGCTTTTACTTGGATTCTAACCTGTCTCTCAACAGACAAGTGAATTCCCTAGCCGCCTCCACGGCGTGCACGTGCAAACTGATCCGTGCAGCCAAACCCTTTCTGTCTGACCTCAGTTGCCTTACCCTCGCTAGAGCCCTCATACTGTCCCGCCTGGACTATTGCAACGCTCTCTATCTAGGGTCTTCCAAGGCTACCACTAGCAAACTCCAAACCCTTCAAAATAAAGCTCTTGGAGCAGCTCTGGGCATCTCTAGAAAAGAGCATATCATAGGACACAGCCAACAGAATAATTGGCTTTCCATCAAAGACAAAATTCTCATAAAAACTGCATCTCTTACTTATAAACACCTTAACAACGCTGCCCCGATTTATTTGATCCACAGTTTTCATAGAAGTCCTCCCTGAAACCCACAAGAACAGCTTACAAAGATTTCCTTTCTGTCCCCAACTTCAAACGCTCTACAAAAGGGGGCTACAGTTTGCCGGTGAAAGCAGCTAAACTGTGGAACTCCTTTCCGCCAACTCTCAAAATTTCCGATCCAAGGTTGTCTTATGGCTGAAAACGTAGGCCTCAATTCACTTCCTTAGTCCCAAGTCTGTCCTGCTCTTGATATTTGCACATACTGTAACCACCTGTGCCTACATGTATATATGTATATATTTCTGTTACACACTGTTACTGTGCTTCGTATATATTATGATTGTTGTAACAAAGCTTCGCAAATTCATGTAAAGGCTGCGCCCTGTTACCTTAGGGTTTTCTTGTGCATTACAAATAATAAAACAAACATGCCCAGAACACAAGCAGAAAGGCAGGCCATGGTCTAAGTTTTTTTTACAGGGTGGCACACTGCCCCAGAGTGCTCGCTGCCATTGATTGCACCCATGTGGCCCTATGTCTTCCTAGGGCCACTGAGCACTTCGAAGGGATTGTGTCCTCCGACGTATTCCTTATCTTTGAAAGATCATCTCCCAGCTTGCTGGCCTGGGAAAAAAATTTCAGTAGAGGGCGCTGCGCATCGACGTCCCTCGAGCCGATGTCCCTCGACAGCCTCCGTATCGGCGCCGACGTCATCACACGTATAAATAGACTTGCGCACCGTCCGTTGCTCAGTTCCGTTTTTCCACGCTTCGTGGGGCCTCGGAATATCGTTGCTCAGTTCTTCAGTCAAATATACTTCATTATTCCTCATGAATACCGACTCGTGCTCGATGGCTTCCTCACCCGAACCGACGACTCCGCGGTCCGGCTTCAAAAAATGACGAGACTGTGGAAAGAAAATGTTGTTGACGGATCCTCACAGGATCTGTTTGTGGTGCCTGGGAATCGAGCACCATTGTTCGGAGTGCGAGGACTGAATGTCCATGACGGCGAAAGCCTTGAAGGAGCGCAAGGGGAAGCTCGAGAGAGGTAAGGCAGTTAAAACTTCTTTGAAGGTTTCCTCAGCGGAGTCGAGACATTCGTCTCCTCGCCATCACAAAAGACATTCTCGTTCTAGGTCTCGAAGCAGTTCCCATCACTCTTCGAGATCTAAGCATTCAAAAAAGAGACGTCGAAGATCCCCTTCCTCGTCGTCTTCCGTTTCCCCAAAAAGGGTCTCCTGCCCTACAAAACATAGCTCTCAGGCTGAGTGGGAGGAATTCAGGAAAAAGATGCTGAGCGTCTTCGAGAAAGCGGCCTCGACCCCCTCGAAGATTGCTGAGGGTGATACCCTGGGTGAAAGACCCGAAAAATCAAAACCCCGCGAGTCACAGCACCCGGCGAAAGAAGCCACTCGAGAGCGTCACAAACCCTCGAGTAAAGGCAAAGTTGCGTCTTCGACGCCGTTATCGAAGGGTTCTTCGACGCACAGGTCAGTCTAGTCGACGCCGTCTTCGACGTCGACGCTGAGAAAGGACAAACCCACGGCCACCTCACAGCCAGTGGCCATACCCAGAGCCTCGATCACAAGAATGTTGTCTGCAACCTCGAGTAGAATTCCGATTCTCTCGAGTTCATCGAGGCCTCTACCACCTTTCTTGACGCCTTTTTCGATGGCTTTGAAGCCTTTAACGTCCGCGTCAACGACGTCGACGTTTTCTCAGCCAATCATGACGAAATTGGCCCCTTCTGCTCTGGAAATGGGATTTATACCATTTTCAAGACCTGTTCACTCCAGAGTCTTATCATCTATTTATGAAGAAGGGGAGGATTCGGATCAGGAAAGACCTTTTGAGTTGCAGGGATCTGCAACTCCTGTACCAGAGGAATTTACCTCTGAGTAAGGTAGGTTGAAAGACCTCCAAGAATCCTTATAGGAAGCAAGTGGGTTGGACACTTCCGCAGAAGTGGAATTTGCCAGACCAGACCCAGGGGAACATGCTGAAACCCCTTAAAAAACCTTGATGGCAAGGATAATGGAGTTTATGTGGTGGTCCACACCCTCACCTGCTTTTCAGCAAGACGACCTCACAGACATCTTGGTCAAAGGTCCACAGGAGGATCCTTTGGTGCCATTTCATGGGGCATTACAAAGGAGAATATTGGCAAACTGGGAAACACCTGAGGTAATCCCGGCGGTTAACAAAAAATTATCAGCTAAATATACGGTGTCTTCTGCTGACCATGAATATTTATCCAAACACCCAACTCCGGAGAGTCTGGTTGTTCAGGCAGCTACTTCATCAGGTAGTAAATTAGTTTACCGTACTGTTCCACAGGACTGTCATGACCCGTGGAACTTGCCCCTTCTGGACCTCCTGGTCCTTATCGCGCCTCGGCTTGTATTCCCTGTTACTCCAAACATGGCCACAACAAGCGATTAGCCTCACACCAGCGTTCACGACGCATACGGCACGTCCTATAAATTGGCCACGCCCCCGCTGCCCCACGCGTCTCAACGCTATCAATAGGTAGTGACTCGACGTGTGTGTGGTGATTCTTCTTTCCGAGATCCTGGTTCCCTTCTTCCTTCCTTCTCCCTTTCCTTCTACTTGACTCCTGGAAACTCCATTCTTAGCGACCGCTACCTACTTCCCTGGTCATCCTGGAACAACGGCCTTCCCGGACCTCTGAACGCGCTCTGCAGCCGGACGAGACTCCAGCGAGTCTATACAAGACCCGATCCGTCCACAAGAGGAATCCTCCTGCGGAACAGAGTCAGAAGCGATCCCAGGTGAGACAGGGGGAGATTTATGACAGTTTGAGACGCCACACGACCGACATCGATCCTGCTGTGGAGAAAGCAGTCCAGGACCTTGTGCGTGGCATGCAAGAGCTCACAACTGAAGTACAGAACTTAGGGCGGAGAATGCTGCGCTAAGGCAGCTAGTCTTATCGCGCGACCCCGCTAACAAGGACAGTGTGTACCCAGGATATGCTAACAGACGTTACTAGAATCAAACAGCTGGTCAAGGAAGCAGATTGGTCCTCTGAAGCAAGTTTCACTCTATTTTGCAGGGGTCTAAACGAGGACATTAAGGACGAATTAGCCCGGGTAGCTCGTCCTAGTTCCTTCCAGGCTCTTATGGATTTAGCGCTACAGATAGACTTTCGAATCCAGGAAAGAAGGGCTGAAAGAAGAAAGACTAAGACACCTTTTCAAAAGAGTTCCCTTGAGACCTCTGTTAAAACAGATCCAGAACTAACCCCTGACACAGACACGGAACCCATGCAAATCGGAGCCTTCCATGGGCCTATTTCCCCTCAAGAAAGGATGAGAAGGATCCACACGGGCCTGTGCATGTATTGTGCCTCGGATAAACATATTGTTAGAGAATGCCCTCTAGCTCCTCCACGGCGTTCGGGAAACGCCAGCTCCCGATCCTAGATGGAGCAAGGTGTCGAAAGAGAGATGTTTGCTCCACATCAATTCCATCCTTGAACTCTCCTGGACAAAGTACTTTGGTGATTCTACAGGCCTTCCTTTGGCCCTCCAAAGACAAGACCTATCCCAGTCTGGCCTTGGTGGACTGCAGAGCTATGGGAATTTTCATTGATCAAGACTGGGTTGTTAGTCATCAAATTCCATACGAGTCACAAAACACCATGGAGCAGGTGGAAGCAATTGACGGAAGACCCCTCACTTCAGGGCCCATAAGCCTGCAGACTAAAGAGATCCAACTTTTCATAAATCATCATCAAGAGCGGATTACAATCGACATCATTAAGTCAGCCCATTATCCCATGGTTTTGGGTATGCCCTGGATACAAAAACACAATCCCTATATCAATTGGACAGCAGGTTCTTTATTCCTGGGCTCTGAGTTCTGTATGTCCCACTGTCTATCCCTGGACTCTTCCTCGATAACTCCTAAAGAAACTCCAAGAGGCCAAGAAACACCACTCATGGTTTCCAATATCATACAAGTCCCAGAGACCTACCAGGAGTATGCTGATGTATTTTCTACCGCCATAGTCCAAGCATTACCCCCTCACAGGCCTGAAGACTGTGCCATAGATACAGATCCCTCAGCTGTAATTCCTTTCGGTCGAATGTTTATCCTTTCCGAACCTGAAAAAAAGGCCCTTCGAGAATACCTCGACACCAATCTTGAAAACGGCACCATAAGACCCTCGAAATCTCCAGCGGGTGCTTCGTTGTTCTTCGTTCCCAAGAAGTACACCAAGGAACTCAGACCTTGCCTCGACTATCGAGGCTTAAACCAATGCACCCTCAAAGATCGATACCCACTGCCCCTGATTTCAGATATCCTGGAAGCTGTGAGAGGAGCTGTAATTTTCACAAAGCTGGATCTCCGGGGTGCCTACCATTTAATTCGAATCCGGGAAGGGGACGAATCGAAGACAGCTTTTAGAACGCCCTTTGGTCACTTTGAATACCTAGTCATGCCCTTTGGACTAGCCAATGCTCCTGCAGTCTTTCAGCGTTTCATGGACAGGGTGTTCTCGGATATGTTGTTCCCCTTCGTCATAGTTTATCTGGATGACATATTGATTTTTTCCAAAGATCCTTTAAAAGATGAAGAACACGTAAAGGCAGTACTACAACGACTTCGTGAAAACAAACTCTTAGCCAAACCCAAAAAATGCTTGTTCCACGTTACTTCTGTTCACTACCTAGGATTCATTCTTAGCCCAGAAGGAATTGGCATGGACCCTTCAAAGGTAAAGGCCATACTGGCTTGGCCCGCTCCCACTTCTGTGAAACAGGTGCAATCCTTCCTGCGGCTCGCCAACTTCCACCGGAAGTAGAGATTGTTCAACCGATCGTAGCCCTATTGAAGGACACCCCCTTCACCTGGTCTCCCTCGCAAGATCGGCGATTCCATCGATTGAAGACAGAGTTCACGCAAGCCCCCATCCTGACCCAACCCGAAACTAATCGCCCATTTCTAGTGGAAACGGATGCCTCTAACTACGCCATAGGGGCGGTCTTGAAACAGGAACTTGAGGATGGACTGGAATACCCCATTGCTTACCTTTCACGAACCTTGAGCCCCAGTGAGACTCACTATTCCGTCTTGGAAAAGGAACTCTTGGCCATCCGTCAAGCCTTCACTGAATGGTAACACCTACTTCTGGGTGCTAGATATCCAGTTCAGGTCAGCACAGATCATCGGAATCTTCAAATCCTACAGTCTTTGGAGTGCAGGAACAGTAGTCAGGCCCGTTGGGCCTACTCCTTTGCCCAATACCAGTTTCAAATCACTCACGTTCCTGGATCACAAAACATGATTGCTGACGCCTTATCTCGACGTCCAGACTATGCAACCACTGAGGATAAGGCCTATCCTAAGAAGTTTCCCCAAACTATCTTTGTAGCTCAGGCAATCAACCTCCTGGAAGAAATCCGAGTTCAAACCCAGTCCTCTGACCTCTGGAAGGAGATTTCAGGGAAGAATCCATGGAATCTAAGAGTCAAGGAAGAATATCTGTTCAAGGACAATGCACTGGTCATTCCTACACAGAAATTACAACACAAGATAATAAACCTCTGCCATGATACCCCTCACTCCGGTCATCGTGGTATTACTAACACCCTCTGTGTTATAGCAGTTTTGGTGGCCTCAAATGAAGACCGACGTACAACAGTACGTCAAAGCTTGTACTGTCTGCAGTCAAAACAAACATGATAACAAGAGACCGGCGGGTCTTCTACTGCAACCATCGCTGCCAACATGACCACGGGAGTTCATTGCTACAGATTTCATTGTGGAGTTACCACCTTCCCGAGGGTACAAGACCATCATGGTAATCATAGACTTGTTCACCCATATGGCTCATTTCACACCCTTGTAAAAGTTGCCATCCTCATCAGAACTTGCCGGAATCTTCCTGGAACATGTCTTCCGTCTCCATGGACTTCCCTCCAAGATCATATCGGACTGAGGACCTCAATATGTCTCAAAGTTCTGGAAACATCTCTGTCGCATCCTAGGAATCCAACGCGCTCTCTCATCAGGTTATCGCCCACAAACCAACGGAGCCACGGAACGTGTAAATCAAACTCTGGAGCAATATCTTTCTTGTTTTGCCACCAAGGTTCAGGATGACTGGTCTCTCCTCATAACCCTGGCCGAGTTTGCCTACAACAATTCTGAACACTCTGCACTCAAGGTCAGCCCTTTCTATTGCAGTCAAGGTTTTCACCCGTCCGTTTTACCTTCTGTTCTTTCAAATCCCAATCCAGTACCTACTCTCAACTCTTGGATACAGACCCTCATCAACATTCACAAGGAAGCCGAGGAACAATTGAAAGAGGCCCAAACACGCACTAAGCTCTATGCGGATTCTAAGAGAAGACCAGCGCCCTCCTATTCTGTTGGTGATCAAGTCTGGCTGTCCTCGAAACTTTTACCCCGACATCTACGGCCAAACAAATTGGCTCCTCGGTACTATGGACCATTTTCCATAAAGGAGGTCGTCAATCCTGTCTCATTCCGACTCAAGCTACCCGATTCCTGGAAGAAAATACACCCAGTTTTTCACACCTCCCTATTGAAACCTTACACCCAATCCTCCCGAAAATCCTGCAAGCCCAGTCCTGTTGTTGTGAATGATCAGCTAGAATATGAAGTGTCCCGAATATGCGATTCCAGATATAAGCGGGATTGACTTCAATATCTGGTTGAATGGAAAGGATACCCTCCTAGCGAGAGAACCTGGGAACCAGTCTCTAACTTAAATACCCCTCAACTGCTTAGAAGATTCCATCTCATACACCCGGGCAAACCTGGTGGAACAGGTCTTCGGAGGAGGCATGCTGTCATGACCCGTGGAACCTGCCCCTTCTGGACCTCCTGGTCCTTATCACGCCGGGGCTTGTATTCCCTGTTACTCCAAACATGGCCGCAACAAGCAATTAGCCTCATACCAGAGTTCACGACGCATACGGCACGTCCTATAAATTGGCCACGCCCCCGCGGCCCTGCGCACCTCAACGCTATCAATAGGTAGTGACTCAACGTGTGTGTGCTGTTCTGCGATTCTTCTCTCTGAGATCCTGGTTCCCTTCCTCCTTCCTTCTCCCTTTCCTTCTACTCGACTCCTGGAAACTCCATTCTTAGCGACCGCTACCTACTTCCCTGGACGTCCTGGAACAACGAACTTCCCGGAACTGTGAACGCGCTCTGCAGCCGGACGAGACTCGAGCGAGTCTATACAAGACCCGATCCGTCCACAAGAGGAATCCTCCCGCGGAACAGAGTCAGAAGCGATCCCAGGTGAGACGGGGGGAGATTTATGACAAGGACAGGTATGATAAGAGATATGACTATATGGCCAAAAAAGTCTTTTCTGCATGTAGCATGGCGCTGAAATGCATCAATGCTACTTATATGCTCGCAAGGTTCAGCCACACACTTTGGGAGTGCGCTTCATCAGCAGCTGACTTCCTCCCGGAGGGAGAATAAAGGGAAGCGTTCCTAAACATCATCAAGGATGGTAAAGACGCTATGTGCGAATCCCTTCAAACTGGCATCGATTCTGCTGACAGCATCAGCAGGGCCATGGCGGCAAGTACAACTCGGAGATTTGCTTGGTTGCGAAAGTCTGGTTTTGCTCCAGATGTGCAAAGCAGACTTTTGAATATGCCCTTTGACGGCTCTTCTTTGTTTTGGTAAGAAGGCGGATGACAGTTTAGAAAAACTACAAACATCAAAGGCAGCAGCAAAATCCCTGGAAGCTGCAATCCGTCAGATACCATATCGCCCCTCAGAAACCTCTTGGAGAGGTAAGTCCTTTCGCTTCTATTCTGCAGAAGACAGCCGGTTCAAAGGGGTCAGAAAAAATTCAGCCGAGGTGGACGGGGTAAAAATACAAAAGCCGCAGCAGGTGCCTCTTTACCCTCGGCATCTGCATCAGCCGCCGCCAAACCGCTCTGAGGACTCTCCTCACAAGACACCAGTAGGGGGGTAGGTTAACTCAACATCTGACGGAATGGCAGGCTATTACATCAGATGCTAGGGAATTGGAGACAGTTGCCCAAGGTTACTGACTGCCTTTTCTACGCATCCCTCAGAGTCATCCACCAGGGAACAGCTCTCTGAAAGTTCCAGATCCGCTCCTCTTGCAGGAAACTGTAGACCTGCTAGAGAAAGGTGCCATAGAACCAGTACCTGTAGCGGAGAGCAACAAGGGCTGGTACTCCCCCTACTTTCTCATACCGAAGAAAGACAGAGGACTGAGACCTATCTTGGATTTACGAGAATTGAACAAGTTCCTCAGGAAGGACAAGTTCAAGATGGTAACTCTCTCTCAGATCCTTCAGGCCCTCCAGCTCCAGGGCTGGCTGGTATCTCTGGACCTCCAGGATGCTTATTTCCATGTGCCAATCGATCTCAAACACAGGAAATACCTGAGGTTCGCAATTGGCGGCTCTCATTATCAATTTCGAGTTCTGCCATTTGGGCTGACCTCCGCCCCGAGAGACTTCACCAAGCTAATGTCGGTAGTGGCTGCAAGTCTAAGGAGGGACGGATTCACGTCTACCCCTACCTGGACGGGTGGTCGGTCAAAAAACCGAAAACAAAATATCGAATCACAAAAATCCCGAATCCAAAATCTCGAAAAAAAAAAATCTCGAATTATTTATTTATTTATTTATATGTATTTGTGGGTTCAGGTAAGTATAAAAAAAGGGTAAAAAAAAAAATAAAAGAAAAAAGGGGGGTTGGGGGGGGAACCCCCCCATTTCGAAATAAAAACGTATTAAAAAAAAAATTCGAGATTTTTTTTTTCGACATTTTGGATTCGATATTTTTGTTTTCGATATTTTGGAATTCGGTTTTTTCACTATAAACCACCTGGACAATTGGCTGATCAGAGCTGTATCTCCGGAACAAGCTCAGATTCAGCTAGATTATGTCTGCCACTTCCTTCACAAACTGGGTTTCTCCCTCAATTTAAAGATGTCACAGATGATACCATCACAGAGACTCCAGTTCATTGGAGCGGCCCTAGACACTTCCCTGGTAAAAGCCTTGCCACCAGAGGTGAGGGCTCAAGATATTCTGCAGACGGTCACCAAGTTTCAAAATGCCCAACGTCTCCCAGCCTTCGACTTTTTGAGGTTGCTAGGCCTCATGCATCCTGCATCTTCCTTGTGCCAGAGGCTCGCCTGAGAATGAGATCTGTTCAGTGGGCACTGAGAACTCAGTGGTCACAATTCTCAGGGAGAATGACAGACCTCCTTCAGGTTCCGGACAAGGTGGCTCGAGACCTTCAGTGGTGGGCCTGCCAGAAAAATATCTTGAAGGGAGAACTGTTTTGGCAACCATGGCCGGAGATAACAGTAGTCACAGATGCCTCACTCACAGGGTGGGGAGCCCATACCAACGACTTGACCATCAGCGGTCGTTGGTCTCCATCGGAGTCCAGACAACATATCAACCTGTTAGAGCTGAGAGCAATCAGACTAGCGCTGAAAGCTTTTCTGCCATCTGTACAAGGGAAAAATGTCCTGATAATGACGGACAACACAGTGGCCATGCACTACCTCAACAAAAGAGGAGGCGTAGGATCACTGCCACTGTACAGAGAGGCGATGCAGCTCTGGTTTTGGGCAATTCAAGAAGGAATCTCTCTATCGGCAGTTCACCTAGCCGGAGAGAAGAACTTGACGGCGGATGCTCTGAGCAGGCAGAGCACAGTCTACCACGAGTGGGAACTAGCTCGGAAGTCCTGCAGGAGATCTTCACCCTTTGGGGAACCCCTCAAGGGGATCTGTTTGCCACCAGTACCAACAGGAAGTGCGATCTGTTTTGTTCAAGGGAATTTCCCCCAAGAGGAGCTCTAGGGGACGCGTTCGTAGTGGACTGGGAGTTTGCCCTCGTGTACGTGTTTCCACCAGTCCCTGTCATTCCTCAAATGATCAGGAGGTTGAGAAGATTCTGGAGGACCATGATCCTAATTGCCCCAGACTGGGCCCAGAGAACGTGGTACCCGGACCTTCTGGACATGTCCATCTGCCGTCCAATTCTTCTTCCACTCAAGGAGAATCTTCTCTCACAGAAGGGAGGTCAGCTCAATCCAGACATCAGAACCCTCAACCTTCACGCCTGGCTTCTGAATGGTTGAGATACAAGGATTGGGACCTCCCTGATGACGTCATGGAGGTGTTGCTTTCGGCCAGAAGGCCAGCAACAAAGTCTTTATACCGCTGCCATTGGAACAAATTTTGCAGCTGGGGTAGAGAAGAGAATAACAATCCCTTTTTCATGTGGTACACCAAAGGTGTTATCCTTTCTACTCTACTTGGCAAATTCAGGCCTTCAAGTTGGCACTATCAAGGGCTATCTGGCAACGCTATCGATCTTCAAGCGCACTGCAGAGGAGCCATCGTATTTCAAATTACCCTTAGTAATACAATTTCTAAAGGGATTAACTAATGTCTACCCTCCAAGACCGTTTGAGGTTCCTTTATGGGACTTAAATTTAGTCTTAACTTTCCTGATGGGTACTCCTTTCGAACCAATCCACTCTTGTTCGCTAAGATTTCTCACCCTTAAAACTGTCTTATTATTGGCTTTAACATCTGCTAGAAGGGTGAGCTAATTACAAGCTCTATCTTGTAAACCCCCTCATACAATTTTTCATAAAGACAGAGTTGTCCTACAGGTGAAGCCTAATTTCCTCCCAAAGGTGGTTTCTGAATTCAACATCACTCAGAAAATTACCTTACCTTCATTCTATCCGCCTCCCCATCCGGGGAAAGAGGAAGAAAGGCTACATAGGCTGGACCCAAGGCGGGCTTTAAGCTTTTACATCAGCAGACTTGCTAGGATTAGGCAAGCAGACCAACTGTTCGTAGGTTACTCAGGACACAAATTGGGACTACCGATAACAAAACAAACAATTTCCAGATGGATTATTTTGGCCATTCTGGAATGTTACAAACTAGCAGGGAAAGAGCCTCCTCAAAATCTTAGGGCTCATTCAACCAGGGGTATCACATCCTCCTCGGCCCTCCAAAGGGGGGGTTCCGGTTCGAGACATATGTGCGGCTGCCACATGGTCGTCCGCACATACCTTCACAAGATTTTACAACCTGGATTCCTCCTCTAGTCAAGAGACTAGGTTTGGCAAAGCTGTATTACATTCTGTTCATTCCTAAAAGGAAACAGGGTGTTTTAATCCCACCTCCAATTACATGCCACTGCTATGGGAGTCTATCAAAGATAAGGAATACGTCCGAGGACACAATCCCTTCGAAGAACAAGTTACTTCTTACCTGGTAACATTCTTTCGATGGGATGTTCCTCCGACGTCTTCCTTATCGCCCCTCCCATCAATCCCCGCAGTATTACTTCCCTTGTGGTTGCAGCTTACGCTCCTTCAAGGTCAGTAACCAATTCATGTAAAACAACTGTTAACGTCAAAACGGAACTGAGCAACGGATGCTGTGCGAGTCTATTTATACGTGTGATGAAATCGGCGCCGATACGGAGGCTGTCGAGGGACATCAGCTCGAGGGACGTCGACGAGCAGCGCCCTCTACTGAAAATGTTTTCTGAGGCCAGCAAGCTGGGAGATGATCTATCAAAGATAAGGAATACGTCGGAGGAACATCCCATCGAAAGAACGTTACCAGGTAAGAAGTAACTTGTTCATCTATCGCAACCGCAAGCACTGGAATTCCATCAACGTGCAGGTTGTATGCGATGCCAAGGGAATCATCACCTCTGTCTTTGCAAACTATCCTGGGTCCAACCATGACAGTTTCATATTCAGAATGTCAGCCCTACATGAAACCTGGAAGCTGGAAGGCATGGCAACACATGGCTCATTGGTGCATACAAATGCCTGTGCACATGCATGCATGTCACACACAGACAAATACACAAACCCAACTAATGACAACCATTATCACCTCCCCAGGGGACAGTGCCTACCTGCTGAGTACCCACATGATGACGCCAGTACTGAACCCCACCACACCACCCCAGGTAAGATACAACGCAGCCCATATTGCAACCCGGGGCATAGTGGAGCGCACATTCGGAGTGCTCAAGTCACGTTTCCGCTCCCTTGATCGCTCTGGTGGGCAGCTACTATATGCGCCCCCAGTAGTGTGCAGGATCATTGTGGCAGCATGTGTCCTACACAATGTTGCAACCAGGCGGGGCGTACCAGTGGACATGGTGGTGCCCCCACATCCCCAACCACATGCAGGGCCGCTGCGCATGGGAGGGGTAAGAGCATGTGGCAAGGCAGCCCGTACCCAGCTTGTGGCTACATTTTTCACATTCCAGGTGACAATCGATAATGACAAAGGGACAATCAACTGTCACAACCTTAACACCCTGAGAATGTGTCCTTGGAATTGTAGCAACGTGTGCATCCCTATCCACTTAAACACAAACCCGTCTAACCAAAAGGCACACATGCAAGCTACAGATTACACCCCCCATGCAAAATAGCACATCCTAATGCTGGTATGTCACCTAAACCTCCCTCAACCTTCTGTCACCCACCCCACACACTAAACTATGCCATGGCATGGAATGTGAAAACCTCAATATCAACACACATGACACAGCTGTCACAAAGCACACTGTTACAAATGGAAACAGGCCACAGACAGTTCCCTCAGACACGCGCTCTGAAGAAAAGAGAGACCAAAAACATCCAACCTATACTAAAAGTAAGTAAATGCATTCCACCAAAGGACTGCACACCAAATCCCCAAACCTTTGGTGGCATGCATGTCAGGGAATTCCAAAAAATAATATAAAATACAGGTGCCGCAGGGTTGTCCCCCGCAACACCCCACTCGCCACACAGTACTGTGAGTGGTGTTTGCAGGGTGGAAACCCCTGCAGCGCATAAAAAAACAAAGGAAAAAAACAGCCAGCAGCGCCAGTTGACGATCACGAAACTCAATGTGAACATGTGCAGCAGGGACACAGCATGTCTCAGAAGGCAAGTAGTATGTGGGTGGGTGGGTTTATGTTGGGGTGGGGGTTGTGTTGTGTGTGTTGTGGGGGTGTGTTTGCAGGGCGATTTAATGCATGTTAGCATGGGAAATGCATGAACCCACATTGTAGCATACATATACCATTTTAACCACTCTGTTGTGGACACATCTGCAACAGAAACATATTGCTGATCCTGTGACACATCAAAAGCAAAGCCAACACAAGACTATCAATTCCCCAGCATAACACATGACCCAACAGTGACAATGTCAGTGAGCAAACACCATAGCACAAGTGCCTCAATGGGACATTGACAGCACACGTCCCCCCTAACATGAGAGTGGCCTTGACAGCTAACGGGGGGCATGGGACAGAATACAACATGAAGTGCATTAACAATGTATACAGTCAAGGCAATACATGAATTAGCAGAATGAAATCCTGCACAGTCAACAATATACTCGCCAAAATGCAGTCCAACCATGCACTGGAGAAACCATCATGAATCCCCACTAGGGGTGTATACACAAGTTGGACTTCAGACTGGCCACAGATATGACAGAAGTCCAATGCCTCTGTGTAAGTTACTGTCACAGTGTACCATCCCTGCGAGCCCATGGAATGGGGAAGCAGGAGTGGCATATGTGTCTGGACCCCAAGCCACAAACACGAGACAAGCCTGTATGGGTCCAGCCGGAACACACAGTGGATGCCATTGGATGCCACTTAGCACCACACTGCAACATAAAAGCACAATAGACAAAAAATAAAAATGGTTATAGTGTACCCGTGGGGTGGGGGGGCACCCAGGAGGGAGGAGGAGGTGCAGGGTGCACCTCAATACCCCCATGTGTCGATGTTGAGACAAAAGAAATAATTCCTCCATGGGGTCATGGTCTTCACGGCGTGGCCTGAGTGAGCGATAGGTCGTCTTCACCCCCTGGTTGTACATCAGGAGATGCGCGTGGTACAGGTGCCTGACCACGCATAGCCCCAGCAAGCCTTTCCACGGCAGCAAGCATGCAGGCCTGGTGAGCCTGGTTCTGTATGATATGGCACAGAGGTCCCCAAGCACCATCTCACGTGTAACACAGAGTTCCTCCTGCAAGGACTCGTGATACATTGAGTTCTGCCAGGGAGGCATCACGTGACAGATGGACCTCCTCACGTCTTGCATGGGATTGAGCCGAGAGGGTGCGTTCCAGCTGCATCATTCTCTGTTCTGCCCGTGTCACCTGGTCCATTATGAGAGCAGCCAGAGTACTTCTGAGGTAGGAGTGTTCTACCCTGAGGGCTTCCCTGTTGGCCTGTGCGTCAGCAGCAATAGCTGAGTGCAGAGCCGCCAGTTCAGCCCGGCGGGCCCTGTTGGACGCTGCCATGCCCAGCCTGAGCGAGCGGCACATGGACTGCGTTGCCTGCTGCTGGAGCTCCACCTGTCTATCAGGGGGGAGGATGGAATCAGCCACACTCCCTCCTGAGGGACTTCCCTATAAGCAAATAGAAGGCATGGCAGTAGAAGGTCCCACTTCTTCTTAAGGGGTTCTTCTAAGGCACCTATCATGCTCTTCATGGTTCTGTTAAATCTTTCTACCAACCCGTTTGTTTGAGGGTGGTAGGCGGTTGAGAACTTGTAGGTAACTCCGCAGGTTTTCCACATGGCTTTCATGTAGTTGGACATAAAATTTGTCCCCCTGTCAGAGATCACCTCCTTAGGAAACCCAACCCTGGTAAAGATACCAAGGAGGGCCTTAGCCACAGCCTGAGCTGTAACAGTCCTCATAGGAATTGCCTCAGGGTACCTAGTAGCATGGTCTACTACAACAAGGATAAACCTGTTGCCTGAGGAGGTTGGGGGATCAAGGGGACCAACAATGTCAATCCCTACCCTCTCAAATGGGACTCCCACAACTGGGAGAGGCACTAAAGGTGCCACATTCTTGGAACCAACCTTACCAGAAGTCTGGCAGGTATGGCAGCTCCTGCAATACCTATCTACTTCAGCCCCCATTTTTGGCCAATAGAAGTAGAGAGAGAGCCTTTCCTTGGTCTTCTTGAAACTCAAGTGACCAGCCAAAGGAATCTCGTGGGCTAGTTGCAAGAACTGTTGTCTGTTCTCTTGGGGCACTACCAGGCGTTGGTATGCTCCGGGTTCAGATTCGGTTGGTTCACTGTAGAAGAGGCCATCTTCCCAGTGTAACCTATACTTCCCAGGCTCGTGCCCATCAGCCTGAGAAGCTGCCTGCTGGCGGAGACCCTCCAGAGTTGGACATTCTCTTTGTCCCTTACGGAAAGCTGTCCTGCTGGGTCCACCTTCTGCCAGTAAAGACTGTGCTCAGGATGGTCAGCCGGGTCCAGGTATCCAATAAGTTCTGGACCTCCTTCTAGCTCTTCTTCAGAGTCTAGTTCAACCAAACAGGGTTGTACCTCCCTCTCAGCCTCAGCTGGAGGTGGAGTTACAGGTGTAACTTTGGACAACCTCGGGGAAGTCCTTGTTGGAAGCACTGGAGTGCTTGCTGTAGGTTTTTTTTCTAGGAGTCTTGGGTTGCCCCTTTGCTCCTGATCTGGTAGTTACTGCAGTAAGTTGCTCCAGTGGGAGAGGAGTGATTTCTGTCATCATCTCCCAAGATAAACCTTGCAGGGTTTTCTCTCTTGCAGACTTGGTGAGCTCCCGTAACCTTTTTCTAGGAGGTCTGGGGGTATGTGACACAACTCCAAGAGCTTTCAGGTCATTTCCCAGCAGAACTCTTCCTGGCACTTCACATTGTATACTGACGGGTATCTTCACAGCCATATCATTACACTGGATGAGAACTGGTAACTGGGGACACATCTGCACAGGCCCTCCAGCTAACTTGGTGAGGCATTTGGGTGCCTTAGCAACATCCTCTGCCTTGAAAAATGATTCATCCACCACAGTTATGCTGGCCCCAGTGTCCCTGATGGCAGGGGTCTCCTGACCATTCACGTGGACACTGTCCTTATAATACTCTTTAGTATTATCTGGGATAGAATTATACACATCTAAATTTTGTTGTTCCCACAACCCCAGAGAGACTAAAGAAACACTGGCTGAGACTCCAGTGGGTTCATCAGCCAGTAGTAGAAAGTTTCCACTTGCCATAGTGACTTCCTCCTCTGGAGCGAAGGCTAAGGAGACAAGTTGGACCCCTGAAGGTTTACCCTTACATCTGGGATCTCCTTTCACATGGTCAGTAGCCTTACAAACATAACAGGCCCCAAAGGTCCTTTGGAATGGAGGCTTGTTCTGACCTCCTTCTGGTTTAGCACCAGAAGGTATACTATTCTGCTGTGGTTTCCCAGGTGGCTTACCCTTATGGTTTTGTTTGGGGCCCTCTTTGGAATTAGGATTATTAGAATTCTCTTTGGAGTCTTTCTTAGGCTGTCTTCCCTCATCCTTCTTCTGAGTTACCCCAGAATCCTTGTGAGTAGCCCTGTTGGCAACCCACAAGTCAGCAGCCTTAGCTAGTTTCCTAGGATCTAATTCCTGTGAATCAGCCAAGTGCTGTCTAAGCTCAGGAGAGCAGGCATCATAAATTGACTCCATCATTACAAGATTTCTCATTCCTTCATAAGTGTTCACCTTGTAACCCTTAATCCATCCCTCTAAGTTTTTCAACCATTCACACACCCAGGTAGCCCAAGGGGTACCATCATGCTTTTTGAGGCTCCTAAACCTCTTAAGATACTGGGAAGGGATCTTCCCAAACCTAGCTATCAAAGCTAGTTTCACACATTCATACTCTTTCCTATCCTCCTCCCCCAACTCCATTACCACATCAGTTGCAACAGGGGGAAGCCTAGAGAACAACCAGGTGAGTAACTCATTACCTGTGATGTTCTGGAGCCCATGATTATACTCAAACATAGACAACCAATCCAACACATCCAACTTAGGCTCATACATACCAATCAATTCCTTAGGCATCTGGGGTCTTTTAGGACTGGAACTTCTAGAGGAGCCAGAGAGAGAAGCATTCTCAACAGACAATTTCTTCATTTCTAGCTCATACTTGAGCTCCATTTCCCTTAGCCTTAGTTCTTTGTCAGTTTGAGCATTTAGTTTCTTGTACTCTAATTCAAGTTTCATTTTCTCTAGTTCAAAGTATTGAGGGCTAAATGTGGGACCTGGCAAAGGTCCAGTAGGTACAGCTGGTAGAGCAGCCAGAGGCCTAGAGGGACTATCTACAACAGTTTCATCCTCCTCTTCTGGTTCTGACCCAAGATCATCAATACTTTGTTCCATATCAAGATCATTGCTGCTTTCTACATTTGCTGGAGTGATAGGTTCCTCTGGACCATCCTCCAGACTTTGGTTTTCTAACAACCTTTCTATTAGCTCTATTTTCTTTCCTTTAGTCATGAGATTCTTATGCTTACAGAGAAGTCTTAGACAATCAGCCGTTTTTGTAGCAAGGGACTCTTGACTATAACTTTCCATAGTAGACAGGTTAAAAATGACTTTCTCTTTCTTGTGCTTAAGCTTTGTGGTTAGTTGCACTAAGGTATCTCAAAAGTACTCTAAAGTGTATACTCAATACAGATCCCACCTCTGCCACCAGTGTTAGGCAGAAACCTGTGCAGTTCCCTCTGGGACCACTGCAAAAGATTTAAGTCTACAGGTGTTGGCAGTAAACCCACTTGGTAGCAGTCTGTACCACACAGATTCACTGTGGTAGCTGTGGCTGAGCAGTCAGACTTCCCTCAAGAAGAGTTAGGCAGTATACAGAGGATACATAATAGGTACAGAGGTACAATAGCACAAGCAAACACTGACCAGAGCTAGGTGTAAAAGTTAGCACATTAGAAAAGATAAGAAAGTCAAACACAGTTACTATTACTCATATGTACATCCCTAATCGTTTGTTGGACAATTCTAAGTTAACACCACTTATTTCCAACCAGAGGTGAGCGCTTAACGTTAGATCGTACTCCAACAAGTATTACCAAAAGGGGGGGAAAAGGCAAAAATAAAGAGAGCAGTAAGGTAAAACATGTTTCACATAAGGTTAGCAAAGACAGTCAATAGTGGAACAAGGAGAATTAGTTCGGGGCCCGCATTAGAGGGAGCCAGGCGAAAATGTGCCCAAGATCACACAATGTCACAAGTCTTTGCAGGGGAGTAGAAAACAGTTTTACTATGGTTCTGAAAAGTTTAGTTAGGGTGTCCCAGACCTACCCAGGTTCGAGAGCCGAGGGCTAAATCTACCCCGTACAATCGGTGGCAAGGGAGGCCGGGCGGAACACAGTACCTTTAAAAGTGGAAAGATTCCTCCAGCGGTGGTAGTCGTTCCTGGTAGTGGGTGCAAGTCGCAGCGTCGTCCCGAGGAAGAGGTGATCTCGACGGGGAGGAAGGCTGCAGGTCGTTGCACTACCAGGGATGAGGCCAGCCGTGGAGTTCTCCGGTCACAGAGGATTTTTACCCCTCTTTCGCGGTTGAGGTAAAAAGTGGTATCCCAGTTGCCGGGGTGCTTGGCACAGGCAAGGCGGCCACGAGATGCTTCGGGACGGCGAAAAGAAGGCAGCAACTGGTTGTCCCCACCAGTTAAGGGAAGAAGACTCTCCGGCGGGAGATCTCCTCTGTCGTCGGGAAAAGTGGTGAGACGATTCTGCAGGGCTTCACCGGTGGTGTCGTCTTGGCAGGTCGGCTCGGCTTCTCCCTCTTCGGCTTCTTAGGTCCTGTGGCGACTTCTCAAGAACCAGTCCCAAAAACCCTGCTTTTATGCAGCAAACCCCCATTCATACAGCCTAGCTGTCACTCAAACATGCTAAGTGGTGAGCGGGGTGCTCACCACTTGGGCCAATCACACTAGAGTGCGACCTGAGCTGGCAAGGCAACTCGGTCCAGGGTGCCTAAACCCCCTCCCACACCCCCTGTGGTACCCAGACAGAATGGCACCACTTTGGAGGGCTTCTGTGCAGAAGCCCGCCAAAAGTGGAACAAAGGCTCGACTCGGGTTCAGGGTTACTGAAGTGAACCTAGACGCCATTTTGGCGGCGAGTTCCGGCAAAAAATCCCAACCGGTGAATTTATATTAATTAAATAAACCGGCGGTATCTTTAACATTGCACCAAAAAGTGGTGCATCAAAAACCAATGGGAAATCCCATTGGGAAATATTCTGGTGGAATATTTCCGGGGTATCCACTGCCACCAGCCAGAACTCGGTGAGGGGGGACGGGACAGTACCCCCTCGACAACAGACCCAGGGGCAATCTAATTGCCCCTACCAGTACTTCCACAGTAAGATGGTTTGTACTGGTTAAGTTCCTAAATTAAGACTAGTAAAGTCAATGGTAACTTTACTGACCCAGGGAGACAGTAGTCAGTCCCAGGGTGTGGAGTCTAGGTTTGGGGGTCTCTAAGACACCCCTGTGCTACTGCACTGAGGGTGCTGTGTAACACACATTCCAAAACCAATGATGGCCTATGGGGAAAATTACCCCCTAGCCCATAAGCACATAGCAAGTCACAGAGAACACTCTCAAGTCATGTCCAAGAGTGAGGGTAAAAGAGTCTCACTCTTGGCAGGAGAAAAAAAAAATAAACCCCACAAAATCCAGCAAAGCTGCTGGGGGACTCTCTAGGTTAGGAAATTCAGCCTAAACAGAGAATTCTTCCTAACACACACGTTCCATGCCTTGAGCCAACATCTCAATTGCTCCCCCCTGTTGTGTGCAATGGCATACATGGATTTCTCCCACCCAGTGTTCCCTGGTGGCGCACAGCCACCGCGTTGCTGGACACCACACCTGCGAGGCCCAAGGAGACCTTGCTGTGCTGGCATAGCCTCCGGCTGCAGGACTGCATTCCTTGTCGATCTGCTGCCCCAGGAACAGTAGCAACTGTTGTGGAGTGTGACTCTGCACCCGTAACCACCACAGGCCGACATTCCAACACTGTCTGGCCCCATGAGGGGTCTACTCCCACTGCAGGTGTGGCGGACAGAACAGAATCCATTGCAGAATCACCCACCGTCGACGGCATGGATTCATGAGAATCCGATTCAACATCAGACTCAAAGAGAACCTCAGAGCCGTACTCGGAGGCAGGACTGGACAAGATGGCCTGGAGCACCAGGGGATGTTCGTGGCCTACCACCCCATGACCACCACTGGTGTATGGTAGGTGACCTGAACCCTCCACCCTGTCTTCCATCTCCTCCTCCACTGCTTCCACCTGTAAAAAACTAAAAAACAAAAAAAAAAAAAACAAAACATGAGCACACATGGCAGCAGCAAATACCACGCACATAGACAACACAATATTGAGGGCCAACACATGAGGCAGCCATGTCACACACGACACAAACTCTGGCATGCATGCAGTGGCAATGAAATGGAAGGGGACCCTGAAAGCAGACATGGATGCATGTCAAATGCCAAACCCACACATGTGCTGCATGTCGCATATGAACTGCATCACACACAACCATCTGGCAGGCCTATATCTCAGCTAAAAATTACTGATGTCAACAAAGAGATGGCACATAGCATAGCCATGGCACAACTTCCAAATAGCCACAGCATTAAGTCAAATAGAAGTGTCCATGACACATGCAAAATGCATGTCAACATGCACTACAAGAACGTTAATATCAATACAAGCACACTTGTCACAGGATGCAACAACGCAAGTGCTTTGAAATACAGTGAAGGGAGGCACATGGATACATACATGGCAGGTCACTTTGACAACACACAGGTGAATAGGCATGTTGAAGGGTGAAACATGGCTCAGACGTGCGTGGGTGCAGTGCTGCTCATGTGTACGTCCTCAACTATCAACAGAACCAGAAATTTAGTGATGTCAATCTTGTGACATGACGGCATTGCAAGGGCAAGTGCAGTCATCATGTGCAAAGTTTTGGCACTGGGTTGTAGGGATGCACTGCACCTCCCACCCCCAAAATCCCCACTCCCCGGGGATTGGCAGGGAGCCAATTCATGGCTCTGAATGGCTGACCACAGTACTGTGAAGTAGCAGACAGTGTTTGCAGGTGTCAATGTCATCATCTGAGACTACCAAGACTACAGCACATGAGAGGGGGGACAGAAAGCAGGACACATGAGGAACCATCACAAGTAACTCTATGCAGGCAGGATCCACAACACCAGTCGCCTGGAGGCAGGGTGGCTGTAACAGAGGGAGGCCTGTGCTCCACACAGACAAGGACACCATAAACATGTGCAAGATGATGAAGTGACCCTGAGTGAGCATGATATGGATGACCAAATACCACGAGACGGATAAAATACTGGAGATGTGGTACAATGAGTAGCCTGCCACGGACCCATAGGGGCTTTCAGGGAATGCAATGGTCCATGAATGAACACTCATGTGCACGCTGAACCTGTGCCATGTGCACGGTCCAAGTGAGACACCCTGCATCAAGGACAAAGGATGTACCCCACCCCACAGCACAGGTATGGCAGGGTTGCACAGGGAAGTGTGCATGTACACAGGAAATGAGAACACGCCAATGCAGTAGTCCAACACGGAAACCGCCAGTACCATGGAGACAGTGAGATGCAGGGTGGTGAAGAGGCAAGGAAGCATGCCCGTGAGCAAGAACAGCTTGCAGGTTGACCTCACATAGCCGTCTGTCATGTGACGACGTAGGCTGAGTGTTGGGTGGCATTACAACAGAGGCTATATGCAAACATGTCAGTGAGCCTCTACATGGACACGAGAGGCTGCCGAGTGACTTGCATGTAAATAGGGTGCATGTGTAGTGATGAGGACTGCCCCCGTGTGCAGCACATGTCCTGCATGCAGACTGCATGACGACAAGCATGCATCAGTAAAGCATTGCATGTGTCACACATGTCACTAGATAATACATAGCCTAAACTGGCAGTCAATCGCAACACATCACACAAGCAAAACACACCATGGGCTGGACACACATGCATCAAGACTCACCGGATGTTGAGTCATAATCCGGCATCTCTCCCACTCCCTTGATCTGCCCCTGATCGATGAACTCCACAGCGATTTCCTCATGCAGAGTGAGTTCATCATCCTCTGGTGGTGGCCCACTGCCAGTCACCAGAGTCGGGGAGTAATTAGAGGCCCGCTTTTGTTTTGCACAGCGTCAGAGGTCAGTCCAATGCTTGTAGCATTCCTGAGCTGTGCGCCTCTCATATCCCATTGCATTCACACCATCCATAATGAACTGCCAGTGGACCAGACGCTGGGCAGGAGTAGTATGGCAACCTGAGACCACCAGCATATCGCGGTTGTGTGCCGACACGTAGTCCACAAGGAAGTCCAGCTCCTCCTTATTGAAAGGCTTCTTCCTTGCCGTGCCGGAGGCCAATGGTAGTGTCTGGGGTCCCAGCTTCTTGCGCAGAAGCACACTTCTTCCTCTTGGCCGGTTGTGCAGACCCTGAGGAGGCAAATGCCGCTCTGGTCAGTTGGGGCAGTGGCGATGGTGGATAGGCCCATGGGAGTAGGAATTGGCATGAGGACGGAAGGCCTGCATTGTGTGATTGGCTGCTGGGTGCTGTTGCCAGGACCAGCAGCACAATTGCCTCAGTGCGAACGGCTGTGACCGACACAGTCCTGGCTGGCAGACTCACTGCTGGTGTGGTGTGGGCTGCATCTGCCCATGCAGCTCCCACCACCATGCTGCTTGGGGAAGCAGATGTTATGTTATTTTGCATTTATATAGCGCCTTATATACCATTGGTATGGTCTGAAGGATTGGTAGGTTGAACGCCCTTGGGAACCGAAGTTCAGGTCGGTAGAGAGAGTTAAAGGTGCGTGTGAGCACCGGATATGTGTGCAGCTGATGTGGTATTCGTATAATAGCTGCTTCTTAGCGGTAGGTGTGGTGGTTGAGGTATCAGGAGGATGTGTACGTTCTGTCAGGATTTATCCAGACCGATTGCGGCTGCGTTAAGCCTGAGGAGAACGCCTGGCTGGGGGTGTGTAGCCAGCAGTGTTTAGATGGGGAGTATGCGGCAGATCTTGGTATGAGAACAGTTATACCGAATGGTGTCATAGTATCTCTGTGTTCTATCTGAGTGGTGGTGTAAAGAAGAGTGTACGCGCGGTGATGGGTTACATGTTCTTCAATGTTCTAAATTCAACTTTGTACGGAGAGGATACTTGGCACACTTCTAGATTCAATTTAGTACAGAGATGCTTATTAGGCACACTTCTAAATTCAGCCCGGGCACGCCATCAGGCGCACCTCCAAATTAAACTATGAACAGAGACACTATTAGGGACACTAGTCAGTTCATCTAGGCATGCTATCAGGGGCACTTCTAAATTCAACTTTGCACAGTGAGGCTATCCGGGAGACCTCTACATTCAACTTTGTACAGTGAGGCCAACAGGGACACTTCTAAATTCAACTTTGTACAGTGAGGCTATCAGGGACACTTCTAAATTCAACTTTGCACAGAGAGGCTATCAGGGACACTTCTAAATTCAACTTTGCACAGAGAGGCTTATTAGGCACACGTCTAAATTCAAGTAGGGCACGATATAAGGCACTCTTCTAAATTCACCTTTGCACTGAGAGGCTATCAGGGACACTTCTAGATTCAACTTTGCACAGAGAGGCTTATAAGGCAGATGTCTAAATTCAAGTAGGGCACGCTATTAGGCACACTTCTAAATTCAACTTTGCACAGAGGGGATATCAGGCACACTTCTTCATTCTAAATTCAACTTTGCACAGTGAGGATACTTGGCACACTTCTAGATTCAACTTTGCACAGTGGGGCTATCAGGGACACTTCTAAATTCAACTTTGTACAGTGAGGCTATTAGGCACACTTCAAATTTCAACTTTGCACAGTGAGGCAACCGGGGACATTTCTAAATTCAACTTTGCACAGTGAGGCTACCAGGGACATTCCTAATTTCAACTTTGCACTGTGAGGCTACCAGGGACACTTCTTTCTAAATTCAACTTTGCACAGAGAGGATACTTGGCACACTTCTAGATTCAACTTTGCACAGGGAGGCTATCAGGGACACTTCTACATTCAACTTTGCACAGGGAGGCTATCAGGGACACTTCTAAATTCAACTTTACACAGTGAGGATGCTTGGCACACTTCTAGATTCAACTTTGCACAGGGAGACTATTAGGGACACTTCTACATTCAACTTTACACATTGAGGATACTTGGCACACTTCTAAATTCAACTTTGCACAGTGAGGATACTTGGCACACTTCTAGATTCAACTTTGCACAGTGAGGCTTATTAGGCACACTTCTAAATTCAACTTTCCACAGTGAGAATACTTGCCACACTTCTAGATTCCACTTTGTACAGGGAGGCTATCAGGGACACATCTACATTCCACCCTGCACAGTGAGGCTATCAGGGACACTTCTAGATTCAACTTTACACACTGAGGCTTATTAGGCACACTTCTAAATTCAACTTTACACAGTGAGGATACTTGGCACACTTCTAGATTCAACTTTGTACAGGGAGGCTATCAGGGACACATCTACATTCCACCCTGCACAGTGAGGCTATCAGGGACACTTCTAAATACTATCAGGGACACTTCTAGATTCAACTTTACACAGTGAGGCTATCAGGCACGCTTCTAGATTCTAGATTCAACTTTGCACAGTGAGGCTACCAGGGACATTACTAAATTCAACGGAGAGTTCCTGCTTCGAAAATTCAACAATGTCACAAACATGCTGTAATGCTTACTTCAAGGTGTTAGGCTACCACCGTCCGGAGATTTTTTCAGTGGTTTAGGTTCTAACAATCGCATTTCTATCTAGATGCAGCGCAAGCTAAAGTTCAGTTCCCTACATGTGTGGCACTGACACTTCTCAGAGAGGCTATTGGGCGCAACTTCTAAGTGCAATTGCGAACACTTCTAGATGCAATTGGGTACACTTCTAAATTCAACTTTTCTCAGAGAGGCTATCGGGTGCAGCTTCTAAATGCAATTGGGAACACTTCTAGATGCAATTGGGTACACTTCTAAATTCAACTTTTCTCAGAGAGGCTATTGATGTCAAAACTTCCCCAGGAACATCTGCCTTGGTCAAAGCTACCTTAGACACATGTGGCTTGGCCTTGCTGACCTGAAAATCTGCTTGGGAGTCCTATGTCAAGGCAGGCAGCGCTGGATGACCCTGAGCCTGGGTGGTGGTTGCCACAGCTGCACCTGCAGCTTCCACCACCTGGTGGCCCATGCCAGCAGATGACACTGGCTGTGGGGTCAGATGTGCGCTGGGGAAGACTGCAGCAGCATCTCCCTGAGACGCTGCGGGTGGTGGCATGGCTGTCCCAGCAAGTTGCTGGACATCCAGCCCCGGTGGTACACTCTGGCCACGCCCCCCTCTGCGTCCACCTTGGCCTCCCTGGACTCCCTGCACTCCCTGGCCACCCTGGCCACATGCCCCACCACACCCAGCCCGGGAAGGTTGTCAAGCTTTGCCGCCCTTCCCTTTTGGTGGCCTCCCAACCATGGAACAGATGGTATATTGCCAATGGGAGGTGCACACAAGAATTGTCCTGGACAATTGGGGTGAAGTGAGGCATGGTACTTGATGTTAGACGCACCCCTGTGCTCCTGCAAGGCTGTCTGTGACCCCTGGTGCTAAAAGAGGGGTCACCCAGCACTCGGGCACCACAAAAAATGATAATAAATGTACAAGCAACCCCCCTCTGACCTCGAAAATGGGTGCGCGACACACAGGGGCAAGCACAGTGGGGAAAAATTAGCATGCGCGACACACCGTATGCCTTGCGTGGAAAAGAAAAACACACGCGCAACTCCCCCACCAAAACAAGAGGCACAAACTTGAAGCGCTGTGAAGTAATCGCGTGTGAACCCACAACAAGAAGAAACACATGTGGTCGGTCTCCACAAAAAGCATGTACAGCGAACTGCTTACCCGCGCGGACATTTAACCCCTGGCGAAGGCAATGCCTGCGCACATCACGTCACTTACGCACTAAGGGCCTTTCCTCAGATTACATGCTCACATGCTGTTTTGTCATGTGCAGGCTCACTCTGCATCAAGCTGGCCACGCGGCAACACACGGAAGACCACCCCCCTGCCCAGAAGGCCATTTACCTGCCCCCCAGAGCCCGAGCAGCCTCCTACAAGCCATCTACTGCTGCCAGCCTGCCTCTTGCCAACGTGCCCTGCTATTTGGTACCTGCACAGGAGCCATTGCCAGGGATCCTGTTCCTGAGACCACCTCTACTGACCCAGAAGACTCCCGACCATCGCTCCACAGCCCAGCCCCAGGACCAAGTTGCCCACACACGCCTGCCTCGGGGGTTGCCATGTCCAATTCAACACCATCTGGGGCCAGTGGCAACCCCCAGTCAGAGAGGCAGCGGACTGCCAGCTTCATTGAAAATTAAGTTGGCATCCTGGTGGAGAGAGTCCTGGGGAAATATGTGCTCTTCTCAAGTTCGCGCCTCGACAGGGTTGGATGGAGGAGGATCTGGAAGGACATTGTGGATGCCATCAACGTGGACGGGGTGGCATCCCGTGACTACGACCGTGTCCTGAAGCGCTGGAAGGACTTCAGGTCCAGGACCCTCAGGAAGGCCTAGTGCCTTGTTGAAGCTTGTGGAGAAGTGGGGCGCCGGGACCACCTGACCAACATCCAGATGAGGGTCCTAGAGCGCATACACCCAGCGCTTCACCACCAGGTCCTTGAGACGTAGACCCGTCTGGAGTCGAGTGGTAAGTGTCCATGTGTTCATATCCAGCGTAGTGCATGTTGAGGTGTGTCAGGTGTGTGCACCTTGGATGTATGTCTGGCATGCCCCATGAATGGATGTCTGTGAGTAGGGGTGTGACAGTGAAGCATGTGAGTCTGGTCAAGCGTGTGCAACGACAGTGGTGTGTGTGTAGCTATCCATGATGTGCACCTGCATGTGGCGACACACATGATTGCATGCCTGTGTCTGTACCTGGCCATTTCTGTTGTGTGAACCATGGATGCTGATGTCACCCTCATGGACGTGCATGGTGTACATGTGCTTGTTACTGAGTGGTGAGTGTGTGACTGGGAAACACCAAGGATGCAGGACACATCTCGATGCGTGCATTGGCTGTCCATGATTGCACTGTGATGGGAGGTGGACACAGACGGATGCATGACTGTGCGGTGGTGTATGTGCATTTGTGTTGCTTGCAAGGACCCGTGTGTTGTGGAAGGTGATGATGGCTATGACATACGACGGTGCCACTCATGTGCATTTGCTTTGTGTATAGCAGATTTGCGTTCAGTACCCTGATGCTTGTGTTCAATGCCTTCCTTTCCACAGCGGTGAGTGAAGAAGAGGGCGGAGACGGCGCTATGGAGCAAAGCGGCGGGGATGCCTCCATCGACCAGGGACGCAAGGCCCAGTCACCCTCCCAGGTTATGCCATCTTCCGGGACCGAGGGGACTGGTGCCACGTTCGCCACTACGGCCGCAGCTGCCGAGGGGAGGCCCAAGAGGCCAAAGTTGGGAGTGGGCTTCTCGGCAGCGGAAGGGGCAGGTGAGCCCCCATAGGGGCAGGACAATGCAGGAGACGGTGCAGCGGCATCCAGGTTGGTGGTGGGTGAGGAGGAGGAGGAGGCCACATTAGATCCACACATGGAGCCAGGTAGGGGTGATTCACTGGTGCAAGTGGTGTAGTCCAGGGGCAGGGGGCAGCACAGGTCACCGCGAGGTGCCTGTGCGTAATCCTGTCCCTGATTCTGCGACTGCATCATTCTGCACCAGCAGGGATGCCTCATTCCAGGCCTGTCCGCAGGTAGAGGATGTGTCCACGTCAACTGACCTTCCTCTACTTGCGGACGAAGCAATCCGTGACAGGGTTGAGCCTGTCCTAGTCGATGTCGCAATGCGCACACACGTGATTCGTGATGATGTGCGTGATTCCAGGAAGGACAACGCACATTATCACGAACAGCTGTGTGCCATCTTGAACTTGCTAGGACGGCTCATTGTAGCAGGGTTCCTCCATGTGCTGGCCGCTCTTGTGACCCTCTTCTCCTCTGCACCCACTATGCGCCAGTCGTCCTCCATGCCATCTTCCAGCCCAGATGCCACCAGGGCAGCCCGTGGACCTGCCTCATCCACCGCGGTCAGGCTGGTGGAGATGACATCCCTGCCACAGCCAGAAGTCGGAGGTTCAGCAGAGGTGGTCACCCAAGCAACAGGATCCCCGGCAATAGAGGATGTGCAGGCAACTTCCAGCAGGGCACGTCCACGACAGCCCATGGGGTCATCAGCGTCCCGGAGCCAGTCGTGGTGGCACAGGCAGATGACATCAAGACAGCAGCACCAGGCTCGACGTAAGAGGCGTCCTGACTCGGGGCATACAACATCACGGGGGGGGCAGGCATCGGCTGAAGGGCAGGAGGACCCTGGACTATGTGTGTCATCTGTGTGGCAGCGGATGGGCCAGCAAATGGATGCAGAGCGGCGGTGGGCAGAGAGGGCACGGGTCACCATGGTCAGGGCAGAGAACTCCATGGGGCGGGCATTGAGGCGGGCACAGTTTCTCAAGGAGCCTCGCAGAGAGTTGGTGAGTCCTGAATCCGGGCCATAGACTCAGAGTTCGATGATGCCCTGGCCAAGACTCTTGGTAAGAACGGTGAGCCGTAGGACTAGTCCGCCACCTTTGTATATAGTTTGTTAGGCTTAGGTTTCCTTTTGTTTTATTTTTATTTTGGAGTCGATTGACATTGTTCCACTATTTGTACTTGTATTTTTGGAGGGTTTTTACTAGGTTTCATTTGGTTTTGGGGTCATGGACCCTAAGAACTTTAATTGTAAATGGTACTGGAACTGCAGATTTTTTTCTTTTATGTTTTTCACACCCATGATGGAATGTTTTTTTTTTTATTTACCCTTTGGATTCAGATTTTCTGTTTCTGGACATGGACCACTTGGAGGATTTGCTTTTTTTTGGGATCTCACTTTTTATGGATTTTGCATTTCAGTTATGTTCACATTCATTTATTTTTCCTAGGTATGGTTGCTTTTCGTTTGGTTAATTTCTTTTAACTGAGTGACATCCACATAGCTTAGAGCCAATCTATTACCTGTAAACAGCCTGTCTAAGAAGTGTGTTAATATGTCTAAGCGTAAGGCTGTGAAATCACCAGTGCGCGCACAGCCAGGAAAAAGGCCCTCAGTTACGACCTTCCACATTGAGGAAGCAAATGCCATGATCGAAGATATAACCTCCTTATTGTGTGATATCGAGCTGTTGGTCCTTTCTCCCCCTGTAGTGGGAAAGGTTGCAATCGCGAGTGG
The DNA here is from genome assembly GCF_040938575.1 of Ambystoma mexicanum. NCBI lineage: Eukaryota > Metazoa > Chordata > Amphibia > Caudata > Ambystomatidae > Ambystoma > Ambystoma mexicanum. The sequence continues at coordinate 1,128,917,857 of NC_090927.1, forward strand.
GGATAAGTCTGTTGGGAAACGGAGAGCCATGGGAAGAAACTCCATTGTGGTATTGTCAAACTGTGCTGTGGCAGCTGAAGGGGATCATGATATGATAGGATGTGTGAGGGAGAGAAGGGGCAGCTCTGTCTCACCTGCACCCAGACCTAATCCCAAGGCTTTGGTCCCCCTGGAAATCATGAAGAAACTAGAAAGTGATAGCATGACAATGCTGAAAACCCCTCTGCCTCTCCTGGTGGAAGTAGGGAAATTACTCCCAGGGTTTGAGGTTACTAAACCCCAGGCTCAGTTGGAGGGCAAGAGATATAATATTCCAGTTGAACTGAATAACCCCCCTATGATGAATGAAAGTGCCCCCGCCATTGTGCTGCAACCTGTTTGTAATAAGCAAATAATGTTTATTTTCCCCTGCTGATACAGAAATTGCAATTGCTATCCAGACCTTGAATAGGTTTGATTTACTCATTAATCCGGACGAATCATTACCTGGCCTCCCACCTAGCCTTATTATTCCATCGAATGATGGGAGTCGGGCTGATGGTCCAGTAGTACCGCCTAAGCCGGCTGGGGTGCTGAGTAGTGGCTCAAGACCAAATTGTCCTAACTGCACAAATTGTTCACATATGGAGTCACTAGTTAGAAAACCTCTGTATGATCTTATGGCCCTATCCACTGAAATCCAAAACTTGAAAGGTGTTGTAAAGACGCTGGTGAAGGGACAGATTTTAATGGAGGAAAGTAGGAAGTCCTCCTTAAGGATGAAAGCAAAAAATGTATCCGCAACTACCACCACCACTCTGCAAAGAGCCCAAGTAAACCGTAACGTCCAGGCTGGCGACGCCTTAGCCAATATAGTGCATGTGATCAAGACACACTAATTAAGATACCCTGCTAATAGAGAGTAAGTGAATTCTCATTTGAACCCAAAACAAGCGCTCCAACAGATCTATACTTATGTGTCGACACTGCGACCACCTCCACGTCCCTCAGGGGGTGGAGGGGCTCTTGACTGATCCGGGGGGCTCCCCAATTTTTATGTTATATGGCCCAATTGGGAAATTTGAATCCAGGGAGAGCCTAAAGAATAAGGTGATCCACTGGATTCTCTCAAGGAGGGGTTGTTGTTGAATAATTAGAGAGGATATTCATTCTTGTGAGTGGAAAAGGGGCGTTGGTCTGAGAGACTACATTGAGATACAACTGAATTCAGGAGCACTGCCTGAGAGGTTGTTGAATCTAGAACAGAGGACCCTCCCACCAAAACACTTCAAAATAACGTTTCCTTTCTACACCCCAGGAGTATTGTAAATGGGTTGAGGTGTGACCTTTTGAAGGTTGAGAGTCCTGACCTCTGGATGGAAAACCGACTCCCCTAAACCTCCCCTCACCCGAGAGAAGGTCCTCTCTGTGGGGAAGACGGCGCAGAGGACAGATGGACATTTCCAGAAGGTCCGTGTACTACGCTCTCTTGGCCCAATCCAGAGCAATTAGGATCATGTGGGACCCGAATCTCTGCAACCTCCTTAGCACCTGAGGAATGACGGGGACCGGAGGAAACGCATATAGAAGTGGGAATGACAAATCCACGACGAACACGTCCCCTAAGTCTCCTCTCGGAGGAAATTCCCTTGAGCAAAATCTCTTGCGCTTCTGGTTGGCACTGGTCGCAAACAGATCCACTTGAGGGGTTCCCCAAAGGGCAAAGATCTCCTGAAGGACTTCCTGAAACAACACCCACTCATGAGAGACTGTGCACAGCCTGTTCAGAGCATCTACCGCCGCATTGTCCTTTCCGTCCAGATGAATTGCCGAGAGTGAGATTCCTTGCTGTATTGCCCAGAACCAGAGCTGCATTGCCTCTCTGCACAGCTGGAGTGACCCTACCCCCACTTTTTTGTTGAGGTAATGCATGGCCACTTTGTTGTCTGTCATAATCAGGACACTCTTTCCCCGCACAGACGGCAGAAACGCCTTAAGGGCTAGCCTGATGGCTCGCAGCTGCAAAAGGTTTGGGATCTCCCAGATGACGTGCTGGAGTTGTTGCTTTCGGCAAGGCGGCCGGCGACCAAATCCCTGTACCGTTGCCATAAATTTTGCGACTGGTGAAGAGGTCACAATGTTGATCCTTTTCAGTGTTCCATCCTGATGGTTCTTTCTTTCTTGCTTTCTTTGGCCCACAGGGGTCTTCAACTGGGTACCATTAAAGGTTACCTAGCAGCGCTGTCGATTTTCAAGCGCTCGTCTGAGGAATGTTCTTATTTTAAGATTCCTTTGATTTCCCAATTTCTAAAAGTACTCACAAATATGTTCCCGCCATCCCCCTTTTAGGTGGCGGTGTGGGATCTTAATTTAGTCTTGAAATTCCTGATGGATGCTCTGTTTGAACCTATGCACTCTAGTCCTTTGAGACTGTTGTCTTTCAAGACGTTTTTCTTGATTGCAGTTACATCTGCTTGCAGCGTGAGTGAATTGCAGGCACTTTCATCTAAGCCACCCTTTACTGTGTTCCACAAGGATAGGGTTGTACTGAGGGTACGTCCATCCTTTCTACCTAAGGTTGTGTCTGAGTTACATCTGAGCCAGAAAGTGGTACTTCCTGCTTTCTATCCTCCCCCTCATCCTGGAAAGGAAGAGGAGCGACTCCATAGGCTGGACCTTAGGAGAGCTTTGAGCTTTTATATTTCTAGGATGTCCAGGGTCAGAGTGGATGACCAACTTTTTGTGGGGTACACTGGACACCAATTGGGCCAAACAGAACTTGTCCAGGTGGATTATCCTCACCACTACTGAATGTTACAGATTGGCAGGCAAGGACCCTCCTGAGGGGTTGCAAGCTCACTCCACTAGGGGCATGGCTACATCCACAGCCCTGCAGCGGGGAGTTCCTATTAGGAATATTTGTGATGTGGCGACGTGGTCTTCTATCCATACCTTTGTCAAGCATTACTCCCTGGATACACTCCATGGTCAGGGTATGGCCTTTGGAAAAGCGGTGCTTTATTCTGCCATCTGATTGGGTATTCTAAATTCTTCTTCCTCCTCCATTCACTGATACTGCTTTGGGAGTCTGTCAAAGATGTGCAATACATTGGAGGACACAATCCATTCGAAGAACTAGATACCAACTGGTAATGTTCTTTCGACTGGATGTTCCTCCAACGTATTCCACATCGCCTTCCCGGCCTGCCCCTCTGAAGCATTTCCTATGCTATTGCAGCTGGCATTCCCTCAAGGCTATGTGCAGTCAAGTAGGCATTGTGTACAATCATGTCACACATTATGAGGGAAAAAACATAAACTGAGGCTAGTGGTGCCGTGCGTCCTATTTAGAACATCCGGTGACGTCACCCTAGATGAAGGATGCCCTCTGCCGAAAAATTTCCAAAGCAGCACAGCTGTGGACATGTCAAAGATGTGGAATAAGTTGGAGGAACATCCAGTTGAATGAACGTTACCAGTTGGTAAGTAACTACTACTTCTGAGCTGGCAGCACCCTACCCCAAGAGGAACGACAAGAATGCAGAGTTAGTGGTAGCGTCATTGCTTGCCAGCAACCTCCCGGGCTGTAATGGGCGTTTTGTAGAGGATATGCCAGCCCACAAAACCTTCCAATCAGGAAACCGCTCTAGCTTAATTGATTATATCATGGTGAATCTCGAGCCCTGGAATTATATTAAAGACTTTAGCGTCTCAAGTAGAATTGAGAGCGATCATAACCCCCTCCTCACTGAGATGTCATTTGGCTTTCTTGGTCTGTTGGGGGATGTGACACTGTCTTCAGCAGCCGAGGTGCACATCACTGGTCATACCAAGAAGGTTCTCAAGTGGGATCAGGTGGACTCAGAAACCACAGTTCCTCTGATTTATGATTCAATTCTACCAGAACTGATTACTTTGTTTAGGGACTCTGAAGAGGGGGCCAGGGATTTCGTCCATATACACAGTGAACTGATGAGCAAGGTGGGAGGTTTTTTTTCTAAATCTGTAAAAGCCATAAAGAGACAGGTCGTTCGTAAGAACCCCTGGTATGATGGGGACTGTCGCAGAGCCAAGGAAACTCTGATCACCTAAGTAAGAAAAGCTTCTACATTAGGGATATTGTCTGTTTGTGAAGCACGCAAAGAGTGCGTACGGTTGATGAATTCCAAAAAATGTGATTACCGTGAAGACCTCTGGATCTTGCTCCTGGACGCTAACAAAAATGGCAACAGCAGGACCTTGTGGGAACTAGTCAGCAGGGGACAATCCCAAATGCAAACGCAATGCAGGGGGCAATCTCTGAAGATGAATGGGTTTCTTACTTTGGACCCTTGCATAGGGAGTCTATAATTTGGGAGGAACCTATTCCTAATTAAACATTTGCAGATCTAGCCCTAACCCTCACTGAAAATGAGATAAAGATAACTTTGTGCTTCCAAAAGAGGGGTAAAGCTCCAGGGCCCGATTCGACTCTGGTCGACTATTTGGCAACTGCGCCCCGGATATGGGTTTCCTATTTGATCAAACTTTTCAATGAAGTCCTATGTACCGGGAGAGTGCCAACCTCCTGGACCGAGGCGATCATTGTCCCAATATTTAATAAGGGGGATAGACATATGTCAGACAATTACAGGCCAATCTCCATTCTTGATGCAGGGGTAACATTTTTGCAAAAGCACTCTTGTTCCATTTGTAATCATGGGTTGCTGAAACTGATGCCCTGAGCCACCTGCAGGCGGGGTTGCAAAGGGGCATTAGTACTGTCGACCAATCACTAAGGCTCTCGATGATCTGTAACAAATATGTCAAGTTAAGGAAAATGGCAATTCAATTTATTCTATCTTCATTGTCCTCAAATCAGCCTCCTCTCATACCTGGGTATACCCCCACCTCTTCTCAGAGCTATCATGCTATTATATCATGAAAATGGGGTCAGAATACGCTACGGCATGGGTGGGGCACTATCCAACAAAATGAGCGTTGAAATAGGTGTCCGCCAAGAATGCGTTTAGCGCCAATTTTGTTTTGTTGGCTCATAAATGGTGTCATTTGCGAGTTTTTGTCCCTGTACACGGAAGCCCCCACATTAGCCTATGACAGAATCCCAGTCTTGATGTTTGCCGATGACGCCATACTTCTGTCCCTAACACCCAAGGGTCTCCGTAGCCGGTTGGAAACGTTTTATGGCTTCTGTGAAAAAAATGGCTTGACAATCAGTACTGATAAAACAAAGGTGATGGTGTTTAGGTGTCCCCGGGGGAAAAAGCATCAGAAACTGCACTTGACTCTAAATGGATCGCAGATTGAGCAGGTGGAGAAATATGACTACCTGGTCATAAGAGTGCATGAAAATTGTTCTTGGAACGCGCAATTAAAAAAAGCTGAGTTGCCTACTTTGCCAAAGTCCATGGCGGTGATGCTGTTTCCATGACCCTAGAGGCTTATAAGGCCCAGGCCAGGCAGGCTGCTGTTTTTGGTGCTGAGTTATGGGGATGGACAAATCTTGCACAATTGTCTATGGGTGAAAATGGCTTTATTAGGTTTTGGGAATTCCATCAAGTGCTCCAACTTTCCAGATTCCTCTGGAATTAGATCTCCAACCCATTAGACAAGTATGCAGAGCAAAGCCACTACTGTACTGGATCAGGTTGTGGAAAAACGAGAACCTCTTAAAATATCGGGCAGCCCTAAATGATGTAATTGAACAGGAGGGGGGGGGACTATCGCTCCCCTGGGTGCAGTATGTAAAGTCTGAGCTGATTCTACTGTATCTAGAGGAGCTCTGGACTAATCCTACGACTATTCATCTGCAAAGGGCAACATTTTGCATGCAATTAAGGGGGTGAGAACAAAGGCGATAGTAGAGAGAATGGCTATGTCATTGCAGTTGAGTAACTACTAGGCCCTTAAACAGGTCCAGGCTACGAAGGCTATCTCGATACAGAGTCCCAAATTAATGTGTTCTCTCTTCCTCAATTCTCGCTTCGACATTCTACCCATAGCATCAATTAAATCAAAATGGAATGCAAGTGTGAGCCTAGATTGTCCTTTTTGCCCAGGGTTGAGGGAAGATCGAATTCACTTCCTGTTCCTTTGTCCCATATATAAGGATAAACGAAACATGTCATTAAGGCACCTTTTTATCCAACTACATGTCCCAACAGTCAATGGGGCTCCTGCACTTTGCTTAAGCGCTAAGGTTTCTTTGGCTACATTCACAATGGGTTGGTTCTGGATTCAGGCTTTGTTCAGGAGAAATAAAAATGATTAAGCCCTCCCGTTAAAGCATCATTCTGTGCAAATTGGTGCACCCACTTCATCCATGGCTACCGTTGGGCTGACAAACCAAGATCTGGCACAGTTGCATAGTTCTTCCCCCGGCTGGATGTTTTATTGATCAAGGAACATTTAAACCTTACCTACTGTATGCACTAAAGCACTTATGTTTGATATGGGTTTTAGCTGTTCGTAATAGGTACTGCTACTTAGTTCATATCCGATTTTTCTTCATTTCTTTTTTATAAATCCTGCTATATGTAACATGTCTATTATTTGTATTTTTACAATTCTTTTTATTTTGATTGTTTACAATGTGCATGTTTGTTTTTTATTGTAAATTCTTTTTACTGAAATAAAGTGATTGATTATGATGATGATGAATATTCCTAATCGACAGGCTGGGAATCCTCAGTAACATAAAAGCAGTTTACCTTTAAATGTTAAACTGCTTGTCACTTTGCTCTTTTAGTCATTTTGGGTCATATTTCCCCCAAGCTAACGGACAGGGTTCCCTTAGCTCCAACCCGGGAGGCCATCTTCAGATTTTCCGCTGCACGTTCAATGTTGGGAGTCCGCCAAAATTCTCCTATAATCCTTTGACGATTTAATCTATTTTCTTCATGTTTTTAAATTAAGATCTTCATTGTTTGGTACTGGATGGTTCCTTCATCCGTGGATGTCAAATTCTAATATATTCTGTTGCATTTGGGATAGCTATCCTACTTCCTAAAGTGGAGGCTTACAGAGGTCCATTGAATGTGGCACCATGCTAAATACACAGAAGAAAATCTCATTCAAGGCCTGCTCAACTTGCCCCCTCAAGAATGTGTAAATCGATGATATACTTGAGAAATGGTTGTATTGCCTGCATCAGGACAGGATCTGAATGGCTGTTCCAATTGTCAGTTGTTTTCCTCCAATACTCATTAAGAGCGCCACATAAGGTTAGTCGCATGGTTAGACGATGGTGCCTCTGACTCAGCCTCTGTCTGAATATATGCTTCTGTAATGCACTGCAGAGCCCTGCAGCGCACTCCCTCATCAAAGAGGTTGGGGCACCAAGAGGATTCTTCACGGGGGCATGTTATCTCCACTGCCTAGACCACTATTAAGGTGGCAAACTCAATGGCGAGCTTCGCACATTAGGAACAAGTGCCGCCGGTATAGCCTGACAACAAGCGAGAGGAGGGGCTAACACTCTTGTGTGAAGGTGAGATGGCTTCAGACCATGCCAATATCTGTCGCCGTTGAAATCCCAGACACAGAGTTCAGGCAGATGGGTATTGGAGCTAATTTGCACTGTGAGGGTTAGCTAAAAGCTACCGACGTCCGCCGTGAGGTGCAGTCCAAGGTTTTGGCCATGCTGTTTGACATATTGACCTGTTTGGCAAGAAAGTGGATGACATTTTCCCGGCTATCAAGGCAGACATGGACGCTGCTCATTAACAAAGCGGCTCCAGTCCGTTCGCTCCAACAAATGCCTCTTTCCTAGAACCTTACGGGACTACAAGTCCTCCTATCAAACCCAGAAATCGAATTCCTGCATCGCCCAGGAGGGTTATCAAGGAAGGTCCCAGGCATATTGGGAAAATCTGCGTCGCTGCGGGTCTCCCCTCAATAGCCAGGTTCCAAAACAGGCCTGGCCAGGCCCACTGGCTCTGTGGAAGGGCAACTTTCCAACTTTATCACACAGTGGAACTCCATTGCCACGCCACAGACGTATGGGTGTTGTCCCTCATTCGGCACAGCCACACTCAGGAGTTCATTGGCCATACCCCCTCCATACCTCCCATTCCAAAAACTGAAAGACATCTACCACTGCTTCTGCGTGAGATGCAATCCCTCCTGGTCAAAGGAGAGATAGAGCCTGTTCTGACACAAATGTAATGCACAAGTATATACTCCAGATATTTTCTGGTCAAGAAAAAATCATGAGGTTGGTATCCCTTGCTCAACTTATGCAGACTTACTAAGTTCCTACAGTCCCAGACCTTCTGCATGGTAACACTCCAGCACACCTTGAGCCAGCTGCAAAAAGGAGACTTCCTCACCTCATTGGACCCGGAGGATGCATACCTCCATATCCCAATCCTTCGGCAACACAGGTGTGTCCTTTGCTTTACAATAGCAGGAAAGCACTACCAGTTCAAAGCTTTGTTCTTCAGCCAGAAATCAGCACCAATTGTTTTCACCAACTGTCTAGCACCCGTCGCGCACCACCTCTTTCGTTCAGGGATTGAGTTAGTGTTGGTATCAGTCGTGGACAGTTTTACGTGACATTCTGACCAAAATGGGGCGGGTGTGCTTATTTTATGATACCTATCACTGGCTTTTGACACCATTGACTATTCCACCTTCCTTCTCCGTCGGTCTAGTGCAGGTGGCTCTGGCTCAGTCCTGTCCTGGTTAGGCTATTTTCCTTGTGATCGGTCTCAATCACTCTTCATCCTCAATCTTATCCTAACTCTATCACTTGTGGTGTTCCCTGAGATTCTGCTCTGTCGCCTATTCTGTTTAATGTCTACATTCAGCCTTTGGCCAGGCTCATACAGTTCCATTGCTACTGGTGCTACTCATACGCTGACAGTACACAAATCGTGGTGCGCTACTGCCATGGGTTGCTGGATGAATCAAAATGGTCTGAAACTGAATATGGACAAAATGGTTGGTCCCCCTTCTATTTCTTTCTTGACCCCAGCCTTCTGGCCAACTTCCTTGGGTTCCCTTCTCACCCCAATTGCTGTGATTAAAGACCTGAGCTGTAAAATCTCTGCATCTCTTTCGGTCAAAGTGGATACTTCAAACTAAAAATCCTCCGTAAGGTTCTTCCATTCCAGCTCACTTGCGTGCTCCTTTGGTTCCTTCTTCGGGATTACAGATTACTGTAACTCTCACTATTTAGCCCAACCTTTGCGAGCTCCTGAACTGTCTGCAGGTTCTGCAGAATTCCACAGATGAGCTGCTACTAGTATGCCCTCTCACACCTCAATCTCGCCAGTTCTTCGTTCCCTGCACTGGCTACCCATTGCTCGCTGGATTGTGTTTAAGGCACTCTGCATTGTTCATCGTGCCTTTTACGGCGACTGCAAAGTACCTTCAGGAAAAAAGTTGCAGTATATTTCCTCCAAAGCTTCTCAACTTGACGGCCTGCTCCTGGATCCCTAGAGTTTGGGAATGCATCTCTGCATTCAGACTGCTGGCATATCCTAGCCGTGGCCTGTGCGCCATCTACACTATACTCTTAGAAGAGCAAGTGGAAGTGCTTCGCCATCTGGTGTGGTGTTCAACATCTCGCCCCAGAAGTCTTGCCCCACCTCCTGTCTTTAACGAAATCGGGTTTGGCGCATTCCTCCATTCCACAAATACGACTTCCGTGTGGTCTTACAGACGGGTCAAGGAATTCCTCAAGGGATTGTTTTTCTCTTTTCCTCCTGTTCGAGCTCCTGCTCCAGCTTAGGTGCTGAACGTGGTCCTCTCCAAACTGAGTCATCCTTTCAAGCCCCTACACAAAGCCTCTTTAAGGTTTTTGTCCCTAAAGACCACCTTTCAAGTTGCCATCACAATAAGCCTCCTTACTTTGTTTCATCAATCCAAGGCCGTCCTTCTCACGAACCCTACTTTAATGCCACAGTTCCAGTATTCATTTTACTTTAATGAGCCACTGGTTTTGTTTGTTTTCTTTGGATCTCCTTCATCTCCTCCTGAATTCCCTTTGCATTCTCTGGATGTGGCTCAGGCCCTAACATTCTATGTGCCTTACACTAAGGACTTCTGCAAATCATCCCAATTGTTTGTGGTTTTTGGTCCATCTGGCAAGGGCAGTGCTCTTTCAAAATATTCTATTGTAAGGTGGTTGTCGGTGTGTATTTCACACCATCATCGAATGGTTTACAGGCACCTTCCGGGCAGGCCTACAGCATATTTGACGAAAGCTGTTGCTGTTATTATGACTTTCCTATCCGGTGTTCCCCTGATGGATATTTGCAGGGCCGAAACTTGGAGGTCTCTCCACACCTTAATGAGATTCTATTGCATTGATAGGGATTGCAGGGAGGAGTCCTGGGCCAGTCAGGCAGTACTAAGCAACCTGTTTGTATGAGGTGAGTGGTTTCTGAGGTGAGTGGTTTTTCAGTTGAGATATACCTCCGCCCTTGTGTTTCTTTATGTGCCTACTGCTTTATAATCTTATTCAAACAGCATGTGAATCTATGAAAGATCCAGTACTGGAGAAGGAATACAATTCTTACCTGTAACTCCAGTTTTCCAGCATTGGTATCTTTCATAAATTCACATGCAACCCTCCCACCCACCCCGCTTGACTCTTCTTGGCTCATATTGCCACTTTACGTGTGCTATGCCAAATCTAAAGATGGCCTGCAGTGGTGGAGCTGAGGTAAACCTGTCCATTTGTTGTGGGGCAATATGTCCCAAAATGATTCCAATAGAGCGCTAAAGTGACAAGCAGTTTAACATGTAAAGGTAAACTGCTTTTATGTTTCAGAGGATTCCCATCTTACTGACTATCCAAAGAGCATGTGAATCTATGAAAGATACCAATGCTAGAGAACAAGAGTTACAGGTAAGTAACATATTACTTCATGAAAAGGATTGTACTTTTGATTAAAACCAATTATAACATTCACTAGTGAGCACCAAAGCAATGTTTAATTTTGCTTGCTGACCACAGATTGAGTGGTAGTGATGCAGTTGTAGAATCTGCAGCCTGATCCTCTGGTCCTTTGCAAGGCCTGCCAGAACCCAAGCACCTCCCATAGAGCCTATCTGCAACCCACTGAGCATCCCACTGTTTGGACAGTGCGCCCTGAGCGTGAGGGTGACACTGATGGCAAGACACTGTTGATACTGCTCTTTCTACTTTTAACCATAAAACACAGCACACTTTTGAAGATAATTGTGTTTCCTCTCGTGCTGCTGTCAATATGGACTGGGGTGGCTGCAGCAGGCGGGGAAGGGGAAACATGGATGGCAGGAGAATTGGGGTGCAGGATAAATTAGGGAGGCAGTAGAGGGGGAGGGAGGAGGAGATTGCTTCTAGAATGGTGTATGATGTGCCAGATAACGCTAGTCTCTTTATTTGTCATCATATATAATGCCTTAAGATTTGGAATCTTTTAGAATGTTCACAATAAGGCCCACAATCCAGATTGATGTTGCTTGAAAATTGCTAAATGAAATACTGTACAGAGGTGGTGCTCAATTCTTTTTTCCAAAAAGGACTTGGAAGCTTCCCTTAACTATTCATTGTGATTGGCCCAAGTCAATCTCATTCCAATTTCCCTTTCACTTTAAGTATTTATGTTCTGTCATTCCCTCTTCCCCCTCACCTCCCACATCTGAGTATGCTAGCTTTTTCCAGACATACTATCTTGTCTTCTCTCTTCAGTGATTTTCATTCAGATGCAATTCTTCAGTATGTTGGAAATTCTCTTCTAAAAGCCATCCCTGTCAGAAGGGCTGAAATATCAAGGACTGTCGGCTTGAGGACACCTCCAACCAGTGTTAATTCGACTGTTTCTTACAGCAGAGTCTGTTTTGTTATGTATTGCAGACTGCACCACACCTTTTCCAGTGAGGATTGAAACCAGTTTAGAATAATAAGGACCATACTCGTACTGATGCCTATCCTATTGGACAGTGTATTTTATTTGTTTATTGAATTATTTTTGATTTGTTTGAGTTCTCTTCCACAGTACTATTCCATTATCTCTTCGAAGGCTATTTTGGAGGGTGAGACTTACCTGGATCCTATTTCCCCTGCCTATGCTCATATCCTGTTCATTAAATTAAGAGTGGGCATTTTACAAGTAGCATTTACCTTTGGTTGGACGGGGGGGGGGGGGGTTCTTCATTAATTTGCCAAGCCTGTGGCATGGCCTCTGAATCACATTTTCTGTGATTTTGTGAATGCTAAATGTATTTGACTCCACTGTGTAAGAGAGAACGTGTCAGAAGCAGCCTAGAAGCAGTTGCCCTATGTAGGTCCACTGTATTCATTAATATTTATTTTGTTGCCAGATACATTTATCGCACTTGGCTACACAGGAAGATTGCATCCAAGTTTTGATTGTACCTCTAAGGTCCAGGTTTTCATGGAATTTTATGTGAATAATTTTGGATGCTGTTTTAATCATTTATGTTAATGAATAAATGTACTGTGTGCGCTGCTGGCAAAATCTGCTGAATAAAGCATTTGTTGAGGACTGTTCCATACCTCAAGCAGGGAATCGTGGTCCACCATGTTTGGCAGCTTGTGTTGCTTATTTGATGAAGCACCACTTTCGGAGTTTGAGCGTCATTCCATAAAGAAGCAGCATCAGATACAGACAGTGTGCTGCCATCTGAAACCTATCATCCAAAACCTGTGTTCCTTCGTAGGATTTAAGACATCCTTCCCAAGTTTTGAGATTCTAGATGTTATGAAGAAATATTGGTAATCCTTCCTAAGATTCTTAATCGCTAGAACTTTTGTTCAATGGAAGGTTTTTGTGTTCTCCCAAGTGTTGCGAGGTTAACTCTGCTAATAGTCCTCTTTGTGATAACGTCACATTTTAAGGGGTGTAACTGACTCATGCCAGCCATTGTGCTTTTCTTTTGTCCATCTGGGGTGGCATTTTTCATTCACCCAGTAATTTCCTGAGCCTTCTGGAATTTCCTGTTGGCATCAGGGAGGCGATTGGTTGATTGGGCTTAGGGGAGGCGTGTAGTTTGGACGGTACCCATGTGGAGCTCAGTTTACAAAGACCACTTTTGATATTTGTGAGGAAGTGCATACATCAAGTGACCATGCTAATCATAACAAGGTATTTATCTGTTGGATGCATACCCGGATGTAAAAAGAAACCCAGTCACCTTTTTGTAATTTAGGAGAACAGAGAGCGGCAACCAATAATCATTCCAGTCATCAAGAAATATTGAACTTTAAGCTGGCAGCCTGAATATTTATAATATCCCTTCCTTGGGCCATATGTCTAAAAGTCAGAAGCAGAGAATGCTAGGAAAGTGGGGGAGCTTACATAAATGTGGGGGAGCTTACATTAAGTATGTCAATGGGGCTATAAAAGGCAGGTTCTGGGAATCCCCATCAATGAGGAGAGGAACTGGCACTACACAACGGGTGAAGCGGTGGAGACCTGAGGAAGATAGCAAAGAAGTGGTAGTTAATGAAGCCTAGTCGAGTGATATCCCTGACAGTATTGTCAGCCAGAGGCACTGTGAACTGGTTTGGATTGACCCATGGTGGAGCTGGAATATACAAACCTTACTTTCTAGAGGACGTCTGATTGTTGGTAGGAGTGGTGTGAAGTCAGAGAGAGCCCGGGAGATGTGAAATTCGGGACGCACTGGCAAGCACACTTCAGAGCTCCCAGGAATCTGCATCATTGGAGGAAAAGGGGACTCCACCAGAAGAGCTGGAAAAGTTCTTGGAAGAGCTGGTAAGAAGAGCTTAGTCCTTGGAGCGAAAGACTGCTTGCTGTGCATGAGAGCTGAAGAGATGAAGTTGGTATCTGTAATGAGAGAGAGTGTGCATAGTCAAGAGTATGTGAGAGAAATTACGAAGGAACAGCTACTAGCAGATGGATCCTGGCGGTACGTGTACATGATTTGAGCCAGATGCAATAACATCCAGTGGAGACTGTGAGAAAGAGAGCTCTGGGGCTGCGTTCTTGAAAAGTGGGACAAGTACAAAGCATGTATAAAAGACTGTGATAAAAAAAAGCTCTGCATACCAAGACATACTAAACAGAGAAATGGAATTTATTTCCCAAAGACTTGCTAATTGACTTTCGTGGTCAGAAGCACCATTTGGACTGTACTGGTAAAGAAATGACATGCTGACAACTAAAATTTTTTAAAAAGCTAAATCTAAATATTATAACATTTTGGTGCTCTTCTTTCGCCGTTTCACCAAATGTGACAACTGGAGAACTTTAAAAGTAGTAAACAGTATACTCCTAAGTCCTGTCCCCTTTCCTCCATAATTTTTGGGACATTCCGTCATGTGGGACGGGACTGGAGTACTTTTTGTAAAAAAGCATCAAATTGAAAAAATGCGTCCTTCTCTTTTTACGTGGGGTACCACACGCGGCCCTAATCCCGCCCTCCTTAGCTCCGCCCCGTGCATCGCCCTTCAGTCCTTTTCTTTGCGCGGTCGGGGCTGGACACACTTGCATCACTGGGAAAACTTTTTTTTTTCCCGTTGTCCTGCTCTGTTCTGTGGTCGCGTGGTCCTCTGTGTATGCCGGATCGTTTGGGATTTGTCGCTAGTTCCTCTTGCGAACGTTGTTTCGCTAGGGCGAATCCCTATTCTCTCTGTTTGGAGTGTCTGGGACCGGATCACTGTTGGGACTCGTGTTTCTACTGCAACTCCATTTTCGGTCCGGGCACTTTAGCGTTGACTTCGTCGGTGGCAGGAGATCTTCCAGAGAGTTCCTCCATTGCATTTTCAACTCTTCATCGATGGCAAGAAAAGATGCCTGGTAAGTTCCTTACTTTTCAGGGCACCCCAGTCTGGGGACTCCTTCCCGGGGTCCTCCAGGTCTGGGAGGGGCTTCAAAAGCTCTGCTACCAGGGTTTCTCCTGAGGTGCCTCACAGGCTTAATAGGCGCACCAGGGTTTTCTCCGAAGGTTCCCACGAGGGGCCTGCCGATACTGGATCACGATCCAAGGTTCACCAATCAGGTGCTAATAGCCAGCATAGTCGTGCGGAGGCGTTGGATCCCGGAGTGCGCTCCGAGGTCTCCGTGTTTGGAGCTTCCCACACAGACACTGGGGTGCGCGCTGAGGCCTCAGTTGAGGCTTTCTGTACCGAACCACGGTACGAGGCCCCTCTCGGGGGAGCTATAAAGACCAGACTCTGTTCCGAGGTCCCTCTTATCGAGGCTAATGTGTGTACCAACAGAACTGAGAGACCTGTTATGGTCTTGTCTGTGAGGTGGATTCCTCAACTTTCCCGCGCTCGCGGCGTTACCTCTTCTGTTGAGGGGGCACAGGGAGAGGTTGCTGACTGGAACTCCTCTGTTACCGGCTTTGCTGAGGTTCGTCTGATTCAAGGGACAGGATGTCCAGTAAACGTCCAAGGCCCCATAGTACCAGCTCTGCCGAGGATGCTTGTGTCAAGGCTAAAGTTTTGATCAAGTCCCCTGACCAGTCTGTGGAGTCACCTGCCTCATCTCCACATGTGACGCAGTTCTCCTCAGATGCTCACAAAATGGCGGGCCTTCCCGCGTGGTCTACGGCGGCCATTTTGGATTCTTCCCTCAAACCCACACTATCGACAGCGGGTGCTGGGAACCTTCTTTTTAGTGGACAACCTTTTCCATGCGGCAGTGTGAATCCATACCGCCCGCTTAGTTTTTTAAACTTTCTTTAATGTTTACCATCAACAAATTACAAATCAAGACAAGTGAAACATACCCCCCTCTCTACTCCCCCTCCCCTTTCATTCCGCTCACACAAAGCTGCGTCTACAAGAGAAAAAAAGGTAACCTACATCAACTAGTTATTGCATATTAAGTTTGTGGATATCTCAAGTTAATCAGGCATCTTTATAGACCAACACGCAGCAGTGGGGCCGCCCCCGCATATCGGGGCCACTAGGAGTCATTCATTGTTCTGGAGCTGATTCTGGAGATCGTGTCCTCAGATCAGTGTCCAGCAAGTATTGTCTAATGGGGGGCCAATAATCGAGCAGGCGATTCGAGACTGGTAACGTTGTAGCATACCTGGTCTCTTTGTTCACACAGTTTCATAGTGTCTAACTATCTCGAGAACACGGGGGGTTTGGCCGACCCCATGTTCTTGCAACCAGGTACCTGGCCACCACGGTTGCCATTCCCAATAACTTCTCATCAGTGCGGGAACTCCCTTCAATTAGGCCCAATAACCATAGCTCAGGTGTACAGTCTCTAGCAGGGGGTAACATTTCCACCATCGCCTCTCCTATTGCAGTCCAATACTGCCTAATGCAGGGACAACACCATACTACATGAAAGAAGTCAGCAGGCTACTCGGGAAATATCTATTTAGGGCAAATGGGGAATGATACATTTGGTTGACACATTTATAATGCATTACTCTGTATCGGCAATTCATAGATATGTACCATGTCTGCATACAGATAAGTTTCCATTGGCCCTCGTCTAACCTTGCGCCCAAGGTGGTATCCCATCTGATTTTGTAGGAGTTACTTCACGCACCCATCCCAGCGCTGATCAGCCTATAGATGGTGGATACCAATTACCCCGCCGAGACAGGGCTGACAACGTAGCTCTGTGCTGGGCGAGGTGTCGGGGCTTGTGGGAATTCAGGCTGCTTATTTTTGAGAATACTGCGCAATCTGTAATAAAGAAGTAGTGTCACTGCATGATATTGGCCCCTAGTACGATGCTCCTCCCATTGTATAAATTCCCCATCTTGCACTATATCTCCTAAGGTCTGGACTCCAAGGGTTTGAAAGTGTTCTCTGAATGACCGTTCATGCGTAAGTGGAAGGCCTACTATATTGTACATCGGTAGCTCAGGTACATAGGAGGGGCTAGTCTCCAGCAATTGGCTCATTCGTTCCCAGGCTTTACATGTTATTGCTATAGGTTGGATCTCACCCCTCGGGACAGAGACTCTCTCACCCCAAAGCATGCCCATCAGTCCGTTAGGAGCCGCAACCACTCTTGCAAGTAGTGTATGTGGAGAGTTGGAGCTTGGAGAGATCCAGCCTGCAATGTATTGCAGCTGAGCCCCCAAGTAATATACAAACACGTCTGGGTATACCAGCCCACCAAACTCGTACGATCGAGTTAGCGTATCCAGGGATATCCTAGGTTGCTTCCCTGCCCACACTAATCTGGTCATCATGCTATGTATCCGGCGCCAGTAGCTGAGAGAAGGCCATACTGGAAAGTTATTGTATATATAAAGCATTTTGGGGAGAAGCCCCATTTTAGCCAGTGCTATACGCACCGCCTGTGTAATCGGGAGCCGTATCTATGTCTCTACGCTCTATTGCCTCTAAGGGGGTGACAAAGTTTTTTTTATAAAGCCCATCCCGAGTCGTGGAGACCCTGATGCCTAGGTAATGTATCCCCTGTGGGCACCACCGGAAATTCACCACCCACGTCAGTCTGCTGCACCCCCGGGGTTAGGGGCAGTCTTTCAGACTTATCCCAATTGATTCTGAGCCCAGAGTATTCACCAAATCTGATCACCTCCTGTGTCAAGGAGGCTAGGTTCTGCCGAGGGTGCTTAACGTACAAAAGGATATCGTCGGCATACAATGATATGGTGGAGAGATGTGTTTGAACACGGATCCCGCGGCATGCGTGCAATTCCCGGATGTGACAGGCCAAGGGTTCCAGAGCTAAGAGGATGGGGAGAAGGGGCACCACTGGCGAGTGCCACACTTAGAGTGTATGTACGTCGAGATTGTCCCATTTGTGTATACAGCTGCCTGTGGGCTGTGTATAATAGTTTAACCTAGCTAAAATAGCGACGCCCAGCCAAGACCGACAGAGCACTTTGAATAGAAAGGGCCATTCCACAGAATCAAAGGCCTTTTCAGCATCTAGTGAGGCAACCACCATTGGTATCTCCTGGTTGACATTATTTATGAGGGTGAATAAGCGCCTGAGATTATTTTGGGTGGATCTACGCGAAATGAACCCGGCCTGGCCAGGGGGAACCAAGGCTGGCATGTGATGAAGGAGTCGATTTGCAAGTATTTTAGCCAAGATTTTGTTGTCAGTGTTTATTAATGACAGGGGCCTATATGATGATATCTTTCGGGGGTTCTTTCCAGGTTTTAAAAGGACTGTGATCAGAGCGGTTATGGTGGATTCTGGCAGGGAGCCTCTGGCCAGGGCGTTATCATACAAGGCCGTCAAATGGGGGATTACCAGGTCGACATACGCCTTGTAAAATTCCATTGTTATGCCGTCCATTCCAGGGACCTTATGATATGGCATTTGTAACGCGCCTATGCACAAGTGTTTCAAGGCGCGACGAGGCAGGGAGGGGGGAACATGGGGAGACAGACAAACGATCCTACTAGGCCAGGTGTCATTCAGATCATGCAAGTGCATGGGTAGGGGGGACGGGAAAAGTGCAGGGGGAAAGGGAGAGGGGAAAGTGCAGTACCTTCCCACTAGGCAGGGATTTGATTGTGTTTCGAATTTCTTATTCGGTTATGGTATCACTAAGGGTACTACCTAGGTCCTGGTCCAGCCATCCTAGGGCTACCTCATACAGATAACGTATCAGCTCATCGTGCCCGGAAGAGGGACGAGAGCTTTACAGCCATTCGTAGTACTCCCTGAATGCATTATTGATCCCCTGTAAGTCCCTGATCAGCGTCCCATTTGTACCTTCCACTTCTACTATATTAGTGTCTGGGCGCTCCTTACGGATATCCCAAGCCAGCATTTTGCTAGGCCGGTCCCCCCTCTCCATATCTTGCTGCTATTATTGGGTCCCCCATATACCTCTCCTCATTGTTAGCCAGCTGTAGGAGTTCATCCCTTAGAGCCTGTAGTTCGCGGTGCAATTCTGGCTTGTCAATTAGGCCTTATCTGTTCTCCCCCTCGCAAATATTAGTTTCCAGCCTTTGCATATTTCGGCGTACGGCCTTCAAGACACCCCCTCCCTTGAAATGCAACATCCCCTTATTTAAACCTTGAAGGCTTCCCATATTGTCCCTTGGTCTGGGACCGATCCTTTGTTTTACTTGGAAGAATGTCTCAATATCTTGCTCAATCTCGGAGCGAAATGCCACATCCTCGAGGGCTGCAGCCCTCAATCGCCACCAGAGTGGGCCAGGGGGATTCTTGGTCATCTCAAAACGGGCCGTTATCGATGAATGTTCGGACAGTGTCCGGGGAAGTATGGACGTCTCAGTAACAGTCCGGCATATAGGAGAGGTGGCCATTATATAATCAATTCTGGACGCACTGCTGTGTAGGCTCGAGAAGAATGTGTATTCCCTTGTATCAGTGTGTTTGCACCGCCATACGTCAACCAGTTTGTGATATTGGGAGATGGTGTTCCATGCCTTGACTGCCTGTGGAAGCATCAATTGTGTCGTTACCGATCTATCTAGGTCCAGTGTAAGAGCAAAGTTAAAGTCACCGGCCCATACTATCTCGTAGTCCGGGAACCTGTGAAGAACTCTTGAGAGTCCGTGTTTGGCGCGTAGATATTCACTAGAAGGAGCTTAATGCCCAACATCTCACCCGCCAACATAAGAAATCGCCCTTCCTCGTCTCTGACCCGCTCATGTAGCTTATACTGCAGCGAATTGTGTGTATATAAGTGGCTACCCCTTTAAAATGAGTGTGGAAGGAAGAGTGGTACCTGTGTATTCCCCATCCAGGAATCCTGGGGAGGGTGGTGCCACGGGCTAGGTGGGTCTCCTGAAGGCACAGTACGTTTGCCCCGTGGTTTCTACTATAGTTTGCTATTAGTTGCGCTTTCTTTGGGTTGGTGAGCCCTCGTAGATTACACGAGAGAATTGTCAATACTGGTCCGGATTTCCCACCTAGTGTTAGGTTGGCCATAACTTTAGTAGAATCATAACTGGCAGCCCCAGGTACCGTGTGTTGAGACAATGCATCGAGATACCCTGTGTAGTTTTTCATGCTATATCCATGCAGTGTGTGTGAGTCATCAAAGGTGAGTTCAAGGCCTTTATACCCAAAACTATTAAACATTCGAACCACAACATTGCCCCCCTCCCTTGCCCTCCCACGCCAGAAACCATAACCTACCGGCACCCAACCCTCCCACCTACCCTTAACTAAGCACATGCTTCAAACAGAACCGTTCGCAGTAGCTGCGGATTGTGGAGCGCTAGAGGCGGCCAATGCGCTCCTGGTGGTTAACAATGAGGAGAGGTAAATGGGGGGCCGTCTTGGCGTCTCAACCGGGCCATGCTCGAGCAACTCAGGAGCATAGTACAGCTCACTATCGAAAGAACACACTGGGATTCCTTGCGGTGTTGCAGGTGTTAAGGGACTCCACAGGGAGTGACTAGGCGATCCTCCAGTATCTGGTAGATTCGCTGCAAAGCGTTCTGCTGCCTCGGGTGAAGTGAAGAACACAGTAGACCCATTATGTTGAACTCGGAGTTTGTCAGGGTACAGCATTGCATATTTAGCACCTTTTTTGCGTACAGTGGATTTAGCTGTCTGAAATAATTTTCGTTGGTCTTGCACACTGGGGCTAACATCAGGGAATAGTCTAATTATGGAGGAGCCCCAGTGTAGCTCACTTTTTCCCCTGGCGACGCAAAGGATGGTGTCGCGGTCCCTGTAGTTGAATATTCCCGCTATTATCGGGCGCTCAGGAGCGCCTGGAGGCGGTCGGGTGGCCAGGGATCAGTGGGCTCTTTCGACCATGTACATTGCGGTCAGCGGCGGATTATCCAGTATTTCCACCAGTAGCGTTTCAACAAACTTTTCCATGTTTCTTATGGCGGTCGATTCCGGAACACCCAGTATCCGGACGTTATTTCGTCTGGAGCGTCCCTTCAAATCTTCATTCTTTGCCAATGCCTTTTTCACAGTTTGCTGCATTTTGGCCAATTTCGCGCTGCAATGTAGCAACTTTGTCCCCGCCGTCCCAAATCCGCTGCTCTGCTTCAGTCATGCACCCACACAATTTGTCAATCTGTATTGCTGATACATCCACCTTGTATGTTAGAGCATACATTTTTTCCCCCCAAGTTATCTGTGCTGCTCTTCAGGGCAAGTAGTGTTTGATTTAGAGAAACCACATCCAATTGAGATTGGAGCTGGCTTGCAGAAGGAAGGCAATGATGCGCGAGGCAGATCGGAGCAGGCAAAGTGATCCATCCTGGCCTGCTTCATGGTGTTCACCATAGTAATGCCTGTTGCCGTGAGGTTTCCCGTAGAGGTGCATGACAAGCCTTTCTGGCGCGAGCAGGGAGCTGAGATGCCCCGTATAATCTTATTACAACTGTTCAATGCGCCTCCCGTAACCCTTAGAGGATTTCTGGTGGTCGTGCGAGTCCGTGAGGTGTTTCTGAGCTGGGGTACCTCAGTTATCAGCATATTACGCGTCCGCCCCTCAGCAACAGTTCATGGTTCCCCCATCACTATCTGCTCGGAAAATCAAGGAAAAAAAGGGGGGCAGTCAGTCCTGTTAGGGTGATCTAGGTGTGCCATGGGGAGGCCGTTCAAGTTGTACCCTGGTGAGTTGTAGTTGTTGCAGGCCCGTTCATCCCTCCCCCGTACAGAGCCGGCTTAAACTGTTTCCAGGGCCTAAGATGTCTGCCAGTTGCGATTCTCGCCCATGCAGGGGCGCCAGGGTCGGCAGGCCAGGGGCAGCACAGCAGGGCCGCTGCAGCCTGTTTCCTCCCCGGCCGTCAGACCACGTCCAGTGCGGCTATCCAGTCTCCGGAGACCCGAAGCCTCCCAATGCATATGCTCAGGTCCCAAACTGCTAAGAACAAGGCAGAGTTGACCGGGTGATCCAAGGGGTTAGAGTTTGCGCCCCAGTTGGGGGTGTTCAGACCGGTTGTTGACACTATTTGCAGAATTGTAGTCCAGTCCGACCTCACGACCACCCAGGGATAGAAATGGCAGCCACCTGGGGTTTCATGCAATTCCAGCATGTATTCGGGCCGTTGCACATATGTCTGCCAACCCCCCCTCCCCCTCCCGCCAGCATCGTCCCACCCCTCACAGATTCCAGAACCAAGCCTCCACCGCTTCCCCACCCGTCAGGGTATCGTGGACTGCCTGTGGATCAATGCAGGAGTGCCCATTCAGTGCTAACTGAGCTGCAAAGGCGACCAAGGCACAGAGCGCCCAGCACAGCTCGGGGCACGCAGGGTTGTATGGGGCCCACCATCATTCACTGGAGGGTCAGGGATGGAGGTACGCTGCAGCACGGCAAGCAGGCCAACACTCACTGTGGTGCCGCTAATATGTTGGGCGGGCAGGAGTCAGGATCCGTTACTGGTAGTTCTTTACCGGGCGTGGACGGCAGCGAGGATGGCTCCCACAGCGGGGCAGGTCACGTCTGGGGCCGGATCAGCCCACTATCCAGGGACCGCACCGGACAGCACGCCGGCCCGGCCAGTCCACCCCCTGCGGCAGCAGTTTCTAGGAGCGTGACCAAACCGCCTGACCCTGATCACAGATGGGCCGGCAATGGGCTCAAGGTCCCCCCTCCGTCGAGTCGATGACTCCATAAGCTGGGGCCCGGGCGATTTCCCCGGAAGATATTGTTCGCAAGCAGGCAGTTCTGTGGAGCGGGCAATGCAGCGGGGAGTGCCGGGGGTCTGCACCGCTCTCTTCCCCCAATTTTGGAGCACACTCCTCTGGAAACTCAAACCGACACCAGCACGTAGACAGTCCCTCAGGCGACCCCCTGTTTACTACGGCACGGGCACCCCTCCCCGTCTCGCCTCCAGCAAGGCGGCAGGGCCCAGATCCGACGTTGTTTGATTCACACCTTCCAGTGAGTTGGAGCCATTTAGTTTAAGATCAAAAAAAGGCACTAGGTGTTCCGAAGGTTGGACATCCGCTCCGAAGGTCGAGCTGGGTCCCAGTATGCAGGATATTTCGTAGGATATTGCGGCCGAAGCTGGAGCCGCCCAGGCAGTGGCCATTTCCTTAGCCGCACAACAGCGCCCCCCCATACCGCCCCTCTTATGACTGGCATGCTCGGATGCCACTGCCACATTCGGTCTCGCTTCCTCTTACATCTGCCCCATTGGTCTATGTAGACCCGGTTGGTGGCAGGCCCTCTTGGTAGCCCTCCTCACAACGTTTGTGGGGTTATGCCCATCCAGTGCCTAAGGTCTCGGCAGAGGACGCTTTTTTGGGAAATTTCATAGTCTCATGAACTCTGATCCCATGAGGGAGTACTTTAAAGGACTCTTTAGGGAAATCTGCTCTCAGGCGCCGCATCCTGCTCTGACAGTTCAAGTCATGGCACCTGTCGCCCCAGCAGCGGCACTGCCTCTGCCTCCCGGCCCACCTCCAGCTCTTCCACCTCTGCCTCCCTTGTTGCCGGTTGACCAGAATCCAGCAGAGCGAGACGTCTTGGAGCCGTTGGATCCGGATGCACTAGACGACCCTCAGGCAGATCAGTATAGTGAGAACCAGCCCCGCTCTGTCCGAGCATTCCACGGCTGGGTGCTGGCCATGATGTCATTCCTTGACATACCAGTACCTGAGGCACCTGCTCCTCAGGAGGGGATGCTAACCTTGTCCCCACAAGAATGCACCAGCCTGTACCTTCAGAGGGACGTCCTGGCTGAGGCCCGCAAGGTCTGGGATAAACCCCACACTGGGCTGAACATAAATAAAAGAATTGACGCCCGTTAAAGGCTTCACATCTCCGAGGAAGTAGCCTTGGCATCATGCCCGCTCCCATCTTCGCCGCCACTCTGCAATCCAAGCCAGCTGTGGCTCAGGTTCTGGGCAAGGAAGACAAGTGGCTCGATTCCTTGGGTAAGAAGATTTTTGCCAACTCGGCGCTGCAATTGCGTCAGGCGAATGCAGAGCTAATTTTGGCAGCAGCGAATATGAAACTGTGGAGGGATTTGGCTGACTTCCAGGAGTTCATTCCTGTTGACAGGCTGGAAGACTTTAAAGGTGGTTTATCAGACGCCAGGGTGTTGGCGCAGGATATGCTGGAGGCTGCTGCGCACCATGTCGACACCTCAGCTTGAGGCCTCATGCTGGGGGTGGACACCGCTCGTCAAGCTTGGCTTCATGCAACAAAGTTTTCGAAGTAGGTCCAAGATAAAGTTCTGGACCTGCCTTTTGACGGCAAAGAGATGTTTCATTCTTCAACGGATGTAGAGCTTACAAAGACTAAAGCAAGCATGCAAAATCTATTGAAGCCCCCAGATAACGCTCAGAGATTTGGATCCCAGTCTCGGTCCTCCTCAGGCTTCAGAGGGTTCTGGGACCGCAGGTCTCGTAGGACTGATCTGCCAAGAGGTAACTCCCGTCGGAAACAGCAACAAGGTTGGTTTTTCTCTCGGTCTTCGGCCTCCGCTTCAGGGACAGGTAGTCTCTCTGCCGAAAAGGCTGCAAAATTATATTTTTTGGCACCGGCATGAGACTCCGGTGGGAGGATGAATCTCGTCTTATCTGAAGGCATGGCAAACCATCACCGAAGACTGGTGGGTTTTGTCCAGCTCTCGGGCGGGCTTCCGCTTGCCCCTCCCCCGTACCCCAGCCTTCAATCCTCCCTTTCAGCAGTCAGGCATGCCCTCCCTCAGAGCCGAGGTCCAGAAGCTTCTAGATCTCAAGACGGTGGAACCCGTTCCCCTCATGGAACGAGGGGAGGGCTTCTACTCTCGTCTGTTTACGGTGCCAAAACCCAACCAGGCTGGCCTGTGCACCATTCTAGACCTTTCCCAGTTCAATCAGAAAATCAAGGTGATCACGCCCTGCCAAATAAGGTCCTCTCTTCAGAAGGGTGATTGGCTCAGCTTTGTGGACCTTGAGGACGCGTGTATGCATATCCTGATCTCGAGCCCACATCGGAAATATCTGCGGTTCTCCCTAGGAGAGGAGCACTTCCAATTCCGAGTGCTGCCTTTTGGTCTCAGCTCAGCGCTGCAGGTCTTCACGAAGATGATGTCGGTCATCGCAGCCTTTCTACGGCTACAGGGTATTCATGTGTATCCATATTTGGACGACTGGCTTCGCAGTCCTTGTCCAGTCAAAGCCTCGAGCAATCTTCAGTCTCTCCTTCAGCTCTTGTTCGGTCTTGGGCTGTCGGTGAACTGGCGGAAATCCTCCACGACGATCTCTCAGGGCCTGATATTCCTGGGTTTCTGTTGGAAGACGATCGACTGCAGAGTGTACTTGACTGTGGACAAGATGGCGGATCTGTTAGCCACGTGTCAAGTTTTAATTCAGTCAGAGAGCATGTCTGCCTGGTGGTTCCAGAGGCTTCTAGGCCTCATGGCCTCGTGCGTGCTTGCTATTCCCCTGGCTCGTCTCAAAATGCGACTCACACAGATGGCTCTTCGGAGTTCCTGGCTTCAGGCAGTGGACCCGGACACCAAAATGATTGCAGTCCCACCCTGCATGATGACAGATCTCCTATGGTGGTCATCTTCCACCAATCTGTCGGTGGGTGCTCCTTTTCAGGAGCCCTCCCCTCAAGCGACCATTACGACAGACTCCTCCCTTACCGGGTGGGGCGTGACGATGGATCATCTTCAGGTTTTCGACCTATCGTCGCCATGGGACAGACAATTTCACATACATTATCCGGAGCTTCTGGCGATTGTCCTGGCACTCAAAGCTTTCAAGCCAGTGATTGTGAACAAAGTGGTCCACATCCGCACAGACCATGCAGTATCCAAGTTTTACATCAACAAGCAAGGGAGTACCAAGTCACCTCCCCTTGTAGATCTAGCCATTCAGATTTGGGAATGGGCCATTCAGCATAGTGTTTGGCTGCTGGCTGTCCACATTCCAGGCCAGCTGAATGTAACTGCAGACTTCTCGGCCGGCGAGCGGTGGTCAGCTACGAGTGGGAGCTGAACTCTGAGATCCTCTCCGACCTTTTTTCGCCATTGCGGCACTCCAGAAATTGACCTCTTTGCGACGTCATCAAACAGGAAACTTCCTCTTTATGCTTCCAGGAACGGGCTTGGGGCTTCTTCCCTGGGGGATGCTCTCGAGATTCAGTGGCACAACGTGAGGGCCTATGCCTTCCCTCTTCTTCCTCTGATTCCCCGAGCGCTATGCAAGCTCTGGAACACGATGAATGGCACTCTCCTGTTTATAGCGCTGTGGTGGCCAGCCAGATTCCGGTTTTCAGAGCTTCACCATCTGTCAGTCTGTTCACTGATCTGGCTTCCTCTGATTCCCGACCTTCTTCACCAGAGCGATCAGCAGATGTGACACCCCTCCCCACAATCATTCAGCTTGGCGGCCTGGTGCCGGAGTTCAATTTTTTAGAAAGTTTCAACTTGTCCGCAGATAATATGCGTATTATCTAGGCGGCTAGAAAACCTTAGACGAGGTCTCAGTTTATGAGCAAATAGCTCAGTTTCTGTCACTGGTGTTTAGGAAAGCAGCTGGATCCCAGAGAAGGTACCACCGACACGGTCCTGTCGTTAGTTTCTCATCTGGCAACTTCAGGCATACATGTCTTGTCTTGTAGGACTGATTTGTCGGCTATCGCCGCTTACCTGTCCATAGACAAGCTCTAAAGTTTTATTTGGATATAACATCTAAACTGAGGGGCTCTTCCCAGCTCTTTGTGAGGGGACGGGACGTAGGAGTATAACAAAGTTACTCATCATAGTGACTACCTTACTCCTAGTCCATAGTCCCCTTTCCTCCATACACCCGCCTGCCGTCCCCTCTAATAAGTATCCTCTATTATTGCTTAAATGGTCTCAGACCTGGCGATAGAAAAGGACTGAAGGGCGAGGCGCGGGGCGGATCTAAGGAGGGTGGGGTTACGGCTGCGTGCGGTACCCAGCATAAAAAAAAAGGACGACACATTTTTTCAATTTGATGCTTTTTTACAAAAAGTGCTCCGGTCCCGTCCCACAGGACGGAATGTCCCAAAAGCATGGAGGAAAGGGGACTATGGACTAGGAGTAAGGTAGTCACTATGGTGAGTAACTTTGCTATTATGTTTTAAACATCTAACCTTCTTCAATTTTATAATGTAGATCCTAAAGACTTCAAGAGGAGTCTCTTAATGCTTTAGAACTTAGCACCACATTAGATCCATTTTCTGTCTTCACAGAATGAATCTGTGGGCACTGTTAATAGATTTTTCTGAATATCTTCCTGTTCTCTTGGGGTGCTTTGTTTTTCTTTCAGATAAGGTTTTTGTTTTCAATATTTACATTTACCTTATAATATTTATATGAAATCCCCACCTGCCGGAATGGAAAAGGGGTCAAAGTGACATCGAATTATGTCCGGTGCACAAATGAATCCGTGATTGGCTTAGTCATTGAACAATTTAGGAATCGTTTAAAAATTATTACGGTCTATTGAATTTGACTTGATTAAAAGGTAACATTACATTTCGTAGGTTTTTCAATATCTTTCAACTAGATGTTAAGGACAAGTGAATCGGACATGTGAAAAGTTCTATTGTGAGCTAAAACACATTCAATAAATAAAAAATAAAAAAGGATCGGAGAAGAGACCCTGAAGCAGGACATTTCTGTGTGGGCTTTTCGGTGCCAGCCGTTTGCCCGTGGTGTTTAGTGCAGGTCCCCTTTGGTATGCCTTATTGGTATGCCTTATTGGCATACCAAAGGGGACCTGCACCAAACACACCACGGGCCGACATTATCTTGTTAATTTTGATCACTGCCACCCTTCACTTTGGGTTACCTTCCTCTCGAACATATTATTTTGTTTGTTCAGCAACTGCTTTTGCCCTTTAATAGTCCCCAGGAGCACCCCGGTACAGGTGTTCCTTTTTTCCACTCACTGGTCCTGGGTGGCTCCTCCGGGTGGCAGGCTTACTCTTCTTTCGCTACGCATACAGGTCTTCGCTGTCTTGCGAGCCCCGCTCCTCGTCCTGACCTCCAGGCAGAACCCTCCTCTGCAGCCTCCTCCTCTAAAGGAATTCTCTTCCCTCAGGCCCAAAACGCTCAGCCCGGCTTCTCTCCTGCTGGTCTCTTCCTTGTCTCAGTACTAGAGTGGTGAAATGACAGGTTAGTTTGCACTACTCCTAGATGCCTCTTCCTCATTCCAATACTTTAGTGGCATGAATTAGGGGAAATTACTTAGAACAGTCTATTAAGGCAGTGGGAGGGGGAGGTTGATTCTTCCAAGGGATAGGGGGTACCATGTCTCGCCTGCGGACATGCTTTCCCCAATCCCCAAGGACCCTTCACCCAGGTGATCCTCCCTCGCATCTCCACCCCCAGGGTCAGGAATCAAAAGCGATGGCCTTTCTCTGGCCACCTGAGAAGAGGATCCAAGGGGAGTAGGTGTGAGTATACCCTCTGGTTTCTCACAACAATATAATAAACCATATCAACACAATATCTGAATGGCCTTCTCCTGTCCTTGGTAAGATTCCTTCCCCAGGATTCAAAATCAACTCCAAAATGTTCAACCAAAGAATACAAAGGTTTAGAACTATTTCTTGAAAAGTTCAAAGTCAAAGCAAAAGTTCAACGACCACCAATCTACTGGTAATAACTTTTTTGTTCCTGGATGAAAAGATCCCCTTCCAACTTCTAGAAAAGAAATAGCACAAATGGTAATCCTGGTTATGATGATAAACTTTCTGTACTTTAAGATAATCTGCCACAGGTCAAAAGAAAGTGTAATATTCTCCAAATGTCAATAATAAACCATTCTTTAAGACTTCTTCAGTTACAACTTTATATTTGGTATATCTTGTCAGGTTGTATTCTACTTCAGAGTATTCCTCATAAGCATTTGATTCTCCTTCTCCAGCTTTGCTCCCACCTTTCTGCCAGTCATCCGCCCAAGTAATAACCTAGAGGCTTATGTGCCACTCTCTCAGCTTCAGGTAGCCATGGGGTACTTGTTTCTTGTGCCACTTGACTGTTAACTTCACTTTGCAGTTCAGTGGCTCTTGGCAAGACAGTTTTGCAATATAAAGGGAATGCCCCTTAGCTGGGGTAATGCTTGTTCTTCTTTCCAAGGCTTTAGAGTTTTTACTTCTTTGTAATGGAACAAATGTCACTTCTTGATAAAATATTGAGTTCAGTCTCTCAAGTGAAACACAATTTGACACATGCAACCGCCCTTTCTAGTAGATTTTAAAGTTTAAAGTTGAGTAATTAATTATATTCCCATGTAACGGTAAAGGATGAGATGCTGACTTCCTTTCGGAATTATAATTAGGCACACGTGACCTCTCTTTCAAGTAGTTTTCACTCTCTGTAACTTTCAACTCGTATATGGACAATGTTCGTGTTCGGTAATGGTTTAGGAAGTGTTCCCTAGTGTGTTAGGGACATGCGACCAATCCGTTATACAGCAACAGTCTTCAGATACATCAACAATGGGTTTGAAGTACTTTAGCTTCTCATACAACTAGTGATCTTCAACAATATGCGCAAGTACTACAATTCCATTTTTAGTAAGACGTCTGATATGACAAACAGCTTTTACTCACATTTAACAATATGCAAGCCTGTTAGGAGCTGGCTACAGTTACCGTCAAGGCTTTCACAGTGTATCTGAATGCTGTGCTTCACTCATTTGCTTCAGTGACACCGGTTTTCGGGGTTGCACTGCTTTCCCGACTTCCTCTGCTTCTTCTGGATCGCTGGGGACCCACCCTTCTCCAGCACGGTTGTCTCCGGACCGGTCACTTGATTTGGGAGTTTCCTTTTCTCCAGATACCCTCGTCTTTCCTTCTGCTTTTGGCCTTAGTCTCCTGCACTTCCATGTCTCTGCAATCACAGCAACAAGGCTCCCATGGTGACAACTCAGCCTCCTGCACGACCTCCATTGTGCAGCCTCTGTTTGGGCGAATAGGACTCTCTCGGAGCTTGCAGGTGCAATCTGCTGTCTCCATGCTCCGGTGTCCCTTCTATTCTTCCACGTTCTTGTGATTTTCCATTCTTTTGCTTCTGCTGTACTAATGCTGCTACAGCCAGCCTTCCAACTCCTTCTACTCCTTTCCAGTTGTAGCCTTTTATGCCTCACAGGTTCAATGATTGTCTTCATTCAGGGGCAATTAACCTTAATTGCCGGACTTCTGCAATGGCTACCAGGCTTAATAGGCCCGACTACTACATCTAAATGCCTCTTCAGCCCGCTTCCTCATCTCAGAACCTTTAGGATTCTGTGACTTGTAGTTTCTTCCAACAAAGTTAGGTTTTTCAACTTCTACATTATTTGCAAGGGTAGATTTTATTCCCTTAAGGTTTTTAACAGGGGGATGTGAGAATTAGCTATTACAGAGGAAGATGGTTTAGTGAAGACAACATTTCCATAATCCTTTACATCGTACCCTTGGGTTTGAGAAAGGTGTTTAGTTTGGGATACCAAAAAGGATCTTTCTTTCAATATAGTTTGATCTGATATTCTAATCTTAGGGTTCACATCCTTAGATCTCATACTAGGTTGAGAGACATTAAAATGGCAATAAGCCATAACCTCTTTAGGTACAGTGGCAAGAATCTTTTACTGCCAGAGGAAAAATACTGTATCTCATCCCACGGAATCTCCTCATCACCCTGGGCATTGTCTCCTCCCAGGTGATCCTCCCACAGTACACCCCCCCCCCTAGGATTGGGATCCGGAAGCGTCTGCCTTCCCCTGGTCACCTGGGAGGAGATTTTAGGCGGGGTTTCAGTGAGGATCCTGATGATTGTTCACACTCCACAAAGGAAGAGTATCCCATAAGTACTGAGACAAAGAAGAGGCACAGAGCCGTGCAGATGGCCCCGCAGAACCTTCTAGCATTCTAGCTACATCAAGAGAGGTTTGAAACTGTCAATAAAAGCAAAGATGGACAACCAATGTTGGCAATCCAGCCCTGGAAGAGCCACAAGCAGGGAAGCAGAGCAGCAAAAGACAGAAACTCTGCAGACCAGGATGCACGAGTAGTGGGCACGGCATCTTGCGCAGGTCCTAAGTCAGAAGGCCTACCTAAAGGCTGGCGAAGCAGAAGACTGAGTACACAAAGCAGGGGTACCGCATGGTCTTGGAGAGACCCCATGAAAGCGAGGGACCAGAGGCTGCCGAGCCGTCATGGCGTCCCAGAGAGCCACACACGTCCTGAGAAACCTGGAGCGAAAAGGAGATGCCCGGAGACACCCAGCCAGAGCAGAACCTTTGCGGATCAGTGAGAAAGGTATGCAGGTTACTGGGAAGACATTAAGAATCCCAGAGGGCTCTGGCCAACACGAGATTGGGATGGAGAGTCGAACCCTCTCTGCGGGTATCGGTAAGAGAACCCATGGGACTGTGAGACCAGGGGAAGTAGCCCTGAGAAGGGAATTCTTGAAAAGGGGTCCGTTGTGGGACCCCAACCCAAAACCGGAGATTGAGGAGGGAGACCGAGGACATCTTCCTCATCCGAGTTGGCAAGAGTACACCTGGGAGCAATAAAGAAGCCATGAGAGATCAGAGGAAGGAAGCCAAGCCCATTGGTGTTGTATTCTGTGAAGCCAAGAGGAATCGGGGAAAGGAAACCATAACCTCTGTTTTGTGTACCCTGAAGCCAAACAGAAGAAAGCCTGGGCAAGGGAGTCATTCCCCCGGCACAGTGCAAGTGCTGAGGACAAGCTACCTGGAGAAGGGAGGATTTCTCCAGGAATCCATTAGTGAGGAAAACTGGGGGCAATAAAAAAAGTTGAACCTTTGATTTTGATATGAGAACTGTATAGAATCTCAAGCTGGAGCTTTGTGTTGTATCCTGGAAAGGAACTGAGCCCTGTAGAAGGGAGTCATTGTCTCAGGTGCAGTTCCCACCTGTCAATTGGAACTATAATCCAGTGTCCAGGACAAGGGAGTCATTCTTTTGGATCATGACGGTCCAGTATTTCTTTAGTTTAGTTGCTAGTGTAAGGGATAGACGTACGCTTTTTGACACACAACGGTGGACTCTTTCATTTACTTGGACATTCTCACAGATTCCTTAGTTTGCTAGTAGAGGCAGGCAAACGCCTCTTAGAGTTAGGGATAGAAATGTTTCCTCTTTATTTTTGAACAAAATAGGTCTGTGTCAACATTCATGCCACCTGTGTCAGTCTCCTTCTACACATCTTACACCACTTAAAGGGGTTTATGAAAGAACTGGCCAATAAGGAAGAAAGTACTCTTGCTTATCAAGGGGATTATGTCTGAAGAGATGTGAATTTAATGAAGTTTTCATAACTGAAGTAAGCTTATTTTCCTTAGGTGTTACCTCTTAATGCTTTCTGTTTTGTTTGTGTTTTCTTTATTTTCAGTCAAATGAATGCATGACATTGATCGTTGATGATTTAACTAGCTAAATTATTTTAAGCCTCTTAATCGGCTTCCACAAGGTGTGAATGTGAAGGTGCGCACACAAGATTGAGGTTAATAGAGACCTTGTAACCTGCTAACCTTAGTTTCTTGGCTTGATCACATTGCCATTGTCAACCGTGTATTTTGTCCGGCAGGCTAAAAGTTGTCAGAACATGGAGTAGGAGCAAAGTGAATAGAGATGGCACATGCACAAGTTACTTTCCATCATATTTAGCTGTAGGAATCCCATAAATTGGTAATGTGAAGAAACCTTCAGACTTCGAGCACTAGGGTTAACTGGTGACTTAAAATTATGTTTAATGGTTTAGACGGTCATAGGTTTTTTTACTATCCTTCAGCATGTCAACAAAATATGTTGAATGTCTTTTTCCAGTCCAAGAGACACAGTTTACATCCACCTATATGATAAAGAACAAATCAGTAAATAATTATGTTTGAAAGTGTAGTGATTATGTTTTATTTCTCTTTGGTAAGGTTTCGGGATTGCAGGGGCCTGCGGTTTCTGTTAACAACACAAATGGATGATCTGAAGAAAATCCAAAAGCTTGTAAGAGAGGCGGTGAAGAATCTAGAGGGCCCACCGACCCAGGAGGTCATCCAGGCTGCTACTGTCTGCCACCTGCGACCGGCCAGACTTCCTCTTAACAAGTATGTTGTGATGTCCTTCTATGTTGACACCATCTATTTGAGCTTAATGTTGTAGATTGTTGGCCTTATATTCACAAGGATTTAAAATAGACTAATAATAGATTAATTTTTAAATCCCAGATTTTTAATCATACTTTTTACCTATGCTGACTTTGGCACCTTCCAGTGCAGTATACATTAATAGACAAATACTGCAAATAAAAATTATAACATATCTAAAAGATATCTTTTAATTTTCCTGCTACTCTTTGTTTGTATGACAGAGTTTCAAAGAAATCAGTGTCGTGAGAAAATGTTTGTTCAGGCTTTCTGTGAAGTCTCCTAGCTTTTTACCTCTTGAGCTCCCCTAACATTGTCATATTCTATGGTGGTGTTTGTTGCTTTTTTTCTAATTGTTTTTCTTTCTCTCATGAGAAGATGCCATTCAGGTTATCTTTAAGGGCACATACATTTCAAATAAATATGGTTGCTTGGATTATAGCATCACTGAGCCATCAAATCACAAATCACATTAGTATGCACAAATGTGCATTTGCAATGTGTAGTGTTCGGTTTCCATTGTGTTTCATTGTTTAATGTTCAGGCTTAGTACTTTTTGCATTCATAAACATCCATAGTTTATTTGGCTTCCATTGAACCATAGAGGTTTTACTGTTGCATGTTTTGTAAAACTAATCTGCTAATTGGCATCATATTAAGAAATACTACGACTATGAAGTGAAACTTTACTTGGATAACGGTCTTCCTTACTTCCCATAACAAAAGAAAATTACCTTAGGATAAAAGTATGTTCGGACCTTTGATCTGAGCAATGTTGTTAAAAGAGGTTCGGGAGTGAGTCAGTCTGCGTCAGTCCCTACTTTTTTTCTGTGCGAGAGGAGCTGCAGCAACGTTCTTCCTTGATTCAGCTTTCCTTTTTTTTTTTTTTTTTTCTCGAGACTGTGTGCACTGCCACTTTAACGTCCCTGCCTTCAAAAACAGGAAGGAGAGCGCGGAGCGCGCGCGGACTCGGGAGTGAGTCAGTCTGCGTCAGTCCGCGTTAGTTGAGCGGACCTGACTTGACATGACTGCAACAACAGCGGAATCCACCCACGACGGTCCCGCAACAAGGCGGAAAACCTTGCATCAACGGAGAACGCAAAATCCATGGGTCTCCCTTAAACCAGATAAACCCACAACACCACCGCTACTCAAGGTAAGCGCTGTGCTCTGCAAAAATAAGTGCGCCACCGACTTGACTCTCGAGCTCAATATGCCAACTGAGCTAGTGCCTGAGTTGGACTCGGATGTACTGCCTGTGTGTAGCGAAGCGACTGTCAATGAAACGCTGTCGCTTTTACCATCTCAAGTTCTCGGCGAGTCCAATGAGCTATACACCATCGTTACTAATAATGACAATTCAACAGGTGAATCAGATAAACACATGACATCAACAAGTTTTACAGACTGCCAGCCAGCCAGCCATTGTTGTTCCTCCGTTAGCCGATAACACTCTAAAAACGCTTGCGTCTGATAGTACGCGATCTTGTGATTCAACCCCAACTCCAACTCTGTTTATTGCAAGTGAAGAGCAGCAACTTAAACACACGAACATGGAAGGTCTATCAGTCACTGCTGCCGAGCCGCTCCCTGCGACGAGTCAGGCTGTGGGTGTGAGCCCCTGTTTACCATTTCAACCAGAATCTGCTGATATCTTTTACTCGCCGCTTGAAGTTACGGATGCAGAGATATTGGAGGCATCCCAAACTGAAGAGCCAAACACTTCCAACCATGATTCCCAACATGAATGTCAAGCTGCTTCAAATGTTTGCCAAGGCAACATTCATCAATTGTTAGCTGACGCACAAACAGGGCCCTCATTGATATCGTCAGAATGCGTAGCTAACACCGGCCCTGCGGCAAGACACTCGAAGATCATGGATCTTATGTCTCATGAGTGCGTGCCTACAATAACGCAGCACCCAATGTCCACCAGAACAAATCGACCAATATATTCCCGCCAAATCGTCCCAGAAATGCACGCCTTAACATTACAACATATGTCCCACAAACTGGCGGGAATGAAGCAGTCTTCCTTAATAGAGCATACAGGGCTGGAGTCGCCCCGTAGAAGTACTCTAATGAAGGACATTACAAACAACTCAAATGTTTCTCCTTTATTGTTTAAAACTGCGAAACACACCTCGGATTCAATGGACACGGGAAAAGCGCCGCACCAAGTGAGTACGGCGCAGAAAGGTCAAAATACTACAGCAGTTTCATCTCGGCATAGAACCTCTAAATCAAAAGTGGCAAACAAATCAAATACTGAACATGAGCAATCGGAAGATGAGATTGGTGAAACAGGGGAAAAGAATACCACGCGAAATCGTGAAGCACACTGGGCCTCACTAAATTGCTCACAGCAAAGTAGAGATGAATCCAAGGATACTCAAGCGAAACCAAGTCTCTCTTCTGCTGCGGCAATACAGATTTATAATAACGTTTTAGCTGCTTCTAGCACTGCCTTGCTCCCCTTCTCAAAGATGTATGAATCCTTACATGAAACTATAAAAGATCAATCCTCCTTAATTGTCAGCCTAAAGGAAAAGATGGACAAGTTTGAAGAAACAACAACTTTCCTTCAAAACCAACTTTTACGAGAGGCTGATAACACGATCAGATGGCAAGAAAGGTTAAGCGACCTTGCCGCCAGACACCACTGTCAAAACGACACCTTAACTGAAGGTCTATTAGACGCTGTAAAGTGGATGCGTCATTATGATTTCTCAACCAATTTAAGCTCGTTACCAAGCTGTTGTCATCTCAAATCGGAAACTGTCAAAAAAAATAACGTGCAACTTGATACTCACTGCAAAAATCCAAGTGGAGAACCAATACAGGACTCTTCCCATAATGCAGATTCACCAGCAAAACAAGACGTAGAGCAAAATTCGTGCAATAAAATTTGTTCAAATTCAAAGGACTTGCCACCCGCAGTATCCGACGAGGCCACAACTGACATCCAAGGACCCACAAATGTGATCTCAAATCTACCTTTAAAATTGACCTCATTTGGAATTTTTGATGGAGCTGCTAAATCTATCTCACTGAGGCCGGCATCAAATCCCAAATCTTCTTTAAGAAACGACAAAAATTTGGAAGTTGCGCCACCAAGCAAACGCCCTCAGAATGCAACAAAACCACGACCTTCCCCAACGAATACAACGAAAAGGAAATACATCAGAAATATAACTCAAAAAAACGATCTAGGTTTGTCCAGCGACACGGTGATAACCAAAGAAGACAATCACCCACTCACTGAAAGACCTCACATCGTGTCGTCTACAAAACGTGGTCCTCAACCTCCGTCAAAAAAACGTTTTCGAGCTGACGCCGAAATGAGCAAGCTGAATGAGTCCATCACTGACCTTTTTGGTACCTTTCAACTTACTCGGACGAATTGGAAGAAAACTCAACGGGAAAACAAACTGATGATCGTGTGCTGGTCAGTGACAATCGACAACGATCGTACGAAGAAGATGCGTCAAAGGGAAACCGCGCATTACCTTCCACGCAACTCACAAAGAAAAGTTCAAGGAGACACGAAGAAAACAGTCTTCTCCTTACTTCAAAGTTAAACCCGAAACAAACATCGTTTCAGAAAAAGAACTTTATTCGTCATCCTACTCGTGACTACATGGATCCAAGTGAGCAACTTAATCAGTCAGCTTGTAAAATACGACTGCAAAACCTTCACGTTGACGACGATGATCTAAATCTGAATCGTCATAATGTAATGAAACTTTTCAAATGTATTCCATCACTTCGTACTATTGTCTCTGATGACATCAAAATTGTTGAGTATCCCACAGAAAAATGTTGCGACCAAGTACTATTACACATTATTTCATCTTCAGTAAGAAACACTATTATGAAAGCCGCGGACGAATTGCTAGTATTTGGTTTTGACATCTCCCTCGAATTCAATGATGTCAACTTAAGCAGAGGACCCAAATCCAACTCTTGCAATTCTTTGTTAAAACAAGACGAAAGACGCACCATGAAACGTTCATCCATGCAAATGGGTAGCAACACTCGCGACAGAAACAACAAGTCCTTTTCCCACTTCAAACGCTTGGACAACACACCAAACTTCGCTGACTCGAGATACTAGCAAACACAGATCCCAAACGAAATCCAGTGCGTCTTCCTATCTTGGAACACAAGAGGTTTTAATCATCTTTTTAATAATGCTTGTGCAGAAACAGACACGCCCTTCGTCATCAGTCTACAGGAGACTTGGTTGAGTGAAGTACCCTCATGTGATGGATATGTAACGCTTTTGAATCCGGCCATAAAGAATCCCACAGGCAGACCATCCTCTGGCCTACTAATGTTGATAAAAATTACTCCATGGTGGTCCATAACTGAGTCCTTCTGCCCGAACCCCTTCGTCCAAGGCGTCATTCTACAGACCGCAGATATTAATATTCAGACGAGGAAACATCTTCTCATTTTAAACGGATACTGGAATCCGACACAAATTAGTAGCAAGAAATTTGTAAACTCTGTCATTACTCAAATCGACAATGCTCAACTAACATATACAAATCTCTCCATCATATTCAGTGGAGACCTGAACTGCTCTTGGTTCAAGCTAGAACAACCTTCAAAGACATTTACACCTATATCCAACGACGATGAACCAGTGAGAAGTCATATGTGGAGAAGTGCCTTGAATATTCGTGGCTGCCAAATGGTAAATGGAAGGGTGAAAGGTGATCAACCGCCCCGTCATACCTGGGCCAACAACAAATCACGATCAATCATCGACTACTATTGGGTTTCCCAAAACTTGTTTGAAAATGATCCTTCCCTTGAAATTTGTGAAATGAAATACAGCGACCACGATCTTCTCCGATTCTCATGTAGGTGTGAATGGTCAAAACAAACAAATAACTACTCAATTCCTTTGACAGTAAATACAGGAGGAAACCGAATACGAATAAATGGCTCCCAAGTCAATTCTTTGACTAAACAACTAGAAAACTCAAGCAAGTCTTTGACGGTCGATTATGTGCCATTGCTATCAAATTTTCGATCATCTAAAACTAGTCACAAAGCTGCAAATAATTCTCACAAACATTACACCACCATGCTCATTACAGATGCAAAGAAACAGATGCACAGAGATATTAGAGCTTTGAAAAGGTCCCCTCTCCCGACCTGTGGTGGAAAGCCCCTAAAAGTGGCAATCCGTTTGAGAAGGCAAACATATCGTAATTGGCTTCGATCTCAGAAAACAATAATTGATCAAGACAGAGCGGAATCACTCATGAAACATCTAATTACACTAAACACCTATGAGACTTGGAAAATACTAAATTCAGGAAACCAGCAATGCCATTCTTTAATAACACATGAAATCGACGCTGCAACGTGGGAAGCACATTTTTCAAACATGTCCTGTAAATCAACAATGGAACCAATATCAATTCCACGTGGTTCTGTGCCAAACTGGGACCTACAAATCACGTCAACTGACATAGAAGAAGCTATACATGGACTAAAAAATTCTAATGCAACGGGTCCTGACATGATTTCAAACGTGATGCTAAAAAGAAACGCTCCTGAATGGGCAGTCTTCATCGAGACGCTCTTTCTGCAATTGTCCAATAAAATGGTGATTCCGAAATCTTGGCAAAACGCTATTGTAGTGCCGATACACAAAAAAGGCAGTAGGGCGGACCCAGACAACTATCGTCCAATAGCTCTTTTGGACACGATTGGTAAAATTTTTGCTTCTTTCCTACGTCTAAAATTGTCAAACTGGGCTACGAGAAACCAAATCATCGACATTCGTCAAACAGGATTTACAAAAGGAGTCGGAGTCGAGGTAAACCTCATGATCTTAAACATCCTAAAACTAGAAACCTTAAAAGCAAAGAAAAAAATCCATATTGCCTTTATTGACTTACGAGGAGCGTTTGACAATGTAAATCGTGACCTGCTATGGAAGAAGTTGTTTGCCTGGAACTGTCCCCAAGAGCTGACCGCTCCAATAATTGCGTTACATTCTGATACCTCAATTAGAGTGCGGCTGAACACCCAGGGCGAATTGTCAAAACCTGTATGCACCAATAAAGGTGTAAAACAGGGGTGTCCATTAGCGGCGGAACTTTTCAAACTGTTTATTTCCGATCTCCCCAAACACTTATCGTCAGCACGTTCCTTCGCTCCGAAAATTAATGACACACAAATTCAATGCGTTGTGTATGCAGACGATGTTGTTTTGATAGATTCAACTGAGATCGGGTTGCAAAGACTCTTAAACAAGTTACAAGAGTACTTGGATTTGAACGATCTACATCTGAACTCTGGAAAAACCAAAATAATGACCATCGGAGCGGCTGGCTCAAAAAAGCAAAAGCAATTCAAGTGGTACATAAATGGGATCCCCTTGAACACCACAAACTCCATAAAATATTTAGGAATTATGTTTAATTCTTCAATAAACGAACAGCATTGGAAATCGGATCTTCTCAATAAGATGACCCAACTGAGTATTCAAGCAAGCAAAATCTATAACTCATTTGGTAAATTTAGCCTAAAACCAATTCTAATGTTCTACCTCCAAAAAGTGGTTCCAGTAATCACGTTTGGTTCTGAGGCTGGGTGGAACCTTGACGCGAAGATTTGGCAGAAGCTAGAGGGCCTATTTTGGCGTCGTGTGTTGAAACTTCCATCTTACATTTCAATGATCCAACTAAACTACGAGCTGTCACTAATCCCCTTGTACACACATGTCATGTGGAAGTCACTAATGACCTTGCGTAAAATGAACCTGACCCCAAGGGCCCCTGCGTACAATCTTTTCGAAGTAAACCCTGACCAATCACCATCTGGACTTCTACAAGAATGGAGACAATTGTTGGCCAAACTATTGACTCGAGCAAGCATCTCGCAAGAAGATCTGATGCTACGTCCTCAATGGGCCAAAAAGAAATTTGAGCAATGGAGTTGGATCGAGAATTATGATCA
This sequence comes from Ambystoma mexicanum, assembly GCF_040938575.1. Lineage (NCBI taxonomy): Eukaryota > Metazoa > Chordata > Amphibia > Caudata > Ambystomatidae > Ambystoma > Ambystoma mexicanum. The sequence goes on from NC_090927.1 coordinate 1,128,957,777, forward strand.
ACGTGCGTTAATGCCAACTACGCTGAAATCTGATCTAGTAGTTCACAAATTAAATGTTCCTAGTCGATACTTGACCAAATGTCCATCTAGACATCATCGTGCTCAGTTCCTGAGACTTCGGTTGAACGCCCTTCCGACTAAAGCAATGCAAGCATGTCGTCACATGAGAGAAATGACCGACAACCTCTGTCGTTTTTGCAAGCTTGAGATCGAAACTACAGAACATCTACTGTCGGGGTGTACGGCGTTGGTTGAACGGAGGACACAACATTTAAGTGGTTTTACCCCCGTGACCTCAAACAACCACCATTGGTGGCAATATGCAGCATCTGGACATAACGTCAAACTGACATATGGGGTAGTGAACTTTCTAGATTCCTTGAAACTACATGAAAACTAAAGGATTACCTTAAGTTTAGTCTTAACTACTAGGAAGAGTGACTGACTGGTATAGTGCCTTTTCTACTCCAACAGATGAAATGTAATAAAAGCACGGAGACCTGTCTGTTTACACACAGGTTTATCGAGCTGAAATTATAAAAAAAAAAGAGGTTCCTGCATGGTGATTAACTGCCAATGTGAAGTTGTCCACTTTCCCCTCTCTTCTTCATGACGGGGAAAGTAAGAGATTGGACCCTTGAGGGAACAAGGTGTTTGCATCGGTCTGCCTGGCCCTTCGCACTGTGAATGCTACAGGCTCTCTGGCAAAATTCTCTTTCGCCCTATAGTCCGCTGTGATGAATGCAGCTGAACATATCCCTGGGGTGGAAATGTGGGACGGCTTCCTGCCTATTGTGACAGATGACAGGGAAGTTTGCCTACAGACTGCGGCCAGCAGATGTTAGTTTTGGATCCACAACAGATTTGTTTGTACTGCTTGGGCGAGGGACACAGCACCCAGGATCACGGGTTGGGTCAGTCCATGCACCCGAAGGCCCCCTGGGAGTGGGCGCCAAAAACGTTTACCTTTGTCCACAAGACAAAGGATTATTTATTTTATTTTTTATTGTTCATTTATGACATGCTTAATACCAGCAAGTGGTTTCTAAGCACGTGATCGGGATGCGAACCTCTGTTCTTGGGTTGCGCTGCGTTTTCTTGCTTACAAGACAAATGCATTGCCCAAGAGCTATCCTTCCACCCTTAATGATGTTGCATGATCTCGTTCGAGGATCGTCGGTCCGAGGAGAGGAACCCCCTGTGTAAGGAAAAGGAGAAGAAAAAGAAGCATAGCAAGAGATCCCGTGGTCTGAGTGGATCCTCGCACCAGCATTCTTCCTCCTCTTCCAAGAAGAATCACGGGCCCAGAGGTTCTCCAGAGCCAGATAAGGTTCTTTTTTCCCATCCAATCTTCCACCCCGGAGGAATGGGAACAATTCACCAGAAGATACTTGACATCTTTGCCATGGCACTAGTGGCATCAGCACCTTCAGGTTCGGCAGCTTCAGCCCCGGTGTCAACTGCATCCACTGCGTCTACTGCGACCGGCAGTGTGCCCACTGTGGTTGCGCACACCTACGGGCTCGGGTCCGGCCAAAACGAGGGAAGAACCTCCCTCCGCCCGACTCTGCCTTTGGGCATTGCATAGAGAACTCCGTGCCAGAGGTACCAGTGCGATAGAACTGGTACCACACTCAGAACAATGCAAAGGGTGGTACTACATCTATTATCTGGTGCTGAAAAAGAACAGGGACTTGCATCCCGTTCCGGTTCTGTGTCGTCTGACTATGTTTCTGTGCAAGGACAAGTTGAAGATAGTTAAAATAGCTCCGATCCTGCAAGCCCTCGATCTGCAGGACTGGTTGGTGTCACTGGACCTTCAGATTTCCATGCTGATTGATCAGAATCACAGGATGTACCTAAGGTTTGTGGTGGGTCAACCTCACTACCAGTTCCGAGTCCTGCTGTTTGGTCTTTCTTCAGCTCCATAGGTTTTCACCAAGCTGTGGTGGCACTGGCAGCTGCCCTCAAGAGGGAGCGCATTCCTGTCTTTCCCTGCCTGGACAACTGGCTTGCCGGAGCTAGTTCCCCAGATCTAGTGTCAGAGCATCTTCTCTGCACATGCACTCTATTGCACAGCTTGGGCTTTTCCCTGAACTTCAAAAAGTCTATGGTTTCACCGCCCCAGTCTCTCAGATTTATAGAAGTGGTCTTGGACACTCACCTGGGCAGGGGATTACCAACCGAAGACTGGGTGGCAAACATCTTTTGGATGGTTAATTCCCAGCCTAGCACTTCCCATGCTTTCTGGGTCTCGTGGCCTCCTGTTTCCTAGTGGTGCTGGAGGCGAGGCTGTGCATGAGATTGCTTCAGTGACTTCTCCATTGCCAATGGTTGCAGTTTCAAGGCCACATGTTGGACTTATCATAGGTATCAGATCAGGTGGCTCAGGATCCTGCATGGTGAGCCGTGCAAGACAACTTGCTGAGAGGCGCGTTGCTTCACCAACACTGGCCCCAGGTGATGGTAATCACAGACGCATCTCTGACTAGTTGGGCTACTCACCTGTCGGATCTGACTGTGAGTGGACTATGGTCTCCCGTGGCGTCTTGGGAACACGTCAACTTGCTGGAGCTGAGGGCGATCAGGCTGACCCTGGTCACATTCCTCTCCTCAGTGAAACCCAAGACTGTGCTGATCCTAACGGACAACACAGTGGCCATGCTCTACCAAAACAAACCAGATGGTGTTAGGGTCCTTGTCTCTGTGCAGAGAAGCAATGCAACTGTGGATCTGAGCTCTTTGGAGTGATATCTCTCTCACACCATCCCATCTGACCGGAGGAGAGAATGTCACAGCGGTTGTCTTTGCTTTCAGTTTGAACAGGAAGTGCAAGTTGTTCTGCTCCACAGAATTTCCTCATCAGCGAGCTCTGGGGGATGCACTAACTGTTGAGTGAACTTTCAACCTAATTTATGTGTTTCCACCCATCCCCATCATTCATCTGGTTCTAAGGAAAAACTGCACCTGTCTGGAACCACATTGATCCTGATCAGTCTGGACTGGGCTTGGAGAGTTTGGTATCTGCAGTTGCTGGTCCATCTGCCTTCCATAACGCGCTCTGAGGAGAGTTGACTTGCTCTACCCATCGGATGAGCGGGTTCTCCACGCAAACCTTAGGAACCTGTACCTTCAGGCTTGGCTTCTGAGAGGCTGAGTTACATGGTGTGGGACTTGGATGACATCCTCCTTTCAGATGGGAGGCCCAGTACAAAGTCTAATTTCGAATGTATTGTGTCGTCCAACGTATTCCAAATCTTTGACATGTAATGTCCACAGCTGTGCACTTGGGAAACTTTTTCGGCAGAGGGCGTCCTACGTCGGGACAATGTCCCTCGAAGGTCTCTGTCGAGGATGACATCACAGGCTGTTATAAATAGGACGCACGGCACCTGTAGCCTCAGTTCGTTTTTTTCCGCGAACGTGTTATCTTCGTGAGACTCAGTGTGCCTCGTGTGTTCATCATTGCAATGGGCCTCATTAGACGGAAGGCGGGACCCGACATTAACGGCTGGTGTAGACCAGCCGTTAAAGTAGGGACCCGCAAAGTGACCAGGGTGCTAATTACGGTACCGCAATTTGCGGTACCGTAATTAGCACCTTCCCCATTCCCATTAATGGGAATGGGGAAGGGCAATGGAGGAAGGGGGAATTACCGCCCCGCCAACCTTGGAAAAGGGCGGTAATTCCCCTTTCCTCCAAGGCGGTGCCGATAATTTACCGGCATGGACCACGGTGCTAATATCACCTTGGTCCACCGCCTACCGTGTAATGAGGCCCATTGTCTTTCTCTTCGACTCCTCCGACTCGTGGTCTCGCTTCAAGACCTGCCGGGACTGCAAGTCGAAAATGTCGCTCATCGACCCCCACCGCATTTGTTTGTGGTGCCTGGGTGAGTCGCATGACACAGACGACTGCTCAAAATGCCAGTCGCTGACTGCCAAGGCCTTGCGGGAAAGGAAGGGGAAGCTCCAGGTAGGTAGGGGCTCTAAGCCTGTTAAGTCCCAGACTTAAGTCCAAGGGGGTTTCCACCGACGACTCAAGGGGCGACCCGGGGATCTCGGTCCCGGAGTGGTTCCCGGCACTCTTCTTCCTCGTCCCGGCACTCTAGGAAGTGCTGTCACTGGTCGCCTTCCTGGTCCTCCTGTGAGGATAGTGGCTCGAGGAAGGTTACGTGCCCTACGAAGTCCTCGACTCAGGAAGAATGGGCAGCGTTTAAACGATCCATGTTAGTGATTTTTCAATCGCAGGGCATGGGTCCGGTCACGCCTTCTGACGAAGCTGGCCAGGATCGGTCCCGTACCGTGGTTCGCACGCCTTTGGGTTCGGGTACACGACGCAACTTGCATCGGGAGCCTTCGAGGTCCCGTACAGACAAGGAATCGAAGAGTCGTGTCTCTAGGTCTCGGTCCTCGTCTCCATCGAGACCACAGCAACCTATTGAGGGCTCGGGGCCGGCGTCGACTCATTCGGCGCTGTCTGTCCGATTTGGGCATCAACGCTTTGCCGTCGTATCAGTCCACGGCGCCATCGGCACCTGTGTCGACGCTGAAGCCTTCGGCGATCACAACGTCGAGGTTGTCGACGCCCTGTACGTCAAAGCCTTTGGCGCTATCAGCACCTTCAGATATTTTTTCTCGAAATTTGCCATTGGCGTACCCGGATATCGTGGATCCTCCAAGGAAGGCTACATCGAAGTCTGTGAGGCCAGCTTTGGCCTCCAGGCCCTCTTCTGTCCCCAGGCCTGGGTTTCAACTCCCTCTGGATGACATTTATGAAGAGGAAGAAAGGTCTGAGGTTGAGGAACCTGGTGACCTTGATGATGCTCCACTTTTTTCTGGGGACAGTCAGTTGGACGAGTTGCGGCAGACCCTCCATGATGCCAGTGGGTTGGACACTTCTCGGGAAGTGGAATTCGGTAGGCCTGAGCCTGGGGCTCATCCAGAGTCTTCGTACAGGAGGCTCATGGCGAGGGTCTTGGAGCATCTGGGCTGGTCCAGTCCTCCTGAAGACTTTGTGCAGGATGATCTAACTGACTTTTTAGATCAAGGTCCGTCCTGACCCTTTTTTGCCATTTCATCTTACCCTGCAGAAAAGGGTGGCAGCTGCTTGGCAGTCCCCGGAATCTCTTCCAGCTGTTAGTCTTTGACCAAGAAATACTGCCCTTCCGTTAGCGAATCCAGCTATTTATCTAATCATCCCACTCCCGAGAGTTTGGTGGTTCAGGCAGCTACGGCCACCTCGAGGCAGGCAGCGTACCCTACAATCCCTCCGGATAGAGATGAGCGCTTTGACGGTTTGGTCCGGAAGGTATTTTCTGCTGGGAGCATGGCCCTGAAATCCGCCAACTCCACGTGTGCCTCGGCAAGGTGTTCACACACACTGTGGAATTGTGTTTCCTTGGCGGCTGAGCATGTTCCCGAGGGGGAAGAAAGGGGTGGGTTCCTTGCTCTCGTGCAGGACGGCAAGGATGCCATGTGCGAATCCCTTCAGTCGGGTTTGGATACGGCCGACAGTGTTAGCCGATCCATAGCTGCGAGCACCGTTATACGCAGATTTGCATGGTTGCGGAAGTCAGGGTTTGCTCCGGATGTGCAGGCCCGACTTCTGAACATGCCCTTTGATGGCGCATTTGTTTGGCAACAAGGCTGACGAGAGCCTTGAGAGGTTGCAGGTCTCAAAAGCTGCTGCAAAATCTTTAAGCGCTGCGGTGTGTCAACCTCCGCCTTTTCATCCTAGGGGACAGCAGTGGAGGAGAGGTACCTTTCGTTACTACTCCTCCTTTGGTAGAACGAGAGGGGCTGCCAGTCAAAGGGGCCAGCGAAAAAAGTACCCGTGGTGGCCAGGGAAATCATGGTGCCACAGCCGCTCAGGCAGCTGCCTCTTTGCCTTCAGGCACTGCTGCAGCCACTTCCAAACAGTCATTTATTTTTAAATTTGTTTATTGGCATTTTCATTAGTATCAGATACATGATGTTCAGATATGCCTTACACATATAGCAATAGCAATGTATTTTAAACTTAACATTAACATTATACAAACAACATTAACTGTCTCCTTGTTTAATTCACATCTTATAGTGTCACTTGTCCCGGGGTGAGGGGGGTTTGAGGGGGAACTATCTGGCAACATCAGAGGGGGTTGGGGGGTTCCCCCAGAGGGCCTCCATCTTCCACAGCTCCTCTACCTTAGCTGGCCTTGGCTGAGCTGCGAGCGGGCATAGCTTGAGTTCTTGATTCAGGGGGGCTTATCATCAGAAGGGTGAAACATGTGTCTGGTGAGTTCCTTCCATGCCTCAAGCGCCGTACTGGAGTCATCAGTGGACCTGGCAACGCATTCCTCCCATGCCTTGGTCTCAGCTAGCACCCATTGCTCCGTCTCATTGTGCCATAGCTTGTATTGTGGTCCCGCAGGTTTTTTCCAAGCCATTGCGATAGTTCTTTTGGCCAGTATGCACGATATGTCCATGAGTCTTACCGCATGTTTAAGCTTAGCTAGTCTGGGGTAGGTTCCTAGGAGGCACTCCTCGGGTGTCCATTTGTATTTGTTCAAGCCTGCTTTTTCACAAGTCTGTTTCACTTTGTCCCACAAAGACCCTGTTTTGGGGCATTCCCACAGCATATGGATCAAATCTGTTTTTTCCCCCATGCACCAGGTGCAGGTTGGTTGTGCCTTCTGATTAAATGTAGCTATTCGGCATGGGGTCAGGTAAGTGTAGTACATTATGCTGAATCTATCTGAATCTATGATTCCTGGATACCTCTTTGGGGAATATAAGAGCTCTATTCCACTCCTCCTCTGTCATTTCTCTGCCTATGTCCACTTCCCATTTGTTTTTCATTTCCATGCTCCGGGGATTAGGTGTATCGCTCAGATGGCCGTATATTTGAGATATTGGTCTGCAGCCCTCTCCTAAATGGTACAGCAGTGTTAGGAATGGGTCTGTGTCTGGTTCTTCAGGCCATGTGTCCCACTTGTGTCGAGCTATAGTACAGAGTCTTTGATACCACAGATTTTGGCCGGTGTGGATACCTTCCTTCTCCTGTAGCGAGGTAAACTCTTTAAAAGTGCCCTCATCGTACAGGTCTCCCCAGGTGTAGACACCCTCCCTCTCACATAGTCTGATTTTGTTTCAAGTCTGAATTTGTTGTGCATAGGTCTGTGATCAGCGGTACTTCCGGGCATAGAGGCTCCGCGAGTGGGTAAGCATTTTCACTCTGTGCCAGATTTTTCTCCACAGGTCAGCCAGAAAGGATATGGTTCCCAGTAGTTGTTAAGGTGCCCAGACCAGTTCTTTCAGTTGGAACAGAGGGATCATGGCTTGCAGCAATGGCGTTTCTGATGTGGGTTCATCAGCTAGCCATTTGGTCACAAAACTAAGCTGTGCTGCCAGATAGTATTTTTCCAGATCCGGAAGTTGAATTCCGCCTTGTTTGTATGGTAAAACTGACGACGACAGCGCTATCCTGTGTCTGCCTTTCCCCCATAAGAACTCACACTATTGTCTCAAGCAGTCGGAAGAAGGGCTTGTGGATGTAATAGTGTACATTTTGGAACCCGTAAAGGAATCGTGGGAGGACAATCATTTTGACTATCGAGGTCCTGCCCATCATCGATAGCGGGAGTTACGCCCAAAAGTTCATTGATTTGCACAGAGCTGGAAGTGCTGCCTTTGTGTTGCATTCATGCATTAGCGCAGGGGTGTATATTATGTGCACTCCGAGGTACCGGAATGACGTAGTCTGCCACTTGATCCCCACTGCAGGGAGTGCCTCTGTGCCCATATTTTTCAGGGCCGCCAGGGGGAACAGGCAGGACTTCAACTTGCTAAAGTGTATCCCAGAGACCCTAGAATAACTGTCCAAAACTTCGAGCATGGTTGGCACATTGAGGTGTGGGTCTTTGACATATATGAGAACATCGTCTGCATAAAGTGAGATGATGTGGTCCATGCCTCCCAGCTTTATGCCTGCATCGAAGAACTGCTTCCTAAAGTAAATGGCTATGGGTTCCAGTCCTAATATGTACAACTTTGGGGATAATGGGGAGCCCTGTCTAGTCCCTCTGCATATGTCCCAGGCCTCCGACACATGCTTCCCAGAATTCACCCTTGCTCTAGGCTTGGAGTACAGTATGTTAATCCATCTAATTAAACCCAGGTCCAAAGCCGAATTCTCTGAGCACTGCCACAAGCCACTCCCAATAAATGGAATCGAACACTTTTACTGCATCAAGAGACAACAGTGTGTATGAGTCCTCATCGTTGTCAGTTTGTGCTATAACATGTTGCAGCCTGCGCAAGTTCATGGATGTATTGCGGCCCGGTACAAAGCCGTTCTGGTCAGTGTGTACTATGTCTTCTATTATTCTGGACAGTCGCTTAGCTAAAATTGTGGTTAAAATTTTCACATCATAGTTAAGCATCGCAAGTGGGCGATAGGAGTCACATCTGCCGGTTTATTGGGCTTAAGAATCGGGACCACAAGCGTCTCTCTCATGCTTTCGGGCAGTATCCCTTCTTCGTACGCCTCTTGGTAGACAGCGTGTAGTAGGGGGGAGGGGTCAAGGAGGACTGGTATGTTTTATAGAACTCTGTAGTTAGCCCATCAGTGCCAGGTGCCTTACATGTGGCCAAGGATCTGATAGCTTTGGTTATATCTTCGGGTGTGATTTCTGCTTCGAGAGAGTCTGCTTGTTCAGGGTATAATCTGGGGAGCCCTATCTCCTCCAGTGTTTCTATCAACTGTTCTTGGGGGACCTGTTCTTCATGGGAGTATAGGTGTGCGTAAAAACGTTTGAAGGTATCATTTATGCTCTGCTGTGTGTAGTGCATGTTCCCATCTTCGTCCTGTAATGAGGTGGTGGAGTGTCTGGGGTGCTCCTTTTGGCAGAGCCAGGCCAGTAACCTGCCCGGTCTGTCCGCCTCTATGTGTGCTCTATTTGTTTTGGCAGTATAGTCGAACTTTTCTAGCCTGCTCCACGCATTTGTGTTCCTCTCTCTAAGCTTCTTAAGCTCCGCTTCCCCCTGTTGGGTGCTTATGGGCGTGGCATCCAGCCTTTCAATTTCCCGCTCTACTTGATCTAATTCTTTTCTGAACAACCTCCTGATGCCCCCCGCCTTTGCAATGATTTCTCCCCTGGCCACTACTTTCAGAGCATCCCACACTGTGCTTATGGGTTCTACACTGCCCATGTTAACCTCTAGATAGGCATCAATCGAATCTTGTAATTCCTCCCTGAAGACTGGGTACTTCAGGGCTTCCGCAGGCATTTTCCACATGGGGATCGGGGGTGTAGGTCCCTTGTGATTCCATGTCACCAGGAGTGGGGAGTGGTCAGAGATGGTCCTTCCCAAGTATTGTGCCCCATCCACCAAGGACAAGTGTTCCCTGCCTACGAGGATATAATCTAATCTCATGTGTAGATTGTGCGGGGACGAGTAGTATGAGTATCCTCGTGTTTCTGGGTGCTTTTCACGCCATGTATCCGCCATGTCCAGCCTGTCCAACATGGCGGCCAGAGCTGCCATTGCTGTCGATGGGCCCTTTAGTTGGTGTATGGACCTATCCAGCATCGGGTCGTGCACACAGTTAAAATCTCCTCCCCAGATGAAAAGGCTGTTCCTATATTGTGCGACTCTGGGGTACAGTGAGTTCAGGTATGTGGTATATTATTATTAGGGAGATATGAGTTCATAATCCACATTGCTTCCTGTTCAATGAATCCCCATATTATAACAAACCTACCCTCCGGGTCTATCTCTGACTTGACCACGCAGAACGGGAGCTGTGGGTGGATGCAGGTGTAGGCTCCTCTTGCATATTTAGAATAAGTAGTGCCAAATCCCTGTCCCCCCCAATGCATTTGGAGTTTGGTCATAGAGTCTACTGTACAGTGGGTCTCCTGCAGCAATGCTATCATCACCCCTTTTCTGTATAGGTAGGTTTTAATACTGTTTCTACGGAGTTAAGTACTCAAGCCTCTCACATTCCATGTCATTATGTTTATTGTGGTCGTGGTCATGGTGGTTCAATAAGGGTTTCGCTGTCGTCCTGTTTCCCCATCCCATCTCCCCACGGGCTTAGTCCAACTATCAAGGATTCGGCCTGCGTTTAGATTGGGGCTAGGGCCCCTCCCTTCCCCCACTCCCCTCTTCCTCCCCCATCAATATCACCTGGAGATGTACCAACAATAGTAACCTTCATTCTAGTGAATGGGAACAGCAAACTTTTCAACTTTGAACTGCCCCCAGCAGTTGCCTCAAACTTGCAGCGCTCGGGGGCACCCGAGCCTTTTGGGCCTTTCCAGGCCTCCCGATGCGGGTAGTGTGTTGGCAGTCGGCCTACACGTGTTCCGGAGGGGTGTGTCGTCGTCGCACGCATGGGTCGGTGTGCTCCTGCCCGTTGTTGCTTTCGTAGTGCTGTAAATCTTAATGCGGCCCGATGGTTCATTCTTTAGTTGTGCGAGCCTTGATCATTTTTCTGTTGCTTGGGGTATTCAGTGGCCCGTGACCTCCTTTGCCATTCCTTCCTTATCATCTGCGAGGTTGTTGTCTTCAAGCACATATTTGCCGCCGCTGGGGTCTCTAAGAAGATGGCTTTCCCTTTATACAATACTTTAAGGCGCGACGGGTACATTAGCATGTACTTGAGGTTGAGCTTGCGTAGCCATGCTTTCACTGGCACAAATTAATTCCTTGCCCTTTGCACCGCGGGGATATAGTCTGGGTAGATGACTATTTTGGCATCATGTCTCTCGATTTCCCTGCCTTCTCTCGAGAATCTCAATATTGTCTTAAGACTTTTGCGATTATTGTACTATCGAAAATCCCTGGGTCAGTTTGCCGGCCCCAATTTCCTGCAATAGCATTGTCTCTATGAACTCTGTTGGGTCCGGGCCCTCCATATCTTCCGGAACCCCCAGGATTCGAATATTGTTGCGGCGGGCACGCCCCTCTGCATCTTCTGACCGTGCTTCCAGCTGCGCTACTTGCAGTTCAAGTTCCTGGACCTTAGATTTGAGTCGTGTCGTGCTGCCGACATTGTCCTGCAGTGTGGCCTCCGCTGTGGTCACCCTTTCAGTGAGGTTGCGGGCGTCCTGTCTCATCAGCTGCATGTCCGACTTGATTTAATCTATTCTGGTTTCAATGGACGTGCATAGCGCTGCTATGGCCTGCACCACTTGCATGTTCGTAGGATCGTCTTCTTGGGTCATTGGATCTTCTGTAGCCCATGCGTCCTGTTGCTGTTTGGGCCTAACCGTTGTGAAGGAGTCCATTGTTACGGTTTTCGGTTTACCTTTGGGGGGTGACATCCCTTGTCTCCGGGTTTTTCCCAGCCCGTCACCTTATTATGGGGATAGTTGCCCGGCACTGATTGCGAGGTCAATGGAAATCTTGTCTGGATTGAGTGGTTGCTAGGTCGCTGACCATAGATGGGTGTACTGTCCTTTCATTAGCATGTGTGCCTGCAATTGTAGTGTATCAGAGCAGTGGCGACCCTGTTCATTGTTTCATGTCCGGGCATTTGCATTATCAGTCCCCTGCTGACTCGGTCCCTTTTCTGCAGGTCTGAGACGTGTTGGACAGCAGTCTTTTACAAGGCCCAAAGCGTCGTGTGGAGGGCTGGTTCTTGTTGTGGCTTGCCACCTATGGTTCCGCTTCTCCCCCACTCGCGGTTGAGGCCATCTGTTAAGTGTTGGCCCAAAGCCTGGGATCAAGCACACAAGTTGCGGCGTGTCAGCCGACGTTCAGGAGTAGTGCCTTTTTGTTCGTAGTGCATGTTAGTTTCTCTGTGCCGCCCCAGGCCTTTCAGGCCACTCCCGAGGCTTACTGCCCTGTTGCTCGATAGGCCGCCGGTGTCCGAAAGGCTGTGGCGGTATGCTGTGTCAGCCGTCAGTGGGGAGCTGCAGGCCTCCAGGAGTCCCAGTCTGTGGCTTTGGTGTGAGCCGTCTCCAGGCTGCCTCCCCGGTGCCTCCTCCGTGCCCTCGGCAGGTCCTTCAGGCCAGCAGTTCTAGCAGGGTTCACCCCCCGGTCCTCTCCCCGTAGGTGGTGCTTGGGCTCCTCTTCCCCGCTTCACAGATAGGGCCCGGCTGGATGGTGACTGTTCTCGGCTGCCGCGTGCAGTGGTCCCGTCTCAGCGTCTTCTTTCCTCTTCCGCTTCTGGGCTTTCCACCTCCCGGCGCCGTCCCCGCCGCGGTTCGTGGTCCAGGAAGCGGAGACACAGGCTGCAGTCGGCAGCGAGGATCGGTTCCCTCCGGGGTGCCGTCGATGCACAGGGCTGGAAGTATCAGTCTGTGCTTTCCGCCTTCAGAAGGCGATCCTTTGCGCATCAATGTGGTTTAGAAAGGAACCGCGGGCGCCGCCATCTTGCTGGACGGGGGGGTCTCCACTTTACCCGCTCCGATTACCAGCTGTCGCAGTCCGATTTTCACAAAGGATCTTCGCCAAGGTTAGGGAAACGCTTCTTCTCCACGCTGCTTCCTAATTTATGTTTATTCATCGCTTATAAAATTAACGGTTTGGTCCGTTGCAGGATCTCAGGCAGGAGCGCTGGCAAAGTCCGTCTTCACGCCATGCGCGCCGGCCACGCCCGTGAGGCCATGGCCCATGATTCGCCGGTTGGGGCCAGGCTGTCTCAGCATTTCGAAGAATGGCGTGCCATTACTTCAGATGCCTGGGTGCTGGATATCATAGCCCACGGCTACTGCCTTCCCTTCCTTCAGAGGCCTCACGACAATGCACCGGGGAAACACTCTTTGAAGCTTCCGGAACCGCTCCTTGCGCAGGAGATCTTGAGCCTGCTGGAGAAAGGCACTATAGAACTGGTGCCTGTAGCGGAGAGGAACAATGGATGGTATTCCCCTTATTTTTTGATCCCAAAGAAAGACTGGGGATTGAGACCCATCATGGGCTTGCGTTGGTTGAACAATCTTCTCAGGAAGGACAAGTTCAAGATGGTCACTCTTTGTCAAGTTCTCCAGGCCCTTCAACTTCAGGATTGGTTGGTGTCTCTGGATCTGAAGGATGCTTACTTCTATCTACTGATTCATCCCGCGCACAGGAAGTACCTGAGGTTTGCGGCTGGTGACTCACACTTTGTTTCGGGTCCTGCCGTTCATATTGACCACCGCCCGAGGGTTTGCACCAAGCTAATGGTGGTGGTGGCGGCAGCATTCCTCGGGCCAGTGGGGATTCAAGTCTACCCCTACCTGGACGACTGGCTGATCCGTGCGCGCTCTCCCGAGCTGGTGTTGGATCATCTCGGCGTCACCTGCCGCACCCTCCACAGGCTGGGCTTCTCCCTGAATTTCAAGAAGTCGCATCTGACATCTTCCCAACAGCTCCAGTACATCGGGGCTGTATTAGACACGTCCTTGGGGATGTGTTCGCCTCCCAAGGTAAGGGCTCATCACATTGTGCAAATGGTGGACAAGTTTCAACATTCCCAGAGTCTCCCGGCTTTCGAATTCTTAAGGTTGCTCAGCCTAATGGCATCCTGCATTCTTCTGGTGCCAGAGGCCCGGCTGTGGATGAGATCCGTGCAGTGGGTTCTCAAGATGCAGTGGTCACAGTTCTCCGGCAATATGTCGGATCCCGTTCAGATTCCTCCCTCGGTCTCCCTGGATCTTCTGTGGTGGGCCGACGAAGGGAACCTGATGAAGGGGGAACAGTTTTGGCAACCGTGACCGGAGGTGACGGTAGTGACGGATGCTTCTCTCACAGGATGGGGTGCTCATGCCAACGACTTGACCGCCAGCGGTCGTTGGTCTCCGTCGGAGTCGAGACTTACCAAAAATCTCTTAGAGCTGAGGGCCATCAGGCTAGCCCTGAAGGCTTTTCTGCCCTCTGTACGGGGGAAGAGTATCCTGATCATGACGGACAACATAGTGACCATGCATTACCTCAACAAAAAGGGGGGTTAGGGTCACTTCCATTGTGCAGAGAGGCAATGCAGCTCTGTTCTGGGCCATCCAGCAGGAAATTTCGATTTCGGCAGTTCATCTGTCCGGAGACGAAAATGCGGCGGCGGACGCTCTGAGCAGGCAGAGCACTGTGTCTCCCACGAGTGGGAGTTGGCTCAGGAAGTCCTTCAGGAGATCTTCGCCCTTTGGGGAACCCCGCAACTGGATCTCTTCACCACCAGTGTCAACCGTAAGTGCGAGAGATTCTGCTTAAGGGAACTTCCTTCAAGAGGAGCCTTAGGAGACACGTTAGTGGTAGATTGGTCATTCCCACTGCTGTAACGTTTCCTCCAGTCCCCGTCATTCCTCAAGTGTTGGGGAGGTTGCAGAGGTTCGGTTCCCACATGATACTCATTGCTCTGGATAGGGCCAGGATAGCGTGGTACCCGGACCTTCTAGAAATGTCCATCTGCCTCCAGGCCGTCTTCCTTACTGAGAGGATCTGCTCTTGTGCAAGGGGGTTGAGGGGGAGGGCCAGGTTCTCCATCCAGAGGTCAAGACTCTCAACCTCTACGCTTGTTATCAGAAAACTTGAGGTATAAGGATTGGGACCTCCCAGATGACGTGATGGAGGTGTTGCTTTCGGCCAGGTGGCGTGCAACAAAATCCCTGTACTGTTGGCGTAAGTTCTGCGACTGGTGCAGAGATCACAATGTTGATCCTTTTCAGTGCTCCATTCCTATGGTTTTGTCTTTCTTACTTTCTTTGGCCCACAGGGCCTTCAAGTGGGGTACCATTAAAGGATACCTGGCAGTGCTGTCTATCTTTAAGCGCTCCTCTGAAGAATGTTCTTATTTTAAGATTCCTTTTCTTAAAGGACTGACTAATGTTTTCCCGCCGCCCCCTTTCCAGGTGCCGGTTTGGGATTTGAGTTTGAAAGTTCTCATGGGTGCTCCCTTTGAACCTTTGCACTCTTGTCCTATGATATTACTGTCCTTCAAGACTGTGTTCTTGGTTGCGGTTACTTCTACTCTGAGTGAATGAATTGCAGGCACTTTTATCTAAGCCACCCTTTACTGTGTTTCGCAAGGACAGGGTTGTACTGCAAGTTCGTCCCTCTTTTCTACCTAAGGTAGTTTCTGAATACCATTTGAGTCAAAAGGTGGTTCTTCCATCTTTCTACCCTCCTCCTCATCCTGGTAAGGAAGAGGAGTGACTCCATCGGTTGGATCCTATGAGAGCTCTGAGCTTTACATTTTTAGGATGTCCAGGGTCAGAGTGAGCAATCAACTCTTTGTAGGAAATGCTGGACACTGATTGGGCCAGGCTGTTTCCAAACAGACCTTGTCCAGGTGGATTATCCTTACCATTACAGAAAGTTACCGATTGGCGCGTAAGGACCCTCCTGATGGGTTGAGAGCTCATTCCACTAGGGGCGTGGCCACTTCCACCGTCCTCCAGCGTGGTGTTTCTATTAGGAATATTTGTGATGCCACTACATGGGTTTCCATCCACACCTTTTGTGAAACATTATTCCCTGGATACAATCCATGGTCAGGATATGGCCTTTGGGAAGGCGGTTTTTTATTCCGCAATCTAATTGGGTACTCTAAATTATTTTCCCTCCTACATTTACTGGTACTGCTTTGGGAGTCTGTCAAAGATGTGGAATACGTTGGAGGACACAATCCATTCGAAGACCAAGTTACTTATCAACTGGTAACGTTCTTTCTCCAGCATTGGATCTTTCATGGATTCACATGCTTAGAATATTCCCCGTCGTCAGACTGGGACCCTCGGTACACATATATAGCCTTTTCCTATAGGAAAACTTCCGACACTTTTGTGTCCTATCTACGTCCTTTTAGGACCCGCCTACGCATGCTCCGTAGGCCGTCCCAGTATAAGAGGCCCGCCCCCGCGGTTCCCCTTCAGATTTCAACCGTCTCCAAAGTAGTGGGATCTCCTCGCGCCGTCTTACTATATTGTACAAGGTTGTGTGCCTGGAGTTGGAGTTCAAAATTTTTTTTTCCCATGGCAGGAAAAGCGCTGTTCCGTCCATGCGCGACGTGCGGCTTGAAAAAAGTTTACGAGGGGGACGGACATATGGATTGTATATACTGCCTCCACCCTCATCATTCGGCTGATAACTGCGACATATGCAAAGGGTTTTCTCAAAAGACCCTCAAAGACCGAAATCGTCGGCTGGTGGCATGGCTGAATGATGGAGCGGGGGCATACCCCCCTTCGGACGTAGGCTCCACACAATCGGCGAAAACATCACACCGCGCTGCCTCGTTGGAACCACCGGCGAAGAAATCTCGACTGACAGAAAAAGAGTCATCTCGGAGTCATTCAGCTAGAGAGTCCTCGTCGAAAAAATCGTCATCTTCATCAAAAAAGTATGACAAGGAAAGGCCGAAATCCACCTCGGGCGATCACCATAGATCGACTTTGAGTCGAGAGTCCAGTAAAGGCAGGCCAAGTGTGGAAAAGGCGGGACCCCCTAAACCACCTGCTAAATCACTGTTGTCGACGGCGGTCCAGTCATCGGCCACCCTGCCACTGACGCATGTGGTATCCACCGTCCCACCGTCAACGACTGCGACGGTGGCCTCGTCAACGGGGGTTCTACAGGAAGCCTGGAGGCCTGAAGTTTTTGATCCGATCCCCCCGGATACTTTACTGCAAGAACAGGCTGTGTCGCTGTCCTCGGGGGAGGACGAGAGCGGGAGAATAGCTGGCCCGGCAGACCTAGGGCTACGAGTGGTTGACAAGTCGTCGACGAGGGGATCCGGTATACCGGTATCTGCCCCTTTTCTCAATCCTCAATCTGTTTTGTCGTTGGAAATTCTGTCCACGCTTCAGTCCTTGGTGCAGTCGTTGGACCAGAGACTACCTCAGGCAAACCTGCCACAGTCACCCGTCGACGAGCCGGGCCCGTCCCGTCCACCGACGCACTTACGCACGCCAATCTCAGCACTGGCACCCCAAGAGGAAGGTGAGCTGCCAGATTCGGAGTCTGACAGGGGAGCCATGTCGAATATCTCATCATCCCCCTCCAGGGATCCAACCTGGGAGTCAGAGGTAGAGTTAGAAACCCCAAGAAGCCCAGCTCACCCGTCCCCTCCGGACGACATTGCATCATTCCATACTATGATGGAGAAGGCGTGTAAGGAATTTGATTTGTCCCAGGAAGAACAGAAAAAGGACTGTTTTTTGTTCAACCACATGGGTAAGAGAAGGAGGTCTGTGTTCTCAATACCAATACTAGACCACGTGTGGAAGGAGGGGTTGCAGACAATGCGTCACCCCTTTTCGGAACCGGCATTGAAAGGACGCCTCGAGAAAAGTTTAAGGCTCCAGAGTCTACCCCCAAGTGTTTATCCTCCCAACCAACGCCGGAATCGGTGGTGTCGGCGGCAGCGGCGAGGAAGGCGAAGGCCCAGCACAAGTGCACGACTCCGCCTGAAAACGAAGCAAGACGCCAGGATGCCTTTGGCAAAAAAGTGCTCTCCGTGGGAGCAACCACAGTAAAGGCCGCAAACTCTCTGGCTATTGTAGCCAGGTACGACAGAGAGATGTGGCACAGGCTAGCGCCGTTGCTGGATCATCTTCCGGAAGAGCATAGGAAGGCAGCGATGTTGCTTGTCCGAGAGGGGGAGGAAGCCTCCAATCACGCAATAAACATTGCGGTGGACCTCGCTGAGTCAGGCTTCAAGCAAGTCAATAATTGGGTTGTATTACGACGACAGTCATGGCTTAAGTGTACCTACTTCAGACCAGAGGTACAATACAAAGTATTAGATATGCCTTTTGAGGGAGACCTTCTATTCGGAGAGAAGGTAGACGAGGCCCTAAAGGGAATGAAAGAGGACTCGGACACGGCACGTTCATTGGGTGCCCTCCAGAGTGGCCGAAGCTACAAGTCTTTTTGTCCCTTTAGAGGGGCTTCAGGTAATTCCAGATTCTCTGCGTCTGGAGACAGATCCTTTGGCCGATCGGCTTACCCTTCCCAGGGATACAGGCGTGCTTCCCAAACAGCAAACCGACGCCGGAACTTCCAGACGTCCAGGAAGAGACCATCCTATCCGTCGTCGTCGAGAGACGAGCAAAATAAAGATCAGCAGTGACAGACAACACACCGTTCTGGGGGGAAGAGTATCAACATATGTCGACGAATGGGAACGAATAACGACGGATCAATGGGTGCTGGACACTATAAGGAATGGGCACTCTCTACAATTCAAGCACAGCCCTCCGCACATTCCACCTGCGTTCACCGCTCATTCCCATCTGAGGATACTGCAACAAGAGGTAACTCTCATGTTAGCAAAGGGCATGATAGAATTAGTTCCAACATCACAAAGAGGTCAAGGAGTCTATTCAAGATACTTCGTCGTGAAAAAGCCGAACGGCAAATGGCGTCCCATTTTAGACTTACGCGATCTCAACAAGTCTTTAAAGAGCCTAAAATTCAAAATGCTCACGCTGCAGGAAGTGATCCGTGCCGTTCAGGAAGGGGATTTCCTAGCGTCCCTGGATTTACAGGACGCGTACTTCCATATTCCAATGTGTCGGAAGCACAGGAAATTCCTAAGATTTGTAATAGGGCGGACTCACTACCAGTTCACGGTTCTTCCCTTTGGGCTCAAGACCTCCCCCAGAACGTTCACAAAATGCCTGGCCCCAGTAGCGGCCTGGCTAAGGAAGCAAGGCCACCATGTATACCCATACCTCGACGACTGGCTGGTAAGGGGATCCTCCCCAGCGTCGACCAACACAAGTTTGCAAACCACCATGCAGCTTCTGCAACAGCTGGGATTTGCCATAAACTTCGAAAAATCCTCTCTGCGGCCATCGAGAACGTTGGTGTTCCTGGGGGCACAGTTCGAGACCCAGTTAGGGCTAGTGAAACCTTCTCTCGACAGAACCTCAAAACTCAACCAGCTGGCGAGCCGATTACGACAAACCAACAGGCTCTCAGTGAGGAAATACGTTTCGGTCCTAGGGGCCATGGCATCCTGCATCCATCTAGTGGCAAACTGTCGCCTATTCATGAGGCCAGTCCAGGAATTCCTTGCGGACCGATGGGCGCAGGCCCAAGGATCGTGGTCAGACAAGATAACCATCGACGACGACAAACTGCTTCAGACCCTTCAGTGGTGGCAGAGTTTCCACAATCTGAACAACGGTGTACCCCTACAGGAACCGGAGTTTCAGCGAACCATAGTCACGGATGCGTCCCTAACCGGATGGGGAGCTCACATGGGTACTCTTCAAACGCAAGGTCGCTGGTCTCCAACGGAGTCACTCCTACACATAAACGTGTTAGAGCTCAGAGCAGTACGATGGGCCTTGAAGGCATTCCTACCACACATCAAGGGATCGCGAGTACGAGTACTGACCGACAATACGACAGCCATGTTTTATTTGAGAAAACAAGGAGGGACGCGATCAAGAACTCTTTCCATAGAGGCCCAGAAAACATGGCATTGGGCATTAAAGCACGAGATTTCCATCGTGACTCACCATCTCCCGGGAGTGAGGAATTCGCAAGCAGATTCCCTCAGCAGGAGCATGGCCCAGATACACGAATGGGAAATGGACACAGTTCAGCTGATGAAAGTGGGGTCACCCCCCTTTGGACGCTTTCGCAACCCAAGGACAACAAGAAATGCGAGCAATTCGCAAGCAGATGGCCTCAGGAGGGTTCCATGGGGGAGGCATTCTCCTTCCCATGGATGGACATGTTCCTTTATGCTTTTCCTCCGTTCCCCCTCATACGGAGAACAGTACAGTGGATATGCAGATACAGTTGCCGGGTAATTCTAGTGGCACCGTACTGGCCGCGGCAACCGTGGTTCTCCGACCTGCTTCACCTGTCGCTGGAACATCCAATAGCATTTCCGAGAGTCCCGAACCTACTATCCCGGGACAAAGGCACGGTGTGGCATCACGACCCGGACAGTCTCAACCTTGCAGCCTGTCTCCTGACTTTTCGGAGTTCGGTGCATTAGACATTTCGGAGGATTGTCAAAAAATTCTGCAGGCGGCTCGAGCCCCTTCTACCAACAAATCTTACACCTATAAGTGGCGGAGGTTCTGTGAATGGTGTCGAGGACAGCAAGGCCTACAACCGTTGACGGTAACGCCGGAACAAGTTCTACCTTACCTGCTTCTCTTGGCGGAGAGGGGTTTATCCTTCACATCGATAAAGGTGCACCTGGCGGCCATCTCGAGGTTCACGAGGAAGAGACAGTCGTCTCCTCTATTCAGTGACAGACTTGTGAAACACTTCATGAGGGGTTTATTTCGAACTTTTCCCCCGGTAAAACGTTTCCCTCCAACTTGGAGTCTCAACACAGTGTTGGCAGGCTTAATGAAACCGCCTTTTGAGCCTATGGCCACATCGGACATGAAATTCATATAGTGGAAGTTGGCATTCTTAATTGCCATCACATCAGCTAGGAGAATCTCAGAACTGCAAGCGCTGGTCGTAGACCCGCCATACTTAAGATTCTTTAAGGACAAGGTGGTCCTGGCAACTAATCCCACGTTCGTCCCTAAAGTTCCGACAGTGTATCACAAACACTCGTCCATTGTTCTACCTACTTTTTTCGCGACCCCATCATCGGCAGCAGAAAAAGCTCTTCATACCTTGGACGTTAAGAGGGCCCTGATATTTTACCTACATCGTACACAGGAACTCAGGTCTACTCGACAACTGTTCATCGCATATGGTCCGTCGACGAGGTGAAAAGCGATCTCTAAACAAGGATTGGCTCGATGGGTCTCATCGACGATTGCGTTTTGCCACTCCAAGGCCGGAAGGCCGCTGCAAGGGCATCCTAGAGCCCATTCTACAAGATCAACGTTCTCCTCAGCAGCATTATGGGCAGGAATTCCGCTAACGGATATATGCCAGGCTGCGGCATGGTCAGTGCCCCACACGTTTACCCGCCACTACTGCCTTGCCAGGCAGCATGCAGACGAGGTGCAGATGGGAAGAGCTGTCCTGCGCCATCTGTTTCAGTAAGGTAAGCTCCATGCTGTGGAGAGTCTGTTTTCTACCTTCTGATGACAGTATACTTTATGTGGGAAAGGTTATATGAGTAAACTTATTCCTGCTGTACATATGTATTGTGTATTATGGTGAGGGTATATTACATTACATTCTCACCGCCGTTTCAGGTGTTACTGCTATACAATCTATTCTAAGCATGTGAATCCATGAAAGATCCAATGCTGGAGAAGGGAATAGTTTCTTACCTGTAACTCCATTTCTCCAGCATTGGTATCTTTCATGGATTCACATGCGCCCGCCAACCTCCCCGAATGCAATGTATTTGCGTGATAAGTTTAACCCTTCCAACTTTGGAGGGGCCGAAATCTGAAGGGGAACCGCGGGGGCGGGCCTCTTATACTGGGACGGCCTACGGAGCATGCATAGGCGGGTCCTAAAAGGACGTAGATAGGACACAAAAGTGTCGGAAGTTTTCCTATAGGAAAAGGCTATATATGTGTACCGAGGGTCCTAGTCTGACGATGGGGAATATTCTAAGCATGTGAATCCATGAAAGATACCAATGCTGGAGAAATGGAGTTACAGGTAAGAAACTATTCCCTTCGACTGGATGTTCCTCCAACGTATTCCACAGCACCCTCCCAGCCTGCCCCTCAGGAGAATTTCCTATGCAATTGCAGCTTCCGTTTCCGTAAGGCTAAGTACAGTCAAGCAGGCATGAGACTGGTGCCAAACGTTCTGAGGGAAAAAACTTAAACTGAGACTACAGGCGCTGTGCGTCCTATTCATAACATCCTGTGATGTCGCCCTCGACGGAGGCCTTCGAGGGACATTGACCGGACGCCATTGACGCAGGACGCCCCCCCTGACGAAAAAGTTTCCGAAGTGCACAGCTCTGGACATTGCATGTCAAAGATGTGGAATACTTTGAAGGAACATCCAGTCGCAAGAACGTTACCAGTTGGTAAGTAACTTGAGGGCGTACATTTTCAGCTTAGTGAAGGGAGAGGGATCTGGACCCTTTATCCTGTCCATTATCCCCTTTCTGGGTTTTTTGTTGTCCTTGGCTCAAGCGGGCCTGCAGATTGGCTCTATTCAAGGACACTGTGCCGCTATTTTGGTTTTCAAGACGTGCCCGGGAACAGGGCTTGTTCTTCACAATCCCACTGTCATGCAGTTCGTGCAGGGTTTGGCTAACCAGTTTACAATAGGTCAGTTTGTTGTCCCAGCGTGGTATTTAAATGTGGTTTTGACATTGCTCATGGGAGCTCCGTTTGAGCCCCTTTATTCATGCTCTATTGGACTACTCACTGTGAAAGCATCATGAAGTACGACACGGACAGCAGACTTAAAGTTCAAACTAAGTGTTTTTTAACTTAAATGTCAGGATGGTTGAAGGCCTAACTTGCCCTATGCTAAGGTGGGATTTCCCTACCTGAACAAAACTAAGGAAAATCTTAGTCAAAGAGTTCAACTTAAGTCTGAAACCTATCGTTGCCCTCACAACTAAAGCTAAACAATGTGTAGGGATGTCAATAATGAAAGTAATGGGGATCAACAGAAGGTTCTGAGCTTCTTCCAGCTCTTAGCTTCTTCTTCAGCTTCCCCCTTCGACAAGTTCAAAGCAAAAGGGTCTTGAGGCTTTGTTCTCAAGACAAGATTCACAATTCCTTGAGTCTCAGGGTGCCCTTCACCAAGACTTTAGTTCACACAATGTCTTAGTTCTGGGTTCACTGGTCTAGTCGCAGTTATCAAACCGCACGGTCTACCTATCAGAGGTTGCGCAACCAGGATCCCTAGGTTCCTCAACCCACACAGGTTTTTCAGGCTTGACCCTGTGTACAGAGTTGTGTTCTTGCAGTCTCTCTTGGTTGGGCTCTTGGCTTATGTGCAATATTCACACTCCTTTGGCTTCTCCTGATTATCCTCTTGGCTCTGCCCCAAAGTGTCACACACCTACCAATCTTTGGCCTTGCCACACAGCAATTATCCGTAAAGTTCACTTTGTGGTGGTCTTGCTCATGTCCCACCTTCCTATAACTCTCTTTTACACTTGCGCTCTTTCCTATCCACTGTTTTTCCATGGGCACTTTCTCTTTGGCTACCCTCTTCTTTGCCCATTAAAAGTGTTATTCAATTCCGTATTCAGTAAGTGAAATTGCTAGGTTTCACTCAGTTCGACACCCAACAAATATTCACTTTACTTATTTTCAAGCTTTCATCCGGTTTGATATTCAATGTGCATTAGTTATGCCTAATTTCAGGTTTTTGTTCACTTTGATGTGTAAATATGCATTCAATATGTGTTTCAGTTCGATATTCAATAAGTATCCATTGTTTAAGTTTTCCTTCAATTTGGTGTTCATTATGCACTCAGTATGGTTTAATTTCAAGTTGTTATTGTGTTCGGTATTCAATAAGTATTCATTGTGCTTATTATCAAGTGTCCGTGCAGTTCTGTAATTGGAATGCATTCATTCCCCACTCGCAGCCTGCTTGGGAACGCCCCGGTTATCGAGTGCCTCTCTGACACTCACCGGTACTTTCCATCATTCACGAACGGCTCCCGCTGCTTCTTTCTTTCTTTCTTGCAGGTTGGCGGGCCAGCTTCTGCGAGCCCTGCTCGCATACCAGGGCCCGCCTCTCACATGCTAGTAGCTCATCTGCCTCAGTGGAGATGCGGACAGCGTCCTCCTTCCTTCTGCACAGTTCCACAACACAGAGGCTCCCTCTCTGGGCTGCTGGTTGGCATCCTGGCTCCTCCACAGGTCCCACCACAGCTGCCTCCTCCTGGAAAGGGTCCCCTGCTAGTCTCTTCCCCACAAGCTTCCCTGCTTATATGTGCCATTCTCTGGCTCTCATTTTATACACCTGCAACCTCCAAACAGGTTGCAGGTGGAGACCCCTCATTAGGTTTGCCTGACTGTGATTAAGGGGCCATGCCTGACTCTCACAATACTCTGCAGGCATCTTCCTCTTCCTAGTACCAGAGTGGTAAAATGCAGGTTTATTGTTACTTACTCTTAGTCTCCTCTTTCTCGTCCCAGTACTTGTGGGTAAATGAAGGGAGAGGTTTTGCAATAACCCATAAAGCACGGGGAGGGTTAGGTTGTTCATCAACAGGGAAAAGGGGATACCATGTCTCGCTTCGGGGGGCCCCACTCCTAATCTCGGAGGACCCGCCACCCAAGTGATGATCCCTGGCTTCTCCACCCCCAGGGTCTGGATCCAAGAGTGATAGCCACCTGAACAAAGGACCCAGGGGTAGTAGGAGTGAGGATACCCTCAGGTTTCTCACATCACCCTTAGTGATTTTCCTAGTTGATGTCACTTCCACGAGACACGTCGGTGAGCTCCAGGCATTATCTGTCAAACCTCCCTACGTGGTCTTCTCCAAGGAGAAGGTGACTTTAAAAGTGAGAAACTTTTTTTATCCCCAAAGGTGATCTCAGATTTTCATCTCAAAAGATCCATCTTCCTGTGTTTTTCCTCCACCTCATCCTTCTAAGACAGAGGAACAATTCCATCGGCTGGACCCGGTATAGGCCCTCAGCTTCTTTGTCTCTCGGACGAGAGAGCCTAGGAAAGATGACCATCTTTTCGTTGGTTACACTGGTGCCTTGTGCTGGCAAGGCTCTGACCAAACAGACCTTGTCATGGTGGATCATTGGCTGCATCTCGGAATGCTATGATCTGGCTGGAAAGACTGTGCCTGAAGGTGTCAGAGCCCATTCTGCCAGAGGAGTGGTTGCCATCTCTCCCCTTTGGAGGCGAGTCCCTCTCCTGGACATCTGCTATGCAACAACATGGGCATCTCTGCACATGTTTGCTAAGCATCACTGCTTGGATTCCCTTTTGGGACACAACGCCTGCTTTGGTTGGGCGGTCCTGTAGAGTTTTCTGGTCTACGTGGTGTCCTTGCTCTCCTCCCTCCTCCAGATTTTCGTACTGCTTTGGGAGTCTATCATAGATGAGGAATCCTTGGGAGGAAGGAATCCATTAGAAGAACCTTGCCAGGGACATCATTTTGTGACCCCAGCCATCTCCCCTGCAACGCCTGGCATGGCCTTTGCAAACCATGCACTTTAGTTTGTTGTTTTCAACAGGGTTCGCCCTGCAGAAGCCCTCTGCGACCCCTGTTGAAAACAACAAACTATTTTTAAAAAGCGCAAGCTCCCTGGGCTGCGGGCGCAGCGGTGGCGGCGGCGCCACTGTGTCTCAAGTGTTCTCTGTGTTCTTTAAGGGTTGCTTAGCAACCATGAGCAGCTCGTCTGATGGCCACACGCCCTTGTAGTAATGCAAACCAGCTCGGTAGCCTAGCTGTGAGTGCGACCCTCCCCCCCACGCTAACCCAGCCCCTAATGTGCGTCTGGCAGCTCCCAGAGCTGCGTCCCTACATGGGGGATAATTTGTGCCGAATTCACGTCAGGAAATGCTGCGCTCGCTTCCTGAATTCACAGCCTTTCCTCCCAGCTGATGGGTGTGAGTTTTGCTGCTGACTCATGTGAGAGCGGGAAACCAAACCAAGAGGCAGCTTTAAACCTGAAAAGTCTCTGCTGAGTGTGAGGTGGAGTGAGACACTAGGCTAGTGAGACAGGTGGTAAAGGGGGGTTCTGCTCTAAAGCCAGAGTAGTCCAAGGCAGCAGCAGCATCGAGTGCTCAGGGAAGGATGCAGATCAATCGGATTAACTGGATTCTGTGGCATCTTCTTCCTTCTTCCTGGTGTCTTAAAAAGGTAAGGAAATGCAAGTTTATCCTGTCTATCTACATTATTACCTATTTATCTTCTTATGCATATACGTGAGTATGGATCTATCTTTCGACCTATACTAGTAACCATTATCTTACTAGTTTTCTGCCTAGCAATTAGTCTTCTTGTCTACAGTGACTTGTCGCTCTTAAATCTTTGGACATTTTGATTAGCTTTTAGTGCTGTTCATGTGCTATCACCATCACCATTTGTGCCTGCGCTTATAAACATTGACAGCAAATGCAACTGGTATCAAACCTTTTACTTATCTTTTTTTTCTTTTTTTTTCTTTAATTAACTCGTGTTACACAGCAGTTCTACAACGGCTTTTCAACACCAGCACAAGAGGAAAACGCAACATAAACATAACAATTACCATTATGGTTCAGCCTGGTGATTGAAAGTTTCCAACAGACACACAAACTTTTTTCATAGTAAAGTAAAACATATAATACAAAGCTCATGATTTCCCCCATAAAAAGTTCCCAGATAGCCTCATCAGGGCAAAGATAGTTTATACCAGCGGCAAGCATGGCCACGGCCCATTGAGCCATCAATGATTTCGCACAGAATCTGCAAGTGCTGCACAGATTCTAAGGAGCCGGAGCTACATATCCTACACAAACGTAGAGGCCTTGGGATAGTTGCCCATGCTTCTGTCATCTCCAGAGTTTTCACAGATTTTTTTTAAATTTAATGTAATCCCGTTTCAGGAAATTGCCTACACATTGCTCTATGTACTTTGGAATGCAATCCCAAGCAAGAAAATGCTCAGAAAATAATCTGCTGTTCTTCTTGGTTGCCAGGTGCTCAATGTACTGTTTACGGAAGTGGGCATAAACCATCTCTTACATGCTGTTTTGTACCGATAAAGCCACACTTGCACCCAAATACTATTTCAAGTGTGATTTGATTGCAGTAGTTTGTTTCAGGTTAATTTAAGGGTACATTGTTTTTTGCAAACCCAATTGCCAACTAGCATGGTCGATTTTCGTATCTTGCCCCTCAGCACCCGAAATGAGAATGTTACATTTGTTAAAATTTGAGGCACAAATTGTATTCCCCCATGTTCGCATTTCAGAAGACAGTCCGGCCTTATGGTGTTGTCAGTGTAAATCAGGTCAGACCATCAGCAAGTCTTTTTTCAGTATTTTTCCATTGTTGATTACTATTTTTGAAAGGCTAATACTCATTTGCCTTTTGCACTTTCTTCTAAAGGGAAAAGTGAATTGAACTACATTTCGAGGGGATTGGGTCCTCCGACGTATTCCATATCTATGACATGTAATCACCACAGCTGTGCTGCTTCGGAAACTTTTTCGGTGTCTGCGTCGATGCGCCGTCGTCGAGGACCTTCTCCGACGTCCGACGTCATCCGATGTGATAAGTAGGACGCACGACGCCCGTAGCCTCAGTTCCATTTTTTCCGCGAACGTGTTGCTTCGTGAATCTCGGTTAACGCCTCGACTCTTTGGAGTTCAGTTCTTCTCGGTTCTTCGAACCTGTTCGTTTTTGTGAAAATCCTTTGTGTGAAGATGTCTTCTACTTCGTCTTCAACCCCGCGTCCGGGCTTCAAGAAGTGCGGGGAGTGTGGGTCCAGGATGTCGGTGACGGGCTCGCACGACGCCTGCCTCTGGCGCCTCGGGGAGGCCCACGACACGGATGACTGTATCGACTGCCAGTCGCTCACATCCAAAGCCTTACGCGAACGTAAGAAGAAGTTGTCGGTAGGTCGGGTGTCCAAGCCCCGGAAGTCGAAGTCTGCAGGGCTTTCGACGGATGATTCGAGAGGTGACTCTCCGCGTCATCGTCGGAAGTCTCGTGGGTCTCCTTCTAGGAGTCGGTCTCGCCACTCCTCAGCCTCTTCGAGGGATTCTCGGAAGCGCCGACACTGGTCGTCTTCCAGGTCCTCTTCGGAGGACTCTGCCCGGCACGTCGCTTACCCCACCAGCCGTGCGACGCCGGAGGAATGGGCTTCCTTCGGGAAGAAAATGCTGGCGATTCTCGAGTCGCAGGGTACTAAGCCGTCCGCGCCCCCGAGTGGGGTCGGTCGTGAGAGGTCGAGAGACACTGCTCGCAAGAGTGGTCGGCACGAGTCACGGAAGAGGTCCCGTTCGGACAAGGAGACTCGTTCTCGACGTACCCGTTCCAGGTCCCGGTCCTCGACGCGTTCGAGATCCTGTGCACCTGTGAGGTCTTCGAGGAAGACATCGACGTCTGAGGCGTCGAGGGCGTTGACAGGCTTTCTCGAGGCTCCGAGGAAGTCGTCGAAGCTGTCGACGCTCAGGTCGTTGAAGGACACGCTCGGGGCTCCGGCTTCGAGGGCTGTGTCGACGCCGCCGATGCTGGCGGCGCTGCATCTGACGTCGACAACGATTTACTCGACGCCGATCCTCTCGGCGCCGATGCCTGTTCTCTCGACGCCGGCGCTGATTCGCTCGACGCCATCGACGCCTTTCGTGTCGGAGGTACCCCGTGGCACGGGAGAACCCCCTAGGAAGAAGGCTCTGGTTAAGAGCAAGCACTCTCGGGTGCCTTCTTTTCACCACCTGGAATATATTTCGGAGGCGGATGAGGATTCTGATGGCCTGGTTCCTAGTCAGGTTCCAGATGAAATTGTCTCTGGCCATAGTCAGTTTGACGATTTGAGGCAGTCACTGCATGATGCCAGTGGACTGGACACCTCTCCGGAGGTGGAGTTTTGTAGGCTTGAGCCTGGCTCTCATGC
This sequence comes from Ambystoma mexicanum, assembly GCF_040938575.1. Classification (NCBI taxonomy): domain Eukaryota; kingdom Metazoa; phylum Chordata; class Amphibia; order Caudata; family Ambystomatidae; genus Ambystoma; species Ambystoma mexicanum. Next base: position 1,128,986,185 of record NC_090927.1, read on the forward strand.
CGATTCCTCGTACCGACGCCTTATGGCCAGGGTTTCGGAGTACTTGGGATGGTCTGCTCCCCCAGGGGAGTTTGTGCAGGATGATCTCACGGACATCCTTGATGTTGGTCCCCCAACTGACCCGGTACTGCCGTTCCATATGGCTTTACAGAGAAGGGTGGCGGCGGCTTGGATGCTCCGGAGAGTCTCCCGGCAGTGGGCAGGTTCTTTGTCGCGAAAATACCATCCAGCCAGTAGCGACCCCTGCTACTTGACCAGGCACCCCACTCCGGAGAGTTTGGTGGTGCAGGCGGCCCCAGCCCCGGCAAAGCAGGCGTCGTACCCTACCATCCCTCCTGATAGGGACAACAAACGTTTTGATGGCTGGGCGAAGAAAGTGTTTTCTTCTGATGGTATTGCGCTTCAGGCGGCCAACTCCATTTGTGCCTTGTCTCGTTTCACACACACTCTGTGGAACTGTGTTGCGTTAGCGGCTGAACATATTCCCGAAGGGGACGAACGGGATGGTTTCCTTGCTATGGTTCAGGATGGTAAGGATGCCATGTGCGAGTCCGTTCAGTCGGGTTTGGATTTAGCTGAATGCGTCAGTAGGTCCATGGTGGTGAGCACCGTGATACGCAGGTTTGCGTGGTTGCGGAAGTCAGGGTTTGCTCCTGATGTGCAGTCCCGGCTCCTCAACATGCCCTTTGACGGTGAGCACCTTTTTGGCAGCAAAGCTGACGAAAGCCTTGAGAGGTTGCAGACCTCAAAAGCTGCAGCGAAGTCATTGGGCGCTGCAGTTCGCCAACCTCCGCCTTTTCGTCCTAGGGGACAGCAGTGGAGGGGTGGTTCCTTTCGCTATTACTCATCCTTCAGTAAAGCGAGAGGAGCTGGCAGTCAAAGAGGCCAACGCAGGGGTACCAGAGGTGGACGACAGGGTACCTGTGGTGCCAAGGCCACTCGGGCAGTTGCCTCTTTGCCCTCAGGTAACGCCGCAGCCGCTCCCACTCAGTCATGAGGCCATATCCCATGGTTCGCCGGTTGGGGGAAGGCTGGCGCAGCATCTTGTAGAGTGGCAAGCCATTACTTCAGATGTGTGGGTTCTGGAGATCATAACCCACGGCTACTGTCTTCCCTTTCGGCACAGGCCTCGCGACAATCCACCGGGGAACCTCTCTTTGCAGAGTCCGGATCCGCTCCTTGCCCAGGAAATTCAAGCCCTGCTGGAGAAAGGCGCCATAGAACTGGTGCCTGTGGCGGAGAGGAACAAGGGATGGTATTCCCCTTATTTTTTGATTTCGAAGAAAGACTGGGGATTGAGACCCATCATGGACTTGCGCGGTTTGAACCAACTCCTCAGGAAGGACAAGTTCAAGATGGTTACTCTCTTTCAAGTCCTCCAGGCCCTTCAGCTTCTGGACTGGTTGGTGTCACTCGACCTCAAGGATGCTTACTTCCATGTGCCGATCCATCCCAAGCTCAAGAAGTACCTGAGGTTCGCGGTTGGCGACTCACACTTTCAGTTTCGGGTCCTGCCGTTCGGATTGACCTCCGCCCCGAGGGTTTTCACCAAGCTCATGGTGGTGGTGGCAGCGCATCTCGGGCAAGGGGGGATTCACGTCTACCCCTACCTGGACGATTGGTTGATCAGGGGGAGCTCTCACGAGCAAGTCCTGGATCATCTGTCCGTCACCTGCCACTCCCTTCACAGGCTGGACTTCTCCCTCAATTTAAAAAAGTCCCATTTGACGCCAACACAGCGGCTCCAGTACATCGGAGCAGTGCTCGACACTTCCATGGGGCAGTGTTTTCCTCCCCAGGTGAGGGCTCTTCACATTCAGCAGATGGTGCACAAGTTTCAGCATGCCCAGACGCTCCCAGCGTTCGAGTTCTTGAGGTTGCTCGGCCTCATGGCATCCTGCATTCTTCTGGTGCCAGAGGCTCGCCTGCGGATGAGATATTTGCAGTGGGCAGTCAAGACGCAATGGTCGCAGTCCTCCGGAAGGATGTCGGACCCGGTTCAGGTGCTGCCCTCGGTCGCCCGGGACCTTCTGTGGTGGGCCGTCGAAGGCAACTTGATGAAGGGGGCTCCATTTTGGCTTCCCTGGCCGGAGGTGACGATCGTGACGGATGCATCCCTCACGGGATGGGGAGCTCATGCCAACGGGCTGACAGTCAGCGGTCGTTGGTCTCCGTCAGAGTCCAGACTCCATATCAATCTGTTGGAGCTGAGGGCCGTCAGGCTAGCCCTGAAGGCTTTTCTGCCGACTGTGTGAGGAAAGAGTGTCCTGATCCTGACGGACAACACAGTGGCCATGCACTACCTCAACAAAAAGGGGGGGCAGGGTCACTTCCTCTGCGCAGGGAGGCGATGCAGCTCGAGTTCTGGGCCATCCAGCAGGAAGTTTCGATCTTGGCAGTTCATCTGGCCGGAGACGAAAACGTGACGGCGGACGCTCTGAGCAGGCAGAGCGCGATCTCTCACGAGTGGGAGTTGGCTCAGGAGATTCTCCTGGAGATCTTCGCCCTTTGGGGGACCCCTCAAGTGGATCTCTTCGCCTCCAGTGTCAACCGGAAGTGCGAAAGGTTTTGCTCGCGGGAATTTCCTCCAAAAGGAGCCTTAGGAGACGCGTTCGAGGTGGAGTGGTCATTCCCGCTGCTGTATGCGTTTCCTCCAGTCCCCGTCATCCCGCAAGTGCTGCGGAGGTTACGGAAGTTGGGTTCCCGGATGATCCTCATTGCTCCGGCGTGGGCTCGGAGGACGTGGTACCCGGACCTTCTCGACTTGTCCATCTGACCTCCACGTCGTCTTCCCTACCGAGACGATCTGCTCTCATGGGAGGGGGGTCAGGTTCTCCATCCAGAGGTCAGATCCCTCAACCTTCACGCTTGGCTTCTGAAAGGTTGAGGTATAAGGATTGGGACCTCCCTGAAGACGTGATGGAGGTGTTGTTTCGGCCCAAAGGCCAGCAACAAAGTCTCTGTACCGTTGCCATTGGCGTAAGTTCTGCGACTGGTGCAGAGTTCAGAATGTGGATCCTTTTGCATGTGACATCCCCATGGTTCTGTCCTTTTTACTTTCTTTGGCCCACAGGGGCTTGCAAGTGGGTACCATTAAAGGTTACCTGGCGGCGCTGTCCATCTTTAAGCGCTCGTCTGAAGAGTGTTCTTACTTTAAAATCCCTTTAATTTCACAGTTTCTGAAAGGGCTCACTAATGTGTTCCCTCCGTCACCTTTCCTGGTGCCAGGTTGGGATTTAAACCTTGTTCTTAAGTTTCTTATGGGTGCTCCGTTTGAGCCTTTACATTCTTGCCCTTTGAGGCTGTTATCTCTGAAAACTGTGTTTTTAGTTGCGGTTACTTCCGCTTGCAGAGTGAGTGAGTTACAGGCACTTTCAGTTAAGCCACCCTTCACTGTATTTCACAAGGACATGGTTATCCTTAGAGTTCGTCCTTCTTTTCTTCCAAAGGTAGTGACGGAATTTCATTTGGCCCAGAAGGTTGTTCTTCCGGCATTCTATCCTCCTCCGTATCCTGGTAAGGAAGAGGAGAGGTTCCATAGGCTTGATCCTAGGAGAACTTTAAGCTTTTATGTTTCACGTATGTCCCGGGTCAGAGTGGACGATCAACTCTTTATTGGTTACGCTGGAAAGCGTTTGGGGCAAGCTGTGACGAAACAGACTTTGTCTCGCTGGATTATTTTGGCCATCACGGAGTGTTACCGCTTGGCGGGTAAGGACCCACAGGCTGGCTTGCGGGCCCATTCTACCAGGGGTATGGCTGCATCTACTGCCCTGCAGAGGGGTGTTCCTATTCGCAACATATATGATGCAGCCACCTGGGCTTCAGTACATACATTTGTACGTCACTATTCCCTCGATTCCATCCGAGGACAGGATCTGGCCTTTGGCAAGGCGGTCCTTTGCTCTGCTATTTGATTGGCTATTCTAAATTTTGATTCTAAATTCTTTCCCTCCTCCTTGCTCTGGTACTGCTTTGGGAGTCTGTCATAGATATGGAATACGTCGGAGGACCCAATCCCCTCGAAGAACAAGTTACTCTCTTACCTGGTAACGTTCTTTCGATGGGATGGCCCGACGACGTATTCCATATCTCTCCCGCCCTGCCTTCCCCACTACAGAATTTCTTTTGCGATTGCAGTTTACGTTCCGCTAGGCTTTGTGTCTGACTGGCAGTTGACTATTGTCACACGTTCTGGGGGAAAAACTACAACTGAGGCTACGGGCGTCGTGCGTCCTACTTATCACATCGGATGACGTTGGACGTCGGAGGAGGTCCTCGACGACGGCGCATCAACGTCATCGACGCAGGACGCAGACGCCGAAAAAAGTTTCCGAAGCAGCACAGCTGTGGTGATTACATGTCATAGATATGGAATACGTCGTCGGACCATCCCATCGAAAGAACGTTACCAGGTAAGAAAGTAACTTGTTCTTCTACATTTCACTTTAAGATATGTTCACTTACTGTATATATATTAATGGGTGGCAGCTTTTAATTTTTGTTACTGGGCAGAGATTCCCACACTGAGTGATGCAAGGGAGCTGTACCATCCCCAAATCGAAACACATTTTACAGCACATTTTACAGCAAGAATAGAAAATAGCTATATGATTTAAACTCTCTGAGCTATCCAATTGCGAAACAATATGCTGTAGAATCAATTCTGCAGTTAAAAAGACACATTTATGAGGCTATCTACCCACCAACCCCACAAGTCCTTTAAAAAATATAGCACTGCTATTATCAGGTTTACTGGTGTGCCATGACATATCCCTACCACTTCTAGCATTGCAATAATACGTGTTATGTTAATAATAAGTGTTATGTTAATAAGAAATGTAACCCCCATAGCAAATACATTACCAAATGCTTTGGTATGCACATTTAAGGATAAATAGCTGATAAGATAGCTCAGTGCGTTAAGTGCTTACGGCTTGGTACTATGTGTGTTCTGCCAGTCATAGGTTTGAATCCTAGCAATGTCTTAACCATATATACCACTGACAATATCGCTCAGACATGTATGGTTAATAACATATAAGGTCAACAGCATATAGGAGTACAGTGCGTGGTGTCAGCCACTTGGTCTGCCTAATGATGAACTATTTATGGATACCCTTTCAGTTTGTGTATGAACCTTTGATTTAAAATGTTATTTGATGGTATTGCCACTCCAAACATGACCTTGATATTAAAGTCTTTCTGTGACCAAAATAAAGGGTTCTTTGTTACTTAATACAATGTATGGGGTTTTGTGTCAGTTGGCACTTCCTCAGACTTTATCCCATGTATGAGTCATTAATTGATACTGGGAGGCCTTCCTGGACATTTAAGGATGCACTTTGCATATTTAAGAAGCAACTGGATATATAAAGCTGTAACTTACATATTTTGACCATACATAGGCTGTAATGTTTTATTTAAAAGTTTGTTTTCAGTTTGAATAACAAACCTTTACAAATGTACAAAACATTGACCAAATTAACACTCCAGTGCTAGTAAACATTAGAAAATGTGTCTTAAAGACTGTAAGAAATTTTCACCTTAAAATTGATATTTACATTTAACTTGGACAGCTATGACTCTAAGATCACATTACATGGAGATAAATGTTCTTCAATTATCAATAAGAAACTGTACAGCGCCAACAACATATGCATATTGATACCCATCATACAATAATACCAAAACATTTCACGAGAGAATAAGAGATCCAGCGGTGCAAAATCACCTAACTTGTTTTTTCTTACATCTTCAAGCATTGAACAATAGACCACTAAATGTTTTAGGGTTTCAATATGTGAGGACTTTTTACATATGCGACAACATAAGTCACTACTACAGGTGGAATTAGACTGCCATACAGACGTTCGCTCCAATGTGTGAAATTGGTTTAATTTGAATCTTAGACATAAATGACGAAACTTGATCCTAGGACTTTTCAGTAAATACAAGGAACGCCATTCTTTCTAACTGAGCATATTCAGTATAGGTTTTATAGGTTTTAAGTGCGTCAATAGTCTGGATCCAATCATGTTCATATAATTTCTTCTTTACATTTGGTAGAAGAAGTTTTAGATCTGCACTTGAGGAGTTTATGCTGTCAGGAATGTTATTCATTATTTTTAAGAAAGTGCCTCATAGAAGAGACCTTACTGCCTATCATTATAGTGTTTAAATCTAAAAGCGAGTTGCGTGCTGGCGGCAGTATTTTAGAATAAGTGGTAAGACGGTGCCAAGTCCACCTTGCACTTAGGGAGAATAAAGCCAGTTTGTGATGTATTACTGCATTAGGCACAGAAAGAGCCAAACCCAGTACTTCTTTCCAAGGTTTACCTTGAAGTCGATTAAAAAAGGGCTGAATCTCTAACAGACAAGTGTTGAGTCCATATAATATAATAGGCTCAACTTTCAGAGTGTAAAAATCTTTTAGAGGCAATAAGGAGTATTTGCAATATTTTGCCATAATAATCCATAATAATAATCCTCATCATAGAGGCAAGAGGACGACCTTTATTGTTAAGATATACCGTCCAAGTTGCTATTAAATTATTGTTTGAAATAGTATAGCCAAGATAACGCATGGCTATTGCACAATCAATTTGTCTTTGTCCGATAGACCAGATGTAAGATTTCATTTTTTTGCTGTTTGAGAATATAATAATATTCGATTTTTCAGAGTTTATCATTAGATTATGGTGGAGAGCATATTTTTCAAAGGTGTTTAATTTAGACTGTAGCCCGGACAGCGTCCGATCCATGAATAAAATGTCATCTGCAAAACACATCCAGTGTAGTGGGTGCCAAGTTGACGATTGGAGATGTTAGAGTGCCAGCATTAGTGATTCGGACTTGAAAAGTGGTATCACAATGCAGCATAGCTATCAGTTGGATTAATCTAGGAGTAAAGCCAAGGACCAACAGTTGGCACATACTATCTCTTATAATAGTATCGAATGCTCGTGAGAGATCTAAGGCAGCCATATAGATAGGGCCAGACTTAGGTTCTTTAGCACGCGCTAAAAGATTAGCTATAATGGTAGCGTTCAGCGATGTTCCCATTTCCTTACGGAATCCAACCTGATGTTTGGAGTAGATATCATTCGTAGTGATGAAGGTTTGCAGGAGTGATAGTAAAAGAATCGCAAAAATGTTAGCTGAAGCGTCCATTAAGGCAATAGAATGGAAATTTTCCGGGTTGTTAGGGTCACCCTTTTTAAAAATGGGGATAACTATGGCGTTACACCAAGATGTTGGAATTTTATTGGTATGAAGGATGTTGTTAAATTTGTTACAAAGAATGGTGGCCCAGAACTGTGGGTCTGATTTAAATACGCATGCCGGAATCACGTCCGGAACTGGTGCTTTAGATGGTTTGAGAATTGTAATGGCATGCAGGGTCTCCTCTCTCGAAAATCTGATAGAATCCTAGATAGAGTGCGGTGAAGATCCCAGAATCATATGCTTCGAATGCTTTATGAAGTTTGAATTTATCAGCAATATAGCATTGCCAAGTGTCAGCTGAAATAAATGATGCCAGCATATTTTGATTTAACTTTTGTTTGCCATATTTTACAGGAGTCCCTTTTAGCTAATAGTGCCACAATATTTTGATTTTGAGTGTTATGATGTTGATATTTAGTCGTTTTATATAATTTATATAGACTAAGGTCTACCACAGTATGTTTGAGCTTTCTAAGTTCAAGATTTTTATTTTTTATGATTGCTGCTAGTGTATGAGACAAGAGTTGAGTAAGTGTTATCTGTGCTTTGTGCACGAAAGGCTAGGGCACGCAAGGTATCATGAATTAGAGCATTATTCCATCTCTATCTGGTGATGTTTAATGACTGCACACTTGAATATACTTTACAAATGGACTTGATAATTAAATAAGTAAATTCTCTACAAGTGCGCAAATTCCGTTTTACAGAATGACAAGGCTGATCGTTTTCGATTAGGCATAACATTAGGTTTTTCTCTAATAATACATATTTTTTGAGTTATAGTAAGCACCAGGGGTACGTGGTCGCGCCAATTACATTTTCATGCACTTGCCTTTTTATTTCTAGCTAATAAATCAGACGTCACAAAAAAATAGTCAATATAAGAGTCTAGGTTGCCTCTCGACCAAGTGCCAGAGGCTTTGTCATCATGAAAAGGCACCACATGGATATTCCATTCAATCAAAAGTTTTTCCTATGCAGTGCCTCTCAACAGCTTGCTGATGTCGCAGGGAACATCTCGGAATATCTCTATCGGTGATTGCAGTAGTACAGACACAATTTAAATCAACTCTCACTATAATTTGTAAATCAGGATTTTTTAAGTAGGCTTTTTCTAGCATCCAATCTATATCATCAAGAAGCATTTCAAAGCTCTGTTTAGCAGGATTGAAGTAAATGCATACTATGAGCATCTCGCTAGGAGGTTCGAATAACAAACTATATTCACTAGCCAACAACAAGGCTGAGGAGCAAAATACAGAAGCCTTGTATTTATAAGTATTATTCAATAATATTACAATACCACCACTTGGTCGCCCTAACAGAGCCTTTAATGTAGGTACAGAATAGCATGTAAAACCATCCATTTCAAAAGCATACAAACACAATGTTTCTTGTAACAAAATAACAGCAGGATATTGATCAGAAGATAGCGATAACCGCCATGCTTCAAAGTTCTTTAACCAACAGCAATTCGAAGATAACACACGAATCGCCTCACAGCTAAAATTGTTTTGAATTCTTAGTCATCTCAATTATTGTAGATAACAAGGGTGCTAGCCATGTAAGATTAGAAGCTGAACCTGCCAATGTTGAGATTTGTTTAGCCTAAATCGACCTCCGGCTGAGAATTGGCGCTTAATGCCCCTTGATTTTTTTCCTGCACCGGAGTTTCAATTTGTTCCTCCAAAAAGAAGGTTGCTTCTTCATTTGATCGAAACAAACCAATATCAAGCCCTTGCGTTTTGAATTCCTCTTTGCGGTCCCACAACAATTTAAGTATGATTTGTGAAAAAGGTGCGCATATCCTATAGTTATGATTGGCCAAACGCAGCCACTCTATATCATCGGACACCAGGGTGCGTAGTTGCGGGCATCCTCTAAATTTGTTAAATAGAAATGATCTATTTAACCGCTGTCGTCCATAGATTTTGGGATCACTCGACCATCCCATTATATACAACACCTTTTTATCAATCTGTTGCTCAATTTCAGTTATACCCTCCGAGTCTGAGTAGGAGACTTCAGACCCTAATTTAGGATTACTCAGCATCACCTCACGCCTCTCTTGGAGAGCAGGGACCTCCAAATGAGACTCAGAAGGGAATACGTAGTTTCGAACTACAATACATTCGAACCAAAAGGATCGGAAAAAAAAATCGAATGCTCGTTTTTTTGTTGAGGGCCGTCTTTGATTTCTTGTTTAACTGAGATAAATCAATGTGAGGTTCAACCTCCATTCCTTTTGAGGGTGGTACAATCTCATGAATGATTTTCATGGAGTTAAGTTTTTTTTAATTAGTTTTTTTAGGGTTTAGTGCTTTTTTATCATTCATTTCCATAGCTGTTTTATTTTGAGGTTTTTTGTTTCGTTTCAGAGTCCTCAAATGTGCATGCCCCATCTTGCGGGAAAAAAATCAATGGAGTCTTATCTTCCTCGATGGATTCAGATTGATTGTCCAGCAAGAGAACAGGGTGTACATGCTCAGCTTGTACCTAGGAACACTATGAAGGTCGTCCTTGCATACTGCTTGTTCAATAATAGAAACCAAGGGTGGAGGACTGTCAGGGGTGTTTGATATCTTACCCACTTTTGTGTCGGCGTGCATATTTAAAGGAACCACGTTTGGCGGAGCAATGTGTCTTTCAGAAATTAAAAATCAAAAGACATCATCAGGTTTCCATAAATTTGCTTGAATCGCATCAAGCATGAAAGTCGAAGAATGCTCATTTAACGTTTGAATTATACTAGTGTCCTTTAGAACAGTGTCAGCATATGAGCGCTCTGTGTAGTTTTGTCTGCAATTGCTACATAAGTTTGGGTAGAATAATTACACACAACAGTTGCAGATTGATTCTGCAGTTTTAATAAAGCTAGATCTATGAGTTTTGATTTTTCAGAGTGATAATGTTGCTGCATAAAAATAGCGCCCTCTATTTTACATACTTTAGCCGTCAACTCAGCCAGCAGTAATTTCACATTATCTAGAGAGGCATGGGTTAGATCGTGACCCTTATCAAGCATATTTAGCAAGCGAGAGATAACTGGAAAGGAAGGGGGCTCTTTACATGACTCATAGAGCATATTGTTTTGGACAGGAGGATTATAAGGTAGACCAACATTAGGATGCAAGTTCATTTCTTCATTTTGTTCCCCATATGAAATCCAATCAGGGTACACATAATGATTATATTCTCCAGCATGGGGTCTGGCATGGATTCACATGCTCATGAATATTCCCCGTTGTCAGGCTGGGAATCCTCGGTAAAGAAAAAATCAGTTTCAGTTTCGTTTCTGAACTGTCCTTCTACTAGTAACCAATCACTGGTCTCCAGGTCATACTGCCCCCAGCCAATGACTGCCCTCTAACTAAGGCCCTCCTCTGGCAGCCATCTTCACATTTTTACCACACATTCAAGTGTTGGGAGTCCTCGTGCTGTAGCTCTTGAGCTTTTACTGCGTTTTGCGTATTTTCAAAGATATTTCATCTCATTTTTCAGTCAATCGAGCCTCAAGCTCCACCGTTTCTACTTGCGATCAACGGGGACCTGTTTTGGATTTTTCTACGCCCCTCAAGCGCGAAATATTTGTCGAGTTTCACTTCTTGGAGGCTTCCGGAAGATCTTTGAGGCCTACCCTGCGTGGACATTGCCCAGGAAAAAGGAAACAAGACGCCCGGATCCAAGCTCTTCAGGAGCTGCCCTGGATGTGGACTGCAGAATGTTTTCAAGGAGGATGAACATTCTCGATGTCTCTACTGTCTTCATGAAGACAAAACGCACGTGGAGGAGGCCTGTGCGTTTTGCAAGAATATGTCCGAGCAGACGATGAGGGATCGTTGTACCCGACTCACCAACTGGCTGGAGAGGAAGAGCCCAGCAGCGGGTGAGAAAAAGAAGAAGTCTGAGGAGTCTTCTAAGTCCTTTGAGAGTGCTGCAGCGATGGGGGCCCAACAAAAGGCTAAGCACCGCGAGTCCGGGGGCACGGGGCGCGCTGAACGGTCGGGCTCCTAGGCTGCCAGGCAGGGTGCAATTTCACTGACACCATCAACCACGAGCCAACGCTCTGGCTCGGGGAAGAGGAAAGCGGAGAACCCGGATAAGCTTCGGGAGAAATCTCGGTCGATCCCGACCGCAGCCGAGGGGGAGCGAGGCGGTGACCCTCCCCCCAAGGTGAAGGCCCCAAGCACATCCAAGGTCGTGAAGGCCTTGATTCACCCGGCTAAGGCCTCTTTCGAGGGATTCGTGGCGGCCCTGGCAAATTCTGTGGAGGCTACCCCAGTGGAGGTGACCTCGGGGCCTAGAGTTTCCCTGCCACCGGGGTGGTAATCCTCTTTTCAGCCCATCGATGAGACCCCTGGGAGAACTCCAGGGGCAAAAGAGGGGGGGGGGGCCCGGTGGCCATCACGAACACGGATACAGCCTCTGAGGAGAAACTGGCTGGAGTCGTGAAAACCCTGACCAAGAAGTTCAAGGTGGTCTGGTCCCACGGGAAGGATCCCGAAAAGGCGGACGAGGAAAGCGGCGGCGACGAGGAACACGTGGACGTGGAGGTGGAGGATTACACTCCCCAACCGTCGCAGCCGGTCCCAGGGCCACAAGACAACTCGGGGGCGATCTTGATGGCGATCCAGGCCTTGTATACGGAGATAAGGACAAGGTTGCCCTTACCACCAACGGATGACCCAGCGGAGCCTGGACCGTCGGAAAGCCCTCCAAACAAGCGGAGGAGAATTCATCCACCCCCTCCTTTCCAGCCTTCTCGGCCTGCATAGCCTTCTTCCCTGTCTCCTGAGCCGAGGGATGATATGGGAACAGAGACAGCCACGACGGGGACGGATGACAACGGTGGTGACGACGGGATGGACCTTCCATCACCACCTGCTCGGGCCTCCCCGCCAGACGAAATTGGCTCCTTCCATGCCAGGATCGCCAGGGTATCCAAGTTCTTCCAGCTCTGCCCCGTGGAAGATAAAAAGGAAGGTTTCCTCTATCAATGACGGGAGGCCAAAAGGAAGACGCTACTCTCTGTCCCGTTAATCAACGACATCTGGGACGAGGGGATGTTGCTCCTGAAGAACCCATCCACAGCCCCTGCCAAGAGAGACCGGTACGAAAAGAATTCCGCCCCCATGTGCCTTAGGGCACAGACTACCCCGTCGAAGTTGACGGCATCAACTTCGACATCTCCGCCGGACGGCGAAGGGAAGAAGCTTGACGCCATGGGACGACGGGTCATCTCATCGTCGGCGGCGACTACCATTAAAGCGGCTAACGCCCTCGCGATTGTGGCCCGCTACGACAGGGAGCTATGGTTTAAGATCGCTCCCCTACTGGATTTCCTCCCGGACGACAAGAGGATGGAGGACCTAGAGATCCTACAGGAGGCAGAGGTGGCGTCTGACCACGCCATAACGGTGGCTACGGACATTGCCGACACCGGCTTCCGCCAGATGGGCAACAGCATTTGCCTTCGCCAGCGTGGTTGGCTCAAGGCAACTGATTTCTGTCAAGACTTGCAGACCATGGTCCTGGACATGCCCTTCGACAGGAACAACCTGTTCGGCAAGGCAGTGGACGAGTCGCTGCAGGCCATCAAGGCCGATACGGAGACAGCTCGTGCCTTAGGCGTTCTTCAGCAACGACGGCCGCCCTTTCTGGGCTCCGGAGGCAAGCAAGGTGCCTCCAAGGGATTCGACGGCAGCTCCTCGACGTACCGCCAAGCGGCCCGCTCCTCATTGCAGGAGGCCTACAGGGGATGCGGCAAGCAAGGAGGAGCTCATTGTCGTCGCCAAGGAGGCCAGGGCGGCAAGGCCGTCGCCAAGCAGGATTGAACCGGCCGTAGCGTCGGGCTCCCACCTGAGCACCCTGGTGGGAGGCCAGCTGGCAAGCTTAGTCAGCTTGTGGGATTCCATCTCCACCGACCGTTGGGTGCTGGATGCCCTGGCCCGCGGACACACACTGGAATTTCTAAGGAAGTGTCCCCGTATTCCACCTGTGGCCAGAAAGGAAAACCACGGCCCACAACTACTCGTGGAGGTACGAGCGATGTTAAAGAAGGGAGCCATCGAGCTCGTCCCAAAGAGGCTCCGGGGCTCCAGAGTATACTCGCGGTACTTCCTCGTAAGGAAAAAGACCGGCGGTTGGCGACCTATCCTGGACCTTCGTCCTCTAAACAAGTACATCAGGTCCCAGAAGTTCCGGATGGTCACCCTCCAGCACGTGCTGGGACAACTGGAGGAAGGCGACTTCCCATCGTCACTGGACTTGGAGGACGCCTACTTTCACATCCCCATTTTGAAAAAACATCGAAAGTTTCTGCGATTCGTAGTCCAAGGACGGCGCTACCAGTTCAAGGCCCTTTCCTTTGGACTGAAGTCGGCGCACAGGGTTTTTTACCAAGTGCCTAGCACCGGTGGTGGCGCGGCTGCGTCTACAGGGGATCCACGTCTACCCTTACCTGGACGACTGACTCATCCGGGCAGAATCAAGGGAACTCGTCGAATACACAAGGAAGACCATCCAACTGCTCACGGATCTGGGATTTTCGATCAACTTCACAAAATCCCACCTGGTACCGTCGCAAGTCGCCCTGTTCCTGGGAGCCAAGCTCGACACAGTGGCGCGACTAGCATCTCTGTCGGAGGAAAAGACTAAGTCCATCCTAGGCAAGGTGCAACGGCTGTCGACCATGGACGTGGCCAAGGTGAGGTCTGTCAAGTCCCTGCTCGGCATGATGTCCTCCTGCATTTACCTTGTGCGCCTTTGCAGACTACAGATATGAGCACTGGAGGAGTTCCTCGACGCCCGTTGGATGCAAGCAACGGCAACTTCGACGACAGGATCGCACTCAACGAGACCTTTTGACAAGCGACCCGGTGGTGGTGCACCCACGCGCATCTGACGGCGGGTATGGACTTTCAGACCAAGCCCATCAGGAGACGGTGACGATGGGCGCCTCCCTGGAGGGATGGGGGGCTCACTCCGGAGATCTCCACGCAAGAGGCCTTTGGCTACCGGAGGAGAGGTCGCTACACATCAACGTCCTGGAGCTCTGAGCCGTGTTCTGGGACTTCAGGTCGTTCCTTCCGTCCCTCAAGGGCAAGGTGGTGAGGATCTTCACTGACAACACCACGACGATGTTTAACATCCAGAAGCAGGGAGGCACCAGATCCCCAGCCCTGTCCAAGGAGGCCCAGGACGAAGAGTTTTCGGATGACATCACAGCTGTTTGTGAACTTTGGACCTGTGAACCAAGGGAAGGCCCTCTCGAAGGCTTCCATTTCCAGATGGCTCTCCGGCTGCATCATGCACTGTCACCGGTTGGCGAACTGACCGTTGCCCGGCCGTCCGAGAGCTTATTCAACCAGAGCGATCGCTGATACCACGGCGTTCCTGTCTGGTGTCCCTCTGCTCGACATCTGCAGGGCTGCTACGTGGAGGTCGACGCACACCTTCACGAGATTCTACTGCGTCGACCGGGATTCCAGGGAGGAGTCCAGAGTCGGCCAGGCAGTGCTGCGCAACCTGTTCGCTTAAGGTGAGCCTGGTGAGGAGGTAAGAGATGCTTAATGTTGAGTTGATGTATTGCTTAATGTTGAGCCTTGCCACCTCCCGTGGTTGTGCATGTGTGTACTGATATGCATTCTTATATTCATGAGCATGTGAATCGATGCCAGACCCCATGCTGGAGAAGGAACAAGTTACTTACCTGTAACTGTTATTCTCCAGCATGGGTCTGGCATGGAGTCACATGCGAACCCTCCCCCCTGCCACCCTGCGGCTCTTCACTTGGTCCTACTGCCACTTTATGTGCTACCAAATCTGAAGATGGCTGCCACAGGAGGGCCTTAGTTAGAGGGCAGTCATTGGCTGGGGGCAGTATCACCGAGAGACCAGTGATTGGTTACTAGTATAAAGACAGGTCAGAAACAAAACTGATACTGATTTTTTCTTTACCGAGGATTCCCAGCCTGACGACGGGGAATATTCATGAGCATGTGAATCCATGCCAGACCCATGCTGGAGAACAACAGTTACAGTTAAGTAACTTGTTCCTTCATCGCTACCATCAACTGCGTTAGGTATATTTGTTGGAGAGCTCGTAGACGACAAACCCGCTCAAGGTTTAAAATGAGCTGCTGCGCCTGTCTTTTCCTCCTTATCTTGCAAGTTATGTAATGAAATATGTTCGATTTCAGAGGGGAGAAAGACAATAGGGGAGCTTGCATTTAATGCTATACGATAGCGTTTTTCCCAGTCTTCAAGTAGAGTAGGCGCCAGAATGGATACATCAGAGCTTACATTTTCCCCTGCCATTGTACTCTTGCAGGAAACCCCATTATCGCGGGCAACAGTTAAAAACTATTTTTGCTTTGTCAATATGTACCAACATTTTGTCAGGATCAGTTAACACTTTTCTCGACTCGAGTTTCCTCACCAGTGTTTGACTTATAAATCGAGCAATACTGTAATTGGGTTCGATCGCCATTGATTGTTGGCTGTATGGTATAGTATGTGTTTCTACCTCGCTCATTAAAGGCGGGATCATATATGCTGGAGTGGGTTCGATATATTACCAAACGAGTCGTGTGGTATAATTGGAGCAGTGGAATTTAGCATTTCACGAGGATTAGCTTCATGCAAGGACTTCCCACTCTTTAAGCTTCCCACCATTTTGTACACTTGAGATAAACGGAAGCCGCCCACTAGATTATTAGATTAAATACAGGTCTATAATAACCGCACAATGCTGAATTTTACTTGCCACCTCCCACCACCTTAACAGCCCAACAGCCAGTCACTTGGCAATTCACTGTGCAATGCGCGTGCATGCAATATTTGAAGGAGTTGGTCACAGTTTGTGAGGTAGTCGGGGGCGTGGCGGTTGGCGGATCAGGTGGGTGGTTCCTCTCTGAAGCAAAAGAAAATGAGAGGAAAGCAGACGTGAGTACCTATAAAGTACCTCTTGTGCTTACACAAACACCATGGACAAAAACAAACACTGTTTAGAGAACACAGCCCTAGACCTTAACCCACCAGCACAAGTGTCCAAGTTTCGAATGTGCGCCACTTCTCCTTGGCGACTAGTGAAGTCACTCGCAAAAAACAGAGTCCGGGATCCGATGTCCTGAGCAATACAGCACAGCAGCGTGCAGCCGAACAGCCAGTCACTTGGCAATTCACTTTGCAATGCCAAGTGACTGGCTGTTTTGCGACTGACTTGCAGTAGGTAGGCTGTAATGCTATAACAGACATGGGTTGGTGCGCAGTATCCTCAAAAGCTACAATAGCCACTCTGTATTATGGCAGCACTGGGGAATGTGGAGCTTTATTTTATTTGTATTTATTTATTGTTAAAAAGCACTGGATTTTAGGTGAGCATGAGTGTCCGCTAGTTTCATAGCAGGGTTGCTGAATAATTCCATGAGGCCCAAGGTATTCCCTGTGGTGGGGAAGACTGCAAAGTTTGCTTCTAGTTCATTGACTGGGAAGGTTTTGAATGAGCAGCTTTGAAATGGGGCATTTAGTCTGACCTTTGTGAGCTGTAGTCGAGTGGGTGACCGATAATGGGATGGCGGCATGGGCAGACCAGTCAAGTGGGATAGGGTCTGCACAAGTGATAAAGGGGGTGATGTGAAGAATAAATCTACGGTTTTGCCTTTGTTGTGCATGAGGGAGCGCACAATTTGCTTAAAGTCCATGGTAGCGGTCGGTACAAATAGCTTGCTTCGGGTGTGGTTGTTAGTCTGTGACTCTGGGACATTAAAATCACTGGGAAAGACATGATTAGAATGTGCTAATTTGGCAAAGGAGAGTAAATTGGAGATGTCTGCAATTAAGAGCTTCACTTGGCATATGATTACCAGACCTGACATGTGCAGCAATAATTGCTATAATTTTGCAATACATTGCCAAATGAGGCTAAATTAGCATATGAATGGCAGTGCCCCTGGCTTGTGTTTGTTCTACTCTATCTACCCTTCTCATAATATGACCCCCTCCATGGCATATTAATGCTGCTTCTTTCTTAAAATGTGGTTGGTATGTAAAAAAGACTTAGGTCTGCTTTAGTACCGGTTTGGCATTTCATGAAATGTAAGCATGTGTGTTTTTATACCTGTCAGCCCATTTAGGTACTGACAACAGGGTTACATGTCATGTGATGGCAGCAAGGTCAAAGGGCATATGACATCACTTCATGTGATGTCATCAGGTGTGTGATGTCACTTCCGCTACTCCTGGCATTTTGGTGAAATGACATCCCGGAACCCTGCCCTCACTAACTGCCCCTCTTGGGGATAGCTAGTACACCATTGCTTCTGCGGCCCCTTCCCTTCAGAGTGAAAGGGAAAAAGGGTGGAACGGAGGTCCAAGTGTGCAGCCCCTTGAGATATATTGGCCCTTACCTATGTCTGGTGTGGGGCATGTAGAGATGTCGGATGAAGCTGACACGGAGCCACCCTGCGCGCCCTGGCGGCAGACAAGTGTCCGAAGAGCAGCTGCGCTATGGTTTGGATTATCATAGATGAGGAATCCATTGGAGGAGCATCCATTAGGAAAACATTACTGAGAGGTAAGTAATTTGTTCATTTTTAGGGTAGGAGAAGGGTAGGTATCTGTAATTTGCACAAACAATGTAGTACAAGTTGCATGTTTGTTTTGAGGGCCTGTATTTCAGAGGTAATCCCAAACTGAATAATGGGACGGGAGGTTGTGAATGTGCTAGCAAGATATAGTTGGTCAAATGGAGTTATCAGTGCATAGTGAAAGTAAAGACTTTATTCAATTATTGTGGCCTCAAGAAGCAACATTGTCTGCCACTCAACAGGAGCAGTTAAGCCTAGGACTGGCAAGCACAGAAGTGCCACCTAATCTTAATATTCGAGAGGGGTCATAGAGCTGAATCTTATTGGAGATGTATGCTGGGGCAGCATTGTGAAGACATTTGTGAATCAAGTACAGTTTTTTAACATTTACTAACCTGCACAGGCGCCATTGTACGGGGGCACCAAGTGGATGTATTTTAATCCCTATTTTTTAAATTGGGAATAATATATTTTTTTAGAGCATTTAAAAAGTAATTTAAATTCCAAATGGCATTATTTTATAAGTAACATTGTGTTTTAACTCTAAAAAAAGATATCAATTTGTAGTCTATACTTTTTTGCACCTAATAATTCATGCAAACTAAACTATACCTTTAAAGTTCCTCTTCAATTCAGGCAGTAATGATATTCGAGCTCCTTCCTGTGGCACTGCTCTGCTGGTACCACTGACCAGAACACATCCATGGAGCTGTGTGGGTGGAAGCAACAAACAGGCTCCTATGTCTGTGGTATGCTAGTTTTTTTGTTGACCATATTTCTAGTCCCTATCTTTATATCTAGGTAATAGTGTGTCACAGACCGAAGGGTCATCTGTAAACGTGTACACTTTGTCAAGTGTCCAGGCAAGGGAATATGTTTAGTAAAGGTTGGGACCAAAATAATGAACTGATGGGGTCTATACTAAATTTAAATTGTCAGGATGGGTATTCTCCAGGATGTGGGGGGAGTGCATTCAGAAGACTGAAAAGCTATCTCTCTTTGAATTTAAAGCATTTAACAAATAGGTCTTGAGATGTTCATTAAGTCTGGGGCTAGGTCTCTCCTGGCAAGTTAACACAATTACCAATAAGCTTATAGTCTCGGGTTAAAAGAAGCCTGCAACCTGTTTGTATGGGTATTTTCTCCTTGATTCTCAGTCCAGGAATTAGGGTTTTCTGCACCCTTCTTTTAGCCTCCTCAGGAGCTTGGGTGTTCCCTGAAAACATTGGGTCCATGCACATTTCTACTTCTGTCTTGCAGTGGGTGAGTAGGTGTTCACTTCTGGGCATCTGTCAAGCTGCCACTTAGTAGTCTCTGCATTCAGGGTATACGGTTGCTAGTGGTCTTATGCCCACATTCTGCATTATGGTACTGTATGAACAATGTAGGGGAGGGAGCATGCAATTGCAAGAACAAATCACTGACCTTCTTGAATGTTCTTTCTCATGGATATCATCTTGGTTTCTCAGATTCCTTGATTTATTTGTGACTTATGTTGTACTCTCTTCATGGCAATTCTACTATTCATCAAATTCCTTTGTTTCGGCCATCAGCCATAAAAGTACAAAATAAATAAAACATTTATGCAATAAAATTATATGGATCTCTCTTGACAACTATTACAAGTGTGTAAAACACTGCATATGAGTATTGGTCATTCCTAAAATTATGTTATGTTCCAATAATTGCACCCTCAAATTCAGTCAAGACAGCTACCCTAATGACTAAGGGAAAATAATAAATGTTGCCTTCCCTGCTGCTAGAAACAAAGTGTTGATGATTCCGTTGGTACAACAACATCCCAGCAAATGCAAATACTTTATAAGTAAAATCAAATGTGCCGACATACATTTTTGATCGCAAGGACTGTGATGAATCTGGGTAATTTGTCCCTTCTTCTCAGGAGGGAGCGCACCCCCATTGAGGCCAGGGAGGTGAGCCTTCTAAGCAAGACCCTTCCTAGGCGTCTGGGAAAGTGGGACCTCACTGGGAGTGACTCCCCTCTAAGGGACAAGGACTCCCATTCCTACCAGGAACTCCCTACAAAGACCATTGTATCTCCCTATATGGGAAATACTTTTATTGCTGTGGATTGGCATACCCAACATACTAAAATTATTCCCAGATATTTGGCTGAAGGCAATACTGGTATCCTCCTGCAGTCAACAGCTGATGGAGATCAACACGCCCTGTGGGAACACTGGGCGAGCATAAAGAGGCAGGGAAGCTGGAACGGACCGAGAGGAATCCTATGCATCCTACTTGAGAACGTCCTGGAAGGACGGAGCCAGTGGTAGGGTGGAGAGAGTGCAGAATGAGAGGGAGATGCCGGAAGGCTGGCATTGTGAAGGTCGACAATGCTGAACCAGAGACGGAATCGGGAGAGAGACTGTCTCTCCTGGTGGCGCGACCCCACAGCAGTCTTGGTGGGCCTGGGACCCGTTAAGCGATTGTGAGGTATCAGAAAGGTGAGCGGTACAACATTGTTAAGAGCTTTCAACTTTAGCCATTTATTAAATAAAAAGGTTGTATAAACGCCTCACTATCCCTACCCTGATGAGGTTTCCCTGCCTAAAGTAAACTAAAGGGAACACTCTAACAAAAGGATATTTGATCCTCACACTTAATAAATAAACAATAAGGAAATATATGGCAATTAATTTCAACAATATAGCATATAATTTGATTCAAAGTATATTCAATGTCCCTTCTCAGAGCCTGGGTGAATTTCCCTTCCCCAGATTTGAACCAGTGTTTTCTTCACAGTTCAAAGAAAACAAGGAAATCCGTTTTTAAAACAGTTACAATACAGTTTCAAGGTTGTGTATAAGGTTCCACGGCTTCAATAAAGTATCTCCAGAAATTATAAGTTCCCGCTCCTCCTGGAATAAGAAATGGCTCAGATTGGTTTTCTTCCCATAAGCAACAACAAATGTCTTTGTCAGGATAATGTCACAGCTTCTGGGATTCTAAAAGAAATAAACTATTCCCGCTCCTCCTGGAGTAAGAACTAGGTTCACCTTCGTAGTAACAACAAATGTCTTTATCAGGATGATTGACTTCAAGCTTGACTTCAGGAAGAATTATATGTTTTCTTCAACAATTTTTCACAAGGCACAAATTAATGAGTTGTTAATGTTAGAACCACAGTTCAGCACTTGCATCCTCTAGTACCTGGCTTTGCCAGGCTAATTTTTGGCCAATGCCCCTTGCCCTACAGGTTTATTCGCCTGCCCGTCTACTTCTTCAACAGCAAGAACAAAAAAGTGGTTCAGTGGTAACTTCCAATTTAGCATAACAACAACTTACTAATACTTCTTCAGCATCACACTTTAAACATCTTGTGGGGGAAACAAGAAATCAGATTAGTGCTCTTTAAGACTTTTTGGCAGCTATGCTCCTCTCCCTCTGGATAATCTACTCCAGAAGGGCAGCGTGTTTGCCACCTTTGTTTCCCCTCTGTACCAACAACCCAATTCTAATCCCAATATAGTCTTTTTTCTTCTACCTTGGCTCTGGCAATGTAGGTTGTTATCACTTGTAGATTTGTATTTTGTTGCACATATGCAGTAAGCTCTATAGTCATTAAACCTCTTAATATTCCCCTCTTGCCTCGAGTACTGGTTGTTACACTGGTTTGTTATAAACTCTTGGCTTGGGTATTACTTGTAAGCTTTTGGAACAATTCTAGCTTTACTGTGGGGTTTTTGGGCTTTCCACACCTGCATGCGCTTATTTATGCAGTTACTTGCTTTTAACAGACAACTTTTGTTGGGTTCATATAGTTCTGTAATCAAAATCACTTCTATCATCGCTTTCACTCACCCGCGAGTGAACAGGCCTGCTGTGAACACTCTGGCAGTGTTTGAGCTCTCCGGAGTCACTCGCAAGCTGTGAACTCACTGGGTAATTCCTTCGTCTACACTCTGCTCATGTCCGGAGGTCTTCAAGGCTTGTGACTTCTCATGTTCAGGGGAACAGCCTCCTCTGGTCTTCCTCTGCTTACGCCACTGACGATTGGAGCCTTCTCTGCTCCGGAGAGGATCAGGTGCAACACAGCCACCTTGATCCTTACAAGAGGGAACACTTCCCTCAATGCTGCTGCTTCCCACTGCACAAACTCTGCACAAAAAAATATCATCGGGCAAGCGTCTCGTCTTCATGCTTCCCCGCTGTGCAACCTCTGCAATTGGGAGAGTCACAGGCAAAGACTCTCTCCGGACCCTCCACAGCTTTTGCTGATTTCGTGGTCCCGGCGTCTTCTCTCGCCTCATGCTTCCCTCTCGGCTGCAACCACAGCTTGTGTTGTTTCTTCCTCTTCCACAGTTCTACTTCTCCATCTCCTCCTCTTTCTCTGTCTAATGCCTGCGCCTGAGAGAGCTTTTAAAGCCTCCCAATCCCCTTCAGATGTATGTCATTTACACCAATTAAGAGATCACTCCCACAGTAGTGTTCCTCTGTATTCTTCTTCCTCTTCCCAGTACTGAGGGAATAATGGAACTTGAAGTCCCTGGCAACAAAGTTAGTTTTTCTAACCTTTTGGGCTTTGCTGACCGGCTTTCTATTTTCTATAACATTCTTTGAAGGAATATTATATCATTCATTTAACGGTTTAGTTTGAAAAGCGGAAAGAGGTGCATTAAACGCTTGGTAATTATTATTTACAAACTTCTGTTCATTACCTTCTTTTGAGTTAGGAAAATACTTAGCTCTTTCAGATTGGGTTTTATTCACCTTTATACAACATGGGCTTTGGTTGATTTTATACACATTTAGGAGCTTCGCAACATGTTTTTAGGTATTTTGGCATTTCTAATACTACCTTGGCAGAATATAAATACTGTGTCTCAGCCCATGTATTCCTCTCACCAACCTGAGCCTTTTCTCCTGCCAAGAGATCCTCCCGCAGAGCACCCCCTCACCCTACAGGTCAGGATCAGGAAGCATCTGCCTTTCCCTGGCCACCTGGAGGAGACTTTAGGCAGGGATTTGGTGAGGGATCCGTAGGATTCATCACACGATGATGAGACCAGGCTGCAATGGGGAAATAAAACCCCTGGTCTCTGTGCGTGAAGTGAAGCGACTGCTGAGCCTGGCAGTAAAAGGGAAGGGAGTGCTCCTGAGAAATTAACGCTGTGGACGGTTACGTCCCTGAATTAAGCAGACCCGAAAGCATAAGGGGCTTAATGAAAGAGAGCTAAGCTGGAGAAGCCAAAAATGTTAGTTGAGCCAGAGAAACCAGATTGTAAGACACAGGCAGACTCCCAAGAGAGACCCTGCTAAGTGGAGCAAATGAGAGGGCCAGGAGGGTTTGAGGAGCCCTGAAAAATAAAATAACACCTGGAAAACAGGGAACCTGGAGGGTTCCATTACTCAATCCTAAATCAATAACAATTTGACGGGTAATGTCCAAGGGAGTCATTTCCCCTTTTTAAGGAACTGGAACCATTCGAGTTGTGTAAAGACTTAAAACTGGTCATAAGGAACCTGAAGAGAAGACTGAAATGTTTCTTTGCTAAACTATGGAAAACCCACGTTAGACAGATGAACAGTACTTTGGAATAACCCAAGTAGCTTGGGCCAGAAGAAGTGTGAGTGGAAAGGCTACTGTTCTGGCTAATTGTTATATTGAGTATTTCTAAAAAGTGTTAGGGCCAGACAGAGGTTAGGTTTCAGACTGAGGACTGTTTTGATTTGGGCTATTGATGAGCATCTTTAGTTTTGTTTTTTGGCAGGGAATTTCCCTCATAGCAATAGGGACAACTAGCCATTTTCACTTTATTTATTTTTTAAAACACTTGAAATGTTAATCTCTAGTCTGACTACCTCTTATGGTTCACCACAGGTCTCTGCATGTTGGCTAAGTTTATACACTGTTTTAATTCTGATTCTTTTCCTTTAGGTGCTGTGTTTGGACGTTATTGTCACTAAGAACAATTTCTTTCAACAATCCATGTTCTCTAACTGCAGAAGTACACAATTCATGTTAGAAACACAGTTCCGAGTTTGGTTTCAAATAATTGGTTCTATACTGCATACAGTTGCTCATCATCTTAAGTTTAATATAAATGCATTGCGCCTAGAAGCCTCTGGGTTATTCATATAAATGACTAAATATGATCTTCTGCAATTAACAATGTTCCATTGCAAGTACTTTCTTCCAGATCAACTGTGCTCTGTGTATGTCCTTGTATGCTGCATATATGATAAGTTCATTTAATTTCACTTAATGCCTCCGTCCGCTATGTGTCAGATACCAGATTTTATCAGCAGAGGTTTTAAAGGAGCGGTTCTTAGGTGCTTGCACCTATCCACAGAAACAGTAAATGTTCTATGTTTTCCCTGTTCTCTGCACACACTGGACACATGTTTTAATCATTTAACTTTGATGTATACAATATATTTGCGGGGGGTCGAGCGCCTAAGTTGAATCTTACATGGAGTGAGCGTTCAAAATGTGGGGTAATCAGATCTAGGTATTTCTCTTGCCCAAATACCTTCTTGATTGCTCAGTATGCTGCCGACTGTCTAGGGACCATGATATCTGTTGACACTTGTTCCTCTCTGCGTACAACGTGGGCCATCTTAATTTCTAATTTCATATTGCCATTAATGGCTGTGCTGTGGCCTTCTCCCAATTATCTTCCAAGCCCAAAGTGTTCAACAATGGCCTGATGTGTTGCACCAGGGCAGCAGCAATCGTTCTCCCTCCTGATTTAATAGGTCTTAGATACCATCCCTAAATTTTCCCGGGTACACTGATGCCCACAGCCGAACCCAGTATTGTGTCGGTCTTAGTGTCAGAGTGTATGCAATTTATTCAGAGTGGATTTCAGTATGTAGTGCTTTTTTTGGCATGCTTATTGGGAAGCTCAACAATTGTTTTATTTAAAGTTGTTTTCCACCATTGCTATCTGTACTGTCTTTGTTTAGCACAAGATTCTGGCTACATATATTGTGTCCATCTTTGTGTGGGTCCTCTGAACATTAAGTGTAGGCTTTATCGCACCATTCCTGTGGGCATTCGTGAATTTAATGACTATATTGCTAGTCCTCTCTATTGTTCGTTTTGATTTTTCTTGCTGTTCCAGCCAGCTACCATTTCTTCTGTTCCTTTTGTCTTCCAGAGCTTAGGAAATTGGGTTATTCTGATGTTGTATGCAGACACATGGTCATCCATATATACATATGCCAGCTACATCACATCTGGCTCCCATGATGCTGTGATGGAGCTTCACCTATCCCGCATATGATTGTTTAAAGATTTCTGGATACATCAAACTGAAGTACTGTGACTGACATTTCCATTCTACTTCGAGACCCTGGGCATTTTCTGGTTCTTTTCTGTCTGATTTGCCTGACTTTCACTGATGAGTCCTCATCATAGACCCAAATACTGCTTGTGCCCTATGAAATTTCTTAAGTCCCTCAGTGCCGGCACCCTGGTTTTGTGAGCGGCACTGCCTTACTGGTTCCACTGGTTGATGGCAGCCTTCATATGATTAATGTGGGGAATAGCCTTAATGTGCCTCCTAGAGTGAAACCTTATGTGAATCGTTAAAGCATCCAGCTGCCAGACATTAATCCTGCGGGCGAGTCAGCGATATACAGATGTTGCCCTATATGATCATGGCTACTGCCCGCCTTGGAGAAAGACTATTACACTTGCCAGAACCAGCAACTAACTGTTTATCAATGGTTTCTGAGTTATAATTCTTAATCCACGTATGAGAGACCATACCTTCTTGAACCTATACTTAAAGCACAACACATGCCCAGCTGAAAATGTGTTATTTTAAGAGCCGTTTGGAAATCAAACTGTCCTATACCACCATGTGCCAATTTTGTTTGTGCTCCTTTTCCTTGTTGGGTCCAAAGCACTGGAACTCCTTCCCCCTTTCTATTCATTCTTCTCCCACTCTATTTGCCATTCTACTCTTAAAGCTCATCAACTTTCTTTGCAATTGTAATTGCTTCCCTTTATTTTGCCTTGCTTTTTCATGATTTTGTGCAGTTTTATTCATGTATAGTGCTTTTGCAAAAGCGCTCTATAAATTAATAAATCCAGAGCTTTGCCCGGTATCTGTAGAAACTGTACTTCTACTGAATAGATGGAACAAGGAATCATCTAGCCCTTCCCCTATCCAGTGACCATAGCCAAGTCACAAGCCCACAAGAATCTCTTGCTCCCCATTACCTACATGGGTCTGACACAATGAGTCAGAAGCATCAAACACTGAAAGCACCCGCAATCCGCAGAGGTCTGCGGTTGCTATCCAAACTACAGAGTAATCTATAACCCAGAAGAACCTGAAAGGACGTCTGTGACTCTCCACCCTCTGCGCCTTCTAACACCCGAGCTGCATTTCAAAATAACAAGACAGCTTCCCCAGGTTTCGTAGTTCTTCTCTTCAGCACACCAGGTTCAACAGTGGTTCAAAGCTGTTCTTGGTTCAATTCCTTTTCAGCTGCACTGGCCTCACTCCAACCAATGGAACTGCTGCTGTTGACCTCTCACTGTGCGACGACCGAAGCATTATCAAGTGAGCTCAGTTTGCTGAAGATATCGAAGCACGAGGTTCCCACAACTCAATGTGCCTTTTGAAACTCCCAGGCGGACCTGGAACAAATTAGATCTATATGTTTGCCTGTATATACTACATTGGTTGCTAAACGTATCACAGAGGACTCTGCAGCAACAGGGCCAGACTTCTGCTGAGCCAATAAGGAGCCCATCCATCTCATTTGCTGTTTTTCCTATGATAGACTGAATACCCCAGTCTTTGGACCTGTCAAACTGGGTACTCTAAGGTCCTGGCTAACTGTGTGACTCATTGATTGACCCTAACAAGTAGGGTCAAAAGGTAAATTGCACATAGAGACTTTCTCAACAGAAATGCTTAAATGCAACTCCCATCAACACTTTACTTACTTTTAATGAGATATATAGTATATTTTCATTATGCCTCTTTGTGGATGTCACTTTATTTAAGGCAATGCTGTGTTATCTCACATTCCTGCTGTCTCTGGCTTCATCCCCACTTCATGCCCCAGAGTTTGTCTTAATTGCTCAACCATAGCTTCTACTAGTTGAGCCAATGAATGTTTAAAGTGGAACTGTTTGCCTAGGTTTGAAAGTTACCCTCACACCATCAACCTACCGCTTGTCTAATCAGTAAAAAAATGTTTAGAAGGAAGATGAGCAATATAATCTGCTATCGACTAAGTGTTGCTCATCTTTCTGGTCACTCTTAAGAGAAGCAGAGCGAGATTTGCTAGATTTGAGTTACTGGTTCTAAATAGGGTTATATGTTTTGTTCTTCTATTACAGCTGCATCTTCTGTAAGAGTGATGAGCTTTTTACGGAATACGAGTCAAAGTTGTTCTCTCACACGTAAGTGTACACCATTTTCATTAATTCACCTCAGTGACTGCTTTTGTCCATTGTACTACAATATAAATATCAAACCTGTTAAACCATAATTTCCAATAATCTGTCCTCTTTTGACCTATCTGCTGCCTTTGATACTGTTGACCTCAAATTACCCTAGATAACTATGCTGCTTTTGGTCCCCACTTTGACCTTTCATGACACTCGTCTTATGTTCCTAACACATAATTATCTATGTCCTGGTGCTTCCACAGCTCAGTGCCCACATCATTATCACAGGGAACCTTCCTAGGTCTCTCTTCGTGCCCACTTCTTTTCTCTTGTTGAATATCTGTCAGATACATGTATTTACTCATTTACTTTCCCTATATGTTTTTTTTCCAGCGAAGCTCAAAATATTCCCTGCCATAGTTACTCACTGCATGCTTATGTGACTGCCTGCCTCTACCACTCAATACTGCAAGGATATATGTCTCTTAGTAACCAAAATGCTAAGACCACATTCAATGGATTGAATTCTCCTGCAGATACCTCATCAGATCCCTTATCGATCGTAAACTGCTCAGAAACATTTTTTACAGGGGGCATAGTGTGACTCGACAGTCGATCATCTCTTGACTCGACAGTGCCACATATCCCACGTCATCGTACCTCATTTCCTTTTTTTCTGCATGCCGAGTACGCTGTTGTTCGGAACGAGTCTCGGGAGAGGAATTCCAAATTCGACAAACAACATTATATTCAATCGATTTCATCGATATGTCTGCTCCCAAGGTGTCTGAGTTCAAGCTTTGCCAGGACTGCAATTCCAAGATGTCAATCACTAATACACACCGTATCTGCGTGTGGTATCTCAGTAAAGATCATTCAAAACACTTCAAAAGGGGAATCGCTTTTCTTTAATTATGTCTTCCTAGATCCCTATCCCTCATGGAAGAACTAAACTGTGGCCTACTACAAGTAACTCACCCTAGGTGGTGCTTGTGATCTAAAGGTGGACAGGGAGGAGACACGCTATTAGTATCTTGTGCTACAAAACTGTGCAGTTATAAAGCATGCTTTGTTGACATGGCAAGGAGACAATGTTATTCTTCCTTTCACATCTGCTTAAAAAAGGGTGCCAATTAGGGGCAAGGCTCGGAGCTACCGCGATCGGCCTGCCTTCCTAGAAGCTCCTGCCTGGACCATTGTGCTGCAAAACGATAGTGCCGTTTCCAAACCCTGTTCAGACCCGAAATTGAAGCATAATGTTGGGGAAATACTGCTGCAGCGACCGCTCGAGAGGGCCCCCGCTCCGACGCCGATTCGACATGATTCGGACTGTCTTCTCCTACGGGACCCACTTGGCGACAAGATGGCGGACGCTACCCCAAGGCACAAAGAACAGCCATCAGGGGGAGGAGCAGGCAATCTAATGCAGCCAAAGCCACCAAATGACTCTAACTCGCTCGTTTGCACTGCCGCAGGCTACCCAGCCCCCCGACGAGTGAGCCTGCTACCGGGACCACAACGCCCTGCATCATTATCCCTCCCAGGTGGGCCCAGCGGGTGCAGGAGGCGTCCCAGCATACAGCGCCACACCGCTGCCCAAGATCCACCGCACCAGAGCCTCCTACTCCCTTCCTGGCGCCTTCACATATCATTCCTCCAACTGTGTTGATCTGGGCGCGAACACCTGCGGCACCTCACGGCTCTTCCAGCCAGGGGTCTGCGCCTGGCTTCCGCATGAGTCCAGAAGCGCGGGCAGAGGAGATTCGCGGGTGGCCGTCCGGATCCTCACAGCGCCGCTCCGCCAGTCGCGGTGGCCCATCCAACGCTCCGGAGGGCCGAGGCTGCACTGAAGTGGCGCCCTGCGTTCCACCCACAAGATCCAGCCGCATTACCGTCAGCGAGTGGGGGATCAGGAAGACAATCCCCGGGGTGGAGGACCAGTCGTCCCGGCCCGACTTCAACAGCATCCAGCCATCCATCAAGCCAGCGGAGTGAGCCCTTGCCGGATGGCCACCTAGGCTCAGGCTCCTACAGCATCTCCAGACCTATCGGCCTGCACGTGTGGATCCCCCTGGGGCAGATCAAAGGGCCAATCCCCACAGACGCAATGCCCCGAATTGAAGCAGGTGAGGAGTTGGGGTTGCGGGGAGGGGCCCCATTCGAGTCCTGCCCGACCCCCGGTCCACCTGCCAACTTTGGCCCCCGATTCCATCCTCAAGGGGCACCAACTAGAACACTCACTCAGACCCTTCAGTGTCCTTTACCCTTATCCTCCTGCAAGTGGCCTCTTCACTTCCAATCAGCACCCATCAAAGTGTCCACCGAATCCCAGCTCAGCCTGCAAACGGCCCGCCAAGTGGCCTGCGCACTCTCAACTGCCTCCCCCACTCCACATCTGAAAACCCGAGGCTTAATCTGGAGCCCGGGAGGGTGGGAATCAAGTGCTGACTCCTGAGTCCCCCTGGGAGCCTAGAATACTTTGCAGAAAGTGCGGCTGTTAACACCTAACGGAGGCAAAATGTGGGAAGACATCCAAGCAAACTGACATTGCTGCCCTAATGTCCAGCTCATCCATCGAAAAACTCAAAAAGGGGGACCCGTCAGAGAACTCCACTAACATCACCACGTCCACCACAGCCGCAACAGCTCACAGCCCACCACAAATGGTCACAAAGGCCAACCTGCAAGACCTACTATCGGCACTAACCAAAGAAATCCAGAAAAGCACGGGAGAGGTCATGAAAAAAATCAACTCTCTGGACAAAAGAGTGGTGGAGGGAGAACGCCGAACCGCTGAACTCGAATCCGAGTTCTGTGACCAAAGATTTGAACAGGAGCAGGACAGGGACAGAATTGCTCCCTTAGAGGCGAGATGCGAACTCCTGGAAACAAAGCAGGAGGACGCAGAGAATCGGTCCCGAAGGAACAATATCCACCTACGAGGGATTCCGTCCTCCATCTCAGATGGAGACCTCAAAAGTTAATTCTTGGATCTGCTTACTTTCATAATCACCCCCCCGGATGAATCACCCCTGGAATTGGACCGGGTGCATAGAACAACCCCTAGGCAGGCATCTGCACTACCCCCATACTGGTGAGAATTCACTTTTTCCAAATCAAGGAGGAAATCCTGCGCGAGGCGAGGCAAATGCGCCAATTCACCTTCCAGGGATCCACAATCTCACTCTACTAAGATCTATCGAACTCCACTCCTCAAAAACGAAAATCCATGTGCCCATTCACAGAGTGGCTGCGCGAAAGGAAGATCCCATACCACTGGAGATTCCCGACCTCGGTCAGATTCACATGGGAAGGGGCCCGGAAACAAATCCACTCACTGAAAGAGGCGGACAAACTCATGGGTGTTAGGAGAACAGAGGGTGAATCGGAATCCGAAGAAGGAAACCCTGCACCTCCCAGAAAGTCTGGGGAGGGAACCTGGTCGAAGGCCCGAAGAAGGTGTAGACTCCGTGGCCCCTCCAAGGAGGACTCCAACCCGGAATGACCAATCATTAACTTCGCCAGAGCGACATGTATCCCTAGGACAAGACAACTATTCTGCCCGAATTAATGAACCAAAGGCGGAGTGAATCCACCAGTTTGCAAGGAATCAAGATCCTCCCGGAATGGAGGTTCCTTAATAAAAATAATGCCTATAACTACTCTAACAGGGCGGGAGCAACGTTCGAGCTCCATCTTATCTTAGTTTGGCGGCCCAGTTGGCCAACTTCCAGCGCATTGGTGCCACCAGTTTTCCCAGTGGCAGTAGGATGACGTTTCTCCTACGAGTTCAAAACGGGGAAGGTGGGAGGAGGGGATTGGGCTAAGGAAGGACTAGTCCAAAGCTCGGAGCGCCGGACCGCCCAAGATCTGGCCTCCCGACCAAGATCACATGTCACAGGAACAACAATTCCTAAGCTACGACAGTGCAGCGACCTTGCACCGCTCTCAATAGCACAGCTCTCAGCGGGGGACACGGGGCGATTTACAGCAAACACAGAAGCGAGAGGTGATGGCTGACACCAGCGAGGTAATAGTCCTCTCATGGAACATCCAAGGCCTGAACTTGCCAAGGAAGCGCAGATCAGTTGAGCATAGACTGGGGCAATTATCCAGAGACATCGTTCTTCTCCAAGAAACTCAATCACTGCAAGAAGATGAGCGTCGAGTGAGATTCAACAAGTACAAAAGAGCTTATTTCGCCACATATGGAAAGAAAAAAAGAGGGGTGGCAATACTACTAAGCGATAAAGTCCCGCTATCTAAAATCACAATAAGAAAAAACCCGGATGGTCGCTTCCTCCTTCTCAAGGGCCTATTCGAGGAGCTCCCCATCACTATCGTCGGAATCTATGGCCTCAATACGTCCCAAGCCAATTTTATCTCAGACTTAATACCGATAATCCAGGCCTTCTGTGAAGGGCACCTGTTCATGGGCGGGGACTTCAACTCCATGCCAAACCCCCAATTGGACAAAATTCTGCCCCCCACAAATGCAGACTTTGTACAAGCACTTTCTCCAGCATGGGGTCTGGCATGGATTCACATGCTCATGAATATTCCCCGTCGTCAGGCTGGGAATCCTCGGTAAAGAAAAAACCAGTATCAGTTTCGTTTCTGATCTGTCTTTCGTAGTAGTAACCAATCACTGGTCTCTGCGTCATACTGACCACAGCCAATGACTGCCCTCTACCTAAGCACCGCCTCTGGCAGCCATCTTCAGATTTTTACCACACGTTCATGTGTTGGGATCCTCGTGCTATTGCTCTCGAGCGTTAGTGCTATTTTTTCACGTTTTTTGCTCAAAAACTTCGTTTTTTCGGTCAAAAGAGCCTCAAGCTCCACCGACTCCATCTGATCAACGGGGACCCGTGTCGGATTCGTCTGCGCCCCTCAAGGGTGAAGATTTCGTCGAGCTACGCTTTGGAGGAGTCCAGAAGCTTCTCAGGCCCGGACATGGCCCAGGACAAGGGAAGCTCGACGCCCGGAAAGCTGTTCAGGGTCTGCCCTGGATGCCAGCTGCAGAACGTCTTTAAGGAGGACGAACACTCCTTTTGTCTCTACTGCTTACATGAGGACAAGACGCACGTGGAGAAGGACTGTGCGTTTTGCGGCAACATGTCGGAGCGGACCATGAAGGACCGCCATCAACGTCTCGCCAACTGGCTGGAAGGGAAGAGCCCGTCAGGCGAGAAGAAGAGGAAGAAATCCGAGCGGTCTTCTAAGACCTTTGAGGACGCCCCGGCGACGGGGGTCCAACACAAGGCCAAGCACCGCGAGTCCGCTGGCACTGGGAGCGCTGAACGGTCGGGCTCTACGGGCGCCAGGCAGGGCGCACCCTCCCCGGCACCTTCAGCCACGAGCCAACGCTCTGGGTCGGGTAAGAGGAAGGGTGAGCACCCGGCAAAGCTCCTGGAGAGGCCCCGGTCGAGCTCGAAGGCCCCATCGGAGGGGGAGCAAGGCAGTGTCCCCCCCCCCTCAAGGATAAGGCGGTGACCGCACCTAAGGTGGTGAAGGCCTTAATCCATCCGGCCAAGCCCTCTATCGATACTGTCGCGGCGACCCTGGCTCAGCCTGTGGAGGCTACACCAGTGGTGGCGACCTCGGGGCTCAGAGTCTCCCTGCCACCTCGGAGGGAGTCCTCTTTTGTGCCCATCGATAGGAACCCCGTGAAATCCCCGGCGGGGAAGAAAAAGGGGGGGCAGGGCGTCGTCGTAGATTCGGCTTCAACCTCGGAGGAGGAGCTGATCGAGGTCTTAAGCCACGGCCTTGGCGTGGAAGAAGACCAGCCCGTCGGGATGGATCCCGACGCGGGTGACGACGACATCGTCGAGGGTGCCGACGGGGCCCCTGATCGCCCGTCGGATTCCCCTCTGCCAGCGCCGCAAGACAACTCGGCGGCCATTTTGTTGGCTATACAGTCCTTATGCTCAGAGATAAGGACGAGACTACCGTTGCCGACGGAGGAACCTCTCCAGTCGGGAGATCCTGAACCGGGACCTTCTGGTGTTCCCCCGCCCAAGAAAAGAAGGATTCACCCTCCACCTCCTTTTCAGCCGTCGCGCCCCGTCCAGCCCTCCTCCCCGTCCACCCGAGGGGATGATACGGGGACTGACACGGCAGCGACGGGCATGGATGACGAGGTATACGACGAGGATCTACCGTCGTCACCTCCCACCAGGGCTTCTCCGCCCGACGAGATTGGATCGTTCCACTCCATGATCGCCAGGGCATCCGAGCTTTTCCAACTCTGCCCTGAGGAGAAGAAAAAGGAAGGATTCCTTTATCAACGGCGCGAGGCCAAGAGGAAGACGGTACTCGCAGTGCCTCTACTGGACGACATTTGGGATGAGGGCCTCGCCCTCCTCAAGAACCCTTCCACGACGCCAGCTAGAAGAGACCGGTACGAGAAGAAGTACCGGGTCCCGGACGCGGCCCCCCTGTGCCTCCGGGCGCAGCCTACCCCGGACTCTGTCGTCTCCGCGGCGGCCAGGAAGAAAGCGGGGGGGGTGCGGCCTCCACATCGACTTCCCCACCGGACGGCGAGGGAAAGAAATTGGACGCTATGGGACGCAGGGTCATCTCGTCTGCAGCGACGACGATTAAAGCGGCCAACGCCTTGGCTATCGTGGCCCGCTACGACAGGGAGCTATGTTACAAACTGGCTCCCCTGCTGGACTTCCTACTGGACGACAAGAGGGCGGATGCCCTGGAGATCCTACAGGAAGGTGAGGTGGCGTCGGACCACGCCATCACTATTGCGACGGACATCGCCGACACTGGGTTTCGCCAGTTGGGCAACGGCGTGTGCCTTAGGCGGCGTGGATGGCTCAAGGCTACGGACTTCCGTCAAGACGTACAGACCAGAGTCCTGGACATGCCGTTCGATGGGAACAACCTGTTTGGGAAAACAGTGGACGATTCCCATCAGGCCATTAAAGCGGACACTGAGACGGCCCGGGCCCTTGGGGTTCTGCAGCAACGACGGACGCCCTTTCGGAGCAGCGGAGGAAAGGGCGCCTCCAAAGGTTCCGGCGGCGGTTTCTCCACCTACCGTCAAGCGGCCCGCTCGTCGTCTCAGGAGGCCTACAGAGGACGAGGCAAGTCTGGCGGACCCCGCCGTCGTCGCCAAGGAGGTCAAGGCGGCAAAGCCTCGTCGAAACAGGATTGAACCGGCCGTGGGGTCGGGCCCCCACCGAAGCACCCCGGTGGGAGGCCGGCTGGCAAGCTTCGTCAGCGTGTGGGAGTCCATCTCCACCGACCGTTGGGTGCTGGACGCCTTAGCCCGGGGCCACGCGCTCGAGTTTCAAAGAAGGTGCCCGCGCGTCCCCCCCCGTGGCCAGGAAAGAGCTTCACGTCCCTCAGCTTCTCCTGGAGGTAAGGGCGATGCTCAGGAAGGGCGCCATCGAACTCGTCCCAAAGAGGCTTCGGGGCTCCGGAGTTTACTCGAGATACTTCCTCGTGAAGAAGACGACGGGAGGATGGCGCCCCATCCTAGACCTGCGACGTCTGAACAAGTTCATCAAGGCGCAGAAGTTCCGGATGGTCACCCTCCAGCACGTCCTGGGTCAGCTGGAGGAAGGAGACTTCCTGTCGTCGTTGGATTTGGAGGATGCCTACTTCCATATTCCCATCCTAAAGGGGCACCGAAAATTCCTCAGGTTTGTGGTCCAAGGGCGTCACTACCAGTTCAAAGCCCTCCCCTTCGGACTACGGTCGGCACCCAGGGTATTCACCAAGTGCCTTGCACCGGTGGCGGCTCAGCTGCGCCGCGAGGGGATCCACGTCTACCCCTACCTGGACGACTGGCTGATCCGAGCCAAGACGAGGGAGCTCGCCGTGGAGCACACGGCAAGGACCGTCCAACTTCTCACGGACCTGGGATTCTCCGTGAACTACGCCAAGTCCCACCTGGTACCCGCGCAAAACGCACTGTTTCTGGGAGCGAAGCTCGACACAGTGTCCCTTCTGGCCTCCCCGTCGGAGGAAAGGACCAGGTCCATCCTGGGCAAGGTACAGCAGATGTTGGTTTCCGACGCGGCCAAGGTGAGGTCCATCAAGTCCCTCCTCGGAATGATGTCTTCTTGCATCTACCTCATTCCCATGTGCAGGCTCCGGATGCGCCCGTTGCAGGAGTTCCTGGACGCGCGCTGGATCCAAACGACGGGCGGCTTCGAGGAGAGGATCACACTCGACGAGAGTTTCCGCCGAGCGGTCCGGTGGTGGGGCACCCGCGCGCATCTGACGGCGGGCATGGACTTCCAGACCCCAGACCACCAGGAGACAGTGACCACGGATGCCTCCCTGGAAGGGTGGGGAGCGCACACCGAAAATCTGCACGCGAGAGGCCTTTGGCTCCCGACGGAGAAGTCCCTCCATAGCAACGTCCTGGAGCTCCGTGCAGTGTTCTGGGCCCTCAGGTCCTTCCTTCCGTCCCTCAAGGGCAAGGTGGTGAGGATCTTCACCGACAACACCACCACCATGTTTTACATCAGGAAACAGGGCGGAACCAGGTCCTCAGCACTGTCCAAGGAGGCGCAGGACCTGTGGCATTGGGCCGTCGCCCAAAGGATGTTTCTGGTGCCGTTTCATCTGGCAGGGATAAAAAACACCATCGCCGACTCACTCAGCAGGGAGCTGCGCTCGTGCCACGAGTGGGAACTAAGGCAGGATCTAGTGGATCGCCTCTTCCGACGGTGGGGGCACACCCCAGATCGACCTGTTCGCGACGGCGACGAACTCCAAGTGCCAGAGGTTCGCCAGCAGGTTTCCCCAGGCGAGGAGCATGGGCGATGCTTTCTCGTTCCCCTGGGAGGGCCTGTTCCTCTACGCGTTCCCTCCTTTGCCACTGCTAATCCGGCTCGTCAACCAGCTCAAGAGGTCACGGTGCAGGATGATCCTCGTCGCACCTGTGTGGCCGAGGCAGATATGGTTCCCGGACCTTCTGGACTTGTCAGCGTCCCCGCCAATCAAGCTGCCGGTGGACGCGGATCTACTCTCCAGGGAAGGAGGCGCCATCCTCCACCACGACCCGAAATCGCTGAACTTGCAGGCCTGGCTCCTGCAGCGCTAGAGTTTGGAGGATACGACATACCGGCCGACTGCAGAGAGGTTCTTGCAAAGGCCAGGGCGTCCTCGACTCTTAAATGCTATGGACACAAATGGAAGAGGTTCTCTGTCTGGTGCCACGCACAGAAGATTAACCCTCTACGGATTACGGCTCCCCAGGTACTGCCGTACCTGCTGACGCTGGCCAAAGCTGGTCTGGCACACGCGTCCATCAAGATTCATCTTGCTGCGATCTCCCGATACACCAGAACCACGGGGCGGACGCCCTTGTGGTCTCATCGTCTGGTGAAAGAGTTCATGAAGGGACTGTTCAGATCGTTCCCGCCGGTGAAAGCTCCGGCCCCGCCGTGGGAGCTCAACGTGGTGCTGACCAAGCTCATGGGACCTCCGTTCGAGCCTCTGCACTCCGCCCCGTTGAAGTTTCTGTCGTGGAAAACAGCGTTTCTTGTGGCCATCACCTCCGCACGACGGGTGGGAGAGATCCAGGCCCTTTCCTGCAAGGCCCCGTACTTGACTTTTCACGACACGAGGGTAGTGCTCAGGACGCACCCCTCCTTCATGCCCAAGGTACCGTCGGACTTCCATCTCAACGAACCCTTGGTGTTGCCTGTGTTCTTCCCGTCGCCTTCGTCGCCGGCTCAGAGGACTTTGCACTCGCTGGATGTGGCTAGAGCGCTGAAGTTCTACGTGGACCGCACGAAGTGTTTTCGGAAGACGTCACAACTCTTTGTGAACTTTGGACCTGTCAATCAGGGGAAGGCTCTCTGGAAGGCTTCCATTTCCAGATGGCTCTCCGGCTGTATCATGTACTGTCATCGGTTGGCAAACCGACCGCTGCCTGGCCGTCCGAGAGCCCATTCCACCAGAGCGATCGCAGCTACCACGGCGTTCCTTTCTGGTGTGCCCCTGCTGGACATATGCAGGGCTGCTACGTGGAGGTCGACACACACCTTCACGAAATTCTACTGCGTCGATCGGGATTCCAGGGAGGAGTCCAGGGTCGGCCAAGCAGTGCTGCGCAACCTGTTCGCCTGAGGTGAGCCTGGTGAGGAGGTAAGATGCTTAATGTTGAGTTTGATGTAATGCTTAATGTTGAGCCTTTGCCACCTCCCGTGGTTGTGCATGTGTGTACTGCTATGTATTCTTTATTCATGAGCATGTGAATCCATGCCAGACCCCATGCTGGAGAAGGAACAAGTTACTTACCTGTAACTGTTGTTCTCCAGCATGGGTCTGGCATGGATTCACATGCGAACCCTCCCGCCTACCCCTCTGCGGCTCTTCACTTGGTCATACTGCCACTTCACGTGCTTCCAAATCTGAAGATGGCTGCCAGAGGCGGTGCTTAGGTAGAGGGCAGTCATTGGCTGTGGTCAGTATGAGCAGAGACCAGTGATTGGTTACTACTACGAAAGACAGATCAGAAACGAAACTGATACTGGTTTTTTCTTTACCGAGGATTCCCAGCCTGACGACGGGGAATATTCATGAGCATGTGAATCCATGCCAGACCCATGCTGGAGAACAACAGTTACAGGTAAGTAACTTGTTCCATCCGTAGCTAAGCTACTGAGGGAAACCGAATCCGACGATGCCTGGAGGCTATTCAATGGAACCTCGAGAGACTATACCCATTACTCCTGTGTACACAAAGGATTCTCAAGAATAGTCCTCATACTAATCTCTGGGGTGCTGTTCCCATGCTTAAGCAAGGCAGAAATTCACACATGCATGATATCTGATCACGCCCCAGTGTCCGCAAACCTAGTAATATCGGGCCAAAAGCACCCTCTTCAGAGAAATGGAAAATGAATGACTCCTTAGATGAATGTATCAGAACGGAAGTGGAGGAAACGATATCCAACTACTTTAAGGATAACACAACAGAGCACTCCCCCATCAATATCATTTGGGACGCGGTGAAAGCAGTCGTCGGAGGGTCCCTAATTAGCGCCAGAGCGGAACAGAGAAGAATCTCGAACATTGCGGCAGCAAAACTGGAGAATAAGGTAAACCAACTAGAGGCTGAGCTGAAGTCACACAGCTCTAGGAAAACAGAGAGAGCCCTGAGGAAGGCCAAAATAGCGCTAGAAATGCACTGCACCGACCGAACTGCCAAATCTTTAGCCTTCACAAGACAGTTCTACTATAGTAAAGGGAATAAGGCAAACAAAATGCTAGCGCAAAATTTGAAAAAGATCTGCACCCGAAACAACATCCTCAAAGTAGTGGGAGAAGACACGAAAATACTTTACTCTGAGATGGATAAAATTAGCAAACTGGTGAGGCACCACAAGGCCATAATGTCGGGGAATCCCACAGTATTAGACAACCTGCCAGAATATTTGCAAACTGTACCCCACCAAAGTCCATCTCAGCTAGAGTCCCTAGAAGCTCCCAGCGCTACCGAAGAAATCATTGAAGCTATTAAATCTCTCAAATCCACTGCCCCAGGCCCAGACGGCCTATCCGTTAACTTATATAAAACGTACGCCAGAACTTTAGCACCCCAAATGGCGGCCCTATTCAACTCCTTCCTGTCCTCAAGATCGCTCACAGTCCTGTTACATAAACCCAGGAAAACCCCCGAATTGGCCACCTCCTACCGCCCCATTGCGCTCCTGAATAACAATAAGAGTTTTGCCAAGGTTCTGTCTCGGAGGCTGGGAGCGATTCTGCTAAACCTGATTGACCGCGACCAAATGGATTCATCCCGGGGAGAGGGGCCAATGATAACATCAGGAGGACGATAAATATCATTGAAAGCGCCCACAAACTGGAGGTGGGAATGGCGGTCATTTCCTTAGACGCCCACAAAGCCTTCGATCTGGCGGATTGGGGGTACATTTGGGCTGTCCTCAAGCACTTCGGCTTCGGCCCAAATTTCATAACATGGGTATGGCCAACTATCAAACTCCCACCACACAAGTGCGGGTAAACGGCACCAGGTCTGAAGCAATACATATATCCAGAGACACTAGGCAGGGATGCCCACACTCACCCTTGATTTTTGCCCTATCCATGGAGCCTTTTGCAGCGAGAATCAGACAAAACACTAGGATAAGAGGGATATCTGTGGGAGGCTGCGAATACAAAATCGCGCTAAATGCGGACGATGTGTTAATAACAGCGTCCAACCTAGCATCGTCCCTGGGGACCCTAAGGGAAGAGATCAAAGAGTTCGGGGTCCTGTCAGGGTTCAGAGTAAACCTGGACAAATCCTCAGCCCTAGCAATCAATCTCTCTAATCAGGAAAGAGCCACCCTCAGTCCCCTGATGCCGATCCCATGGGCGAAAGGATAAATCGAATACCTCGGTGTAAATATCACCAATGACCCATCACGCCTGTACTCAAGCAACTTCCCGCAATTAATTAAAGAACTCCAAAATGACCTAAAGGTGGAAGTCCGACAATCTCCTGGTTCGGGCGGATTACCACCATAAAAATGAACCTAATCCCCAGATGGCTGTACCACTGTACAGCATTGCCGATCCATATCCCGGGGCCTGCCCTGTCAGCTCTGCAAAAGAAAATTCAGGAATTTGTCTGGGGTGGGGGGTTTCTGAATCAGTAAATGAATAATGAGGGATAAAGCGCAGGGGGTGGGGTGGGAGTACCCGATCTGGTCAGATGTACTCTAGCGGCGCAGCTGTCGCATACATTTTCCTTGGCACAAGCGGCAGACACCCCGAAATGGACACCGCTCGAAGAGGCCTGTTGCCCGGTCACACCCACAGATCTCCCACACTTACCAAACATAAAGCCACAAGCAAACAGCGGCCCCCTTTCTGCAACGGCCACAATAGTTGGCTGCTGGAAAGCAGCAGCCTGGAAATGGGGCATCCGAGGAGCTCTGGGTCCCCTAACCCCCATTTGGAACAATCCTGATTCTCACCAGGAATGCCCCCGCACTGCTTCCAGTCCTGAAGGGAGGGGGGATTACTGAAAACTGGCGATTTTCTAGAAGAGGGAATGCCCATTTCATTTGAGAGATGCAAGTCGAAATTCAGGGTGGACGAGCGGGAAAGATTCGACTACGCCCAAATCCGGCATTGGCTGTCCCACAGGGTGGTCCGGGAAAAATGCTCCAGAGAATTAACGGCGCTGGAACTCACTAACAAGCCCAACTAAAAGAGGCAGAACCTTTGCCCTCTATCGTCTCCTAGATTCCATGCTGGAATGGGAGAAGGACTTGGGATGAGAAATAGAGGTCGAGGAATGGGAGAAAATATGGTCCAGACTGCATAAAAGTTCTCCGTGCATCACAAATATGGAAGGCGGCTACAAACTCTGCTACAGGTACTATGTCACCCGAGCTCAACTCAACAAGGCCAACCCAACCATTGCCGGTACCTGCTGGCGCGGCTGCCCTGCTCCCGGCTCACTATTTCACATGGTCTGGAACTGCCCGAAGGCAAAGACATACTGGAGAGAGATAATAAAACACATCAAGGAAATCACCAGTCTCTCCATCCCCTGGGACCCAGGGGTTATCCTTCTGGGTGAAACTGGAGGTGGCGCATTCACAATCTCAGGGCACATCTCCCGTCTATGCACACACCTACTCCTAGCAGCGAAAATCGCAATGGCCCGGTTGTGGAAAAACAAAGACGACCTTCTGTAGCTTTATGATGGTCCAAATGTTGGGACATAGCAGTGGCCGAAAGTCACTGCAATCCGTTCAGGATCCCTGAATAGAGCCCTGAACATCTGGGACCCATTTATGGACTACGCAATTAATCTATTAAACTGGAGACTCAAATCAGTTCGACTTAGAGCACGGGTACCTGCTCGAACACCGCAAATAGATATGGCCACGGACAACAGCGATCAGTCCACCAACTTCTACCTCCCCTGCTGGACAGCTTGAATGGCAGTATCACGCTGATGCGAATATCGATTACTGTATTGTTGTTGATATTGTGCTCATCTGTAAAACCCAATAAAATGTTATGAAAAAAAAGGGTGCCAATTAAAAAACAGGGTCCATACAAAACCTATACATATTAGATCCCTGTTGTGAATCTATTAACATAAAAATGAATACAAGTATATCTCCACTAATCTGAGGTTTATAGAACATGAAATGGGTTGACTGGTTTCAGCTGTATATTGTGATTCTTCTGCTTTCTTCAGGACCAACGCAGTCCTCAAGGGGCACTTAACTCTAACTTAGAATATCATAGTCTTCTCAAGAGAACCCTGTATCTGTGCACCAAGCGTTGATTATCTGTTTCAGAAAAGCAGGTATTTATAGAACTTAATGCGTTTTATATTAATCCACCATGGATTGTTCAAGTCTTCATGCATTTAAGATAGGGAGAAAACACACGAAAGGAGTGTGTCCGTCAGTTGATCTCGTCTGTGTAAAAAATGGTTTGCTTTTCAACAACTATGTCACGGTTATTCATGACACTTAAACAATGCAGGAATAGAGACCTACCCATTTTTGTGGAAACTATTCCTCACACCATCGTTGATGAAAATAGATGTAGGATATAACAAAGCATAGCCATGTTGGCGCATGTACCAAGTAAAGGAGTGCACTATTGTCCTGTTAAGTACCCAATGGAGACTCGGCCAGTTTGTAATCAACAGAATTCTGATGATAGTTATTCTCATAGGGTAATGCGAGATCTTAACCACAAGTATTTTCCAAAATGCTTATGTGCTATTTAGAGTCCCACTTAACATGAAACATATTGTCCGTCAAGGCACTATATATAGCACTATTCCAAATGCCATAAGGTATTGATACTCTGCTCTTCAGAGCTGGAGGGAAGTGCTCATGTAATTATACACATGCTCCCCCAGGTGGTATAATACCAGATGTTAAAAAGGTCATACTGTCAACTTGTAAACACGTACTGGAGTCCCAGGCTCCACAGTTCGATTAGCAACAGAGCTCAAATTATGTTAGTACCAGAAACCATTCGTGTCATTGGCTCAATTCGATCGGCACGAAAATTCCTGCCCAACCCTTAACTTCTCTGAGCTAGTATGTACTCTTATTATTCAACCTGCCTCCTGGTGTAATGTCCATCACTGATTGATAGGCACTGCAACAGCAGAATACGTCATTACGGCTCTGGCCCCTTAACCTGTAATCTACCACTAGTAAAATCAAGACAATGGCAGGCACCATTTAAGAAGGGTCTGAACACAGTCCATGTGGGTCATATTCTGTGTGCAATCAAGTAGCATGCAGCATTTAGTTAGATATTGGCAGATATAGTCCCTGGAAACAGAGAAACATCACAAATTGTAATGCCTCTTTTGTGATCTATCTAATTTTATGTCCATTTTATTTACCCTATGTAGGGATGAGCAATAGACCAGCGAGGAAACGAATAGTAGGACACAAGTCTTGTTTTCCCACCCGTAAGGAACATGCTCCTATGGACTGTCACTTTAAGGCTGGTCAGTGAATTGGCCTCGGATGGGCCATACTTGAAAAAGTGGCAATCTCACCATGTGGAGGAGATGTTAACACTCCCCTGTTCAAAAAGGAACAACACTGGATCTTCAGGTCAAATCGCTTGTAAATGGTATGAAGGAGTTGATCCTGTGGCAAAAACGATCAGTTACTTTCTGAATGGAACTTGGTTCCACAATATAGCTTTATGCAATAGTAGTATTAGCTACAGTTATTGGTTACCCACTTGATGCAGTTGCATTTCCAGATTATCATAGTATATCTATATGTCAAAATGACATTACCTCCAGGCGCACTTTGTACCTTTCATTGCTCGTATACACATCGATTTGGACTATGACAATATGTAGCACTGTGAGAGGATGCAGGGCGAGTCAGGCAATGGGGACTGTTGCGCTGCCAGCACATATGGGCTCACATTGTGACCAGTTAGTGTACATCTAGCATTCACCAAATCTAATAGAAATCATAATTGTTAATGATTTATCAATTCCCTCCTGGAGTTGAAATGAGAATAACTCTTGTATATAACAATTTGGAGACCATTCTAAGATGGCGCCTGCCATTGTCTTAGTTTTACTAGTGGTAGAATACAGTTCATGTGGCTAGAGATGTAATGATCTATTCCACCGTTGCAGTGACTATGAATCAGTGACAGACACAACAGTGGGGAGGAAGGATAGCTCTGGGGCAAAGCGTTTGTCTTGGAAGCAAGACAACGCAACACAAGTTTGAAACCTGATCCTGCACTTAGAAATCACTTGCTGGTGCTAAGCGCATTATAAAAGAACAATTATAGTTAAAACCCCAGGATCCATGAACACTGTGAGGCAGGTTGAATGACGACAGTACCTACTACCTCAGAGTAGTTAAGGTAAGGAGTGAGCAGGAATTGTTGCGCCGATAGGAGTGAGCCAATGGCGTGAATGGTTTGTTGTACAAGCATAATTTGAACTCTGTTGCTAATCGAGCTGTTGAGCCTGGGACTTTAGTATGTGATTAAAAGTTGATAGTGTGCCCTTTTTAACATCTGGTATTATACCACGTGGGGGAGCACGTGTATAATTACATGAGCAGTTCCTCCAGTTATGAGGAGCAGAGTAAAAATCCCTTATGACATTTGGAATAGTGCTTTGTAGTGCCTGGTAGGACACATTTTATCATGTTAAGTGGGGCTCTCGATAGCACATAAGCATTTTTGAAAATACTTGTGGTTAGGATCTTGCATTACCCTATGAGAATAACTATCATCAGATTTTTGTTGGTTGCAAACTGGGCGAGTCTTCATTGGGTACTTGACTGGACAATAGTGTGCTCCTTTAGTTAGTACCTGCACCAACATGGCTGTTTTGTTATATCCTACAGCTATTTCCATCAACAATGGTGTGAGAAATAGTTACCACAATGGGTAAGTCTCTAGTTCCGTGTGTTGTTTGTGTCAGGAATAACTGTGTATTAGTTGTTGAAAAGCAAACAGTTTTTTGCACAGATGAGATCAACTGATGGACAATTTCCTATTGTGTGTTTTCCCCCTATCTTAGATGCATGAATTGAGAAGAATTTGAACAATCCATGGTGGATTAATGTAAAAATTATTAAGTTTTAGTACCCCTGCGAGAGACAATCGGAATGCAACAAGCATTCTGATTGGCTCTCGCCAGGTCCCTACCCAGCCAGGAGTTCCTCTGTCGGGATTCCATGGCCTTTGTCCCCGGCGGGGGGCGTGGCAGCCCCTCAGCCAATGAGGAGGCTCGAAGCGGGGCCATCCCTGCTCCGAGCCTCCCCGCGGCTGAGAGACTGCCTTCGCCCCCCGCCGGGTACTCGGGTAAGTCTTTATTTTTATTTTTTATTTTTTTCCCTTCCCTACACCCCCTCCCAACCGCCCCCCTCCAACTTACCTTCTTGATCCTGCATCCCCGGCGGGGGACGAGAGAAGCCTCCAGCTGTGTGGAGACTCGAAGCGGGGCCATCCCCGCTCTGCGCCTCCACACGACTGGGGGCTTCCCTCATCCCCTGCCAGGGACGCAGGTTTTTATTTTTTTGTTTTTATTTATTTTATTTTTTTTTCCCCACTCCCGCCCTCCCAACCCCACTTACCTTTTTTTTTA
Organism: Ambystoma mexicanum; assembly: GCF_040938575.1. Taxonomy (NCBI): domain Eukaryota; kingdom Metazoa; phylum Chordata; class Amphibia; order Caudata; family Ambystomatidae; genus Ambystoma; species Ambystoma mexicanum. Next base: position 1,129,030,997 of record NC_090927.1, read on the forward strand.
TCCTTTTTCGGGAGCGGACGCGTTGGGAACACTTGTGTTACCCGAACACTTGTGTTCCCAGCGCGTCCGCTCCCGATGGCCGCCATGGAAAGGGGAAACGGACTCCGTTTTCCCTTTCCATGGCGGCGGCCATTTTCTTGGTCTTTTTTTTCTGTCCCAAAACGCCGCAGCGTTTCGGGACAGAAAAAAATTGCTGTTAGTACCCCGGTCACGCAAATTTTGCGGGCCGGGATACTAATAGCAATAGAACGCTCACGACGGGGGCATTACCGACTCTGGTAATGCCCCGGGGCCTTCGGTAATGCCCCCGCCGCTCAGGTTCTATTTCTTAAATAAAAATACCTGCTTCTCTGAAATGATAATCAGTGCTTGGTGTGCAGATACAGGATTCTCTTGAGAGGACTATAATCTAAGTTAGTGTTAAGCGCCCCTTGAGTGGCGGAGAAATAATGATATACCGCTGTAAAGACGGGAGGGGGATATCTGTACTTCTGACATCTATTTGTTTGGGACAAAGGCACAGAGAACCCTAGCCAAGGTTCTATATATGGGAGCTTAGATGAGCAACCAAGGCTTAAGCACTAGGTAGGTTCTTCAATATAGTGAGTCATCCCCATGCCAACACAAAGGAATGTCCACACCCTATGCTTGGTGATAACACAGCTTTTTTAAAATAAGGTTCAGTAATATATATATACATATAAATAATAACACTTTGTACTCAGGCAGTTCTGTTCAAAGAATGGAAAATTGGCATGTGAGTTCTTAAGTGTGGTTAGTTATGAACAGTGGCAGAATGCTTTCTTTGTACTAGTTACAGAATTCTGTGAGAGGAGTCCCCACTTGGGCAACCTGAAATGGAAAAGTTGGCAGTAACTTACCTTGCGCCTCATTACGAGTCCGGCGGTAGCCGTGCCGGAAAAACTGGCAGGCTGCCGCCAGACTGGTAATACCATTCCACCTCCGTGATTGCCAGAATCACCGGGGCATTACAACCCCAGTGACCCGATAATTCCGGAGGCCGAATTCTGTAAATCCCCATTCCCATGGAGTCCCATAGGACTCCATGCGGATGGGGACCATGGAAACACTGGTTCCGTCTATGACAGAGCCCGTGTTTCCATGTCTGCCTGCAGGACTCCTCCCGCCTGCAGGACTCGGAATCAGCCAGTCGGGAAACAACGGTGGTGGCGGATTTACCGGCACCGTTGTTTCCGGATCCAAGATGAGTCTGGGACCTCTGGACGACTCCTGAGGCTAGAATATGCTATTCCTCTGCACAGTACCATTGGTACCTTGGCAGGCAAAGTTTCTCGGTTTCACTCGACGATTACCTTCGGGAATGCCCCCCCTACCCCACAATGATTTCTCCCACTGTAGGAGTCCTGTCCAGATGAAACTTGCTGTGGGCTCCTAAAAGGCTTGGCAGATGAGAATAAGACCCCTGGGGACCTTCAATGCCTTCTCACGGCGACAGGTGCAGAGGTCACTTTTGGTGTCAGGTTTCTGGATTGCTCAGTTTTTTGACTTTAGTGCTGCATCTGCAGCATTTACCTCTGGACGGCTTCTGGTGACCTGGACTATACCACTGGAGTGTACCACGGAGGCCCCTAATTCTGGACCCTCGGGACATCTTTGTTGGATTCGAGTGGCGGAAAGCCCACCAGCGGGACCTTCCTCTGTACTCAGCAACCTTGGACCTTCTTCGCCAGAAATAAGTGGTCACTGATGGTGGTAAGGATGTCCCCTGAAGTATTCCTCAGCAGTTTGGAACTTTCGCAGCACTATGCCAGGGTCCCCTGTTTTCAGGGCGGTATGCAGCAACAGCCTTCCAGCGGTCACAGATTCCCATCTGGACCCTGGGTAACACCAATGACTTCTTTGACTCGGGATGGCCAGGCACTCTTCTTCAGGATTCACGAAGACCGCTTATCTGGATGGCAGGCACACATAACTGGCTTCCAGGGTACTTCTGGTGAAGAGCAGCAGGTTGCACAATGGTCCCTTGTATCTCGGGGAGAGGTCTCTTTTGCAGATCCTCTCTTGGATCAGTCCTTCGAGCGGCATATCAGCTTTTGGATTTCGATGAAAGTAGCAGCCGCGATCATCCTCCTACAGTTGGACTCCAGGAATCACCTTCAGTTTTGACTTCAGCTTCTGAACAAATTGGTGAGTGCAGGGACCCTAGTTCTACACATTTGATCCCCATTTACTCCAGCTGAGCCAGGATCAGTAAACCAATCGCACAGGTCGTCATTCATTCATGCAGGCAGGCAGCCAATCAGGCTCACAGGCGTTCAGGCCATTCACTCCACCCAGACACCCATAACACAGAATGTGGATTGGAGTAAGCACCCAGTCTTTCAGCACACTACATTGCATTCACTCCAATTTCAGTCAGGGCTGGCCCAGGCATTGTGTCACACACACCAACACCAGACACCCACAACACAGAATGTAAGTTGACTTTAGACACCGTTCATACAGGTCCCACCGTAAGGGTGTACCCACAACACACAGCCCCTGGGAATGCTCCAGTCAGTCTAACAGGAGGCAGCCCCAGAGCCATATGTGGTATTTTCACCCAACAGCCAGTCGGGGGAAGGGACAGAGTCAGGGCTTCCCAGGACTTTGGGAAACAAGGCAAAAGGCACTAGGAACAAAGAGGCCACAGTGGCCATCTTGTCTTTCTTCAGGAATCCATCAATTCCGAAGGCAGGGCCTGGGTGCCCCAAAAATGGAGGACACTCGGAGCCAATGCCAAGTCAGCATGTAGCTTCCACCAGCCCCTACCCTGGTCTGTGGGCAACACACAGGTACCCAAAAACACAAACGCGGGGTAAAAGGTTGTACCCACAACCATGGGTGCCATAAGGATTTCCCATTGGTGGTGTTCACCAATAGGAAAACATGAAGAGCTGCACTGCCAGGGGTCCAGGCTGGACCTCAGTGGCAGAAAACATAAAGAAAACACACACCGAGAAGTAGCAGGACAAGGACTAGGGGTTTGTGTCCCTCTAAAAGGCATTTCCAGCATCACAACCGCTGAAACCGGTCGACCCATTTGATGTTCAATAATCTTCAAATTAGTGGAGATATACTTTTATTTATGTTTATGTTAATAGATTAACAACAGGGATGTAATATGTATATGTTTTGTATTGGCACCCTTTTTTGAGCAGATGTGCATGGAAGAATAAAATGGTCTCCTTGCCATATCAACTAGGTATGCTTTTTATTTTCAAAGTTTTGTCGCAAAGGAGAGGAATAGTGTTTCTCTTCCGTGTCCACTTTTAGATAGGTGGCATACCAGCAACACATAGGTTGAGTTACTTGTAATAGGCCTCAGTTTAGTTCTTCCATGAGGGACTGGTATTTAGGGAGACCTAATAAAAAAAAGTCTCCTTTTGATGTGTTTTGAGTGTATTATGGTAATTTTATAGGATCACTTTAACCACAGTCATTTTTGGTATGTCGTCAGTAAAGTCCATGTCATCAGGGATTGTTGTTCTTGTCAGAAGATTAATCCCAAATCGTTGATGGAGTGATGGGTGAAACTAGCACTCAGGTAGCCCCCGTCAAAATGCCCAGCTCGCTCGACCGACAGGTCGTTGGGTCAGGAGACTGAGGGTCAAGGCTGCGGTGTTGAACGACGCAAGTTCGCAGGAGACGGTGCCCGATTTACACGTAACACGTTTGTTACGTCCATGTGCCCGAGCCTATAAAATCCGAGGTTCGGACCCTCTGCGACAAAGCCCTTGCAGGACAAGGCCACAATGTTGAACAACGCATGTGTTTTGCGACAAAGGGGTCTGTGACGCAGACAGTGAGTGTGGACGATTCACCCTTCTGTCTGCGGTCGCCAGGTAAGAAGTTGGGGAGTTTGCTTGCCTGCTCTGCGTTTCTTAGCCCTTCCGACTGCGCCTCGTCTCTGTGTCCCTCCCCTCCCATGCAACCTTCGCCTCTCCCCCTATCCCTTGCTTGGTGCTCCCCCTTTCCCTGTGAGTCTTACCTTGCTGTCCCCTCCCACCCCTCCTTAGCACCCCTCTCACCCTTCCTTCCTGTCGCCCCTGCGCCCTCTACCTGTGTTGCCCATCGCATTCCTTGCCCGTGTACCCTTCCGCACCCTTCTATCCTTTCCTGTTACGCACCTGCCCTCACCTCCTCCATCCTCGCATCGCTCGCGCTTCATCTCCCCTACCTTTGTGGCTCCTCACAATCCTCAGTTGCGCTGCCTCTGTGCATGCTGCGCCTTCCCTGACTTGCGTGGTCTCTTGCATTCCCGCAAATGTGTGCGCTCTAGTGCCCTCTCCATCCATGGCCACGCTCACGTTATGTGCATTTCTCTGAACTTCTGTGATCGTCGTGCGTCCTAACGCCCTTCCATCCTCGGTCACGCTCACACCTGCGTGCCCTTTCCCAAGTGGTCCCTCGCAATCCCTGATCACATGGTGCCTCACACTCCAACCCTGGTTTCGCTCGCAGCGGCACGTCCCTGACTCCGTGGTCCCTCACAATCCCCTGATCACGTGTCCCTCGCAACTCTTGATTGCGTTCCTCACACTTTCCATCCCTGGTTAGTCGCAGCTGCGCATCCCTGATCGCGTGGTCCCTCGCGACTCCTGATCGCATTTGCCTTGCGCTCTTTTCCTGCCTCCTCATATACCTCCAACCCCCTTGTGTCAACTGCTCTGTTTTTTGTATATTGGTTTGTGTTTTTCCCTCATTGACTGGCATGTTTTGCCATGTATTGCTTGTGTTCTGATGCATTCTTCCCTCACCTAGGTTTTCACTTCTCGACTGCTCCATTCTGTAGATTGCTCTGTGTTCTGTTGCGCGCCACCCTCCTCTAGGTCTAGGTTTCCTTTCAGCTACTGCTCTGCTCTTGATGCCCTGGTAAGCTGTTTGTTTCCTGGACTGCCTTTCTCTGCCTTGCTCTTCCTGCTGAACAAAAAAGAGGGATAGGTCCCAACAGAAAAGAAATGCGAGGTAAATCAGTGGACTGATTTTCAGATGAAGACGGACCAGATAAGACAAGACATTAATTTTCAGGTCTCGTTTGTTTATTTGCTTGTTGTAATTTAAGTTGTATATTCTAAATTTGCTATTACTAACCAACCAGTTGCTTAAAAATAAATATGTGAAACCCACACAGATGGCAACTTCTCAGCGCAGTGTGTCTTAGCTCCTTTGTGCTTGAGAGCTAATTCAAGGTTAGAATACCTAGTGATATTTATTAACACAGAATATTAACTTTCCTATTCAGCTTTGAGAGTCCACATACGGACACCATATCAGTTGCAATTTATATACACTGGGTATAGGGTGTCCCATGCTCTATAGCTACTCGTTGAGACAGTTTACTGTGACTCACTCCACTGATGCACTTCACATTTCTTTCCTGTTGGGACCTATGCCCCTTTTTTGTTTAGCCTTATTCTCCAGTCCCATATAGAGTAGGGGCCTACCCTCCAGTTTAATAATTGCTCTTCCTGCTGAGCTCTTGTCTACTTAGATTACACTGTCCACTATTTGTCTTGTCCCTTTCTAACTTGTCTGCTTGTACCCCTCCTTGTGTCCTTCCCTAATGCCCCCCCCACCTTTCCCCTCCACCCCTCTTCTTCTCTCCTCTTTCCCCCACCTACTCTATGGTGCTCTCTGTTTCTCCTGACTTTTTAGACTGCTTCTCTATCGACTGTCCTGCTCTCCTCACCAAGTCTGGTAGGAAGAAGTTCAAAAAGGATATCCTGGTCTCCAACCCAAGCCCCCCTATCGCTGATCTTTGTCGTTCCCTCGCCAGACCTATGAACTCCTCATATGGTCTCTGTGCTCTCTCCTTTCTCTTCTTCTCCCATCAATGATGGCACCCTGTGGGAGACCCTCTTGGCCCCCTTCCACTCCTCTAAGGTCATCATTAATGTTTACCTGAGTTTAGTTTAGTTTATTATTTGTATAGCGCCGCCTGGCCCTGGGGCATCCAGGCACTTGAATTGAATACAGCATGTCAAAATCCAACAACATAGTCCACAAATGGACAATACATAAAGTTAGAACAATGTCAGGCAGATACAGGTAATGTGCAAAGGTATGGCAAGCATGAGTCATATGAAATAATGCATACTTTACATGGTTGCAGGCAGTAGGTATGGTAGCAGTGCGGTGTTAGGATTTCTGGGCTTCTTTGGTCAGTAACGAGGATTTGGTGCTGTTTCTCAATCGGGGAAAAGAGGGTTCAGATCTAATGTCCAATGGTAGTGAATTCCAGAGTTTAGTGGCGAGCACGGGAAAGCTTGAGCCTCCTGCTTTTTTGGAGCTCGTATCTGGGGATAGTTAAACAGTATGTTTGGGCTGATCTGGTTGGGTGTGGTGGGTTGTGTTGTGAGAAATTGTCAGATAGGTATCTGGGTGCTTGGTCGGATAGACACTTGTGTGTGAGCGAGAGTGTTTTATGTTCAATTCTCTAAGGTATAGATAGCCATTGGCAGGATCGTCTGGTGTCAGAGATATGTTCGTGTTTGGGTATGTTCAGGGCTGCTCGCAGGGCGTTATTTTGGATAATTTGCAGCTTGTTAATGTTTTTTTTGGCTGGTACCCAGGTATAGTGCGTTGCAGCAATCTGCTTTGGAGAAAACTAACGCTATGGCTAGTGTGGTGCAATTGGAGGGGGAGAGGTGAATGTCTGATAGTTTGTCCAGTTTGTTGAGTCTGGGTTGGGTGCCTAGGAGAAGAAGTTCAGTCTTTTCATCATTGAGACAAAGGCCGTGCTTGGCCATCCATTCTTGGATAATGGAATATATATTATTGAGTGCTGTGCTGTCAGTGGTGTAGTCACCTGTTAGTGGTATAGGTATTTGAGTGTCGGCGTAATTCGTGTAGATGACACCCAAGCGGTCCATTATGTCAAAGAGGGGTTTTGTAAATGCATTGTATAGTGTGGGGGAGACGCAGGAGCCCTGGGGAACACTGCATGTGACTGCGGCTGGTTTGGCAGAGGCTGTAGGAGCAAAGACCCTCATGGATCTGTTGTTCAGGAAGGACTGGATCCAAGCATTGGCTTTGTCAGAGAATTTGGCTGCTGAGGTTAGATGTTTGCAGAGGATGTCATGGTTGACCAGGTCGAAGGCAGCCGACAAGTCAAGGAGGAGAAGGAGTGCAAGTTTGCCATTATCTTTGATGTTGTCCATTTGTGTCTTGAGGTCAATCAAAGCAGTCTTGGTGCCATGTTTAGGGCGGAAGCCTGATTGTCTGAGTCCCAGTAGGTTATTTTTCTCGAGGTGGTTCTGTATCTGTAGGTAGGCAGCTCTGTCAAGGATTTTTAGGAGGAAGGGGTCAGTCATGATGGGTCTGTAATTGGTAGGGACACTGGGGTCAAGGGTGGGTTTCTTAAGTAAGGGGCTTAAGGTTGTTAGGCACTATGCTGGATGTGAACAATGAATTGATCAGAAATGTGATGAACGGGGCAAGATGTTTGGCTGCGTCTTTAATGATGGGTGCCGGGCAAATATCGCCTTGGCACTTGGAGGGTTTCCGCAAATTAATTATGTCTTCAACCTCTTTGGTGGTTAAGGTGGAAAATTCAAATAGGTTGTTATCGTCCATCAGTGGGGTGTGGGTGTAGGGGGTTGTGTTGTCAGCAAAGGTGAGGCTTTCTTTCTTAGTCTCATTTGGCTTGTAGCATGGCAGTTTTGCCAAGGAGTGCTTCTTGTATGTTCGTGCACCAAGATATGTCTTTGATACAAGTATCTGAAATGGGGAGGGGGATTTGAGGTCTCTCTGGATGTTGAAGAGCTCTTTGGTATTGGATTTGGCGTTACAAATTCTTTCATTGTACATGGTTTTTTTTGTCTGGATGATCGCTGTCTTGTATATATTGGATGCAAGTGCGTAGGCTTTCTTATTATTAGTGGAGCGCATCTGTTTCCATGTTAATTCAGCTTGTCTTTTGGATTTACAAAGCGTTTTTAGTTCAGGAGTGAACCAGGAGTTGAGATGCACGCGTGGTTTGGCTTTCCGGAGTTTGAGTGGTGCTATGGTGTTTATGGCCTTGAGGATGGTAGTATTGTAGAGATCTACTAGTTCTGTGGGGTTGGAGATGGTGGGTGAGAGGTCGATGATGAGTTGGAGTAGAGGGAGGAGTTTCTCTACTGTGATGTTTTTGCTATTTCTAGTGAGTGTAGGTGGAGCATTGGGCGGAGGATCAGATGTTTGAGTGCCTTTGTTGATGGTAAATATAATGAGGTGGTGGTCGGTCCAAGCACATGGTGTGTTGGTGAGGATGGTGGTGTTGCAATTGAGGTCAGTTATCCAGTCCAGGATGCGGCCTTTGCTGTGTGTGGGTTGCGGGATGTGCTGGGTGAGTCCTAATTCAGAGATGGTGTTGGCGATGGTGTTTGCTTTGTCATCTTTCTGGTCATTGAAGCCTAGGTTGAAGTTGCCTAGAATGAGAAGTTGTGAGTTGGGTTTGGTGTTGTTGGAGAGTAGGAGAGCTATGTCGTCGTTGAAGGATAGTATGGGGACTGTCAGTCTATAGATGAGGTGGGTGGTGATGGTGTTTGTGTGTGTTGTGGATAGTTTGATGGTGAGTAGTTCTGCGGATGGGATAGATTGGTTTTGTATGTGCCTTATGTTAAGGGAGCTTTTTGTGATAATGGCTACTCCACCACCTTTGGTTGGTTGTTTGTCTGTCTGCATGGTAGATAGTATAGTCATTGGGTATGGCTAGCACTAGTGTGGGGCCGGAGGCTGGGTGGAGCCAGGTCTCGGTGATAGCTATGAAGTCAAGTTCATTGAGGGAGATGTTGGCCTTTTCTAAGGCGTGGGCGTCTCCTGAATGTCACCGTCTTGGTCCAAGGGCCTCAGGCCAACCATCTCCTCTTTGATAGACGCTTCCCGCACTTCATAAATTTCCTTTCTTCTCCTGCTGTCCCTTCTCTCCCTCCTTCAGATTCCTTGCCTTCACACTCTGCCTCGTCCTTGGCTACCTTGCCCTCTCCTCCTTCCTCTTCTGCCCTCCCTCAGGCTCCTTCTACACCTCAGCAGGGCGTACCTCTGATATGTACCCCTCCCCAGAAGTTTTTCAAGGCTGGCAACCTTCTCCATATTGCCACTCTCAACTCTCGCTCTGCCGTCAAACACTCCTGACATCTGCCGCCTACTGGAAGAACTTGACCTTGATTTCCTTGGTCTCACCGAGACATGGTTCACCGCCAGCTCTGTCGCAAGCTTTGACACTCTCCTCCCTGATGACTACAAGATCCTCTTCACCGCAACCAGATCCAACCGTTCGGGAGGGGGTGGAACCTCGATTTTCCCGAAGTGGATTCCTGCCTCTGTCATTCTTATGCAGGCCTACTCCTCTTTCGAATGCCTTGTCTGCAGGCTTTCTCTCTCCCCTGGCCAATCTCTTACCGTGGCTACTATCTATCGGCCACCTGGCAGATCACCTTCTTCGTCTGATTGGGCGGACCTCTCCTCCTCCCTCCTGGCCTCAACCACTCACCTCCTCCTCTGAGACTTCAACATCCACCTGGACACTTTCTGTCCCTCCTGGGGACACTTTCGCAAACCTCTGCAACTCACTCTCTTTCTATTTTGCCTCTGGCCGACTTACACTGCAGGGCACACTCTGGATGTTCTGATCTCCTTAGACCTCCCCCTCTCTATCCCTCTCGCCACTCCTCTCTCCTGGAGTGATCACTTTCTCCTTTCCTCCCATCTCTCCATCTCTACCCCTCAGGCCAAGCCAACTCCAGCACTGCCACCTCCCTTCTCGGTCATCTGACCCATGAAGCGTGTCTCAGTTGAGGCTTTCGCCACCACTTTCTCTCCCCCTCTTCCACCTCCGGCTGACTCGCATCCTGACACAGCCCTTTCCATGCTCCACTCGTCTGTCTCTGATACTCTCAATGTTCTTGCCTCTGTCATGAGGATCTGCTTGAAGCCCAAAGCCAAGTGAAACTCCTGGTAGGATTCTCACCTCGTCATCCTTAAACACAAGTGCAGGGTGGCTGAGAGGAACTGGCAAGCATCCCGTGCGTCCTCTGACAAACTGGCCTGCTGCATGCTCCAAAGGCAACACCGGCTCTCTGGCCGCACTAAGAAGAGAGCTGACATCCAAGCCTCTGTCTCTGTGGCATCTAACAACTCGGCCAATTTCTTTAAAATCTGCAAGGAGCTGGCTAATCCTGCTGCAGTCTCTACTTCTGCTGTCCGCTCCCATGCCCTCTGCACGTCCCTGGCTTCTCATTTCATCTCTAAAACCCAGGAAATCCTGTCCACCCTCTCGTCCTCTCCTCCTCCTCCTCCCTCTACTCTCCCCTCTACCTCCGGCCCCTCTGTGGCCTCCTCTCGTCCGTCTTCGTCTTCCTTTTCTCTGTTCTCCCCTGACAAGGTTTCTAGATAAATCCGATCTAAAAGTCTTGTCAAAACAGGTTCTTCCCTGTTCTTCCAAAACCATCAAGGACCACATTGACACCCTTGCTCCTGCCCTGGCTGACTTCTGCAATCACTCCTTCGCCACTGGAGCCTTCCCATCCCCCCTGAGGCACTCTCTTGTGCACTTTCTTCTCAAGAAACCCTCAGCCGACCCCTCCTGCCCGTCTAACTATCGCCCGATCTCCGTCACTCCTTTCCTCAAACTCCTGGAAAAGCTGGCCTTCTTCCAGCTTAATCTTCACACTGAATCTATTGGTTGTCTCCATGACCATCAGTCTGACTTCAGATCAGCCAGAAGCACGGAAACTGCTCTCCTGAACATCAGTGAAGACCTGCTCTCTAACCTTGATTCTAATCTCCCCTCTGTCCTCATCTTTCTTGATCTCTCTTCTGCCTTTGACACAGTCAACCATACCATCCTGCTCAACAGTCTCTGTGATAACTTGGGTATCACTGATCAGGCCCTGGCCTGACTTACCCTGTTCCTCTCTGATCGACCCTCCCAGGTCCAACTTGGGTCCTTCCTTTCCTCTATCTCACTCTCTACCTGTGGTGTTCCCTAGGTGTCTAACCTCTCTCCCTGGCTTGTCAATCAATACCTGGCACCTCTCACCACCGCATTGCCGCCCTCTGCTCCAATTTTCAGTGCTATGCGGATGACACTCAGCTCGTTTTCAGGCTCCCCTCTGCCACCTCTTCTCCTTCTCTCATCTCTGTCTGCCTTCTATCCAGGAGTGGTGCGCCGCCAATGATCTCTGCCTTAATGCCAGTAAGACGGAGATTCTCCTCATCTGCACACCTGCAGCCTCCTTTGCCGTCACTCTCTGGCCGGCCTCCCTTGACCCTCTTCCTGCTCCCACCTGTGTGGCTAAGAACCTCTGGGTCATCCTCGACTCCACACTCTCCTTTTTTCCCCCTCACATCTCCGACCACTCTAAGAAGTCAAACTACCAACGAACCGCCTCAGAGGTATTCTTCCTTTCCTCTCCTTCCCCCAGAAGCTCACTGTCTCTAAATCTCTGGTTCTCTCTAGACTGGACTACTGCAACAGCCTCTTTCTAAATCTGCCTGCTTCGACTCTCCCCCCTCTGCAACTCATCCAGAACAGGACTGCAAGACTTGTCCTTGGCCTCAAGTCCAGGGATCGTATCTCTCCAGCACTCAAATCTCTTCATTGGCTCACAGTGGCTGCAAGGATTAAGTTCAAGACCTTATGCATTGTCCACAAGGCCTTCTGGGGCCTGGGTCCTCAATACCTCCAACTCTCCCTTCGTGAATACCTTCCTACTCAAGCTCTTCGCTCCTCCACCTCCAATTCACTCGGGGTCAGACGCTTCTCCAAGCAATGAGTTGGGGGTAGATCTCTTTCTTCGGCTGGGGCCTCTCTCTGGAACAGCCTCCCTGCCACTCTGAAACTTGAGGAGAACCATCTCCAGTACTGAAAGCACCTCAAGACCTTTCTCTTTGCTACTGCCGTCACTCTTCCAATCCCCTAATGATCTCCTGTATGATACTGCACTGGTCACCTGGCTACCCTCTGATTTCGGGCCCAGGTCCCTGCCCGCCCAGTTGCACACCCGCACTGCCTCCTGGCAACCCTTGCTCTTGGGTCTGTATATGTAACCCTACAGTCTCCCTACCTGCACTTATTGGACACCTGCTGTCTGCACTTACCCTTCCTCCTGCCACCTGTTGGCCACACTTCTTGTTATTGTTTGATCCCATGTACAGCACTTCATCCCCCTCCCCAGAACTTTTTCCCCTCCCCTTTCCCCTGCACTTGTGCAATCTCAATGTCACTTGGCCTAGTAAGATCGTTTTCTCTGTCCTCCTTCTGTTCCCTTTCCCCGTCATGCCTTGAAACACTTGTGTATAGGCACAGTATAATTGCCATATCACATCAACACCCAAAAAAAGAGCACAGGCATTGGAAGAAAAGGTTGCATTTTCGTAGCCATTCTTCGTCTTCCCATAAGAAGAAACAACACCACTGACGCAGGCATGACTCCAATTCATCGGAAAAGAATGCAGTAAGGCCTACCCAAATTCCGGCACATCGAAAGTAAAACAGCTGCAGCCGGTACAACTTGGTTCTCAACGTTGCAGGCTCCCATGGCATCAGTTGCACCTGGTGTTTCTGGCACCAAGGGGACCAAATCGGGTCCAACGACCTTGTGCTAGTCCACGACTACCACAAAACCTGCCGTGGCGCTGAAGGGCCCTGAATTCCTGGTGCTGTTAGGCCAAAGAACAACAATGTCAGTGCCGACAGCCGGTCGTTCTTTTGTTCCCGACACTCGCTCGGCATTCTTTGACACTATGGGGTCGATTTTCGACAATGTGCAGGAACAGGTGTCTTTTGCCTTCGAACCAGTAGGTGAAGGGGGCTGGTGGGGATAATTTTTTTACCGACCAGCTGATTTGGTTGCCCTGGTTGAGGGACTCAATGATGCAAGTGGGTTGGATACATTCCCTGACCTTGACATTCAGCAAGCTGCCCCATATGGACACCCTAGTCCTCCGTACCAAAGAATGGTTGAGAGGGTGTTTGAGGCTCTAGACTTAGGTACTCTTGCAAAGCCCTTATCGGCCTATGATCTCACTGACATACTGGACAAAGGTCCTCAAATGGAAAGGGCATTCAGAGCTTTCTAAAAAGTATAAACCAGTGAGGGGGGACTTAACTTTTCTATCTTCCCACACAACGCCAGAAGGTTTAGTTGTACAAACCTCTACAGTGAGCGCCAGACCAGCCACGTCTACCTCTAATTTGCCCATGGATAGGGAATCTAAGAAAACTGATGCTCCAGCCAAGAAAATCTTTGCCTTCAGCATTATGCCCCTGAATGCTGTTAATGCATCCTGTGGCTTTGCCAAATACTCCTATGAACTATGGAGGCTTATAAGGGAGGCAGCAGAACACCATCCCTGCTAGCGAAATGAGGGATGGCTTTTCTGCAGCTGGTTGATGACGGCAAAGTGGTAGCTTGCAAGGCACTGCAGTCAGGCCTGGACACTGCAGACTGCGTGGGCAAGGTAATGGGGTTGTCTACTGTGCTGAGAAGGTCAGACGATCTGCACAGTTCGGAGTTCTCGTCAAATGTCCTAGCTAAACTACTGGACATCGTTTTTGACGGCAAACACCTGTTCAGCCCGATGAGTCATTGGAGAAAGTCAAGGACTCAAAATAACTGTTAAATCTCTGGGTCTCGCTGTGCAGCAACCTCAGAAGCAATCTTTCCACCTCTCCTCAAGTTGAAGAGGCTATAGATGGTACATTCCGTTTAGAAAGAAAGCACAGCTCCCGCATACCAGGCAATGGCAGAGGTAGCTCTAGCACACGGACTGGGCTGGGGGGCTTCTAAGAGCTAGTAGACAGCGGCAGCTGCAACAGGGGCGTCAGCACCCGCTAAGCTGCTTTGAGATCTCCCCTCATGCTGCCCGGTTGGAGGGAGAATTTCCAAGCACTTGCCTTAGTGGAAGGGGGTAACCTCTGACACTTGAGCATTGCAGCTCGTCCAACGGGGGTACTGTCTAACTTTCTTATGAAGACCAACGGACAGACCACCCCCGAACCCTGAGGAAGCAACCAGAACAGGAGCTCCAGGAAGAGCTGCTGCGAGCCCTGTTATTGAAAGGTTCCTTGGAAGAGGTGCCACCCGAGTAGAGAGAATCGGGCTGGTGTTCCCATTATTTCCTGGTACCCAAGAAAGGAGGAGGGCTCATCCCATCTTGGACCTCTGGGCCTTGAACAAGTTCCTGAGGAAAGACAAGTTCAAGATGGTGACTTTGAAAGATATTTATTCTGCAGGTTCTACAGTTTCAGGACTGATTGGTGTCACTGGATCTTCAGGACGCTTATTTCCATGTGCCTATTCTTCGGAAGTACAGGCGTTTCCTGAGATTCGTTATCAGGGGCACACATTATCAATTCAAGGTGCTCTTCTTTGGCCTAACCTTCGCGCCCAGGGTGTTCACTAAGCTCATGGAACTGGTGGCGTCGCACCTCGTGATATCTGGTGTTCATGTATACCCATATCTGGACGACAGGCTAATCTGAGGGAATTCTCTGCAGCAGGTATCGACGCAGCTCAAGGAAACCTGCACACTGCTTCACGAGTTGGGCTTCTCATAAACTTCCAGAAGTCCCACGTCACACCAACGCAGAAGCTCCAGATCATCGAAGGAGTTCTTGACACACAGGTGGGGAAGGCTCCCCCTCCCACCCACTCCCCCCCCCCCGAAGAAAGAGTCACCAGTGTCAGGCAAATGGTCGAACTCTTCCTGAATCACGACAAGCCTCCCAGTGGCTTCCTTCCTCTGCCTCTTTGGCCTCAAGGCTTCCTGCATCTTTCTGGTGCCAGAAGCCAGACTGTGTATGTGGTCTCTGCAGTGGCTATTGAGAGATAAGTGGTCCCAGTATTTCAATTCCATGAAGGACATTCTCTGTGTCGAAGTCAGTGGCCAAGAACCTATCTTGGTCATCCAGTAGAGAGAACATGATGACAGGGAACCTTTTTGGCCTCTGTGGACCCAGACCTAGGTGGTCACAGACACGTCTTGGAAGCATTGGGGCATTCACTGTACGCATTTGCAAGTGAACAGCGTTTGGTCACCTTCCATAGAAAGAACATTACTGGTAAGTAATTTCTCCATCATCTACATTTAGTGCACCTGAAACCATTGCAGTAACGATTTTATTCCCATTCAAGTCCATTATACTCTCTCTGTCTTCCGGCAACCTCTGAATTTATTTCAAGAAAGAAACTAATGTTTCCTCCAACTCCATAACTTGCTCCTTCATCTGCCGCCACACTCTCAACGTACATAAGTAAAACTACTCCACTTCACCTTTCCATCCTAGTAGGCCCATATCAATTCTCAAGTCTTCTGCAGGCGCATTTAAATCACTCGAATAAGTCCTCAATTCTACCACATGCATGCTTTTCAACATTCTCAAATATGTCTAAATCTTGCTCTTATGTCCTTGCCCTTTGTGTAGAGCGTATTCCTTTATACACCATGGTTCTCACAGCTCTCAACAATCGAACACCAACTCACCACACCTCACGTCCTTCCATACATGGTACTAAGATAATTTCCCTTCATGCATCCTTACACTCTTTATCAACCCTTTCACACAAACTACGATTTGTTCACTTAACCACAATATCAATCAAACCCTACATCTTTCAACTCAGCATAAAATACCTGACACACAGTATATCATGGTCTCTATGTCAAATGTTCATGCAAATGCTATTAAGCATCACAATTCGCTTACTGAAATGGAAATATTTAATGTAACTTAATTATTAATTTTGCAATGTCCGAATCTTCAGCTGCCCAGACATGGTGTCTTCTATCACTAGTTAGTTACTATATTCAGTTTGATGGAACATATTTCTGTTAGAAATTCCCAGCAAGGATTGCAAAAAATGTCAAACTGCAGCCAATATGCGCCAATCGGCTCTAGCTATCGGCGTGAGCTGTTTCATATTTTGATTGTTGAAGCAGTGTTTTGTTCTGTGCCCGAAAGAGATTGTAATGTAAAGACAAATCAAATGTTTTAGTGCATGCTAATGTAAAGCATTTAACAACAACTTTCGGCTGCTAGTTGCATGGAAATAGAATTACTTAATCAGTAGTAGGAAGAAGACCGCTATCGCAATTGAAACACCAGTGAAATTATTATTTAAGTCAACTCAAATTGCTTTTTTTTTTTTTAACCATGCTGGATGATGTTTGGAGACAGAATGACGTATTTGAAGTGCATAGCACAGCATGTAACTTGCTTTTGTTTTTAAAGTGTTAAAGGACAGACTGCAATCTTTGAGGAAATGATAGAGGATGAAGAAGGCCTCTTGGATGACCGCTTGCCCACAACAAGCCGGGGACTTTGGGCAGCGAGTGAGACAGAGCGCTCCTTAAAGGCCATTCTGTCATTTGCCAAGACCCATAGAATGGATTCCAGTCTAGTGGAAGAAGGCAGCAGCTTTCTAGAGCTCTTCGAAGCATGGAAGAAGGAATATAAGGTACAAGTAATGTTGAGGAGAAAGTAATTGGGTGTTATTTTTGTGTTTCCTTTTTTTTATCTTACTCTTTTCCTTTTTCTTCCCATAAACTGATTACATAGAAAATAGACTTTGCACAGATGTTGTGCCCGTTTCACAAAATCTTATTTTGGTTCTTTGTAACGTATGCCTCCTTAAGTAAAGCACCTTACACATGTGTAAATTGCACATGATCAGTAAGATACTTGGGTGCAAAACCCACTTGTTTTAAAATTACACAACTCGTGCATAACATGTGCAAGCACAAAATGCCAGTCTCAACTGGGTAGATAGACAGGAAGGTTCAAGTGTCGATTTACTTTATTTATAAATGTATGAGTGTCAAAGGAGAGGAAGCGCAAAAGGAGAGCGAAGCCTGCAAAGAAGCCAAACGCACAGAAATGAGGAAGATTCACGAACGTGAAACAAAGGATTTTCTCCAATTTCTTTGATCTTGAACTAGCTCTCTTTCAAGCAGGTGCAAAGCAGCGCATTCACTAATTTAATGTTTCTTGTGTGTCTTTCAAAATTGAGCTATCCAAGAAGCATGTGTAATTGTTAAAAATAGAAATCAGTGTCATGACTAATTTGCATTTGGCTGGTCCCTCTCATGTTATGGCACAAATTGACTAAAGAAACAAAGAACTGGAAGCTGCCCAGAGCACTTCTCGTGGTCATGATTAACGCATACCTTTCCATTCATCACTTTTTGGTGCCTCCTTAAAATGTCTGTCATTAACATTATCTATGAGTGCTGTTGACATTAGTGAGATGGGTTTCTGTGTACTGTGGCAAACCAGAAGAAGGGCTTGGACCAATGATTGACCTGTTTCAAGGGTGTTTATTAAAAATAAATGAAAACTCCTAGCTTGCCCTATCTCTGAGGGAAGTTCCCTACCTAGAAACTAAAACTAGTGCTGCTTGTAAGAAAAAAACAGTCCTTAGTTCAAAATCCTATCCAACTTATCTGGCCCTACCACTTTGGAAATTTAACTAAAATGAGAGGTTGGAATAATGGCCTATAGCTTAGTTTTCTGATTGGCCCAATCACTTGGATGAATTGTTAGATTCAAGATTGTCAATATCATAAAACAGTTCACAACTTTCATGTAGATTTTGCAGGTCAAAAGAAAGTATCTTCCATATAGTTCCTTCTTCCTTGGGAAAACAAGGTTTTTTTCCGAATCTCTCCAGGTTCCCGTATAGCACAGTTATCTTTACAACAATTCTGTTGCTCTTGGACTCCCCAAAGTCCTACGGCCTTCTTGCAGACTTGCTTTCTCTCAGTCAGCATAATTCACATAGGCTGCTTGTCCATTCGGGTTTCTCAGTCTGCCGTAACCTTGTCAGCTTTCCCAGCCTTGATTCAAAGTGTTCATATCCCCTTCACTCTTATTCACATAGGGCACTTGCCTGTTCAGGCTTCTCATGGTTTCGCAACTTTGTATACTCTCCCAGCCTTGATTCAAAGTGTTCGTACCTCTCAGTGGTAGTCTCTCTGTGGGAACGTCCACTTCAATTTTGCGGCTTGCCTCTGCAGCTAATGTCCTTCTGGCTTAGAGATCGGGGATCCAGGCTCTCCCCAGCGATCTGGTCTCAGTGTTGGTTACCAGCCCCAGGCCTACCACGGCTTCCGTGTGGTCGCGCCACCAGAGGAAATGGGTGCTTCCCCATCTTCACCTCTTCCCCGACCTTGGCTTCTCGGTTGGAATGGGACGCCAGCCTTCCGGTGTCCATCTAGCATTTGGCTCACCCTCCACTCTACCTCTGGCTCTGTGGTCCGGTGTGGCTCCGGCCCCCAGGACGTCTCCTCTCCAGAGGTTCGCCTCTGCATAGGAATCACAGGAACACCTGCGTAGGAGTTTCCTTCCCATTCATTGTTCCTCCTGTGTTTATGTACGTCATCGCAAACAAAAATGGTGTGTCCTTTTTTGACTGTGCCACTCGGACAAAATCCAGCATTACCTGGAGCCAAAGAGATGGAAGGAATGTCACTGGTTGCTTGAGTCCAAACAGGAGTAAAAACAGTTTTTCCAAGTCCCATGTATTCCTGATTAGGAGGCCCTAATCAGACTGGGATTCCTTGTCCCAAGAGGGGAGTCACTCCCTGTGAGGTTCCACTTGCCCAGACTCCTTAGGGTGGATCTTGCAGAGTGAGCTCACCTCCCTAACCTCAAAGGAGGTTGCTTCCATCTGGGGAAAAGGGACGAATTGATCAGATTTGTCACAGTAACCAAAGACTAATTTTGTTTAATAAGTTTGTGCCGGCAGTTGCCTTGGGACTCGCCAATAAAAAATTACAAAAGTAGTCAAAAAAGGATTGTACATAGGCAAGAAGTAACACGGGTTTATTCAGGACCCAGACGCAGCTGGGAAAGCTATATTCAAACAGATCGCAGAACAGAACTGCATGGAAAAGGCGCTGTCAAAGAAGCGCCCCTAAATCTAAAACTTTTATAACAATCGAGCTCATTAACATTAGTAACTTTGCGACATTAAAAAAATCTCCCCACTCAAAGCTGATTGGTGCTTGCATATTATACCCTTATAGAAAAACATACATTTGCTTCTGTAATTGGGTTCAGAAACTTTCCCATACAGACCTTAATTAGAATTTATGATGTCACAATCCAACCCTCATTTCCCATGGCAATTCATTGAAACATTTTGAGATGACAAGCAGAACTTTATTCATCTGTCCTGGTCATCTCATCTACGTTTTCTTGAGAAACGCTCTCTACCATGGCACTGTCAGAGCCTTGAACCACAGACATACTACTATACAAATGTTGCATATTAAGAACTCTTCAACCTTCTTCCCAGGCATAATGTACTAAGGGGCTATTTGAAACCACTGTGGTTCTTTTGAAACTATTTAAAAATTGTGTTTTGCAAATCATTATGAATTATAAAAATGCTTATGCACTCATTGCTTGTTGGCTGAACCCAAGGACTCTAATCTGTTACCTCGAGAAATAACAATTATTTGCTTCTTACCATACCAGCCTTGGATCTTGGGACCTGCAATGTGTTACCAGCCACTGCGGCTTTGTAGCAGATTAACAAAAATCTAACACGCATTTTCTGCAAAAGCATGCTACAAGGCCGATTTACCGCATTTTCGCCTTTCCCTAATTTTGGTTATACTTACTGTGCCCCTGCATTTCTTTTCGATGTACATTACTTTTGTTTTGAGCTTGACTGCATAGCGATTAAAAGGGGCCCCTCCCCTTTTACAGTGCTACTCTTGCAGTTGATGAGTGCATAACTTTTCACAGCCCAGTACTTGCATTTTTATTACAAATTTGTCGCTCGTGTAGATTTTTGCCAAATGCAAACATTTTGTTGCACATTTTCACCATGAAAATCTTTGCAAATTTGCGCACACATGCCTTTTTTTGTGCAGAATGCATGTTATTCAAAGTAAATGAGGGCAAATATGGTATTTTATGCATGAGGGTCCATGTGGTAGCACATGTTATGCCCATTTAAAGTGGGAATACTGTGTAAAATCAGTTAGACATGGGTTAGAACCTAGGTCACACAGGCACTGGGTCAGTTAATATATCATTCGGATAGTGTCATCCGTTCTAAAAACAATTCTGTAGAGTCTTGACGGTTAGTACAGTGGTGATTTTAATTATACAGTCTTTCGAAAGATCGCTGAGACCGCTCATATATTTGCAGAGGTCCCCAGGCTTGACAGTTTGCAAACCAACATAAGCATTCTATCCAGAGCTCATCGCCCACTTCGATGTATACAATTAACCAACACACACCTTCAAAAAGACCCAGGAGGGTCGAAACACATGTTAGCTGAACTGTGTAATTAAAATCACCACCATACTTACCGTCAAGACTCTCCTGAATTTCTTTTAGAATGGATGACACTATGGGATAGATATACTCACTGACCTTGCGCCTGTGTGTCCTAGGTTCTAACCCATCTCCGTCTAGCTGAATTTCGAGACGGAAGGGCGCTGTCTCCGGAGAACCCCATCACCGGCAGCCGGGTGCCCTATATTCACTAATGATCAGCGCAGTGATCTACTTATTCTAGTGCCCTGCATCACCTCATGTGTAAATTAGTGTAAGCAAATATGTATAAAATGTGATGTGTGAATGTAATTTTATAAAGTGTTTGTTTCTCAACCCACATTCGAGGGGATTGGATCCTCCGACGTATTTCATATCTATGACAGTAATCACTGCAGCTCTGCTGCAGTGATTACTGTCATAGTTATGGAATACATCGTCGGACCATCCCATCGAAAGAACGTTACCGGTAAGAGAGTAACTTGTTCATCTATAGTATAGGAATATGTAGTAGATGGTGACAGTCAGGACTCCAGATAAAAATGTGCAGAAAGACTATTTTACTCCCTATAGGCTGTCTTCTTATCAGGCAGTATTGAAGTATGGGTCTTTTTCATGGTAAATGCTGCCCATGCCACTGATTAGTACAGGTGACATAAAGGGGCACATGTATGCATATCTATTTCTTTCTATTCTTTAATTAAACAGTGGTCCCATTATACCTATATTATTAAATATATTGTGAAGGCATCATGAAGCAAGACACAGACAACAGATTCAATATTGAACTAAAATACTTAAATGTCAGGATGGTGGAAGGCCTAACTTGCCCTATGCTAAGGTGGGATTTCCCTACCTAAAGAAACTAAAGATAGTCTGAGTCTAAGCTCAACTTAAAAGTCGGTCTGTGTACAAAACCTTTACTTGCCCTCACAACTAAGACTAAACAATGTGTTGGGATGTCAGCACCAAAACAAATAGTGTTCCAAACTAATTTTTGAGCTTCTTCCTGCTCTTAGCTTGCGTTTCAGCCCTTTCCCAAGCTCCAAACATTTCCACTCAAAAAAAGTTTGGGGTACCCTTCCCCAAGTTCAACAGCGTTCCAATAGGCCTCATGGTTCCCTTCCCCAAGTAATTTCAACACAGTCAGTTCTCTTGACTTTCAATAAGTGTTCCAAATCGACTTTGCAACCTTCCAGGCTTTTCAACGGTTCACTCAACTTTTCTCTTGAATACTTTTAAAAATAATTCTTTATTAACACATGGCAATACATCTCAATTCACAGTACAGTATGTTTGTCATTGTAGCTAGCGGGTCAGCAGGAGCAGAGGTGGGGTGTCTCAGGGGACAGTGACCGGAGGAGACAGTTTTCGGGGAGGGGAAGAACATCTTGGATGGGCATTCAACAAGTTTCATTGGCAGGTGAGTACATATTGTATCACACTCGGGGGATCGAGATCCCATCTGCAGTTGACGACCCACATAAGAGGTATGACGTGAGTGGCCCCCAAATGTTTCTTGAATGAAAGTCAATCAGTTGCATTTGTGCCCAGTGTTCCTCCATGTCGTTGGCCCATACAACACCTTTCAACCAGTGATCCTTGTTGGGGACATTTGCACTTGTCCATCTTAGTAATATGCATCGTTTAGCAAGAAGGCACAGTTTTATAAATCTACTCACACTGCCGATGGGAGTGTTGAATATGTCGAACAGACAGGACAGCGGGATGGGACGAATCTCTGAGCCCACCATTTCCGACATAACAGTACATACTTCACCCCAGAACTTTTGTAATTTCGGGCAATCCCACAACATGTGAAAGTATTTAGAATCAGGATAATTGCATCAGGGGCACGCCCCGGTCCCTTCTCCTGAGAACAGGCATAGTCTGGCAGGTGTGTAGTCGAACCTGTGTAACACTTTCAGTCGTGTCAGTTGACATTTAGAATTATATGAGACTGTGTGTGTCTGTATGCACATGTTTGTCCAGAGGTCCTCAGTAATGTCAGTCTGCATGTCGGTTGCCCACTTGGAGCGAGCATTGCACTGCAGTGGGGCCAGGCTATTTTGAATGATCCTATATCGATGCCACTAGACCACGATTGCTGCTCGCCATCGGGACATATTCAAGTAATTTATTGTCTGCAGGCTGCACTGGGAAATCCCACTTTTTTTGACATGCTCTGCGTAGGCCCGCATATTGTAATCATTGTGATGATATGTGGTGGGCCAGCATTTGGCTGAATGAAGTTGCCCTCTGGATATATACTGGTTCCTAGTGTATGGAATCCATGCCGTGCAGATTTTGCGTGAGCCCGAGTCTGATTGTGGTAGACAGGGCACGCAATCCCACAAGGGGAGGTTTCTATGGTATGGTGCGGGTGTGGCAACTATTTTCCATATTTTGTGCCAAACGAGTGCAGTAATGCTAGCGGGATCAAATCCACAGCTATCCACGAATCTAGTGAGGAAAATCAATGAACTCAGATCTTTGTCACCGCCGAGTGTTTCTCTAAGCGTGCGTGAGGGAGAGGCAGTTCCTGAGAGTAACAGTACGCAGCAAATTGCGCTTGTGCAGCAATCCAGTACAAACTAAAGTCTGGAGCCGCAAACCCCCCTTATCGTATGGTTGCGACAGTGTACTCAATTTTAGGCGCACCACTCGAGAGAGTCACACATATTTACATATATTAGTTTCTAGCTCTTGTAAGAATGTCTGCACGGGCCACATCGGTATATTGAGGAATAAGTATAGCAATTTTGGGAGCACAGTGATTTTGAGGAGCGTCATTTTGCCAGCAATCATAAAGGGATGACTGGCCCATCTTCTGAGTTTGTCCCAAAGCAGTGCAGTATACTCAGCATAGTTATGTTCTTATAGCTCAGGGCAGTGTCTGGCAATGGCGATCCCCAAATAACGTATGGTCCTGGGAGCCCACGAATATCCCTGTAGGTCATGAGGTGGGACAGTGGCATCTGTGAGGGGGAAGAGTTCTGATTTACTACAGTTGACTCTGAGGCCCGATATCTCGCCGAAGTCAGAGTGATCTGACCTGATGGGTTCCAGATGGATGGAGCGGTCCCTTATATATAATAGTGTGTCGTCTGCGTATCGAGAAATAATTTAAGGTTCCCCCGTCATCTTGATTAACCGATGTTTAAGTTTATGGTGTATTAGATCTGCGAAAGGTTCAATGATAATCGCAAATATGAGGGGTGATAGACAGCCCAGCCGGGTGCCCCTCTCTATCGCAAAGGGCACAGATAGTGTCCCATTAGTGTTGACCCCGGCGACCGGGGATGTGTATAATAGACATAGAGAGGCAAGGAACTCAGGATCAAACCTACATTGCGTCAACACTTTGTACACGAACCTCCAGGATACCGAATCGAACGCCTTTTGGATGTCCAAGGTCTCCAGTTCTATGATGTGCGACATGAATGGCATCAGTCATGTGGCCATAATTTCTGCAAATATTTGAACATTGTTGATTAGAGAGAGGTGCCTATAGGAGCCGCACTGTTCAGCTGGCTTGTTGGGTTTAAACAGGATTGTGATGAGAGCTTTGCGCATAATGGCAGGTAGTGTCTGTGGCTTAAGGGATTCATGCCATAGTAGCAGTAAGTGGGGCAAGATAAGTATTGTGTTGCTTGTAAAATTCGTCCGTGAGGCCGTCAGTACTGGGGGCTTTCCCAGATGGTAAGTGTTCGATAGCTTGGATGATATCAGTCAGAGAGATTGGTTGATCTAGAAGGGTTCTGGCATTGTGGGAGAGTAGGCTAAGTGGTAATGTGTCTAAAAACCTGTCAATGTCGTCTGGTGAGTGTTTATCCGCATTAGCATACAGATCCTTGTAAAATTTTGCAAACGCATAGTTGATGACTGCCGGAGTGTGTACAGGGTTCCGTGAAGAGTCTGTAATCACCAGAACACACACCCCTACCTCTTTCTTGTAAGCAAGCAGTTTACCCGGCCTTTCCCCCTCACTGTATCTTCGTGCTGCCATAGGGCTATCAAAGAACTTCACTTCTCGTTCCGCATGTACTCTGAAGGTGTCTAATGCCTCTTTAATCTGTGTGAGTGTGGCAGGGGTGGGGGCAGTTTTCAGGCCTCTTTCGAGTTCTTTTAGCCTGTTCTCGCTATTCTCAAAGTCTTGCTGTATCGTTTTGAGGACACTAAATTCGGTAGAAATTGTGATCCCACGTATGTAAACTTTGAAGGTTTCCCACAGTGTACTGACCTGTGCCAACGAGCCCACATTTGTCTCAAAAAACTATTTCACATGTTCTTCTATAGTGGATACGAACGCCACATCTAGCAACGCTTGTGGTTTAAAGCACCAGTTGTTTCGGGGTGTAGGGTGCGCACATAGTGTCAGGTAGAGACAGACAGGGAGTGATCGGAGTATGTTCTGGGGACCATGGGGGGTCTCCTTGACTCCTCCCATCAGCACATCTGAGATCAGCCACATAGCGATACAGTAGGAGGAATCATGGACCAATGAGTAAAAGGAAAAAGATCGATCATTGCCATGAGTCGCCCTCCAAGCATCGACCATGCCAAGGGAATGCATACCCACAGGAGATCAAGGATTGTATTGAAGTCTACTCCCCACATTATGGACACCAGCGGGTACTGAGCCAATTTATCAATAACTTCAATATAGAATTGAGGGTCGTCAATGTTGGGGCCATAAATATTCATAAGCAATATCTCTCGTCCCGCCAGGGCTCCATACACCATGACATATCTACCTAAAGGGTCAATGACCACATGTCTGCGCTGGAATGGGAGGGACTTCTTTATTATGTTTGTATGTATTAGTCGAATATGATGTCTAGAATCGGTTCACGCCCCACTGTCTCACAAATCCCTCAAAAGTCGAGGAAAGTGCATGCATCTCTTATAAATACAAAATGTTGCCCATGTGTCTTTCTACATATAGGTGTATTTTCCACCTCTTAATTGGATTCCCGAGGCACTGTATGTCCATCACGTCACCCATCCCAGTGTCGACCACATGGGTTCGTCGCCACCTACGTCTCCCCCCGCCCAACTCCTCAGCCCCAGGCCCTCCGCAGGACCCACCATACCGCCAGCCATTGATCTGATTTTTGCCCTGTGTGATTTTTCCCATTTAACTTCCCAAACCAACCCACTGCCCGCATTTCCCACTGAACTTGGGAAATGAAACCCTTCAATACCAAACCCAACAAAAAAAAGTACCAACATCCCAAACTTTGAGCGCAACCTTGCATGGGGGACTGGTGTGCTAAGCAACCCGGGCGCTACTCAGATTTAAACACATAGAAAAAGAATATATGTTCACAACTTTCTTTCAAATCAACCTTCACACATGTGGGTGTAGCTTTGCCGTGGGTCACGTTATCGTGGTAGAGGGAGGCCTCTGTCCACCCATAAATTGGATGGTGAAGAAGTCTGCGACCACGGGTCTTTTGGTGATCAACGTGGGGAATTCCCACAAGCTTCGTAAGTGTCCAGAGTATTGGGGTACAGCACAAGTGTATCTTGGGCTGTCACACATAGGGTCAGGGTGCTGGTAGGACCCCGTGCAGGAACTTCATAGCCTCTCCTGGTACCGTGAAGAAATATGTATTTTCATTCCATTCCACACAGAGCTTAGCTGCATGGCGTATTTAAAGTGTCCTTCAAGAAGGTATTTTTTTTAACTGCCAGAAAGGATTTTCTTTTTTGCTTCGCAGCCACCGAAAAGTCAGGATATATATGGATCCTGTTAGATCCCAACATGAGTACCCCTTGTTCGCGGGCTGCCCGCAGGATGGCATCCGGATCCCGGTAGTTGAGAACCTGGGCAATGATTGGGCGTGGAGGTGCACCAGGTTTATGCTTGGGTGCTAGGGATCTGGGAGACCGCTCAATAGCAAATTGCGGAGACACTGCAGGGTTACCCAGGAGTGGCAGCAGAGTGTCAGTTAACCATTGCTCCAGGGAGGATTCAGAATTCTGCTCCGGGATCCCTATAATGCGGATATTATTTCTGCGGGAACACGACTCTAGGTCGTCGTTTTTCTTCTTGTAATACCCGCTTGCCGAGTGTGGTTAGTTTGGCTCGAAGGTTGGACACATCATCCTCCAATGTGCTCACCGTCGTTTCAGCTTCATCCAGCTGCTGATACATTCTGTCTATGCGCGACTTAATGGAGTCGATGGTACTGGTCATATCATCGAGTTTGCTATGTACTTTAGCAAACCCTTCTTGCATGCATGCCATAATGTGCTGCATTTCTGTGGGTTCGACAGGAAAGGGTTCTTTCTCCATGGTGAAAGTTGTCTTCACTTTTGCTGGTTTCACTAGTGTGGCCTTAGTGTATTGATTCATGGAGCGCTGGGTTTTGCTGCAGCCTTTTGTCATCCTCCCGAGGTGAACTATACCTCCTGCCAATGGGTGAGCGCCCTTTAACGTGGTGCACGCTTTGTGGAAGTTACAGGGTTCCCAATGTGCCACCTGGAGGAGAGCGGGGTTGAAGCATGTGTGTCTGGGCCAACAGTCATATGGGAATGCACCTGACTGTTGCAATGTGCAGGCAGGTGCACCCTCACAGGGCCCTCATAATCTGGCTGGTGATAAACAGAGTATTGCAGGTCTGTCTCAGTACCCGCTGCCTCCACGGGTTGGCTTTAACAGCTCATCCACGGGCTTCATACCCTAGCCTTGGGGTGGCCTTGTACCGGGAGGTACTATTGTATCGGATCCAAGTCCCTCCCTATCGGAGGGTGTGGAGCAGCCAGAGGAGGAGACTATCATGTCACCCCCTTTGTCGCCACCATGCACAACGTTGCCTACCAGAAGGCAATCAATTTCACCGCTGGGTGAGCCAAGCCTGATCAGATTGCCACCTTTACTGCCTTTGCATTCATCCTAGGCACAGGGCAGTTTACCTGTAATGCAGCCGGCTCCAGTATTGCATCCACAAAGAAATATGTCACTGGACATTTTATCCACCTTGATCACACTGGTGGCAACCTTACAACAGCTGCCTGCACCAATTCCAGTTCCACTGCCTCATAGGTGTCCTCATGCAGGTGTCCCTGGGCCCTCCAGGGAGGTGGATGACATCTCCCGGGCCCCCAGAAGGGGTGGACACCTGCCAGTACTGCACTGGGACTGACACTGATCCTGACCAGTTGGATGATGTGGTTGACAAGCATTCTTCCCACACAGAGGTACTCACCCTGGGATGATATGGGGGCCTTTCACACGCTCATGTCCAGAGCGGCTAAGATGTTTGGCCTTTCCCCAGAGGAGCAGAGAAAAGACAGTGTGCTGTATCAGCGTAGAGCACAGCGCAGGAAATCTGTAATGTCCGTCCCACTGTTAGAAGACGTTTGGGAAGATCGCCTGGTCACCTTGGCATATCATGCTACTGCTTGGCTAAAAAGGACCGGTTCGACAAAAAGTACGGGGCCCCAGAGAGCGTTGCCACCTGCCTCCGCACCCAAACCACGGCAGACTATGTTGCCTCTGCAGCGGCCAGGAAAAGGTTGGGCAATCCATCGTCCTCTTGCTCTGTCCCTCTGGACAAGGAAGGCAAATGCCTCAACGCATTCAGCAAGAAGGTGATCACCACTGCAGCTACGACTATCAAGGCAACACATGCAGTGGCCATACTAGCACGATACGACTGCGAACTATGGTACGAAATGGGTTCTCTGCTAGAGTTTCTTTCTGAAGACAAGAAACAGGAGGCCATGGACATCTTCCATGAGGGGAAATTGGCTTCAGACCATGCCATCACGCTCCACAGTGGACATCAGAGACTCTGGGTTTGGCCAGGTAGGGAATGGAGCGGTGCTACGCAGACTAGTTTGGCTAAAGGCCACAGACTTTAGACCCAACGTCCTGTCCAGAGTCATGGATCTGCCCTTTGACGGATCTACCCTTTTTGGAAAAAAGATGGATGAGGCTCTACAGTCCATTAAAACAGACAGTGACACTGCTCGCTCCTTGGGCACCATACTGCAAAGGCACCAGTCCTTTGGTGCCGGCAAAGGACACTATGGCAGGAGTTTGAGGGATGATCGCTCAATATATCAGTCCTCCTCTTACAAGACACCATACTCCTCTGGGGACCAATACAGAAAGAAGTCCCAGTCCTACAGGGGTTCGCAACGGCACCGTGGCTCCTCCCAATCTACGGGCCAATCCGGTAAACAGGCATGACCAGCCCAGGGCCAGGTCCTCCCTCTTCAGCACCCCGGTGGACCCGGTGGAAAGTGGACTGTCAAGGTTTGTCGAAGAATGGGCAAACATCACAACCAACGAATGGCTGCTATCCCTCCTCCATCAGGGCCACTCCCTGGTGTTCGTACACTATCCACCAGACATTCCTCCTGCACACAAACCAGAAAAGTTGCAACACCTCTTGTTACAGGAAGTGTAACTCTACAACTAAAGGGCGCAGTGGAGAAGGTTCCAAAGGATGAAGTGGCGGCAGGCATCTACTACCACTACTTCCTGGTAAGGAAAAAATCACTGCGCACAGCAAGCCAGGGGAGTGGAGGCCCATATTAGATCTAAGGGTGTTCAACTTGTTCCTCAAGGCACAGACGTTCCGCATGGTCACACTGCAACAGGTGTTGTCCCAACTGCAACACAAAGATGTCTTGGCGTCCCTCGACCTTGAGGACGCCTATTTTCACCTCCCTATTCTCCGCTCACACCGGCACTACCTATGTTTCGTGGTGGCAGGAGTACACAATGAATTCAAGGCCTTCCATCCGGCCTGCGGTCTGCTCCTCGGTGTTTACCAAATGCCTGGCACCAGTCGTGGCGCACCGGCGGCAAAGCGGGCATCCACGTCTACCCGTATCTAGACAAATGGTTGGTGAGAGCCCCCTGCCATCCGCTAGCAGAGGACAACACCGCAAACACCATTCAGTGTCTACAACGACTGGGTTTCTCCATTAACTTCTGCAAGTAGTGCCTGGTCCTATCGCAGCAGGCACCCTATCTCGGAGGAAGACCCGACACCCGCACCTGCACCGCCAGGCCCTCGGATGAAAGGGTGGCACCCAAGTGACATCAGTCCGCAACTACAAATACCTGCTAGGGATGCTGTCATCAGGCATCCCATTGATCACCAACTGCCAGCTACACATGAGGCCGGTACAGGAATTCCTGGATGCCTGTTGGATCCAAGCCTCAGGGTCCTGGGACGACCGCATTGCCCTAACATAGGCTTTCAGGCAGAGTCTTTGCTGGTGGTCAGTGAGATAACATCTGGTGCAGGGCGCACCCTTCAGATTGCCGGGCCATCAGTCACGACGGATGCTCCACAGGAGGACTGGGGCTCCCATTGTCAGGACCAACACTCCAGGGGCCTTTGGTCGGAGGAAGGAAAGAGCCAACACATCAACCTGTTGGAGCTGCGAGCGATCATTTGGGCTCGGAAGTCCTTCCTAAACCCCAGCCCCCGACAGGGAAGGTGGTTCGGATTTACACTGTCAACACAACATCGATGTTTTATTACTGCAAGCAGGAAGGGGTGAGGTCCCCACAGCTTTCCAGGGACGCCCAAGATCTGTGGCACTGGGCTCTACAGCACAGCATGTTTCTCATCCCCCTTCACCTACCAGGAAGTTATGCTTTTGTCACAAGAGGGAGCTGCCAGACGATTAGCTTCGCCTGTTGTTTCAGACATGGGGCACTCAAGACCATTGCCAGCTGCTTCCCCCATCTGGAGAGCCTGGGGGACGCCATTGAATTTTCATGGGAGTGGACATTTCTGTATGCATTTCCCCGATTCCTCTGGTGCCTCGAGTCCTACATACCTTCAGACGTTATCAGTGCAAACTGATATTAGTGACCCCTGTGTGGCCGAGACAGTTTTGGTACTCCAACCTCCTTACCCTCTAGTCAGCGGCGCCGATCAAGCTGCACCCGCACCAATCCCTACTGTCCAGGAACCAAGGGGCAGTGCTGCATCACAACCCGGGCTCCGTCCCTTTTGCAAGATTGCCAGAAGGTCCTAGCCATAGCAAGAGCTCCATCCACCTTGAAGTGCTACAAAAGCAAGTTGACGTGTTT
This sequence comes from Ambystoma mexicanum, assembly GCF_040938575.1. NCBI lineage: Eukaryota > Metazoa > Chordata > Amphibia > Caudata > Ambystomatidae > Ambystoma > Ambystoma mexicanum. The sequence goes on from NC_090927.1 coordinate 1,129,061,372, forward strand.
TCAACTGTGGTGCAGGAACCATTGACTGTGACCTCAAACCATTCAGCCCGGAAGACCTGTTGCCTTATGTGTTGTCACTAGCCCAGTCTGGCTTGACATATTGTTATATTAAGGTGCACCTGGCAGCGATCTCCAGGTACATCCGCTCCACAGGGGTGCCATCTCTGTGGTCCCATCGACTGGTGTAGCAGTTCATGCGTGGGCTGTTCCAATCTTTTCCACCTGTCCGTCGCCCTGCTCCCGCATTGTGTGTAAATGTGCTACTTGCAGGCCATTAGGCAGCCCTTTGAGCCTATGTACCAAGCAGCCATTAAACACCTTTCCTGAAAAACTGCATTCTTGGTGGCCATCATATAAGCCAGGCGAGTGGGTAAGATCCAGGCGTTTTCATCCAAGCCGCCCTACTTGATGTGTCACAAGGACAAAGCTATTCTGCATGCTAACCCAATCTTTATGCCAAAGGTGCCATCCTCTTTCCATCTTAATCAGTAGGGGGTCTTGCCAGTAATTTTTGGCACACCGTCTCCAGCGGAGCAAACCCTGCACCCGCTGGATGTCATGCGCCACATCAAATACTATGTGCCACGTACTAAGTATTTCTGTACAACGGAACAGCTGTTGGTTTCATTTGGACCTTCGGGGGCCTGGGAAGGCTCTCTCCAAGTCCTCCATTTCAAGATGGATTGCAGCCTGCATCTCTCTCTGCCATCAACAGGCTGGCAGGCCGCTGCCAGGCAGGCCCCGGGCGCACTCCACCAGAGCAGTGGCTGCAGCTTCTGCTTTTCTCGCCGGAATCCTGCTGCCTGACATCTGCCATGCAGCCACTTGGAGATCGACATATACATTCACCAGGTTCTACTGTGTTGACACAGATTCCGCAGAAGAGTCTAGAGTCGGCCAATCAGTTCTGCAGAATCTTTTTGCGTGGGGTTAATAGGTCTCCGTTGGTAAGTTATGCTGGGAGCTTGCCTCCGGCCATGTGTAGTGTTAGAATGCTGCAGACTCAAGTGTGTCACCTCTGAGTCGTTGCGCAGCCCTAATACAAGTAAACAAAACACGTTAATATTAATTCTGTAACTGGTGATCACGCACAATATGACAAATGACGTAGTCCAATAAATTCCTCAGCCAATGTGCTACTGTAACAGATTTTATGAGTTGATAAGAAAAAACAGAACTGTGACACATGTTTCGACCCTAAACAGCGAGTCCTTTTCAAGGCAAAAACTGTTGTATTCATAAACATAAAACATCATCAAGGAGTGTAATAACATTACATGTTTACATACATTCATAATACCAAAATAAAGAGAGATGAAATGTGAAATGGAATTTGTGAATCCATCAAAAAGAAGGAATGGGGGCCAGAACCCTTCAGGGGAAAGCAAAACATAAAGAAAGAATAAACACATTGAGTCATGTCAATAAACAGAGAAATCCATGACAGTTGATGATGCGATCCAAATAGCATTGTCACGAAGTATAACAATAACATTTCTTACCATGGGTAGTTGCATGTGCATTAGCCAGAATCCCAAGTTGGAATATCCAATTAGTTGAAACCATGGATGGGAAGCAGACAATATGAAAAAGCACAATAAACTGGGTCTCCGAGAATCTCTCATATATTACACCTAATGTAAAGACATAATGCATCATTTTTGATTTATTCTAATGGAAATGGGAAGAGTGTTTTTTACCATAATCCAAACTGTTCATCCCTCATCAACCTTATAAACCATCATGCAGTGAATAAGAAATAGTCTATTTGCCACATGTCACCGCGTGGGAAGTGATTATAAATGGTGGGAGAAAAAGATAAAACTAAAAGGGTTACCGTGTGTTGAACTTGACAAGTGTATTTGCACAAGGATGACAACGTGTTTACGAACAAAATTCTATGATGTCTCATTTAGCTTGAAAGTAGTTTTAAAAGCTGTGTAGCTGAAACGTACAGAGACAAAAAAGCATGGGGTGTTTTTTTGTTATTATTATGAACATGTCATGCGACTCTCATAGTCGCTGATATCAATAGTAGGTACAAGCAAAAAACAACCATGGTCGAAGGTTTACCTTGTCAATCACAAATAATCATAAAGAGTGAGGTTGGAACATTGCCAGACCATGTAATCCTAAAAAAAGGGGAACAATGCAATGTAAGAAACCCTGATAATCGCATTGATCCAAAGTGACGCGTATCTCATGTACAATGTTAGTAATGCCAAGATATTCATACCTGTAAATACTAGGGTTCGATCCCCAAAAACAAATACCAATTTCGGTGCCAATGGTTCAGAGAAAACTGTGCAAACGTGGTGAAATTCTTTCGTGTATAAGAGTAAATGACCTTAATTTGCATCTCGCGACTGAGTCACGTGCGCGCGATGCATCCTTTGCATTGTGGTAATGCTAGGTCATACGTATTATTGAGACTCTGTCTTGCGGATGGACTTTTCAACTGTATAGACGAAGTCCAGTACTGACAATGCGCAGTCGATTCCTTCGCGTGTGAGCTAAAGGGATCAGAAAGTGCATCGCGTGATTACGTCACGTTTGCTCAATCTGCCCATTAAATTGTAGTAATGGTGGGCCACACAGAATGTAAAAACAATTAGCTCAATTAATATAACAACTTCATGTCGATTTTAATTTAATAAACAGTGTAGACCTGCTAAAGGCGTAGAAAGTACAGCAAGAAAATGAGAAATTCCTAACTATATTTGCTAGGTAACGAAAGATGGATGAACAGTTTGGGTCTGCCAAAAAATCTTCTCAGGAAAACTTTGGAAAAGCTTTTTCGAATTATAGTTGAAAAATGGCGGTCAACATGACATGAATATGCGAGATGACATATAGAAAATGATACTGCAACATTGAGCAATTAGGACCAACATTCTCAAAGTATGTTATAGAAACACATTAAGTTCTGTGTCTGTGTTGCGTCCAAGGCTGATGCAACGGAGTTTGGCAATGGTCCGTGCCTCAAGCTGCCGAAGCAGTAATTGGCGATCACCGCCTCTTGAATGTGGATTTGCTTGTAACAGCCCAATAAATTTGAGATCATTGACTGGATCTAATTGATGTTATTGCTGCCAGTGTAAGGCAAGTGGGAATTTTGGATCTTGACTTTTCAAATGCGAAAAATGTTTGCGAATGCGTACTCGCAACTCTCTAATGGTAGAGCCTACATATATCTTTTGGCAAACACATAGTATAGCATACACCACATATTTGGATTTGCAATTAATAAAACTGGTGATATGCATTGTCAGACCTTGGTGACAGCTGAAAACATTTTGGTTTAGTGTAAATTTCAAAATTGTGGAACCCACTTGCCCCCATTTTGTAATTAAATCCTTTGGGATTTTTCCTGTTTGTCCCCTGCACTGCCCTTAATGTATGCAGGGGACACCCCTGCAACCCCTGCAGCCCATAATACCGAACTGGTGGAGCGGGGGGACACCCCTGCAACCCTCGCTCACCTGTTTGGTATTATGGGCTTCGATCTAATCGACCATGGCGAATGCACACTAAACGCGTGTTCACCATTTTAGATTAGATCTTTTTGTGCAATCCCATTGTGAATAGGGAGATATAATTGCCTAAGTGACTCAAATGTGGGTCTTGTTTTCGTTGATTTTGTCGATGAAGAAGTCATTGATAGCCTCACGTTTTTATTGTGAATCCGGTGCCACTAGCTCCGACATGGGTTAGAGCATTGCTTGACAGCAGCAAGGAGGGTTTTACTTAGGAGCTGTTGCAATGGCATTGGTCCAATATTTAGCCTTGGCATGAGTGACCAGGGACTGACGGTTGGTCCTTAAGGCTGTGAGAGCTAGGGGGTATGTATTCTGGTTTGTGTGCCTTGTACCTCTGTTTCCCTAATTACCTATTTTTACATTTGTTACTGTGGGGTTCTTGGGTGTACCTAGTGCAAAGGGATTTGTCCGGGCCTGGCTTTGTTTGGCCAACTCCTTTGAGGTTTGGCAGAAGGAGCCCAAAAACGAGAAGACCATCTCAGAGGACGGGAGGTTAGAGAGTCTTTCTTCCACAGTGTCTACAAGGAGGGCTTTGAATGATCATTGGGTGACCACAGGACGTTTATCCTGGCTTTTATGGGCCACTATTGTGTGATTTAGGAAGAAGGGGTTGACTGTGTGATCTGTGGCGAATCGCAGGAATTCTTCCTTTTCCCCCAAGGAGGTAGGGAGGTGAGCCTGCTCCACAATTCCCTCACTAAGGGGTAGAGGCAAGTTGGACCTCACTGGCAAAGACTTCCCTTTGGGGACATTTCCTATGATTTCCCTATGAGGAAATCCCTAAAAACCATCTCAACAATATCGCTAAGAACATTTACTATGGAAACATGTATGAAGAAGAAACCAGTATCTGCTACTGTCGCCCAGAAACTGTAAATATCTCTTTAAACGAAATATCCCATTCAACTGGGATGAGGAGGATGATATGTGGAGGAAGTAATATATGGAGAAAGAGAGAAGCCACGCGAGAGGGAAAGAGGAAGACCCGAACTTACGCTGGGGAAGTCCCAAGGCTACGTCCTGCATGACAACAGAGGAGACTGGTGAAGAGAAGAGCCTACGAGTTACAAAACGGAGTTGCTGCAGAAAGAGAGTTGGATGTGAGGCGTCCTGTGACCAGAAAGGACGCAAAGCTGAAATAGATGTGCAATGTCTTACCCAGGAGGAGGGTGAGAGAAACAGTCTGAAGTGGTGCTTCCAAGAGTCCAGGAAGGGAGCTAGAGACACTGAAGGCAGTGGCGTGACCACAAAAGACTCGTGCTAGACCAGGAGTCCTCAAACAACGCTGAAACTACTCTGGAGATGCAGAACCTAACAGTACTGGAAGTACCACACGACCATCCCCGACAACGGTATAAAAGAAGAAGTATTACAAGAGCAAGAGAGAGCACACTGATGGTACAGAGAACCGACCGAGCACCTAGAAAACCCAGTGACGTTATCCCTGGGGCCCAGTGACATTATCCCTAGGAGCCCCAGGTAACCGAGAGAACGAGAGACCCTGGAGGGGAACGGAGAATCATTGTGGAACCAATCATACTTGTCCCAGTAAAAGTAAAGAGACTGTAATAATTAAACCCAGAGGAGTGAATAAGAATAGTTAATGGGACCAACCATACTCGGCAAAGAAAAGAGACTGTGATACGTAAACCATGAGGAGTGGATGAGAATCGTTATGAGACCAATCTTATCACATCTCAATCAAGATAAGGAAATCCAAATACGGAAACCTCAAAAAATTAATGAGAATCAATATTGGAATATCTCCGTCTTGTAACAGTAAATCTCAAGAAAGTAAAATAGGAGAGACTTATAAATGTTGGGTAACTTTACTATGGGAGGAGATAAGACCAAAAATCTGTAGAGAGAATCAATAGGAGAGTAATGGACCCCAAAAGGGGAACCATCGAGGAAAGGTGAAGCCAAGCAAAGCCTTGAACGAGTTCTATGAACTAATCAAAACAGTCACAAGAGACTGTCTGAAACTTAACTATTGAAATAGAAGTTTGCAAGAAGCAAATAGACTGCAGGAGAAGGGAGTCATTCTTCTGTCTTTAGTTATTACAGTGGCAGCGTCAGTTTGGATGGTGGACAGATACTGCTAAGACAATCACTGATGACTAACTAACACCTTAGCTAGTTTTGTTAGGTAGGGATGCCTTATATCATAGGGACAGTTTGGGCTTTTTCCTCTTCTTTAATAACGTCATAGTAAAATGACTTTGAGTCTGCATCCTTCTCCTGAGCCCTTCAAAGATCCAAACACTCGAGGGTGATGAGGTCAGCACAGTTTAGCAGGGTGGACAGGATTGGGTCTAGTGTGTTCCAGCCTTCCAGTGTGCTCTGAAGATTTTTAAAGAGGACCTTAGTGAGGGTGATATTATAGTGTCACTGTAACACCTACCTGTTGGTTCTTTTAAGCACATAAGAAAAAGCAAAGGTGGTTGATTAAGTGAATCCAGAGTAGAATGGCACTGGCAGGTCTACAAGGAACTCTAAAAGACAGAGAGGTTAATGATACAATTTGCCCTGAAAAACTGCTTCTTGCCTGCACGTAGTGTGTCGAACCAGAAGGAGGAGTTGGACTAATGACTGACAAGTTCAAGGGTGTTTTTTAAAATTAAAGGAAAACGCCTATCAAGCCCTACATCTGAGGTAAGTTCCCTACCTAGTAACTAAAACTAATGGTGCTTGTCAAAAGAAAAATAGTCCTTAGTCCAAATCCTATTCCGCTTACGCGCCAGACCACTTAAGAAAACCTGACAGAATGAAGGAGGCTGCAGTAATAGCCTGTGTTTGGCTTCTGCCTGGCCCAACACCTGGGTCTCTTCTGCAAGATGCACATTTTAAAGGTTGGTCAAAGTTAATCAATTCCTTGCAGAACAGTCTTCACCCTCTCTACAGGTTCTGTATGTCACTGTTCTCAGTCTTTATAAATATACTTGCTGTGGTTTCCCTTTCCTCAGGAAATTCAAGGTTTGAAATCAAAGTATGTCAGGTTTTGGGTCTCTCTCCATCGGACGGTTTTAAAGAAAAGTTTGTCAATTCAGAATTTCTTTCCAAATGAAGGTTTTAGCAAATAAAGTTCTCAAAAGGTTTTTTTTTTTTTTTTTAACATGGTTTATTTATTCTGCAGAATCATACAGAGAACAACTGTTAGGAAATATTCATGAACATTTACATTTCAATGCAATCTCACATTCCCTTTCGGACCCCATAAAATGTCTCTGCAGGCTCTGCAGGTTTTAAACTTTCAAACCCCCCACACCAACGTCAACCCTCCCTCTCCCTTTCCCCCAACTAAAACAGTTAGAGTTTTGTTTGTAAACAAGGCTTGCAGGCTGTCTTAGTCACTCTAATTTGTACTCGATCAAGATTTTAGCACATGTTAGCATACCCAATTATTCTGGGTCTGTAGTAATGAGGTTCCTCTGTCCTTTACCAGTTCCTGGAAGGGTTCCCACACTGCCAGGAATTTTAGATATCTGCCAGACTGCAGCGCGCAAATCTTTTCCATTGCCATAATTCCCCATATTCTTATCCACCACCAAGCAATTATTGGGCCCTGTACAGTTTTCCATCCCTGGGCCAGCGTTAGTCTAGTGGCCGACAGTAGGTGCGTGATCCGCGCGGCCTTGTGCCCCGATGCTGCATATGTGTTTTCAGCTACCGCTCCCAGCAAGATTACTTTTGGTTCGTATGGCATGGTAATTCCTGTCATTGCTTTTATGTGCCCCAGCACCTCTGTCCAGAATATCACCGCCTTAGGGAAAGTCCACCACATGTGGTAAAAGTCTCGCCTTCTCGCACATTCCCTCCAGCAGTATGGAGGGTATTTAGAGTTCATCTTATGCAGTCTGCTGGGGGACATGTACCATTGGTAGCAAACCTTGTAGGCCGATTACTTAATTGCCATGCATCTAGAAGTTGTATGTGTGCTCGTCCATATCTGTCCCCATTCCGCCACCGTAATAGTTCCTCCTAGATCTTTCTCCCAGCTAATTCTGTACTGTAGGGTATCTTCCGGCACAGCTTTGTCCAATAACTTGTAGATTCTAGAGATTCCTTTCCTAGATGAACCCTCCTGTATTGTCAGTTCAAGGTCTATCAGGGATCTATTAGCAACTCATTTAACTGTCGGGTGTGTAATCCAATGCCTAATCTGAGTGTGTCTGTATCTTTCATCTTACCCAATGCCACATTTTTGTTTGCATTCCTCAACGGATAGTGGTTCCCCCCCACATCACCCCCCCCCCCCCCCCCGAACATGTCCGCTAGAGTCAAAGTTTCTGCGGCTGCCCATCCTTCACAGAATTTTGCCTGAAGCCCAGGGATGAATTCAGGGTTGTACGCTATTGGGGAGTGTGGGCCCAGTCCGCGGTGAATGTTCCTCTTCCCTAACTCTTTGTCCCAACTACTAAGAGCCGCCCTAGTTGCTTCGAGCAGTTTTCCCCTTCCCTGATGTTTGTTGGGTACAAAGGTATGCAATGTTTTCAGAGGAAACATAGTGACCTTGTGCACTATTTGGAACTAGGCCGGGCTCCTATCCTGTCCCGCCCAGTGTAGCATGGGTGCTATGTGTGCCGCCCAGATACATCTTTCTACGTCTGGTACTCCCAAACTCCCAAGGAGGAGGGATTGCATTATAATCTTCTGAATCCTAGGCCTTTTACCCTGCCACACAAAGGCAGATATTTCTGTCTGCAAAGCTTTAGAAGTGCGGGGCTGGATCTCTACTGGGAGGGAGCTGATGACGTAGAGCTTACGGGGGAGTAGAGTCATCTTCATTGCTGCTATTCTGGCGAACCAAGACAACTCTTGGTTATCCCATCTGCGCAGATCCTCTTGCAGCTGTTTCCATAGGAGTTTAATGTTTACCTCGTATAGATCACTAATTTTCCCGGTGAGGCGATCGCCCAGATATTCTAGCATTTATTTTTCCCAGAGCAGCAGGAGTGACAATTCGAGCTCAGTAATCACATCTCGCGCCTCCTATTATATTCAAAGCATTTGATTTCTCATAGTTTATGTGGAACGCGAGACACCAGCGAACTCTGGCAGTTTTTGCGTTACTCTAGGCAGTGTGTCCTGGGAATTTGACATGAAGAGCATGACATAGTCTAATTTTATGGCTAATTTCCCTGCATTTTACCCCTTCAATACTTTGATCTTGTTGATTTGCGCTGCAAATGGCTCAATTGCCATTGCAAATATTAGAGGGGATAGGGGACAGCCCTGCCGAGTGCCTCTCTGTATATTGATCTGGCCCAAGCTTAGCCCATTAAACAGGAAGTTCGTAGATGGGATTCGAAAACTCACCAATACCATATTCATGAAAGTCGAACCACACCCAAACTTCTCCAGTACCATCCTCCGGTATTCCCAGTCCAGACTGTCAAAAGCTCTCCTGGTGTCTAACGCCGCCACTGAGAAACGTTAACCCGTTCTAGTGCCTAGATCAATCATGTTTAAGACCCGTTGCACATTATCCTAATTATGCCTACCTGTGATGAACCCCGTTTGATCCGCGTGTATGAATCGAGGGAGGACCTTCCCCAGTCTAGTTGCCACAATCTTGGCGTAGAGCTTAGCATCTGAGTACAAAAGTGCTATGGACTGATAATTGGCACATTCTGAAGGATCCCGCCCCGGTTTCGATATTAGTAGCGTTGTAGATCTGGAGTGACTGAGCCCTCTTCCCTAATAACATTAAAGAGTTTTACCAATTGCGCCAGTAGTTGTGTATGGAAGGTTTTGTAAAATCGGCTACCGAGCCCATCAGGTCCAGGGGTTTTATTTGTCGGTAGGCTAGTTATTGCGTCGCTCACCTCCTGTGCAGTTATCTCGCCTCCCAGTGCGTCATTTTCCTCCTCTGTAATTTGAGGAAGGGTTGTCTCTGACAGATATATTTTTTGGACTAGGGGGTCGAATTCTTCTTGCCTTAATAGTTTTTCATGGTAACTTACCATTATTTCCATCTTATCTTTTTCCCCAGAGTGCAATTCCCCCTGACTATTTTTAAGTTGTGTCATATAATTGCGGGATTTCTGTTTCTGCAGTTTGGCCACTAGGAATGTGTTCGCTTTCCCTCTGTGTACATAATAAGATTGTTTAGTGAGTAGGAGTGTTTGTACTACCCTATCGGCCATGTGGGCTTCCAACTGCGCTCTATTCTTCTTAAATCCTCTAAGCGACATTTGTGTCTGCCTAAGCTTATGTTGGGTTTCAGCTTCTTTTAGTTCCTTCTCCAGTTTTTTGTGTTAATAATGCCCTCTCCCTCTTATATAATGCCACCTGCGAGATGAAGTCCCCCAGTATGACTGCTTTTCCTGCATCCCAAACAGGTCTAAAGTTCACCTCCCCGTTATCATTTTCCCTGAAGTAGTTGAGAATCGTCTCTTTTATACACGCTCTGAGCACAACTTCCTTCAGAATCAACTTATTAAGGGGCCATCGTTTTGGCCTGTTCCCTGTTACCTCACCCATATCAATGTGTATTATGACTGGCGCATGGTCCGTTAGATATTGGACCCCTACATTCACCTTCATTACTTGCGGGATCAGTGTTGCGGACACCAGGATCATATCAATCCTAGAGTACTCTCTGTAGACTGCCGAAAAGTGTGTGTATTCCCTGTTCGTGTCTTGAGAAAACCTCCAGTTCTCGATCACCCCCAGATCCCGGAAGAGCTTGCCCAGTGCTTGCCTATTCCTCCCATCTGCCATTGTCGCTGGTAGTGTTTTATCTAGAGAAGGGTCCATTACGCAATTAAAGTCACCTCCTATTATTGTTTGACCTTCACACCACCCACCCAATTTACGCAAGACCTCCCAGATGTATGTGTCTTGCTTTTCGTTAGGGACATATAGTGCAATAATGGTGTATTTCTGCCCTCTGATCCAGCCCTTGAGGCCTAACTAACTCCCCTCCGGATCACTAAGAAGTTGATCATTCCAGAAACCCAGTTCTCTATTCAACAAAATTGCCACTCCCTTTGATTTCATCTTCTTTGAAACATTGCTGTGGCAACATTCTATAAGACATTCGCTTTTTATCCTCCGGGAGGAGGTGTCTCTCCTGTGGGATCCCCACCGACACCCGGAGTTCTATTAGTCTCCCCAATATCGCGCAACGCTTCACTGGGGAGTTCAGCCCCTGCACATTCAGGTTACAATTACCGCCTCATCCATTTGACATGTCCTTTGGGGGCTGCAGCCCCCTTTTCTGCCCCAAGACCTCCTTGAGTATTTCCTTGGTGGGGTGCTGATTCCCATGATCCAACTTCGAACTCGGAACTTTAATCTACTCTTACTCATTCTTTGTCTACCCACTCTTTCCGCTTGCTTGCCCCTCCCTTCCCTCGCAACTTTCCCCCCTCCCTCAGGCTTATGCGGCCAGGGTCCAACCGGACTCTCCCTGATTCCCGATCAGGGCTTTGGACCACTTCCTCTCCAAAAAGTCTCCTCTGCCTGGATATTGACATATCCAGAATACCATTCGAAGATGTCTTTAATTTTTGCAACCTTGTTTCCCCCTCTCAAAGATAGGCCAGTGAGGTTATAGATCTAGTGCCGCACTTACCCGCTCATTTGTTCAATTCAGTCCGCCTTCGTGCGAGGACCCGTTGAGGCCACTGCTCAGTCTCTCCTCCTGGATCTCTGTCGTCCACTCCCACTGGTTGGCTGTGTTCTTCGTAGGAGATCGGCGTAGATTGGTATCCATCTGGCTTGAGTCTTCTTCAATGTGCAGTAAGGACATCCCCGCCTTGCATGTGATAATTCGTCGGGTCTTACCTTCCCAGGCAAAAATTAAGCCAAAGGGGTAGGCTTATTGATACCTTATATGTTTGGCCATCAGTGCCTTTGTCACCGGTTGCATTAACCTCCTCTTATGTAGAGTCGAGAGGGCCAGGTCCTGATAGAGCTGCTTAATTCCGTTTGCAATCTGGCTCCTTTGGAGATTTCTTCTTTTTGAGCAAATGAGGTGTAGGCAACCAGTACGTCCCTGTGACTAGCCCCCGGCTCGTTTCTTTTCGAGCCAACTCAATGTATTCTATCAAAACATATTTCTTCTGGCTGGGTATCATTAATGAGACTGCTGAAGCATTGTTGCATAGTGGTCCACAGGTCTGCATCCAGTACTGGCTCTGCCAGGCCTTTGATCCTAATATTTGATCTACGAGACCTGTTTTCTAAGTCTTCGGCTTGTAGTTCCAAATTAGTTGTCGCTTTGACCACCTGTTCCAACAGAAAGCTACTCTGCTTGGCGTCCTCTGCCACGCAGGAGAGACCATTTTCCACCATGTCGACTCTCTCCCCCATTTCATTCACTTCTTTCCTGATGTCCTCTAAGGCCACTTTCAGTTCCTCTTTCAGCTGCCCCATTTGGAGTTGGAATGTGCTTGTCATTCTCATTTCCATTCCTTTCAGGCAGGTCAGCAATTCTTCCTTATCTGAAGCCATTGTAGCTGGCGCCTCGTGGATTCCCAGTTCCGTGCTGTCCCGTCGAGGCGCAGCTGACGTGTCTCCCTCTGACTGTTTGACTTTCCAGCACTTCTCAATTAGACTCTCTGGGCGTATGTGAGACCCTTTGACTTATCTTGAAGCACTTCTGGGTTTTACTCCTGGCATCAGAATTCTCCGGTCTGAGCAAGCTACTGCAATTGTACTGATTCTGATCTCTGCTTTTAGGTGATCTTGTGATTGCGATGGGGCAGGGAGAATTGGAGCCCCCTTTGCCAGTCAGTATTAGCAGTGTCTAGATCAGTTGCGCAGGTTCTATTCCTCCAGGGGCCCCCTCTCTTGCTTCACACTCCAGGCTATGATTGTATGCCTGATGGGCTGATTCTTCTCTGGCCGAAGACAATCAGCTGCACGTGTCTTTCCCTTCCTCGCCTCCACAAACAGGCAGTTCCCAACTCTCACCTCAGTCTTGGCCAGGATTGTTCTCCCCCAGCGCTGCACTCCAGGGGGAAGGGGAGGGAAGGGGGCAGTGCTATTATCTCACCTAGGGTGGGTCTGTCGGGTTCAGGAGAACTTCACAACACTATTGTTCAGACAATTCAGCCACTCCCATGTTCTTTGCTACACTCGAATTAGGTTATACACTCCTTCAGCCCGAAGATTGTGGGGTCTGCATTTATTCTTCTGCTTCCACGGCTTTGCCTGGGGGCTGCTATCTGTGGTTGCCCTTATTCATGTATGGCCATCCGGTCGGGTTTCACAATTGCAGACTTGCTGGGGGAATCCAGTTGTCGCTCCCCGGGGGGCCCACGCCTCTGGGATCACCCCCCCCCAAGAGGCAAGCAGCTGGGCTGTGCCTCTCTTACGCTTTCCACTCAGCCTGCCTGCCAAGGAGCAGTCCGTAGCTAAAATGCTCGTTCAGGGCCAGTCAAATGTATTTTGTGTTCGCTGGCCGCTCCGTCTCCCAAGGGTCCAGTACCTTGATCCACTTGCCCAGCCTTAGTCTCGATATGCGGAGAGGGCGAAGACCCTGATCCCGCCCGCTTTAAATATGCTGCGTTCTCACCCGGTGTAGGGCGACCAAGATCCTGCGAAGCTCCGCTCGTCCTCGTGCACCGGGGGCTTCAGTTTCTCTCAGCGTTCCAGCAGCGCTCTTCCCCACAGGACTCTGCAGTTCTCCGCTACAGTCCAGGCCGCCTCCTCACGCTACGAGCGCCCATTGCTTCGTGCCTCTCTGCTATGCAGTGGCTGTGGAGCTGTCGCCCCTTCCAATCAGTACCGCAGTCGATGTCACTCGCACAATTCTCAATACCTTTCTTAGAATCCAACCTCTGACACCGATTTCTTCAGGTTGGAGGTTTTTTGACTGCTTTTAACACTTTTATATGTTCCCACTCAGACGGAGGTAACGGGAGCGTGCCTCTTCTACACAGTGGCCATCTTGGAATCTCAAATTCTCAAAAGGTTTTTATCGTTGTAGTGCTTTCCCAAAGTTTTTCTGGCCGTTTGCATATATTTTCTGGCTTCTCCAGCCTTGGATATTAAAGTCTTTCTGGTTTCTTAGAGCTCTCCAAAACCCTTTGGCCCTTTGACAGGTTTTCCATATCTCTGTTTGGGTTTATCTGGCTGCCGTAACCCTTGCAGGTTTTCCAGTCCAATTCACTGTGCTCGCCCCTTTCCACAGCGTTACCTTTTCGGGAGCGTTCGCTTCCCTTTCGGCTGTTCTCAACAGCTAAAGCACCTCTCCTGTGCAGCTCGGGATTTGGCCTCTCTGATGCACTCTGGTCTTGGTGTCAGTCACCATGGCCACTGAGACAGTCGCTTTACTGTCCCCGACTCCTTCCTGACCTAGGCCTCTTTGCCGGTCAGGATGCCAGCCTTCCGGTGTCTTGCATGCATCACCTTTGCTCTCCATGCAACTGCTGTCTCTGTGGTTCAGAATAGCTCAGCCCCACCAGGACAGCTTCACTTCAGAGGATCGCCTATGTGTAGGATTCTCTCCTCTTTGTTCCTCGTGGTTTTATGTATGTCATTAGAAGAAAAAACGGTGTGTTGATTTTCTTTGTCTGTCGTGTAGGCCTGATCGAGCATTACCTGAAGCCAAAGAGATTGAACAAATGTCAGTATTTGGTGGATTCAAAACCGAAATAACAACAGTTTTTCCAATTCCCATGTAGACTGATAATGTACACTGGACTGGACTGGGAGTTCCTTGTTAGAATGGGAGCCCTGTCTCCAAGAGGGGAGTCACACCCAGTGAGGTCCCACTTGCCCAGACCCCTATGGACAGTCTTGCTTAGCAGGATCACCTCCCATGCCTCTGGGGATAGGGGACAAATAGTCCAGATTAATCACAATACCTCCATATAGCGCTATATATGCACCTTATTGCCTGAGGAATTTCCAAAATGTGAGAATGGTAGTACTCGGGCAGGATTTCTGGCTGAACCATGCCTGCTATCTTTCTTCAAGGAGCTACTCCTTATTCCTACTGCTGCAGGCACAGCTCATGTTTCCATCAACTCCTCCTTTGAATCTGGGATAGTATCTCAATAGTTCAAAGAATCATATGGTTAACTGCTACTATCAAAAGGGACTTTGACACCTGTAATGTGCATTACTTTAGGGCCATTTTCAACAATAGATTTGTCACAAAAGAAATTGACTGATCGGCATATCACCAACCTATGCAACTCAGAGAAAAATGCCTTAATTGGACCATACAAAAGCACGTTTTAGTCCTACACATTTCACTGAATATGTGCGCTTATCAATTTTGGATGACCTTGAACTTATTGAAGACAAAAATCAAGGCAGTGGTTCTCCTACTGCTAGATCGGTCAGCAGCCTTTGACCTAATCTCTCACAATAATCTACAATATAGACTTGTTGATCTGAGGGGTTAGAGAAATAGCTTTTGAATTGATCATGTCCTTTCTTAAAAACTGAACACAAGAGGGTTTTGGTAACTCACCTATCGGAAACCAAAAGAATGCTTGTTTGGAGTCCCCCCAAGGCTTGCCTCTCTTGCCCCTTTTTAAGAATCTACATCTATTCCACTTTACTCTCCTTTGTGAGATCTAATAATGTATAATGTTAGTCTTGCAAATGGTCCTTAATTTATTTTGAGACTCCCAAATACAAATATCTCTGAATGGATCAACAAAATAGACCATTGCATTGCATCTAACCACCCACTTATAAATAAAAAAAAAGAAATCCTCCTTATAGGTAAAACATTCTTTCCAAGAGTTTTTTCTATCGGACCTTAACCACTCTTCCCTACTGTGAAGTCCAGCCCCACAAGTTAAGATTATAGGATTCAAATCTATCAGGGAAATGTTGTTTACTCTACTTCCTGCAAAGAATATACAGTCATTGTGTCTGTCATCTAATCCAGACTGGACTACTCCAATAGCTTCTACCTGGGGAAGCCGGCAAATTTACTATCCAAGCTACAGCAAGTGCAAAATGGGGCAGCAAGTTTACTACTAAAGATGGGATACAGAGAACACATTTGCCCAGCACTAATCTTTCAGCACTGGCCCTAAATAGGATGCATAATTGTGTTTAAGATGCTCTGCATCACAGTTAAGGCAATTCACAAGATTGGGCCATTCCATGTTAAAAATAAAATTAAAAAAACTCTCCGACCAGACACTTGAGATCTTCAAATCACATTTCCTGGAAATACCTCAATAGGACAAAAAGAAGTTGGGGGGAACTTTCTTCTCTTTCCTAGCACTGCAAATCTGTAACTATGGGAGACATAATCGAAATACCTAGAAAAAAGCCATTAAAAGTTGGTTCCATACACAGTAAATCACAGCATTTAGTCACTAAAAAATACAAATGTCTTCACAACGGACTCCTCGTATTGCAGCCTGGTCTCTTTTGCTTTGCTATTGCATACTTAAACCTTCCACATACCACAGCACCCTTTTCTCATTGTAAAATCATTATCAACATATTCCTTAGTAACATCCTTGAATTCACAAATATCAATTTAATTTTGATAGTTTCTACTATAATACAATCTAACAACATACCAATTTGAAAACCTAAAATGTGGATTCTTACTCGCATAGCCCCTCTTCCAGTTCCTCCTGCCATGAGCCAACCATATTGCTGAGTGATTGTGCAACTTCCAACATTGCAGACAACACACTCGAGGGAGATTTCTATTCGCTGCCAGAGCCAGCTATGAACACATGCCTCTCCAAGGACATAACATGGTAACCTGATAAGGAATCCCATTTGTGACTTTGTATTTGCGCTCATGTTGTAATACTAACAGATGGGTTAACTGGAAATTCTTAGTACTGTAAACTCTCACTTTATTTTGATTTGTTACATGTTGTAATTCCTCCAGATGGCAAAGCCAGGTAACTTTGTTGTATAAAGATACCTCCCACTGATCTCTCTGCATATTCGTTGTGACTTTATGTCCACTCGTATGAACAATAGAGGTCTGTAATTATCTTATACACAGCTGTCTCCTTCTTGGCTTGAATCTCTTTATTTGCTATGCTCAACAAACAATAACTCTGGCGGTCACCTCATGACCATGTGATCTTTGACAGATGGAACAGAAATTACTCCAAGCCTCAGAAACAGTTCAAAGGTTTTTGAGTTTTTATTCAGCCCTATGATATGATATGATAGGTTATTTATAACGCACTTAATACTCGGACCTGTGGTGCTCCATGTCGTCTTGCTTCCAAGGCGGGCACATTGCCCCTGAGCAATCCTCCCAAGACATCCTGCTTTTTCATCTTCAAGGATCTCCTCCCTTACCCATGCGTCAGTAGTCCTAGTTCGTATATAGTTTCACCCTCGGCATGCCGTGGCCTTGTCTAACTAAACTCTATTGGGGACTTTCTATCATCCCGTACTCTATCAAGTTCCTTTGTGTTATGGGTGTGTTCTGTGCAAACCCCCTGTGTGATTCTGCCTTTCCTCTGTCATGCTCACTTTCTCTCTCTCTCTCTCTCTCTCCCCCACTCTCTCCCTCTCTCCCACTCTCTACCTCTCTCCGTCTCTCCCACTCTCTCCACCTCTCTCTCTCTCTCTCTCTCTCTCTCTCCACCTCTCTCTCTCTCCACCTCTCTCTCCCTTTCCCAGACTGTCCGCCTTTACTTTCTTCCTTCTTCTCTTCTGTCCCTCCAATGTCTCTCATAACTTCTAGGCCTTGCTTTGACCCTTCGATGTTACTCCTCCTTCCTTCTTTACTACTACTCCCACTTCAATCTGTCACTACCATCTCCACTATACTACCCCTTTCCCCAATCTATTACTCCATCCATCTCTCTTCTACTATCTCCTCTACACTACTACTATGATGCCACCCAGTTCATATTAACACACCCTCCTTCCACTCACTCAGTGACATACACTCTGCATTCACTTCTTTACACTATCACATCTAACCACACTGTCGCTCACACCCACGCTGCAGTACCACTTGGGCTCACTAATCAATACCTCACCTTCTCCAGAAATCACCTCCACACTCTGCCACTCTTCCCTTCGTATTCCTCGTCACTTGGACTGCCACCTCCTATGCCCTCACATGAACAACTCACAACTTCCTGCTTCCTGTCCTTCTTTTTATACCCTACTAATCCTCCCATTGGTTTGCTTTCACTGTATAATCTACTCCTATCTTTCCCACCCTGGTCGTGACATAATCGGCAAAACCGTGGAATAGCGGACTAAGTCCAGCCCCTTTTCTTCATGCCAGCTCGCACTGGAAAAATTATGGCTACCCAATCTGCTCACTTTTGCTGTTCATGTTAGGGGGGTTTATTCCTGTGCTCCTCTTTGGTAAGTATATCCTGTTTATGCCCCATGGCCCAATAGGTCCCCAGTGGCCTAGGGAATGAACTGCTGATTGCAGTGCTTCACCGCTGGCACTGGAGAGTGTTGTGCAGCTTCGCTCGCCACCACATAGTTGTTGCTCTGCTGGTTTTTATTCTTTTTGCAGGATCAATGCAGATAAGCCTGCAGTGCTGGCTGCTGGAGAATTGCTTTGATTTCTCTGGGTACATGGCTCCGCTTTCAAGTTGCAGACCTCATGTGGCACTGGAATGCTTCATTCCCTTTGATGCTACATGTTCTGGCTCATCTCAGATTCCTTGACACTACAAAAATCGAAAGCCTGGTAAGCATTTTGTACATGAGGTATGTTGTGAGGCAAATAGGTACTGCATAACAGCTTGCTGATACAGTGGTGCGGATAGGAACTGGGGCCCTATCATCTGCACCGTTCTCAGCGGAAGGACTCACTTTGTATTTCTCCCTTGTAGGCATCTCATCCATCACGGTCAGGGGTTCCCATCCCCTCTTGACAAGGCCAGAGTACCGGCCTTATCACAGCTTGCCATGACAGGCACCCCTTCCTACCACAGGACATATATCTCTTCTATTCAACCTGCATACTCGATAAACTTGCACATTTTGTTTATCCCACAACCTATGCCACCCTATGGTGATACCATGGCAAGAGAGCTCCCCCGGGGATCACAGAACACGCACTATCACAGTACAACCCATAAGTTAAATGGCTTGGCAGGCACTTGGGCACATAGCTGGTATTGGCCAATGGAAGTCAGGAACCAATGTGCTCTCTACAAGCTGGGACATTGTCGAATAGTGCCTCATATTAAGCACACAAAAAACACCAAATCTGCTTAGATTTGAGTATTACCAATGCAAGAGGTGCCGTTGAGGATGAGGAGAAGGAGCTATATTGCATCTCACAGCTCACCCACAATGTGCTAGGTTTGCTCCGTCCCTTGGAAGGTGTTTGCTCATATACAAAACATCCCTCCCATATTTCATCGTTTTCTATTCGCACTCATTTGTTGTATAGCCTACACTGGGATAAGGCTACATTTTGTCTGAATCTGATCTGGAAGGAGGATAAACCCAATCCAGGGCATCCCTTCAATTTTCACTGGCCAGTTTAAGGACACATCAGGTCCATCACATATCCATTCACTTCATGTCTTAACTTATTTTATGACCAAATTGACAATCCGTTAATCAATTTTGTACCCAAACACATGGAGACACCTACTTCAAGTGATGACATACAGCGCTCCCGTGGGCCCACACCCACCTGCACTACCACAAACTATCTTTTCCTGGCTACATCACCGTTACCGATGTCTGTATAAAACATGAACCACTTTCCCTCATCCTTTTCTTATCCCCCACTCATCTGCTCTCCACAAACTGATGTCTGGTTATCACTTACGGGTACACAAGGCGCCTACTTCCCAGACAAGTCAGACGTTCTCAGACCACAATGGTGTTGATTTGGCGCAGCAGTATACAATTCACATAGCTTAAAATACCAAACCACACCCTGGAGAAGATTCTGTGGAATAAGGAACTAAATGTGCCACCAGCAACATTTCTGCTCCACATTGACATTGATGGCTGCTCGGGTTTGTTTCTAAACAAGCCTTTGATGTCAATGGGCACTTGCGTTGACAATCTAAACAAAAGGTGAGAAAGGGGATACACTATAGTGTATACAAGGTTTCGTCTTTTGTAGTGATTATGGCCTTCCCTGGTGTCTGCTTTTTCAGCATTCACTCGTGATGCTGGTCTTCTCTCTCAGGCTGTTTAGTTCTCCCAATCTTTGTATTTCACTCAGGTGTCTCAGGTCTCGCAGTTCCCTCAGGCCTCTCAACTCCCTTACTCTAGCAGGTAGCTCAGCTTTCACAAACCACAGAGATCTGCCCTCTGTGGCAAGCATTGTTTTCTCTTAAGGCTGTCTCGCTTTCTGGTGTCTTGAGCTCTCTGCTGGCCCTTTGTAGCTTCCACCATTGTTCTGTTTTCTTCGAGCATTTTATATGTATCTGTGTAGCTATGTTTCCCTAACAATGATTTGTTTTGTTATGCCCGTTGAGCCTCCTGTTAATCTTTCTGATTGGATTGTAGGCCTAGAGAGTCTGTTTCCACCTGAAAGCTCAGCATTCACCATTAAGGATTCAAGTGGTCTGGTGCCTATTTTTGATTCAGGAGGAAGTCCTGCCTCCAGTAGTACATGGCTTTCCATTTGTCCACGGTCAAGTTGCTGATCTTGGACAGTGAGCTCCTGCTGACACCCGTGCCCATGGCAGTGATGTAGTGGAACGCCAACACATTGAGTGTCATTCTGCTGCTGATCAGGCTGTTGAGCATGCGTAATGTCAATTCTATAGGCAATAACTTGCAATTAATGGTTTCCTCATATCTCCCAAATTGTGGACTATCGGGTTCACACTGGATTTCAGAATTACTTTCCTCTTCTCCTTTCTTCTCAGTCCAGGACCAAACTTATTATACCCTAACGAAATTATAGAGTGTGCCAGAATGGAAAAGAGGGGACATTTCCTAGTTATTAAGAGGGAAACTCTGGGAATAACAAGCATTGCCTCATTAAGCTAATTCATGGTACTAGGCCTAGGGCACTGGTTGGCCAGAATTCTTGTTCCTCCGAGTCGTCGTCAGCTCTTGGGATAGGGTCAGGCTCTGACTTTGGGACCCATTATAGTTATTGAGAGGGAAACTCTGAGAATAACAAGCGTTGCCTCATTAAGGTAGCTCATGGTACTAGGCATAGGGCACTGGTTGGCCAGAATTCTTGTTCTTCCGAGTCGTCCTCAGCACTTGGGACGGGGTCAAGCTCTAACTTGGTTGCAATACCAAGCATCTTATTGCCAAACATTTGTTTATTTGTTCCCATTGTTGATATGTCACTATGAGAATTAAAAGCACTTCCAGTGTGCCGGTAGACACAAACCACATCCCATGCATGAATTTGATCCAACATTTCACATTATATGCTGTTTGCAGTGTAGGTACTGTCAGTCTAGGAAAATAGATACCACACGATTAATGGCAATGTATCATATTGGCCCAAGACAACCGTCTCGTGTACTGAATGTCAGAAATACAGACTCATAAGTTTGACCAATGTGCGGCCATTTTTGATGTAACTAGAATCGCCATTTTGTTTTCTAACGTTTGCTCATTGCTTTTTGTTCAAAACTGCTTAGCCGAAAGCTTATTCTGCTTATTCTGCTTCACTTATTACTTTGTTGTTCAAAGCGAAAGAGCAAGGCCGCGAGGCCGGGAGTTATTCGTTGAAACATAACCCAGGCAGTCCCAGAGAGGAATGCCTAATCCCCTCCTGCATGTAGCTTTGGAAGAGCACCACAGCATTTAATCATTTCACTTATGCCAGCTAGTCTCGTTAATATGGTGGAAATGCTACAAAGAAACAGCTTGAATTATGCTTGTCTTACGGCCCCCCTTTCCAAGCCCAGCAGAGCGTGCTGACTCCCAGGATACGAATAGCAAATAGGAGATAGCAAGGCCTGGAATGCGACACTTCCCCCGTAAGCAGCTTGCTCACAAGAACAGAAGCGCTGTGTTCTGTTCAACAAAGAAATATGTTTCCAGGCGCCCAATGTTGCATATTGTTGATAAAATGTATGTTCGAAGGTGTCGTATTCGTCGAAATTGTCAATCATCAGACCCAGTTCAAAGAAACTGTACAATGGGCGTAATGAACATGTCATGACTGATTGCAGGTTGTCCATTTTGTATATATGTAACTGATGTACATTATTTGCCCTCTTGCGTCCCTTGAGGTCGCGGGGCGTGAGACGGAGTTGGCCAACTGAGACTATTTGCTTTGCAATAAACCCTAGCTTTTGGGAATACAACCTTGTGTCTGGCGTATCAGTTCATGTGTGGTGATTTGCCTTGTTTCCACTTCGCGAGGGTCCCCTAATGGCATCCATGGTGCATAGTAAACATCCATGTTTAAGCTTATAAAAGCATGGGTGTGTGAATAACTCTAATCAATGCCCGTGAAACAGCGAGAGAAAGTTGCCGTGTAGACAAATGTATGATAGTCCTCCAGGCTGAGACTAATTTACATCTTTCCGAGGTCATAACTTGAGTAACACGACTGTATATAACAATGATGGTAGTTGTCACGCCTGTTACCAGGAGCTCTGAAACTGGAATTTCCCATACACAGTGTTTTAGAGAACACCTATTATCATGTTTTTATTTTTAAAGGTTTCTTAACCAGGGTATTGGTAGTATTCAGACACTCTATCATGGTGGGATTGAGCCTCTTTGACAGTGTTCTACCTTTTTAACAATGTACATTTATTTCATTTCTCTGGGTGGGCAGTGTAAATTGTAGCATTTTAAATGTGTTTCATAAATCAGTCATTCCACAGCTGTCTTTCAGACAGATGTGCAACAGTGTTTTTTAAAATAAGGCCCATCCCTGTGTCATAAGTGACTGGTTGGAGTGATATGTTTGTCTCCGGGGTGGGTGGCCTAGTAAGGATGTCATTCTGCCTAGAGGTGATGTAATTCTTGCATGCTATTGCAAGGTTGACTGGGGGCCCACTTTAATTGTATCATGTGTGTCACGCAAGTACACAGATCTGAATTCAGGTTGCGTGGCCTCTGGCCTCTTGTAAGATGTGATTCAGTGGATTGCCTTTCTCCCGCAGATTTCTCATCTAATAGATATTCCCTCCAGCTCTGCTGCTTTGGAACATTTTTGACAGGGGGGATAGTGGACCTCGACCCAGCCATCGTTCGTCGATCCGTCTTTCTCAGCGTCCGGTCGTCTGCTCTGGACATGACGTCAGGTGTCGTATAAATACCACGTCACCACTCCCCAACCTCAGTTCGTTTTTCCTGTGTTCCAACATGCTGCTTGGGAACACATAGCTTCGACTCACTCTACGTTTTCCTCAGAAAACGTTGCACTTTTTTTTTTAATTCCTTGCCGCAAGATGTTGGTCGCTCGGGTATCAGATTTCAAATGGTGTTCTGATTGTGGCACCATGTTGTCCATCACTGATCCATACGAGTTGGGTCTCTGGTGCCTCGGCACGGGACTGACTGGTGTCCGTCACGCTCCAAAATACAACCTAAATCCCTTCGCGATAAAGTTTCAAAACTCTCTCTGTGTCGCCTGCCTTCAAAATCACTGGGGTGATTGACGGTTCGGTCTTCGGAGACCAAAACTGAGGGGCACATCCCTGAGAAAGGACACAGGCGGAAAAAGAAACAGTCCAACTCAAGGAGCCACTCTTTCTCGTCCCGAAAGGAGAAAAGGCATTGCCGACACCGCCGGGATTCTGAGTCGTCAACGGATAAAGGTAAGCCGTCGGCTGGGCCTACAACCCGCCAAGAGTGGGAGGATTTCAAATCCTTGATGCTTGAAATGTTCAAGAAGCATGCTGCAGTCAGCACAGCTAACCACCCAACGCAGCACGCTTCGGAGCGAAGAGCGGCGCTCGGTATACCCGATCCCTCTAGTGCTGCGGTACTGACACTGTTGGCGCCGATAAATCTTTCGACACCAAAAATGGAAGTCGGATCATCTCCGTGCATCCAAGGATGTTGACTCTACAGCGTCTCGAACCCGATCGACACCGACATCTACCATATCCCGCGCCGAGAGACAAACCCTCGACGGTGGTCGAGAAAACATTTACCTCACATTCCCCGGTCCGACTTTTTTTTATACTATGGCAGCTATCTTCAGCAGTCATGACGCTGATGACCAGGAGATGTCGATCCGATTTACTTGGGTTCAGGAGGTGTCGATTATTTTGACAACCAGAATCAGTTTTTGCATCTGCCTCAAGGCCTCCAGGACGCCAGCGGCCTAGACACCTCTGTCATGATGCCTACTCCGGGCATCCAGACCAAGTCCATCAACCCCGGAAGCAGGCATCATGTTACCTGGAGCAAACCCGGCAACCCCTGTTAGGGGCTATCTGGGTACAGTCCTGGCGCCTGTGGCACCAGGCTCATATGGGACATCAGTCCTGGCGCCATAGGCGCCAGGCTCATATGTTGAAACTTACCTGATGCAGACCATGCTGCAAGGGATCCAATCATCCAAGCCCATGTGAGGCTTGAAGGGACTATTTTATCTTGGGGACTATTTTGTTACTCGGGTGTGGCTGTGGAGGAATACTTACCTGGGACTACTTTGAATGCTATTTAAACCACGCCCGAAGAGCAGCACATGCTTCGCGTTATTCTGCATCCAGCAGCGGTAACGCTCACCGTGTCTGCGGTCCAGAATTCTTTCAATATCCTCAAGCCAGTGAAGTAACCTGCCATCAACGCGCCCCTGCATTCTTCGCAGGCTGGAGAGCTCATCATACAAAACTATAAGGTGAGCTTTGTGAAAGGGAATGTCAGAAGTGATAAGTGGGGACGCAGTGAGGCGTTAATACTCAAATCCACGGGTGGATAATTCCCTTTCCCTGTCTTTAGGAGACTACTTCTACGGGTCAAGCAGATGAAGCTAGGTGGGCCAGTCCAGTCAGTCATCTCTGCACTACGCATCACGTTGGTGGAGACCGTGGCTGTCCAGTTCCGCTCGACACCCCTGTGGGAGCCAGGTGAGCATAACAACCTCCACAGACCTCGAATTTCAGCAATACCAGCCCTATCTTCATAATACTTCTAAATTCATGGCTTTGCTAGAAAGGGTTATTGACACCCTGGAATTGCATTCATCAGTGACGCCTGTATAAGGTTATGATGTTAGACGTTTTAGATGAAGGCGTCAACACAGAACGTACTATGCCTTTTAAACCCTGCCATTGCCGATACTTTACCAATTATGTGGCCCATTTTTGGGAAATACAGGCTGGCTAGAGGAGACCCTTCATACTTCTCTACTCACCCTTCCCTGAGGGGCCTTGTTATGCAAGCTGCTACGTTCTCTTCTTGACCTGCATCTTCTATGTCCACTCTGCCTCCCGACAGAAAAGCTAACAAAGTAGATGCCTTAGCAAAGAAAGCATTCACTTCAACTAGCATGGCTCTAAAAGCTACAAATGTGGCAAGCGCTTTTGCCAAGTGCTCCTTCGGTCTATGGACAGCAGTTGAAAATGCTGCTCAGTATGTCCCAGAAGGAGAAATGCGCAAACGCTTCCTGCAGCTAGTGGAGGATGGGAAGGAGGTGGGCAGACAGTCGCTGCGAACAGGACGGGTCATCGCTGACTGTGTGGGCCGATCTATGGCATCAGCCATAACACTAAGAAGGAAGGCCTATTGAAAAACCTTTTGTTTTTGGCCTAGTGTCCAAGTCAAGCTTCTGGACATGCCCTTCAAGGGCGATCTTCTATTTGACCAGAAAGCCGACGATTCCTTAGAGAAATGTAATGAATCCAAAATCGCTGCTAAATCCTTAGGCCTAGCTTCACAGCCAACCAAACCTGCATTTAGCTTAACCTCTTGGGCACAGCGCTACAGGAGAGCGCTGCTCCCAACTGCCAGGCAAGGGCAGAAGCATTTCTCGTGCTCCAGAAGGGTCAGAGGGGCTTATAGAGGTCAACAGGCAGTGTAAGCAGCGTGGGCAACCCAGCCTCCAAAGCCACTTTGATTTTCCCCTCTCACAGCGGACCGGTTGGAGTATAGTTGACAGAGCATTTGCACCAGTGGCAGGGAATTACTTCTGATGCCTGGGCTCTACAGCTCATTCATTGGGGTTATTGTCTGCCATTTGTAAGAAAACTACCAGATAGATCACAGCCCATCTCCAATCCAACCTGGACAGGAGCTCCAGGAAGAACTGAGAGCCCTGTTGTTGAAGTGTGCCGTGGAAGAGGTACCTCCCGAGCAGAGAGGATTGGGTTGGTATTCCCAGTGTTTTCTGGTACCCAAGAAGGGAGGAGGTCTCCGTCCCATTCTGGACCTCAGGGCCTTGAATAATTTCTTGAGGAAAGACAAATTCAGGATGGTGACGTTGAGAGAGATTCTCCACGCTCTCGAACTACAGGACTAGCTGGAGACTGAAAGGCCTTGTAAATACATTTCTGGCAACTCCCTTTGTTGTTCCGGATTGGGACCTTAATCTGGTTCTGACATTTCTGATAGCGGCTTCCTTTCTGCCTATGCACTTTTGTCCCTTACGGCTTCTGTCTTTGAAGACGGCCTTCTTGGTGGCCATTACATCCGCTAGGCGGGTGAGTGAACTGCAGGTCTTATGCTGTAAGCCACCATTACTGCGTTTAGCCTGGATTCCTCCCCAAGGTTGTTTCAAAATGTCACCTGTCGCAATCCATCGACCTTCCAGTCTTCTGCCCTCCTCAAGGAACGGTTAGATTGCCTAGAGCCAAAGAGGGCATTGAGTTGTTATATTGCCAGAACAGCTGATTTCAGGAGAGCTGACCAGCTCTTTGTGGCCTTAACCTTAGTCCGTAAGGGCCTGCCCATAACCAAGCAGACTTTATCCCGAAGGATAATTTTCTAATTTTCTGCATAGAGGAATGTTACCTGTCCGCTGGTAGGGAATTACCAGCAGGCATCAGGGCTCATTCGATAATGGGTGTCTCATCATCATCATCATCAACAGCATTGCAGAGGGGAGTACCTGTCTGGGTAATTTGTCGTGCTGCGACATGGTCATCCCTTCATACCTTCGCAAGGCACTACAGTCTGGATGTGGCTCATACAACTGATGCACGTTTTGGCAAGCAGTGCTGCAAAATTTCTTGGTATCACTTTCTGCCCGCCTCCTTCAATTACTGCTTTCAGATGAGGAATCTGCGGGAGAAAGGAAATCCATTGAAGGAGAAATTACTTACTGTAATTTTCTTTCTAGGGATTCTTCTCCTGCAGATTCCTCATCTCCCCTCCCACCCATCTGCACTCCGAAAGTCGGTGGTTGGCGAGCATCTTCTTTCACGTTGACTTGCTGATGGTCATCTTTGTCCATTTTTTGCTTTCTGCCACATATTTTTAACGATTTTTCTAATGCTACTTGTAGTGTTTGTTCAATTGTTCCTCCTTCGGAGGTCTATAGTTATTTCTTTTTGAAAGGCTCATTAGCCCATTTGTTCTGTTTTCCTATGCAGCATGTGGTGCTTGGGGGGGGGGGGTGGGGGGGGGGGGGGAACTGAGGTTGGGCCGTAGTGACGTGGTATTTATACAACGCCTGATGTCCCGTCTGGAGCCGACAACCCAACGCCGAGCAAGACGGTTCACTACGCCCCCTGCCAAAAAAAATTCCGAAGCAGTGGTGCTGGAGGGAATATTATCAGATGACGAATCTGTGAGAAAAGAATCCATAGAAAGAACATTACGGTAAGTAATTTCTCCATTCACGTGTTTCGGACTCTCCTGCAGCATAGGACAATGAATGCCATCCCCGGCAGATAATAAACACAAGGCTGTGATTAAGCTTAGATACACGAGTGTGAACTTTCATAACCAGAGGATTAGTACTTTAAAGGAGCGACTTTGAAAAAAGGGAGCAGCCTTGTGAGCTGGGTTGAACCTCTCTGCCAGTACCTTTTTTAAATATGTATACTGTCTTGGTCTAAAGTTAAAGAACCTGTTTGAAACATGCAATATTGTGTTTTGTGTAATGCACTGACAAAGGTTGGTGCTAAGGTTACCAGATGACTAGTAAACATGTAGGAGGTACGATATTAGCAGAAGCAAAGAGCAGTGATGGGGCAATACATGACCACTGGATAAATGCAGCTTTGGAAATCCAATCTGTCCGATGCAAGCCATTCTCTCAACAGCTGTGGTGTTTGGGGGTGATCATGGAGGAATGGGAAGAAGTGCAGAATCTGCATCTGAAAGCCATGATGGGCAAAGTTGTATGAAAGAAAAATGAAAAGAACATTGGGGTAGGGGGGACACAATTTGAGTAAGTGGCTTATCTATTTGGAAGGGGGCATTCTGGTAGATAGACTGTGGTGTCTGCCTTATTCGATTCCTCATGGGGAATTGGTTGCTTGGAGGGATTAAAGTAGATACATTTAAGAGTTTAAGTTGATGATTATATTTATTTACAGGCTCAGCCAGTTCCCCTAGTCTATTGATGCCATGCCCAAAATCAGTGGTTCAGGCTTCAGTACCTTCTTTATAGTGTAGCGTTTAATGTATAGCCACTCACTGCAATGGAGCTCTCATTTTATATCTCAATAAATGGCTGAACCAGGAACAAGTTTTGTCATGCATATTCTTTTGTTTTGACATGGCAGCTCAATGTGAGGTTTGTAAGGTTCACATTGAAGGCACCAATAAACACTGCCGGGAAGACATTCTGTCTACTTGATAAGCAGAGCAATCACTATGCATCCTTGATGATTGCTGCTTGGAGTGGGATGTGTGCAGAAGAGCATAATTTGACGCGCTATTACTTAGTGGCTTTGAACATCAGGTGCAGGTTAAAAAAAAAAAGAAATGAAAGATTCTGAAGACGGATGAATGAAAGTAAGGTCAGATAATGTGAGGATGCATGGACTGATAATGGATAATGGCTAGTGATAGCTGCAAGTGTGAATGAAAATAAAATCACCATAGAAATGCCATTATGTCACCTTTTTCTGTGTGTCTGGAATTGTGATTTGCTGTAAAGTGAACATGCTGTGCATCTTAGTTGGAATTGGTTTCCACTGCTGTCAATTTAATTGAGAGAAACCCCAATGTCCAATGTTTGTTTGATTGTTTGGTTTTCTCTGCCTGTTTTCTTTGATGAGCATGCCTATTTTGTGTTAAATACTCTAATGACTTGGGCAGAGGCCTTCAAACTGTGGGTGGCCCCCATGGGGGCACGGCCGCCTTCCCAGAAAAAAAACATTTAAATGGAGGAAATGGGCAGAGGCAGGGTCGGACTAGAGCATAAAACTGTCTTGGGCACCAATTAAAAAAGTGCCCACAGTTGCAAATGGCAATTCATTCCTTTAGTTACAGGCTGTTTGAATAGTACCCGAGGGGGTGTTTTTGTTAAAATGTAAGCAAATTGTGATGTTTAAGGACTATTTATTCAGCAACAATGGTCAAAACTACTAGCTGCATAGTAAAGTAACTCATCACTCTGGCCCACATTATCCAAAAAGTGGCCCATTTAGACCCAAAAAACAGGCCCACGCTAGCATTTTGCATTTTTGGTTTGGGCATTGCCCTATAGGCCAGTCCGAGCCAGGCGGCTCAATCAATAATGGGCAAGCCGGTGTCGACCCCGTGGCCCGCTCACCTATTATGGAGGAGCCGATTAGCAAGCCCATTGAAACACTGAGCACTCCCTTAGCTGCTTTTTCCAGCTGAAGGAGTGCTCCTGGGCTGGCTGAACTGTCAAAGGGAAACACTGTTTCCCTTTGACAGTTCAGTTCCCCAGCAGCACATGCTTATTGAGACATGCAAGGCTCGGGGCCGTTTTGCTTCGCTAGCCTTGCATAGCTCATTGGAAATGCTGGCTGGGGAAATGTATGTCTGTATGTGCGAGAGGGAGCTCCTGCGCCTCCTCTCAAATACGGACAGTGAAGCCTGAAGCAGGGCTTTCCAGCACCCACACGCAGGCCCCTCAGCGCATGTGCAGGAACCAGGAAGCTCTTGCTTCCTGATTCCTGTTAATGATGCACAAGCTGGAGTGCTGGGGAGGAAACTTCAGGAGCGGGGCAGAAGTTAAGTTTGTTCATTGATTTTTTATTTATGTATGGGTATGGATGCATGTATTCTTGTGTTATAAGTGAGTGTATGATAATGGCTGTGTTATGTTGATGTCTTTTCTATTATATGTTAAAGTGTTATCTGATTCCCATTCTTTGTTCTACTGATGGAATCCTAGCTATTGATGACATCAGAGCAATCCTGAGCTTTGTGTTAGAATGTTATTCTTTGAGGAGTCAGTCTACTAGTGCAGATGGTTGGGGGTCTCTACTACCCAGCTTATCCCTACAAGCAATAAACCATTTGTTCAACTTGTTGTGCCCAGTTTATTGCTTTACATTGGCGACAAGGATGGGATGTGCTGCAAGAGGAAAGCAGCAGCTGGAGTGGGAGTAGTTATCCGGAGCTGAGGAGCTGGAGCCGGACTGAGACCTCCAACCGCCAGGCCTACGGGTGAGGATCTGCCCCCCCCCCCGACCTGGCCTACGACATTGGACTGAAGGGAAAGTGCCCTGAACCTTCTCTGAGCTTACCTTCTGGAGACCTGCAAGCAATATTGCACATGTTTGGTTTTGATATCACATGGTGGAATTGTTAAGAGGAGAGCAGTGTTTTTACAGGAGGTGAGCGCTAATATTTTGAAACATTGGCTGCAGGTGGCAAGTGAGTGACATTCTGTTTTTCGCTTTTGGTGGATTGGTAGCTGATTTCGGAGAGCACTACAGACTTGGATTGGCACCATGGCTGTATCCGGAATCCCGGGTCCCCAGATGTTTTTACCAACCCCAGGCCCTCCGAGAATTAAATGGGAGCCCTGGAAAAAAGGTTGTCTCCATTATGTGAAAGCCACATGTGGCAATGGCATGTCAGTAGAAAGAAAGTTGGCTATGCTTATGCATCTTCTGGGGTATGAGGGGCAGCGAATTTTTGAAACTTTACCTGAATTGAGCGAACTGGATGTTGAGGAAGGTATGAATGACTTTGATGCAGCATTGGCAAAACTGGATAAACATTTTGAACTAAAGATAAGTACTGTGTTGGAACGCTATCACTTTGGTATGAGATCTCAGCATGAGGGTGAAACTGTAGAGGAATACATCACTGCGCTTAGGCATTTATCGCTGAACTGCAAATTTGGTGTAAGTCTGGATGTACATATTAGAGATCAGTTCATGTTACATTGTGCCAATGACAGGATCAGAGAGAAAGTGTGGCTAAAAGATGACCCTTGCTTAGATGAAGTGTTATAATGTGAAGGTTATTAGGACCTTCATGAACTCTGGTTCGATGTGGCATTCCTCAGGCTGAGATTCGATCTTGGAAGCTCAGCTGGAGGAAGGATCACAGCGGACACAGAGAGGGAACTCTCTGTTATGAAATAAACACAAAGTAACGAACATACTATAAGAGTACGGGTATATTTGTGTACAATAATCAACCTAACAAGTGGCGATGAGGAGGCCGCCTGTTCCACACAGAGGAGAGTTCCCGGAATACAGTTTAGACAAGGAACGGCTGGCCAGAACCAGCAACTGATCGCGAAATAACAAGAAAAGAATCAGCCGGAACCAGCAATTAAATCTGAGGTACAATATAACTAATACAACGATATTATAAAATAAGGAAGATATATAGTTACTTATTAATCGAGTAACGGAAAAGTGCATCTTTCAAAATGAGTGCGAGCTACGATGACCGGAAGCATACGCTTGTGATAAGAAGCACGTCGTGACGTCACCAACGACATAAGAGTAAAGGACCTTAAAGCGTCCTGTACGTGCCGCCATTTTGGGAGACTTTGTACATCATATGAAAAACAAACACGGAACGCTGTGATATATTAACGAATAGCAACATTATATCTAGCTACGAGCAAACTGTTGTGCCGAACAACTGCCAAGACTATTAATAGCTAATGCACAATATCAATGGGAACTTACAGCCTGCCAATACACAAATGAAGTGTTGTATGCAAACGAATATTGATAGGCTAAATGAACAAATCGGAATGTTAGTGTTACAATAAAGCAAAAGTGTTTGCCCACATTAATGTTAAGTAGGATTTATATATCGTTATAGGCTTTTAGTTGAGTCATGACAAATTGAATAGCAGTGAAATATTTGCAACCCATATCTTGCAGCTCAAAAAAAAAATATATAGTATATACTAACATGCAAAGCATAGTGGCACCAGAAAAGTTCTTAGCACAACCTGGGAGTCCAGTTTTTTCGTGGGAACAATGGCTAGACAATTTCCAGGTCTACATGAGGGCCATTGGCAGTGCCAAGTTCAGCGATGATTTAAAGGAGGCCACTTTACTCAGCTGTATTGGGGCTGAAGCTTTTAGAATATTTTGAACGCTACCTGATGGTGGTGATACTGCAAGTGGTTCTGGCGATTCCACATCCAGTTCTAGGAAATATGATATTGCCTTGTTGAAATTAAGCAAACATTTTGGGAATAAGACTAATGTAGTTTTGGAAAGATACAGATTTTTCACCCGAAGACAACTCAAGAATGAGTCTATTGACATGTATGTTGCAGCGTTAAGAGGTCTCATAGCTACATGTGAATTTACCGGGTTAACAAATGAATATCTGAGAGACCAGATCGTTCTCCATGTTGCTGATCCCAAAATACAACAAAGACTTGGTGTCATGATGCCCGCTCCCGGGGAGCCGGTTCAAGCCCTGCGTCCCCGAAAGCGGACATCCAGTCCCCAAGGAAGGACCCAGCAACCCCATATAGGGGCCCTTTGGACAGTGTCCTGGCGCCTATGGCGCCAGGCTCATAAAAGACATCAGTCCTGGCGCCATAGGCGCCAGGCTCATTATGGGAGTGCTTGGGTGCACTTACCTGATGCAGACCATGCTGCAGGATCCCGGACTCCTTGAGGCCTGAAAGGAACTACTTTACCTGTGGGACTAATTTATCATCCGGGCGTGATCGGGGAAGGATACACACCTGGAACGTCTTCCAAGGCTATTTAAACCCCACCCGAACAGCCACACGTGCTTCGCGTTGTTCTGCATCTAGCAGCTGGACGCTCACCGTGTCTGCTCCTGCATCCTGACTTCTGCCACGCCTGCCAGCATCCTGGATCACCTGCAAAGGAAGAGAAGAAGAGAACAGAAGAAGGAAAAGTCCTTACCTGCTAAATCCGCATCCCGGAGACATCTCGCCGACAATCCTGAAAAGGAAGACTTTAATTTAAAAGCTCATCGCGTCGATCGCTGCAGCGCCGCATTCCACTCACCTCTACAGGGCGCCTCCATGTTCAGCAGCGATCATCCGGATTCGCAGTCACGCCCCAGCGCCTAGGGAGAAAAAGACCAGAACAAAAGGTGAGAGAGAGAAGGGAATAAGGAAAGCTAAATCTCCATGCTAAGACTTACCTGTTGATTCATTCCCTCTTCATTTCAGGTCCGCGCCGCATCCTGGCATTTCCGGACCCCGGCCCCCAAGGGGAAAAAGAGACATCAGGGTTAATGAGTGAATGAAAAGACATTACCAAAAAACGCTCATTAAAGACTTACCTGATTTCTACAAGTATTTCACCTCTCATCTCGGGTCGGTGCCTGTTCCCCGGCATTCCGTACCCCGGTCCCTATGGGGAAAAAGACACTAGCATTAGTACATTAATGCATGGACACAAGGGGAACCTCTCATCAAAAAACTTACCTGGAAGCCAAGCAAGTTTGGTTCTCACCAATCCGAAAATCCAGTGAAGTAACTGGATATCAACGCGCCCCTGCATCAGAAGCAGGATGGAGAGCTTGTCCTTCCAGACCCTAAGGTGAAACGCTACGAGAAATCACAGAAGGGTTTCGAGGAGGGTGAGAGGGGAAAGTGGGAGGACAATTGCATTACCCCGCAGACAGTTAATCCCCTATTTTCGCCTACAGAAGGATACTTCTGCGAGCCAGGCAAGCCAGATTTGGGGGCCCGGTCCAGTCCGTCTTCCGAACCCTGCGCATTAGAAGAGGTCACAGCTGCGCGAACCAGGCCAGCGCCTCCGTGGGAGTCAGGTGAGCGTAACAGAACGCGAAGCCTTCCTACAAATTCCCACCCAGGCGCTATGGAAAGTTCTGAGACTGATCAGTTGGCCCAATTACTGGGGGAATTACGGGCCGAAGTACATGCCGCTCGTCAAGAAACTAATGCCCTCAGGAGGGAATTAATAATATCAAAGGAAAGAACTGATGACCTGGCCAGACAGCTTTTGCAAGGTCAAGCTGGGCAAACTCCTCTACCCGGTTCCGGAGGGAACCCCGCTCCTGTGGTGTCCAGTAACCCTGTGGAGATTAATCTACCTGGAAACATGCCGCTGGCCCCACCCGAACGCTTTGCTGGGGACCCCAAACGATTCGCCGTATTCATGAATCAGTGTTGTTTGCACTTCCTATGCAGACCTGGGGCCTTCCCTAATGATCAGACCAAGGTAGCCTTTGTACTGTCATATCTCAGCGGCTGCGCTGCCGATTGGTCAGTTCCACTGGTTACTCAAGATGACCCGATTCTCCGTGATTTTCAAAGGTTTCAAGCAAGCATGGAAAGGTTATTTGCTCGACACTCTCAGGGGCAGGCTCTGGAGGACGAACTCCTATCCCTGCGACAGGGCAATCAGGACCTCCTATCATATATTGCAACCTTTAATAGACTAATTGTGGAAACGGGATGGCCAGAGGATAAAAGAGTCACGTTGTTTTATCGAGGCCTTCGCGGAGAACTTAAAGATGTCTTGGCCCAAGTTGTAAATCCTCCCCAAGAATGCACAGAGTATATAGACTTAGTGGTCCAATTGGATCACAGACTTCAAAACAGAAAAGCAGATCGGTCCAGGTTTGAGACCCGGGTGTTGGTCAAGACCCATGCTAATCCCAAGGGAGTTGATGTCTCTGAGCCTATGCAAATTGGAGGGGTTGGGGGACCCTCAACTCAAAAGGAACGTTAAAGGAGGCAGCAGTTAAAATTATGTCTTTATTGTGGGAATTTTGGACACTTTCTACGAGATTGCCCGGCAAAACCGCCCCGAAAGACGGTAGGAGCTGCTGATAAAAACCATGAAGACTCTGTTTCGGGAAACGACTCCGCCCGACAAGTGTAGGGGTCCGCTTGCCGAGCTTGAAAACTAACTCTCAGACCTCGCATTTCATTGTGCCAATGGTTCTCGTAGATCCAGAACGGCCTAAGCGGTTGCATGCAATAAAGGCATACATCGATAGTGGGGCTATTGGAAACTATGTGGATCGTGAATTGGTCTCTAGGATTAACCTCCCTCTCCGTCCTAAAACCAGCAAAGATGTCATCACCACAGTAGATGGAACTGAAATTGCCTCTGGACCGGTAACACATTCCACTACTGAAGTGACTCTTATTGGTCCCGACGGCCATCGGGAGGGTGTTGTGTTTGATGTAATCAAGGCTCCAGAGTTTCAGGTTATTCTTGGAATCCCTTGGTTAGAGACACATAATCCTCAAATTGATTGGCGAGCTAAGAGAATAACCTTCCCGGATTGTACACAAACTTGCTACCCAGAAAACCTGAAGATTAATCTAGCATCTGTAACCTCTGCCTCCATGCAACTACCTCCGGAATACCAAGACTTTCAGGACGTCTTCCAAAAGGAACAGGCCAACACGTTACCTCCTCACAGATCGTATGATTGCCAAATCGATCTGGTGCCCAGTGCACAACCCCCTTGTAGCAGGATTTATGCCCTTACCGAACCTGAGAATCTGCATTTGAGACAATATTTGGATCAATACCTAGCTAATGGTTTTATTCGCCCGTCAAAGTCCCCGGCATCCTCGGCTTTGTTCTTCGTGCCCAAAAAAGAAGGCGACCTTAGAACTTGTATCGATTACCGCGCATTGAAAACCGTATCCTCTGCCTCTGATCCCTGAACTCCTTGACCAGGTGAAGGACGCTTGCATATACACCAAGTTAGATCTCCGGGGGGCTTATCATCTGGTACGAGTTAAAGAAGGTGACGAATGGAAAACTGCCTTCCGTACTAAATACGGATTATTCGAGTACCAGGTGATGCCTTTCGGATTGTGTAACGCGCCGGCTGCCTTCCAATACTTCATGAATGATGTCCTTCGGGAACTCATCGATGTTTGTGTTGTCGTATATATCGATGACATTCTGGTGTACTCCTCTACGGAATCTGATCACAGAAAACACGTCAGGGCAGTACTTGAAAAACTGCGCCAACACAAACTATTTGCTAAATTGGAGAAATGTGTTTTCCATACCACAGAAGTCGAGTTTCTAGGTTTCATCCTGACACCCAAAGGAGTCCGAATGGACTCAAGAAAAGTGAATGCCATCCTCAAATGGCCATCACTTAGCTCTGTAAAAGGGGTTCAAAGCATGCTCGACTTTGCCAATTTCTATCTCAGGTTTATCCCAGAATTTTCACGTGTGGTACAACCCAATACTGCACTCTTGAGGAAAAATAAACGTTTTGAATGGTCTGAAGAAGCCGAGCAGGCCTTTCAGGATTTAAAAGCTAAGTTTACCTCCGCACCTATATTGAAACACCCGCGTCCAGATCGCCCTTATGTCGTCGAGACTGACGCATCCAGCCTAGCCATGGGAGCTGTCCTGTCCCAAAGAGATCCCGAAACCAACCAACTGCATCCCGTAGCATTTTGGTCCAGAAAATTCTCGGCACCCGAGGTTAATTATGCAATCACGGACAAAGAACTGTTAGCCATTAAGTCCGCTTTTAAAACCTGGCGGCATTATCTGCTTGGCGCTCGACATACCATCACAGTGATCACTGATCACCGGAATTTACAGTATTTGAAAACAGCCAAGGCTCAGTCATCACGGCAGCTCCGATGGGCTTTGTTTTTCGCTGAATTTGATTTCGTGATTACCTATCGACCTGGTTGCAAGAATGGCAAAGCAGACGCCTTACCCCGAATTGGAATGGGAGAATCTGATACAAACTCAGAACCAGTACCAATAATTCCCAAACAGAGGATTCTAGGCATGACTTCGTTACAGACGCTTGAAGACATTCAAGCCAGAGTGAAACAACTCCTGGACCCTACAACCTTACAGGAATGGATACAAAAGGGATCAGACTTTACCATAGATAATGTTTTACCCTATTTCCAAGGACGCTTATTCCTACCACATAAGGAATTACACGAACTAGTTATTTCCGGTTATCATGATACATTAATAGAGGGACACCCCGGTATTGCCAAGACAGAGGAAAAGGTGAAACGACAATTTTGGTGGCCCTCTTGGCGAAAAGATGTTAAATCTTTTGTGATGTCCTGTGGTGTTTGCGCCCAAAATAAAAGTCAAAAGAAAAGACCAGCCGGTCTCCTTCAACCTCTAGACATACCACCAGCACCCTGGCACACCCTATCAATGGATTTTATTTCGGACCTGCCTCCTTGTTCGGGGTACAATACTATTCTGGTAATTGTGGATTTGTTTTCCAAAATGGCCCACTTTATTCCTTTGAAAGGTTTACCTTCAGCTTCTGTCCTAGCCAAAAAATTCCTCGAAAATATTGTTCGGCTACATGGATTCCCATCTATACTAATCTCTGACCGGGGAAGCCAATTCATTTCCCACTTCTGGCGCAAATGTTGTCAAATGGCGCAGATCGACGTAAGATTATCGACCAGTCACCACCCCCAGACCGATGGTCAGACCGAGCGGACAAATCCGACCCTTGACCAGTACTTACGGTGTATGTTACAGCAATCTGAAAGCAACTGGAAAGACATTCTTTGGATAGCCGAATACGCATATAATAATTCGGTACACTCTGGAACTGGCCACAATACTTTTTATACTTTGTTTGGGCATCACCCTCGAACCTCAAACCTTGACTCACCTCAGAACCTCGGAATGCCTGCAGTAGAACATCTGCATTCTACAATTACCCAAGCCTTCAAAGAGGCAACTAATCATTTACAACAAGCCAAGAGAAAATACAAGGAGAATTCTGATCTACATCGGAGTGAAGCACCTCTGTATCAGATTGGGGATCAAGTGTGGTTAGCTACCAGACATTTACCACTCAAAGGGCCTCGAACTTTTAACCCAAAATATCTGGGACCTTATTCTATTACGGCAATAATTAACCCAGTGGCTGTTAAACTTGATTTACCAGCTAGTATGCGAATTCACCCTGTTTTTCATGTGTCACTTCTGAAACCAGTGGTACCCAGAACCCGACTACTGAAACCTCCAGAACCTATTCTAATAGATGGGGAGCCCGAATTCGAAGTGAAGTACATTTTAGACTCAAAAATGTTTAGGTCAAAACTGTTCTACCTAATTGATTGGAAGGGGTACGGACATCAGGAGAGGTTGTGGGAACCCAGCGACCATGTGCATGCACCTCGATTAGTCAGGAAATTCCACCGACTCTTCCCAGACAAACCAAAACCCCCGGAGGGAACAACCTTGGGAGGGGCCTTGGGGGGGAGTGCTGTCATGATACCCGCTCCCGGGGAGCCGGTTCAAGCCCTGCGTCCCCGAAAGCGGACATCCAGTCCCCAAGGAAGGACCCAGCAACCCTATATAGGGGCCCTTTGGACAGTGTCCTGGCGCCTATGGCGCCAGGCTCATACAAGACATCGGTCCTGGCTCCATAAGCGCCAGGCTCATTATGGGAGTGCTTGGGTGCACTTACCTGATGCAGACCATGCTGCAGGATCCCGGCCTCCTTGAGGCCTGAAAGGAACTACTTTACCTGTGGGACTAATTTACCATCAGGGCGTTGTCGGGGAAGGATACATACCTGATTGGAGGAAGGATACATACCTGGAACTTCTTCCAAGGCTATTTAAACCCCACCCGAACAGCCACACGTGCTTCGCGTTGTTCTGAATCTAGCAGCTGGACGCTCACCGTGTCTGCTCCTGCATCCTGACTTCTGCCACGCCTGCCAGCATCCTGGATCACCTGCAAAGGAAGAGAAGAAGAGAACAGAAGAAGGAAAAGTCCTTACCTGCTAAATTCGCATCCCGGAGACATCTCGCCGACAATCCTGAAAAGGAAGACTTTAATTTAAAAGCTCATCGCGTCGATCGCTGCAGCGCCGCATTCCACTCACCTTTACAGGGCGCCTCCATGTTCAGAATCGATCATCCGGATTCGCAGTCACGCCCCAGTGCCTAGGGAGAAAAAGACCAGAACAAAAGGTGAGAGAGAGAAGGGAATAAGGAAAGCTAAATCTCCATGCTAAAACTTACCTGTTGATTCATTCCCTCTTCATTTCGGGTCCGCGCCGCATCCTGGCATTTCCGGACCCCGGCCCCTAAGGGGAAAAAGAGACATCAGCGTTAATGAGTGAATGAAAAGACATTACCAAAAAACGCTCATTAAAGACATACCTGATTTCTACAAGGATTTCACCTCTCATCTCGGGTCGGTGCATGTTCCCCGGCATTCCGTACCCCGGCCCCTATGGGGAAAAAGACAGTAGCATTAGTACATTAATGCATGGACACAAGGGGAACCTCTTATCAAAAAACTTAGCTGGAAGCCAAGCAAGTTTGGTTCTCACCAATCCGAAAATCCAGTGAAGTAACTGGATATCAACGCGCCCCTGCATCAGAAGCAGGATGGAGAGCTTGTCCTTCCAGACCCTAAGGTGAGACGCTACAAGAAATCACAGAAGGGTTTTGAGGAGGGTGAGTGGGGAAAGTGGGAGGCCGATTGCATTACCCCGCAGACAGTTAATCCCCTATTTTCGCCTACAGAAGGATACTTCTGCGAGCCAGGCAAGCCAGATTTGGGGGCCCTGTCCAGTCCGTCTTCCGAACCCTGCGCATCACCTTAGAAGAGGTCACAGCAGCGCGAACCATGCCAGCGCTTCCGTGAGAGTCAGATGAGCGTAACACTTTGGCAGGCAAAGAATCCATCTTTGGAACAGACTTTGGAAATTGCACGCTCCATTGAGTTGGGTGATAAATGCATGAGAGAAGTGCAAAATAAACAAGAAATGTTCGACAAAGGCCCTGTTCAGGCTGTAGTAAGTGATGAAATGAATAAAGATGACGAGGCATTAATTGCCGTGGTGAAGAAGATAGTAAGGTCTGATTTGAATAGGGGTCCCAGACAAAGTAAGGAAATGTTACCATGGACTCAAGCCAACTGCGGTAGGTGTGGTTGGTACAAACATGCAAATCCAGATAGAGACTGTCCAGCTAATGGTGTGGAGTGTTTCAAATGTAGCCAGATGGGTCACTACAGCAAAATGTGTAGAAGTATCAGAGGGAGAGGAAGAAATATTATGCGTGGAAGTGGCAACAGAAGTTATCGTCAGTCTATAAGAGGCAACACTTTGGGGGTGAGAGCTGTAGAAAAGATACCTGGATCTGATGATGTTTGTAGCAGTTGCAACGGGAATTGATGAAGTACAGATTTTAGCTCTCTCTTCTAAAGAGAATAGGATAGGCTCATGGGTACCAATGACTATTGATGGGATTACCATACAAGTTATGGGGGATACGGGATCCCCGTATACCATAGTGGATGAAGGCACGTTTCAAAGACTTCTTAAAAATAAAACTTGAGGATCTATGTCTGAGCAAAGTCAAGGCGACAGGATATGGCAAATCTCCCATAGACATTATTGGTTATATCTGGGTCCAGTTGGCTTTTGAAGAGAGACAAACATATTGCAAATTGTATGTGGCCCGTGAAGGATTTGCTATAGTCGGCTGGTGGGAACAAGCGGCTTTGAAGATCAGAATTCATCCGGGAGAAAACATTCCCATTATGAGTGTCACAGACAAGTGCTGTAATTCAGATGCCAGTTTAGTGCAATGTTTTCCAGAGGTGTTCAACAACAAAATAGGTATGCTCAAGGGTTTTAAGCATCGCATTATTCTAAAAAGGGGTGCAAAGCCCATTGTACATAAATTAAGGAATATACCGGTTGGTACCCGTGAACCTTTGAAGAAAGAGTTAGAAAGATTGTGTTCTCAAGACATAATTGAACCTATAGAAAGCTCTGAATGCTTATCCCCGATTGTGATAGTGCGGAAGCCAGGGGGAGAAATTTGCATGTGTGTTGACTTAAGAGATTTGAACAACAGTATATGGGTTGATCGCCACCCCTTACCAAACATAGGAGAGATGCTCTCCACAATGGAACCTGCTAGATACTTTACTACACTTGATTTATCCTCCGCATACCATCAAGTGGTGTTGGAAGAAGAATCTAGGCACCTTACATCCTTCAAAACCCCCTTGGGTGCTTTCCGCTTTAAAAGGATGCCATTTGGATTAGCATCCGCAGCTGCTGTTTTCCAAAGACTGATGCAATATCTTTTTGAAGGTTTGCGGGGTGTGTATTTTTTCCAAGACGACATCTTGATATCAGCTGTATCAGAAGAAGATCATGATGCCAAACTTATTGGTGTTTTACAGATTCTACAACAAAAGGGACACACATTAAACCTTGAAAAATGTAGAATTAAAAAGAAGGAAGTAACATATCTGGGTCATTGTATTGATGCGGAAGGAATAAAGCCTAAAGAAACTCTGGTGGATACGATACTGAAAATACCTGACCCATCTAATAAGGATCAATTGAGGAGCTTAATGGGTCTAACGGAGTATTACTCCAAATGTATTGATCATTATACTCATAGAACGAGCCACATGAGAAGTTTGATGAAGAAGGGTGTGAGTTTTGATTGGTCACCTGAATGTAGAAGTGAGCTACAAGATATCAAAAAATCAATAAACAAAGCTCCTGTTTTGAAGATGTTTGACTGCAGAGCCAAGTCCATTATATCAGTTGATGCAAGCAATGTGGGTTTAGGAGGTGTGTTGGAACAAGTTCAGCATGGAACAATAGTCCCGATTGCTTTTGCCTCTAGGACACTAAAGGATGCAGAAAAAAATTATTCTACAATTGAAAGAGAGGCTCTGGCAGTGATATGGATCTTAGAGCATTTCAAAGGGTTGATTTGGGGAAGCCCCATTGAAATCAAGATGGATCATAAGCCTCTCATTCACATTTTAAATCCCAAAAATTTGCATTTAATGTTAAATAGCACATGAGGGACATATTGGAAGAAACTTAACAAAAAGAAGAGTAAGAGAGACATTTTGGTGGCCCAATATATGGAGTGATCTAGAAAACATTGTAAGAGAATGCTCTGCATGTGCATTGTGTGACAAAGGAAATGTGACCAGAGCCACACCATTGCAGCCTGTAACAATACCAGATTCTGTGTGGACGAAGTTGGCTGTTGATATTTCAGGCCCATTTGAAATATTGGAACCCCACAAAGTTTATATCATCGTGTTGGTTGATTATACCTCCAAGTGGGTAGAATGTGGCATAATGGAAGAGTTAGTTTCAGCCATGAAAATTAAGAAATTTCTGGAAGAAATTTTTAATAGAGAAGGGGAACCTCAAGAGCTGATATCAGACATGGTGCACAATTTATGTCAATAGAAGTGCAAATGTTTCTCAAAGAAAGAGCTATTAAGCACAGGACCACAGCCCTATATCATCCCATTGGAAATGGGTTGGTAGAAAGAATGAACCGTTTTATTAAGGATACCATTCAACTAGCTGTGGCTAATAATTTACCCTGGAGAGAGACTCTCAAAGAAGCTTTGATTACCTATAGAGTCACACCACATTCTACAACGGAAGAAGAGCCCTTTACGATGATGAGGAAGAATTGCCACAAATAGACTGAGACCAGCCTGGTTACCGTTGAAAAAGAATAAAACTGTAGATATGGATGCAGTTATTAGGAGAGTAAAGGATAAACAAGAGAAGTATAAAAAATATTATGATAGCCAAAACATGTGAAAGAAAACAAGACCGAGGTGGGTGATTTGATCAGGGTGAAAGAACCCAGAAGAGTTTTGAAAGGAGAATCTAAATATCGATATCCACAAAGAGTGGTGAACCGTTCAAATAAATCTGTGACATTAGAAGATGGAAGTAAGTGGTCATGTGATGATATTATTATGACTGATGGAAGAGTAAAGCAGATGATGGATGACAACAACAGGATGGAGAGGAGAGACATGCTGGAGGAAGAAGGATCCACATCATCCAAAAGTGCATGCCATAGTGGCATAATGAACAATGATGTTTCTGGTTTGAAACCCAGGAAAAGATTGCCACGTGTGAAAGAAGATTTCATTTATTATTATTAGTGAACATGTTACATGGCTTAAGACTCAATGTTAACTTAAAGAAGATGAGACAACGTGGCATAAGACTCAATGTTAACTTAAAGAAGATGAGACAACGTGTATCCTTTCAGTTACTAATTCTTAGTGTGTTTGATCTTTTATTCAATGTTTTTGTTCTGTTTTTTTATTTCTTCCATGCCTTTCTGTATGTAACCATTGTGTAATTGGTATTAAGGGAGGGAGATGTTATAATGTGAAGGTTATTACAACCTTCATGAACTCTGGTTCGATGTGGCGTTCCTCGGGCTGAGATTCGATCTTGGAAGCTCAGCTGGAGGAAGGATCACAGCGGACACAGAGAGGGAACTCTCCGTTATGAAATAAACACAAAGTAACGAACAGACTATAAGAGTACGGGTATATTTGTGTACAATAATCAACCTAACATGAAGTAATTGGGATTGCAAAATAATTGAGCATACTTTGAAATGTGTGGCAAAACTTGCTGTGAAAGAATCCAAAGCTGTCCAACAGGTTGAGGTCTTGAAAGTAGGTGACAAGAGGATAGAAACCGCAAAAGACCAAAAGAAAAAGAAGGGCAAAACGGCCAAATCGACTGACATGTATCAAAGCAAGGGTGGTAATGGTAACCAAATAGCAAATAATTCTGTGCAAGAAGAAAATGTACAAGTGGGAAAAAG
Source organism: Ambystoma mexicanum (assembly GCF_040938575.1). Classification (NCBI taxonomy): domain Eukaryota; kingdom Metazoa; phylum Chordata; class Amphibia; order Caudata; family Ambystomatidae; genus Ambystoma; species Ambystoma mexicanum. The sequence continues at coordinate 1,129,104,698 of NC_090927.1, forward strand.
GAGACGGGAGCGCCTGTGTTTTAGGTGTGGGAGTGTCCGCCACCTATCTAATTCTCCGATCTGCCCTGGAAGAAGAGCTATATGTGACATCTGTAAAAGATAGGGACATTTTGCAAATGGTTGTGCCAATTACAGTGTCGGTGCTGGGAGGAGCGTTATGTTGGTTGAGGAGCCAGATGGGCCATCCTCAGATGAATATGAAGGTTCAGAAAATGAAATTGTTACTGTGAATATGGTTCAATGTTCCAGAATCGATGAATGCGAGCATCCTTCAGCTTGGGTGGAAGGGAATTGTTGCCAAGTTAAAATGCTAGCGGACTCATGTTCCAAAATCACTTTGTTGTAATGGGCGGTGTATGAAAATGTGCTGGGAGGTAGGATGGACGATTTGAGCCCGTCAGACAACCCACCTGGGGGCTATAGTGGCAGTAGGATCGATGTGGTAGGATGTTGTCCTGCAACTTTTAAATTTAAAGACAGGGTTACGCGCGGAAAAATATATATCACCAAGAAGGGTGAAACGCTGTTGGGATGGAGAGAACAAAGGGGACTATGTATTAAATTAGATCCCAATAGTAAAGAACAAGTGTTAAATGTAGAACATCTATCCATGGACTGTAGTTTGGATGATAGTTCTGAAAGTTTCATTGCCAAGTATCCAGATGTGTTTAATAATAGCGTTGGGTCTTTGAAAGGGATGATTCCCAAAATTGTGCTGAAGGAGGGTTCCAGGCCCGTGGCGGCAAAACTTAGACAGTTACCAATGTCATTGCGTGATGCTGTGAGAGTGGAGTTGGAGAAACTGGAGAAAGCTGACATTATTGAACCAGCGAAGGCGGTTGAATGGATTTCTCCCGTGGTTGTTGTGAAAAAGTCCGGTGGGGATTTGAGAGTATGCATAGATCTAAGAGAATTGAATCGATGTGTGGTTGCTGGCCGCCATCCCCTTCCAAATATGGGAGAACTTCTGTCTAGGATAGGAAATGCCAAATATTTTGCCAAATTGGATATGGCGAGCGCCTATCATCAGATTAACCTTGATGCTGAGTCACGAAAACTGACGGCTTTTATCACATACGAAGGCATTTACCAGTTTCGGCGCATGCCTTTCGTATTAATATCAGCTTCATCAGTTTTCCAAAAAGTCATGGATAGATTATTCAAAGGTATTAACAATGTTTGGTGTTTCCAGGATGATGTGTTGGTTTGTGGCAGTACTGAAGAAGATTTAAAAAGGAAACTCAATGAGGTTTTAGAAATTTTCAGAACACGAGGTATTACCTTACGAGTGAGAAATGTGTCTTTTCTACTCAAGTAGTAGAGTATTTAGGACACGAAATATCGGAGGAAGGTTTAAGGCCCAAAAATGTGTTGGTAGAAGGAATTAAAAGAATGGAGTCTCCAAAGAATAAGGCAGAGTTACGTTCATTTTTGGGGACAATAGAGTTTTACCATCGTTTCATTGAAAAATATGCGCATAAGGTTACCTTGCTGAGAGCATTGTTGAGTAAAGGAGTGGAATTTGTTTGGAATGCAGAGTGTGAAAAGGAATTTGTTGAGATTAAGTCTGAGATTGATATGGCAAAATCCTTAGCCATGTATGATACTAAAAAAAGGACAATCTTGTCTGTTGATGCGAGTGAAACTGGTATTAGAGTGGTTATGTCGCAAGTGGGAATGGATGGTGCAGAATCCGTGGTGTTACATGCCTCGCGCATGTTGAGAGGTCCTGAATTGAACTACTCGGTTTTGGAAAAAGAGGCTTTGGCATGCCATTGGTGTATAGAAAAACTGAAAAACTTTGTGTGGGGTCAGGAATTTGTGTTAAGAACAGACCACAAGCCACTGAAGGCTATATTGGAAAGCAAAGGGTTGGACAAAGTTTCAAGGAGAGTTGCCTGTTGGGAGACAAGATTGCAATGTCACAAGTTTAACATTGAAGTGGTAGCCGGTAAGGACAATGTGCAGGCCGATCATGCATCTAGAGTAAGGATTAGTGATGAGGAAGATGAGAAGGAGTCTGTTGAAGTTGAAAGTATGGTATTTGCTACGGTGGAAGGTGAACTTCACAAAGAAGAATGGGTTGAAGCATTGTTGTCTGATGAAATGTGGAGGCGGATAACCAATTTTATCAAGGATGGTTGGCCAGAGAAAAGATTATCTGGAGAAGAGCGGGCTTTGTGGGAGGTGAGAGAGGAATTATCTGTGAAGAATGGTCTAATATATCGATGGGATAAGCTTGTTGTTCCAGTATGTTTTAGAAAAAAACTAATTGCTATTGCGCATCAAGGCCATATTAGTACGTATAAAACCAAGGGAGTAATTAAGGCCGATTATTGGTGGCCGGGTATGGACCGCGAGATTGAGAAAACAGTGGGAGGATGTGTAGACTGCATAAAGTCAGGGAAGAGCATATCTGCTGTAGTGCAACCTGTGAAAGGAGTTGAAGGTCCTAAGGGTGTTTGGCAAGACCTTGCCATGGATATCTTAGGCCCAGTGGATATGGGCAGAGGTCGTGGTAGGTTTGTGTTGGCCATAGTAGATATGTTTTCAAGGTGGACGGGGTTCAAAATATTGAGAGAAGTCACGGGTCAATCTATTGTAGCATTTCTGGAAAAGATATTTGAGAGAGAGGGCTTGCCAAGGAGTGTGTTGACGGACAACGGTCCACAGTTTACTGGCGGTTTCTTTCAAGAGTACATGTACAGATGTGGAATCAAGCATAAAAAGACTGCATTGTATTACCCTCAAGCCAATGGTATGATCGAGAGGGTCAACCGCTGTATAATGGAAGGTATTAGGAATGCCAATGCGTGTGGGTTGGACAGGAAAGTTGCAGTAAAGGAACGAATGTATGCGTTGCGGATGGCTCCTAATGCCGAAACAAGAGTGAGTCCATTTGAATTAATGCGAGGACGGAGGAGTAACACGATGTTATCCCCAGCTTGTTTAGGCCCGGCCAGAGAAACGGGTGAGGTGGTGGATGAAGTGAAAAGGAATATGGATGAACGAAAGAGAAAGTTAATGAAAAATTTCCAAGAAAGAAGACTATAGTTGAAGTGGGCGATCTAGTTAGAATAAGGAAAGCTGTTATAAAGAAAAAGGGTGATCCTTTGTATTCAGATCCGGTTAAGGTTGTACAAGTTTTTGACCGTTCTGTGAAATTGGAGAGTGGACAGGTCTGGAGCCTGTCAAGGGTTGCGGAGGTGAGGAGGTAAAATTGCTGAGCAAACAGACGCCTTTTTCTCTATATAATGTCATCGTTCGAATTGCATGTATTATAAATTGTTTTGTGTAAATAGAAATTTGGTGTTCAGATAAGGGAGGGGGGTGTGTTATGTTGATGTCTTTTCTATTATATGTTAATGTTATCTGATTTCCATTCCTTGTTCTACTGATGGAATCCTAGCTATTGATGACATCAGAGCAATCCTGAGCTTTGTGTTAGAATGTTATTCTTTGAGGAGTCACTCTACTTGTGCAGATGGTTGGGGGTCTCTACTACCCAGCTTATCCCTACAAGCAATAAACCATTTGTTCAACTTGTTGTGCCCAGTTTATTGCTTTACAGGGTGCTCGTGTAAATGATAAAGTGCTTGCTGTGTGAATGCTGTGTGAATGTGTGTGTGTGTGTGTGTGTGTGTGTGTGTGTGTGTGTTTGTGTTGGTCCATGGAGCTGGTTTTGGCAAGTGGGTGGAGGATTGTTATACAATGAAGGCATTTTAAAAATGCCTTGGTTGCACAATCCCCCTACCCATCTGCTAAAATCAGCTCTCCTTCTGAGGCGCTGTGGAGTCTAGGGGACAGGGATGGTATTTATTTTACTGGACATCTATCATATGTCCAGTCAAAAATACCATGCTTTCCCCCTGTGCCCCCCAGCGCCTTGCATACACACATAATTATGATGATTGTGTTAGGCACTGTGGGTCCCAGGGTACAGGCATGGTATCTTTTTACTAAACATCTATCATAGATGTCCAGTAAAAAAAATATCAGGCCTCGCCCCTCAGCACTTAACCCTCAAAATCCCCCCCAACCCCCCAGGCCCAATTGCAAACTGTTTGGCTTCTTACCCTATTTTCTTTAAAACATGCTCTAAAATTCAACATTTTAACCCATTATTTTAAAATAATTCCAGGGGGGCAAACCCCCTGATTCCTCCCTTGACTTTCTCGTGATTAATCTGCTGGTCACTCTCAACTCAGGTAGTTCCTTTTCCCCCCAAGCAAGGTGGCACGCACCCAAAGCGCTTATACAGATTCAACTTTATTGAGGCCTCCAACCCGTCTCGCAACCCCCCAAAAAATAACCTCTATGCCGCCAGTGGGATAGGAACCAGGCCGGTGTATAGTAAGAATACATATATTTATTTAAGGTTTGACAAAATGGATTAGCAAGCAAAACTTCAACAACCAATGCTGTGACACTACACCATATCACAACTCCAAATTACTTTCCGTTATTATAACAACGCAAGTAGAATTTTCAAATATGCATCACAACTTACATCAGATTTAATTGCCATTTAAACAATAGAAAACATTAAAAGTACAATGAAAAAAATCGTGTTGGCTTTATTTTGAGAAAGGCAATGTTTGAGAAAAAAACTCAGTGGGAAAATTGTTTCGGCTTTATTTTTTAAAAGCAATGTTTGTAAAAGGAACTCAAATGGGTAAATCGTTTTTTAGGCTTTTATTTGAAAGGCAAGTTTGGAAAAGGAACTCAAATGAGGAATCATTTTTCAACACACATTCAAAGGACATGCAGTGCTTTGGGATTCTGGTTTGGGATGCACAGGAATAAATGGGAAATTTCATTTTGCAACATACATACAAATGAGACTTAATGCTTTGTAATTCTAGTTTGGGCATGCAAGGGAATACATGGGAAATTTTGTTTTACCCCCTCCCCATTCAATTGAAAGGTAGTGTTTTAGGATTACTTCTTTTGGGATTCAGGACGCCGCTTCTGGACTGGAGTCAGGGTTTTCAGATGGACAGTCACCCAACTCTTGATTGTCTATACAGGCTCTAAAACACTGGGCATGAACTTTTAGTTTCGAACTCTAACAACACTCATCCTGTGATTTTCTTTATGGGAATAAATTGATTTAACTTCAATTCAATGCACTAAGGATCTACACAGCTCCCCCCCTCCCCACAATTTAATAGAAAGGATTAAGGCAGACAGTCCCCAACACAAATCATTTTAACTGAATAGGGTGATTTTCTAAGGTGGAATTAATTTGAATTGAATTTAATAAAATGTGTTAAGGGTCTTCCCAGTAACACCCCCCTATGGACTGCCCATATGGGCGGGACAAAGACTGATATGCAAATGGATATTTCCCATCTGTGAAAGGCACAGTGAGCAAAAGCAGTGGCTGCGAACTCTCAATGTGGTTAATAACCACTGAACGGGTTATCAAGCCTTGTTCTTCCGAGAGAGGGGCGCCCGCTACCTTTGTAAACAATTTTTTAAGGAACCTGGGGTTGGTCACCCTGGGTCTCCTGGGGGCAACCAGACGTGGACTCCCGCTCACTGTGCTTAGAGAGGCTCAGCTTCACCTCACCGATGATGCCCAACAAGGCTGAAACACGTGTATGGGGTTGCTGATGGTACTCTTGTTCAGAGAGGAATTGCCATAGCATTTCGGTGCTGGACTGCCTTTGTGGGCGGGACAAAGACTGATATGCAAATGCATATTTCCCATCTGTGAAGGTACAGTGAGCAAAAAGCAATGGTTGCGAACTCTCAATGTGGTTAGTAACCATTGAACAGGTTATCATGCCTTGTTCTTCCGTGAGAGGGGCGCCTGCTACCTTTATTGTATCCCTCTGGATATTAGTCAGGCAGGCTATAGTTACATAAGACACCAGTGTTCACTTTTACACAAAAAGAAATAGACCTTTCCCATTAAATGTTGTCATTTTATGTGCTGAATTTCTCTTTATTCCTGAAAACACGGTCTGTCATTCAACTTTATTTCCTAAATGTAAGACATAATTCCTCCTTTTTAGCTTCCAAATGCCCCGTGTTTCAAATGTTGCTTTTCTTTCCATGTGCACTGTTGCAGTTTTGAATGTGTCAAAGTGGGCATTCTCCCTTTTTACACAGTCAGCATCTGCAATGCCACATGTCTTTTTGGAATCCATTTGACAATGTTAATAATATTACAGTTCTGAGTAGCACTGTTCTTCAGCTCGTTGTCTTTGTAGTTTACTGAAGTTGCAATAGGCCTGTTTGTCTTCATTCAATGGGCCTTATGTCGAAAAACAATGTTTTGTACTGGCTTTTATATTTCAGTGGAATTCCACATTAGCCATCTTCACTCACAATAGGGGCCTAGCATGGCCTCTCCATCTCTGTCATTCTGGGGCTGTCTTTTTACCCCACAATTGGTTTGGGCTCGCTTGCTACGCTCGGTCACTATGGCATACCTGGGGGAAATATTAAAAAAATTCACCAGCCGCCACTGGCCCTGGGACTGTGCTGGGAAGCCCAGGGTCTGTGGTGAGAGCAGGATGGCAGGAGCCATTGGATAGTGGTTGGAGCAGAATGGGGAGAGCCCAGTGTCTGTGGTGGTGTCGGTAGAGCCCAGGGACTGGGTGGGAGTGGGATGAAGGAGCCCAGAGACTGCAAATGGGAGCAGGTGGGGGAGACCAGGGACTATACTGGGAGTAGGGTGCGGTGACGGTGCGCAATAGTTGATAGCCATTTGCACTTATTGTACATTTGGCACTTTTGGCGTTGCCCGGCCTGTCCACATTTTGCTTGGGAGGGGCCTAGGCTTAAAAAGTTTGAAGACCACTGACTTGGGGTATTGATCCACGCATAGCATGGATGCCTCCTGGTTTTGCCAGCGCAGGGAGTGATGTGCCACAGTCTAGTGGTCTAGACGTTCAAGATGTAAGGCAAATAATAACCTGGTCACAGTCTCTCTATGGTTGGCCACAAGGAGTGGCTCCATGACTGTATCGCTTGCCACGCTGAAGAAGGCCTGGCAAGAAGAAGAGGGATTTTATTATGTGACATATTTGAATAAGTGTGGTGGCCAAAAAGAGCGACACAGCTGTGCTGTGAAAGCATGCCACGATCTGTGCTTTTAGCAGGTGATGTGCATGCCATCCTGTCTCCTCCTTGAATTTTACAGCTGCCACATTGGATTTGCCATAAATTTCATAGCAACAAGCTTCCCATCGTTCCAACGACGAAAACCCCTTGCATAGTAATGCAATTTAGTGCCTACTAAACACAGCTGGTTGCCATCCACATTGAGAGTCATGCAAAACCTGCAAGATGCCAAGGGATCTACTGATGTTTGCAGGGAGAAGGAAGCCACCTCCTGCTGTTAGTTTAGCACCCGGGAAAATTGTGGTGCAGTGTTTGGTAGGAAGAGCTGGAGAAAAATGGGCTGGATCTAGTTTATCAAACTGTTGTGAAGTGCTTGGTTTGCATGGTGAAACTCATCTGAAGTCTTTGGTTGTGAATGATAGAATGCTTGGTGAAGGTTCCTAGCCCAGGCAGTTAGGAAGCCCCTGCCTGGGTGATGGGTGTGCCAGTGTTCATGTCCTATGTAACTTACTTGTATTGCTGTAACTTAAGAACTAGTATTAAACATAAGAAGTAATCACAAGATATCCAAGAGAGTCACCTCATTTCACAAACTATTCTGAGCACAGTGCCCTTACACAAACGCCATGATGAAGGCTCAATAGAGGACAAGCGGGATTCTGAGGGGAGACACAGTCAAAAAGATGATAAACCGAAAAAACATAGAAACCACCATTACAAGTTCCGTGCTTTCTCATGCAGCGGAAACAGCAACAGTCCCTCGCCTTCGAGGATCAAAACTCAAAAGATAAAACTGACCAGAAATACTAAAAAGAGATGACGGACTCGGAGCAATACGCATTGCATTGGGAGGCTACTGACAACCATTCACTTCTGCTGTCAGACCATGTTTTTTCGTAGGAAAATACTCATTGATGTTTGCAGGATTTTCCTGGGAGAGTCCGACTAACTTGATTTTGCTGCCGAGAGGCAGTTTACTGCGAGTGTGTTGGTGGCAGCAAGACTGTTACGTTTTTTTAATTGATTAGTTTCCCAGACGTTGAAAAATGTACTGCAGACTGTAGTTGCAAGAGCTCATGAAACGTTACCTGTTCACAAGTTCTCTAGTATAGTGATTATCTTAGAAGGACTAGCCAGAAAAAAAGGACGAGAAACAGACAGGCTGACATGTTCAGCGTTCTGACACAGTCATGCATTTTTGTTTTGCAATTTGATTGGAAGTTCCTTAGTGCAGGAAGTTGCTAGGTGTGTTTACTTGGACTGTTACATATTTAGATCGTATTTAACACAGGAGGTTCACTTTTACGCAGTTTAACTTTGACCGCGCAGCAGCGTAGGGAATGTTTTTTGAAAATAGTGGTTTCGTGTCATAAGGCCACTTTGGAAAGTATTGTCTTCCTGGTTGATTAGCTTTTCACCAATAGGGATAAAAATTCACTCTTCCACGCCATCGTTCTCAGAATTCCCATTTCTATTTTTACCCTGCCATTTCCAGTTAAAGTACACTTTTAGTACTTTCATGACCCACGCTTATTTCCACTGAGAAGTGGGGTCCAGATGTTTGGTAACTAGTGCAGTATATGACGGTGCGCACAATTACTTCAAATGAGCGTTTCATATGCCATTTGGAAATTGACTGATGGTAGCTTCTTGAAAGGAACTTCAGCCCAGTTCAGAATACCTTTATTTAATCATTTATTCACCTTGAACATTTCCTTCTGCTGCTCTACTCCCCTCAACCTTTCCTATTTTGGGAGTGCGGTGGTTATAGACGCTGAGACCTACTTTAAAGTTAATTTCCTGCTAATGGTTCCTTCCAGTTGCCTAAATCCAACTGAAAGTGTTATTGAAAAAAGCAGTGCTACAAAGATATGTTGGCTAGCATCTTTTCAGTAAACCACAACACAGTAACAACCTCTGAAATGTGGCGTCCGATCAGGCCTTCCATCAGTTGATATGACGAGCATAAAAAATAAAAATCTGACGTCCCTCCTGATTGGGCCCTGGTCTACTGCCCGATAGACTCTGACACTAACAACTAAGCCAAACAGGGGCTGTTCTGTTTGATCTTTACATATTCTGTGATTGGGTGATCGCTAGTCCCAGGAGGCATTACGTAGCTGCTAACTTTTCCTTGGAGCAATACGTTTACGGTCTCATTCAGGCTGCTTCAGTTGGGAATATTTGGGTGCCATAGGGAAAAAGAAAGGGAGAGAAAATTAGGCAGAGAGAGATATGTTATACATGTCGGGCAAATAGCTCAAGTGCAACAGTTCAGCTGACTTAACCCTTCATCCTCCCAAGTTCAATACATTGAGTACCATGGTTAGAAGATGGAGTAATCTGGCCTGAAGTGCACCATAACTCACCAAATTATTATAGGTTCTTTTCTCAGGTACATGGCTGTGAGTGGTAGGAGGAGGGAAGCAGAGGTAATGTTATGAATGGAGTGACAAGACTATTTATCTTGTGGGTTCGTCAAAAAAGTAATTGGGCGAATGTGCTACAGGATGGAAACAGCAAGCTGAAATGCTTTGTATCGCAACTGAAATCCCATATATAAAGGAATATTTTGTCAAAGCTGGGTCTGCCACCTTTCAGTAAAAAAGGGAAAATAATCATTAAACCGAAGGTTTGAGTTGGACGGTGAAATTACACCATTCAAATACATTACTAAATTACTTTTTCTTTTACAAATCAACAAACCATTACAATTATTACTTTTCAGGTTAAATAATTAAACATGCCATATTCATAAAATAATACTTTTATGTTGGTTTTCACCTATTGTAAATATTGCAAAGCTCTCTACATGTTATGCATTATGTTAGGCTTTATATTGGCCTTCAGTAATCTGTCTAGGTGACAAAGCTCTGTGAGCACATCCACATAACATACATGGCACCATATTCTTCGGACATGACTAATAGGCAGATTTTTTTTTTGTAAATTAAATTTGATTAATTTTCAGAAGTAACATGGAAAGATACAAACAAGCCTGGGGATGTTAGCCCTCGGCACATGTTTCCAACACAAGGGACCTCATTACAACATGTCAGGTCTGGACTGCGGTGATTCCGTGACGGCGGTAACAAAGTTTCCGCGTCCGCAAGGTTGCGGAAAGACCATCCAATTTCGTGCTGTCGGTCGCGCGCACCATACGGACGCGGAAACGTTGTTACCGCCATCATGGAAAAAGCCATGGAAATGGACATATCTCTGACACAAGTAGCGCAAAACCCAGTCCGCCACCGTCGCCACGGACACGGAACCGGAAATACCGTGATCGCCAAAACAGGAAATGGAGAGGCGCCCATCATATATGGCACAATCCATTGCCATCCAGAGTCAGCACAAGCAGAATCCACACTGTGAGAAGGCAAAAGGGACCACCAGCATGTCTGCCAGGATTCCAGCCCAGAGGCAGCGCAAACAGCGCTTTAGTGAGGCGGAGCTAACTGTTCTGGTGGAGCACATAGTGGAGCATGCAGAGATGCTGTTCAGTGCCGATCAACGGCGTGCCACACAGCAGCGGAGGAAGGAAGTGTGGGTGGAAGCAGCACGCAAGTGCACCGCTGTGGGTGTGACTGTGAGGAGCGTATAGGACTGCCCCAAGCGGTGGGACGACCTCAAGCTGAGGGTTCGGAACCTGATCTCCACACACCGCCAACGCAGCAGTGGGACAGGTGGAGGACCCCCTTCCCCACTGAGGCTGCAAGCATGGGAAGAGCGTTGCAGCAGTGTCCTCCACCTTGAGGGCATCCATGGGATCGGGGAGACTGAGGCAGGAGTGAGCTCACCTGCAGATGCTGGTAAGTGGAAAAACATGAATGCCATATGAGTATATGTTGATGGCATGACTGGGCCAAAGGACCCAATAACAACCCCCCCCCCCCAGGCAGTGCATGACTGGGCCAAAGGACCCATTAACAACCCCCCCCAGGGAGTGCATGACTGGGCCAAAGGACCCATTAACAACCCCCCCAGGCAGTGCATGACTGGGCCAAAGGACCCATTACCATTAACAACGCCCCCCCCCCCCCAGGCAGTGCATGACTGGGCCAAAGGACCCATCATGATCCATATGGCAACCAATATCATTACAATGCATACCCCCAACAAGCATATGCATGTAATTGCCACTTTTAAATGATCAACCTGTATGATCCATGTGATGCACCGACCAGGCACCACCACATAACTAATTATATGTCCTCTGTGTCCCCACAGCCGTTTCAAGTGACAGTGATACTGCACAACAGCCCAGGCAATCAGCACCGGCACGTGTCCAAGCCACAGCCCCTGCACAGGAGGATGCTGCCAGCAGTTCGGCATCCCTGCCCCCAGTAGCAACTGCAACACATGTGCCGGCCACCATCACCGACATCCCCACCGTCTCCACGCTGCCTGATGCAACACAGGTGCCACGGGCACCCATCATCCCCACCCAAACCACCACAGAAGGCAGCTGCACTGCAGAGGAGGCGGCCTGTAGTGACAACAGTGCCCCGGCAGAGCAGTCTGATACTGGCCCACAGGGGGAGATGCCCACATTGGATGACCTGGAATCCTTCCATCAGCTGGAGTTCAGCCCCACATCACTCCGAAGTCCCATGAGGTCACCCACCCCATCAGTGGCAGAGCTAAATTCCCGCATGCAGCAGATGGAGGAGCAGCAGGCTACCCTCACCCAGCTGGTGGAGAGGCAGCTCGAGGAATCTAGGCTGCAGAGGGAGTGCACGTCAGTATGTCGCCTCTCAAGGTCTATTGGACGCTTTGCCAGCACTATAGTCACCCTGGCACGCCATGTGCGGGAGGGCAATAACAACACCTCCAGGCTCATAGCGTCCATGTTGATTGGCCAATAGGCAAATATTTCACATATGCAATCTATTCCTGATGCTGTGCCATCCAATACCACCACCTCATCCAGCTCCACTACTGCCAGTCCAAGGAGGCGCTCGAGTCAGCTAACAGGGCTCTCGGGCGAGGATGCACAGGCACAGAAGTGCACACGGAAGTGATGGCATGTGTGTGGGGCACTGCAGGACACATGTGGACTTGAAGGGTGTGAGGGGTGGGTACGTTTGGGTGGTGGGTGGGCACGGGTGTACAGCTTCCCTAACCATTGCACCTCCTTCCCTGTTGTTAATTCATCAATATATCATCATTTAAAAACAAAACATACATGAGTGGACATCTATCATTTAATTTGCATTACAACAATTCATTTATTGGCATCACCGTATCCATGCATTGCTGTGAATGTGCTGTGTCTCAAAAGTAAATGCGAATCAGTTCATCCCGTGCTCTTTGGCCATCTAGTGGACCCCCACGAGGAGGTAGTGCCATCCCCATCCCCACCCCCATCTTCCTCATCTGCGTCTGGGGGCATTGGGATGTTCCTGTGCAGGCAGAGATTGTGCGGCATGGCACATACGAGCGTGATTTTACCCATCTTAACTGGGCTGTACAGAAGTGATCCGCCAGATCTGCTCAAACAGCGGAACCGGGCCTTCAGCAGTCTGAATGTTCTCTCAATCATGCCACGTGTGCGGACATGTGCCCTGTTGTACGCCTCTTCATGCCTGTTCCAGGTGTCATCATCCATGGCGTGAGTGCATATCCAGCATCACCTACATGGGATGTAGATGGGGGGACATGTCGGTGTTAGTGGTATCATGTCTTCATCTGATGCTGTGCTATCTTGTGTCATTGTTCATTCATGCATATGTGCCATGCAGTGGTTGGTAGTGTTTTTTGGCCATCACAGAGGACGTTGCCAACTGGACATTGACCTACGCATTGACGTGCATGTGTACTCTGCCCTGCGGGTGAAATTTGATTGCGAGTATGGCATTGTGCAGTGATGTGCACACATGGCAGAGTCACTCCACTGTGATGAAGAAGTCGATGCAGGACGTCTCATGTACAGGCATCATGTGCATTGGGAGGGTAGTGTTCCATTTGTGGGTGGGTGATTGCCGTGGCACAAGGTGTATGGGACAGTGATAGTATAGGCTGTGTCATGTGGCAGGGTGTGTACGGGCACACTGTGGTGACCTGTCATGTGTTGCTTAGTGATGTTTAGGATCCACTGTCTATTCAGTTGATGGCAGGGGGGTGGTGCATGTGCAGTCACAGCAGCACACTCACATTGCTCATTGGCCTGGACACACACACACACACATACACACACACCACTTCAACAGGGTCGGTGCATTGGCAGCTGTACTCACCCAATAGCAATGTGCTTTGTCCGGCATAGCGTTCCATGGCAACGTGGAATTCCACAGTACCATTGAGTCATGGGTTGAGCCTGGGAAACGTGCGCAGCAGTGTGTTATCAGTTGCGTGGCATCACATACCATCTGTACATTCAGCGAGTGATACTGTTTCCTATTGCGGAACACCATCTCAATTGCACGTGGTACTGTCAGCTCAATGTGGGTGCAGTCAACTGCACCTATGCAATTTGGCATGCCTGCTATGGCATGGAAGGGCCAACTTGGTGGCAATGACCTCGGGGAGGGTACGGGGTAGGGCTATCTGTTCCGACACATGGCGCAACAGGGCATCCAGTACCTGTACCAGGATTTTTGAGAAACAGGGTTGTGATATGCCATGCAGCTCACCAACCGTGTGTTGATAGGTGCCAGTGCCAAGGAAATGCATACAGACACAACCTTCAGGGGGGGGGGGTGGCAGTGGGGGTGTCTATGTGGCTGCTGATGTTGTCCTCAATCATGGTGGTGATGTACAGGATTGTTGGACGGTCCAGCCGGTATAGTGTGTGGATCTGTCCTCTGGTAAGGTTCCAGGGTGAGGCCCTGATGCGTGGTATTGCAGGCTGCCTGCGGGGTTGTGCCGGCTTGACAAATGGGTTTGCCATAGGTGCAGGGTTGGCTGGTTGCCGCCTGCGCCTCCTCCGCCTCCTCTGCACCATTACTGCCATCATGTGCAGTGCTGCCTGTTGGTTGAGTAGGCCGAGTCCCAGTGCTACTAGAGCTGCTGCCTGCATGGTTCTGTGTTGTGTTGGGCTGGGTGTGGCCCTTTTGTAGGCTCCCAGTTGGCTGCTGGATCCAGCTGGGCGGATTTGGTGCACCTGTGCCCTGATTCAGTTCAGCAGGCACTATTTAATGTCATGTTTGCGATGGCGGCGGTACCGCCACCGTGATCACGGTTTTAACGGCATTTTTCAGGCAGCGTTTCCATGTCCGCACTAGTTGTGATGCTCGCGGTGTTTCATATAGCCGGAAACAGAGGGGTTTCCATGCAGGAGGACTTTACGGGACCCTTAACTCCGCGGTGGCGGTTGGGGTGGTGCTATTTCCGGGGCCGCAGGTCATGATTGGGCGGACGCGGTAACGGTGCGGGTAAGGTTTTACCGGTGGCATTAACTCCGGACCGATGTACTTGTAATGAGGCCCAAGATCTTTCAACCGTTAGTTACCCCCTCCGGCCCCCCTGAACTCTCCGCAAACCCTCAACCTTCACTGTGCGTGAGATCTCCTGTTTGAGTTACAACGCTCCAACTTAGAGAGGTCACAATCATTTTAGTAGTGTTCCATGTGTGTCCCGAGCCGAGACCGAGCGGGCCCATAGATGCTAGTTGCACGTCCTATTGCTTAATCCAAAACTGTTTCTGAATTGCTGCCCTTCCCCCTCAATGTCAGAACTTTCACCATGGATGGCTGCAGTGATCCTCTCCATATGATAAATGTCTTTAGCTGTGTCCAACCACTCCTTAAGACTCAGGAGTTCCCTTCTCTTCCAATGTCTGGCAAGGCATGCCCTTGCGGCTAGCAGCAGAAAGTGGGTCATATGCAGCAAGGGGTGCCATTGTTCCTCTTTTTTTGTCCAGGCCAAAAAGCACTAACATTGGGTCCAACACCCTTTCCTTCCTCCCACGTCTTTAATCCATACCAGGACCTCAGCCCAATATACGTGGACTTTTGCGCATCTCCACCACATGTGCCAGTAAGCAGCTCTGTCCCCACAGCAAAGAGGGCTAACTGTGAGGAACATATTGGCGAGCCGCACCGGGTCATATTGCCACTGATGCAGTAATTTCACACCATGGAGTTTGTACTGGCAGGCTATTGATGTTTTGAAGGCCCTCCTACATATGAACTGCCAAAGGTGTGTATTCAGGTCCAGGTACCTTTCCCACCTCTGCCAGAGACCTTCATCTGCACCCCTGCACATCTAGCAGTGCACTATAGAGTAATGAGATGAGACCCTTCATCTCTGTCTCTCCATCTAGCACCTTCTCTATGGGTGTAAGGTCTCTTTGGACCTGATCTCGAATATTTGTTTTAGCCAAAGTTTCTCTTTCATCTTGTAAATACTCTTTCCAATGTACTCTTCATTTTTACTATATGTGGCATTGTGGAAAAAAACAGCAAAATGCCGGCCTTCTCTTAGGCCAAAATGGGTTTCTGTACAATTTTGACAGAGTAGTATGACCAGATTACTGAGCTATTTTGACCAAATGAACTCTTGAGAGGATGGATCTGTTTTGGTGGGGAAGAATGAACTAAAATTGTTAAATGGTGAACATTTGCTTCACTTGCAGCTGAAGACTGGCATCCCACCCGGGCCTCACATCCTGGTTGTCATTGTAAAATACATGCTTTTGAGGGAGGCCAACATTTATATATATTTTTAGTAGGTGATGGAAAATAAATCTCAGCTAACACAATTATTGAGCAAGCTAATGTCCATGTTTAAAGTAAAATCTCTGCTATGCAATATATAACTGAACACATGTCATTGATTTTCAATCTTTTGTGTTTCAGTTGCTCCATGAGTATTGGATGGTACTGCGAGATCATGTATCTGCCATCGATGAGCTTGCAATGGCAACAGAACGTCTCAGAGTGCGCCACCCTGAAGAGCCAAAGCCTAACCCTCCAGTACTTCACATCATTGAGCCTCATGAGGTGGGTGTTCTGCAGGGTAGAAATTACTGGTGTGTGTTTATCAAGTTTTGAACCACGTGCACAACATCATGCATATAATGTGCAAGAGACTGTAATCTTCCTGTAAAACCATGATCTTGTAACGAAAAAAAGCACAGACTATTTGCCTGTGATAGGTTATTACAGCTGCATGATGTTGTCACAGTGCCCCCTGACTTGCAGCCCCTCACCACTTTTCACTTAGTGGTTGACTGTGGGACAGTTCCTGGCTGGGAAACAGTGTAACTTCACAGGTCATTTGACACATTACCCAGGTAAGCAATTTGATAAAGAAAGGGAAGGGCAGGAAGGAAAAGCAAGGAGAAAATAAAAATAAAACGATAACAATAACCTGAACAGATCTGAGAAGGAGGGACAGATAAAGGCACCACATGAAATACATCTGGGTGGAGAACTCATGAGTTAATTTCTTTCCTCAGACATTGGGCCAGCATCGAATCGTGCTACAGGGCCAACTCAGCTTTTTATCCTGCAAAGGTCGAAATATTGAGTACAATTAAACTGGGTAATAATCACACTTTTTATTACATCCCTCACACCGTCACATGCACAAACAATCTGGCATAAATCGCAACACGAGAGCAGAGATTATTCAAGGAATAGAAAGTATGCATATCTGCATTTAAAGATAGGGTCTGGAAAAGAAATTAGTCAAATGCACAGAAATAATTAACCGAAAAAAGGAGCAAAAGCCATATGAGACTTTTTTGACCCCCGTTAATAGTTCTTCTGTGCTAGACATCATCGACAGAGAAAAGGATCTGGTGAATCTCACTGTATACTCAACATGGGACCTAATCTATCTATGTGCATTTTTTCCAGAGGCACATACACTTCAGAAATGTTCCCTAACTTCATGGGACGCCCAATTAATGTATATATTCCCACCCCTCAGTACTCACAAATAGGAGCCGGGATTTACTCTAATTCCCTTAATGGGATCACTCCCCACGAGATTACTTACCTTTTAGATGATACTCACATCCAGATTTCTTTTTGCTGAATCACAGATAGGTGGGCATCCCCTCTTAGGGACTGCTTCAATGGTCCCCCTCTAGGAAAAGGTGGCATCAAACAGTAAGCTAGGGGTAGCTTTTCTCCACAGCCTGTCTGTTTTCTCTTCCACTGAAGAAGGCCTGGGACTTTAACTCCTTGTAGGCCTCACCGTTGGGGCTCTGGTTATAATCAGAAATTGATCCAAAAGGGGGCAATCTATTCCATCTGCTTCAGGTTTTCAACCCTCCTTTCTCTCCTTCCACATCAGTCAGTAAGTGAGCAAGTGGGTTTCTTCAGTATGTGTCTAAGAGTGAGTACCTCAGTCCCAGTGCTTGTGTGTTTGACATTTTATAGAAGAGAAACCCCCACCTTTTTGAGGTGTGTATGATTTCCCCAATCTAACTGGTCAAAGTATAGGATTGGAAACATTTCACAAAGTGGCATCACAATAGACCTTCCCATCAGTGGTCATTCAGCATACTAAGGAATGGGGAGTGCATGTGAGTAACTTCTACACCCAGTTTCTCTCCCATTTAAATTGATGTCATCTCAGAGGTGTCTTGCATTAAAATGAATCACATTCTGAAACATTAAATTCCCCCATGTGACCACTTTAATAATTTACTCACCAGATTCCTTTCGATGGCACAAATCAATTGTTGCATGTTTTTATCATTATAGCATGCTAATAATTATATATGACCCCCTGTGCTGGTTGGTGGTCTTGTCTTCATCTTCTTCCCACATGGGTGGCAGACTATCCACTTAGGAGCATTGCAAAGTAATTGGTTAAACTTGAAAAGTTAACACCTATATAGTTGGCAGCCAATGCGGGTAGTGGATCAATACTGTATACAGAGTGCGTCATGAATGACGATGTTAGTGCTTATTACGAAGACTCTATTTTGATGAGTTAGAGAACTCTGTGGCAAGGGATCGATAATACCACTGTCGCCATTTTCCATTTTCTATACAAAATAAAGCTCTTGTTCTTCTCGGCAAAGGGTGCACTAGCCTTTTTCCCTAGCGGATTGTTTTTTCTATTTCTGGTTACCGATGAGTTACTCTACAGCTAGGATATATATGTTGCTGGGGTGTGCTGTTTCTCCACAACGAAATGTACATACACCTAATTTGCTTATTAAAACTACATTTAAACATTTATTTCCGTCACCTCTTGAGAAGTTTCCAGACCTGTAGTCCTTTCAAGTGTTACATTATTTCATTCTGGAAGGCCTGCAAGATGGTGTTAATAGATTTGAATTGAGCAGGACCACAGATTTATCTGAATGTAAATTATTTTTTTAAATGTTCATCCCTAATATATACACAGTTCAAGTAATACAACTCAACGCTTAAACCTAATAGCATGGTCTGCTTTGCTTTGCCTGTTTGAAGGATGATGCATATCTGCAGTGGACAGGCTTTAAAGAGTTTATTAGCTTGGGAAGGGAATTTATCTGTTCTCTAATCCTGTATGCTTGAGTTGGAGGGTCTTTGAGTTGAAAGGATTCCCATATGCCAGAATTCAGTGCTGGCTCCATTTAAAGTTGGTTTCACAATTGCAGCTTTTAATGTGCATTTTCCTGTTCCCCCTGATTTTACATTTTCCCCAAAACACAGCACCCTAAAATATTGTTTTTCTTTCTTTAAACTTCTGTTCTTTCTCCTCAGATTAGGCAGTTGCCCAATTGAATAAACATTGCAAGTTATCTGTCTTCCCCCCTCCCTTACTTTTTCTATGCACTTATTCTATCAGAATTGTCCCTGGACCTAGTATGATAGTAACACATGTTTGTCTCCTCCCCCCTCCCTGACTTGTCATTCCCCCCCTCCTCCTCCAGCACTATCTGAAATGTCATCAGGCCTAGTACAATATTCACTTGTTTTGTTCCTCTCCATCCTTTCTCCTCCCCCCTCCCTACCTCTTGTAATTCTCTGGCTCTACCAGAAATGTCATCAGGCCTAGTACGGTAGTCACCTGTCTGTTCCCATTTCCTTCTCATCTGTGTTTTAGCGCTTGCACTATCGGAAATGTCGCCAGGCCGAGTACGATAGTTAATTTCACATTCTTGTTGTTCATGGCCTGTAAGAATGTTTTTGTATTTTCCCTTGTTCCCTCCCTTGCCGTGAAGCGCTTTGAAACACATTGTGTATAGGCACTATATAAATAAACTATCATAACATATCGATGTCTGGTACTTGAAATGTTCTTCTGAGTCCTTGTCATCTATGGTTTGGAACGGCTGCAAAACATTGCACATTTCATTTATACATGTATTTCCCAACTGCTGTTAGGAGGCTGCAGCTTGAATATTGTTTTTAAAATGTCGCCTTGCTCTGCATCTTTTCTCATGAATTTGACTTCCCTACATATCCTATCCCTTCCTCTTACTCCTTGAGGAAAGCAATGTTTGGAATATATTTCTGATGGATCTTCCTTCCCTCTCCATTCTTTTCCTTCAAGAGATTTCTGTGAAACAACCTGTTCCCGTTCCACAGGTCCTGGAAATAAGTATTTATTTAATGAACTAAAGAGAAGGGTACAAAATCTGATTTAGCAACACAAAGAAACCATTTTTTATGAAAAATAATGCATCCTATCACAACATTTGTACATGCTGATTTTTCATTCAGTCATTTTCTAGCACTCTAATTTGATTACTTAGCTGTTAATTTGTCCTGATTACTCCTTTTTCTTTTTCTGGTCTTTCAATTTCAGTCTCCATCATTTTCTTCAGATGGCTCCTCAGTCATTCTCAAAGCTGGTCTAGAGTAACAACTTTTCAATTGATTGCTATGTGCCAATTTTTCCGCAACCATCTCTCCTTTTGAGGTTGGATCTTGTAGGCAACAGGAGAGATACTTTCTATGATCTCATTATCTTATCGTAAGAGGGCAAAAACATCTTCTACTTGGCTTGGTTTCTTTGAAAATTGTATAGATAAACCCTGTCACCTATCTTGTTATCCCGTCTTGATGTCTTGAGGTTATAGTAAAACCTCATTCCTTCAGCAGACTTTTCCAGAATGATTTGGGCATATGCAAAAGAATGCTATAGGTACTTCCTTAAGTACTCAATGTATTCATGAGTAATTGAGGCACTAACCAATATCTGCTCCTGAGTTCGGTAAAGCAGATGTTGAGGTAATGCCATGTTTCATCCAGTCATCAATTCAAATGGAGACATCTTGGTGGCAGAAGGTGTTGATCAAATGGCCATCAGGACAAGTGGCAATTGGATTTCCCAACTTGGTCTAGAATCGACCACAAACGTCTTCAAGATACTCACAATGGTTTTGTTTTATCTTTCCAGCCCTCCGCACGATGATGGCTGGTAGGCGATGTTGATTTTTGTTTTTACTCCTAGAATTTCCTGCATCTTAGTCATCACCACACTGGTAAAATGACTACCTCTGTCGGACTCAATCCTTTGCAGAAGATGAAAACGAAAGACAGCGTGGTTGATCAGCAAAGTGGCAGCTGTCCCTAGCTTACTATTTGGGGCAGGAAGGCACTCAATCCACTTTGTGAAGAGGCATGTCACAGTCCACATGTATTTATTTACTCTGGAAGAATGGGTTACTGGTCCAATGATCTCTACTTGCAAACCTGACCATGGTAACGTCATTCCTCTTTTCTGTAAAGAAGCTCTGTGTTTGGGAGAACATGGTTGGAACTGAGCACATATAAGACATTCTTTTAAATATGTGTTGAGATTCTGGCCCATGTGTGGCAAGTAAGCAACTTCTCACAGTATCCAAGGGTCTTTTGAAATCCCCGAAGAGCAGTTGGCATGGTTCAGCATCAGACTTCGGAAGGAGGTAGGTACCACCCACTGGTCATACCCAGATTTGGGGTTTCCTTCCCAACAGCCTGTTTTGAACCTTGAACATATTCTGAAATTTCATCTGAATAGGAAGGTAGTCCTCTCCTTGGTAGTCGATTTTCCTCTGGCAGAATCAGGACTGAATCCTCAAAGTATTTAGAGAATGTCCCAATAGTGGGATCCTCTTTTTGAGCAGTGATGGAGTCTGCATCAGGAGCATCTCTACTCCACTGAGCAGCTGTAAGTTCACGGTCAGTGCGAGTTTGTGATCTGGTCACTGCCGTGACCTAGATTTCTCAGAGCAGTTCTCCTTTAGAGCTCTCCACATTTAAAGCCCCCCCCTTTAGGGCTCTGGTTTTATCCAGTTGATCCGCCAAGTCATTTCCAGTCTTAACAGGACCCTCTTATCTTTGAATGACCGTTGTTCATCTTCCAATAGATGGTCATTTGATTAGACGTCACCAGATCATCAATACTCTGGATCAATCTACTATGTTTTAACAGTTTCTTATTTGTGCAAAGCATGCCCCTGTTTTTCAAATTAATCAGGTATTCCACAAACCCATTTCACACAGAATCAGAATCAATGATAATCACTAGTTCTGTGAGTTTGTGGTTTACAGCATTTAGGGCAGCTTGATAAACTGCCATCAGCTCTGCCACCTGACTACTCCAGGGACCTATTTTGGATACAGCCGAGGGTTCAGAAAGATTTACCCAAGTGTCCCCAATGCCAGCAACCAATTCTTTCTTCCCCGTCTTTTGTAATGTAATAGAAACATGCATCCACATGTTTTCTTCATGCACTTTGTGTGGGGACGCGAGAAATGCCTCCATATTATTATTAGTGATCAGACTTTTGTCCTCGAGACAGTGTTTTTCGGCACAGTCATGCAAGTCTGCCAATCCTTGTGCTAGAGGGCTCTTCTTATTTTGGCTGTACCTGACCTCCGCAGAAAAGGCCTGCATTGACAGGATTCATTAAGTGATTCTTGAACTGGAGACATTCCCACCCTGTATTCTATCACTTTGTAAATATTCTAACAGTTGGGGGCGGGGGGCGGTCTCTGCTATGTGGCACTCCGCCTGGATAAACTGGCAGTAGTTTTTCAACACCCACACGGTTGTTCTTTTTCACAATCTTTGCATTTTTCTTATACGGAGGATAATGATTTACTCATGTAGGCGATTACCTTGTTGATTTTGTAATTGTTTTGATATAACACTGCCGTCAAACAGGTATCTGAGAAATATGCAGAATCCTTGGATGTCAACTTTTCTCCCATTGTGGGGACCCTTCTCATGGGCCAGGGTGGAACGGCCCCAGTCTAATATTCCCCCTAGGGGTGGTGCACATTGGGAGGATCACATTGGTACGAAAACCCCTTATGAATGAGGGACAACATTTTTGGGAGAACACTGTATTAACCTACCCCTTCACAACCTCCCTACCCTCTTACCCTATACAGGATCCTGTAGTCCCTACACTTCCATGTATCTATGTACAGTAGATTTTTCCACCTCCTTAACAAGTACTGGGACGAGGAAGGGTAGGGACTACCCATGTGAATCATGTGGCAAAACTGGGACAAGGAAGAACATCCAGAACCTAGTGAATAAGAACTATGTTGGGACCGAGATGAAGAAGAGGCATAGAGTGCCAAAGAGCACCTCAGAGAACCAACAAAAGCAGTCCAGTAATGTGGACAATTGATTACTATGAGTTATTTGTAAGGAAAGGACAGACAAGTCTTCAACAAGCCCTCCCTGGAGGAACCGCGAAGTTCAAGGACGCTGGAGAAGGAGAACGGACTGGGACCTCACAATAAGGGAAAGCAAGTCCAGAGTCGAATGGACACAAAGGAAAGAGCAAAGCAGAAATTACTGGTGAACTGGGAGGCAGATGAGCATGGGAAGCAACATTTCAGCCATCCAGAGAGACACTACCTCTGTGGAGCAGCCACAGACAGAAGGCAATCAGGTAGCGGCGGGGAAACCACAGAGCTGACAGCCGGTTCCTGAAGAGGCCCAAACACTACCACAGAACATAGAAAAGGGAACGCAGACGGCAACGGAGATGCAGCGGGCCCAAGCCTGTGGGGCAAAAGTTGGCAAACACCGAAAATCCTCTGCATACAGGGTCTGGGACTCCAGGGCAAGAACCATATCAGTCTGCAGATGCATCAAGAGTGCTCACAATAGTCACATTACTTGACAGGAGAGTACACCAGGTAGACTACCTGGAGCATCAAAACATGCAAATCTGGGACACGGACCCATAAAACAATACCAAGGTATCGATAGAAAGGAACTGTTCTTCCTAAAGATTTTGAGAGAAACCAGGGGAAGGGAGATACTCCGCCAGCTACTCTATTCAAGAAACATACAAATTCCAGGTCCAGACAAGGGAAGACATTCCTCTGAACAGCCTTGAGACTTTTATCCTTAGTTGGCTATAAGTGTTAGAGACAGAGGTAAGGTTTGACACAATAGTGGACATTTATTGTTTGGACATTCCGACAACCTCCTTAATTATTAGTGGAGGAAGGGAAATCCCTTTTAGCATTATTTCTTGGACAACACCAAGAAGCCTGTCTTTACAACACCCTATCCATCAGAGGTGTATACATCAGTTTCGTTCTTCGTGTTTACCCCAGATCTTCACACCTTTGGCTGGGCATCCTCTTGCCGTGTATATTCGGGGCTCCACTGCCACACACATGTCCACATCAGCGCACCATTGCGCCAAAAGCGGCCACTCCGGTGAGCCCCAGCGCTGGGCTATGTTACATTTGATCAATCCCACTGTCCTAGACAAGAACAATTTTCCCCATCTGTTGGCACTCCCCTCATCGGTGATACGCAGGAGCAACATTTTGGGATCAGTCGGTACATCTGTAGTCAATTTGTCGCAGCTTTGTTGCCAAAAGCATCGGACTTGGGGACATTCCCATAGGAAATATATAAAGGTTCGCCCCGCCCCCACCTGACAACGCAAACAGTTCGGATTGGTGGGCCGATTCCATTGGTACAGTGCTACTCTGGGGTAGTATACCCTATGTAAAATCTTGAGCTGTATTAGACCGATCTTAGAGGCTATGGTGATTTCCTGTGGGCACATCAGAGCCAGTATCCAGTCCTCCAGTTCAATATTACCCACATCCGACTACCATTTTGCTTTGAGTGGTGAGCTCTGGTGTAGCAAAGGATGTTATGCGATTGTATAGAGTGGACGTGACTTTGGTTGGTATGTGTTTCAAGAGGACATTACACTCTAGAGGGTGTATTGTGGCATATCTGAGAGTAGGGGGAGATGCTTGTGTCGTACATGAGTGATCTGCATGTAGTGGTAGCATTCGGCTTCTGGCCGCCCAAATTTCTGTTTTAAGGTCTCAAAAGAAGTCATGTTACCCCCAGTAAAGATGTCCCCAACCACCAAAACCTGAGCCTCCACCCATCTTGGCCAGTACGGCAATCTCCCCAATTCAGCGAGGTTGCTGTTATTCCATAAGGGTTGCATCAGGGTTATTCTATTTTCCCATCCAATGTGTTTGTGCTTCTTTTCATATTAGCGCAGTGTGTACCAACATCGTAGGTGGGCAGGATCAGTTTAAGGGCTGGTGAAGATTCATAAGTGGTGACGTGTTCCGTAGACCTAGTATCTCAGCCTTGATATGTGGAAGTTCTTTATCACTGTGCAACACATCATTGACCACCTTCATCTGGCTTGCCCAATTGTAGGGGTGTAGATAGGTGTAGACCTATGCCCCCTTCCCAGACTGATCTTTGTAGTGTCTTAAGGGAGATACGCGGGTGTCCCTCACCCCAGGTTAACTTCCTGAGGAGAGCGTCCACCCGTTGAAATTCCAAGTCAGGAATCTGCAGGGGGGCATTTTGCATAATGTATAAAAAGCGGGGTAGTGTCAGCATCTTAAACAGAGCGGCTCTACCCACTGTCGTCAAGGGGAGTAGCATCCAGTGTTGCACGTCATTATGGAGTATCTCAGTGATCGGGTGTAAGTTGCGAGGCACATATTCTGAGAGGTCCACCGAGATGTGGATCCCCAAATATCGGAAGCAATCACGCTCCACACAGTATGGGCAGTCAGGTGGAATCCCATGTTCCCCGCCTTTTACTGGGAAGAGAACTGATTTACCCCAGTTGACTCGTAACCCGCTGAATGTGCTGTAATGTTCCAACATCTGGGTAACAATGAAGCAAGCGTGGACCGGATCACTCAGATACAGCAGAAGGTCGTCTGCGTACAGGGAAAGCTTGTCCTCCCCAGGTTTGGCCACCGGAAACCCATCCATGTGCTTGTTTGACGAAGCCACAAGGCCAAAGTTTCAATGGCAATTGCGAATAGTAAGGGGGACAGTGGGCACCCCTGACGCGTCTCCCACCCCAGCGAAAAGGTCCTGGAGAGCCAACCATTGACACTAACCTCTGCCAGCGGGGCCTTTTATAGTAACTGGACCCATCCAAGAAAAGTCTCCCCGAAACCCATTTGCCGCATAATTTCCCATCGACTTTCCCATTGCACTGAGTCAAAAGCTTTTTTAAAGTGAATGACCTGTAAAGCGAGGGGTTCAGTAAGGACCGGTGCTCGCTCCAGGAGCAGGTCGAGGCGTCGTATGTTCATATGCATCGATTTGCTTGACATAAAACCACACTGATCTGGGTGGACCAGAGAGGAAATCACTGTCTCCAATCTGGTTGCCAGAACCTCCGCCAGGATCTTGGCCTCCCCGTTAATCAGTGAGATCGGTCTATATGAACTACAATAGTTCTGGAGGCTTCCCTGGTTTATGGATCACTGCTATGCTGGCCTTGCGCAAGTCCGGAAGAAGGAGACCCTGTTCTCTGCAGTGGAGAAACATCTTATGTAGGGGGACTGACATCTTTTCCTCCTCCCAGTAGTTTTTTTTTTCCAGGTTTCCGCAGGGAAAGCACTAGGACCCAGTGTTTTTCCCAAGTGCAGTTGGGCAATGGCCTCGCAATCTCCGATTCAGTGACGTCAGCGTCCAACTGTGTACGTTGCGTCTCAGATAGTCGAGGGATCGTGATCTCCTCCAGTATAGAAAGATTCACTGGGCAAGTCGGGCCTTTATACAGAGTAGCATAATATTCTGCGAAGGCATCCGCTATTTCCCAGTCCTGATGAACGGTTACGTTTTGTGTTTGGATTTCTCCATCATAACGGTGGCCCTGATCTCTTCTCTCCAGCCAGGCCAGCATCTTACCTGCTTTATCACTGTGCTCATATATACGTGCACACGTTTCCCGGTGGGCATGCCTAGCGTTGTCTAGTGCAATATTCCTGAGATGCTGCCTAGCTTTTAGGGGGATCAATGTGTGTCTGGTGTTCCAGTCATTATCTATTTGGCCTCCTCGTCCTCCGCTTCTCTCTCGCTTCTAACATTTTATGGTGCTGGTCTTTCCTTTTTGTTGCTTATCATTTTATATGCCTCCCAAACTATTTCTGGATCATCCACCGAGTCGGAATTAATCTCAAAATACTCAGTAGTTTTCTCCTGAATGTGTTGAATGAACTCTGTGAAACCGAAGTAATGGTTATTTAACTTCCATGTTACGGGGGGAGTGGGTATTCGTGTCTATCTCTATCATAAGGGGAGAGTGATCTGAAATGCCCCTGGGTAAGAAGGTTGCTGTGGTAACCCTGCATGCTTCTGGGATTGGGAGAAAAAATTGTCAAGCCTCGATAGGGAGGCGTGGGCGCCCGAGTGGGACAAGTAGTTACGGTCTTGTGGGTGGAGTTCTCTCCATACATCACACAGGCCGAGTGCGGACGTGAAATTTACAAGTTTCGTGGGCGTGTTAGGGTTCCGTCCTCGAATGTGAGTGCGGTTTAGTGTCACGTCCATTACCTCGTTAAAATCGCCACCAAGGATCCACAGATCGGGCTGGTATTTCGCAATTATGGCCACAGCGTCCTCAGAAGGTCTCCAATGACCACTAGCTGGGCGTATATGGCCATTATACCTATGGTCTCCCCTCACAGTGTGCCTTGTATCATTACGAATCTGCCTCTGGGGTCTTGTTCCACTGAGGCTAACACAAATGGGAGACGTTTATGCAATAGGATCAGAACTCCACATGAGCCCATGGAGAAACCCACATGGATAGCGTACAGCTATTCGTCCTCGGAAAGAGGGTGAATGTCGAACCCGCTAAATGCGTCTCAGTGAGAAGGGTTACGTCAGAGGAGTTCCTGTTGAGGAGTTGGGTGACAAGTCATTGCTTAATCCCTGATCCAAAACCATTGACGTTCCATGTAAGTAGTGAAAGACACTGGTTAGCCGTGTTGGCCCCTATCCCAAGTTGAGAGTATGTCATGGGTGTATCTGGGCGTGTAGAAGTGTGAAGGCGGTGTCAGTGGTATGCATGTCGTGTTTCGGGCAAGCAAGTGTGTGGGTTTCCCCATCTATCCCTTTCATGAACCTAAACATTGAACAGAAACAAGAACTGCACTCATCCTTCCATTTTCATTCCCTAGTCCCCCCACCCCGCTCCCTATACTCCACCCCAACTTGAAGCATCTGTCTCACAAACTTAGTTGATAGTCGAAATGGTAGACTATCAGTAACCAAACTAAAATGTACACATTGTGCTGCCTAATGTGGCAGCAGCCAATAAATCAGACAATGCAACTGATGGAACAGAGGCCTGGGGGTGGTCTCGGGCTGCACAGCATGAACACGGGTCGTGGCAGGTCCGTTGAATCTGTGTCTTAAAACTCAGGAGTTTGTATGTATCCAGTCATATCGGCAACATTAGTGTCATCATTTCAGCGACTGAGTGGTCGGTCCGATTCTTGCATCTGAGTGGCGGTAGGTCCATTAGAGGCCCTGCAGGATGTGCTCTCGCTCTGTTGTTCGTACTAGTCCTGTTAGATCTCCAGTCTCCTTCCAAGTGTTGTTCTGCCCATTTCCAAGCCTCTCGAGGATCCATGAACTGAACTGTGGTGCCCTTGTGGTATATTTTTAGTTGCGCCGGGAACAACAGGCCATATTTGACGTTTAAGGACTGTAGACGTTTCTTGAGCTGGTCGAAGGACTGTCTGGCGTGTTGCACCTCTCTGATATAATCCAGAAAGAATCCGATACAGGATCTGTTGTACGTGATTGATCCTTTGGCTCGGGCCATTTGTAGCAGTGCGTCACATTCCCTGTCGTGCAACAGCTTGGTGATGACCGTACGCGGCGTGGCACCCAGAGTGTGCCTTCCTGTGGGCATTCAGTTTCAGTGTGCCTGCTCAATGGAAAAGAAGTTTGAAAATGTCTTAGGCGCAAACATGTCTTCAAACTATTGTTCTAGCAATAGTTCCATATTTGGGCCTTCAGATTTCTCTGGCAAACCCAGAATGCGAACGTTGTTTCTCCGTGATCTGCCCTCTCCTTCGTCTACCTGCTCCTCCATCATCTTCAGGCAAGCCATTACTCTTGACATTTGTTTTTGCATGTTGCACAGGCCGTCTTCTGTACCTGATGAGTTTTTCAGCTTCCCCAGTATGAGAGGACAATTTCTGGAGGATGTGGCGAAGAGGGACACGTCTGTGCTAATGCAATCCATTTCCTTTTCCGTGGAGGCGTTGGCGATGGCGTTCATGACTTCCTTCAGAGATGGTTCCTTCTGTGTCTGCTGCTTCACTTGACGATGTATGTCCGCAAGGAGTAGTCAGTGCGGCGTCACATACTGGTCCATCTTGCTTTCGGTAGATGCCTTTTTGGGCTTGTCCTTGACCATGGTGGATCTAGTATCAGAGGTGGGCTGCCAGTTCGGTCACCTACAGCATAAGTGGAATGGCAGTGGTCACAGGGGCCACTGCGTCTCAGCGTTCGAAGCTGTCAGTAGTACAGCGGGGTATTGGTGCGTAATCCCGCTGCCTCATGATCCGGGACCACCACGAGGTTCCTGTTCAGCGTGTCTAAGGGAGTGTGGCGTGACCATCGTGTCCAGTTTCAGCGAGGGTCGCCCTAAGATGTAGAATGTGACACACAACCACTCCACGGGGGGAAGTGTGGGGGAAACCCTGGTACCCGTAGGTCGCCTGATGGCGTCTGTTGCCTGTGAGGAGCGGGCATGTAGGAGGAATGACCTTGTGAACTCACAGATCATACCCTAAAGGTAGGTAAGTTAACCTTGCTGTGGCTTCCGGGTGTGCAAGGAGTTTCGGCTTGTCACCAGGTTGTCCAAGATTTCAAGAAGGGATGAGTCACGTCCGGGTAGGTGCACCAGGCGTTGCCACAGCAGTGGTTTTTTAGTTCCTGCAGAGGCTCTGCAAGCCCCATTGCCAGCCCCCTCCCAGCATCGGTTCTAGCCAGCGACAGTTCAGCACCTGTGGACCTTAAGGGCAGGGGGGCAGCAGCCCAGGGGATCATGGGTCTTGGCAAAGAGCCATTCCAGTTTCTAGCGTACATGCAGCGCACTCTTTGCGTCAGGTCACGACATTGGCTACTCTGCGTTGCAGTGGCTCCCCACCAGTTCTAGTGGGCCACCAAAAGTCTCACCACCTCTGACCAGGTAGTGTCCTCCCTGTTTGCCCACGCTTATATGTCTGTATCTTAGTGATGACCTGTGGAGGTACTATGGCACTAGGTGGGCACACCTTTTGCAACTCGGATATAGTCCAGTACTTTAATAGCATATATCTGCTCCTGTGGAACTAACGTAGTGGCAGTATCCAGTAGCGTGTGATCAGGGAGTTAGCATAGAAGTGAAGTTGTGCTGGGCGTCGGGGTCCGTCACCGACTCACCCATGTAGGATCCAATGTCTGTTATCTGTCGTAGACCCCAGGTGCACTTCACTGCTCCTTCTCAGTGTTACGCAAGTGTTACTTGGTTGCGTGCTTTGTGTGGGGCTGCATCAGGGGGCCTGGAGTCCTGTGGGCACCCAGGGGTCAGAAGGGATGTTGCAGAGTTCCAACCGTGTACGCGCCGTGGATTATGCTGACCCTTAGTGCCGGGGCTCAGAGCAGGAGTTATCGATCCTCGGCCGACGGTGCTCCTCCAGTTAGTCTGCACAGCTGATCTCAATCTCCTCCGAAAGTCAGGACTGCTCCGACGGTGGCAGCCGCTCCTCCAGCTTGACCGAAGCCTCTCAGTCGGCTGTGGGCAACCGTGTATTATCAGTGGCTCGTAGTCACCCAGGCAGGTCAGCGCCTGCTTGGCGGCAGGCCGTTGGCCGATGCGCTTCTGCCTGTGGTGTCACTGCACAAATCGTGCCGACTGGTGAGTCCGGATGCGGTATCCTCAGCTCTGTTACGCTGCTTGCCAAAAGTGGTTTGTGTGCCTCTGTGTCTCACTCTAGCCGCAGTTAGCCGGCGGCCATTTTGGCAAGCGTGTCTCGCATCGCAGTGGCTCGTCCCTCCTCTGCTGATTTCTCGGTCAAGAGCCGGGTTCCTTAGGGCGCAGTTCGCCTGACGGTTCCTCACACGGTTACCTTCCAGCAAATGTGCTGTTTTTTTAGTTTCGCCACGGAAAACAGGATGATAATGTAGGATATTGCTGCCGGCCCCGGCAGCTTCAAGGACTCGCATCCTCATTGCTCGCCAGCTGGCCACGCTCCCCTGAGCAATGCTCTTCTGATAACAAAAGAATATACAATAGATAAGAAATCAGATTTGATAGGAAGCTTTGAGCTTCTTACAATGGTGTGAGTTTGAGGGACATTCCAAACAGTTTGTGGAGGGGATTAAATAGAATAATCACCGGGGATAATACATAAGTAGACATACATAGATTAAGGACAGTGAACGTTGGACATTTTTTAGTGCAGGTAGGCGATATGGCCAGCTGGGCTCGCGATGTGACCTTGATAGGTGAAATGCTAGAGTGGATGGACAGACGCAGGTTAGAGGCGAGGGAAAAATGTTAGCTAGCAGGTAAGTGAAAGGTATGTTGGGAGGCTAACTCTGAGACAAGAAGGTAGGATTTAGTTTGGGTTTGAACAGATCAGTGTGGACTGTTTAGCAAATATCCAGGGGGAAGAGAATTCCATGAAAGTTGAACAAGACGAGAGAAGGAGCTGAAGCGAGAGGAAGCATTGGGATTGCGAGGAGCCACAAGGGTAGTCAAGGAGGCCGAGCAGAGATTATGAGAAAGCTTGTAGAGTTGGATAGAGGAGGATAGATACAGTGGTGCCTTACCATGGATGGATTTGTGAACCAGGAGAAGTTGAAATCTGGATATTTTGCATCATCAGACATCCAGCCTGGCAAAGGTACGAGGAAGTAGGTGTGACGTGACGGAGTTCAAAGAGAGTCTGGGTAGCAAAGTTAATGATCTTGTTGAGAGAACAGATAGCATAGTTGGGGAGAGGAAAGAGGATGCTGGCACAGTAATCCAGTTTAGAGAAAACAAGAGTGGTTAAGAGATGCTTGCCGGTGTTGAAAGGAAAGAGGTGCCTGATCCTAATATTGAGGAAGTTGAGGCGACCTGCTGTTCCAGTTTTGGAGTTGAAAGTAGGGAAGGTGTGAGACAGGTCATAGATGATGCTGTGGTGCTGAAGAAGAGTAGGGGAGAGTGTCAGGTGGGAGCTGGATAGGCAGAGGAACAAAGGAGAGAGAGCTTTTGGCAGGGAAGACGATCACGTCTGTTTTGGAAGAGTTTAACATCAGAGAGTGTGAAGCCATCAAGTATTTAAAGGCAGAGAGACAGTTGGACATTTTCGTAGAGCGATCAGAGGAGATTTCAGGAAAAGAGAGTAAGATTTTGGTGTTGTCCGCAAAGAGTTATGATACCCCAAAGGAGGAGATTAGTGCCCCAAGAGCAGAGGTGTATAGTGCAAAGAGGAGTGGACCCAAGACAGAGTCTTGTAAAACATCAACAGTAAGAGGAGTGAGGTGAGAGGTGTTGTTGCTCCAGGTGACAGAGAATTGGTGAGGTGGAAGGTATGATTCAATTCAGGCAAGGGATCAATTGCGAATCCCAACAAGAGAGTATTAAGGAGTTCAGAGTGATTGACAGTGTGAAAGGCAGCAGACAGGTCAAGAAGACTTGGGATAGAGGAAAGGCTGGAGTGCTTAGCAGAGGCGATGAAGTTGGACACATTCATGAGAGCAGTTTCTGTGGTGTGACTGGAACGAAACCCTGCTTGGTAGAAGGGTCTCGAAGGTTGGCGATGTCCAAGAAATTAGTAGGACATTTCAACAGAACCCTTTCAAGCACATTAGAGTAGTGCGGAAGAAGAGACACAGGGTAAAAGTTAACTGTATGTTCGAGTCAGCCCGTGGCTTTTTCAGGAGAGCGATGACCATGGCAGTTTTGAAAACGATGGGAAAGCAAGCACTAAAGGGACAATAGGCTTGACCAGCTGATGCGCAAGAGGGTCTGATGGGGCACAAAACTGATTAGCCTTCATCAGTAGAGGTAGCACTCTGTCAGTATCAGTGTGACTAAAGTGGGAGATAGAAGCAGGGGATGATGGTAGAGTAAGCAGAGTGTAAAATGTAGTAGCAGGGAGTGTGAGGAAGGTCAGGAGAGAGTCCCTAATTTTTGAAATATTTGCAGCAAAGTATTCAGCAAGGTCATTAGCTGTGAAAGTGGAGCTGATGGTCATAGACTTACGGTTTTGAGCTTGACCTTGAGGTATTGGCATCTTTCCTGGTCCCGTGTGCCTAGATGACACTAGCGTGGTTCAAAGTCCTCCCCTATGCGATAGTGCCTGCGTACATGTAATTAAGTGAAGTCTTTAACAATGAGCGTACCAGGATTCTGGCTGAAAATGCACATACCAGAATGCTTTTGAAGGTGTAAATTGGGGCTAGGGTGAAATGGTTTGTCCAATAGACAGAAACTGGATGTAGGTATTGCACTTACAAGAACTGTGAAGGTTGCCAATGTATTGCACTCGGAAGAATATTCAAGGGTACTGTGATGAATCCAGTGAAGTCATCACTGATTTCCTGGCAGTGACCTACTCGCACGTGGCCAGGGGATGGCAGCCGCTACCTGATCCCAGGGGCGGCTTTATGCGGGAGGTTCACATGGGAGGAGACAACTAACGGGTAGATGTCATGACTTCACTGGCCGAGACCTGGTATCTTTCCCTTTTCCATGCCTACAATATTGATGATCCAGAGAAGTTCTGGTAAACTAAAGATACCAGGCGAGTATAGCATATAAGAAATCTTAGTAAGCCGAAGACACCAGATGAGTGAAATATATGAGAAATCATGACAAGCAGGACAGCAAGAGAATGTAACGCTCACCTGATTCCCGCAGAGGCGCCGGTCTTGACTGGGCGAATACCGTATCTTCAAAGGTGATGTGTAACACACGGTTGGCTCTTTGGGCTGGACCTCTGTGCACTGTATGTCTGACTCGAAGAGTAAGATGTCTGCAG
Source organism: Ambystoma mexicanum (assembly GCF_040938575.1). NCBI lineage: Eukaryota > Metazoa > Chordata > Amphibia > Caudata > Ambystomatidae > Ambystoma > Ambystoma mexicanum. Next base: position 1,129,137,952 of record NC_090927.1, read on the forward strand.
ATAGAAAATATGGGATTAATGAACTGGGTTATTGGGTGTCTCTCTCTTCTTCCCTTTCTCTTCTCCTGTAGAACCCCAAAGGTTAACGCTCTCACCTTAGGTAAGTGAACGCCGTGCTCTCCATCTGCCTCGGGGCAGGGTGCCGTAACCAGTTTCTTCACTGGATAAGGGTGCAGGCCTCTTGACTTCAGAGGACTGCTGTCCGTCGTTTACTGCACGAACGGTAAGTTCCGAGCATTTCAAATGTCTTTAAAAGTCTTTTGTAATGATGTCTCTTGTTTTGCAGGGTTCCGGCGATGGCGGATGACGGGCCGAAGTGAGTTGAGGATGGAACCCGTGTGAGGAATAGAAGCGCCTGGAAGCACGTAAGTAAGCGCTTGTTGCCTGCTTCACGATGCGCACTAACTGTCCTTTTATCTTGCAGGTACAAGTTCGGAGCTGCTGAAGGGTGCCGGAATACCCACTGGGTTCACCGTGGGAAGGAGTAATGGCACGTGAGTATTAAAGTTACCCAATGTCTTTAAACGCACCTTCTTTTGTCTTTCAGATGCGGGATGCAGCGCCGAAGGCCTCCGGAGCGTGCGAAGAGTTGGTAAGCTTTTGTCTTTCAGATGCCGGAATGCAGTGCGAAGACCTCCGGAGCACGCGAAGAGTAGGTAAGCCTTTGTCTTTCAGATGCCGGAATGCAGCGCGAGGCGTTGGTGACAGCCAATGGACCAGGTAAGAGATGCGCTGTCACTGAAGACCGTAGTGCTAACCTGTTCTTTCTTGTCTTTATAGGTGTTGCTGAAGACTGGATTCAGGATGGTAAGCCTTTTTCCCTTAGGCCCAGGATCAGATGCAGAAGACACGATGAGCGTTCTGCTGCAGAGGATGCAGAATAACGCAAAGCAAGATTCATCCATCGGGTGTGGTTTAAATAGCCGCCTGTAGTGCTTAGGTGTCTCCTTACACAGCCTCGCCTAGAAGAAAAAGAGTTCCTGCTTTCCAGAAGAGTTCCAGTGTTCTGAACCTAGGGAGTGGCTCCTGCTCCACCCAAAAGGAAAAGTAGTCCCAAACAGAAGAGGATCAGAGGCTCAACTGGCAGGTAAGTAAGCAGCATGGTCTGCTGCAGGTAAGTCCACCCAAGCATTATGAGCCCGGCGCTTCCAGCGCTGGGACTGGGCATATTTATGAGCCTGGTGCCACTGGCGCCAGGACAGGGTCCAAAAGGTCCCAATTGGGACTGATTGGCACTCGGAACCTGGGTTATGGGTCTGCTTCCAAGGGAGTTGGGTAAATCCGGACCTTTTGGAAGCAGAGATCATGACAGAGAATTGATTTATATAAAAGTCCTGACAGGGGAGTATACCAGGCATGCACGTGAAACTCAAGTGAAGACCTGGCAGGCGAGTACACCAGGCAATTGGCAAGCCCCAGGAAATGTTAAAGGAAAGATTGGTGTTTATTTATTGAACCGTGCAAAGTTGGATTTTAAAGAAAGACATTGCTATCCAGACTGAGGAGATAGTACCATTAAAGAAAGACTGTTAAAGACATGGTTGCCTTAAAAGGAATCTAAACAAGACACCAAGGAACTGTTTAAAAAAGTGACTGTTCTTCTTAAAATTAAGAATCCTGAGCAAGGGATCCACCCTCTGGAACCAAGGGCTTCTGCCTTGGAGAACATTTTTGTTGGAATTATACTTATTTCAGTTGTGGGCAATTTTTGGTGAGTTGATGATAGTTTCCTTACACAGTGTCATTTGTTTATAGTGTGAGAGTCAGGATAGGATGTTTTGGACACAAGGACAGTTTTTCAGTTATTGACATCTTGACACAGACAGATCCTTAGTTTTGGTTTATAGGCAGGGAAACTCCTCTTTAGCTTTGGGCCAGAGAGGTATTTTTCCAACCCTTTTTTTTTTTAAATGAATATCTTTGTCAAAAACATGACAACCTTGTGTCCGGCTCTCATTTCTGACCCCTCACAGTAGCCAACGTATTGCGCTTAGAACTGTGAAGGTTAGCCAATGTATTGTACTCAGAAGAATTCAAGAGTAGCCAATGTATTGCACTTAGAGGAATTGCAAAGAGTAACCTGTGATTTGCCCTAGAGGAATCCTCAAATGTAGCCAATGTATTGCTCCTGGAACTTGGAAGGTTAGCAAATGCCGTATACAAGTATGGCCCTGAATTCCTCCAACACAAGCTTACATGCTACCAACCCATCAGAAACCTTAGGTCTGTCTCTGCACTCCTCCATGTGATTTCCCCCTTCAATTCTACCAGAGTTGGAGGAACCTCCTTCTCCGTCCAAGCTCCCTCCCTCTGGAACTCCCTTCCACTCAGCATCTGCCGTCACAAGGACTACCTCTCCTTCAGGAAGGCCCACAGAACCTTGTTTTCCCTCCAGCAACCTGACAAACTTTCTCCATTACACACGTGACTTCATGACTCCTAGGCCTTGACGCTATCAGTGCCACCCCAGTACATTCTCAAGAGCAAGGTAAATTATCATTTCGGAGCTGACTGGACAATCTGATTACATGGCTACATCAAAAAGCAAAATTTCACCTGAGCCTCAAGGTACATAGTTATGCACCACTTTGTGTGGATACCAGCCACAGGCACGGCCGCCAACCCGCACACATTTGCTTCCATACACAGACTAAAACACAAAGCCCAACAAATCTGCCATCAGAATGATGCTACATTCTATGACAATAAATTCGGTCTACCTGGACACATAATGAGGCTCTCGCACTAGTGCACTCCCCTGACCATCTATCGGCACCCATCCACATGCCTGACCATCATGAGTAGCTTACTCGGGCTTGGCCAGTCCACCCAACTCTCTGTGTTGGCCAAATGCACAAACGCATTCTATCGGGATAAAGTTACAATATAAATGACTAACTACTACTACTACTACAATTACTACTACATATAATGCCTATCTTTTCAATAGCTACACATGTCTTGGAAGTGGCAATGTGGTCTCGGGCCCCACATCTGTAACATTTCATGTTAGTATATATTTTTCTACGTACTCTTGATTAGGGACTTTTGCTTTGTCTCTCTCATTGTCCATCACGCATATTTGTGTATTTGAAAAGGTTGTATCCTTTGTTATTTTCTTACAGGCTTCTGATGATCTTTCTATCCTTTTTGATATGCAAATAACTTCCTCAAGTGAAGACTCTGACTCTTTGCATATTCTCTTACGTATTTAGTCATTTGTTGTGTGCACCATCAACTTGTCCCTTAATACCTAATTTAAGAACTGTCCAATTGCAACACGTAGCTATTTCTCTGAGAGCTACTAGGAAGTCATCTATAGACTCACTAGGCAATTGATTCCCGGTATAGAATGTGTGTTGTTCGTCCTTCACCCTCCTGTGCTTCTAGCACTGGACGTATGTTTCTACACACTTTTTGACCTTCAGACCCTAGATTGTGCATGAATATGACATTTATTCTATGAGCTGACACCCTGTTGCCATCAATATCCTCCAGATATATATCAAATTCTGCCTTCCATCTGTGCTAGGGCATTGACGGTCTACCTGGATTCTGTAAAAACGTGGGAGGAGGGTCTAAGTATTACTTTTTTCAACTGGTCATGTGATGCTTTTTAACTGATAGTTTTATTTTGTTATTCCCTTTGTCATATATTTAGTTAGAATCTGTCTTAATGTTGCTCCTCAAGTTTAGTTTATTGCATTGCAATAAATGATGAAGTGAACTGTTAGGTTTCTCCTCGTCTTGTAGTGTCTGTGCAGTAAAGTGTTATCCATTGCACGGCAACAGGAGTGGAGACGTGTTTCATGCATCGTCCTGGTGCTTTAAGGTGCTTTCATCTTGTTAAAACAGAGCAGGTTGCTCTGTGCTGTTTCGTCAAGTAGATATACCCAGTCAACCAGAAAACTAGATACTCCTTGAAGAGAAAAGGTTTTGAACTTAATAAAAACAAACTAAATATTTCTCAAGTAGATTATACCTAGCCAACCAGAAAAGGTACATGCTACTTGAGGACAAAAGAGAAACCATAAGAAGTTGTTGCCAGCATATACCAGGCAGTTGCGAACGACAAGAGAAGTCCTGGCAGGGGAGTATTTTTTTATTTTTTTATTTTATTGGACATTTGTATGGTGTGTGAGGCAGGCATGGTTTCACAAGTAAGGACTCTGACAGAAAGATACAAGTTTCAACACCTTTATTAAGTTTGACCGGGGCTGGAGACTTCCTAGCTGGCCTTAATTCTATAATGGGAGTAGTCTCGACCTTCAAAGTAAATAAAATGGTTCAGTCAGTCAAGCAAAGGAAAAAGTCTGTGTCGGAAACCTATACTTGCCCTCATGTTTCACAATAACTAAGTGTGGGAAAATGTGTGAAAATAAGAGTGTATCAAAAGAATGTCAGAATGGCAATGAAAGTGGCTCACCACTCCCTTCTCCAAGTTCAGTTCAATGGTGTCTATACAAAGTGCCTTCAAGGTGGGTAGTATGTACAGTTCAAAGATTTGCCAAAAATCTGTTAGGGTTCCATCACCTATGTCAATGTCAGTTCAATATGCATCACAGATCTCTTCAATGGATTATGTCGGGCTTCCCTCACCCGGTTTTGCACGTGTCAAACAGATATTCACAAAGTTCCTTCTCAGTTACTTTGACAGACAGCCCTTGCCTGTCTTCAAACACTTAAAATTTGCTGAAACACTTTCCAGCTAAACAGCTCTGCTTCATAGAGTTCGGGAAGAACTCTCGTTCCCAACCTTTGTACTTCTTTCACATTGTTCACCTGTCAGAGACATACGCAACCGCAAAGTATTGGTACCCCCGTGCGTGACCACTCGGACAGCAGGAACCTTATTATTATCACCTTTACCAGAGACCGTCAAAACTGCAGATTATTCTCACCCCTATGTATGACCACTCTAACAATAGGGTTGGTTTCTTAATATCCGTGCTTCTTGCACTTGGTTTTGTAGAATGGGCCCTCTGCCACTCATTTCCTTATTTCACAAAAGCAAAGAGCTCATTTGGACTGGCCCACAGCCACTCTGTTCCTCGTTTCACAAAAATATACATTCACTTTAACATTAGCCTTTCAGGATCTCTGCACGCTCTCTTTCCCTCGTGCCCTTCACTTCAGTGGCTTTCAACACATTTTGCTTTCATTATTCACTGTTCTGCTATCTTTCAAGACGTTTAATAGCATACCTTCTCACACTGCACTGTTCCGTTACTTTGTTTCTCATCGGCTGCCTCACCGGCCAAATACATTCAAGCTTTCTGTTCAGTGTCTTTATCCTTCAACGTGTAGCCTTGCGTGTAACACTGTAGCCTTCCACAATCGCGCATATCACAAACCGGGCTCTCCCTTTCTTTGAACTCACCGGCTGTGATTGCTTTTGCATGTCCTTCCGTTCGCTGATGTCCTTCCGTTCGCTGATGTCAGGGACTTGCCCACCTGCCACTCAAACACTGGCCTCACGGTCCAGGGGAGGACACGAGCAGTTTGCTACTGCATGGGGAAAAGAGACTAGCCGGCCCCTCTGCTCCAGTCTCTGAACTCATCTGACATATTGGAGATATGGCTCCCTCGCCACGCTTTCTCCTGCCTCAACTCGCAGCGTCTCGGCTCCCCTTTCTCCATGGTCTGGTTCTCAGTAGCTCCCTCTCTCAGCTGCTCCTCTGTTTCACCATCCAGCATGCCTTCCTTCTTGGCCCCTGTCATGCTCTTCATGTCTTTCTGTGCTCCACCTTTTACAGTTTAGAAAATGATCCATGAGTTTCAGGTGTGTGTGATTGTGACTGAGTGCCTGACCCTGCCTGACCTTATTAGTGGGACAAGGCCAGTACATGTTACTAGTAGTAATATTCCTAGTCTGTCTTCATCCTCTCAGTAGTTGGGCTGATAAGGAAAGGAGGGGAGTTATGGGAGTTGTAGTGTCCCATAAAGTTAGAGGGAGTATGGAGTAAATAACTGTCAGGAAATGGGAGATACCATGTATCACCTTCCGGTTTCTCCTCCCCATTCACCGAGGACCCCTTTCCCAGGTGATCCTCCCTCGCTTGTCCACCACCAGGGTCGGGATCAAATAGCGATAGCCCTTCCCTGCCCCCCTGAATAAGAGATCCCCAGGGACTGAGCCATGAAACACCTTCAGTTTTTTCGCAGGCACCTATGCACAAGTGTTTCCAGGTGCCACACGACAAGGGGGGGGGCTGGGCAAGGGAATCGTGAGCATAGAGGAACAAAAACAAGAAATGGTTATATTGACCTTGTAACAATACTACCGTGCAAGTGCTTGAGAAGGTTGGTAAGTTTCAGGGGGCAGGGGAAGTGCTGGGGGAGGGGGCCCAGATGTCAAGTGCCAGGGGAAAAAGGAGGAAGGTGGGACCAGGTTGGGCTATTCTAGAAAGTGATACGTGCCAGGGGAAGAGGAAAGGGAGAAGGGAGGAAGAGTGCTGTGGGAAGGGAGGACCAGGTTGGGCTGGTCTGGGAAAGGGACCCTGAGGGCAAGTGCTGGAGAAAGGATGACGGTACTAGTGTGGGTTGTTCTGGCCCCTGTATGACTCTGAAGGGACCAGTCCCCAGTCTTAGCGGCAGAGGGGGAGTTAGCACGGGAGAGGGAAGGAAGAGGAAAAAAGGAAAGTCTTGAGACGTTTCTGGAATTTAAGAAGGTCTGGCTCAAGTGGGAGTGGGGAAGAAATGCCACCTCCCACTCTCTGCTTGGAGAAGTCTTTGACCTGTTGAGAGTTGGAACTAGAGGACCAAAAGGACTTTGGACAGGAGGTATTTAGGGAAGGAATGCTGGATTTACAGAGGTCCCATGCCCCAGGCAAAGGGTCTTGAATTTGATCTTTGCGGTTACCGGGACCAGGCAAGTGTGAAATACAAGAGAAGCCCTGGTAAGGGGGTATACCAGGCAATTGGGAATGAAAGAGAGAAGGCCTGGCAGGAGAGAACACTAGGAAAAGTACAGTCATACAAAGAGTGTCAAACAGGCACAGTGTTTGTTAAACAAGGAAGGAATGTGTGTTACAAGCAGGAACTTTGTGTTCAAAGGCAACTTCTAAGACTGAAGAATGTCTATCTAACAGAATTGTTGTGGGTCAAGAAAGACACAAAGGAACGGTTGGATTCAGAGACCTTTTGTGTTAGCAGTGAAGAATCCACGGGAAGGGAATGGAGCCTAAGGCTTTTCCATTTCTGGAGAACATTTATGTTGGAATATTCTACTTTTGTTTAAGAACACTTTTCCCAGGTACCAGGTTAAAAACATTTCCCATATTACTTTCTTTTTTTTAGTGTGAGGCTCAGGATAGATTGTTTGTACACAAGGACGGCTTTTGATTTACGACTTCCTGACAAAGACAGATTCTTAGTTTTGTTTCTTAGGTAGGAAAGTCCTCTTTTGTCCCGCTTTCATTCCTGACCCCTCACAATACACTCGTATAAGGAAGCGAACTATTAAATTCTAGTGCACAAAATGCACTTTAGGCACTGTAGACCTGCCCTGCTTTTTTATATTATCAGTTGATTCTCCACTAGTGGCCTGGGCACTGCTCACTTATTTACGACATGCCCTAAAGTTGAGGTAGACATTAATAAAGGATTGTGACTTTTTACCTGTATTCATATATTTTATACTAGTGGTTATTATATCCCAGTGTGATATTGTCCGAAGAGGAGTTTTATTATGTGTACTTACTGTTGCTGATGTGTGTACTTTGAAGGAAATCTTATGCGAAATAAAGTTGTTTTTCTCTACTGTCTCTCCTCCGGTACCCCAATGTTTTTCCATGTACTCATGTCTTCAATTCTGCATTTACCCTTAGCAGTCATTGGGGTTGTTAGGCAGAATTATGTGCAGTACCCTTTGGGAACACCACACACAATTAAGACTACAAGTGACAGTACAAATTCACCTTTGGTACAAGCCTGTAGTACACATTAAAAGTGGTATCGATGGCTGAGCAGCCACACCCATCTCAAGAGCAAGTGAGCAGCACCAATAGTTACACAAAGGACAGCAATTACTTTGATTCAAACAAACACTGACTCAAGGTTTCTGAGTAAAAGAATATACATTTATTTACACATCAGTTGTATAACATTTCACTAAAGTAAAGCAGTTTAAAAATCACACTCTTACTACACCACACCACTCCCAACAGTTTCCAGACAAGTTAAGCTCACAAAATGAAGTGGGAGCAAAATGACACTCTGTTAATTAAAAAGGGATGGAAAGTCAAAGTTAGGAAGAAATTGAGAGGCACCAACAGGTAAGTAGGCAAGGCAATCTAGAAAGAGGAACTACAGTGATGGAATCACATCAGAAAGGCTTAGGGCCAAAGTCAATAGGTCAAAAGTCTTTTGCTCAAGATCACACAGTTCAGGGTAGTTCGCGGTTAAGTCTTTGCCAAGAGTTCTGGACGAAGTTGGTCGGCAGAAAAGTTTGTTAGAAGAGAAGGACAAGCCCTCAGATTGGAGAAAGATTTCACATACTTTCACCGCGGCTGAACGAAACGAACAACCGGATTTGCACAGTACCTTTAAATGGAGAAGAAGCAGTAGCTGAGGTGGACGTTCCTAGCAGCTCCTGCAGGCTCTCACGGTTCCTGAAGTGACTGTCGGACTGACATGAAGTAGGGAGACTGGAGGGTCCTGCACTACCCAGGGAAGAAACCAGCAACAGAGCAAAGCAACGAATAAAAGGTGCGCTCCTTAAAACCCAAGCAGGGTCCGACCTTCCTGGCAATCCGGCCCACTGCAGCTCTGTATAGCGAATTTGACCAGAGGAGGGAGTCCTGGCTTGTAGTTTGGACAAACTGGTTGGTCCCACCAGCTCAGGGGAAAAAGAGTCCTGGAGGATCTTCTCTGTCGTTGGTGTTTGAGGGTTCAGACCTGCAGCAGGGTTTCACCGGGCGGTTCAGTCGTGGTAGGGGTCCTCTTCCGTCAGCTCCTCCTCGGTTCTTTCATTCCAGTGGCAACTCTGCCTTTCCAGACCCAGAGACCTGCCTTTTATGCATTTTTCCCCCAATCAGACAGACTGTCTGTCAATCACACAGCAGGGTGGCTGTCCCGCCAGGACAGTCACCACAGTCAATAAGTTCAGAGTACGACATGGGTCTCCAAGGAGACCCTGTGCAGGGAGTCCTAAACCCCTCCCTCACATCTTGTCACCCCCAGACATACAGGCGCCTACGGAGGGCTTCTGCGTAGAAGCTCGCGAAAAAAAGGAGAACAAAGGAACCAAACCTGGTTTGGCGTGCAGAGAAAAACATGAGAGAGACATTTTCAAAAAGAAATGGCGAATAAACCCAGTCGGAACCGAAATAAAACATATATGGTCTAGTGGGTTTAAGTTCGAGGCTACCACGATAGCCTAAAACAATACCAAGGTTATTTAAGATAACCGCGGTAGGAAAAATAGGGTACTTGCCACCAGCCAAGTGTTGATGAAAAGGGAGCGAAACAATGCTCCAAGAGAAACAGACAAAAAGGGATAAGTATTAACCCTTTCCAGTACTCCATGGAAGATGGTTTGTACTGGGTCTGTGGATTTAAAAGACTAATAAAGTCAATGGCAACTTTACATGTTCTGGGAGACAGTAGTCAGTCCCAGAAAATGGAGTCTGAGTTGGGGAAGTCTAAAAGACAACCCTGTGTCACTGCACGGAAGGTGCTGTGTAACACACAGTAAAAAGATGATGCCTATGGAGTAGGTATGGCTCCACAGTCTATGAACACAAAAATGTTAAACACACACAGCAAAACACATGTAAGCGTGGGGAAAAAAAGGCTCACACTCTTACCAGGTGGAAAGAAATAAATCCTAGAAATCCAGTAAAGCTGCTGAGGGACTCAGTAGGTAAGGGAAATTAGCCATTCTGGAGAATTCTCCCTAACAGGGGTTCACCACATTTTCAGTCTTCTCTACCACTTGGATTTGTTTGCACCCTCTTAAACTCTTTTGAATCTGATCTTGCCTTCTCTCCCTCTTAAATCCTGTCTCTCTCTGGTACCTTGTCAAGCATCCTCCTCTGCTGTTCTCCCATTTTCATTGGTTTCTCTTCTGTCTTCTCCTGAATGTCTCCACCAACCTTCTTTTTGACCTCTTTCTACAGTCCTCCTTTGTGATGTTTGCTTCACCAACTCTTCTCTTTGCTTCTTTCCACCCCACTGTGATGTCCCTGCTAGGTATGTGGACTTAAACCTCCGGCTGAGAGTGCCCCAGATCGCACTTGTGGAGGTTCCGGGCTTCGTTGCAGGCTTGTTATTCTGTCTTGGTTTCTTCCACTAGGGTTGTCTACATGAGGACAGGTGTACAAATCTGCGGGACAGTCTGCCACAGGACACCTCAGGGACACAAAAAAAAGATTCCGTGAAGGTCACCCTGGTCAAGCAGTGACAGGCAATCATCCAGGGACGAACAGGCCCAGCACAGCTTCCTTTGAAGTAATATGGCTGAAAATTCAGGAGCAGGCGACCTGTTGCACAAGCTGAAGATCCTCAAAGTTCCAAGGCTCTGCTCAGAATGCTGATGGCTGCAATGAGGTAGCCCAAGAGAGAGAGAATCTGTCCACTGGTTGGTCCAGTGACACTTCCGAAGCAGGGGTTGATACTGGTCGTCAACACCAGTCCAGGGTTTGAAGCGCAAACAATGACCCTCTTGAGAACAGGACAGAGGAACAGGGCTTCACCGGGACAACACTGGATTTGATGCTGGTCAGCTGCAGGGGCTGTCTTCAGGCTGTCCGGGGGCTGCTCTCCTTCGCATAAGTCTTTGCTCTAGCAGGGATCTGCTGAACAGTTGAAGTAGCCCTCATTTTACCTAAGATTTAGGCTGGGAGCAAGCTCAAGCCCACCAATGGTAATGATATGCACCATGCAAACAGCCAGTGGCTATCCAATGATGGCTACGGTCACCGCATATACCAAGCAACAGAGATTCAGGCACCTGAGATATGGATTGGTCCCAGAACCCTTCTCTGCCGCACACTTACACAACGCTCCTTAGCCCATGAAAGCCTCAGCTTTCCCCATGAAAGGGATTTCCATATAGGGCATTTCCTGGCCTGAGAAGGCAGGAAGAAGAGCAAAGAATAATATGGCCACAGAACAAGCGAAAAACTTTGTGGCATGGCCTTTAGAGCCATTTGCAGTAAATGCAATAATGCACAAGTACAATTTAACAAAAACATTACAAGTATTACAGCTGCCACCAGCGTGTCTTAGGCATGTTGTAAATGTAACCAAAAAGCCATTATATAAAAAAGATTAAGGAAACAAAGTAGCCTAACTGCACTTGACTGTAATGTGATGTGTGTTATTGTAAAAATATAAGAGTTCATATAGAGACATAGGGGGTCATTATAGTTTTTCTGGTGTGGTAAAAGTGCCGGTAATTTCAGTGGTGGCACTTATACCACACTTTTACACTTGTGTTTTGCTGGTGGGGTCTCCGATTTACCTCCAGCCAAGAGCTGAAGGTAAATCGGGGCCCTGGCAAATAAATGCTGGAATTACCAGCATCGGTATTACCGGTGCCGTTAATTCCGGCAATCCCCTCTATGCAGCCCTAAGGGACTCCATGGAATGGGGGTTTCACGCTGTTGATGGCACCAGGAAAAACCCGGAAATACCGGGATATCAGGCACTGGTAATGGTAGGGCAGTTTCCCGGTATCCTGCCGGTATTAACGGTGGGATGCCAGGAAACATGTCATGGCCCCCATAGGCTCTCGGTACTAATGGTCTTAGGCACCAGTCGGTTTTCACATAAGAATGAGCCAAACAAGTAAGAGAAGTAAAGTAGAAGGCTTTACTGACCCCCAGAAAGTCAAGACGGGGTTAAAAACAAGCAAAAAGAAAGGGTGTCCTATAGAAATATGTGGAGGGAATGTTGCAAATAGAAAATATGTCCTAACATCTACAACTCCAATTCCTAAAAGGGAGTACCATTTAAAGACCCTGTTGTGTGTCTGATGAACATTAAATGTGAATAAACAAGCAGAGTTTGAGGTTTTTCCAGAATTAATGAACTTACACGATAAGTGGCGCAAGGAGCTTGTGAGAAACTGAAGGTGTCTCACCCACTAGTAGCCAGGGATCTGTCATCCAGGTGGCTAGGAGACAGCCATTGCTTTTGGATCCAGGTCCTGGGGGTGGACCAGTGCTGGAGCATCACCTGGGTGAGGGGTCTTCGGGGAGTGGGACACCCGATGGCGAGATGTGGTATCGCTCCCCCTGTAACACCTTTACCCCATCCTACCAGATAGGATATGTGGGAACTTTATACTCTCCCTCCCTTTTCCCTTCACAAACACTTCACACGCACAGCCCGGGAGAAAATGGACTCGCACCCGAGCAGTGTACCTGACATGTCCCGCTACTATGGTCAGGTGAACTCGGGCAATTACTGACAATCACTCACACCGGACTGCCATTAAACTTCCCCACATGGATAAAAGGCGGAGTATGAGAGCACACTCTGAGCGAGGCAACGCACACAAAGGGACAGCAGTTTCCAGTCAGCAGCTGAACGATGGGAGAAAGATGGGAAACCAAGAAGGGTTTGCAAGGAGGGAACCCTTGACCTTTTCGGTAAGAAACTGTTACTTTCCAGAAACCTTCGAAGCAGAAAGCATGCGGCCAGGAAACCAGACTGAAGACTCCTACATTGTGTGTCGGAGATACCGAAGGCCCTCCCGCGTAACCAACCAAGGTGGGGAGGAGTGGCAGCCGTCGGGGTTTCGTCCTTGGCTCCAAGAACAAAGAAGCATTAGAGAGATCAACGCAGCTGGTGAGTTGGGGAGACCGATGCATGCCCGGTCTGTGTTGAAGACAAGGTTGCAAGCAGCAACATTGTATAAAGAGTGCTGGAAAGAACATTGTTAAACGTGTGATGAAAGACGTGAGTAAAGCTAAACTGCTGATGAATGTTTGAACTTGAGAAGGAAAGATACGATACCGTTAACAGAGTGGTTTGCCACCGTGAGTTTGCTCAATCGAAGGTCTCTGTAAGGTATCCCTCCAAACGATGGATGAGAATATTGTATGAAGTGAATCGAAGTGGTCCTGTGATGGGTTTAAGCAAAACCCATTGCACATTCGAAAGTCTTTGATTTTGATGTCAAGAGGATCCGAGCCTGAATGAGGGAGATCCATGGTCCGAGCCCGAATGAGGGAGACCAAGCATAAACATTGTGGTACAAAGGGGTCCAAGCCTGAAGGCAGGAGACCAATGATAAATACTGAAAGCGAGAAAGTGCGCATATGAAGATCCTAATAGAACTTGATATTTGTTTGTTATGACGGGCCCTCTGCAGTATGTGAATGTTTTTGCAAAAGAGACTTTGGCAGATGGCCCTGATGTCGATGCTTTGAACTGTGTCCTCGTGGCAGAGAAGCCAGAGTGTGTACAAACCTTGAACATGCTGCCTTGCCCCGTGCTGAAAACGTGGGGAAGGGAAGCCAACTGCTCAACCGTCCTGACATAAAATTTCTTGAACACTTTTCTTTGTTGCATACTTTGTCCCACACCCTTTTGTATTTAGAAGTAAGGACAGGCAATAGTTTTATTTTGACAAGAGACTCACCTAGGACTGCCTTATTATTATTTAATTGTCGTAACTTGTTTACATTTAGGTTAGATGGGCATTCAACCAACCCATTCTACTTCAATAAACACCCTTGAACTGAGATCACTTGTGTCTGTCTTCACTGTTTGATACCAAGCCTTCCTTACAAGGCGAAGTGACTGCAGACCTCGCCATCAGATGGCAGCGAATCATTCGCAGAAGGATACAGAATGTCACAGATTCGGGAACTGCTGCAGGAGAGGATCCAAGATGGCATTGATCTTGCACCACACCTGTAAAACTGCTAAAAGGCCAAGCGAGTTAAGTACATAGTTAACTAATGCTAAGCAGTTCATTATCACAGATTAAAAACTCTGTTAGGAGAAACCAAATTCAAAGACCACCCTGAAACCCTTAGACAAACTCTGAGCTGGCCCAACCAATTATATTGGCTGATACAATAAAAAATAAAAAAAGGCAGCCAACGAGCAAGGACATGTTCTTTGCCTCGTCTTGTGGGAGCATGAAGACAGTCACTTGGAGCAAGGTGGCTACTTTGTTGGAGAAACTGCTTGAGACCGGGACACTGCCAGAAGTCATTGTGATGACCTACCAATTTGAATGATGAGATTCCAGGTTATGGTCAGACATACCCAAGCGAATGCTATGAAACCAGTTTGTGTTGAGCCCTGCAAAGTGAAAGTTGAGATACACGGTTGTGGAGAGACCTGAAGCCCATGAATTCCCAAAACCCTGAAGTGTAGGAAAGAGCTGCTCTGAATCCAATGGTCTAGGAGAGACCTTTCTGGTGAAGGGGGGGGACCAGTTGTTGGAGACAAATCCAGCACTGCAACAAGAAGCCAAACAGGCTGAGGTCAAGGAAAAGAAAAGTCTGAGAATCCAGATACATGAGAGAAGACTGAAGAGAGATAGTACAAGCAGGAAGTCTAAAGGAGGGTCCAGACTGTGAGTAAACTCTGAAAGAGCCTTCCCAGGAGAAAACATCTTTATTTTGTGTTTGAGATCACAGCTGGACTTTTTATACCATGATTTTCAACTCTTTGGTTGGCCAAGAATTGGAACATTTGGGTTATGGTTTAGGGATTAGCCTGGAGGCTTAGGACTTGTTAAGCATATGTTCTAAACTTTCTGTTGGCCACATCTTAGAACATTACTCTGTACACTAGGAAGTCCATGGAGGGGCAAGGATGTGTACTGTATGATTTGGAGGAATGCCACTAAAGATGCTGGGCAACTGAGAAATATCCTGCATTTTGCTGACTCATCCATGGCACTGTCATTTTTCAGAACTTCCTTTTTTCTTTTGTAGCGATTCCTCTAGCTCCCAAAAGTATTTGGTCCAACCTCTTCTTTGACTTGATAGTAAATAGAACCCCTCGTCTAAACAAAGATTATCTTGTGTCACATGTGGCATTGCTTGGTCTTTCCTACAATTCTAGTAAAGTTGCTAACTGCCTCACAACTTGGAAGTAATAAAATGCCAAAAAACAATGTGCTTTCTGTAAATAAGCCACATGTGGTAATGGAGTCTGTGACAGACTGTAAATAGCAACCTGAAATAACACATGTAACATTAGGCGTTGCTAGTCTTTGCTTATAAAGAAATCATTGGATAATTGACTAACTATAAAGACTGGAGTTCAACAGTTGGTTTCAAAATTAATGTTCCCCTATAAAGCCATGTCCAGAAGGAAAGTGTTGTGGATTGGAAGTATACAAGTAGTCTGGTTGTTAAACAATTTAATGTGAATGTTGTTTATATAATTTAATACCAATAAAATATTTGGTCCATGAAGAGGAACCTCATAGAAATGGTGATGCCCTTTTCCGAAAGACCAATTTCAGTAAAGTTGGACTTTCTGAAAGGGAAATAATGTGACTAAATAGGAACGAATACTGTTATATGACCCTAAATGTGTCCGCCACCATATTCAATTTTGTTAAAATTCCAGTATACTTTTTACATAGAATCTAGTGAGAGAAAGAGCCTTACAACAAGACAAACTCAATGTTTAACGGAAGTTGTTACGTCTGTATTAAAATTTGTATAATTTGTTTTTTCTTAGGTTGAACAAAATCGAATGAAACTATTAAATGACAAAGCAGTAGCAAACTCACAACTACTAAAAAAGCTGGGCCAGCTGCTGTACCTCACTAATTTAGAGAAGGTAAGACAATCAAATTGGTGGATGTGTTATCGCCACATTGCTTTCAAAATACTTGATGTTTGAAATTAACATTTTGGTAAGGGTCAACTTTTTGTCTATATCGATAGAACCCTGTCCTAGTTCCATGAAGGATTGGTTGCTCCATACATATTTGTTAAGTAAAGCAGCAGTGTGCAGTGGTGGCAGGTATGAGCTTGAAAGGTGAGCAAATAAGCAGGTCTAGTAACAGGACTGTTTAAGCAGCTGATCATGGTCCTCAAAGGTATGGCTCTGTATGATGGATATGTGGGAGGGGGGAATTGTGAGATGGAGTAATTTCTTCCTTTATCTCTTAATATTCTTGCTGTGCTGTTTTTGAGAAAACACTAGATGTCTATAAAGAAATAATTTGCTAATTTAACTGGTGCAGGAGGCCATAGTCACATGAAGCTGTTTATCTTAAAGACTCTGCCTTTACGCAGATTTAGTTTTAGGAACTGTTGCTTTGTTTTTCCCTGAAAAATGGGCAGAACCCTCTTTTTCAGTAAGGGGGCTTGACTCTAGAGGGTTAGGAGGTATGCAGAAACAAGGAGAGATAGTTATAGGCTACCCTAGACATAGGCGTGATTCGAGGTCAACACACATTTGCAGCAGGGCCAGGTGAGTGCTGGCTCCCAAAAAGGAATGTCACCGTGGAAATGCAGAAGTAAACAAAGATTTATTTGAAATTAAGAAGACATATATACAGTAGAGGATGCCATAGCACGTGGAATATGCATGGTCAAGACTTTTGTGGTCTACATATATGGTGGGTTAGTAAACAGAAGTGACAAAATATTTAATTTCTTGTATTGTTTAACAGTAACAATACATTAACATTGTCGACACACTGATGAGTGTTTCTGGTTCGGTGTGTAGTTGGAGGTGGGCAGTGGCTGTACCAGGTAAGCAGCGCTGCCGGGATATACTGAACTGTCTTCAGGATAAGAAAGTCATGGTCAGGACTTTAATTGAAAAGGGCGTCCACCATGTCAGGCAAGTTAAACGCCTTGTCTATAGAGCTTGATTTGGTGGATGTGTTATCGCCACGTGTTATCGTAGGCTTAGTAGTATCTGCGAGTGAGTTAAGGGTCAGTAAAATAAGGGGCAAAAGCTTAACTACCGTGATGTTCTTTTTATTTCTTGTGAGAATAGCACATATCTGTAACAATAGTTATATATCTGCAGCCGTCAAAACCACCCCTGTGTTGGTCAGAAGTGCTTTCACTTTGGTTTTCCTGATTTCAAATGAACTGTGCATTCTGGACTACCCGACAATGCGAAAGGACTTGGATTAATCCAGTGAAAAACTGGGGCAGTATTCCTATTGTTCTGAACCGCTGTTATGTATGTCTTTAACTGGGCTTCTTTTATGAAATAATGTTTGCCATTACATTTTGGATGTAGACCATAAATCACTTACACATTATGGTGGTAAAGAGAAACAAAATGTGATAGAAAGAGAAAGACAGCAGGACATGAATGCAAATAGTGCACCAGAATTACAAAAGACGAGCTTTGTGTGGGTCCCATTACTGAAGTGAAAGCCCTGATGCCTGTGGGCTTCGGCGCCCTACAAATATATAAATAAATACAATAAAGGTGTTATGGTAAACCAAGCTTGAGGTATTTCTTCGAAGCAGTTTGTGTTGAGTAGTTCTATGCTGCTATTGAAAACAGTCATGTTGCTGTATTAATGTCAGAATAAATCAATACTCTACAAAAGATGGGTATTGTGGTATGAGGCAAATTATAATTATAGTCAATCTCGAATTTTGCTGCTATCTGGATATTTTCCCTCCCTCTCCTTGAATGATCTTATGTAAGAGGCGTTTGTTATATTATGTTATCAGGCTTTTATACTGCTCCAAATCCCCACCATAATAGTGTTGGAGCGCTCAAGCTTGTCCATGGAATGGCAAACTCTGGATCACGACAATCTAGGTAACTATCGACACATCACTCATCCCCCCTTCCGAGGTAAGATCATTGAGAAAGCGGTAGCCATTCAACTGCAGCAACACATCGACATTCTCCTCCAAACCTACCAATCCAGGTTCAGACCCAGATGTAGTACGCAGACGGCAACCATACAGGTGGTCGATGATGCCCACCCCTGCCTCCTGGTTCTACTCGACCTCTCGGCCGCTTTCGACACAGTAAACCTCTAGGCGCTCACGGACACACTACATTGGCTCATGGGGATCAGTGACCTTGTCCTACTTTTGTTCAAGTGCTGCCTCGCCAACCGCCAGCAGTTTGTCCAGATGTACTCCTCTAAATTTCCAAACCTACCCGTCACCTGTGGAGTCCCGCATGGTTCCATCCTCTCTTCAGTGATCTTCAATCTATACATGGAGCCGCTGGGCACACAACATTCACATCCACTAAAACGCAGATGACACACAGATACATTTCAAGATCGACTCCATCAAGAACATCAACATGCTCAAAACTTGCATCTCGCTGATCCAATCTTGGATGTGCAGTGCATACTTGAAGCACAGCCCCTTCAAGACCGGATTCCCAATCCTCACCAACAACACCGAACACCCATACATACAGACCTAGATATCAACCATGAACCATGAGGGCTTCACACCTGAGCTCACCTCCTTCAATGCAAACCTAGTTATGAAATCTCAGACAGCTTGGTATCGGCTCTCCCTCATGCGGAAAGTGAAGCCCTCCCTCCAGACAGCTTTAGATCCACCGTTCAAGCACTGGTCCTATCCCACCTGGATGGGGGAAAATGCCCTCCTCGAAGGCCTCCCGTTGTCCTTCCTTGTGCCGTGAGAAGTGTCCTACTTGCGGCTGCATGCCTCATCAAGCGCCTACGCAGATATGACCACATCACCTCGGGTCTCATCAACCTTCAATGGCTCCCACTGCATGCATGCATGCATCAACTTCAAGTGTTGCTGCATCATCTATAAGGCAGTCGTCTTCAAGTTACCCAGCTACCTCACGGAAAAACTCAGCATCTCCGGCAGACAGCACACCACCAGAAGCCAGGACACATGTAGACTTCAAATCTGCTGCTGAAAAAAGGAAAGGGCCAGAAAATAAGCCTTCTCTGCCTACTCCCCAAGTCTATGTAACCTCCTCCCCGTCAGCATCAGACTCACACCTACGCTCCTACAAATCAGAAAATAACTCCTCTTCAAGGAGTCTCTCCTCCCCAACACCTAGATCACGTCACCCCCTGCACCACCGGACTCGCTAGACACTGTCTGCCCCTCTCCTCCCCTCCCCCCAACCCTGTACAGCTCTACCCCCCCTGTGCCCTTCTGGATCCTATGCCCTGCTGTATATCTTGTCTGTAGTTAACTATGAAAACCGCTCCGTTATGCATCTGTACAGTTGTATACCTCTGTAAAGCACTTTATTGTGTATCTGTATTGTGTGAGATACCAGAGGGTGTTCTCACCCGCTAGCCTCCAGGGATCTCTCTCACAGGTGGCCACGGCATGGCCATTGCCTTTGGATCCAGACCCCGGGGGTCGACCAGTGCGGGGAGATCACAGCCGATGGTGAGATGTGGTATTCCCACCTTTTTTGTACATCCAACCCCTCCTATTTTGTAAGATCCGATGAACCAACTTCCCCCTCCCCCTTTCTGCACAAACACTAGGCCGAGGAAGACTGCGACTGAGAGTAACAAGACTAACTCTTATACGTCGTACTGGACATGTGCCGCTAATCGGGTCAGGCAAAGTCAGGCACTTGACTTCAAGTGCACACTCCTGATTCCAATTAGCTGTCCTCAAATGGATAAAAGGCAGAACCTAGAGACACACTCTGAGCAAGGTGGAACATGAGTATGAGCAGAACTTCCGGGGCAAAGGCGAACCTACTGGAGCAGAGCGACGGACCAAGGGACGAGAGCAGCAGGCCGAAAACCCCAAGAGTTCCCTACTGGAATTTGTTGCCTCCACAAAGCCACGAAAGACACGTGGAAGCCAGATCAGAATATCAAAGACTGCATTGTGTTCCGAGGATGCTAGGGACCCTCCCGGGTAAATGACAGAGTTGGGGAGGCGAAGCCAAGCCTGTGGTACTTACCTTGACTCATGAATTGGAAATCAAAAAGCAAAGAAAACCGCACACAGCCGTTGAGTTGGCAAGCGACCTGAGAGACCGGTGTGTTCTAAGAAAGATTGATGTTTGCAACAATATATTGCAAGTGAATGCTGCACGTGTGTGGATGAGACACAAGGAAAGGCAGACCTACAAATTAACTTTAAAGCAAGAACAGCGGTGGTATCAGCGTTACTGAGTAACAGAGTGGTCAGGCGAAAAGGAGTAGCCCACTCGAAGGTCTCTATGAAAGGTGCATTGTTTGAGGTGATAAAAGTAAATGAACTGCAAAAGCAAATGCGAACGAAGTTGACCCCGAGAGAAGGGGAGAGGAAAATCTGATCAAAGAAATCTGGGTCGAAGTGATCCTGCAGTGGTCTGTAACAAAAGCCCCGCACATTTGAAAGTCTTTGATATCTGAAAAGTGGTCTGAGTCCGATTGAGGGAGACCCGAAGTGCAAAAGTTCGGGCAAGGGAGGCTTGGCAAGTGTTGTTGAACTGTGCAAGGTCTGAGCCTGGCAGAGGGGGGCCAACGTTGAACTTTTTGTTTTCTTTGAAGCGGTCTGAGCCCGAAAGAGGAAGTGTGAGCTTTCGTTATGTTATTTGGGAAGACTGGAACAGGAGTCTTTAACATGGAAGGCCAGGCAGGCTTCAATTCATGTTCCAAACTGTTTTCAGTGTTAAAGCCTGAGCCAGAGTGCGTCATCCTGCCTATAAAGACTGCCTTACTCCGCGCTGTTTAACTGGTGGAGGAGAGCTGATTCAGCCACATTTATTCTTTGTAAAACACTGGTTTTCCTTTTCTATACATATCTCCTTTACACATTTTATTGTACAAGATATAGGGCAGGCATTAAGTTTTGTTAGCATAGGCCATTTTGATTTGACAAACTAAGACGGTTTTCTTTATTATATTATGGTCGAGACTCTCCCCATCCTAGTTATAGGGCAACGTTGGACTTTTTCCATACCCCACAAAGTTAATAAATGTTTTACCCATTTTATCTTTTGTGTCAGTGTCATACTTGTTTTACCATGCCTCCCCTACAATGGTTGTATTCCTCTGTAAAGTGTTCCGTTGCTTCTCAAAGCTAGGTTTTGCTCACTAAATACCATAATGATAATAATAATAATGATAATAATACTGTGCCCTCGCCAAGGGTATCAAGACCGTAGTCTTGTGGAGAAAAGAAAATGAGCAAGGGAAAGATAAGAGGTTGGAAAATCAGGAACCAGGTGCTTAGGGCACAGGGGAGGAGGGATGCAGCAGGTGAAAAATGTTTTGGGATAGCATTGGTGCATGCCAGTCCTATTATGTGGACCATGATTCTGCGAAAAGGAGGAGGTCGATATGTCCTTAAGTGTTATGATAATTTGTTTGGGTTTCCATGGTAGATTTTGAGAACGGTAAGTTAGTACACTATGTAATGTGGGATGGATGTATGAGGGGCTCACGTGTTTGCTTGGTCAATCCTGGAAATTTGGTGGCTTACTTGCCTGGGCGTCTCTATACTTTGTACTCCAGGTTAGACTCCATAATGGTAATTCAGTGACGGCAAAACTTGAGCCAGTAATGGCGTAGTCATGGATAGATTGTGCAACAAGGTAAATGTTGTTGATAACAGACTATGTAAATGGAATGGTCATTTTAAAAAAGGCCTGGCACCTTGATGTAAGAAAGGGTAATATTAAGAGTTTGTTCCATGACAAGTCGTACTAGACTTCAGTTTATTTTAAGGTGATACAGGTTGGTGCCTTACTTGTAAGTACGCTATCAAAGTATATTAATACATACTCTTCTGTAGTGAGAAAATATAGCCTGAGCTCCCTCTGCAGGATGTGTTCAGTAGATTATATAATGTGGCGTGGTTGTGCTACCAAACAGGGCAGATAGTGAGAGAAGGGCCAGATAGATACCTGTTCTACTGCACTGGGACCCTGTAGACAGGAAAGCTGGACGGAGATATGGGCACATTGAAATGAGGGTAGGTTTTCATCCATGGCTGCTCCAGGATTAATAGCCATGGGTAGGGTTCCTGGAGGTTCAGGAGTCCTGCTAGGACCTGTTGGGAACAGTTGGGAACAGTTATGAGGCAGGAATCCTTTAAGGCTGAGGCTTGGTGTTTATACAAGTTAACCTGCTTAATCCAGCCTTTGGATATCCTTCTATACCTTGGCTGCAGTTTCTCTGTTTTGCTAATAGAGGGCAGCATGCAAATTCCAGGTTAAAAGAGAAGTATAGGGTCTGGTTATCAGAATTTGCTGAATGTATTTCCCCATTCTCAGATTGTTAAGCTTATGACTCAACTACACCTAGGAAACCCTTTGTAACTCCAAGTGAGCAAGTAACTTATTGCCGCCTCCATATTCGAGTAGCTGAAATCCTGTGAATGGCTGTACCAAGGCTAAAAGGAAGTCTACTAGGAAGGGGACGTAGGGGAACAGGAAGATAATTACTGCAGAGACTCTTATCTACAGAAGACTAGTGCTAAGGGTGGCTTGAACAGCACCACACATTACAATTCTGCTTTATATATATGCACTGGTTACCCATCACTCTGGTTAAAACTTGTTGTGCATGTAGACATTTCAAGGACTGCTTTGATAGTGGTGAAGATAGGCTTCCAGAAGAGATTAGGCCCTTCCCCAATGGTCCATGACTGAGTCGCGAACTTTGATTCTGGAAGTGGGGCTCGGGTGACTGTGTGCTCCGGGATTTTCCACTTCATCAGAGAGTCTGCCTGGAGGAAGGTAATAGAGGGTCCCACTAGTCCTCCTTCAGTGGTCCAAAAACATGAGATACAGAAAGGCTCACAAAGGTTAAAAAATGCCCTGGTAAATGAGTTCAGCTCCCAAACCCCAGTTTGTGGTATTCCGTGAGCCGTGTTTTGCAGGAGAGAGGGAGGGCCACTGGTTGACAGCTATGCAAGTGCAGTTTGCAGAACAAACCCCAAAGCTTACTCTTGTGAGAAGGATGAGACTTGTGTTCAGGACAGCTGACTGGGGCTGGAGGGCACATGTGCTTTGCAGCCGCTCATTGGCAGCCCTCTGCATGCCGTTTTGGATTCAGGCAGCCTTCAGAACTTGACAGCATGTCTCCAAAATGGCAGACTGCCATTCTGTCCCCTGTGTACGCCTCCAATCACAAACATGCAAACATGAGAAGTTATTAGTTTGATGGATCCCCTGCCAATCGCAGGATTCAACCCTTCCCCATTCAAGACCCTAATCACCATCTGGGGGGGAAGTGAAAAACTGGGATAGATTGATTGGATAGTGTAGAGGTTGGAGGTGGTCGTCAAGTGTGCGAGAGGAGAAAGTGCAAAATATGGAGCAACGGGAGCAAGGTGGGAAAGAGGAGGAAGGAGCAAGAGGAAAGACAGGAGGAGGGAGATGGAGAAAGAAAGAGGGCAAAGTTGCTGAAGGATCAGGAAAAGAGCAGAAGGATGAGATAAAGGCAAGAATACTTGTACACGAGATGAAGAGCTCAGGAAGGAACACCTACTAAAATATGGATGGATAGAAAAGACTGGAGGAGTGGTGAGAAGTGAATATAATCATCAGAGAGGAGGCAGGACAGAGGAGAGAAGGCAAAGGTTGAGCAGAATGAGGAGACAGAGTAAGCTCAATAGGGAGCAATACAAGCTGAGAGACCCCAAGGCTGGCTAAAACACACAAACCAAATAGTAGTGAAAGCAACAGGAGGTGGTATGTGTAATCAGTGGGGTGAGTAGTGGTGAAAAACTAAGACAACTGGGCAAGGATTGTTGGAGGCCTTGTTTCCATCACCCCAAGAGCTTGCAGGGCTTCAGCACAGACAGCCCTGAGAGAAACTCTGAGAATTAGGCTAGCTGAGGAGACTACAATCCCAGCAGGGATAATGAAGATTCTGAGTCCACCAAGAACACTAAATTTTGCAGCCCAGCAGTCTGAAGCCAAACGACAGTTGACCCATAATCTCCCTAGGGTGTCCAGGACCATTAGGTGTTCCATTAGCCTTGAGCCTTGGTGCGGTCTACAGGAAAGTAAGTCCAACAAGACCGTGCCCCTGAGAAGCTGCTATAATGATGACAGCCAATAGAAATCGGCGGTCACCCGAAATTCGCATGCGATCTGCCCAATAGATAGGAGCAGAATGACGACCCATGAACAGAGAGTGAGGTAGTGTTTTGGACTCTTATTTCAAACACGTTGAACGTTGATGAACACAATAAGAACATTGCCTAAACTGTTCTAACCTCCAACAGTATTCACCCTGAAATTTGATGTTGCTCCGAATTTCAAAATTTAATTGAGCTGATTTTGAGACAGCAAGCGGCCTTCAGGCCCCTACTAGAGCTCTAATGCTTCACTTACCTGGCTGCCTTCTGAGTCCTGAGCTGTTCACCACATCAAGGTGCTTGGACTGAATTTTCAGTTGCAAAGAGAAGCACCTAAAAGCCTGCTTGATGCCATTGAGCCTACTTAAGGGACCAATGTAGTGAACTTGTGGCTAGGGGCTCATTTCTGGGCAATCCTATGTACAGTGACTATCCCCTCCACCCCCCTTCGTTGCCTTGGTCCTGTAATGAAGTCCCATGACGACCCACTACGTGAGCACACACAAATATGGATTCCACCGTGGGGCCTTATTCATAATAGCTTATTTGTGAGTAGGAATTCATAGATATGTGTATCCCTGCCAGAGATCCTGCAGAATATTCCTGGCACGGTAATCTAAAAAGGGCAGATACTGTGAACAATAGCTATTTCACAAAAGTGGAAAAAAAGACCATGGTTTATTTGAGTTACTTTTCTGTGTTGTAGTTTTAGGTCGTTCAGAAGAATGTACTTTTGTACCTGGGGGTCCAAAGGAGTGAAGGTCGAGCGTGGGTGATGTCCTGAGTCAATCTCTCTTTTTCTTCGGGATGCTCCTTAAAGAATGTACGTAGCAGTACTGTCCCAAGGAATCTACGCACTTCCATCTCTGTATCAAATCAATCTGTATGACTAGACGGCACAAATGTGAGACCCTTAGAGAGCAGAGATGTTTGTGTTTAGGACAATTCGGTTGCAGCAAGGTTAAAAATAGGTATATTATGTTGATCATTAGTTACTAGAATGACTGCGTCCTCTGTCTCATTTGTCTCCTCCTGGTTCCATATGGTTGTATCCATGGTGGTGGACCCCAGTTGTCTCCTCCAAATCCTCCTCTGCCTAAAAAGGGTGGTGGGTGTTGGTAGTTCCTTCACGCTGGTTGATGGTTGTATCTGGTGTTATCGTCCGTTGCGGAATCACTGCTTCAGTCTGAGAACACCACCCATCTTCTTCTGAAAGGTCTGGATTGTGTCGAGGCGGTCCTTTGTCTGTTCAGGGTTTCCAAGTAGTTGTCTTTTGTGTATGGGTAAGATACAATAGGGAGATGTGGTATAGAGTGACAACCATTCTAGAACAACTGCCAGAAGACAAGAGAAAAGAAGCACAGTCAATCCTAAACAAAGCTGAAGAGGTGTCAAACCATAGCATAAATATTGCTGTTTTTATTGCTGAATCTGTTTTTAAACAGATTAACAATGGTGTGGTGCTACGGACACATGGATGGCTCTTTTGAGCAGACTTGCGTCCAGAAGTCCAGCATAAATTTACTGACAACTCCTTCGGGGGGGGGGGATAATCTGTTTGGGACGAAGATAGATGATGCACTAAAGGCCATGAAACCTGTTACTGACACTTTGAGGTTGCTTGCCACGCTGCAAGGTCGCAGGACTTTCCGTTCCTTCAGGTATTCATCCGGAAGAGCCACCCCTTCCACAAAGGGAGGCAGAGCATACCCAAAGAGTACTTTCTACTCTCAGGGATACAGACAAACCTTCCAGGGATACCAGAGATCAAAAGACTTCAAAAAAATGCAAAGGCACACGACTACCCAAACCTCCCAAAGGGGATGGCAGGGAAAGCAACAAGCATGATTTCATTCACCAACACAACACTGCGCAAGTGGGGGGAATTGTTACCAAGTATGTACAACATCAGAGGCAAATAACAATGGACAAGTGTGTCCTGGAGGTCATCGAACACGGACACCGGCTAGAATTTACCAAGCACACCCCAAGCATTCCCCGAAACCAACACGCGTCTGCACATCTAAAAGTATTACAAGAAGTAGTAAAACAAATTCTCACAACAAATGCCATATAAAGCATGCCAAAACATCAAAAGGGCACAGGCATTTACTCCGGGTACTTTGTAGTGAAGAAGCCGGATGGCAAGTGGCCTCCCCACACTCGACCTAAAGAAACTGAACAAATTCATCAAAAAATAAGTTCAAAATGGTGAAATTGCAACAAGTAATTAGAGCAATGCAGCTACACGACTTCCTTGCGTCCCTGGAGTTACAGGATGTGTATTTCCATATACCAGTAAATCCAAAGCACAGAAAATACCTAAGATCTGCAGTAGGCCACAACCAATTTCAGGTGCCTTTCGGGCTAAAATCAGCTCCATGTACATTTACAAAATGTCTCGTACCCATCGCAGCGTGCCTCAAAGTCGGGACACCACGTCTATCCATATTTAGACAGTGACCACAGCACAGCAGTCCATCTCAAAGACACAACAGATGCTTCAACACTTGGGCTTTACTATAAATTGCAAGAAGTCCTATATTCAGCCATCCAAGAGGTTAGTCTTTCTTGGTGCGCTAATTCTCAATGGCGGAAGCATGGGTGAGGCCCATCGCCAGACAGAATCAACACATTGAAGTCATTGATCCCCACCTTCCAACCAAAAACATTGATGTCTGTACGCAAGTGCCTTGGTTTAGTAGGCACCATGTCCTTGTAGCATTTCGCTCATATCCAACTGCAGACTCCATATGTGGCCCCTGCAGGAGTTCATCGCCAGTCATTGTTCCCAGGCCACAGAGTCTTGGGAAGACAAAATCCAAGTCACCCCCAAGCTGACATGCAAACTCCAATGGTGGGCCCACAGCCACAACATCACAGTGGGAAGTCCATTGAAGGAGCCGATGCACCAAAAAATGCTGGTCACGGATGCCTCCGTGTCCGGCTGAGGGGCTCACGTCCACCACCTTCACGTCAAGGTTCTCTGGTTGTCAGAAGTCAACACTGCACATACATGTTCTAGAGCTGAGGACAGAAAGGTGGGCCCTTCGGTCATTCCTGTCGGTGTTGCAGGGGTCTAGATTCAGTATTCTCATATACAATATGACCACAATGTAGTATAGCCGAAAACAGGGTGGGACAAGGTCTGCAACCCTATCCCAAGAAGCCCAGCGAGTATGGCACTTGGCCATTGCCATTCGGATCTTCCTGCAGGGTTTCCAGCTCCCAGGAATCCAGAATTATGTGGCGGACAGCCTTAGCAGAGCATCAACGCAATGTCGGCGAGTGGGAGCTATAGGACCGCCAACTCCAGAGAGTGTTTGCACAGTAGGGGACCCCGTCAATTACCTGTTTGCCACAAAACAAAACAAAACAAAACAAAACAAAAAGTGCACACAATTCACTAGCAGAGCTCCACAGGAAGGGTTGATGGGGGAACGCCTTCTCCTTCCCATGGACGGATCTCTTTGCTTACGCTTTTCCCCCAATACTGATAATAATCAAGACACTGCAAATGGTGACAGCTTATCCTTCTTGAGTAGTCCTGATCGCTCCAGATTGGCCATGCCAGACGTGGTACTCGGACTTTCTGCAACTGTCAGAGCGCTGCCGATCAAGCTTCGAAACCATGCAAGCATCATATCACTAGACCACGGGAAGATACTGCACCATGATCCGCAGTCCTTCCCTCAAGTTGACCGTGTGGCTCCTGACTTTGCAGGATTTGGACACCCAACCATAATTCAAGAATGTAAGGATATCCTTAGCGTAGCAAGAGCACCCTCCACCAACCGCTCATGCAAGCTCTAATGGAAGTGATTCTGTGCATGATGCACGCAACAACGTAATGTCACACCACTCTGTTTGCCCGGAACAGTTCCTCCCATACCTGCTAGCTTTGGCCAGTGGGGGACTCACATTCGCCCTTCAAAGTACAACTGGCAGCCATCTCCGGTACACCTGAAAAAGGGGACTTGCACCAGTGTTCAGTGACAGACTTGTTTAGCATTTCCTGCGTCGGCTGTTTCGATCGTTCTTGCCAACCAGGAAGACGGGGCCAGAGTGGAGCTTAAATACTGTCCTAGTGAGGCTCATGAGAGCTCAGTTGGAGCCGCTAGCTACTCTTCACCTAAAGTATACATCATGGAAGTTTGCATTCTTGGTGGCTGTCATGTCCTCCAGAAGGGTCTCGGAACTACAAGCACTAGCAATAAATGAACCATACTTACGGTTTTGCAGGGACAAGGTGATGCCTAGGACCAATCTGCACTTCATCTCCAAGATCCCAATGGAATTTCACAAGAACTCAATGTAAGGGTGCAGAAGTAGGAGGCTGACACAATAGTGGCATGGTGATTGGCAAAGACTTTTATTCGTGCAAAAATAAAGAGGAAACTGAACTCTCCCCAACTCGCAGGGGTTTCCCTGCCTCTAATAAAGAAGGAATGAGTTGGTCAGAATGTCCAAGTAAATAAAGAGTCCATTGCCGTGTCAAAATACTTATAACTTAGAAGAAATAGGGTAGTGAGTCTTCTTGGCCCAGAAGAATGACTTCCTTCTAATGGACAATGCGCCATAGTTTTAATGGTAGGGGGAATTTCGCCTCTGAGAATGACTCCCTTCTCCAGGTCTCAAATCATTTCTGAGGAAACAAAGTTGCTGCTTGTAGCGTCTTAAGGGTTCAGTTCGAATGCAAAAGAAAAAGTCCCAACTTAAACATGACTCCTTTTTGAACATTGTTGTACTTCACTATTGGGTTCCTGGAGAATGCCTCCCGTTTCCAGGTATATGGTGCTCAATGGCCTCACAGAACCCGGGGAATGACTCCCTTCTGTGGGCTTTCTTTTGACTGGTTTCATGATGCCCAATCTTCTGGGAAGACAGAAGGAGGTATTATCTCTACTATTGGGTTCCTGGAGAATGCCTCCCTTTTCCAGGTATATCGTGCTCAATGGCCTCACAGAACCCGGGGAATGACTCCCTTCTGTGGGCTTTCTTTTGACTGGTTTCATGATACCCAATCTTCTGGGAAGACAGAAGGAGGTATTATCTCCTTCTCATGAGGTCTCCTTGCTTTCCAGTTCACAAGGGCTGGCGGAATGACTCTCTTCCCTCAAGCTCTTCTCAGACTTTCACAGTTCATACACAATCTTCTAGGAACATACAAGGGGGTATTGTTGTCTTCTCCTTAGATCTCCTTGCTTTCCAGTTTACATTGGCTGGGAGGAATGACTCCCTTCGGCCAAACCCTTCTCAGACTTTCACAGTTCATACACAATCTTCAGAGGGGAATACGTCCCTTCCCCTGGCTTGCTTTGCACTTCAAAAGTCCTTATTTCACATGAGTTCCCAATCTTATGGATGAGGATCCCAGACCTGCGTGTTCCTACTGACTGGGTGCGGCAGTCCTGGTTCACTATCCTTCCAAGTACTGTGACTATGAAGATGACTTGGGTTGATATTCATAAGAGGATGCAGGTGCTGGACCTGTGGGATTCACTCCCCTCGGAGTTGCAGTAAATTTTTTCGCTAGGGGTCTTAGCTTGTTCCCCAAGGGCTTCCCTTAGGCCCCAATGTCGTAGCTCCAGCATCTGCTAGTACCTTCTGGTACCCCTTCCAACCACCCTGGTAGCCCTTGTACCTTTAGGGTCTCTACTGTCTCGGCCCGGATGGTCTCGGTTTTCCACCCTCTGCTGCAGGCTTTTCTAGGCTTCTCTGCTCTTCGTGTGATGCGGCATTTCCGCGGTTCTCCGATTCTCTAAGGGTGCACCTTCCTGCAAGCACACGGTTCTTCTGCTTGGCTGGCCAGGAGGTCTGCTGCTCTGCTTCGCCGGATGGTCCTTCCATGCAGGGCCCTTGCAAGGAATTTTGCCATCCTAGGCAAACTGTCAGATTGGCGTCCCCCCACTCCAGTTCCTAACCGTTCTCAACCAACCTTCCTCATTTTGTTACCGATTGCCTTAAACCCTTTACCTCCATTGCACCAGAATGAGGAAACGAGGAGCTAGTTTGGAAATCTAAAACACAACTTTTCAAACACTTTAGTGTGCGACAAAAATACAGATCATGTTGAGCGAGAGGCAAGCCTGCCTGCACAGCCCCTGGCACTGGCCACATCTGATGACACACGTTACCCCAGGTGGAGATGCTGGTGTCATGGCTTCTCAGGGCTCTGTCTACTCAGAGCAATAAACCTGTGCGCTACCGTGCCATTACCTGCCCCTGATTATAAATGATGCCTCATGAATATGCTAAAAATGCATCAGGTTGCAACATAGCGGTACCTGCCCCTGCCATGCTGTAACGAGAGGCCCTACCTGGAGTTCAGGAAACGGCAGTCAGAGATAACCTGCTCCCAGCAGCCTGGAGGACAGGAACATCCAGGCCAGCTGGTGTGAATGCCTCTGCTGCCCCTGACCCCCTCCCCCCAGACTGCCTCATCTCCCAGACGTTGCTACCCAAACACACCAGCGCTACTCGGGCAGACACACTCCTAACCGCCCTGCTCTATCTGCTGAGGTGAAGGTCAAAATGCTTGTGCTCATGAGGGGTTAATTTATACTCATCAGAGTAGGCTCTGTCAGTCAAACTGCACTACAAAGTGCAGTCTATCCCGCAGAACTCTTCTACAGATTGCAGCCTGCCCCCAGCCTAGGCTACTTAGTGCAGCCTGCCCTCACACCTGCTCTACAGAGTGCAGCCTGCCCTCACACCTGCTCTACATACTACGGCGGCCCCACCTCTGACCTACAAAGTGATGCTGAGTGAAGTCTATCCCGCAGACCTGTTCTACAGAGTGCTGTCTGCCCCAAGCTTGCTTAGAGTACAGTCTGTTATTCAAATCTGCTGTATGGCATGCATCCTACCCTCATACCTGCTTTACTCTACACAGTGCAGTCTGTCATCGTACCTGCTCTACAGAGTGCAGCCTGCCCCCACGCCTGATCCCCAGAAGTTGTCTCCCCCTCATATCTGCAATACAAAGGGCAGGCTAGACCCCAAATGTGCTCTATGGGGTGTGGACTGCAGTGTAGTCTATCCCCTACACCTGTTGTACACAGTGCAGTCAGTACCCGACACATGCAACTCCTCTTCATGTTGCTTCTTTTTATTATTTATTTGTAATTTTTTTTGGTATTTCTTTCCTCTACTCTCTCTCTCTGTTGTGCTCTGTTGTTTACTGCTATCAGATTTTATAGTGTACCAACCCATTCATTTTATAAAGTGCCTTGGTGTAAGGCGCTATTGAAACAAATGAACAAACACACTTTCCCTTCAGAGTGCAGTGTTCCCAAACACCTGCTTTGCACAGTGCAGTCTGCCCTCACAAATACTCTGCAGCCTAGTGTGCTCCTTAAACATGTTCTCATGAGTGCAGTTTTCAATTCTCTCACACTGGCTTTACATAGTGCATTATACCCCAACCTTTTACCCTATAGATTGCTGTCTGCTCTCCCCCCTACTCCACTGAATTTGATGTGTTCTCTCTCTCTCTCTCTCTCTCTCTCTCTCGCTCTGCAGTGTGGTCAGCCCCTCACACCCACGCAATACAGTGTAGTGTGTCATCCAACGCTTCTACACAAAAGTCAGCTTGCCCCTCACATCTGCAGTACAAAGTGCAGTTTATCTCTCAGACATATTCTATGGCGTGCAGTCTGCCTCCTCACGTGCTCTACGGAGTGCAATGTGTTCCCAAACCTGCTCTAGAAAGTAGAGTCTATCCTCCCCCGTGCTCTGGAGGTTGCAGTCCACCCTTGCACCTGCTCTAAAGAGTGCAGACTGCCCTCGCATCTGCTCTACAGTCCAAAGTGTCACACTCACCTGCTCTACAGAGTGCATCTGCCATCACATCTACTCTAGAGTGCAGCATGTCCCCAAACCTGCTCTAGAGAGTAGTCTACCAATCACATCTGCTCTTCAGAGTACATGTGCCTCTCACACTCGCTCTTTGAGACATCTGCCCTCCCGTCTTTTCTACAGGGTGCAGTATGCACATTCTATGGAGCGAAATCTGCTCCTCTACTCTTGAGTTCAGCCTGCCCTTACAAATGCTATGCGGTGTGGTCTGGGGCTCACACCTGAGCTACAAGTGCAGTCTATCCCCGAAACAGGTTGTGCCTACAACTGCTCTACAAAGTGTAATCTGCCCCTCACACCTGTGCTAAATGTGACACTGTGCCCCTCACAAATGCTCCTCGGAATGCAGATTGCCCCTTATACGACTGTGCAGCATGCACTCTGCACTTCCCTCACACCTGCTCTAGAGAGTACCGTTTTTTTCTACCAACGACAGTATACAGTGCAGTCTGAACCCCACACCTGACCCACACAGACTGCAGTGCACTTTCTCACTCTTCGGCTACAGGGCGCAGTGCGCATTCACAAGTGCAGTCGGCAGTGCCCCTCACACCTGTGATACGCTGTGCGTGCAGACCGTCCTTTACATCTGCACCACAGAGTTCAGTCTGCCCCCACGAC
The DNA here is from genome assembly GCF_040938575.1 of Ambystoma mexicanum. Classification (NCBI taxonomy): domain Eukaryota; kingdom Metazoa; phylum Chordata; class Amphibia; order Caudata; family Ambystomatidae; genus Ambystoma; species Ambystoma mexicanum. The sequence goes on from NC_090927.1 coordinate 1,129,170,396, forward strand.
TGCACTTGCCACCTAACACACTCTTGATACACACTGCGGTCTGCCCTTCGCACCAGTGCCAGATAGTGCAGCCAGCTCACAGGACCCTGCTCTTCCACGGAGTGCAGCCCCTTGTGCAGAGCACCCTCTTCTACTCTGTTCTAATGAGTGCAACACAGCTATTAAACCATTACCACAATTGTTCTCTTTACCTCCCCCCCCCCCACGCTCCTGGGGCACAGGCTCCACGCTAGCTGCAGCCACACAACACAGAGTAGCCCCACCCCTGCTCAGCCCGTGGGCCCTTGTGAAGCCCTTGCAGCCCCGTCCACAGAGCCCTGGGGATGGGTGAAGCCGCTGAGCCTGGTGCTGGGCTGGGCCTGGTCTCACTGGCGACTGGCACTGCTTATCACTGCCATCTTCAGCAACCACTGGTCTGGTACCACTGGTACCATTACTTTACTTATTTGGTCGGCACTCAGCAGTGGTCGGCACGGCAGCGTCCTTGGTACACCTGTCCTGCGTGGCTGCTGCCCCACCCATGCCACTCATGACCCTTACCCAACCCCAAGTCCCAACCTTCATGGTGGGCGCCACCTGGACTGCTGGAGGCCTATAGCCAGCCAGCAGAAAGTGTAACAGCAGGGCCAATGCTATCACTACAGGCAAGGCAGTAATTAGTGTGGAGGTGTTAACGCAGCATTTTGCAGCCTTAAAATTTCCAACATACAGGCAAGCGCCTAACCTTGCCTAGTGAAAGTACCGGCCCTGCTTCCATGTCGGAACAGGCAAGAACCTCTCCACCTGCCTTTAAGTTCTTCAGCAACTGCTTGAGTCCTTCGCTGAGCCAAGTGGTCCCCACACTTGTGGTTCCTCCAGGGAGGGTCTCTCTCTCCTTCCTGGTTTCCCACTCCAGCTTTGAATGGGTCTTGTTCAATTAGCTTTCGGGAACAACTAGACTTTTCATTCAGGTTCTCGAGTGCTCTCTATGCTTCTGCACTGCTTCTTCTTCCAGTACTAATCATAAGGTCTTCCAGTGAGTCAATTGGTCTTTCCCTCGTCTAAGTAATTCAGGTATACATGCTCCTTGAGGTGTCCACACTCTTCCTAGTTCCAGTACTTCCTATATTGATGGAATTATAGAAAACTATAGGAACACTAGGGAAATTGTTGATGGGGAGGGGGGAGTAGGAAGGTGTTTAAGCGTTAGGTGGGCTCTGTGGATACCATGTTCTCCCTAGGTCGTCACTAATCTCATAGGGTGCTTCCCTCCCCAGGAGATCCACCCTCTGAGCACCACCCCCGGGAGGACTGTCGGGTAGCGGGCTCACCTCCCTGGCCTCATGAGTAGGGACTCCCCCTAGGGGAGAAGTGACGACATTTGGGCATTCATCACATCAACCATTACAAAACCTGTTTTTTTTCAAAGCGCTACTTCACCTGCGGAAATTGCGTTGCACCCCCTCGATGTAAAAAGAGCGATTAAGTATTATCTAGAAAGAACCAATTCTTTCAGGAGTTCTATGCAGCTTTTTGTAGCCCTCGGACCTTCAAATAAAGGGAAGGCAATCTCTAAGAAAGGGATCTCCAGGTGGATTTCATCAGTGATTTAATTCTGTCACGCAAAAGCAAATTAGCCGGTAGCAAAAGGTGCTCATGCTCATTCCAAAAGAGCTTCAGCGGCCCTGTGGGCTGGAATTTCCTTAACAGACATATGCCAAGCAGCTACATGGGCAGTGCTGCACACGTTTACTGCCTAGAAGGGCAACACACAGTGGACACAAGAATGGGAAGTGCCGTCCTGCAGCGTCTATTTCAGTAAGGAAGGCTTTTGCCTACATCTCCACTGCCAAAGAGTAACACTGCTATATATTTGAATCTATGTAATATCAAATGCTGGAGAAGGAGAGTAAGTTGCTTACCTATAACTCCTGTTCTCCAGCTTTGTTATCTTTCATAAATTAATCTGCACCCTCCATCCACGCCGAAGGTAAAAGCCTCACTTGTACACCTAACCAGCTAGAATCTGAAGAGAGGCTCCAAGGGAGGGACTAACTACTTGATGTCCCACTGGATGGTGCCAAAAGCACTCATAATGAGGGTGACTGCATACGCAACAGGCCTGTTTGTTCCTTTAAGGAAAACAAAATAAGATGTAACCGGGGATTCCCAGCCTGATGACAGAGAATATTCACAGCATGTGAATACATGAAAGATACTAGTGCTGGAGAACAGGAGATACAGGTAAGCAACATACTCCTTATCTGTGACTGAAACATCCCTGAGCTCAGTTGTAGTACAAGTTCATGCATAGCACGTAGAATCCTTTCCTCTCCCTCGTACATCTTATGGCCAATATCAGATTTAAGCTCAATGAGCCTCATTATGAGTCAGCCGGTCCAGAAAGAACGGTGGTGGTAAAACCGCCACCACCGTTCTTTCCGGACCGGCTGATTCCGAGTCCTGCAGGCGGGAGGTGTCTCTCCCACCAGGTTTGACCTGGCGGGTTTAACACCACCCGCCTGCAGGCGGAAATGGAAACACTGACTCCGTCATAGACGGAACCGGCGTTTCCATTGTCCCCATCCCAATGGAGTCCTATGGGGCTCCCTGGGAATGGGGACGTACACAATTCCGCCTCTGGAATTCCCGGGTCACCGGGGTCATAATGCCCCGGTAATTCCGGGAATCACGGAGGCAGAATGGTAATACGAGTCCGGCGGTAACCTGCCCGTTTTTCCGGCTCGGTTACCGCCGGACTCGTAATGAGGCCTAATGTCTTATTGCTTTAACTGTAAATATCCAAAAGGAAAAAAAAATACACGTCTAGATGTCATGCCGCTGAGCTGCGTCTGTTGAAAGGGACTCCATGTCGCACCTTTCCTAAGCCTTCCAACCTCCATCTCCTATATAAGGTTTGCTTTCCAATTGTTATTATGCACATCATGCATCCCTTGAGTCAGCCAGTTATCAACATGCCATTTGGACTGGTGTTTACTGCACCAAGGTTATAAGTCCTCCATATTGTATTCTGGAAACTGACCGTTAGTTGAATCACTTGACTTTGTCCTTAAGCTGAGCATTTACCTCCTCTCTTTGAAACATTGTAGACCTATCTGTGAAACTAAAAAACATTCATTTCAACCCATAAAATAACATATACATTTATTTGACAGGCATGATTCAAGTCTATACTAGATGTTATTCACTTGTATTGGAAATATGGGGGCTGGGTAGTGGGACTGCCCCTTAAGTATCCTTTTCTGCTTTCACTTGCACATCTTTGCGCAGTGTTATCATTGTTACCTAACTGTTTAATGTGTGTCGATTTATTGTTTCACAGACTCAAGACAAAACTACTGGAGGGGTTAATCCAGAACCATGTCCAATTTGTGCACGAGAGCTGGGCAAACAGGTAAATGCTCAGGACAGTCTGACATGTTTGAAATTTCAGTGCCATCTGTAAATGTGTGTATTTGTGTGCATACAATACAGCCAATTGATATGCATTGTGCCAATGTAAAGACACTGATTCAGAGCTTCCTGAAAGGATGCTCAAGTCATCCAGAAGAAAAACATACAAAATGTTAAAATGTACAATGCTGCATTTAATGGTAAATCCCCATTGGGCCCATTGGACCCAATGGGACATTTTTGGCACAAATGCTGCGTGCTAATACAGCTGGTGGTAATTGCGCTGAGAACAGGGCGCTAAATGGGATTTTCACCTCCAGCAAACAGCTGGAGGTAAAATAGCCCATTTAGCGCCCAACTCTTGACCGGGCCAGCCCTTAATGCGGCTGTAATACCCTTACCACCGCATTTAAGGGCTGCTGCCCAACTCGTGATGAGGCCCATAATCTGAGGCGGATTGGCCATTAAATGGAGCAGGATAACTCCTTGCTGGCCCAGTGCATCAAAGACCTGGGGAATGGGCTGTCTCGCTGTACACAATCACTATTCTCATCCCTTCCCCATCAAGCCAAGGGTCTTCTCAACAAAGAAAAAACAATCAAATCAGGGGTTATTAGCTTAACCAAAGTACCTATAAAACCTCCTGCAACACCTACCTCCGACTGCCATCATTGTAATGGCTGGTCCTTAGCAAGCTAGATCTACACATAACACAGACTTGTCCTTGGCCTCAAGCCCTGAGATCGTATCTCTCCAGCTCTGAAATCTCTCCAGTGGCTCCCAGTGGATGCAAGGATTCAATTCAAAACCCTCTGGATTGTCCACAAGGCTTTCTGGGGCCTAGGTCCAACATACCTTCAGCTATCCCTCCGCAAATACCTCCCATCTCGAGCACCCCGCTCCGCTACCTCTAACTCCCTCAGGGTCAGTCGTTTCTCAAAGAATCTAGCTGGGGGTACATCTGTCTTCGGCTGGGGCCTCCCTCTGGAACAGCCTCCCAGCCACTCTAAAACTTGAGGAGAACCATCTCCGGTTCCGGAAGCACCTCAAAACCTTCCTCTTTGCTTCTGCCTTCTCCTCCCCTCTCCCCTGTTGATTCTACTCTCCCTCGGCACCATGCACCTTGCCACCCTCTGTCCTCTGGGCCCAGGTACCTGCTCATCTTGCCACCCTGCAAATTAACAAGGGGGGGGGTCCCGGGAGTACCTCTGCCAGACATTAGTCCTGGTTACGAGAGACTTACCCAGAGTCTCTCGTAACCAGGACTAATGTCTGGCAGAGGGACTCCCAGGACCCCTTAGTTAATTTGCATATTTAAGTAACTTTGGGTCTCACCCTAAGTTACTAGGGGAATCCAGACGTGGACTCCTTGCTCACTATTCTTAGAGAGGCACAGATCCACCCTACTGATGAGGTCCAACCAGACCGAAACACGTGTCTGGGGTTTCTGTTGGTACTCTTGTTCAGAGGAGAATCGTCTATCATTTTGGTGCTGGACTGCCCCAGGGCAGGACAAAGATTGATATGTTTGGGATATTTCTTCTCTGTGAAAGATAGCGAGCTAAAGACTCTGGGCAAGTCTCTCGTAACCAGGTCTAATGTCTGACAGAGGGACTCCCAGGTCCCCTTTGTTAATTTGCATATTTAAGTAACTTTGGGCCTCACCCTAAGTTACTAGGGGAATCCAGACGTGGACTCCTTGCTCACTATTCTTAGAGAGGCACAGATCCACCCTACTGATGAGGTCCAACCAGACCGAAACACGTGTCTGGGGTTTCTGTTGGTACTCTTGTTCAGAGGAGAATTGCCTATCATTTCGGTGCTGGACTGCCCCAGGGCAGGACAAAGACTGATATGTTTGGGATATTTCGTCTCTGTGAAAGATAGTGAGCTAAAGACTCTGGCTAAGTCTCTCGTAACCAGGACTAATGTCTGGCAGAGGTACTCCCAGGACCCCTTTGTTAATTTTCATCTTGCCACCCTCACGCACTGCCTCCGGGCCACCCCCTGCACTGGGGTCTGTATCTGTACCCATACAGCCCTCCCCTTTTCTTCCTGCACTTTCAGACCTACACAGCCTGCTGCCATAAACCCAGCACTTGCCACTTGCTGGCTGCACTCCCATTGTTTGTTGCCTTTTTATTTATTATTTTATTATTACTATTTTTTTTTCCTTCTCGCTCCGCACTCTTCTTTTGTTCCCCCTTCCATGCACTTCTCCCCCTTCTCCCTCTACCCTGCACCTGCACGTTCTCAATGACACTGGGCCTAGTAAGATCATTGTTTTTGTTCTCCCCTGTTCCCTTTCCCTGCCTGGTTGCGCTCTGAAACACATGTGTATGAGCACGATAGAAATAAAATATCAATCAATCAAAACATGTCCAGGTCAGACAGTTTAGTATGTTGCATGCTTGCTGCTGAGTTCTGTGTTCACAATGTAGGTCACCCTTTAACGTTCTAGAAGCGCTAAGTCAGTTTTTCATTTTTTTGGCGGGGGGTGTTGATACATAATGACTAACATTAACACTGCTGCTGTGAAGCAGGGTAGCAAGCACTATATAAAACAACTCCTATATTTCTGTTTATTTTTCTTTGACCCAGTGCCTTCGTTCATTGCGTTCATTGATTTAGAGCACAATATTTGACAGTGAGCATTAATCCATCACCTGATGACACATCCATTTTAACATTATGCGTGTAAGTCTTCTTTTTATGTGGCTGTACTTCTGAGCACAGAAGCATTCACAGAATTGTGTGTGTGTGTGTGATTGTGTGTGATTGTGTATGTGTGTGGGGAGGGGTTGGAGGTGTAATAGTTTAAAGTTTTTGAAACCGAGCTGAAGTCTCATATTACCTGGGCTGTTGGTGGTGTGGACCCAGTCCATCCCTCTTGTAAGGTTACCACCAGCATGGCCTGGCATACTCTTACGTCCCATCCCCTTTCCTCCATACTGCATGAGTGTCCCTCGTGAGGGACGGGAGACGGAACCCTTTTCTCCAGAAAAATCTTCTTCCCCTCTAAATTTAGAGGCGTGTGGAGGCATGGCCCTTGGAGCATGCGCTGCCCTGACTACACCCTCCGGTGCCACACCTCAGTCCCCTTTTCCGTGTCGACGGGAGCGGGCCAAATTCACCAGCGCTCCTTGGTTTGGCTTCGTCCATAAAATTCCACGCGCGGATTCTTCCTCTATTTCTTCTTTTGTCTTTTTTCAATAGGTACTCATTCCTCAGACACCACAGCTCCTCCCCGGCGCATGTCGACTTCGACAGGGTTCAGCAGGCGCCCATCCTGCAACGGGCCCTTCCCAACTTCAGAGCCCCACACCCTCTGCCTACTTTGCCTTGGCCTCGAAAGCACTGAAGAACAGACTAGCCAGGTGGAGGGAGCTCTTCCAACGGTCTCCTTCTGAGGATCTCAAGAGTTTCGTGAAACATCGATCCAGGCCTGAGGTAGGGCCTATATTTTCATCCGCACCTTGTAAGGGAGACTCCTTCCCAGGGACTCTCCTATGCGGGAGGGACTGGTCTGGTCTTAGACCAACACACGCACCGAGGCTGTTTCAGCTACCGGCCTTCGGGCTGAGGGGGTCCTCAGATCCTCCTGGTGCCAAGGTTGAGGGACCGCTAGGCTCTATTACCGGGCTAGCGCCCGAGGGGCTCCGCCCTTGTACCGGCATCATGGCCGAGGGGCTATGCCCTGTTATCGGCAGCATGTCAGAGGGGGTGCGTGAATGCAGCTCTAACGACCCCCGGGTCGAGGTGTATACACCTACCGGGCACGGGCCCGAGGAGCACATAAGAGACTTGGCAGAGGCTCGCACCAACGAGCCGAGCAACATGTCGCAGCCACGTGGTAGGCAGCTCGACAAAATTGCCGACGTGCCAGAAAAGGACACCCGTTTGACACCTCCGCAGGACTTCGCCGAAGAACGAGTATCGAGGTGGGACTGACATCAACCAGGTACATGGCCTACGGCCTACCCTTCTTATGCGCAAGGTTGTTTTCCCTTGCATGTGTATGTACAGGGGCGGCAGCAGCCTCAGCTGCCTCTAGCTACCCCGTCAGTCTCCTCCTCCTCGGCCAGCGAGGACCGTATCTTTTAGAGGTTCCTCGGACTCATGAAGTCTCCAGATATGGGGGCTATCATCAAGGACGCAGTTAGGGAAGTCGTTCCCGCCATGCTAGCGGCACCACAGATGCCACCGCCGACTCCTCTGGCCCCGGCGCAGCCGCCTCCTCTGGCTCCTCAGCCCACCCCGCAGGCGGATCCATACCAGCCGCCTCCTCTTCCTCAGCCTCCGGCAGCAGTCCCTGTGCCCCAGCCTCCGGCTCCGGATACTCCTCCTCCTCCTCCTCCTCCTCCTCCTCGTTCTCCTCCACAGGATCCCCGAGACCCTCAGGATACTAATGAGGAGGAGGATCCTGACACGCCATCATGAGCCAGGGCCTTCCACTAACGTATCTAGGGCCTGGCGGAATACCTGGGCCTCCCTCAGCTCCAGGTAGAACAGCCGGCAAAGGGCATCCTTGCTGAAGTCCTCACGAGGCGCCCTTCTGCCAGAACGGGAATTCCACTGAAAACCGATGTAGTCTCCCTCGCCAAGAAGGGTTGGCTCAAACCCCACTCTGTCCAGCCAGTCAACCACCTCCTGGATGCCAAGTACAGGCAGATGGAGGGGGCTACACTCTTGCTCTCCTCCCATCCTCAGCCACACTCCTCGGTGATCGCTGCAGCATCACTGTACTCCAAGCCTCACTCCTCATCTTCGTCATCGTAGTCGCTGTTAGGAGGCATACGGTAAGAAGCTGTATTCCAATGCTTCCTTACAACTGCGACAGGCCAGCGCAGACACCATGCTGGCAGCCGCTAACCAGAGATTATGGCGGGAAATTGCCGACTTCCCCACGCAACCCCGCCCCCCCCCACACAGCCAATCACGTTCAAGGCGGGGCTAGCCGAGGCCAAGCTCGTGGCTCAGGATATCATGGAGTCCACGCTGGCACACATTGATACCTCTGGACGTGCCATATGAATTACCACGGACATGAGAAGGATGGTCTGGCTCCGGGCAACCAAGTTCAACTCGGATGTCCAGGAACGTATTCTAGACCTGCCCTTTGAAGGCAGTGACCTCTTTCACTCCAGCACTGACGAAGATCTGGACAAGAAGAAGAATATCTCTCAGACGGCTACGATTTTATCCATTCTGACAAAGTCCACACCCAAAGCGTACTCCCAGTCTCAGCAACGCTTGGCTAAGGATCGCTCATCTGGAGGCTTCTGCGGCTTCCAGGAACGGAGGTCAAGACAGCCGGAACGCTCACTGACCACTAGTCAGCACAAGCATCAAAAGGTGGCGGTGTGGGGGGAGCAAGGGCTTTTTCCAGTTCCCCTTCTGCCTCTGCCTCCGAGGGTAAAAAGTCATGACAGACCCACTCCGGTCCACATGTCGCCAGTCGGGGGCAGGCTTGCTCTTCACGCACACTTTTGGCGACAGAAATTTCCGGACCCCTGGATCCTGTCAGTAGTATCCTTGGGGTACCATCTACCTATTCCTGCCTCTCCTCCCTCATCTCCTCCTCTTCTGCAAGTTGGGACAGCATCTCTTTTGGCGGAGATTCGGTCGCTCGTCCTGAGCCAGGCCGTGGAGGAAGTCCCAGCCTCCCAGCGAGAATCAGGCTTCTACTTCAGGATCTTCACCATTCAGAAAAAGAACCAGCCTGGCCTGAGAGCTGTATTGGACCTTTCCACCCTCAACCTCTCCTTACCTCTCCAGAGATTCAAGATGGGGATGCCAGCTTTTATTGCAGAGACATTATGCAGGGGAGACTGGATGTGCTCCCTGGATCTGAAGGACGCATATCTGCACGCCCCGATCTGGCAACACCATTGTTCTTTCCTCCGGTTTAGGATCATGGGCTGCCAAATTTCAGTACAAGGTCCTCCATTTTGGCCTCAACTCGGCCCTCAGGGTCTTTACTAGACTCATGAATGCGGTGGCAGCCCTCCTCCGAGCTCAGGGCCTCCATATATACCCCTACCTAGACGACTGGCTTGTTAGGGCTACATATCAAGATGCAGTTCACCACTCCTCCCAAGCACTGATGAACATGCAGCACCTCCTGGGCTTTTCGCTCAATCTCAGGAAGTCAGCTGCAACCCACGCAGTCTTTGACCTTCCTCGGCCTCATCTGGGACACTCGCTACGAGAGGGTCTTCCCCTCGGAGGACAAGATCTCAGCCATCCGGAGGGCCATGTCCCACTTTCTCAGCCGAGGCGCTACTTCGTCTTGGTGGTACGAGCATCTCCTGGGTCTTTTTGCAGTGGTTCTGTTTGCCGCCCCCCACACAAGTCTCAGGATGGGGAGGATTCTGCTCCACTTCTCAGCGTCGTGGAACAAGGAGAGGGGATCTCAGGCCGAAATTATCAAGATCCCCATTGCTCTCCACCCAGACCTCACATGGTGGTCCAAGGACTGCAACCTGCGGACGGGCAAGCCCTTCAGGCCCCCCGTTCCACAGGTGACGATTACCACAGACTCCTCCCTCGAGGGCTGGGGAGCCACCCTGGAGGATCTCTCTGCCCACGGCAGAAGATTACCACATCAATTGGCTGGAACTGAACGCCATCTGGTTAGCGCCTAGAGCTTTCCTCCCACGTCTCAAGGGAAGGGTTGTCCTCATCCAGACAGACAACACGACCAGTATGTGCTACATCAACAAGCAAGGGGGGGACCAGGTCCCCGTCCATGTGCAGACTGGCGATCAACATGTGGGAATGGGCCTTGGAGAAGAAGATTTTCCTCACTACAGTCCACTTTCCGGGGAATCCAACCTGGAAGCAGACAGGCTCAGCAGGTTGGGAGCAGACCACTATGAGTGGCAGCTGAACAACCTCATTGCACAGATCTTCCCAGATGGGGCCTCCCCCAGGAGGATCTGTTTGCCACCATGCAAAACAAGAAGTGCCCCCAGTTCACCTCCTGGCAGGGGCAGGGCCTAGGCTCCATGGGCGACGCCTATGGATCCATTGGAACGGCATGTCAGCATACGCCTTCCCGCCCACTCCACTGATTCACAGAGTGCTTTGCAAGTTCAAGGAGTCTAACCAACTCAACATCATTCTGATAGCCCCGTGGTGGCCAGCCAGGCCATGGTTCTCGGAGCTGCTCAGCCTCTTGGAGGTCCCTCCAATCCACCTCTCGACGTGCCCAGCACATCTTCTGACTCAGCAGGGGGGCAAGGTCATCCATCCTGCCCCTCACAGCGTGGTTCCTGAGCAGGTGACGCTCAGCCACCTCAACCTGTCCCAAGCCAATCTGGAAATCATACAGGGGGCTAGGAGTAAGGCTACCAGAGCCCAGTATAAAAGTTAATGGACCAGGTTCCGCCACTGGGCGCACTCCAAGGATATCAACCCAAAGGCTTGTTCTTTGGACGACATGCTGTCATTCTTGGCGCACCTGGCCAGCTCGGGCATGCAGGTGGACACCTGCCACACATACCTCTCAGCCATTGGGGCCTACAGGAATTCGGAGGAAGGGGTCTTCTCCTCCTCCAACCCTATCGTCAGGAGGCATTTGGCCGGACTCGCTAGACTCTACCTGCCCATCAGGAAGCCACACCCTGTGTGGGATTTGAACCTAGTCTTGGGCGCCCTTGTGCACAAGCTGTTTGATCCTATGGCGTCCGCGGACATCAGGTTGGCCACCATCAAGATGGCTCTGCTAGTCGGTCTCACATTGACACGCAGGGTCAGCGAGATCCAGGCCGTAGTCGCCTCAGAGCCGTACTCTTCCTTTCACAGGGACAAGGTGGTCCTGTGGACCCATCTGGCATTTCTACCTAATGTGCCACCAGCCTTTCACTTAAACGAGGAGATCATCCTTCCTACGTTCTTTGCTGACCCGAAGGACGAGCCTCAGAGAGCTCTGCACTGCCTAGATGCCGCAAGTCAGATGCCCTGTTCATCACTTTTGGCGCCGCCAGGCTATCTGGCCTCCAAAGCGTCCATTTCCAGCTGGATGGTCTTGGCCATCAAGGAAGCGTACGAGGGCCAGCATAAACCCCTTCCGACTACAGGGAGTATTCGGTGTGCGCCACTCTTGGCAGAAAACCCACTGTCTGTAGCATCACTTAACTTACTTTACTGTCCTAGGTGGGGAGATTGGGACAGAAAGGGAGTTGGGAGGAATGTTAGCGAGCCACTCAAAGCTTACAGAGCAGGGCGGTGGCTGCACAGGTCTAAAGGGGGCTGTGTTGAGGTCAGAGAGAGTGGTTCGGGCATTGCAAGGCCTAGGGGTGGGAACTGGCATTGGAGGCAGCCTAGTTAAATGCATGCCCGGTCACGGCCCCAATCTGTGACACTGGCGCCACTGTTGCAAAAGGCAGGAACTCCTTGTTGCACTCCATGATCCGGAGTGACACCTGCTTGGCACAGAATCCTGAGGTTGTGACATTGTTTATGGAGTTACCCATAGGTTAACTCTTGCCAATAAACAGGTTGCAGCTCCCTTTCTGCGACAATGTTTTGTCTGTGTCACTTATTAGGTAGCAATGGGCTGTAGGGAATGTCTGGCGGTGTGTGGGGGGCTGGGATGGTGCTGACCATGAACAGCATGGGCTCCAAGGCAGTATGCAGTGCATTAGGGCATATCACAGATACATTGCGCCCTGACTTCGAGTCTCTTTTCCACAGAGGACGTTGGTAATTCACCATGATCCCGGTACACTGCTGCAGTATGTATGTTGGCAATATCAAAGCTGTGAAAACTTGACTGGGTAACATTACAGAGAATCGCTTCACTCCTGTGTTGTGGCAAATTCTGCCAGTATCTCTCATGATTCCAATAGTACAGACCTCTCCCTTTCTTCCCACAAGATAGAGGGCTTCACTTAGTTGTGCTGTTGGATGGGGTGTCATCGTCCAATAAGATCCCAATAGGTGACAATGCCACCTGCACAATATTAAAATGGTATTGACTGGTGCCACATGAGTAGCCCTTTGCCCGCTCTTGCTCTAAAACAACCTGCTACATCCAGCAGGGCTATTGTATATAGTTTTGAGAATTCTCCAGTATGGGTTTGTATGTTGTTCGCGTTACACAGCTAGACAATTTACAGCCTTCAACAGAGCAGATCTCTGATGTGTTCCTTGGATTGCAGGCAGGTCCTTCTTGTACCGTCTAGGCGAGCCAGGTGAGGTTCGGGCCAGCACAGGCCTAAGCACTGGCTCCAGTTCCACTTTCAAACCTGCCCAACACACAGGCTGAGTCCTAAGCCCAGTCTAATGGCCCCCTTTGACAAAAAAGCAAAGCTACAATTAAACACAATAAAAGACTCAAGCTTCTGGGGGTTTAAGGGAGTTGGGGAAGAGGTTTGTCACAAACCACAAAAACCCTGGAATGTATGGTGTGGTACATGGGGACACGGTACATTACTAAAGGAGGTCATAATGAAAACATTACATTGATGTTTGTGGGAATTCCTTGCAGGCATTGGGTGATCATTTGAAACATACTTTTATGTTGTCCTCTAAGACTCCACAAAAATTGCCAGCTGCCCCCCCACATCCCTCCGATCGCCCTCCCGTCCATCAGCATCTCTCAACTTGAATGAGGTTTCTTCTGTGATTTACAAAATATACTTCTATTCTTTTCCCAGCTCAGATCGTCTTTGGCCCTTAAACCCCCTGGCTTGGCTCAGCCATATCCATGTTTCTCCAGCATGGGGTCTGGCATGGATTCACATGCTCATGAATATTCCCCGTCGTCAGGCCGGGAATCCTCGGTAAAGAAAAAATCGGTATCAGTTTTGTTTCTGATCTGTCTTACTCAGTAGTAACCAATCACTGGTCTCTGGGTCATACTGGCCCCAGCCAATGACTGCCCTCTCCCTAAGCCCCACCTCCGGCAGCCATCTTCAGATTTTTACCGCACGCTCAAGTGTTGGGAGTCCTCGTGTTTAGCTCTCGAGCTTTTGCTGCGTTTTTTGTGCTTTTTCAAAGAGAATTTCTCATTTTTCGGTCAAATAGAGCCTCAAGCTCCACTGTCGCTACATCCGATTAACGGGGATCCGTGTCGGATTTTTCTACGCCCCTCAAGGGTGAAGATTTCATCGAGTTCCGCTTCTTGGAGGATTCCAGAAGTTTCTGCGGCCTATGCGAACATGGCCCAGGAGAAAGGAAGCTCGACGCCCGGAAAGCTGTTCAGGGTTTGCCCTGGGTGCCAGCTGCAGAATCAAGGAGGACGAGCACTCAAAATGTCTCTACTGCCTTCATGAGGACAAAACGCATGTGGAGAAGGACTGTGCGTTTTGCGGGAAAATGTCGGAACAGACCATCTGGGACCGACACCTTCGTCTCTCTAACTGGCTGGAAGGAAAGAGCCCGTCAGGTGAGAAGAAGAAGAAGAAGTCTGAGCGGTCTTCCAAGTCCTGTGAGGGCGCCTCCGGCGACAGGGGCCCAACAGAAGGCAAAGCACGGCGAGTCCGCGGGCACCGGGAACGCCGAACGGTCGGGCTCCTCGGCTGCCAGGCAGGGCGCACCCTCTCCAGCGCCATCGAACACGAGCCAATGCTCTGGCTCAGGGAAGAGGAAGGCCGAGAACCCGGCAAAGCTTCTGGAGAGGCCCCGATCGAGCCCGAAGGATCTGGCCGAGGGGGAGTGAGGCGGTGACCCTCCCCCCAAGGTGAAGGCCACAGGCCCACACAAGGTGGTAAAGGCCTTGATTCACCCGGCCAAGGCCTCTATCGAGGAAGTCGCGACGGCCCTGGCGCAGCCTGTGGAGACTACACCAGTGTAGGCGACCTCGGGGCCTAGAGTCTCCCTGCCTCTGCAGAGGGAAGCCTCTTTCAGACCCATCAAGAAGACCCCCGTGAAGACCCCGGCGGAAAAAGAGGGGGGGGACGGTGGCCATTGTGACACTGACACAGCATCCGAGGAGGAGCTGGTAGAAGTCTTAGAGGGCCTCGACGAGGGCGTCGAAGAGGCCTGTCCCCACGGGAGGGATCCAGACGAAGGTGACGACGGCACCGGCAAGGGTCCTAGTCACCCGTCGCATCCGGAGCCGCAGGATAACTCTGCGGCCCTTTTGTTGGCGATAAAATCCTTATGTTCGGAGATGAGGACGAGATTGCCCTTACCACCGACGGAGGATCCGGAACCAGGCTCGACGGAGGAGCCGGAGCCAGAACCAGGCCCGGCGGGAAGCCCCCGAACAAGAGAAGACGGATCCATCCAGCCCCGCCTTTTCAGCCTTCGCGGCCTGCTCAGCCTTTACCCATGTCCCCGTCCCTGGGGACGACACGGGAACGGACACGGCCACGACGGGTACCGATGACGACAGCGGTGACGACGGGACAGAGCTCCCATCGCCCCCAGCCCGGGCCTCCCCGCCCGACGAGATCGGATCTTTCCATGCAATGATCGCCAGGGCATCCAAGCTTTTTCAGCTCTGCCCCGAAGAGAAGGAAGGAAGGTTTCCTTTACCAACGGCGCAAGGCCAAGAGGAAGACAGTCCTCGCCGTGCCTCTGCTGGATGACATCTGGGACAAGGGTCTGACCCTTCTCAAGGACCCGTCTACGACGTCTGCCAAGAGGGATCGGTACGTGAAGTAGTACTGGGTCCCCTACGCCGCCCCTTTGTGCCTTAGGGCACAGCCGACCCCTGACTCGGTCGTCTCAGCGACGGCCAAGAAGAAAGCGGGGGGGCATCTGCCTCAACGTCAACTTCCCCGCCGGACGTCGAAGGAAAGAAGCTGGACGCAATAGGACGACGAGTTATCTCGTTGGCGGCAACAACGATCAAGACGGCGAACGCCCTCACGATTGTGGCCCGCTACGACAGGGAGTTATGGTACAAGATTGTTAGGCAGAAACCTGTGCAGTTCCCTTTGGGAACACTGCAAAAGATTTAGGACTACAGGTGTTAGCAGTAAACCCACTTGGTAGCAGTATGTACCACCCAGATTTACCTGGTAGCTGTGGCTGAGCAGTCAGACTTCCCTCAAGAAGAGTTAGGCAGTATGCAAAGTATACACGATAGGCACTCAGACACAATAATACAAGCAAACACTGACCAGAGCTTTGGTATCAAAGTATATAATTATTTATTTAAAAATACACTGTTTGAAACACTCCAGCACTCTTATTGTAAAACACTCTAAATACAGTTACTATTATAATATATACAACCCTTATTCCTTATCAGATAAGTCTTAGTTAACACCACTTATTTCCATACAGAGGTGAGCACTTAACTATAGATGGCACTCCAATAAGTTCATGAAGAAGGGAGGGAAAAAGGCCGAATATATGAAGGTACACCACTCTAAGCTTTAGGAACACTGTTAGCAAGACAGAAGAGCAAAAGTCACTTGTGAGCCAAAGTCCATAGGCTGGGCCCACTCTTAGAGAGAGCAGAGCACAAATGCGCCCAAGATCACACAGTTACACTAGGCTTAGAAAGTCTTGCAGAGAGTTCGAAAACAGTTTAGAGAGGCTCAGAAAGGTTTAGCCAGGGGGTCCCAGGCTAACCCAGGTTCGAAAGCCGGGGGCTAAATCTACCCCGTACAGTCGGTGGCAAGGGAAGCCGGGCGGGACATGGTACCTTAAGTGGGAAGGATCCTCCAGCGGTGGCAGTTGTTCCTGGCAGCGGGTGCAAGTCTTGTCGTTGTCCAGGGGAAGAGAAGATCTCAACTTGGAGGAAAGATGAAGGTCGTTGCACTGCCAGAGAAGAAACCAGCCGCAGAGTTTTCCGGTTAAAGTTATTACCCTTTAATTCGCGGTCGTGGTAAAACGTGGTATCCCGGTTGCCGGGGTGCTTGGCACAGGCAAGGCGGCTACGAGTTAAATCGGGAAGGCGAAAAGACGGTGAAACTGGTTATCCCCACCAGTCAAAGGAAGATGAATCTCCGGCGGGAGATCTCCTCTGTCGTTGGGAAAAGTGGTGAGACGGTCCAGCAGGGCTCCACCGGTGGTGTCGTCGTGGCAGGTCGGCTCAGCTTCTCCCTCGTCTGATTCTTAGGTCCTGTGGCGACTTCTGAAGTTCCAGTCCCCAAAGCCCTGCTTTTATGCAGAAAACCCCCATTCACTCAGCCTAGCTGTCACTCAAACATGCTAAGTGGTGAGACGGCCGGCTCACCACTTGGGCCAATCAGGACGGAGTGCGACTTGAGTTGCCTAGGCAACTCAGTCCAGGGTGCCTAAATCCCCCTCCACCCCTCCTAAGTACCCCAGACAGAGTGGCACCACTTTGGAGGGCTTCTGTGGAGAAGCCCGCCAAAAAGTGGAACAAAGGGCTCGACTTGGGTTGGAGTCACAGAATAGAACACAAACGCCATTTTAGAACCGAGTTTTGGCAAAAAAAATACCAACCGGAGAATTAATATTAATTAAATAAACCGGCGGTATGTTCGAGGCTATCGTAATTAAATAAATAAAGATAGTAGCCTCGAACAATGGGAAAATCCCATAGAGAAATATTTGTGGTTGAATATAAAAAGTAGTATCCACTGCCACCAGCCAAAACTCGATCAGGGGGGACGGAGACGTGTCCCCTCGACTAACAGACCCGGGGCAATCCAATTGCCCCAGCCAGTACGTCCACAATATGATGGTTTGTACTGGTTCTGTTCAGAATTCAAGACTAGTAAAGTCAATGGTGACTTTACATGCCCTGGGAGACAGTAGTCAGTCCCAGGGTATGGAGTCTATACTGGGGGGTCACTATGACACCCCTGTGTTACTGCACTGAGGGTGCTGTGTAACACACATCACAAAAACACATGAAGCCCTATGGAGTAAAAGACCCCATAGCCCATTAAACACATCTAGAGTCAAAGAAACACACTCAAATAATGCCCAAGAGTGAGGGTAAAAGAGTCTCCCTCTTGGCAGGAGAAAAAAATAAACCCCAAAAATTCAGCAAAGCTGCTGGGGGACTCACTAGGTTAGGAAATTCAGCCTAAACAGAGAATTCTCCCTAACAAAGATCGACCCCTTGTTGGACTTCCTATCGGATGACAAGAGGGCCGAGGCCCTGGAGATCTTGCAAGAAGGCGAAGTGGCGTTGGATCACGCCATTACGGTGGCAACGGACATTGCTGACACCGGTTTCCGCCAGCTGGGCAACAGCATTTGCCTTAGACGACGAGGGTGGCTCAAGGCGACGGATTTCCGCCAGGACGTACAAGCCAAGGTTTTGGACATGCCGTTCGACGGGACCAATCTGTTTGGGAAAACAGTGGCTGAGTCCCTCCAAGCCATCAACGCGGACACAGAGACAGCTAAGGCCTTAGGTGTTCTCCGGCAACGAAGTCCATCCTTTCGGAGCACCGGAGGCAAGCGGGTTGCCTCCAAGGGATTCAGCGGTGGCTCCTCTACGTACCGCCAAGCGGCCCGCTCCTCGTCTCAGGAAGCCTATAGAGGCTGAGGCAAGTCGGGTGGACCCCACCGTCATCGCCAGGGAGGCCAAGGCGGCAAGGCATCCTCCAAGCATGATTGACCCCCACCGAAGCACCCCGGTGGGAGGCCGGCAGGCGAAGTTCGTCAGCGTGTGGGAGTCCATCTCCACCGACCGTTGGGTGCTGGACGCCCTGGCCCAGGGGCACGCCCTCAAATTTCTAAAGAAGTGCCCCCGCATTCCACCCGTGGCCAGGAAAGAAAATCACGTCCCTCAACTGCTTTTGGAGGTAAGGGCGATGCTCAAAAAAGGTGCCATCGAGCTCATCCCGAAGAGGCTCCGGGGCTCCGGAGTATACTCAAGGTACTTCCTCGTGAAAAAGAAGACCGGAGGATGGCGCCCCATCCTGGACCTGCAACGACTGAACAAGTACATCAAAGCACCGAAGTTCCGGATGGTCACCCTCCAGCACGTGCTGGGACAGCTGGAGGAGGGCGATTTCCTGTCGTTGTTGGATTTGGAGGATGCGTACTTCCACATCCCCAGTCTAAAAAGACACCGAAAGTTCCTCAGGTTCGTGGTCCAAGGACGGCACTACCAGTTCAAGGCCCTCCCGTCAGATTGAAGTTGGCACCCAGGGTGTTCACCAAGTGCCTCGCACCGGTGGCGACGCGGCTGCACCTGCAGGGGATCCACGTCTACCCCTACCTGGACGACTGGCTCATCTGAGAAAGGACAAGGGAGCTTGCCGTAGATCACACAGCAAAGACCGACCAGCTGCTCACGGACCTGGGATTCTCCATCAACTTTCCCAAATCCCACCTGGTCCCGTCACAAGTCGCACTGTTTCTGGGAGCCAAGCTCGCCGCAGTGGCATGTCTGGCCTCACCGTCGGAGGAAAGGACGAAGGCCATCCTGGGCAAGGTACAGCGTCTGCTGGCCACGGACGTGGCCAGGGTGAGGGACATCAAGTCCCTCCTCGGGATGGTGTCCTCCTGCATATATCTCGTGCGCCTGTGCAGGCTTTGGATGCGCCCTCTGCAAGAGTTCCTCGACGCCCGCTGGATCCAAGCGACGGGCAGCTTCAAGGACAGGATCCCGCTCAACGAGACCTTCCGACGAGCGATCCAGTGGTGGAGCACCCACGCTCATCTGACGGCGGGCACAGACTTTCAGACCCCATCCCACCAGATAACGGTGACGACAGATGCCTCCCTGGAAGGGTGGGGAGCACACACCAGAGCACTTCACGCGAGAGGCCTTTGGCTCCCGGAGGAGAAACCGCTTCAGATCAACATCCTGGAGCTCTGTGCAGTGTTCTAGGCCCTCGGGTCCTTTCTCCCGTCCTTCAAGGGCAAGGTGGTGAGAATCTTCACCGACAACACCACCACAATGTTCTACATCCGGAAGCAGGGAGGAACCAGATCCCCAGCCCTATCCAAGGAAGCCCAGGATCTGTGGCATTGGGCCGTCGCCCAAGGGATGTTTCTAGTGCCCTTTCATCTGGCAGGGATAAAGAACACCATCGCCGACTAACTCAGCAGGGAGCTGTGCTCGTGCCACGAGTGGGAACTACGTCAGGATCAAGTGGATCGACTCTTCCGACGATGGGGAAAACCGCAGATCGACCTGTTCGCGACGGCGACGAACTCCAAGTGCCAGAGGTTCGCCAGCAGGTTCCCCCAGCCGAGGAGCATGGGCGATGCCTTCTCGTTCCCCTGGGACGGCCTGTTCCTATATGCATTCCCTCCCTTGCCGTTGCTGCTCGGGCTCATCAACCAGCTCAAGAGGTCCCGGTGCAGGATGATCCTCGTCGCACCGGCGTGGTGGAGGCAGATCTGGTTCCCGGACCTTCTGGACTTCTCAGCGTCCCCACCAGTCAAGCTGCCGACGGACGCGGATCGTCTCTCCAGAGAAGGAGGCGCAATACTTCATCATGACCCGGAGTCGCTGAACTTGCAGGCCTGGCTCCTGCAGCACTAGAGTTTGGAGGGTACGATATCCCGGCTGACTGCAGAGAGGTCCTTGCAAAGGCCAGGGCGTCCTCAACTCTCAAGTGCTACGGACATAAGTGGAAGAGGTTCTCTGTCTGGTGCCATGCACAGGAGATTAAACCTCTACGCATTACGGTCCCTCAAGTGCTGCCGTACCTACTGTCGCTGGCCAAGGCTGGACTGGCTCACGCCTCCATCAAGATACATCTGGCTGCGATCTCCCGATACACCAGAACCACAGGACGGGCGTCCTTGTGGTCCCATCGCCTGGTGAAGGAATTTATGAAGGGTTTTTTCCAATCGTTCCCGTCGGTGAAGGCCCCTGCCCGGGCGTGGGAGCTCAACGTGGTGCTGACCAGGCTCATTGGGGCACCATTCGAGCCCCTGCATTCGGCACCGTTGAAGTTCCTGTCGTGGAAGACTGCGTTTCTTGTGGCCATCACCTCCGCACGACGAGTGGGAGAGAGCCAGGCCCTATCCTGCAAGCCTCCATACTTGACTTTTCACAACACGAGGGTGGTGCTGAGGACCACCCCTCCTTTATGCCCAAGGTGCCTTTGGACTTCCACCTCAACGAGCCCTTGGTGTTACCTGTTTTCTTCCCGTTGCCTTCATCACCGGCCAAGAGGACTTTGGACTCGCTGGATGTGGCTAGAGCGCTGAAGTTCTACGTGGACTGCACGAAGAGTTTTCGGAAGACGTCAGCTATTTGTGAACTTTAGACCTGTGATCCAAGGGAAGGCTCTCTCGAAGGCTTCCATTTCCAGATGGTTCTCCGGCTGCATCATGCACTGTCATCGGTCAGCAAACCAACCGTTGCCTGGCCGTCCGAGAGCCCATTCTACCAGAGCTATCGCTGCTACCACAGTGTTCTTGTCTGGTGTGCCCCTGCTGGACATCTGCAGGGCTGCTATGTGGAGGTCGACGCACACCTTCACGAGATTCTACTGCTTCGACTGGGATACCAGGGAGGAGCCCAGGGTCGGCCAAGCGGTGCTGCGCAACCTGTTCGCCTAAGGTGAGCCTGGTGAGGAGGTAAGAATTGCTTAATGTTGAGTTTTTGATGTAATGCTTAATGTTGAGCCTTTGCCACCTCCCGTTGGTTGTGCATGTGTGTACTGCTATGTATTCTTATATTCATGAGCATGTGAATCCATGCCAGACCTCGTGCTGGAGAAGGAACAAGTTACTTACCTGTAACTGTTGTTCTCCAGCATGGGTCTGGCATGGATTCACATGCGAACCCTCCCTCCTACCCCTCTGCGGCTCTTCACTTGGTCATACTGCCACTTTGCGTGCTACCAAATCTGAAGATGGCTGCCAGAGGTGGGGCTTAGGGAGAGGGCAGTCATTGGCTGGGGGCAGTATGACCCAGAGAGAAGTGATTGGTTACTACTGAGAAAGACAGATCAGAAACGAAACTGATACTGATTTTTTCTTTACCGAGGATTCCCGGCCTGACGACGGGGAATATTCATGAGCATGTGAATCCATGCCAGACCCATGCTGGAGAACAACAGTTACAGGTAAGTAACTTGTTCCATATAACGCATAGGGCATATATGACACCTTGGAGGATATCGAGGTTTGTGAACGCAGGACGGCAAGCATGCCCCAAGTGTGATGAGGAGAATGTGGGCATGGTGCATATGTTCTGGTCATGCCCGGTCATAGAACGCTTCTGGAGGGAAGTGAAAGAGAAACTGGAAAAAAAAGGGGGTCAAGATTGTAGTGGACACAGTGTGGGCTTGTCTGCTGGAGGGGGTTCCCAAGATCACAGAAGCTCAAGCATGTGAGTAAACTGAAGGATCTTGCTTATGTGCTTGCAAAAAGGAGAATTGCCATGGGATGGAAGACATGCCACATGCCAAATGTGGAGGTGTGGTGGAGAGACTTTGAAAAAATGGGGGAAGCGAGCAGTACAGGGGGGAAGAGGAGACTGAGTCCCTGATGGCCTGGAAATCATTGATAGCCGAGCTGTTTGGGTCAATAGGTGACCCGGCAGAACCTGTAGAAGGGGAGATGCGGAGGTTCTGTCTCCACAGGATGCGGAGACAGAATGTTTAATATAATAGGCTTGTAAAGGGGGGTTGGATAAGGGAAGTAGTGGCTAGTAGTTCAGAAAGTACAATTAAACTGTTGAAATATGCACTGCTTGTTTGGCTTGTATTGTTTGGTTGTGTTTATAAATTAATAAAAATGTTTTTTTTTTAAAAAAGAGCAATATGACATTGAGTACTGATTATGAGAATGGCAAAAACAAGGACAGGGATGACCAGTTCAAGCATGGTATGGGGAAACTTAAGAGCAGTACAATGTACATTGTTAGATTGAGTTAGAAAACAACTAATAATGCTGATTTCTCAAACACTTGCATTCCGTTGCAGTTGTTGACATATTGGGCAATTTGTAAAAATCTATTTTAAACAAATCCTGTTTCCTGCTGATATTTTTTTATTTATACTCATGACAGTACAAAAAAACCTCTTGCATCAGTACGCAACTTGTGTGGACCCAAAGGCTGTCTCCAGACTTTTCACCAATATGTGACTGATAATAGCAGAGCCACCCTGCCGCAGATGGATGGCCTTGCATTTCAAAGGTTTTAGGGAGGGATAGCTGAAGGTGAGCCAATGTCCATTGTAAAATTCTGCACCAGTGCCAGTCCCTGAACCTGAGACGCCCAGTACATATGCATGCTTTTCCTCACATGCACTTCCAATGTCATTAATGCTATTAAGTACATAGTTACTTAACTACAATAATGCCTGTTGAATAAAAACAAGAAAGAGCTGTGCTTTCAAATGTTGGTTTTCTTCACCTGAAATCCACGGAAAACCCATGAAAAAGAAAGATTCACTGTAATCTAATTAAAGCCAGATCAATGTCAAGCACAGAGATACACGAGCTCCTCAGTGAAGACGAAACAGACAGCCTATTCCTCAAAACAGCTTAATGCTAAGGCAGAACGAATAAGTATGGTAATTGCGCACAATTCACTCTTTACCTTCAAACTCAGGCATGTCAGCCAAGTAGGAAAAAGAGGAGGTGGCCTACACATTGCATACCAATATCACCTAAAAATCACAAGGGCACCATAATTAAATACCCCAAATTGTGAATCACTCTTCCTTCACTTAACTCTGGACCATCAAACCAATCTCTGATTCCTACTCTCTTACAGAACACACATACACCTCGTCCTTTACAGACATGTATAGATTCCATAACCACCATCGCTATAGAACACAACCACTTGATCATATTAGAAAATTTCAATATTTGGTTTGAGGAGGAAAACGGACTACAAAATATCAGACCACAGAACTATCCTGCATGCACCTACAGGAATCAGTGAAGGGGGCAACACACTCAGCTGGACACACCTTCGATGCAATCTTCTGCAAAGACAAACTAGCTACAATTGCACCCCCAATACACATTCTCTGGAGTGAACATAGGCGGTCCGATAGCACAGTGAGTAGAACGCTCGCTTTGATATCTGTGCAGAGCCTGCTGGTGCAGGTTTGAATCCCGACAAACTGTGGGTAATAATAAGAAGCGCTCAGATGCCTGAGGGTTTGTAGCGCTATATAAATGCTAAATTATTATTATTAACATATTTTTATACGTTCGTGATCCATGCTCCAACACAAGTACACACCAACCAAATAAATCAGAACAGAATTGGCAAAGGAAGCTGGAAGACCTTCAACACCATGCACCTAAACAACATATTATTGTGCCTAAAACCACCAATAGACACACCGCCGCAGAAGAAAGAATGCAAAATGGATTGTAGAGGCATTCAATGATGTAGCACTGATGAAACTTTACACCCCTTCCCAAAAGAAAATGGCAGACAGATGGTTCACACCCCACCTCAGATCCCTGAAAAAACAAACTGGAAATTGGAACATGCTTGGAGGAAAGATTACATTCAGCAGGACACAATGCCATACCAAAACCAGATAAGGATCCACAAAGCAGAAATCTTGGAAGCAAAAAAAAAACAGTTAAATGCCAAAGGCATCTCGAAAACAAGGAGCACACAGAAAGAGATGTTCAACATCCATGTAATAAGAAACCCAACAGCCTGCAATAACACACCCACTGCCTTGCAGAAACTATGCAACAACCTTTCAAACAAGTTAAAAAACAAAATCATGAACATTCAATAGGTCATCAACTCTATGCCCATGGACAGAAGCTAAAACATCACTAGCGACCCAACCCCTGAGCCAAATGCAACACTAAAGTATTTTACACCTATCTCGGCGGAAGACTTAGCCAAACTTGTTAAGGAAAGCAACAAAGCTGGCTCGCCAGTAGACTGTTGCCCACCAGACATCTACAAGAACATCCTTAGCAATGACACCAGCAGAACACTTCCACAATCTCATGAAGCAGTCACTGGCAACATGAATATTACCCAGAAGCTTCAAAGCTGTGGCCGACCATCAGGGATGTGTGCAGAAATACACTGTAATTGGGTACCAGTTCAAAGAGTAGCATATATTACCATTTATATATACATCATGCAATTAGAATACCTTTGTTATTAAACATTGTACTGTATCATTTGTTGAACTTTTCTGTGATAGATCGATGACTCAAAGTGACTGTGGCATAAGCAGTCAAAGGCAATTGAACTAACTATAGAAACGGTTCTTGTTATAATTATGCCTGGAGTAGTACTGTAGTCCAACAATGTATGAATGAGACTTTCTCTATAGAACATAGTGAATTGATTCGCTGCAGGGTGATTCCGGTTTTGGTAGCTAAGGAAAACATAGAGGATAGTGAGGTAAAGTGATTTGCTAAGGTTCACATAATATGGCAGGCTGGGTTTTGAAACCAAGTTTCCTGGTTCAACAATTTAAACAGTACAGTAGGCTACTCCATCTTCAGATTTATCACCAAAATGCATACCTCTCAACTGACATGCTTTTGGCGGGTGTCACTTGCCAAGGAATCCCTTTAATCAGCCGCCAAGCCCTTCACTCGTCCATATAATTCAAAGCGCACTCACCACCAAAAAGAAAAGCTTGTGGTTTCAACCGCTCAGGTGACCAAAAAGGTGACCTTTCGTTGGCTATACTCGCTCTCTTCCATAAATCTGACATGCAAAGTCACGTGATAAATAAAGCTGTTAATATGCTATCACTACAGGCACAGGTTTGGTAAAACGAGTATGATCCCCTTCAGCAAAAGGAACGGGACTGAGTGAGCCTCACAAGGATTTAAACAGCTGCAGTGCTATACAGGTTACCGACTAACAGTCGCACAATTTGATGAGCTACCTAATATGCACCAAACGAGCTGATGTTTGCACATCAATTGCTTTCTTGTCAGATCCTGGATGTTCGGGTAAGTGGTCACACTGGGCATCCCATCTTTGAAATGGTGTCCTGGCAGCAACAGTGTTCATGCAGGCAGGAGGTTGGTGCTCCCTCTCTTCCTAAAGGGGGTAGCTAAGGCCCCTGTAAAATGTATGCCTCTAGACTTATGTGCCCTTGCTGTCTACACATTTATGCCTGATGACTGTTATCATTGGCCACAAATCCAAGCAAGAGATGCATGACGATGATCCGTTTGCTGAATCTTCTTAGCTTGCCCTGTTGACATATACATACCTACGGTCTGAACTGCCGTGCACTGGCACCGGCTACTAACTGTGGATGAAGGAGGGAGCAAAAGGTGTCTAGATATTATGAAGAGGGAGCCAGGGCCCCGCCTGGCACCGCTCCAGAGAATCTATTGCAACTACGACCTGCCTCAACCGATGCTTTTTAGACTTGGCCATACAAATCGAATGGAAACAAATGATGTTATATTGGTTTATATAAGGTTTCAGGAGCAAGGCTCGAATCCTTCCTCTCCTCTGGTCATCATTTTACGTGAACGCAGAGCATAACATCAGCTGATTGTTCGGCGTTGTTTGTGTGAGCGTTAGCTTTCCGTGTACGCTCAGGTTGCAGACGGCTTAGCTCTGGCCGTTAGCCCGGCTGGAGCAATACCGGAAGTAATATCCCAGGCTGCCACGTCCGATCATATTTCCTTTTCTATCTTTGGTCTGTTTTTCGAACTCTTCTAATCCTTGTCACGATGCTTTCCCTGAACCGGCAGCTCTTGTTGTTTCAGCGTAGCTTTCCTGGCCACCCGCCCCTGCTTGCGTTTTCCATTGCTTGCCTTAACGTCTGCTTTTCTCAAACCCTTCTTTCGTTCTGGCACAGCGTCGCCACCGTTGTGTGTCTATTCATGCTATCCCGCCATTGCCCACTCCAGTCCTTTCAGCGAGCACATCCTTTGGAGAAAAATAAATGCTACATCTCTGTAAATACTGTCTACTTCAACATGGATTCAATATTTGTATTGCTTGCGACGTGCTTGCTATAACAAATACGGAAGGTTGCTCACAGCAAGAATGATCACAGAAAATATCTATGTAGCAATAAGCATACCAGGCAAAGTTCTCAAAGCATAAGAGCAGGAGCTGACACATCTCCAGTATTCTGAAGTGGGGAAATCAATAGTGTATTGAAACAGGTTGCTCAATATGTTTTTTAAATGTTGTTTTTCATGGACTTGCAGGTTGGGTTAGTAGTGTGCCTTTTTTGTACTTGGCACTTCCAACAGTTTAAAGGCATGGTCTAGTAAAAATGTTTATTGTCCCTACGGGTCGGCCATGTTTTTTTAAGCCTAAGTGGCTCGATTTTAGAAAACTTTCCTATGGACCTTACCCGAGTTTTCGTCCATTGAACGCGAAAACAAGCACCAGGGAGCCGCCATTTTCTGATAATCCTATCTTTTCCCCAATCGCCCTGGCTGACCTGCTTTTGCGGCACTAAATCAATTCCCCCACCCCTGATCCTGACATTATCAAAACATTCATATTCCCCGCCTCTCCCCGTGACGTTACTGTGCTGCGTAGGCAAACGCGCCCAGTCGTCTTCTGCGCGACTCCACACAGAACCCGGAAACCAACACAGATCAACTCACAACACAGCGCGCCACAATTCGGAATATGAAACTGTACTTTAAAATGAAACAGCAACACGGTACTTTTGGTAAAGTACATTTATTTGACATTAAATGTTTAGAGAATATTCAGCAATTGACATATGAACTCCGGAAGCCATTTATTTTCTTTTATCTGTATCCGCAATAACTGTTCCATTTCCTCTTGAGTCACGCGCTGTTCCTTTATGGTACACAGGGTGTTCATTTTCGTAAAAAGAATCACTTTGGAAGCACGGTGAACCGCAAGGCTATTCCATCAACTAGGCACTAGTCCAGCCTAAAGGTTGATATGTTGCTTCTAGCCACTAGTACAGCGTAAGGGCATGTGGGCCCTTGGCGATCGTCCCATAATATGGTGATCGTGCTCCAGTTGTTGACACGAAGCTGCAGGTGTCTGCTGAAGAATCCATCCGCCGGTGTCTCAAACAGGTGGCAGTGGCAGAAAGGGATCAAATACCTGTTATGAAAACAAAAAAATGATAATTAGTCTCGCTAGCCGAACTTCATTAATATTACTCATTTTATTTATTACGGCCGATCAGAAACTATTTGCTTGCAAGGATAGTTCAATGGAGTATGTTCGTCTCTAAAATCAATGCGAAAAGTAACAAGATAAATCGAGGCCAACACACAATGATAAACGACAGTCTACATGCGTGAGGAATGATATGATATATGATATGCCATTTGTAACGCGCCTATACTCAAGTGTTTCTAGGCGTGACGAGGCAGGTGGGGAACAAGGGCAGACAGACAACGATCCTACTAGGCCAGGTGTCTTTCTAATCGCGCATGGGGAAAGGCTGAACTTGGTTAGTTGAATACAAATTAAATAATAGGGCCAGCTGGTGGGAAGTGCAAGGTAAATGCCGGGAGAAGTGGCTGAAGGATACAGAGACAGTCCCGTAGTGCAGGGAAAAGTGGCTGGGCCAAGGACCGAGTTCGGTGAGACCAGTGGACCTGCATGCCCATGTGCCCACTACGAACAGTTTTACTTGCTTTTCCTAGCTCTTCATTCATTCATTTATTCATGCATCCATTCATTAAATCTTCATTCCGGTATAAAAGCGTGTAAAGATTTACTTACATTATATTTGAAATTTCCATTGTCTCTTCGTAATGCAGTCTGTAAAACGGACCGTGCTCCTGACAATGATTTTTCGTATACTGACCTAAAACTGAAACTCGGTCTAGTTTCTGAATTTTCTGCCTTATCGTCTCTTACGTTATTGCGCACTCCCTTCAAATGTAGTTCTTTCGGCATGGTCCCTGTCTCAAGGTCAAAAAACAATAGACCCTTATACTTCCAGTGCGACTTGTGGGCCTCATCTGGGCGCTGTCCTTCGCATTCTTTATTTGCAACATCACGTAGTATAGGCATCTGTGAGAACTTGAAGTTTAGAATCTGTCTATGTAGTGTGCCTCAATGTGCAAATGCGAACTGGCTTCTCTCCCAAATGCCACGGGCCGCTTGGCTGGCGCGTTCTAAGTGCCCCAATTTTGTCCCCGTTGTCTGCGAGCTTTGCAGCCCAAATTGAGACATTTAATTTTTGGCGGAAGGTCAGGGAAAGTATAAAA
This sequence comes from Ambystoma mexicanum, assembly GCF_040938575.1. Classification (NCBI taxonomy): domain Eukaryota; kingdom Metazoa; phylum Chordata; class Amphibia; order Caudata; family Ambystomatidae; genus Ambystoma; species Ambystoma mexicanum. Next base: position 1,129,198,788 of record NC_090927.1, read on the forward strand.
TACCACAGGAGTTGAGTTAAAAGTGAGATTTGTTTGTTTGTTTTATTATTTGCAATACGCAAGCCTCCACTCCGTTAACAGTGCGCAGCATTTACATTTACATGAGATGAGACATGAGAAAAATATATACATACACATATGAGGTGAATAGAGAGAATTCAAAGATGACACCCAGCTTGTTCGCCACGCATGATGGTGAAGGTAGGGGTTAGGGTTACAGGTACACTGTACAATAACATTTATTTACAAAAAGACAATCGTATTGCAATTATTTAAACCGGGATTTGTACTTCACAATCAGCTGTGCTTCGGGTGGGCATGGCAAAGTCGCAATGTTCGGTGGCAATGGATCACTGCTCTGCACAGAAACATCCAAAATTCCATATCTGTGCTTCTCTAACACAGCAACAATAAGGCCTTTCACAAAGTCGAACTGCATTTCATCATAGACTGGTTTGATCACCCATTGCTTACTTCGTTTTGAAAACACCTTAGTGTAGCGAGGCATCCTTACTTTACCCCTAGTCCTAGATTGTTCACGTCCGACATTGCTGTTATGGGCCAAGACCGCTAGTAGAGTGCGATGTTTCATGCCCCGAAAGCTAAAATGCAAGCGCTTTGGCCTGTACTTTAGGCACATATTGTGGAACACCTCCAAATCTCCTGTGTGACAGAATTCTGTCAGTCCTCTCAAATCTCTTGATAGAGTTTTGTCGAAAACAATCTTCTCAATGGCTTTGTGTGTCGGTGAAGATGGAATCAACCACTTCTTCTTCCGTGCCTCCTCTGGGGAGAAAGGGCCATGTTCACATTGGTGGAAATGTTCATTTGCTGTCCAGCGGTGAACGTTGGTACAGTGGTGCATCAGTGACCGCCATTTTTCAAGTAGTATTTCCACTGACCCCTCACAAGTTTTTGAGCTCCACCAAAGATGGTTGGTGATAGAATGTGACCACTGCAAAATACTTTCAAAACCTTTTTTTTTTCCCTGCAGCCGAGATTTTCTTATTGATTGATTTAGCAAGATGCCATATGTCAAATTGATGTTTAATATGTGGGAACTGCTCTCTCATTGTCTTGGCAATTGAAACGTGTCTATCCGTGGCTATGAGGTCGATGTGCATTCCCCTCGATTGTAGATATTCCACTGATTTTATAAAACCTAGTTTCTCCATGGCCACTGAGGATGTGCATTGTGTTACCTGCACGACCACCGAACTCACAATTTTCTTACTATCCATGTCCTGAAAGTGATAGGTGCAGTACTTGGCAGAAAATCCAG